>NC_140582.1:1172067037-1173387518 GCF_964204655.1 Triturus cristatus | reverse complement strand
CCTGCGCATGCCGTTTGCTGGTTGCATTGTTGTGGCACTGCTATTCCTCATGGACATGACATTGTGGGCTGACTCAGCGTTACAGGCACGGACACGTTTGGAAGTCTCCATGGGGTAAGGGATGCATCTGGGGTGTATTGGGTGTGGCAGTTGTTCACGATGTGTGCACACTGCCCCTGTCGGGGTTTGGTTCCTCTGCAGCCATGTTGCATCCCCATGGGACACGACATGCAGCTGTGTACACCTGAATAGATGGTCTGCCTGGTTGACAGTCATCAGTGATGGGATAGTGGATTGTGATGATGGCATCAATGTGTGTGACACTGCCCTCGGACACATACGGTTAGCATTGGCTTGACATGGTGTGGGACTTCCACATCAGCGGATCTATGGTGTATGGCAGGCTCTCCGTGTGCAGCTGTGGGTATTTAGCTGTTAGCCGACGCTTGTGTGCCAGTACCATGGCTATCACGCATTTGTGCTGCAGAAGGGGGGTGCCAGTGTTGGACCCACATGTCACTCCACATGATGTGTTCATGTGTACTTCGAGTTGCCTCTGCAAACCCGAATACATGACTAATAAAGGTGTCCCTATGCCTCCAAGGTGCCTCTTCTCAGTCAATGCTGGTGTGTTGGCACGGTGCATCCTGCATGTCTGGCATGGTATTCCCTGATTGTGGCTATGTGTCAATGTGTCGATTCGCAAGATGCAAGCTGTGTGTGTGGGCTGTGACTGTGTATTGGGCATGATGTCCATGACTGCGTGGGTATTGTGACATGTGCCATCCCCATGCATCCAACGTTGTCCAGGCCCCCATTCTCTGCATCCACCGGACTCAAGCTTGCAGGACATGGTTCTGCCACCTGTCTACACATACCTGGGTGCCACCCAGGACACTGGACTGGATCCCTGACCTCTGCGCATGACTGTTGGTGTACTCAATGTGTGTGTCAGCACGGTTGTTCGGCCACCCCCTCAGCTGGTTGTGCCCATCACGGGTGTGTATGGTGCTCCATGTCTGTCTTGCCTAATAAACTGTGACCCATGTGTCCTGTGCCAGACTCAGGCCCCAGGGTGTGGATGGTTGAAGAGAAAAGATGACTCAGGCATGTTTAGACTTTACAAGACACATGTTAGGTAATAATGCTACCAGCAGGCATATACTCTTCATAGTGTGATTTATTATTGAGGGGGGGGGGGGACAAAGTGAGGGGCTTTCCGGGATTAGGGAATCCAAAGTTAAGTAGGGGAGTTGGTGTCCTTGCCATTGGAAATCCTCAGAGTCCATGCCACAGTCTTTGTCAACATTGGTCAGCCAGTGACCAGCAGGGCCATGTGGCAGAGAATGTCTCTTGATGCTGTGATGCTGTTGCTCCAGTGGGCCAGGTGCCAGGCCAGGTGTCCTGGGAGATGGTGATGTAGCAGCCACCCTCACGGTCCTTTCCGTGGACGACCCGGCCTCCTGCGGGGAAGCTCACCAGCAGGCCGTGACGACGTCTGGGATGCTCCGTCGGATGTTTCCTCCTCCTCCTCCTGATCCCTCCCTGTGAGTGGTGATGTTCTCCGCCTTCTGGCACAGGGAGGGTCGGCCATGGTGTCGGCCATCCGACGGAGTGTAGCGTGAATCCCCTGGAATGCCGTCACTTGCTCAGCCTGTCTGTCCTCCATCCTCCGTTGGTGTACCAGTAGACAGGCAATTAGCTCCGCATGTTGCTGGGCCTGCTGGGCCTTGATCCCCTCGAGGACGGACACAACCTGGGCCATGCCCGTGGTGTCCTGCCGGTATGAGTCCAGGATGTTACGGACATGGGAAAATACCGGATCCCCAGCCAACTGGTCAGGCTCGCGCCTCCGCTGTCCTCCACTCCCACCACACCTGCCCACTTGCGCCTGGCCTGCACTTGTGGGCACATGGGGTCTCCGGGACCCCTGAGGGGTGGCATTGGCGTTGTCGCCTGCCTCCTCCTGGGTGCCCGGGACACCGTGTCCCTCCTGGCGAGCCTGGCTGCATTGTGGTGTTGGGGCAGGGATCCTGGGTGTCTCCTGGGATGTGGCAGGAGTGGGGGTGGTGGTTGGCACAGTTGTACCTGACGCAGGTGCTGCAGGTGGTTGGACACCAGAGGGGCCAGGTCGGTCGGGGTCGTCCGCAGAGTGGTGAGAGTGGTCGCTGCCGGTGGGATCGGGCTCCTGCAGATCCGGGTCCTGTGAGTGTTCCCCCCCAGTGTTGGGGGGTGCACCACGACGTTGACCTGTGTGTGAGAGAGACAATGTTAATTTTGGTCCATGCAACATCCATGTTTCATCCGTTTCAAAGTTGGCACATTTCCTCTTGGAATTAGGATCTGTCTTGCATTCCACTCACAGTGCACTTGTGCATGGGTGTGTCCCTTGGCCACCACTTTGGCCCCTTTAACTATGTGTGGCACAGTCTTACTTGCTGCGTCAAGTGTGACTGCAGTCAGCAGTGGAGTGGGCAGGTGTGGCGAGCCATGCATTGGCGCCTTCCGTGTAGCACTGTACATGCGCACATGGAGTGGATCCACACACTTATATGATCCAGGTAGCTTTCCTTGTGCTCGTGTACAGGTTGTGACATGGCCCTGTGTTTTGCCATGGTGAAGAGGGGGGGTTCAGGCACTGGCCACCCTTGTCTACATGCACGCAGTCTACCTGCTGACGAGCAGACATTCACACACGCAACACGGCTGATTAGCTCTCCCTGTGTCTCGCTCCCTCTGTGTCCGCCTCTCCCTCCCTCCGTGTGTCAGCCTCCTCCCTCTGTCCGTCTCCCTCCCTCTCTGTCCCCCTCTCCCTCCCTCTCTGTCCCCCTCTCCCTCCCTCTGTGTCCCCCTCTCCCTCCATCTCTGTCCCCCTCTACCTCCCTCTCTGTCCCCCTCTCCCTCCCTCTGTGTCCCCCTCTCCCTCCCTCCGTGTGTCAGCCTCCTCCCTCTGTCCGTCTCCCTCCCTCTCTGTCCCCCTCTCCCTCCCTCTCTGTCCCCCTCTCCCTCCCTCTCTGTCCCCCTCTCCCTCCATCTCTGTCCCCCTCTACCTCCCTCCGTGTGTCAGCCTCCTCCCTCTGTCCGTCTCCCTCCCTCTCTGTCCCCCTCTCCCTCCCTCTGCCCCCCTCTCCCTCCCTCTCTGTCCCCCTCTCCCTCCCTCCGTGTGTCACCCTCTGTCACCTCGGCCCAGCTTCCTGGGCACACACTGTTAGCAGATCTTTGAGTGGCCCTTGGCTTGTTGATGTGAGTTTGTTTCTGATCTCCAGGCACCCATTGGGTGTGATGTGTGTCTGTGCGCTGCTGCTGTGGTGGTGTGTGCTGCCACTCTTTCACAATGTTGGCTGTTCATTAGCTGCTGTCATGTGCAAAACAGTGCCTTCACCCCATGTGTTGATGCAAGGCGTCCGCCATTTGCTGGCAAGTCATTCCTGTGTTGGGACACACTGTTTGTCTGGCTGTGACCTAGGCCATATGGGTAGAGTGAATTGTTGTCTGCTTCTGAGTTGCACTATGTGCTTTTTTGGGCCCAGCCTCCCGCCATCCGGGTTACCGTGTCATGTGTTGTTGTCTTCTGTGGCCTGTGACTTGACATTGTCCAGCTGGGTGCATGGGGCATGGTGGCAGCAGTGGCATGTGCGTGCTCATGGAGTGTGGTTGAGTCATGCGATGGCTTGTGGTGGTTGCGTGCCTGTTAGTGATGTTGGTTGTGGATGCCGTTCCCCCCATGTGAGGTGCGTTGTTTGTGTACTCACCCGGGTCTCGGAGTCCTTCTAATCCTTCGACTGCCTCCACCGGCAGTATGGCCATCACCCTCTCCTCCCAGGGATGGTAGTGTACGGGTCTGCGGGAGGGCCCTCCTCCGGTGGCGTTGGCCTGGTCGTGTTCATCCTGCCTCTTGGCTCGGACCCTCCTCCGCAGATCGTACCACCTGTTCTGGCATTCCTGCCTGGTCCGTCTGGTGTCCGCAACAGCATTCACAGCATCAACGATGGTCTGCCACATGGCTGTTTTTGCTGCCTGGCTGGTGTTTCTGACCAATGTTCCAAAGATCTGTGGCTCGACTCTGAGGATTTGATCAACAAGAACCTCCAACTCTCGGTTACTGAACTTTGGATTCTTGGTACTGGGCATGATGAGGGGTGTGGATGGTGGGGGGGGTGTGTGGATGGTTGTGGGTGTGTGGGTGTGGTTGTGCAGGTGCGTGTGTGTGTGAATGTGATGAGGGTGTGTTTGTGAAGGTGGTTGTGTGAAGGTGTGCAAGTGTAAGGTGTGGTAAAGGTTGAGGTCTGGTGCTGTGGGTTGTCTGTGGGGTCTGGCAGCAGTGGGTCTGTTGCAAGGGCTCATGGTTTGTGTGTGTGGGCCCTTTTTATTGGTCCATTGGTGGGTGTGGCTGTGTTTGAATTGTGGGTGGGTTGGTTATAAGGAGTGGTGGTGTATTGGGCCTCTGTTTGTTTTTGGCAGTTGCAGGTCAGTGAAGGTGTTGTTTTGGTGTTTTTTGGCCATGTTTAGTGGCTTTGTGCCATTCGAATGGTGTATTGTTGTGTTGTTTTGTTTTGTCCTGGTTGTGTCCGTGCGTTTTGAGCGTGTGTACGGTGTGTACATGGGCCATTTGGTTGTACGGTGCTGTCCTTGTGTGTGGCTTGGTACGACTCGTACATGCGGTTGTGATGTTGGGGCCTGGGGTGCGCTCCGTACTTAGGAGGTTGTGTTGGGGGTAGGACTCGAACGTACTGGGATGTACATACACGGTGGTTCGACACGTACAGGGGTGGGGGTAGGACTCGAACGTACTGGGTACACGGTGGTACGACACGTACTGGGGTGGGGGTACGACTGGAACGTACTGGGGTGTAGGTACACGGGGGGTATGACATGTACTGGGGTGGGGGTGGGGCTCGAACGTACTGGGATGTACATACACGGTGGTTCGACACGTACAGGGGTGGGGGTAGGACTCGAACGTACTGGGTACACGGTGGTACGACACGTACTGGGGTGGGGGTACGACTTGAACGTACTGGGATGTACATACACGGTGGTTCGACACGTACAGGGGTGGGGGTACGACTGGAACGTACTGGGGTGTAGGTTCACGGTGGTACGACACGTACTGGGGTGGGGGTACGACTGGAACGTACTGGGGTGTAGGTACACGGGGGTATGACACGTACTGGGGTGGGGGTGGGGCTCGAACGTACTGGGATGTACATACACGGTGGTTCGACGCGTACAGGGGTGGGGGTAGGACTCGAACGTACTGGGTACACGGTGGTACGACACGTACTGGGGTGGGGGTACAACTGGAACGTACTGGGGTGTAGGTTCACGGTGGTATGACACGTACTGGGGTGGGGGTACGACTGGAACGTACTGGGGTGTAGGTTCACGGGGGGTATGACACGTACTGGGGTGGGGCTCGAACGTACTGGGGTGTAGGTTCACGGTGGTGCGACACGTACTGGGGTGGGGGTACGACTGGAACGTACTGGGGTGTAGGTTCACGGTGGTACGACACGTACTGGGGTGGGGGTACGACTGGAACGTACTGGGGTGTAGGTTCACGGTGGTACGACACGTACTGGGGTGGGGGTACGACTGGAACGTACTGGGGTGTAGGTTCACGGTGGTACGACACGTACTGGGGTGGGGGTACGACTGGAACGTACTGGGGTGTAGGTTCACGGTGGTACGACACGTACTGGGGTGGGGGTACGACTGGAACGTACTGGGGTGTAGGTACACGGGGGGTATGACACGTACTGGGGTGGGGGTGGGGCTCGAACGTACTGGGGTGTAGGTACACGGGGGTATGACACGTACTGGGGTGGGGCTCGAACGTACTGGGGTGTAGGTACACAGGGGTATGACACGTACTGGGGTGGGGGTGGGGCTCGAACGTACTGGGGTGTAGGTACACGGGGGTATGACACGTACTGGGGTGGGGGTGGGGCTCGAACGTACTGGGGTGTAGGTTCACGGTGGTACGACACGTACTGGGGTGGGGGTACGACTGGAACGTACTGGGGTGTAGGTTCACGGTGGTACGACACGTACTGGGGTGGGGGTACGACTGGAACGTACTGGGGTGTACATGGACGGTGGTTTGACACGTACTGGGGTGGGGGTACGACTGGAACGTACTGGGGTGTAGGTACATGGGGGGTATGACACGTACTGGGGTGGGGGTGGGGCTCGAACGTACTGGGGTGTAGGTACAAGGGGGGTATGACACGTACTGGGGTGGGGGTGGGGCTCGAACGTACTGGGGTGTAGGTACACGGGGGGTATGACACGTACTGGGGTGGGGGTGGGGCTCGAACGTACTGGGGTGTAGGTACACGGGGGGTATGACACGTACTGGGGTGGGGGTGGGGCTCGAACGTACTGGGGTGTAGGTACACGGGCGGTATGACACGTACTGGGGTGGGGGTGGGGCTCGAACGTACTGGGGTGTAGGTTCACCGTGGTACGACACGTACTGGGGTGGGGGTACGACTGGAACGTACTGGGGTGTAGGTTCACGGTGGTACGACACGTACTGGGGTGGGGGTACGACTGGAACGTACTGGGGTGTACATGGACGGTGGTTTGACACATACTGGGGTGGGGGTACGACTGGAACGTACTGGGGTGTAGGTACACGGGGGGTATGACACGTACTGGGGTGGGGCTCGAACGTACTGGGGTGTAGGTACACGGGGGTATGACACGTACTGGGGTGGGGGTGGGGCTCGAACGTACTGGGGTGTAGGTACACGGGGGTATGACACGTACTGGGGTGGGGGTGGGGCTCGAACGTACTGGGGTGTAGGTACACGGGGGGTATGACACGTACTGGGGTGGGGGTGGGGCTCGAACGTACTGGGGTGTAGGTTCACGGTGGTACGACACGTACTGGGGTGGGGGTACGACTGGAACGTACTGGGGTGTAGGTTCACGGTGGTACGACACGTACTGGGGTGGGGGTACGACTGGAACGTACTGGGGTGTACATGGACGGTGGTTTGACACGTACTGGGGTGGGGGTACGACTGGAACGTACTGGGGTGTAGGTACACGGGGGGTATGACACGTACTGGGGTGGGGGTGGAGCTCGAACGTACTGGGGTGTACATAGACGGTGGTACGACACGTACTGGGGTGGGGGTACGACTTGAACGTACTGGGGTGTACCTAGACGGGTGGGGGTATACATACACGGGGGGTACGTGTCGGACGTACGGGGGCTGGGGGGAGTGTTGGGCGCGTATGCGGGCACATGTCTCCATGGTTGCTATAGGAGTTCGGTGCGGACGGTGTTTTTTCCATACGGTTGTACGCTCGGACGCACGGGATGGATCGTGATTCCTCGGTCGGACTTGGCTTTTCACGTTTGTAAGGTAAATCGTCCGAGGACGTGTCGGACACATTTTCCGACCCGAGGACGTGTGGGGAATGATTCCCAGTGCGGTTCGTATGGACTTTTTACCATGCGAATCGTGATTGCCAGTTCGTACGGCACTTGTACGATTCGCACGGTAAAAAGACCCGATACGAGTCGCACTGGGACATTTTTTACCGGATCGTGATCGGCACCAGAGTCTTTGAAGTCCAAAGACATGAGCCTCAAAACACACTCCCTGTTAGTTTTTAGACTTTCTACTAACACATTCCCTTCAAGTTTAAGCCGCATAATGTAATTTTGGTAACAGAGTTGCTTATCCTTCGAGATAATCATCCATTTATTCATTCATTTATAAAGCACAACTCAATCGCTATGCATGAAGGTGCTTTACATTAGAATAATATTAAGATATACATGGAGATGGGGAAAAGGCTCGCCAACTTTGTAACAGATATAACCAAAACTCGGTATCTTCAAATTTTAGTAGTTGATTTGTAGATCTTAGTCTAGGAATTATCTAAAATGGTTGGACTTGAGTTGCTTGCATAAGATTGGGAAGGGGATTTGCAATCTGAAACAGGGAGGCAAAATGTTCCAGGCTGCAGTGGGTGCCCGGAGAAAGATGTTAAGAATTTTGGGAGGTTCAAGGAGAAGGGTTTTATGACTTATGAGACCCCTCAAGCTGTCTGAGAAATTTAAGAAAGTTTGCTAGTTAATAGGGGTATTTTCGTATGTGGCTCTATGTACGAGACAGCACATTTGTAATCCTGGCTGTAATAGGTAGCCAGTGAAGCTTGCAAATTCCAAGTATGGACTGAATAAAGCTGGCACTAGGTTTGAGCCCAGTGGACCACAGCAGGGCACGTTGGTAATAGAGGAAGAAGTAAGTATGCTTTTCGATCTTCACTAGTTGAAAAGTTAGTTGGGAAGGCTTAGAACCACCCTAGATTATTGTCATGGAGCCCTATGCAGTGTTCAAGCTCCTGAAGAAGTCTTCTTTGATCCACTGTGTTGTAAGGTGCCAATAGGTTTAGGATGCGAAACCTATTGAGCAGCATGCTTATGACTGCTGTTTCGATGGTGAAACCTGCTCTAAGTCTTCATTGATGGTCATCTAGAAAGTCATCTTTTGAGACTGTGCTATTTAGTGGATTGCCCAATGCTTTTTCTATAGCTTTTCCAAGTCAGTGCAGGTTTGATTCATTCAATCATTAGGAAATCTGTGCATTCATTTATCAGTTATGCAAATATCCTTTATTAAGGATTGAACGTAAATACCCTGAAGGAGGTCTGTGTTGCAGTAATAATGAGAAACACTCCTTTCAATCAGAAGTTGCCATTTTAGATAGGGCTGCACTAATCCGCACTGAGGCTTACACAGCTATATATCTGCATCTGCGCTGCTTAAGGATAATAATAATGAAAGACTGAGAATGGTAGAGTGTAGACTTAACACACTAACTAACTTCCACTGCTTGTCAACAAGAACAGTGTCATTAGAAAACCACACTATGGGGCAGATCTACAAGAAACTAACGCTGCGTGGTTCCGCAAGTCATTTTGCTGCGCTGTGTTAGTTTGGAAGCACAGGGATGCAACATATTTACAACGATATGTAGCATCTCTGTACTTCCCCCTGCGCTGGTGCACAAACTGCTGCCATGCGCCGGCGCTGGCCCCCTTACACCATGGTGCAAGGATGCCTGCGTCGTGGGGAGATTGTTTTTGTGCAGGAAGGGGCACCTTCCAGTACAAAAATAATCAATTAGGGTGATTTCCCCTTCCAATGTGTGCTGTAGAATGCAGCACGCATTGAAAGAGGGAATAAACGAGGAGAAATGAAAACATTTCTCCTCGTTGCACCTCGCTACGCCACCACTAGGGTGGCGTAGCATTCTGACGCATATCCAGATTTAGGATTTCTCATAAATCTGGAAATGCATCAGTGGACATGGGTGTTGTGTGCGAACACCCACAGCAACACCCATGTCACGCCCCTAACACGCAAAGTGTTGTGTGAACAGGGGTGATATTTGCAAGCACAGGTTAAGTCACGCAGGGTGACTTTACCTGTGCTTGTAAATATCACCCAGCAGGCTGCCCCACTGGTGCATCACGCAACGTGATGCACCAGCGGCGCAAGGGGCGTATAAATCTGCCCCGATGTGCCCTAGAAAGGTCTTAGAAGCCCAGCATCCAACATATATAAACACAGGACTTCGAGTCACTCCATTTTTACAAACTTATGGTCTCATTTACGAGGCTCCCTGCGGCACCGGAACAACACTTTTTTACGTTCTGTTGGCGCAATGTGCCCCAGCATATTTACAAGGCCAGATAAAGCCACTTTTTGTGGCTTTTCATGGCTTTGTAACTATGTGCCCCTTTCATGCAGAACACTGCGTGAAAGGGGCGTTCCATGGGTGTTGCTGTAGGTGTTCCCACGCAACGCCCATGGAATCTGAAGCATTCCCAGATTTAGGATGAATCGTAAACCTGGGAATGTGTCATGCGTAGCAAAAGGAAATCGCAAGAATTGATTGATTTTGTGCACAAAATCAATCAGTCCCGCAATGCAGGCACCCTTGGACCACAGTGCCTGCGTTGGCGCATGGCAGCCCATTGTACACCATATCACATAGGTAGAGTGCATTCCTACCCTTTTGTTTTGACATAGGGCAGCACAGCAAGATGCCCTGTAGCGCTGCCCTTCGTCAAAACCTCCTAAATGAGGCTCTTACTTTCAGCAAATGAAACCAAAAATCTGAGATAGCATCTTCCAAGAAGCTAAAGAGGAAAGTCCGTGTCTGCTGGTATTATCCATCACTCCATGAAATGTTGAAGTTTTAATGACAATACACAGTTACATTCCACAATCCACCCAGATCCTAATAAATACAATCCATTTACCTGGCTTCTGTATAAGTGCGTGGTACTGTGTCTTATGTATTCGCCCCTGTATTCACTGTGAGTATCCAAGCATTTGTTGCATTTTGGCTGTGGGATGTTTATACTTTTATTCGACACACTCCTAGGAAGGCTCTAACTCAATCATCTAAGCACTGAATGAGAAGTCAAGAATACCACTATTGAAAAGCTTGGCAGGCATTTACAATAACATGAGCCAAAAAGCTATTTCTGGTCCTCAAACAAAAAGATTGAGACAACCACACCAGCCTATGTCCTGAGGAGATCTCTAAAGGTCAAAGTTCGAAATGTGTTGACTTTTATAGGAACAAGGAGTTTTGTCATTAAATTCTTCCAAAAGAATCTCCTGGAGAGCTTCATTTTATTCTATGGAAAAGGCCCTAGTATGTTCCTTTCTCCACACTTTGAACATATTTGTGACCTGTAATATTGTGAAAGCCTATTCCCGCGTGGATTAGGAATACATTATGTACTGGTAATAAACTGGAACTATTTTTTGAACACATTTAGAATTGTCTTCTTTCAAATAATCTATGTTTGGAATCAGTTTTTCGGTAGACTTCTGAACTGGTAGATGTATGCACATCTGCTCACATTGGTGTTAGCACTTACCCCGTAATATTGCCATTGATTACTACACTAAGTGATGGAAAGAGTGGTGAAGGAACCCAACAAGTGGTTATTTCATTCTTTGAAATGGTTTCTGTAAGGCAAGTTTTTCCCAAAGAGATTGTTTCACATAAGAATATAATTTTTAAAAGAAATAAGCAATGGTGGGATTTCTATCCCAGGTGGGGATTAAACACTTGAGTAGCACTTCATCAACCCAAGCTAATGGATTTGTGGAAGGGATATGCAGGATTTCGTGGAATGTATTCACTGAGATGTAAAATGTTGAATGGATGTTAAGGAGGCTGCGTAAAGCATCTTGTGGTCTCATCGCACTACCCAATTGGGGTCACAGAGAGGATTCCTTTTGAAATGCTATGTGGTAGACGCCTGTCTTTAAAACTGTTTTCTGCTGGAATGAGACTATGTAACCAGGGGGTGCAACAGGCATATGCGCCTGCTTTGCGTGCCCCCGGGGCACTCTGGTATCACAGAAAGGGCCGCAGATGGTTGTGCGTCCCTTTCTGTTATGGAAATAGCGCAGGCGCACATATAGCGCCAGCACTATCACCAAAGGGAATCCCTTTGCCTCTGCATCCGTGCAGTCTTATAGTCGTGGGCACAGCGGCAAAGAAGCTGGCAGGTGGCACACTGACAGTGCGCCACCTAAAATGTGGCGCACTGTCAGTGCGTTCGTTGATGGCAGCCCTCTTGGGGGAAGGGGGTCTTATGGACCCCCCAGACCTCCTCTTGCAGGCAGGTGCAATCACTCACTGCACCCACCTGCAAGGGGATCTCTCCCTCGCTTTAAAGGTGCAGGTGGGTTGCCGTCTGGACAGTGAACACAGAGCGGCTGCTTCAAAACCATTCAGTTTTTTTCACTTGAATGTGCTTCTCCCAGGGCAACTACACTTTGCAGCTGCCCTGAGGGCAGTGCATTCCATGTGATGTGGCATACTCTCCTTGTTAGCCCTGAGCACATCTTTTGAAAGGTGCGCCCGGCGCTAACAAGGAAAACGCACTGCATACTGTAATACGGCCCCTGATTGTAGTTACGTGAGGAAGTGAAACCGGAAATCTATCCCAAGGCGTTGGTCCATCAGAGGGAGATTAAGCGAGAGTATGCCGTAATGGATTGTGTGACGGAGGACCGTGAGCCTCTAAAGTTGGTGAGTGGATTTGGATAAAGATACCCATACAAGTACCCAAAAGGCAGGTCCTGTTTTAAGACAAAAGTGGCTTCATACCGTTTGCTGGAATTTTGCTGTTTACTGCTTCAGCTGTAAGCTTCATTCTGTTAGTTCTTGAACTCCATAAGAGTATTTCTGTTGCATCTCTGAATTTTCTGAATTTGATCATTTCTTAACAGTGGGTGACACACAAGACAAGTACATGTATCTTGGCAAACTCAATACCATAGGCAAACACTGAAGAGAAATCAAATGATCTAAAATATTGCTGATATAGTAAATATAGTAAACCCAGTCTATGAAGGTGTTTTTGAAATAATCAAAGAAAAGGGCCTTCTCTCTAATCTGCGCCATGCGGGTATGGGTAAGCCTCCTTCACCACAACACTGCTTGCCCCTTGCTAAGAATTCGTTCTTCTCTCACCCTAAAATGTCATTCCCAAATAACAATTAACATGTAAATATCATCAGAGAGGTTAAAAAGAACAAGGAGGATCCCTCCTCATTTACTTCATTTTTAGACACAGCAATGTACAGACCCCTAGGAGATAAAATAAAGGGTTGAACTTGTGTGGAGGGCTGAGGCAGTAGAGAAGAAGGAGGTGGGACTTTTCTGTCTTGCTTGGAACAGATCATGACTGTGCCATCGGTTTCATATCTCTCGATGACATATAGAGTATGAGAGACCAACAAGGTTTTTAGGTCTCGGCTCGAAGGCTGCGCTTGCGCAGTCTCGATCCGAGATTTAATGACTTGGAGAAGAGGGGCTTGAACCCGCCCCTCTTCTCCCCTGTTCTCCATTGGCTGGCCTCTTCAATGCTGGCCATCCATTGGAGAAGAGGTCCGTCATTCCGATTAGGCCCCGTCCTTTTCGGATCGGGGGCGTGTTTTTTTCAGAAAGTTTAATTATCTCCTCCAGCCAATGGCAGGAGGAGATAACAGCAAAACACGCCCCCGAATCCGAAAACGCCGCTGCCTTTCTCCGAGGCATTTCTTCTTGACCTCGGAGAAAGGCAGTGGTGTCTTTTCAGAGCGGGTGTCTGGTCACACTCGATGCCCCTTCCCCTGCCCCAATTCTTAATGGCACACGGTTGGGATACTTCTTGCGGATCTTCTCGCCCTCGGACCGCCGCTTCTCGAACGGGTGCTCTCGCGAGTGGTGGCCAACTTAGGGACAGGCAAGAACTTTGTGATGCATACGGTGTTCAATATTGCAACAACAAAAACAAATCTCACTGCCTGACCTGTACGTGGCCACTATTTAGCATTAACAAGCAGAGTTCTGCAAGGCTAGTCTCTGCCTGACCTGAACAGGAATACTAAGTCGCCAAATGACATGAACTATTCTTTCGACCTCAGGTCTCACCCCACTCTTCTATCAGATTGATTGAACACAACATATATCACAAAGATAGAAAATAAGATGGGCCTCCTTACTCGTGAGAAACAAGTCTTTGTTGGTTTCAAGTGGTGTCAAGAGCGTCATCAGACTTTCGAGCCATTCTTTTCAATTGAGACAGACAAAGGACTTAAATCAGTGGTAACACATAAATGCCGTCTTTAGCATACATAACAGTACACTGGACTCTCTCTAGATAATAACCATTGTCTTTGGTCATTAGAAATAGTACACGATGCATTAAATTAAAAGGAAAACAAGTTATTTAAACTCAGTGGATGGTGGCTCAGTTTCAACGTAGTTGTCAAGTTTGCGACACATTCCCTTGACCGCAGCAGTCTTGATTTTATCAACACAAAAGAAGGCCTAACCATCGCCGTTGTAAAACTCGGTGGTGGCCATGGTACGTTAAAAACAAACTTACCAGAGCCGAGTAGATTGTTTTTCTTTCTCAGAAAGTCACACTTTTCACGTGATACTCAATACTGTTGAGGGCATTTGAATATTTACAAAGGTTTACATATTTATGTCAACTACTCACTAGATGGGAAATGGCCTGAATTTTTTGTTATATCTTACTTTTTATTTACAAGTTGACAATACATCTTTCTCATATAGTTTGCACGGCTTTTAGATCCACGAATAAGACGAGCCATTGTTGAAAGATGGCGCCAGCGTTTACACACGTGCGCTTCAAGGTTGGGCCGTACATGTGGACTAATGCACATGCGCTATGTACACATGCTGACAAGTCTAGTGCAGGCTTCTCTCTGCTTGTGGAGTTAGTGAGATCCCTGGTAGAGCTGCTGGTGAGTGGGGAGGTCTGTGAGATGGTAGTATGCACGCTAACATTTAGGACATCACGCGAATTGATCGGTAATGGATATCGAGTCAATTCCACTTGAATTTAATGAGCGGTGCAGTCAATTCCACTTGAATTTAATGAGCGGGTGTTAAAGCTCACCTTTACCTAAGCAGGGCGGACCGTACCGGAGGAGACCTGGAATTAGAAGAGAAATGTTTTACCAGTCTGTTTAAAAGCATTTACTTCACCCTAATTCTAGTGGGAGAGGGTTCCAAAGCCGCAGAAGGAGTTGCTACCGATATCGTAGTTGCCACGTCTTTTGTATGCATTCTGTGTAACGTTTCTGTGTTTGAGTTTATTTTTATTTATTTATTTTATTCAATGCATTTTTATAAAGCGCGGCCTTTACCCGAAGGTGTCAGAGCGCTGTACAATAGAACCAGCTCCCTCGGGGTCGCGTCCACATCCTTCCCCGTGCTTGAATGTGTAGCGTAGCCGGCACTCGTGCGGGGTGCTCCAAATCTCCCCGTGCCTGAATGTGTAATGTAAATACGGGGTTATGTAAAGCGCTCCAATAACTTCCGGGTGAGTTCGCGCCATATAAATATATAAATCTGCCAGCTGGTGCTTTCGTTCTACTGCTGCCTACATCGGAAGAATAAAGGGGGTTAAGAGTGCTGGTTAAGTGTTGTGTTGAAGATTTGTGGTGGGGGTTATGAGCAATGCCAATAGCTCTAACTTTAACAGTGCCGAGACCATTGCATTGTAAATGCTTGTTAGCCTTGACCCCATTAGGGTGAGGCCAGTCTCTTTTTTTGAACTTTTGGGGGGCATGAAAGGGCCTCATACATGAATCCCTGATCACAATTAGCCTCTCTGTTAATGAGAGGTTGCAGTTTCTTTACATTATTCTTCTTGAGATAGAAATAATAAGGATAACCTCCTTTAAAAGTCTCACCACTGCACTCCAGATTCACTGAGAGGAAGGTGTAGAGATACCAAACTAGGACCAAGAAAGATGTGCAAGATGATATACACAAGAGAAAAGATACAAAATAAACAAAATCCATTAACATGAAATTCAGACGAAAAGACTAGCAAAACTCCTAACCCGTGAATTCTAACTAGACCACAGATAGCAGAAACAAGGCAAAGAGGTACAGTAGGCGACGAAGATGGATCCTCGAGCATTGTGAGTCATGGAGGATCGGACTTTGAGAACTGGTGTAGGAAACCCGTGCTGACACTTCTTCCAGTGACCCCGGAAACAGAATACCACCAAGTTGTATTTGCAAGACACATAGAATAAAATTATACTTCTTGTTAATGAGACCACTAAGGGACCGATTATGATGTCGGATGGTAAGCCTCCGACCGCTTGTCAGAGGTTTAGCGACCAACATGGTAGGTTTACAGTCCCACCACCCAATTACCCCTAGGTCCCTCCGTCCTCGTCCCATTCCTAACAAGTGGAGATTACTATCTCCGCGACAGGAAAAAAGAACAGGAGCATGCTGGGATACCTAACCCACTCCCTCCTGCTGGGAGTACATAAGCGGTACCAGCCCAGCATGCAGCCTGTTCTTTTTTTCTGTCTTCCGACAGAATGGGACGTGGTGCTACCTTACCTGTGTGTTTCTTCCATGGATGTCTCGTCGAGCTGCTGGGCTGTCTTCGACGTCCTGTTCCGTGTCTCCTGGCCTGCCGGGCTTGCTGGGAGTCACGTTGATTGGCGCCTTTGCGGCTGGGGCGCCGGATCTCCGGATTTCTTCCGGGTTACAGCG
Source organism: Triturus cristatus (assembly GCF_964204655.1). NCBI lineage: Eukaryota > Metazoa > Chordata > Amphibia > Caudata > Salamandridae > Triturus > Triturus cristatus. The sequence goes on along the minus strand of NC_140582.1, from coordinate 1,173,371,420 downwards.
CGCGTCTTCCTACGGCTTGGCCAGGCTGGAAGACGCGCTGATGTGGCTGTTATGGGGGTCCAGGGGCTGCGCTGGGCGGTGCTCATGGTCTCCCTGCCTGGCTTGTTGGTGTGCTGCTCGCCTTCTTTCCTCCCTGTTGTCCCTGCTGTTCTTGATGTTAGTGCAGGGACGGACCTTGATGGGGGTCAGTGTCTGGCCGGTTGCTGCAGCCCTCTTCCTCGCCCGGCGCTGGTGTCTTGGAGGGCGCCTGGGCTGGATCTTGGGGGCAGGGCGCTTTTGGTGTGCTCTTCCTGCCCCTGTGGTGAGTACCGCATAGCGGTTCCTCTTTTCTTCACTTACATGTTCCTCTGGCTATGTGGTCTGTGCTTTGCCTGCTGGGTCTGGCTGTGCGCAGTGGGCTGCTTCAGCGGTCTTGGCTGGGGGACCTGCTCGGCTGCTTCGGTGGTGTTCTTGCCTTGCTTGCTGCTGGCGCTTTCTGGTGCTCTGGGACCCGGCATCCTCTGGTCTCTCCGTCTGCTGGTTGATTCCTGTTGGGGACTGTCCGTGCTAGCTTGTGGCGCTCCCTGTTCCTGCTTGCTGGGTTGGGGGCATTGCGTGGCTTTCTGCGCTGTGTCTCTGCCTTGCTTCCCGGTGCTGCCGGGGGGGGGGGGCTTCCTCCTCCGGTTGTGGGTTCCCTGGCCTCCTTGTTTTCCGCTTGCTCGGCGCTTGTTGCTGGATGGCGTCTGGGCGGGGTGTTGGGGGACAGTCTCTGTTTGGTGGTGTTGGCCTGTCCCCCTGGTGGGTGCCGCGTTTCTTTCTTCCCTGTGCTGTGCTCTTCTGCTGTGCTGGCCTGCGGCCTTGGCTCCCTGTTTTCCGCTGCTGGGGGTGTGCCAGGGCTGGCGAGTGCTGTGGCCGTCCACCCGTTCCCCTGTGCACGCTTCTGCTCTCCTGGGCTTTTTCGTTTTTGGGTGGGGTTCGGCCTGGTTCGTTCCTCTGGCCTGTGGGCTTCCTGCCTTCCTGCCCTGCGTGCTTCTGTTCCCCCTGGTTGGTGCCTGGTTGGATGTCCGCCTTGGTTGCCTGTTGCCCGGCTTCCTCCGCCTACTGCCTGTCTGCCCTGTTGGTTCCTGCCTGTTCTTGTGGATTCGGGCCTGTTGCATGCCTGTCTGGGTGCCTGCCTTCGGCTCCTGGTGCTGGGCGCTGGGGGTGTTGGCGTGGCCCGTGCTCGGGGTGCCTTGTTTCTTTCTGCCCCCCTGTGCCTGGCCAGTGCTCTGGGCTTCGCTGTGTGGGGTTTCCTGGCCTGTGGCCTTTCCTCCCTGCTGACGCCTAGTCATGTCTAGGTGTTGCGGCTGGGCGCGCCGGTGCCCTTGCGCTCGCTCCTCTCCTGCCCTCTGGCTTGCCCTCCTGCCTGGGTTGGTGGGCTCCTTCCCCGGCGGGTTCCCTGCTGTGGGTGAGGTTTGTGCTGGTTGTGGGTCGGGGAGGTGGGCCTGCGGCCCTCCGATATTCCCCCGTCTGCGGCTCCTCTGCTCTTGCGCTTGGCCCCTGCTTGGGTTTGGCTGGGTTGCTTCTTGCATCCTGCGTTGGGGTCCTTGGTGCTTCCAGACTCCCTGTTTCCTGGGTTCCCGGGGGGGGGGGGCTGTTGTGCCCTCCCTCCGTCCCGGTAGGCCTTGGCCTTGGTTGGCTGTTGGCTCCGGGGCTGTCCTGGTGGGGCCCCTGGTGGGCTTTCTGGCTGGTGTTGCTGCTTGCCTCTTGCCTCTTGCCTGGTGCTGGATTGTGTTGCGCTGGGTTGGCTGGTGGGGTTTGGTTTCCTGTTGTGGTTTCCTTTTCCCCTCGTGTCTCTTCTTTGTGGCTTGGGGTCATTTGCCTCTCGCTGCCGCTCCTTTTGCCTCCTGTGGTGGCTGGGTGTTGTGGGTCTTCCTTGGCTTCAGCCTGGGTGGCTCCTTGGTTTCTTGGGTGCGCTGCTTCTGTGCCCCTCCCTGTCTGTGCCCTTCTTTCCTGCTTGTGGGTGCCGTTCCCGGTGTCCTCCTCGCCGTGCCTTCTCTTGGGCTTGGCCGGTGGATTTGTTGGTGGGGCTGCCGGTTGTGGTCTGGTGTCGGCCTCCCCTGGTGTGTGGGCCGCGTTGCTGCGTCCCCACTCCCCTTTTTCGGTCTTGTGCTGGTGGTTGGCTTTGCCTGGGCCCTGGGGCTGTGGTTTTCCCCTTGTGGGCCTGTCCTTGGGCTTGTGCGTTTCCCGCTCCCGTGTGGCCTGCTTTCGGCCTGTGGTGTCTCTGGCCATTGCTCTTGCTGGCTCTGCGTGGTTTGTTCTTCCCTTTTTGGGTATGTTCCCGCTCCCCCCCGGGGGTTGTGCACCTTTGGTTTCTCCGGGCTCCTCTCCTTTGGTTTGGGGGTGCCTGGGGTGTTCCGGGGTGCTGCTGGGGCCTCTGTGGCGTTTGCTCCCTTACGGTCCTTGGTTTTGGCCTCCCTTTGCGGGGTCCCTGCCTGGGTCCCTGCCTGGGTTCTTCACTGACCGCTCGTTCTCTGGTGCTTTTGGGCCTCTTTTTTGGCCTCTTGCTGGCCGGTGGTTCTGGCCCTGTTGGTCTGGGTGCCGGGTTGGTCCTGTGTCCTTTCCTGTGCTGCTCCTTTGCGCCTGGCTGGTGCGCTGTGGCCTTTGTGTTGGTTGACGGTTGTGGCTTGCCGGTCTCCCTCTGTTCCCCTGCTGCTTCTCCTCTCTTGGTGGCTTGGCTTGCTTTGGTGACGGTCCCTGGGCCCCTTCTTGGTTGGGGTTTTTGGGGTTGGGTCGGTTGACCCTGTGCCTCTCCTTTCGGGTTCTGGTGCTCCGTATTGGGGTCCTCCGGGCTGGCTGGCTTGTAGGTTGTCCGGTTGGCTTCTTGGGTCTTTCTGGGCTGCCTGCGTTGTTGGGCTGTTGGCCTCCTTGTTAGTCCTTCCTGTTTTGCCCTTCTTGGGGTTCGCCTTGGGTGGTTCCTTGGTGTCCTCCTGACCTGTGGGTCGGCTCTTGGTTGGTGGGGGTTCCTCCTTCCCGGTTCTGGGGTTTGTTTCCCCGGTTCTGTGTTCGGCCCTTGGTTGTTCTCTCTTGGCTGTTCACTGGCCGTGTGTGGAGTCTGCTTTGGGTGGAGCTTGTTGCTCTCCCTGGCCTTGCTTGGGTGGGTTCCTGGGTTCGTGTCCCTGTGTCTCCTGCTTTTGGTTGCCTCGGTCCTGGCCTCTGGCTGGTTCCTGTGCCCGGGTTTTCTTCTCCCGGTGTGGCGGCCTTGGCTGCGGCCGTCCGGTGTCTCTGCTGTGGTTGGCGGCTTGTCTTTCCTGCCTTTTGGCCTGGGCCTTCTGTGGGTTTTCTGTGCCTCCGGTTCCTTGTTGCCGCGGTTGTCGGCTGTTGGTCGGTGGGGGGGAGTGGCCTTGTCTGGGTTCCTTGGCCCCTTTCTTCCTGGTTGTTGCTCTGGGTCGGTGCCTGTTTTCTTGTCTGATTCCTCCCTCTTTGGTCTTTGCGGCTCTGCGGGTGGCTTCCCCTGGTGTGTTGGGGTTGGGCCTGTGGTTGGTCGCGTTCGGTGTTTCTCTGGGTTTGGCGTGCCTCTTCGTTCTCCTCTTCCTTCCCCTCGCCTCTTGGTGTGGTATTTTGTGGGTTGGTCTGGCTGTGGGTCGCCTTCTTCCCTGCTCTGGGGGGTTCGCTCTCTGTCTTGCCCTGCTGAGTTCCTTCCTGGGCCTTTGGCCTGTCTCCCTGTGCAGCCTGCTCTCATGCGCCCTTGAGCGTTGGGCCGGGATGTACTGTTTTGTCCCTGTTGGGGCGGCTGCTTGGTGGTGCCTGGGGCTGTGGGCTTCTCCCTTGGTGGCTTTTCTCCCCGGTTGTTTGCCCTTCCTGGCTGGGTTGCTCTGTTGAGGCGCTTCATCTTCTCCGGGGCTCCCTTTCCCTGGTGGTTCGGGGGGGGTTGTCTCTCTTTCTGCCCCTCTGGGGGTTCCCTTGGGACTTGCTTCTGGGTGCGGGGCCTCCTTCAAGCTTGCCTGGGGGGTCTTGTGCTCGTTTGCGGTCCTTTCTTGATCGTCCCCTGCTTGTTTTGGGGTCTCGGCTCTCTCGGCTTGGTTGGGGGCGTGGCTGGTTGTGTGCTCCTGCCTGCGTTTTCTTGTGGGCTCCCTTCTGCTTCTGTTGGGTGCCGTTTTTTCTCGGTCTGGTGCCCCTGGCTTTGGTGGAGTCTTGGAAGGCCGGGTTCTCTGCTTTGGTATTCTCCACTTGTTAGGAATGGGACGAGGACGAAGGGACCTGGGGGTAATGTCCTATTACTTACCGGTAATCTTCATTACTCCTGGTCCCGTAGTCCTCGTCCCATTCCTTACTTCCCTCCCTCCCTCCCTGGCGGCCGGCCTTCCGGTTGTTGGCTTGGTATTTTCAGGCTGCATGCTGGGCTGGTACCGCTTATGTACTCCCAGCGGGAGGGAGTGGGTTAGGTATACCAGCATGCTCCTGTTCTTTTTTTCTGTCACGGAGATAGTAATCTCCACTTGTTAGGAATGGGACGAGGACTACGGGACCAGGAGTAATGAAGATTACCGGTAAGTAATAGGACATTATAATGTAGGCAGTCGGAGCGTAAACTGGCTGGTCTTTCAGACTGGCTTCTGACGGGCTCAAAGAGCCCGTTGGCTAGTTGGAAATCTGCCATAATCCCCTATGAGCGACGTTTCCACCGTCGGGATTATGATGTCGGTATCTGGCAAGCTTTTCATGTCAGGCATTCTGACATGAAAAACCTGTTGAAAAGCCTGTCGGAAAGAGACTTTGGGGGCCTCTAGTAGGGCCCCCATCCCTCAGTGGCCTTCAGTTGGAGGGCGGCGCCATCCTGTTAATCCCTGCACCACATGGCAGCCACCATGAGGTGCCTGCCATGCGGTGCAGGGATTAACAGAACCTCCCATTTCTCCATGGGAGGTTGTGCTGCAGCTGGTTTATGGCCGCAGCACAAGCTCCCATAGAGAAATCCGAGTGCGGTGTCAGGACCGCCAACCGGAGGTCCGTTGGTCCCGAGACTGCGGCGATGGTGGTCGGGGGCAACTCCGACATCGTAATGAGCCCCTAAATGTCATTGATCTTATAAATACACCACTCATAAACCTCTTTCCCTTTTTCCATTACTGCAAGGAGTGTGGCCTCAGGAAAGTGTACCTCTTTTCACAGACTTGTGTTTCTTACGGTGTTTCTAGCCTGCTCCGGGCAAATGAGCAGGCTCTGAGAACACACATGGTTCCAGTCCTCATTTGACAGGAAGATTCAAGATTCCCTTTTGAGCGAGGCATAGCTCTCCCTCAATCAAGTGGACATAGGTGAAATCTTCATCTTTACAGGAATTCATAGGTACTGCTCACACCTCCAGGTATCGTTAACATGCTCATATAGCATAAATGCACTTTAGAAGGAATCTCTGCCTCAAAAAGTTATCCAGATTTCTAGTCATGTATGCAGTTTTGGTATGCGATGTCACCATTATAGTTTGTTTGCGCTATGTAAAAAAATCCAGTTCGTCTTTTTAAAGTTACCCATTTAGTCTTGGATTATTTCTGTTAACAAGAAGTTTGCAATTATTCTTCTGATTTTGTGACTAGATCAAGGATTTAGAAGATGTCTGTCCACAACTTTTTTAAATGTCTAATCCCAGCTCAGCCTCCCTGGATCTTATGCATTTAGGCTTATGGGGAATGCTCTTGTGTCCCAGTACTTGACCTATATAGGAGACTCCATTTCTTGTCTACCCTTACTTAATTATGTCTTTTACAGCTCTTGAATCCCTGGTTCCCCCAACCTGATTTTGTTCCTTACTGATCCATTGAAGGTGTCTATTCAATCTATACAGATCTGTGATTGGTCAGGAAAACTCATCACAACAACCTTCCATAGTTTTAATCCCTACTCCGGCATAGAGGTCTCCCAGGGAAAATAATTCCCTAGGTCTGCAAATGCTAAATAAGCGATTCAATTGACACAGCGAGCAGTCGGGATTAATCAGTATCAATGGTGAAGGGATATCGTATCACACAGGCTGTGAAAACTTTTATTTCTCTCAGCTCGGCCAATAAATACAAATAAAAGCAACATTAAATCCTTGCAAAAGTTACATGACACATCTTCCTTAAGTATGATGATTGAATCTCTCACTCAACCAATCACACAGATAGAGCATTCTGTTGCAAGCCACCGTGCAGAAATGTGGCAAATTGCATTTATTAAAGTCAATACTGAGAAACAGCTCCGAAAAAATAAATCACATTCGGTGCTCAACCTGAAATCCCAAACCAAACAGCCGCGTGTACACAGGGAATCAACAACTTCCAAGAAAACTATTTTCAGTTTAGAGAGTTTGGAAGTTATTTACTTTTCTCAAAATGTGGTCTTGTGACTATGTCAACTGGCTTTGAAACTAGGTGACCAGGCTTTTCCTCCCAGCTGTCACGTGAGCAACAAGGGATGAGTCCGGGCCTATCCATTCACCGCTTTATAAATGAACCTCTAACTTGTGCTCTCAAAATATATTTTATGTAAAAAATAACTCTACAACCTGTCCTAATGGCATCCTCCCACCACATGCTGGTTTCTATAATCTGGACTCAGTTGGGTGCCTTGCTTCCCCATCACAGCAGCTCAGGCTCAAGATGTTCCTTCTTCAGTACAAGTGTCCTCTTTGATGTATCCTTATGCACTTAAGATTCCTCTGTATTGAATAATATTATTAGAGAGAAGAGATGTTGATTGAATGAGATATTTCAGCTCAACCAAACTAAGACTGCATTTGGCAGAGAAAAGAGGAACGTTTAAAAAACCCACCCTGAGATGAGTTGACATATAGCTGGCCTAGGGCAAGACACTTCTTCAGTTTCTTCCAGCCAGTAGAGGTTTTCCAGGAATACAGGAGACCTCCAGTGTGATCCGGATTTGTGGCAAAGGCAGGGGGAGCCTCACCAATCTACAGCATTATGATATGTCCTGACATGCCAAGAACAATGTGTTATTCCATCTGCAAGTCAGGGGGATCTAATACTATGTTGGTCTGCTCCACTCACACAATTAGAACATTCTGTTGAAGGCCACAGTGAATAAATGAGGAAAATTGCATTAAAGTAAATCCTGCAAAATAGCTCTGAAAGAACAAATCACATTGTGTCCTCAACTTGAGATCCCAAACCAAAGAGCCGCGTGTTTACAGAGAATCAAGAACTTAGAGAATCAAGTAAACAATTTTCAGTTTAGAGAGTTTGCAAGTTATTTCATTTTCTCAAAATGTGGTCTTCTGACAATGTCTTAGGCTTTGAAACTAGGAGACCAGACTTCTCCTAGCAGCTGTCACATGAACGACAATGGATGAATCCAGGCCTGTCCGTTCACCGCTCTGTAAATGCTCCAGAAAATTGAGAGGGGAGTGGGAACAATCAGTCCACCTTATAGATTAATGTGCCTGACCAACTGTGAGCATACTCTTTCCGTGCAAATCTGCGTAGTGGTATGCTGCTCTTCTCTCTTGGTTTTTACCTATATAAGGCCTAAAAGTGGCGCACCAAATAGTCACCACTATGAAAACATACACACTCAAACACACACCCTTGTGCACGCACACACACATCCCATTATACATGTTAAACACAGCACCATACACACTTCTGGCACAAGTTGTAATCACATTGCTGCTAGCAGCACTTACCGTCAGTGGACTAAATGTACAAAGTTCTACCAAGGGTAGCAGTATCAGGCGTAGAATATCTGTATTTGCTTGGTAAAGGAGATATAACCTGCCTAAGAGATATTAAACACATTACAACAGATCAACAAAGCTCACCTACACCTCACTGAACATAACACTGCCATCCAACCAGAGAAAGACCAGAACACGCCATCACATGTTGATTCAGACTCCAATCTGCAACAAAAACCTGGACCTGGATGGTGAGGCACCCCTAGATATCTGGCAATACCTCAATGTCAGAGTAAAGCCAACTATGTCCTACACAAACACCAACTACAAGACAAATCCCACAAGAACAAAGCATGGGAAGCTTTGAGGACCACTTGCAAAGGTGACTTCTCCATAACTCCAGACGTTCATCAGTCTTTCAGTCTAATGCTGGGGACGCTGCAGGTCCCTCTCCTTAGTCCATTGGAAATACAAAGGCTGATGTGGTTATTGAGGGATAGCATACAAAAACCTAAAGTGGTGAATGTGTTTCTTCCAGATCCACATATGACAGAACTGCCGGTGAAGGCTAAAAGTGGCAGAGCATGAAACTGTGCCCAGAATTGCAGCAAACAAAGCAAACACATGTGTCTTCCTCCACAGGCATTCTTAGCGAGATAAACATCTGTTGCTTCTGTTCAGGAGCCACTACTTAGAGATGGGGCGGAGGGGAACAGACACACTTTCTTGTTTGTCACATATGGTAAAATTTTGAAAACACGTATTTCCAGAAATCAATATCAAAGGCCTTATCTATGTCTAATGAGACCAGAGCCAGTTTCTCTTCTAGGTCTGTGGTTTTTAAGTTTCTCATTTACATGCGTCAGTCAGTGTAGGTTTTAGAGCATTCCTTCTGTGTGGTATGAAACAAGTCTGTTCGGTATGCATCCGGCTTCTCACCACTGATACTAGTTTGACCATTCCAAATATTTTCACATCTATACTAAGCATTAATATGGGTTGGTAAGCCTTAGCCAAAGCTTCACGTTGGGTTTCGGGACCAATATTACTGTAGATCCCCTCATCAAGGGGTAGTCACTATTTTCCCTTCAATATTTATTTACACCTCAATAACTTGTCCGGCCGAATTCTATAGCACGCTAAATAAAATTCAACCAGCAGTCCATCACCCCTGGTGACTTTCCCATGTTCAGGCCCTATATAGGTGATATGTCCTCCTTGATTGAGACTCTCTCTAAGGCCTCCCTTTGTTCTAAAATTAAAAGAGGCGCCTCAGTTGTATGTGTATCATCAATCAATGTTTCTAATATCAAATAGGATGGACTTGCATGTAACTCCTGCAATCATTCTGTAAATATTTGTAATCCTTTCCTGCATGTATGTGCATAGCCTTTCTATTTGATGGGAAAGTTTGTTACAATCTGTGTAGTGACCGCTGGTACATCCTTTGCTGATAATTATCTTGTGTTTCCATTAACATAGTGAGGGCCTGATTTACAACGGGACGTACGACTCGTAAAGGTATGAATGCCGAGTCTCCGCTCTCTGGGCGGAGTCCCCGCACTCAGGGCGGAATCTTCACACTGAGCACTGCAGTGCGGAGATTCCGCTCGCGGAGTCCCCGCACTCAGGGCGGAATCTTCACACTGAGCACTGCAGTGCGTAGATTCCACTCGCGGAGTCCCCGCACTCAGGGCGGTATCTTCACACTGAGCACTGCAGTGCGGAGATTCCGCTCGCGGAGTCCCTGCACTCAGGGCGGAATCTTCACACTGAGCACTGCAGTGCAGAGATTCCGCTCGCGGAGTCGCCACACTCAGGGCGGAATCTTCACACTGAGCACTGCAGTGCGGAGATTCCACTCGCGGAGTCCCCGCACTCAGGGCAGAATTTTCACACTGAGCACTGCAGTGCGGAGACTCCGTTTGCAGAGTCCCCGCACTCAGGGCAGAATCTTCACACTGAGCACTGCAGTGTGGAGATTCTGCTTGCAGAGTCCCCGCACTTAGGGCAGAATCTTCACACTGAGCACTGCAGTGTGGAGATTCCGCTTGCAGAGTCCCCACACTCAGGGCGGAATCTTCACACTGAGCACTGCAGTACAGAGATTCCACTTCCGGAGTCCCCGCACTCATGGCGGAATCTTCACACTGAGCACTGCAGTGCAGAGATTGCGCTCGCGGAGTCCCCGCACTCAGGGCGGAATCTTCACACTGAGCACTGCAGTGCAGAGATTGCGCTTCGAGTGCGGAGATTCCGTCCCAAGTACGGAGGCTCTGCATGCGTAACTTTACATGTCGTAAGTCCTTTTGTAAATCAGGCCCTGAGTCTCTGTTTTTCAAGCACTACAACCTGGCCGTTATGTGTGCCTTCTGTCTCACCTTTCACCAAGCAAGTTTTATTTCCCCTCAGATTCAGTTATACCCCTTTCTATCTTCTTGTGTGTCTGTGGTGCTTCCCGATGGGCATCCCCAACTTACCACCTTTATAACCTCCCATTCTGCCCCCTGCTGTGTGGTACTGAAAATTCTGGACCCGTGTTATAAACATCGTCGTATCATGACGATTTTGGTATCAGCAGACCGAGAATGATTAGAATACTATGCACAAGCATTTTCGTCATATTCGGGTGACGGAATCACCCTGAAATCAGAATTTCCGTCCTGAACCCTCGGGTTCCATTTAAACGGCAGCCATTTTGTGATTGCCCTCACATAGGCCAATGACTAAGGCCAAAAACGAGTCTGAAGGACACATGCACCTTTGCTGACTCCTCTGTGACCTGGGCAAGCTGACTCCACTGCCTGAAGCCAAACCTGTTCGGCCAGTTCCTTTCCCAGAGGCCGAATGAGATTAGTATCAAAGCACAACATATCATAAAACCTTTCATCACACACAAACCATGCCCAATCTTACACACACCTGTCCCTGTTTCTTTCTTTATGACTTGCTTTACGAGGAGGAGGTGCCCGTTTTTATTGGGGGTCCGTCGATATCTGATGAAAGTACTGAGCCTTGCCGGGTAATTGATTGAGGGCTGGACAAACTGAAATATGGGCTTGTCGTCATGACTCTGCTTTTTCTTTGTAGTGAAAATATGTGAATGGTCAACTGTAAAATAAGGAATGATTGCCTAAAGCATAATATTTTGTATAAAAGAGAAGGCTGGCTTTGTAAGGTTGAGCAGTCTCCTGAGAATATACACCGTGTTGTACTTCTAGGATACCTGTTACTGGCTGCAGCCAATAAACAAGATCTTTGACCTCACTAAGAAGACTCTGTGTTTCTGTAGTCTGAAACAGGAAGGACTCGAAGTCTTAGGGTGTGTTCCCTGGCACCGCTGGGTTCTGAAAAACCCAGTACTTCAGTTGGCGCCCAACGTTGGGCGATTTCAGCGGTACTGGTCCAAGCCAGAGGTTCGTGAGGAGCTTCGTGTGAAAATTCTGGAGGAAGGCCGCCACTTCATCGACCCCTGTATGTCGACGTGGTCCGAAAGTCTTTGCTGCGAGGTTCCCCGCTTCCCGACGGCTACGAAGGACTGCTGCCCTGACTATCGCCCTGTTTTGGACCCTTGATGATTGGTAGAGTGAAACGATAAATGAGTCTTCTGGTGACGTCATCGATACCTCAGTTAAGTATAAGCGGAGCGTCTCCCAGTCCTTAGTTTGGTTCTTAGTTTGGTATCCCCTTGGGATCTTTGATTTGGAACTTGCAAGTACCAAAGCCGAGGGATTCGTGTATTCATGAGACTATCGTATTCGATAATCCTTTGAAGTTTGAAGCTAGACTAGAGAGCGAAGATGCCTGGTCTTAGCAGACTTGGAAATTTGTTTTGTCTTGGTTGTAATAGGGATTCCCGATTGGAGGACCCGTGTCCGGTTCCTCCGATTGGAACTCCAACGTATGAACTATATGTGAAACATGGCATAGGCCTCTTCACATATATTACAGTATGGATCCGATACACCAGGAAAGATGGTGTTTTAAAATGGCCCCAATATGGTAGTTTTGACACAGAGATTCTGGATAATCTGGAGGTTAAACTTTTTAAGAAGAAAGCCCGGCCGGCGATGTTTGACTCTTTCCGCCTATGGCATAAGGAAGCCAAACAGAAGGAAATTAAATTAGCAAAGAGAAATAAGAGAGAAAAGGGTATCTCGATAATGCAAGCTGCTATGCAGTTTAAAGATAATGAAGAAGAACAGATGAGTGAGCAGTTGCACAGGCAACGTAAAATGGTGATCGATAAATGTTATCCAGTTTTGCCGCTTCTTCAGCAAGATGCAGCAAAAGAACTTGAGAAAGATCCTTTAATGTCACACTTGTTGAGTTCGCCACCCCCCTATGCGCAGAATGCTACAGCACCTCCGCAATCTTTAGTTGTGCAACCTCCGGTTATTGTGCCACAGGTTATTCCACAGCCGCCGGCTCCTCTTCAGTTGGCTCCTACTCCTATGGCGCAGCCCCCTCAAGGGCCGCCGACTTCGCTACCTGCTCCATCTGTACTTCCTACGACTTTGTCTACTACATCGACTGCCTCTTCTGGTGTTCTTCCTGATACTGCCTCTGCGTCTGCATCTGCGTCTGCCTTGCCTCCCTCTGTTTTTCCTCCTGTTCTTTCGTCAACTTCTCCTTCTGTCCGACAGAGAATGACTGATACTGTTGCTAGCCTTATATTTCCTCTCTTTGGGTCATCTGGTGTGACCCCTGATTCGGAGCGTAAGCAGTCGCGTAGTCAACTGTCTAATTCGAGAGAGAGAAATGTTTGACCATATGGCGCGTAAATGGGTTACTTACCCTTTAAGATATGATGTGGAGTCTGTTATGGATGTCTTCCGTCAATGGGAAGCACCGAAACAAAGATACGTTTTTGAGAAAATGTGTGCTTTCCTTTGTGAGGAATTGGAGGATAATGATTTGGAAACAAATCCGCCTGATTAGTGCCGTGTACGGTTTGAGTTTGAAAAGGGCACGATTGTGGGTTCCGATGTTGAGAAAGCAGTTGCGACGTTATTGTCCTTTAGGAATAAGGATCCTTCTCAGTCACTGTTTGAACATGACTCCTCTGTTAAAAAAAAGGTGCGACAGTACCCAATGAGAGAAGTCCCTCCGGTATGGAAGGACGCCGTTGCGGCTGATGTCGCTAATCAAATTGATGCTATTCCAGCTCATTTTCAGCGTGTTTGGGTACATGTTCCTTGGAAGCGAGCTGAAGTTTTAGCCCTTAAGCAGACTTTGCCTGACCCCCGTAAAAACCCTGCAGGATATTATAAGGAATTATCACAGACTGCAGACTCATGCATTATGAATTTAGCCGACATAGACATGTTATTTGGGAATGTTGTTCCACAGCCTTTGTGGGGATTGATTCGCCACACAGATCATGTGCAAGAGTTAGGTGACTCATGGGCTAATATTAGTGCTGCAAATGATAGACAAGTTGGTGGTACCAAGCCTGAGCCTTTGGTAGCAGAACTCCCTGCTAGGATCATTACTTACATGAAGACTTTAATGCCTGCGATGCGTGTGAATTGGGATAAATTGTCTGCGTGTAAGCAGAAGAAAGATGAAACAGTGTCTGATTTCTTCACCAGGTTTGAGGAAACGTTTATCGACCACAGTGGTCAAGATATGAGTACAGAAGGTGGTCAACGGTTGTTCGTTGACAAGTTTGTGCACAATTTGCTTCTCGAGCTGTGTAAGAAATTGAAAGATTCAGAGAGTTCTTGGGCCGTTTCCACTTCAGCACAAATATTGGCTACTGCACAGTACTACGAAAATAGGGATAAAGATGAGAAGGATAGAGCAGACAAGAAAACTAAAGAATTAAAGACGAAGGTTCTTTTACAACAGGCGTATCCGCCACGTGGTGGTCAGAGTAACTATCAGCAACCTCAACAGTTTCCGAGAAACTCGCAAAGGTTCGAGTTTTCTCAACCACGTGTTCCTGTAGGTCCCAATCAGTGTTCATATTGTAAAGAAGAGGGTCATTTCAAGTATAGTTGTCCTATTTTGTTACAGCGTACGAATGGTGCTTCTGGCGCAAGAGGTCGAGGTGTTCAACAAGCCCCTAGAGGTAGAGGACGTGGAAGTCTCCCCCAGAACGCGCGTTCCCTTCCGTCTCAAAATTCAATGAATAGTTTTGACCAGCAAAATAACGCGTCTGGTAGGACGGCTCAGTACTATGCTGACGACTACTATACAGAAGATGAGAATATGGAAGGTAGTGATTGCTAGGACAGCCAAAGACAAAGAGAGGGAGTTGTTTCAGTTCCAGTAGATCAGAGTGGACCTTATGTTAAGGTGATTACATCAGGTGTGTCAGAGCCTTTTCTGGTGGATACTGGTGCTACAAAGATTTCTATTATGCACTCAAAACTCCCTGGCGCACCTTTGTCTGGCGAGATGAATGTTTCAGTAGGTTTTTCTGGCGCCCCGGTTAGGAACCCGATTTCTAGTCCTATGTCCCTTTCCGTTGGACCTTGTGAATTGGAAGCACCCCTTATTCTGACGACAGGTTGTGGTGAAAACTTGTTAGGATTGGATTTGTTGAAAAGATTGTATGCAACATTATATTGTTCTCCTTCGGGAGTACAACTTACACTGGGTACGAAAGTGACCTCTCCAATGTATTTGTCGAAGGATAAACTTCCGACCGAATTGTCGTTTCTTCCTGATATCCTTTGGGCTACTGGTCCTAATGATGTGGGTCTTTTGGAAATACCGCCATATGTTGTGACATTGAAAGCCAATGTTAAATTGCCACGCATTCCGCAATACAAGATTTCTAGTGAAGGTGAAAAGGCGTTGCTAGTGATCATTTATGATTTGATTGAAAAAGATGTAATTGAAGAGACAAGAGGCAACGTTTGTAATAGTCCTGTTCTGCCTGTTTTGAAACGTACTGACCCCTCTCAGCCACCTGTTTACAGGTTCGTGATTGATCTTAGAGAGGTCAATAAAATAGTTGTGCCACAGTTTCCAGTTGTTCCTGATATCACTGCCCTATTGACTATGATTCCAGCTTCCGCCACCTGGTTCTCGGTGATTGACTTAAAGAATGCTTTCTTCAGCATCCCGATTGCCGAGGAGAGCAGGGATATTTTTGGCTTCAGTTTAGGGGGCCGAAGCTTCCGTTTCAAACGCGCTCCTCAAGGCTACTGTGAAAGTCCATCAATATATAGTCAGGCTTTAAAAACACAGCTTGATGCAATTGTTTTACCTGATGGCGCTACCCTTATTCAGTACGTCGATGATTTGCTAATCGCCGCAGATACTGAAGAGATTTGTAAAGAAGCCACCTTGTCGTTGTTGCGTCATTTGTCTGATTTACATCACAAAGTGTCCCTTTCAAAACTGCAATATTGTCGACAAGAAGGGACCTACTTAGGTCATATCTTATCGAAGGAGGGAAGGAAACTGACCCCAGAAAGAATTCAGGCAATTGCAAAATTGAGTGTGCCAAGGACACAGAGAGAAGTACGTGCTTTCTTGGGCATTACATCATACTGCAGACAATGGATACCGAATTTTTCTTTGCTGGCCAAACCTTTGGTAGCATTGACCTGTAAAGATACATTGAACCCCGTTCCGTGGTCTGAAGATTGTCAGAAAAGTTTTTCCGAATTGCGTAATGCATTGTGTTTGGCTCCTGTGTTGGGTACCCCCGACTACAGTAAGCCCTTTACACTGTATGTCCATGAGAAAGAGGGTTGTGCATTGTCAGTGCTGACACAGTCTTTTGGAGACAAGCAGCGTCCATGCGCGTATTTTTCGTCGACTTTGGATCCGGTAGCTAAAGCATTGCCGAGTTGCTTGAGAGCCACAGCGGCAGCAGCTGTTTCTATTCGACAGTCTGCTGGGTTAGTGATGAATAATATGTTGATTGTGATGGTTCCACATGCAGTGGACACGTTGTTAAACAGGACCAAGACACAGCACTTAACTAGTGCTCGATTGTCAGGTTACGAGTTGACACTGTTAGCGAGTCATGTGCACATAAAGAGGTGCAATACGTTGAATCCAGCCACGTTATTGCCGATTTCAGTAGAGACAGATGATGTTGAACAGCATGATTGTTTTCTCAGGACAGAAGAAGAAACGAAAGGGAGAGTAGATCTTAAAGATACTCCTCTTGTAAAATGTGATGGTACCTTATGGGTGGATGGTTCATACTTCAAGCTTCCGAATGGTGATATGACTGCAGCATATGCTGTCACGACTTTGCATACGATTGTTGAAGCTGCACGTATACCACATAATTCAGCTCAAGCAGCAGAGTTGATTGCGCTTACGAGAGCGTGTGTTTTATCGAAAGGAATGAAAGTGACCATATATACCGACAGCCAGTATGCGTTTGGTGTGGCCCATAGTTTTGGACGATTGTGGAAAGAACGTGGGTTCCTGACTTCGCATGGAGCTAAAATTCAGCATGGTCAGTTGGTGAATGAGCTTCTTGAGTCACTGACCTTGCCGTTACAAGTTGCGATCATGAAAAGCAGTGCGCATAAGAAAGTTATGGATGATGTTGACCGTGGTAACGCGTTTGCAGATGAAGTCGCAAAAGATACTGCGAGAGATGTGATGAGTCGAATGTATGTTGCAGGTCCGGCGAGATGGGTTCCAGATAGAAGTATGTGTGAAGATACGATTGAGAGTGTGAAATCCATCCAAGCTGAAGCTTCAGAGAAAGAGTTGATTGTGTGGAAAGAAAGTACGGGTAAATTGGATGAAAATGGTTGTTGGGTTGACTTGTCAGAACATCAGCGATGGTTGTTACCCGATGCGTATGTGCTTGCAATGGTGACAATGGCTCATGGAAAGGCCCATATCAGTGTGAAAGGGATTTGTAAGTTGTTGGCTCCAGTATGGCAAAATGCTGGAATTCCTAAATGTGCAGAGAATGTGGTCAAGAATTGCATGGTGTGTCTGAAATACAATCCTGGTAGGGGAACCCCAACTCCAGCTGGTCATTTTGCGCCTCCAACGTATCCGTTCGAGGTTTTGCAGCTAGATTTCATCCACATGGAAAGATGCAACAATTTGAAATACGTACTCGTTGTTGTTTGTGCCTTTTCAAGATGGGTAGAAGCATATCCCTTAAAAGACAACACTGCCTTATCCACAGCTAAAGCCCTTGCCAAAGAATTCTTCCCTAGGTTTGGAATGCTGAGAATGGTCTGGAGTGATAATGGGAGTGAATTTGTGGGTCGAGTGATGAAAAAAGTATGTGAGGGGCTAGGTATCCAGCAAAAATTCCACGCTGCAAATCACCCCAATCAGCGGACTAGTAGAGTGCTATAATGCCACGCTTAAACTGAAATTGGCAAAGATACAAGCGAGCTCTGGTCTTAAATGGCCTGACGCTCTGCCTTTAGAACTCCTATCAACAAGAATGACTGTGCATTCGCGACTGGGACTTAGTACCTATGAAATTGTGTTCGGCCGCCCAGCCAACATATGGGGAGTGCCAAGGCCGACAAAATTCAGTGAGATCGAACACCCTGTACTGCTTGATTATTTGTATGAATTGACGGCTAAATTGCGTATTCTACACCAACAGGTTCACGATACTCTGCCTCAGGTCTCTGAAGCTCCAGGATATCTTATCGATCCTGGATCATGGGTGCTGGTCAAAAACTTCCAGCGGACAAAGAATGGCCAGCCCCGTTGGACCGGCCCCCACCTCGTCCTTCTCTCAACAAGATCAGCTGTTCGAGTGGAAGGGAAAAAGAACTGGATCCATGGCATACACTGCAAGAGGGTCCCTTTACCTCTACCGTACGACCGGTGGGTCCAGGAGGGGATTGCTGACTCTGAGACTGAGACTGTGCCTCGTTTTCTGCCTTTTAGCGATGCACGTGTAAGAGGAACAATTTCTGAATGAGAAAGTGACAATATTTTGCAAGAAGCTGTGCCACCGTCAATTCGATTGAACACTACAGAGCCTGAACTCTAGTTCCAGAACCAGACAGTACCTGGAAAAAGCTGTTATAATTTGAGGCCGAGAACTATGAACACATAAAAAAATGTTCCTTTGCTATTTTGAAAGTGCAGCTCTCTCATCTGAGAAACTTTCTTATTTTTGTTTTTCGAACCGCCATCCGGGTTCAGCTGTAGGGTCGTGGTTGCCCAAGTCTTTGGAGTGCAGCTGAAGACGTTAGGTCGACAGTTCTGGTCGGTCTAAGGGAGTTGCCCTGGACTGACAGAAGCACTCCTTAGCATAGAACACCCTACCACCGCGAGCAGCAATTAGAGAGGATGGAGTTTTTCGAGAATGAGAGACCTGCCAAACAGATGGACTTTAAAGCCAGAATGTGTATAATGATGACAAAGAAACGATTTTTGATATTATGTATTTTCATGTTGCTTAGTGTAATGACGTTTTTAATAGGATATGTTTTATTCTCTTTTCAAGTGACATTTGCACCCACTACACAGCCCATACCTCCTTCTACTGTTTCCTCGCATTCTTTTCACCCTCTGCCTGAACACGAGTCCGCTAGAAGATTAGAATTTGTCAATAATTCATTCATTCAGCTTCTACACCAACACCAATTAGTAGTGAACACAACTAACTGTTGGGTGTGTGGTCTTATGCCTCATACTACTGATAAAGGTATCCCTTATCTGGTCCTGCCTTTTAGCCATAATGGTTCTGTGTGGGCATATAGAACAGTGTTCATATACGCTCATGAAGCCAACCCCCTACGTTCTGTGAAAGATAATCCTAAGAATAGTGCTCTAGTTAAGGGTATAGTAGATATGATTAGGGAAGATATTTCCTATGAGACTATCCCGAGAGATGAGACACTAGCATATATTGGATGGAACATAACAGGATTTGGAGTTACTCTGAGTGAGAACCAGCGAGCAAAGAGATCCTCCCCGATTTGGATTGTACCCCATCAGGGTCACCTATGTCTGCAAGGTAATGGCAAGAATCCCAGAGCTCAGTTAGGGAAAAGTATCTGCACTGAAACATATGCTTTTGCGTCTCAGACTTCCCCTTCGTTCTTAGCAGCTAAGGGTACCTATTTCATCTGCCATAATAGAGCCTGTACATGGTTGCCCCCTTACTTCTCAGGCACATGTTTTGTTTCATTCCTGCTGCCTCCCACCTACACGGCCACGGCAGATTACCATAAGACAAGGATAGTTAGAGGTGTCATCAGTAAAGAAGACACTACAGGACAAGAACTTGGAGATTTCGTAAAAGGTTTTCTGCCGTTTTGGGGGCCTATGGTTAACAGCAGGAACATAAGGCGATTGACAAGGGTGGTTGAATCCATGGTAGTTGAAACCGCCGGTGCCCTTAGTAATTTAACTGCTGAGCTCCAGTCGGATCGCCTTATGACTCTTCAGAACAGGGTCGCATTAGACGTCATACTTGCAGACCGAGGTGGGGTATGTAAAGTGATCCAATCAAGTTGCTGTGTTTTCATTCCAGATAACGCTCCGACAGTCTACCAGGCCATTTCCAAACTGCATAAGATCTCCGAATCTATTCACGTGGATAAAGGAGATTGGTCATTGATGGGATGGTTCTGGGAACTGATATCCGCCTGGGGATGGAAGATTCTGATAGTCATTGGGATGATCTTAGCCATTCTTTTCCTGTCCTGTCTGTGTGTACAGTGTGCTCCTGCAATATGTGGCCTCTGTGCTACATCGTGTGTAAGGAAACCTGTATCAAGAGACAAGCTAAGTAATAGGATGATGCTACAGCAACATCTCAACGACTTTATGGATATAGACCTGGACTCAGATTAGCGTGAGTATAGGTTATTGCCTATGTAAGGGCAAAAGGAGGGTCTGTGGTAGTGAAAATTCTGGACCCGTGTTATAAACATCGTCGTATCATGACGATTTTGGTATCAGCAGACCGAGAATGATTAGAATACTATGCACAAGCATTTTCGTCATATTCGGGTGACAAAATCACCCTGAAATCAGAATTTCCGTCCTGAACCCTCGGGTTGCATTTGAACGGCAGCCATTTTGTGATTGCCCTCACATAGGCCAATGACTAAGGCCAAAAACGAGTCTGAAGGACACATGCACCTTTGCTGACTCCTCTGTGACCTGGGCAAGCTGACTCCACTGCCTGAAGCCAAACCTGTTCGGCCAGTTCCTTTCCCAGTGGCCGAATGAGATTAGTATCAAAGCACAACATATCATAAAACCTTTCATCACACACAAACCATGCCCAATCTTACACACACCTGTCCCTGTTTCTTTCTTTATGACTTGCTTTACGAGGAGGAGGTGCCCGTTTTTATTGGGGGTCTGTCGATATCTGATGAAAGTACTGATCCTTGCCCGGTAATTGATTGAGGGCTGGACAAACTGAAATATGGGCTTGTCGTCATGACTCTGCTTTTTCTTTGTAGTGAAAATATGTGAATGGTCAACTGTAAAATAAGGAATGATTGCCTAAAGCATAATATTTTGTATAAAAGAGAAGGCAGGCTTTGTAAGGTTGAGCAGTCTCCTGAGAATATACACCGTGTTGTACTTCTAGGATACCTGTTACTGGCTGCAGCCAATAAACAAGATCTTTGACTTCACCAAGAAGACTCTGTGTTTCTGTAGTCTGAAACAGGAAGGACTCGAAGTCTTAGGGTATGTTCCCTGGCACCGCTGGGTTCTGAAAAACCCAGTACTTCAGTTGGGTCCAGTCCTTCATTCCTCTCAAAGTATTCCCTGAGTTCGTCTTTCAATCCAGTTCTAAATGTTTGGTCTTGTAATACCTCAGGAAGCATTGCCCATACAGGGACTCTAGGGTGTATGCACCCACAGTGATATGTAATTCTGTGCTGCTGGTGTGTGTTCACTACTTACTGAACAAGTATGCCCATTAGGATAACTTTT
The DNA here is from genome assembly GCF_964204655.1 of Triturus cristatus. Classification (NCBI taxonomy): domain Eukaryota; kingdom Metazoa; phylum Chordata; class Amphibia; order Caudata; family Salamandridae; genus Triturus; species Triturus cristatus. Next base: position 1,173,350,914 of record NC_140582.1, on the reverse strand, counting down.
GGACTACTTTTGACAGAGTCCTAAGTACTGTTGAAGAGAAGGATTCCCTCCCATCCACCTATTTTGTTCTTCAGGCATCCAGCAACCTAAGCTACACAGTGTACATTTCAAGGTGGTGGCCATGCATTGTTTTCTGCCATCAGAGGGATGGTGTCTTTTCTGACGCTTCTCAAGTACACAGCTGAGATCTCCATCCACTGCACCAGGTTACAATTCTAATAATGGGTTGCAAAAACAGCATCATAATAACTGGGTGCATATTTCTTCAGGAAACAGATATCCGTACCATTCACCAATCCAAGTGGCAGGACAATCCATCTCTCTGGATCTGTTTTAGCATGTGTCACAGCCAGTGACATGCAACTTCTCTGTCTGGAAGCTCACCAGGTCCTTGTGGAATCAAATAAGCTCCTGGTCATGCACAACAAATAGCACTGCTCTTGCATAAAATATTCCTCCTCTTTGGACCACAATGAAGTCTCCTAAACCCAAAGAGCAGCAGACCTCGCACATTAACAAATATGTTACTCTTAGGATGATTTCTGATTGAGGAAAGGATGAGGTCTCAAAATGGATGCCATAGTACACCCATACAGACAGGGGCAGTTAGCAACTTTAAGAAGCAGTGGGGCACGGTGCACCGTGAAACTCACTGATATGATGCCCTTCTCCTATCCTGACGACGACGAGCAGGAAAAGAAAGTGGTTTACCTCCTGCATGCAAATCCAGCCAATTCTGGAGCTGCTCTCATGCTGTTAGCAGCTCCAGGATTGGTTGGAGTAGGCTATCCTAGAGCTCAATTTGAGGCCAGGGGCCTATGCCTGCAATCTCTCAGCTGTTTTACAGCACTAGGATTGCAGGCTCTGTAGTGTGCATGACAGATTGGCCGGTTGTAAACAGCCGTCCAATCTGTCATGTGCACTGAGCACTTGAAGCAGTCATCCTGTAATATGCAGGAGCCTGTCTGCCCCACCATCATGCATGTGCTAGCGCGGTCGGCGGCTCACCGAATAATTTCAGTTACCTTATAGATACACAGAGCTCTATACAAGCATGCATTAATGTACACACTATTATAGAAAACATTATTTCAGGATCATATTCTGAATCAGACAATATAGAAAACAACAAGGAACATTTCTCATCATCGTTGTCAGAATCGGTTCATGAGTGATTAGGCAAACAGGGGGTACTCGGCCCAAATAATCTGCATTAGAGCCTTTGATATCCCAAGGCTGGCATACTCTGACATTTTAATACTGAGCATCAAATACACTCCTTGGCACTTGACGACGCAAACAGTCGAAAACGTACTCAGGAAGGTGGGTTGGGGTTAGAGACTGAGAACTCAGTACCCCCAAAAGTCCCTCTCAATCTTTAGACTGTCTAGCCAGTGCTTTACCTGTATCTAGAAAAGTTAATTTATTCTTCCAGCAGCACAATAACACACAACAAATCAGTACTGAGAGCTACTAGCAACTGTAGGATTTACTAGCAACTATGGGAATAATGTGCAACTATGATAACTAATCAGGTAATGCTTTACTAGGCATCTAGATGTTTAGCTTCTCTCTAGGTTTGTGACCATGTGGGCCACCCTTCAAGTCATTTGTATCAAATATTGAGCCCATATTGTAATTATGACAATCCTGCTGTCCCCCAGGTGTATCCTGAGTCTCTCACAGTCCCTGTGTGATAGTTGCCTTGTGATTCCTGAATTGATGGCTCAGTTATCAGAGTTTGGGGCTGGTTGTGGCTCTGTAGCAGCAGTTTCCTTGCTGCTCTGCCCATCCTCTTTTTAGGACCCATACACTGTGAACTAGCAGAGCAAGTGTCAATCAGCTAGGGAGTGGTCATGATTCTTTGAGCTGCAGTCACGTCACAAACAGAATCCACCGTCCAAACAGGATGAGAGCCCAACCCAGGAGTCTTCAAACAAGGGTCAGGCAGAAATCCGTTCTCACAGGGGAGAACTTAAAACAGCTGGGCACTGAATTTAGAAAACAGCAGCAACCATTGGTCAAAGTTCTGTCAATTGAATGTGTCATGTCATGCATCAGGGAGATCTTCGGGCCGTCGGATTACAAACAGGGTACAACATCAGAAAGGTTCCTGCTGTGGATATCTGACAGACGCAGCACAAACCAGCAACCCCACCAAATTCTCCTGAGCCAGGGAGTAGAGCTGAGATGCTCTCAGGGCCCAGTTGGGGGCATCAGGGCTCACCTCAGATGAAAATAAATTATACATACTAAACTTAATGTGAAGAAATCTAATTACTTATTGAATGGTAGTGACAAGACTATCTCTATAAAACAAATGGAAGGCACCAGAAACACCCTCACTATATCTTTGTTCGCCAATCATTTGGGAAATATTCATAGTGGAGACGATTATAGTTGTGGTACGGAACAAGACAAGTACACAAAAATCTTGCTTCCTTTTACAGATTATGAAAGTCATATTACCAATTCAAATTGCTACTAGGCTTCTACTTCCATTGAGCCGAGTTGCAAATTAAGCACTATGGAAGACCTCCGCAAACCCTAATCATACTCATAGACATCGATCCGAATCATATAGCTGTAGGAGAGCCATCACCTCGTCCATATCCTGACCAATGATGAAATCTCCCAAAAATAATTATTGATACTGATCCCATATTGAGCAGTTGGTGCAATGTAGTAAAACTAATGCTACGCTATCATATTGAAAACAAAATACTCTTGCTAGTCTGTTCTAATATGTGATTGCTATTCTTGCTCAATAAATATTGAATTAAAAACAATGTAACAGGTAGAATCATTGCTAACATAACTGAAAGTTTCAATTCTATAAAGGACTCGGAGGCGAGGATTATGCCTTCTTTCTTCACTTTATTGACATAGCAGCATTGAAAGAAATTAACAAAGACTATGTTTCCTATGAACCATAGGGAAAAAAGTGGTCAAACACAACATGTTAAACAACCAATCCAAGAGAGGGTCAACGTCCAATCAGAGCATTCCAGGAGACATATAGTCCTTTGTTAGTGTCCTTTCCTCCTCTTTCGGAGCGCGAAGACAGCCCAATCCTCTTCTTCAGGTATCCTGTTTGTGGGTATCAGAACCTGCAACGACAAGGATGTATTACCAGAGGAATCGACGAGCCCAGTTATAATGCAAACATTGCAGTACCAAATTTCAGCATATCCTATCAGAATAGCAATAGTACTCAAACCATCCCACCTAGGGTTGAAGGGAAAACAAATACTTACTGCAGTACGGGGAGGGATCTCCTCCAGGAGCACTGGGCGGGATAATCCTCGCCTCCGAGTCCTTAATAGAATTGAAACTTTCCGTTACGTTAGCTAGGAAAATTTTTATTCTATGACAGGACGTGGGTCGATGGATGATTATGCTTGTTTAAAGCTTGCCCACAACCAAATGAGCCATATTAAGAATTGGCTTGAAGTAAAAGCGCTTGAAGGTGGGATCCGAGGACCAATCCGCCGCATTGAGGATATCCTCTAAGCGGGCACCCAAGCCAAACGCTTTAGAAGCCATGGCTCCTCTTGCAGAGTGCGCCCCAAAGTGGCGGAGACTGATGCCAGCTTCTTGCATCACCCAACGAACTAATCTGGCAATGGTGGGAAACCGCTTTAAAGGGCTTCCGGAGTGCATTGAGGAGTTGGCGTTCTCCTGGAGGGCGGTATTCCTCCGTCATCTCTTCATACGCTTTGATGCAACGAACTACACAAAGTTTCGGAGAGTCAGGGAACTCTGGGTAAGAGATAACTCTTTTGTGGCACTTAGTACGTCATAGTAGAGTAAATGTCACCCCATCCAGAGTGAACACCCGACTAGAAATATCCAGGGCTCACCCATCAGACACCCGTCGGCAAGACACCAGGCACAAAAGCATTGCGAGCTTTGCCGACAGCTCCTTTTGGGATAGAAACCTACTAGGTTGCCAAGAAAGGAAAAGATTCAAAACCTGGTTAACATCCCATAATGCAGAAAACATGGCGCTATTCCTCCGTCATCTCTTCATACGCTTTGATGCAACGAACTACACAAAGTTTCGGAGAGTCAGGGAACTCTGGGTAAGAGATAACTCTTTTGTGGCACTTAGTACGTCATAGTAGAGTAAATGTCACCCCATCCAGAGTGAACACCCGACTAGAAATATCCAGGGCTCACCCATCAGACACCCGTCGGCAAGACACCAGGCACAAAAGCATTGCGAGCTTTGCCGACAGCTCCTTTTGGGATAGAAACCTACTAGGTTGCCAAGAAAGGAAAAGATTCAAAACCTGGTTAACATCCCATAATGCAGAATACCGCGGTTCCGGCAGTAAAGAGAGCCGAATACCACGCAAAAGCCTGCAAACCAAGGGATGCTCCCCCAAAGGAGATCCACAAACCGGGACATGACCCGAGGAGATGGCCGACCTAAAGGTGTTAATAGAATGATGGGCCATTCCGTCCGACGCAAGTTGCGCCAAGAAATTCACAACGTGGACCACGTCTGTGACCAAGGGATTGAAACCCTTTCACAAACACCAACGGGAATATCTGCTCCACGCGGACTTGTATCTCTTAACAGTACTGTCCGCCCAGGCTCTGGAGATGAGCCCCTCAGCCGCTCGCGAAAGGCCCGGGGTTTGCCATCTACCCCTGAAATCCTCCACGCCATGAGCCACAGTGAGTTCGTGGACACTAGAGGATGTGGAGTGCCGTCCGGACTTGTGAGAAGATCCGGAAACCGGGGGAGTAGGATTGGAAAATCCCATGAAAGTTTCAGAAGAAATGTAAACCACACTTGAGACCTCCACAGAGGGGTGATTAGAACTAGGTCCGCCAGCTGCCTGCGGACTTGAGCGGTCGACCGGGTGATCATTGCAAAGGGAGGGAACGCATAGCCCTGTTCCCTGCCCCACTCCTGGAGGAATGCATCCGTGGCTGCCGCCAGGGAATCGGGCCTCCAGCTGAAAAACTCAGAAGTTGGTGGTCTAGTCTGGACGCAAATAAGTCCACCATGAAAGGACCCCAAAGGTCGTGGAGAGATGCAAAAACTGACTGGTTCAGCTTCCAGAGACTGGAGTCGTGGAAATGGCGGGACTGAAAATCTGCTTCCACATTGTCCTGACCCGGCAGATACTTTGCACTGACAGAAACCTTGCTGTCTAGGCAATATTGCCAGAAGCTCACCGCTAGGTCTGACAGCGCCTTTGACCTGGTGCCCCCTAGATGATGTGCACCCCTGCCGAGCTTGCTGGCGTCCGACTCAATAACCAGATCCAGCACCGACCTGAAGATCGCTCTGCCGTTCCAGGCCTCCATATGAGCTAACCACCATTGGATCTCGCTCCTCGCTTCGTCAGAGAAGGAGACCTTGAAAGAGTACGGATACCCTTTCCGGAGAAAGTATGCCTTGAGGCATTGGAGGGCCCTGTAGTCGAGCGGGCCGGGAAAGATAGCTTGAATAGAGGCGGACAGCATCCCCACCACTCGAGCCAACTGGCGCAGGGATACCTGCTGCCTGGCCAGAACCCGACGCAACTCATGGCGAATTTTTGCAACCTTTCTGGCTGGTAGACTGAGGGTGGAGGATTTGGAGTCGGTGACGAACCCCAAGAAGGTAACGGACTGTGCCGGCCGTAAAAGAGACTTTTTCTCGTTGATCACGAAGCTGAGATCCTGGAGCAGAGTCACTGTCATCTGAAGTTGTTCCATCAGAAGACAGGGACAGGAAGCCATCAGGAGGAGATCGTCGAGATAAACAATCAATCTGATGCCTCGAGCTCTCAGGAATTCCACCACCGGCTTGAGCACCTTGGTGAAGCACCAGGGTGTGGAAGAGAGCACCAAAAGGAAGAGCGGCGAACTCGTAAAACCGATGACGCCAGGCAAACTGCAGAAACCAGGGGTGCGGTGGAAAAACTGGGATCACCAGATGGGCGTCCTTGAGGTCTAAGCGGACCATCCAATCGAGAGGGCGGAGGACATCCCGAAGGAGTTGAATCCCCTCCATTTTTAAATGGCAGTAAACCAGCCATCTGTTGAATTTGCTTAGATTTATGACAGGCCTCTTGCCTCCGTCGGTCTTGTCGACCAAAAAGATGTTGCTGAGAAAACCGCGAGGGTGGGGAGAAGTAAGCGAGATGGCGCCTTTGTGAAGAAGGGATGCCACTTCCTCGTCCACAAGGGCTGCATCTTGTGTCGAAAAATGAATGGGGCGTTGAGAAACACGTTGCACTGGGTCCCCTAAGAATTCTATATGGAAACCCCTCACCTTCTGAAGAACCCACGCATCGTGTGTGATGGTCAACCATGTCTCATAACAGCTGGCCAAGTGCCCCCCTATGCTTTGTGGGGAAAAAGGGAGAACACTCTCCAAAGTTTGCGTTGGACGCTCCTCCCCTGAAGCCTCTACCTTTGCCAAGGCATCCTCTTGTGGGGTAGAAATTCCCAAACTTGGACTGATTCTGGTATTGTCCGGGGCCTCTTTGGTTGGTTTGATGGTTTTGCCGACCGGTCGAGCGGCCCCTGCCCCGACCGGCCCCCCCGAAAAACAAAGGGAAACACTTTTTTAATTGTAGACTGGGCCCTGTCTAATGAAGTAAAAGTATTTACGAATTTACCCAGCTCCTTTATTAAGGGTTCACCAAATAAGCCCCCTTGGGCAATGGCGCCCCCCTCTGAATCCGCCAGGTCACCAGGTTTCTGGTCAATTTTGATGAGGAGGGACCGGCGGCGTTCGGTGGAAAGGGCGCAGTTGGCATTGCCCAAAAATATTACCTACACGCTGAGCCCAACCGGATAGCGTTTCCGGGGGAAATTATAGAGACTGACACTTTAGCCTCTTCGCCCATGTCCAGAATTTTAGTGGCAGGGCCGAGGACGTCCAGGAGCTTATCCTGGCACGCCCTCCAAGATCTGTCAATGCCCTTCTTGGGGTCTCTAATGAATTTTTGCAAAAACGTTGACATCCTAGGGTCAATTTCCGGGGTAAGGCCTACCTTTCCCTCCAGGGATGGGCAGGGACATTCATCCCGAAGACAGTTGCGAGCTTCCTTCTCGAGTGGACGTCGGATATGCTCCGCGACATACGTCGCGACTTTCTCAGCTGGAACCCAGTCCGAAGAGCTTGGGTGCACAATATCGTTAGGATCCAACATATCGGATGGAACTGGAGGGGGTTGTGGATCAGAGGGTACTGGAAGGGTCTGAGAAACCTGAGAGGTGTCTACTGCCTCATAGAAAGCCTTGCCCCTAGACATGTCAACCAGGGGGTCTTCCTCCTCCTCCTCCTGGTAATCTTCATAATAATCGTGAGAGTGAGGAAGAATCAGGGTACTTAAACACTGTAACAGCGTATCAAAGGTGAGAACACCGGGCCGGTAACTGTAGGCCTCAAGTAAAGCTGGGTGTCAGCTAAAATATGGGTGGCAGGAACCACAATTTTACAGGGTTTCTAGCCCCAGGGGATAATTGCTGGTAACACAATATTTAAATATAGAACGAAAAACTGGGGTGGGATATGTCCACTTTGTGCAAGGCCTAATGGCCGGTACAGGACCTCTTAGTGAGGCGTCAACAATAAGCATGCAAATACTGACTCGCAATCCCGTCTGAACAATGCGGGGGAAAAAGAGCGTAAACACTACAACAGGCAGCGAGCAAGATTTATTGGCCCGCCTGCCGAGTACAGACCGTGATCGGCATTCAAACCTCAGCACCAGGGCTCCCTGACTGAACAAACACGCGCGTCGCTGGGACATCAGTTAGAAAACCCACAGTGGACGTGTCGCGCTTGCCACCGCCTCCCGCGCCCCCAGGCGTCGGGAGGACTGGAGCCAAGAAAAAAACAGCTAAATGCCGCGTAGGAACGGGAAACCTGCTCCTGCGGCGAAGTACACACAAACTGTTAGACCTGGCACCTTAGCGTGAGTCTCCCTTGCACTTTTTTGTCGCTGTGCCTCATATGTTTTGCTGGTGTTAGCTGCTCAGAGCACTGTGCCACTGCCAACCAGTGCCACAGTGCAAGTGCTCCCTATATAAAATGTATATGTTGGTTGGATTTCATGATTGGCTTATTTGGTTTACTGTCAGACCCCAGTAAAGTGCACCAGGAGTGCTTAGGGCTTGTAAATACAAATGCTGCTGGTGGGATTGCAGCACTGGTTGTGCCACCCACGGAAGCGGCCTGGTAAAATGTGTCTAAGGTCTGCCATTGCAGGACCTGCCTGCAGTCTGGTACTGTCATGCTGACTGGGCAAGTGCACCCACTTGCCAGTCCCTAAACCTTCCCTTAACTTCATATTAGTCACCCCTATGGTAGGCCCAAGGGCAGGGTGCATTGTAAGCATAAGGTAGGACATGCCCTGATGTGTGTGGCATGTCCTAATAGTGAATTACAGCCATTTTCGTTTTTCACTATTGTAAGGCTACCTGTTCTCCATAGGCCAGAATGGGCTGTTAGTATTGTTACATCCTATGATCCTAACAGACCCAGGGAACATGGTAGAAAATCGAGTTTAGTATGCCTGAACTCAGAATAATAAATACATCTTTTAGCAAAGTTTATTTTAATGTTCTGTGTTTGCAAATGCCACTTTTAGAAAGTTGGCATTTGCTTGCCTAACCATTTCAGCCCGCCTCTGCGCTGATGTGTATCTGCTGTCTGGTTTGTGTGAGTGACAGGGCTGGGGAATTCCAGGAGACAGGCTGGGCAGCCAGGTGATGAATAGGAAGATTATACCCGAATGGGTGGGAGGAGTGCACCTGGACTTTGAATAGGGCTGTGCTCTGCCACCACAATGCTGGCTCTACCTCCTGTGCACAAAGTGCCCAGAAACCGGACCGAACTAGGCAAGGGCCCCCCTGGCCTGCAAGAACAAAAGAATTGCACTATAAGTATTGGGACCCTGCTCCCAAGAAACTAGATCCTGCTTTAAGAAGAAGAAACCTCTGCCCGAAGAGGAGGAACCGGGAAAGCTGTAAGGAGGAGTACTGTCCCTGACCTGGGGGATTGGCCTGCAGTGGTTGCCTTGCTGCTGAAGGAGAGGAAGAAAAGACTCAAAGACTTTTCATTTGCAACTTGTGCTACAGATCTGCAAGGGCTTGTGGGTGAGCTTGCCCCCTGAATGAAGTCCCAGGACAAGTGGACTTCACCGCCTTGAGAAACACTTCTGAGAACCGCCGTTCTCCCCGTAGCGCCGAAGCCAAGAGAAGTGTGCGTCTCGCAGATCGGCGCGCACACTGGAAAACATGTGCCAAGCTGTCCAGCCCGAACAACGCAACTAAGGACTCCCTACGAGCCGTAGCTCGTACCGTGAAGGAAGGACTTCGCGCCGCACTTTGATTTTCCCCTCTTCGCATCGTACTGCTCAAGCGTGCCTCCCTACCCCTGTTGTGGGCCGGCTGAGGCGCGCAGAGTGGCTGGGTACGTCGCTCACAATCGGAGCGTACTGCCTGCTTCGCACCGCGCTTGAAGAAAAGGGGCCGCTCTCAAGGTACGGCTCGTACACCGCAATGAATAGCCAGAGCACCACACCTACGCACCGTCCCCTCAAACAACGCAACTGAGGCCCCCTACGAGCCGTAGCTCGCACCGAACAGGAGGACATCGCAGCGTACAACACGCTGGAATTCACCGCATTGTCCGTGACGAACTTAGGCCCTCTTAGCGAGGCGTCAAGACAAGGTACTGTGTATGTTAAGCACTGCAGGGTGTACGCTTTGCACCGGGGCACCTGCAGCATTGTGAGACCCATTCCTAAGCACCGCAGGGTGTACGCTTTGCACCGGAACGTCTGCAGCGTTGTGAAACCCGTTCCTAAGCACCGCAGGGTGTACGCTTCGCACCGGAGCGTCTGCAGCGTTTGTGAGACCCGTCCTTAAGCATCTCTCATCCCCGTATGAACCGTACGAAGAGGAACGAACCGCACAGAATGTTAAAATTACGCTTGAATCAAGAACTGCTTAATGCCAATAAGTATTGTGGGCCTTTTTAACGTTATTGCGTCTTGTGCTAAGTCTTATTATATAAATTATTTATTTTTCATAAACCCAGTGTGGAGTCCATTTGTGGGGTTGTCACTGAGTTACTGTTTGTGGTCACAAATGCTTAACCATTGCGCCCTGAGATAAGCCTTGTCTGCTCGCACCAAGCTAACTAGAGGGTGAGCCGGGGTTGTGTTAGGAGTGTAACCCCTTACCCTGACTGGAGGAGAGGATTCCTGCTTGACACAAGTACCTACCTGTGCCAACCAGAGATCCCCAAATCTAACACAAACAAAGAGCAATGGAAGCACGAGAAACAAACAAACAGCGCGCCAGAAAGAATTAAGAATTACGAGCGGAATCACCGCTAAAGGAACACACAGCGCCCGCGGTTGAGAAGTGGCGCTGCACACCAAAGAAAACAAGCACGCTCATAAAACATGAAATTTAAACCATACAACCAGAAAAAAAGACCCCAAACAGTAAGAAAAACTGAGGAGAACGTATCTGGCTGCGCAGCAGCGAAGAAAGAGGCGGACAGGACACTAACAAAGGACTATATGGCTCCTAGAATGCCCTGATTGGACGTTGACCCTCTCTTGGATTGGTTGTTTAACATGTTGTGTTTGACTACTTTTTTCCCTATGGTTCATGGGAAACGTAGTCTTTGTTCATTTCTTTCAACGCTGCTATGTCAATAAAGTGAAGAAAGAAGGCATAATCCTCGCCTCCAGTCCTGACATAGAATTCATGGGGTCTATGGGAAGGTTCTTCTGAACCAGGAAAAAGATTCCTGTTGAAGAAAAAGAAAAGTTAATCTTGTTGAATTCCGCAGGACTATGTTTTGAGGAGGATACATACTAAAGGAAATCTACCAATTGCATAGATTTCCATGACTCCTTATGACTTGTTTTACAATTTCACCGATACACTGCATTGACTACATTATTCATCCTTCCTTATCATTGACGTTTTTCCCATATGTCTCTTTGCTTTCAATTTTTCACTTTTTAGGTAGCTTCAAGACATATTGTTTCCAATCAATACACATATACTTAGCGTGCACTTTGGGTCTGCCCCTTGCCCCTAATTAGAAGACATTGTTGCTTGTCTCAGGTATTTGTTTTTGTTTCGATTACTTTCTTCCCTATTCTTTTGTTTGCCTCACTCAAGGAGCATTTCAGTTTCAGTGTTCTGATTGGATGAGTTGTATGCTTCTACTGCTGACTTGATGGACTAGTTCTTGTTTTATTTTGCATTTAGGACTTCATGCAAATGCATGTGTTCCCTTGCTCTCTCCATGTATTGTTTCTGGACCCCTGGTGCGCTCTTTTCAGGTCGAGTCTAGACAGCGCATATGTGCTGTCTGCAAAAACATGATGTAGTCACTACACAGAGGGTAATCCTGCCTGCTGCTTACCATTGGCTCACTCCTGCGTCTCTCTTTTTTGCTGGCTCCTGACACTTGTTCACGCAGCCGATACCACTCTTCTGTGAAAGACGGAGCAGCACCAGAGAAGTACAGTGTTCTTAGGCTTGCATTCTTCATGTGTTGGTTTAGAGAACTATTTTGTTTAAATGTTCCTTGGCATGGGTAAAACACATTGTCATTTACAACGCTAATCGCCTACCTCTTGCAAATGTGACACCTATTGCATTGCAAATGCTTGTTTTACTTCCTGTCCCTATTCCCCTAATGGTCCATGCTACCCATCCCAATTCGCATTTTTTAAAATGTGTTACTTTTTTATTTATGAGGACTCGCCAGGTACATAGGATCTCATTATGATGGTGGTCTGACCGCCATCGTTTCGGGATGGAGACATGTAGTCGGCGGCTCCAATCACCTTATTACGATGCGACCACCATGATGGCAGTCGGAAACCTGCCTTTTTCAATTTTGGCTTGTGCTGCGGCCAGGAAAAGGGCCACAGCACAAGCCACAATTGAAAAAGGCATGTTTTGAAACATCCATGCACCGTATGCCAGGCACCATGTAGTGCCTGGCACATGGTCCTTGGATGTTTAGAGGGCACCACATGTGCCCCCCTGTCCCCATAGCAGAGGCCCAAGGGGGCCCTGCTAGGGTCCCCCAAAGTCTCATTCCATAAGGGAATTTTATAAATAAGGGAATTTTATAAAGCGCTTGGTTACGCTCACAGCGTGTCCCCGCGCTAAAACAGAGAGACTCCCATCAGACTCAGCCCTTGAGACTGTGCAAGCTAGCGTGTATATAAGTATGTTTTTAGCTTCCTCCTGAAGCCAAGTTCAGATCACTCAAGACGAAGGTCCAGAGGTAAAGAATTCCAGCTCTTGGCCGCCAGGTAGCGAAAAGATCTGCCTCCCATACGAGCTCGCCTTATCTTCGGGACCTTTAAAAGGGCTCCGTGGGACGAGCGAAGGGAGCGTGTTGGTACATACCTGGTGATCAGGTCCTGGAGCGGTATTGGCGCTTTCCTAGTGAGAATACGGTGGCAGGTACAAAGGGCCTTAAACTCAACCCTGCTCCTCACTGGCAACCAGTGAAGAGCCCGAAGGGCAGTATTAGAGGACTCTCTTTTGGGAAATTTTAAAATGAGGCGGGCAGCTGCGTTCTGTAATACCTGAAGGCGATTTAAGGCCTTGTTGGTTGCTCCCAGGTACAGCAGATTGCCATAATCTAGGCGTGATCTGCCTTTACATGGTGGTTGGACAGCCATGTAAAGGCAGAGGGAGCAGGGACATCATAATCCCTATAGCGTGCCTCCTCAGGCACCGCCCCCAGTGCAGGGATTGCATTCCGACCAATGCTCCGATGGGCTCTTTGAGCAGTCGGAGGCATTGGTTGATCCCTCCGCCTGCTGTGCTTCGACCGACCACATAATTATGCGACAGTCGAACCGCAGACTCCGATGTTGGGTGGACCGCCACCGACGGCCTGTTGGTGGCGACCCACTCAATATCATAATCGGGCCCATAGTGTTGGTTGGCCGCTCCCTTCACTTAATTGCACTGGCACACACTTTGCTTTCTTTTTTTCTAGTAATAAAGCATGGTGCTGTACCGCACTGTCATTTGCAGACAGCACATTTTACCTTGATATGGTGACATAATCTGCATAGTTATACAGTTTTACTGATAAAACTCTATATCACACAAACAATAAGTGTGGAGATCAGGTGTCAGCTACTATTTATCACCAAGTAAAGTGTTGTGATCTGTTTTGATCCTATTAAAATCTTTGTTTCCATCACGCTTAAGGTACTTAGAGTGTGTTGTATGTTAGACACAAATTGACATCCTACATCCCTTCGTTTCACACTTATGTCCTCCAGTAAGATTGTCACATAGTTCACAGAAGGCCCATCCACCATATTAGAACAGTAAATTAAAAAGAGGTCACTGTGTGTCACTGCGCAAACACTCGCGATATTGCTAGTGGCAATAAAAAAAGCATTGGTCAGTAGTTCGGCCTTGTAGTGCAAAGACCTATTTGCTTTGCCACTGCTTGTTACAATTCTGACATCAAGATAAATATCTACAAATCTTATGGATAAACAACTTTTTGCATGATGTTCTGTTGCTCAACAGTGCTCCCGGGTGAAGAATGTGGAAAGTGCGGTTTGGCCTGTGGATGGCATTACATTTGTGGGAATAACACAGCCGCAGTCCTTGCAGGTGGGAGCGGTGGGGCCGTGTGAGGGGGGATTTCGACAGACGAGAATGAGGGAAAATGAATGATTTATTTAATTTTCCCTCGTGGTCGTCTATCGAATCCACCCCAACCCGGCCCCACCGCCTCACCGCTAGTACCTGCATGGGCTGCGGCAGGAAGAGCCATACCTGTCCGCTCACGGTTTTAGGACTCCAAAGAGGAAGAGGACAGGATTTTCTCACGGGTAACCTCATTGAAGTCTATATAGGTGAACATTTTTTGGCACATGAGGAAAGCTCGAAAGGACGGTCTTGAGGTCTGCTGGAAGGGAAACAACCTTTACAACGCAGTCATTACATCGCACTGCATTTACAACGCAGTCATTGCATCGCAACATCCTTTACACAACGCATGTCACTACAACGTAGCCATTACATTGCATGTCACTACAACGCATGACACTACAACGCATGTCACTACAACGCAGGCATTACATCGCATGTCATTACAACGTATACCATTACAACGCATAGTACCCCTAACTATCCAACACTTACTCTACTGTTGCACCCCCTGTCGTTAGAATAGTAATTTTTACCCCTACTCTATCCAACACTTACCCTAACGTTGCACCCCCTGGAGTTAGAATAGTAATTTTTACCCCTACACTGTCCATCACTTACCTTAAATGCAATGTAATGATATGTGTTGTAATGGTATGCGTTGCAAATGTAGTTTTAAAAAATTCATTGTAGTGGCATACGAAGTAAATGTGTGCGTTGTAAAGGATATTGCGATGTAAAAACTGCATTGTAAAGGCATGCGTTGTAAATGTATGCGTTGTATCATCATACATTCCTGCAGGAAGCATCAGGCCTGTTTAGTGGGTCCATATGACCCCAAGGATGGGACCGCCCTAAGAGTGAGGTTGCCCTGAGGCATACAAGTTCTCAGAATTGTTTATGCCCATAATGTTGATTCTATGTAACACATTTCATGGCCCTTCGTCTTGTATTTTAGCTGCTTCATAGCTCCCTCTTTTAAGTTTTTCCACGACCTGCATGGAACCACCCGGGATTCCCTCGTGACAGTTTTCCAGTTAAAGTAGCAGTTTTAGTTAAAAAAGAAGATATTTAAGCTGCCAAAACATATCTTTTTCAAAATTCTTGTGGAAATAACTTCTGACCTTTCATTAGGCGATGTGTTTTTTAGCTTTCCGGTAAGAGAGCTCCCAGCTAATGATTTAGTTTTATTTTCTAATAAATATTTGGCAAGGGACGAGAGCTCTAATTCTCCTGTCATTAGGGAGCCTTTATTTATGACTCAGTAATGAATCATTAGTTTTGGCACGCATTGTTTTCTTTGAGGCCAGCATATTTTTTCCACTCGGTAGCCGCAGCGAGCTTGTAAATTCTTCTTCAAAGTCACATTTACATGATCTCTGGACAGCAGCCGTGCCGGTGCCTACCATAAATTACTTTGTGGCCACTGGTGGTCCCCCCGCCATTAGGAAATTGTTTTTTTAAGTCCATCTTCTCACTGTTCCTAAATCGGGGCTGCTCGCCCTGAGACCGTGAAATCAGAACTTCGTGGACACACACACGTACACAACACACGTATTTTATTGTTTTAGTTTCTGCCAAAAATCTGCGAACAGTTTCTTTAAGGAGCACATTCCTTTCCACTCTTGTTTTTCTCAGAATAGTGCGAAAACACACACACACACTCACTCTCTCTCTCTCTCTCTCAACAATATAATGAACAATGTGTGCCCTATGAGCAATTAGCGACCACTTGAATATTTCTTCAGTATGTACATTATGGGATTTATTTTTGATGACTGAATAAATGAGAGACAATGTATTTTCATTTTTGTCTTTTGGGTAATATGAATGTTGTTGCATCCACTGTTTTGGCTTTTTGCATCCCCAAACCTGGAAGGAGTGGGTCTGGTGATCAGTGGCGGATACTACTGAATATTACGGGTTGGGTGGGAATAAGCGGCAGAAAAGCAAAAATCACTTACCTGCCGGCCGCCGCGTCTCCTCTGTTCTTCTGTCCATGGCGCGCGGAAGCAGGAAGCCCACTGGCTCCTAGACTCCCCTAGCCAATTACAATGCTGCTGTCACCAGCATGAGAGCAGCATCATGATTGGTCTGAGCGGCCTGGTTCGCCCCTTAAACAGGGACTGGGAGCCCGGGGAAGTTCTCCACTCTGCTGTACAACAGAGCTGGGTGAAGGAATACTAAAGTCCACATGACGATTTGGCTGGCCTGAGACGGCTGGCCACACTTTCACACTTATGGTGCATCAACCACTCCTCCCCGTGACACAGCCTCACCCCATGCCATACTAAAAACCAAACTGGCACAGAACGGAAAAATAAAATGATAACAACATTGCATTATTATATTTTTATTTTTCGTTTTTGCAAGTGAGGCCACGCTCCTCTGCCTTAGCGAAGAACCGCCGCTGCTGACGAGACCTCAAAAGGACATGTACCAGTGAAACAAAAGTAAAAACAGGTTTGCATAGCCACTTTAAGGTCACCTAGAGGCTGTTGCCTGCCTCTACAGATGCCTGTCAGAAGGGATGCTTGTGAGAGTAGTGTAATATCCAGTGGTCGAAGTGGGCGGGAACGGCAGGGCACGGCATGCCCCTACTTCTTTAATTCTATAGATTCCGTTCCCCTACTTTTTAGGTCTCGCCTAGACAGTGCTTGCACTGTCTCTCCGAGACATGCAGTATACACTTTAGTGTGGAAGCTTCGTGGAAGCTCCGCCCACTCTCCGCCCATCTTTTTCATTGGCTTACCTCAGTAAATGCTGCCTTCCGATTTGTTTAAGGCTTGCTAGTCACTCCTCATGACGATTCTGTCGTCATTTGTATCCTTCCAAGGCTACTGGCCCCTTTACTCGCCTCACTTTCTTCTGGTCCCGGCCTAATCACAACGGTGCGCACGCGATGACGTGCTCTCTTCCTGGCCGGCGTTCTGTCATTTTCAGCTCCCCGTCTGTAAGCGCTCCCCTTGCGTGTGCGCGCATGCCCATCAAACCGGATGCTGCACTTTGTCTTCATTACTGTGTCAATTGTGTCGGATTAAACATTTTGCTCACCGATGAACATTATAAATCGGCGTCTTTGCGCGCGCACGCATGCCCATCAAACAGCATTCTGCACTTTCTCTACAATACTAAACATTCTGTTTACCGATTAACATTATAAACTGGCGTGTTTTCACTCCGGGAAACAGTTGACTTGTATTCGTCTCTGTGGAGCAGGCTTCACATTTTCACAGAGATTTCGCCCGGAAAGCATTTTCAGACGTGAGGAGACACGGATTGTCAGGTATGCAAATCGGCATGTTTTCATTCCAGAAAACAGTTAGCTGGTATCGTCCCTGCGGGGCAGGCTGTACATTTTCACAGATATTTTGCCCGGAAAGCATTTTCGGAAGTGAGGAGACACGGAGTGTCAAGTATGCAAATCGGCATGTTTTCATTCCAGAAAAAAGTTAACTTGTATCGTCTCTGCGGGGCAGGCTGCAGATTTGCACAGAGATTTTGCCCGGAAAGCATTTTCGGACGTGAGGAGACACGGAGTGTCAAGTATGCAAATCGGCGTGTTTTCACTCCGGGAAACAGTTAACTTGTATCGTCTCTGCGGGGCAAGCTGCAGATTTTCACAGAGATTTTGCCCAGAAAGCATTTTCGGACGTGAGGAAACATGGAATGTTAAGTATGCGTTAACATATATGTCATTTGGCATTTATTCATACTTCCCTTAATCTTTTACATTATACTGGCCTGCACTCTCCGTGAACCTAATGTTGAGAAACTATTAGTAGGCGCCTGTGTTTTTATAGATTAGCAGAAGGTCATAGTTCTAATTCAGCCTTCAGCTGCTAAAACATGACAAGAAAATAAAGCTCTTGATAGGCAGCGATTTGCGCAGAAGAAGAAGAAGAAGGAATGTGCTTTTTAAAGACAAACGTAAAGATTAGCCCTTTGTGTTGTTGGATGAATGTGATCCATGCGACGGTTTGGTGTTAACTTGTCTCGTAAATGTTGCAGAAGCGTCTTGGTATTGGTACAAATCAAATATCGCCCTCAGAAATGTGCACAATATATAGAACTTGTCAGCAGTTTTTTAAAATTACTGGCATCAAATTTGTTTCCATGAGTTATTAACACAAAATTCCTCGGGCAGTGAAAGTTGCCTAGGATGTTTACAGAAATTTACTTGAGGGGTGTAATATTACAATTAAAGTTTGTACTACTTTAGAGACAAACAGATGTCACGTTATGTTTTCCTTTCTTGGCTGTTAATAACATTTTCTTAGCAGTTTTTCACTAATTTATGACGCATTCAAAATAAAATCCAAACTAGAACTGTAGCCCTGGTCATTTATTCATAGAAATAATGCCAGTCCTTCTGGGAATGATGCTACCAGTTTACTCATTGAGGGGAGTACCTGTGTAACTGGCTGAGATTGTGGAAGGCAGGGGTTATTAGTGCCATTAGAAAGGGGAGAAGTTGTATTAAGCATGTGCCTGTTTGACCACAACAAACAATACCCTGATCGCTTCCCGGGAATCTTCATTTCTAACAGCAGCAGGTGAATACATTTATAATAATACCACTGACAGTAACAGAACTAAATCAGTGATCTAAGTAAGATCATCTCATTTTGTATTGACAGTCTGACCTAGAATGAAGATGACTTATTACAATTCATATGTATTTACATATATTTCAATTAAAATAAATGCAAGAATATTATATATGAGATGTAGTACCTCCTGGGGGCGTGGCCAAGATGGTGGGGCAATAAGACACACATTTCCAATCTCTGTCAGGCTGATTTAGCAATTTACGATCATGCTGCTGCCCAAGGATCCAAACAACATCAACAAGGTCCCACTGGGGCAACCCACATCCGGCGACAAATAGTGGGTCCTGCAATGCTGCATTCTGGCACAAATTGGAGGAGAACCTGCCCAGTGCAAGGCGATCAACCCAAAATGGCGGCTTGAGGCAGCGTCCCAAGCAATGGGAAAGTCAGTCTAGGACCCATGTGTTGAAGGCTGTTTTTTCCTCCAAGGGAATCTGACAGTGAGCTGAGGCATACAGTAACCAAACGGAAACAGCTCAAGAATGGAGGAGCCGGACCCAATACACCGGGGCTCTCACTTTACAGACCACAGCTCCTGGTGGGTGGTGACACAGGACTTTGATGACATAGCAGACAGGTGCTGCCAGAACGGTCTGGGCCACAAGAGACTCCTACTGGCTGAGGTATGAGCTGTGGCCTCAGGTGTGGGTTGGGACAAGGAGCTGCTGGTGAGGCTCCACATTACACTGGCACAGAAATCAGATACGCCCAAAGAACTCTAAACAGCAGCTCTCCTTGCAGATGCTTGTATGGCCTGTGGGATCCAGACTGAGAGGGCGAGCACTAAATCGAGTGCAGGCACATCTCACCCCAGCCAGGAACCAGTCATGATAATATAATGCCAATCAGGACCCACCAGTCATGCTAAGGGGAGCACCAACCTATTAACTCAGAGGTGCTGCTGACTCACCTAGATACAGACTGTGGCCCAGGAGCATGGCAGACTGAATGGGCATAAGGTGGGGCTACGTGGTATCTAGTTACATGAATCAGGGGACCATTAAAAACAATTCACTCCGGATGACCCCCAGTAACCCATTAAGCTAGAATGGTGAACCAGTCCACAAATATAGGTAAAGTCAAAGCTCAAAGCTCCACTGTCTGCTCCTAGCCAACAACTAGCCACAGTGCTTGATACTTGCTAGTGCTTGCTGGTGGAAGCACTACTGGCCCTCAGCTGTAGAAAATATGCTGGAGGCTAAATACTTATAAGGCCCCAAAGGCGAGACCGATTGCATTGCAAATGCTTGTTTATTTTGAACATGCGTCCCTGGACCTGAGAAATATCCAAGGCCTGCAGAGAAGGCTCGGCATTTTTGGCTGTTCGGGGACGGACGGGGAGCAGAGAAGGAAAAGGTCTCCAGTCTCTTGCTTCCTGCCCAGACAAGACAAGGAAGGTGTCCGCTTCTGCTCTCCCGCTGGCAGCTGCCCCCCCCCCTCTTTCTTACCCTTATTCCCTCTCTCGGTCTTAACTCCTCCTCACTTACCGAAAACCTTGACTCAAGAAATGGTTCTCACCCTCTCTTTCTTCCTGTCGTTCATTTGTTCCCCTGTGAAATGGATGCAAGAAAGAAAACCACTTTTTCTGGAAATGCCGTTTTGACATTTTTCTATTCCAAAGTGCAGCCACGGAAATAAAAGGTTCAAAATATGAAAAATCAATAACTAAATAAAGCAAGATGGAGTGTTCTCAAAGTGGCCAGATCGGTTTTATTCAAGCCCCAAAAACATTAGGGTCACTTTACCGAGTTTGCCAGTGAAGCGCTGTTTTTCCCCGGTGGGGAAGTGCGCCAAACCTGGAGGTACTGTGATACCTGGTTGATGGGTGGATTGGAAAACAAAATGTTTAGGGCGGCTTTGTGTTCATGAATGTGGTCTTTTTAAACCATACTGCTTACGTTTTGTAAGCATATAAGCAGTGGACATTGAAATGGGTCCTTTCTGGGCCCTGTAGTTTTCAGGCAGAAGCACTCACTGATTTCTGAATAGTGAGTGTAAAAGCGTTAAGTTCACCATGTTATTTCTGCTAACATTTCACATGCTTTATTTAATCTTTCATTCCCTATGAGTGTTTGCTTTTTCCAGGATGTTGTTAGTTTTTCCTTTAGGCTGCATATTGCTCTTGCATAGTGCGTAATTTGAATTGAGTCGCATCCAGTTGTTTATAGCAGGTCAAATTGGATTGTAGTTGAAGGCAGTGTGAATTTCTCTCAGTGGGGCAGTATGGTGTTCAGTGAGGGAGCGGATGTAGCACTATGGTCAGAACTGCCTAATTTAGAAATGGGGAACCAGGTTCAGCCTTTATGACCAGTCCCCCAGACCATTCTCCATGCTAGACCTTAGAAGGCCCCGCAAATCCGGAAAAGCCCTGGTGTCTTAACACCAGCAGGTGGACGCTAGAAGTGGCAAGTGTGGGTTCACCTTGAACGCTTGCCCACCACAATCTATGCTGAAGTTCACCTCCAGTCTTGCAGGCAGGCCTACGAAGTAGCAGACCCTAGAGCAACAGTGACTCTGACACTGAGGTCACAGGACCCCTGAGAAGAACTGGCTCTAGGGCAGTGCGACCGGTGTGACCGCAATGGGTGCTGACTTTGAGTGGGGGCGTTGTATATTATGGGTTTTAAAAGCACTTGCTGCCTCCTTCCTGGCCTACAGCAATTTTCGGCAATAATAAAAATGTAATGATAACTCCGGTGAATAAACGGCTTCCTAGAGCGAGATCGGAGTTTTGTCTAGTGGAAGGTTTGACTCATGGAAAGATAGGGTTAATGTGCCTGCTGCTAAGAACATGTACCATGCCCATCACAAAGTGCACATATTGTAAATAGGTCAGTGGGTTATTGCTTTTGTCAGTGAGATCCTTTTGCTACTTGCAGTTTATAAGTTAAAATCCTAACAAAGAACATTGAGCTTTTAACTTTCATCTTAGAGCTGCATACAAACTGCAAGGTATAAACTAGAGCTTTATGGGTTTTTTCCCTAAGCCTTTGGTTATCCTAATGTTGAAAAAAGTGTTCATTTGGATAGAAATCAATAATGATTATTAAAGTGAACCCCCAAACATGGTATTATGTTTTAAATTCTGAGTTTGTGTTTCTCCAGATCAATCACTATTAAACTATACTGCCTACTAATATGGTTTTCATGTGACTCCTACACCTTGTTGTCCTTTGTCTTATGTAGCATTTCCCATACAGTGGTTTACAGACGTAAAATTGATTGTCTCTGTGTATATTGCGGACAACAGAAAATCCATGGCTTGGAAACAATTGACTTGTGCTTCCACTTTTAAGCATATTTGGGGCATTCTGTGATTAGAAACATATCCCACTTTGTGAATTTATTTTAATGTCAATAACTCATATTAATCGTTAAATAATACTGTGTATCCATTGGTTGAATTACATAACATAATAAGTTGTAACTGGTCAGTGAAATGGCAAACAAATACTAAAGATTGGGATGTTTTGCCAATCCTGGCCACACCTCTAACTCCGCCCACTGATTAATCCCACCCTCTGATTCTCCGCCCACAGTTCCCCTACGTTTTTTTTTCCCACTTCGACCACTGGTAATATCATCTCTGAATTGTCTGGATAAGGAAAGGCCCCAGGTGTGTTTTCTCCATGCTCTCTGGAAGCCTGCTGCATCTTTGAGTGTCTGAGGTAGTGTGACGTGCAATAGTTCGAAGGCACTTTTTAAAAATATCTTCGTTTAGTTTTTCAGGCATCCAACATGACGGCAACATAATCAACAGTAATAACATGTTCGCGTTCACACACAGAATTCATTTTCAGCACCATCAGCTTTGACTCAACACTCTGCTCACACTGGTGTATACATGGAAAGCAGAACCATGTTTTACATCCAGGTCACCTCCCCTTGCACTCACAACATTCTCTAATTTATCGTCTTACTGCACTCTACGCCACTCTACTCTACACCGTCACTGGCAGTCTGCGTTCACCTGCTATTTAATAATTGTGCGTACCATGGGAAGAGGAACACAATATCGCCTCTTATGGTTCATCAAATTTCTCAGGTAAGCCACCCAGCACCACACACCTCACACACACACACACACACACCCCCTCCACTCACTCCCGGAGATCCTATATCATGGTTGCGCACTCTATCAGATCCTCCTCCGCCCCCTTATCTCTTCTAATCCTTTTCAGTCGTACCTTCTCTGCTATAGTCCACTACACCATGTGCTCGCTCCACCGCAACCCTGTGTGGACCCTGTTGGATAGCCAGATGATCGCTATGCGACGCCTGGCCAGGAGAAGTCCCAGAGCTGCAAGCCTGTGCTGCATTTACCTTGCTTCGTCCACTCAGTAGGCAGAGTTGTATTTGTGCTTCAAGTCTAATAAGCATAACTTGTTGAAGCACATTTGGGGCAGCATGAGTGTCTATTGTGGTATATTCTCTGCAGACTGACAGGTGTAGATAGTAGATAATTAAAGTTCATCAACTTGAACCGCGCATTACTTGACATTTCTTGTACCTGTGTACTAGTTTTCCTCCTGTGCATCAAGGGGTCAGAAGGTCAGCATCCTAAGCCTGTCGAGCTTTTATTGTGACCAATAGTCAGTGCTTTGTGCAGCCATGAGACAAGTATCCTACCTCCACCCCCCTCTAGTAACACAAGTCATGGAGGTCCACGGCACCTCTGGATGGTAGTTCAATCCTCCCAGGCAGTGCGCTCCACAATGGGGAACTT
Source organism: Triturus cristatus (assembly GCF_964204655.1). Classification (NCBI taxonomy): domain Eukaryota; kingdom Metazoa; phylum Chordata; class Amphibia; order Caudata; family Salamandridae; genus Triturus; species Triturus cristatus. Next base: position 1,173,327,889 of record NC_140582.1, on the reverse strand, counting down.
CAGGAACTGCCCAGCTCCTATTCCAAAGGCCCCTTAGACCTCCTCCAAGGGTATAAACTTGCCCCTGGAGACATGTCACTTAGAGTAGTCGTAGTGGTAGTGTCATGGACTCCTATGTACTGCAAAATGGCTGTAGAAACTCAATTGGCAGCGATCTACTGAATGGAGGGCTCTTTAGCACTCCATTTACCAGGGGCGGCTCCTCATAATGGCGGAGGAGCGTCGCCCCCCGCCCAGTGCCAGCAGATGATAAATAAAATGATAATAACACAGTGTTATAATTTTATTCATATATGCTGTCTGAGCTGAGCAATGAGCATTGAGTGGGACAGGCCAGGTCTGACAGGGAGGAGGAATAATGTGCACCTATAAGTGCGCATGTCAGTTTAACCTGCCATTGTAGGCTGGCCAAACAGGAATGCTCACTTATGTTTCTCCAACCAAGCTGTGTTGCTGAGCCATGTTGGAGAAATGCCCCAGGCTCCAATGCACTGTCTGAGCGGCAAACAAGGCTGCTCAGACCAATCCTGGCACTACTCTCATAGCATGAGAGCAGCGTCTGGATTGGGTGGGGAACCTGTGCCTTGAGTGCCCATCCCCTTCCGGCCCAACAAAAGGAGCAGCGAGGCAACCAGCAGCATAAGCGGGAGCAGTGCGGCAGGGAAGTCTTTTATTTTAATATTATTTCTTCCCCTTTCCCCAACACCCTCTGTTCCTCCCCACGTATCCACCTTACCACCTTAGTATGTGTCCACCACTGCTTTTAACTGCTAATTCCCATGCAGCATCCACCTGATGGTCCACCCATGGGGTGCCCGGGAGCTGATGTGCTCCTCTCATTAGGGAGCTCAGCAGTGTCCCCTCTGGCATCGTCCTCTCCAGCAGCCCACATTTCCAGTTCGGGCTGTCAGTGCACCACTATGCCGCATGCTGGAATTGTGTAGCAATGTAGTTGTGCTCCAGGTCCAGTAGGCCCAGTCCTCCTTGTCTTCTATCCATCTTCAAGACCTCCAACTGCACTCTGTCCCTTTTCTCCTCCCATACCAGCAGGAACAACAGACTGTCAAGTTCTCGAAAAACAGGCCTCGAGACAAGGTACATGGAGTTTTGAAATAGGCATAAGCAGCGTGGTAGCAGCACTTTTCTTGCTAGTGTCACTCTGCCCATAATGGAGAGTGGGAGAGGGTTCAGAAAGCTCATAGAGGCGCTAGCCCTGTCAAGGGCCTTCCCAGATTATGTGTATGGTGTGGGACCGCATTATGTGTCACTCAGATTCCTAGGTATAAGAACTTTGGCCGCTCCACGCACAATCACTGGTTGCGCAATTCAGATTGCGATGCTTCTTTCAGGCCTGTTTGGGGAAATATCAGAGTCTCTTGTTTGTTAACATGTAACCCTGAGACTGCTGCAAACTCCTCCAACTCCTTTCTAAGTACAGGGATGGACCCTTGGGCCTAGCCAGGTATACCAGGGCATCATACGCATATAGCGACACCACATGTACCACCTCACCCACCTGTATTCCCCATTGTTGGATTTCCTGTCACAGTCTTATTGCTAATGATTATATCGCTATTGCGAATATCAGGGGCAACAGTGGACATCCCTGCCAGGTCGTCCCTCTCTCCACCCTCCACCTACCCGACATGGTCTCACACGACCTAACTCTGGTGACCGGGTCCTTATAAAGGATCTCCCCCCCCCATTTCAGAAAACTCCCCTCAAATCCCATCCTGCAAAGGACCTTAAAACATATATTCCCAACCTAGGGAGTCACACTCTTTTTCAGTTTCTACCACAGGTAGGGTGTAGTCATCCGGGGACTCCCCTATTGAGGCCATAACATCACTGAGGCATCTGATGTTCATAAGTGTGTTGCGGGCCGGAATGAAGCCACATTGGTTCTCATGGAGCAGGGTCCCAGCTCTAGGGAGCAACTTATTGACTAATATCTTAGAGAGAACGTTCATGTCTACTTTTAACACAGTCAGTGATCGATATGATCCGAGCTCCGCTGGATTTATTTGGCTTGGGTACCATCACTATGACAGTTTCTCCCATGGCTCTCTGCTTCGCCTTCAGGTTTGCTTCTAAGAGCTTGTCCGCCTCAGTGTCCATTAACATGTGAAAGAACTTTGAGGAGAATCCTTCCCCACCAAGAGCCTTCCCGTTAGACAAAGTGCGAACAGCAGCAATCACTTCTGCCCTGGTGATTTCCTATTCTAAAGCTTTTGTGTCCTCCCGCATCAACAATGGGAGATCAAGGGCATCCAGATAGGACTTGATCCGTTCCGTATCCACCAGTGCCGGGCTTGTACAGAGGCAGACCAGATGAGCCGAATAGGCGTCATTGATCGATCAATCAATCAGTCAATCAATCAGTACATTTATAGAGCGCACTACTCACCCGCGAGGGTCTCAAGGCGCTGAGGGTGGGGGGGGAGGGGTGCTGCTACTGCTCGAACAGCCAGGTCTTGAGGTGTCTCCCGAAGGTGAGAAGGTCTTAGGTCAGTTGGAGGTGGGTGGGGAGGGACTTCCAGGTCTTGGCGGCGAGGTAGGACTAGCCTGGTAGGATACTAGACTGCATCACTGCTGTAGTTCCATCAGGCCTATTTAATGACAGTATCAGCAAAGAGGGGGATTCTCTTTTCACGAGCCACGCTAGGAGCCTTCTGGACATGTCCCCTTCCTGATGTAACGTTTGGCTGTATATTCTGAGGGTGTGGTTGACTGGTGCATCCAATGTGTCTGCAATGCCACGGCTAAGCTCCAGTCTGGCCCGTGCCAGGCCGATGTCCACAGTTTCTAGGTTAGAGAACTGGAATTGGCGCCCTTTTGAATACAGGAGTGCACAGAGGAGTCCTGGTGCTGGTCAGTGGGGTACAGATGAAGTCTCTGTGTCCCTGAGACATCAGAACTGGAGGCAAGTACACAAAAGCCCTTGGAGATTCTATTTCAAGCAGGTTGTAAAAGTAAGTGTAAAACTGTTTGATATAGCAGACAATTACGCGGGGGCGTCTTAGCGCTAGCGATTAGACAACAGAAAAAACAGCAAAGCTGGAAAGAGGCACTAAGCTTGACTAAAGGATTCAGTAAAGAGCCAGGTCTTCAACTGCTTCCTAAACTGCAGCAGGATGGGTTGGGAACGTAGAGTTAGAAGCAGTGAGTTCCAGAGTTTCCCCGCGCAGAAGGAAAATGACCTTCCACCCCATCTTGCTTTGTTTATTCTGGGGATAGGTACCATTCGAGCTGAGCTGGATGTAAGATGTCGACTGGGAGTGTACCAAGAGAGCAGTTACTGAAAGTATACTGGACCGGCCCGATGAAGGGCTTTATGGAGCAGGCATAATGCCTTGAAAACAATCCTCTTCCTGACTGGGAGCCAGTGCAAACCATGCAATGATTGGGATATAGACGCGAACATGGGAATCCTTAGGAGCATTCTGGCAGCAGCATTCTGTAGAGATTGATGTTTTTTCACTAGATGCTTATGAGTGCCCAAATACAGAGAGCTACATTATTCTATCTTCGAGAAGATAAGTGCCTTCATCACTGTCTTTTGCAGTTCCAGGGCAATGAACAGGAAAATCTTCTTGATGACCCTGAGCACAGAAAAGCAAGAGGAGGTGGTCTGATTTATTTGTTCTGTGAAGCATAATTTGGTGTCAAAGATGACACCCAGGCTTCTCGCTTTTTGAGCCGGCACGGGTAGAGGGCCCAAAGCCGAGGGCCATCATGACGAGTTCCAGAAGGTGGTCTAATTTCCAAAAAGCAGGACCTTGGTTATTCTGAATTTAACCTCAGACAGGTTCTTTGCATCCAGTTTGCAATTTGAGACATGCAACTACAAAAACCTTTGCCTCCTCTTTAACAACTGCAAGGCTGTGACTGCGAATGAAATTAATCAGGGGGTAACAAAGATATTAAAAGGCGCAGGGCTGAGGCAGGACCTCTGAGGCACACCACAAGGGAGGGAGAAGGAAGAGGAACTCGAATCTCCCATCTCCACAAGCTGTTGCCTAACACTTAGGAATGAGCTCAGTAGAGCCAGTGCGGAGTTCCTAAAACCCAGCAAATGGAGCCAGTTTATGAGGAGTGAATGGTGGACTGTGTCAAAAGCGGCTGATAGATCTAATAAAATCAATATGGCTTTGCCGCCCCTTGTCGATCACCAGTTTCAGTTCCTCCGAGGCTCCTACCAGAGCTGATTCAGTACAGTGATTTGCATTGAAACAGTACTGTGGGGAATCGAGTAACTGGTTGACATCTTGAAATGATAAAATGCCCTCATTCATTGCCTTCTCTAATATATTGGCCGGAGAGGGAAGGCGAGATATAGGCCTATAGCTTTTCACATTTTTTGGGTCCAGAGAGGGTTTTTTCAGCAGAGGCAGAATGGAGGCCCTTTTCCATATGGCCGTGAACTGCCCTGTGGTCAGTTTCTCATTTAGTAATTCCATAAGTGGACCAGCAACTGAGCTGGCGATCAGATTAAGGACCTGGATCCCGGGGGAGCCCCAGATTTGATGGAGTTACTTACTAAGGCTCATTACTTTCTCCTTAGTGAAAAGGCCAAACCTTTCAGATTTCTGGGTGTCTGTGTCCCTGTGGAATTGTTGTGAATCCAGTTCGTATGCACGTGTTGGAGCCCCTCCTATACCCAAGGTGTTCTGGGTAAGATAAAAATCTTGAAAGATAGAATTAGCTGGACTGGAAAAAATCTGCCAGCTTATTGCAGAAGGATTGATCAGGGTTAAAAGTACAGCTGTTGCTCCAATTTGACAAATATTTGACCATTTTGAATAGCTACCTGGTTGCATTTTTGGCTAAGCTTATCTTTTCAGTGAAGTATTTAAACTTAGCTACTTTGATTAGTTCCTTGTACTTCACAAGTCATTTGTTATACTTAATCTTGTCTTCCGGGCAAAATTCAGTTCTCCACCTGCGCTCTTGGGGGCCACATTTCAGTTGGAAGCTTTTAGTTCCTGTGAGTACCATGGGGCTGATGGGTTTTTCCTATGGCACTTTACTAATTTTTCTGCTACCGTTCTAAGGACTACTGATTCTAACCAGTGAGTATAGTTTATTGATGCATTATTCACATTGTTATCTGAGACTGGGTCCGAGTTGGAAAGAATATCCTTCAGTTTGTCAACATTAAGCTTTTTTCCAGGGACGAAACACGAGGGTTCTAAGTACATTGATACAGGGGCCTCTATTGAGGTGGACCTCAAGCGACAGAAAAATGGCCTTGTGGTCCGACCACACTATAAGCAGGACCTTGTCCATGCTTAGTTCCTGATTATTTGTAAATACTCCATCCAAAGTGTGATTTGCCTGATGAGTGGATTTCTCTATTAGCTGCTTTAAATCAAAGCTCTTAAGATTATTCGCCAACTGATTCGCGCCGGAATTAATTGTGCGCTCCAGGTGAAAGTTAAAATCTCCCACAATAGTGAAGCTAGAATAATTTACACATGATTCCATGAAGTGCTGAATCTTTGGGGTAAAGTTGGCCCTGTGGCCTGGTGGTCGGTAGATCAGTAATCCCTGAAAAGTGTATGTGTTGTTCAGTTTCAAACTGAAACTAAGTGCTTCACATTCTAGATCAGGGTGGGCTGAATGTTTGCTTTGATCGAGTTGCAATAAACAGTCACAATTCCCCCACCCTTTTTGTCTATTCAGTGGAGTCATTTGAAATTGTAGACCAATTGAATTGCAACTTTGAGGTCTGGGTCTGAGGAGCTGTCTGCCCAGGTCTCTGTAAGGAATATAATGTCCGGTTTATGTTAGGTCATGAAATCAGCAAAGTCATATTTGTTTTCGACGAGGAACCTCATCTTATATACTACACAGTAAACCCCCCTCCAAGGATTCTGCCTTTCAATTGTCCCTGCAGGGACTGTCGGAGAGTAGCTCGACCTTGCTTGACATTGGAATCTTTGTTAAAAACAAAATTACATGCTTGATATTTATAACAGTCTAAGTTGGTGCTCCAATTATGGGTATGGCAGATAGGGTATGCCAGCATTATGTGGTGCCAGAAGATAATCTCTAGTGTACCTTACAGACGGGGCAGTTTGTCTGGCGCCGTCCAGGAGCAGACGGGTGCAGATGGGCTTTCCTTTGGTGCCCTTTTGGCGCGCTAGCAGCGTGCCTGGTGCACAGGTCTGCTGCACACCAGGGTCTTTATCGGTTTGTATCCTCTGAGACACGGTAGGCTAGACCGCTAACCTCTATGATGGCGGCCAGCAGAGAGTGGAAGTGAGATAGTCACCGTTAGCTTTCTCCGTGCAAACAGGACAAACCTGCGGCAGACAAGAAAGACAAGGGGTACTATAAAGTAAGTTGTACTTCTGAATAGAAATGTGTGATGCACCCCTAATCAGAATAAAAGTTTGAACTTAATGGTTAAAAAAGCAAGGGGCCATGCGGGGAAAAATAAAAGCAAAGCCAGCCCTGCTACTGCAAATACTTAAACGGTAAAAGGTCCTGCGAAGAAAAATAGGAGCAAAGTTCATCTTACTGCATCGATTCACAGCAAAGTTCCAGTCTTTGTCCTCTCCTTGGCAGAAGCAGCAACTGCAGACCTACCCAACAAAGCACACACAGCAAAGGGGCAGCACTCCTCCTTACAGCTCTCCAGCTCTTCTCCTTGGTAGAGGTTCCTCTTGAGTCCAGAGTGATCTAGTTCTATGGGGTTTAAGGTCCAATACTTATACCCCATTTTCTGTTTGTGGCAAGGGTCCATGAGCCCAGTCTGAAACAGTTCTGTCCTCTCTCTTCAGCATCACTGCAGGAGGTGAAGACAGCATTGTGCAGAGGAGACACTGCTTATTCAAGCGCTAGTAAAACTCCTCCCAGCACTCTAAATGCAGCCAAGGTCTCTTCAACTCAGCTAGGAGTCCCCCAGGAAACCCTCCCTGATGGCAGTCTACAGTGAATGCACATCCCCAGCCCCTGTCACTCCAAAACCAGACTGTCAATACACAACACAGCAGAGGCACACAGAATGGTTAAATAAGAAAACGCCTGTTTTCTAAAAGTGGCATTTTCAAACACATAATTTAAAAACCATCTCCCTAAAAAGATGTGTTATTAAATCTTGAGTTTTGAGAGCCTAAACTCCATTTCTCTATCTAGTCCCAATGGAAAGATATACTTGTAAGATGTTGCAAAGTAACTCCCATGTTAGCTTATGGGACAGATAGCCTTTCAATAGTCAAAAAACAAAATTTCCATTATTTTACTATCAGGATATGTAACCCACCCCAGCACATGTCCTACCTTTTACATACACTGCACCCTGCCCATGGGGGTACCTTGGGCCTACCTGAGGGTTGCCTTACATGTAAGAAAAGGGAGGGTGGGGCCTTACAAGGGGGTGCACTTGCCAAGTCGACATTGCAGCTAAACAATGCGCGTGCAGACACTGCAGTTGCAAGTCACATTTGAAAAGGCTGCTTGTGTGGGTGGCGCAATCAGGGCTGCGACCCACTAGTAGCATTTTATTTACAGGCCCTGGGCAGGCACAGTTACCTTTACTAAGGACTTAGCTAGTAAATTAAATATGCCAATCATGGACAACCAATCATAATAACAATTTTACTAGGGAGAACTTGCACTTTGACACTGATCAACAGTGGCAAAGTGCCCAAAGCATCTACGCCAGCAAAAATGAAGTCCAGCACAGCATAAAAAATATAGGAGGTAGAGGCAAAAAATCAGGGGAAACCACGCCAAGGATGCCAAGTCTAACAGATGTTTAAAGCGCACATGTGGAGCTGGCCGCCGCAAGATGGCCGGCCAAAGAGACATGCGCACTTTAAACAGTGCATAGCAATTAAGTCATCCATCCTAATATTCTGGCCGACAATCTATGCCTATGCCTAATGATGGCTGAGCTGCAGGTGTGGGGAAATGAGGGGTCTAGTTGTCCAGTATACCGAGAATTATGCCGGATTTCAATGAGGAGGCTACCGAAGCCTAGCTCAGAACATGCAGTTGGTCATGTTGCAAGATCAGGTCATGCCCCCCAAAGAAGGGACAGTCAATTGAATGCTCGCTGCTGACAAGATGTCGTGTTCTGGAGTACATGAGTTTGAATACTGGCAAAACTGACCTTGGCTTTCATCTTTCCAAGGCTAAAAAATGAGTACTATAAATTAGGTAGTAGTAACATCTGTAGTAAGCACTATATAAATTTTGTAATATAGTACAATACAGTCTTTAATTTACAGTGCTTAGAAACTGCATATGTGTAGTATTCAGCATTATATAAGTGACGTGTAATCTTTGTGTTAGAGTGTCTACCAATTGCAAGTCGATTTGTTTTGGGCAGATATTCTTTTTGTGGGAATGCCTTTGGTTTCTACTTTCTAGCAGTTTGTGAGATGACAGTTCGGTCAAATCTCATGGAAGTTACCTAATCTTCAGTATGCTTCTATTCATCAAACAGTCTTATCTTTCATTTACTTCTAACCCTGAGGTGGTCTAGCTTTTGGTCTCCCACATTTGTCAGATCTGTCTTACTGGGTACATTCCCATTTTGTTACATTCATGCACTGTCCAAATTGTAGCGACCCAAGACATGCACTTGAGAATAGAGAGCAAATCATTTACAAGACCCTGGCATGAATTGCAGACCAATAAACTAGGCCAAAGTAGGAGGACATTCCTGCTAACTATGCCAGGTAATAAAATAGCTTGAGCAGTTGCTTGGAAGCTAGAGAGAGGGAGAAGCAGGAGGGAGTGAAGGGGTGTTAAACCCATTTTTTTGGTTTAGGAGTGCATTGCAAATGTGCCTTATAGCCAGGGCCATTGGAATTATGCGATTGTGTGGCCGTGGCTTTTTTTGCATAATTATAGATTTGCCGCTTTTGCCACATAATCCATCTGCCGCATAATGTGCATATTCTAATTTTTAAAAAATAGCTTCTAGCTGAAACGGTTTAAAATTTGCTACAACTGACGCCATATTGTTAGCCTTCACCCAAACGCACTGAGACATCAGGTGGACTGTTTTGCTTCTTTTATGCCTAATCTGAATTTAAAAACGAATTATACTAAGTCACACATTATGTTTTGTGGTCCAGACAAACTAAGGATAAATAAAATCAGTATTACTGGACAAGAATTAATGAGCATCGATAACTTTTGTTATCTAGGGTCAACCTTTAGCTCCTGAGGGTTGGGAATCCCCATCTTGCTCAAGCTAGTCTTAAACTTTGTAAATCGGCTAGCACCATTTGTAATCTTACTAGACCTGACCTTCGGGAGACCGTCCGAAGACCATTGATGGTTTATAACTTACAGGGGTCGATTCCGATCCGGGTCGGACAGCTCTCCGAGAGCTGTCCGTAGCCTTACAATGCGACCGACACGTACCCGTAGCCAGTCCGTCCTGTTAATGAAGTATGATGTGCATAACTGCCAAAAACCCAACCGACACGTAGGCTGTGATTCAAGCTTCATTCTCTGTCCGAGCCGTACCTCCGAACGCCGAACCGAGTCGCACGGAAGCAGTATCCATAGCAGTTTCCTCCCTGACAAGTACGATGTGTACTTCCTACGCGCCAGACGGGTCGCCACGTACGACACGTCACAGCATCCGGAAAAGAAGCATATCATCTACGATTCGCGCCACAACTCAATCCACGGCTACGAGACGGACCAGCTTGCAATGGGTACGAGACGAAGCAACAAGCAACGTGTACGAGACAAACACATCATGAATCCCATCGCGCAGGTCATACCAGTACTCTACATCTATGACCAGATCAGGAACAGACGCGGACGGCGCAGACGGCAAGTCAGACACCTACCACACAAACAAACGACACGTGCCCGCAAAATGGCACACACACACACAGGATCCACATCCTGGTCACTAACAACAAGCCACCATAGGAGTTGTAACGTCCAGCACCACTACCCCCCCCCACCCATAGGGGACCTGTTGCCCATCACTACTGCCACCCCCACTCATAGGGCTTATGTTGCCCAGCACTACTGCCACCCCCACCCATAGGGGACCTGTTGCCCATCACCCCTGCCACCCCCACTCATAGGGCTTATGTTGCCCATCACCCCTGCCACCCCCACTCATAGGGGACCTGTTGCCCATCACCCCTGCCACCCTCACTCATAGGGCTTATGTTGCCCATCACCCCTGCCACCCCCACTCATAGGACTTATGTTGCCCATCACCCCTGCCACCCCCACTCATAGGGGACCTGTTGCCCATCACCCCTGCCACCCTCACTCATAGGGCTTATGTTGCCCATCACCCCTGCCACCCCCACTCATAGGGGACCTGTTGCCCATCACCCCTGCCACCCCCACTCATAGGGGACCTGTTGCCCATCACCCCTGCCACCCTCACTCATAGGGTTTATGTTGCCCATCACCCCTGCCACCCCCACTCATAGGGGACCTGTTGCCCATCACCCCTGCCACCCCCACTCATAGGGCTTATGTTGCCCATCACCCCTGCCACCCCCACTCATAGGGGACCTGTTGCCCATCACCCCTGCCACCCCCACTCATAGGGCTTATGTTGCCCATCACCCCTGCCACTCCCACTCATAGGGCTTATGTTACCCATCACCCCTGCCACCCCACTCATAGGGCTTATGTTGCCCATCACCCCTGCCACCCAGCTCATAGGGGACCTGTTGCTCATCACTACTGCCACCCCCACCCATAGGGGACCTGTTGCCCATCACCCCTGCCACCCCCACTCATAGGGCTTATGTTGCCCAGCACTACTGCCACCCCCACCCATAGGGGACCTGTTGCCCATCACCCCTGCCACCCCCACTCATAGGGCTTATGTTGCCCATCACCCCTGCCACCCCCACTCATAGGGGACCTGTTGCCCATCACCCCTGCCACCCCCACTCATTGGGCTTATGTTGCCCATCACCCCTGCCACCCCCACTCATAGGGGACCTGTTGCCCATCAACCCTGCCACCCCCACTCATTGGGGACCTGTTGCCCATCACCCCTGCCACCCCCACTCATAGGGCTTATGTTGCCCATCACCCCTGACACCCCTACTCATAGGGTTTATGTTGCCCATCACCCCTGCCACCCCCACTCATAGGGGACCTGTTGCCCATCACCCCTGCCACCCCCACACATAGGATGGGTGATGCACCACATATCCATCATACTCCAACATTAGGTATGTCAGCAATATACATCCCCCCTAACATCATGACAACAGTGTGTAGTCTGTGACAAATGCCCACAACAGTGATTATGACTTCGAACATACAATGTAACTAACAGCACATGTGTGACCAACAAATGAGTGTGGCCTACACAAGGCAAGCATCACTATAGCACTGTGTCAATGTAAAAATAACACCCCATCTCTGTGTAGAACAAAAGTTAAGTGTGGGGTTCCAAACTGCAGCAAATTTCGAGCATTGTGGTGATGGGGTCTAGACCCCCCCTCATCACAGTGACCAAAAGGTAAGTGTCATCATGGTCAAAGCTGCAAATGCCAAACAGCATGTATGATTCCAGCTCCCAACACATGAACCACTTTTGGGGCAAACTAGTGGTTGTGTCCCATACCCACAGAGATGTGGTGAGGCTAACAGTGCAGTGAAAACAAAACATACTCTCGGCCATGTGCAGACAAGCACCACCCATGGGGGCTGACAATGCATACAGTGTACAATGACACAAGAGCAGAAGTGACCATCACAAAGCATACACACATCTCGAAAATAGACACACTAATCAAAACAACCTGTGTAGACTGTAGGGGCCCGATTCACAGAACTAACTTAAGACAAACTCCTAAACTTACTACCATTTTCGTATTCACAGAAGGCACTTACTCATTTTGGTATTCACAGAAGACACTTACTCACTTCGGTATTCACAGAAGTTAGGAGTCCTAACTTTAGGACTCCTAAATGCCTTCTGTGAATACCGAAAGTCTTAAAATTAGGATTTTTCTCAGTTTAGGAGTCCTAAAGTTAGGACTCCTAACTTTACTACTACTAAACTGAGAAAAATCCTAATTTTAAGGCTTTCGGTATTCACAGAAGGCATTTAGGAGTCCTAAAGTTAGGAGTCCTAACTTTACTACTACTAAATTGAGAAAAATCCTTATTTTAAGACTTTCGGTATTCACAGAAGGTATTTAGGAGTCCTAAAGTTAGGAGTCCTAACTATACTACTACTAAACTGAGAAAAATCCTAATTTTAAGACTTTCGGTATTCACAGAAGGCATTTAGGAGTCCTAAAGTTAGGACTCCTAACTTCTGTGAATACCGAAATGAGTAAGTGCCTTCTGTGAATACCAAAATGAGTAAGTGCCTTCTGTAAATACCAAAATGGTAGTAAGTTTAGGATTTTGTCTTAAGTCAGTTCTGTGAATCGGGTCCTAGGTGTCAATTCACAAACAACTCCCATTCCATGCCAGCAATGGCACCTAACAACCAGGATGAATGTGCAGAATGATGTGATATGACTCACAGGGACAGCAGGGAAAATCACAGAAACAGCATCCAGACAATGGCCCACAACAGCAATACCAATGCACTGAAGCAGATGCACAAGCACAAACAGGCAACCTCACACTGCACATCTGACACAACATGTGTGTGTGTGTGTGTCTCAGTATCCCCAGGCAACTACACAACACAGGAGGGGGGCTGAAACACAGTGACACAGATGTGGACACAGTGCCATACAAAAGGAAACCATCATTGGGACACCCTTAGTGGGCAATCAGGCATTGTGAGATGAGAGGGAGCACAACAGACACATGTGACACAAGCTGGAATGAACATAAACTAACACAGCAAGAGACTGACACACAACAGCACTACCCCCAGGGACCAGACATTGGGGTGACACAAGTATGCATGACACCTCCACTGTGATGACAATGGTAGATGTTTTAAAACTGTGAAAAACAGATATGTGTCCTGTGCCACAAAAGTACATCACATCTACACAAACACAAATCACTCAGCATGGCCAGTCATCCACGGACAAATGGGAGCTAGGGGCCCATCCATGCAAACATTTACATCAGTCCACCCTCAACACCACACACCCTGAACTGCAACAATGTGCATCTGTGAAGCCCACATGGACAGGTGACATTGCACATGCACCCATGACAAACACAGGAATGTTGGGAGGAAGTAAGGTGCACATCACACAAGGACAGTTCACAACCCTGGTGAATGACAGACATACTGCACAGTATGCGGTACCTGGCCATGATGTCAAAGCTCACGTAACCTTTAGAATACCTCCCACAGTCCCAGGACAATGCAGAAGCTAAGGAGAACCACAAGGCACACATGCTGACACCTGCAAACATTGCAGCCCTGAACCCGACAAGTGGGAGCAGTCACACACACATACACATGTCTCAATCACTGAAAGGTAGCACCTAGGGACAACTACATGATATTGCGAACTAACAAGTGCCTTGGGGACCCCTGACTGTGTCCCATCTGCGTCTGACAACATCTCCACAACTCAAAACTGAAAAATCCCAATGATGAAACACCAATTAACAGTAGTGTGTCATGCACCCACACATCTGGTAGCCCATGGCAAAGTTGTGGGATGAACACAGTACCACTCAGCAAGCATCAACAACAGGAACATATCTAGGGAACACTGCCTGTGTATGAAAAGGGATGTGGACACACACACACATGCTCCCACAACACACACCATGAGCCCAGGCTATGTCACGGAACAACACATCCGTGACATAGCTTGAGGGGACCCAACTCCTGTGGAAGCCCAGCTGTGCCAAACATAGTCACAGCACGTCTCACTCATGTCAGCAGAACACTTGGTCAGTCAGCCATCAGTTACCACACAATGAAGGCTCTGGTCACAACAGCCTGGGTACGTGAGCCTCCCCTAAGTCATCTGCACATACTCAACACATATGTACAGCAAGTTGCACAGAGAACCCAGTTGCTCCTATACCAATGATGCCCACACCTGTAGGTCCAGTGGAGATGCACCCAAAGTCAGGGAAATGGACAAATTGGACAATGGGAAGCACATCATATGGGCATGGGTGCAAGTCACAGATGTGATCATGCAAATGAAATGCTCACAGAGATGTTCACAAATTGTTGATCATGACACACACAGTTAGCTGCAAAGGATGACATGGATACCGACCAGGATAGGATACATATCTCATGGACCATATGGAGTACCTCACATCAACACCTCAGTATTCAACAGTGGAAACCAAGCATTACAGGTGCAAGGGCATGCTAAATATCATCAACCTAATGTACATCTAAATCAAGTTCACAAGGATAAAGAAAAAAGCTTTATTCAGCACATGAAAATGTAAACGTCCGTTAAAACAAAAGGCCAATGGCCAGTCCATTATCAAATTACAAGGAGTGAACTTGAGTGACAACTGTCACACGTTGCTTGCCTGCACTGGTAAGGACAGGAGACATCTCCTCGGAGGGGTGTACATGGGGACAGGCCTGGCACCGCAGGGACAGGATCAGGGTGCAGCAGATGGAGGCAGTGAAGGGGTGGTGGATGCAGGAGAGTCACTTGCAGCTGCAGTGGAGCTGACTGAAGTGGTGGGTGCAGTCACAACTGTGGGGCACACGTCAGATGGGGTGGGTGCCGGCACAAATTGAGGGGACAGGTCAGATGGAGTGGATTGGGTCCCCACTGCAGTGCCCAAGTCAGACGGGGTGGTCGTGGACTCCACTGCAGTGCCTAAATCCATGTGAGCGGAATGGGGTGCAGGTGAGGTCGGCAGGACAGAGGGGGGGACACAGTCCCCACATCAGTGACACTAACCGTCTGACCGGGTGTGGAGGAGCAAGTGGTAGGGGGGGAGGGCCTCAGCTGTGGTTCCGTGAATTCTGAACCCATTCAATGAAGGTTGTCGTATCGTGATGATTTTGGTATCAGCGAACCGCGACTGACAAGTGCGGTATGCGTAAGCATTTTCGTCATACTACACCGATGGATTCACTGTGTATTTAACGATCTAGTCTGCACCCGTGGGTTCCATCTTGTGCATAACCGCCATTTTGTGGTTGCCCTCACATAGGCTGATGACTATAGGATGACTGTGGCCAAGCGAGCCTCTAGGGACGCATACACCTTAGTTCGAATTCGTGTTGACTTCTGTTTGACCTGAGTCAACTGACCCTGTTGCCCGAGGCTAAACTTGTTGAGCCAGTACCTTGTTAAGCAGCTGGTCAGATAGAGATCAAAGAGCAGGACATTTTTGATTCTATGGCACACGCACACACCCCTCTATCTTTCTCCTCATCTGTTTCTGCTCCTTACTTTTATGGCCTTATGGCCTAATTATTGATTTGGGTTGAGGTCTTTTATGATGTGCCCGTCCGGCTTGTTTGAGCAAGAATGCTGGATTTATGCCGTGTCATTGGCGGTGGGTTGGATAACTGAAAGTGGGTTTGTCGTTATGTGATGCCTCTGTAAATATCGTCATCTGATTGGTCAAGTTTGTGAGTAATTGATGTTAGCCAGGAATGTGGGTTTTGGCATAAAAGACGATGCTCCGCTCTATTAGGTTGAGCAGTCTCCTGAGAACATACACCGTGTTTTGTACTTCTTGGACCTCTGCTACTGGCTGCAGCCAATAAATTTGATCTTTGATATCGACAGAAGAATCCCGTGTCTCTGTACTCCAAGACAGGTGAACCCGAAGACTTCGGGCGTGTCCCCTGCGCCGTTGGGATTAAATCCCGGTTCTTCAGTTGGCGCCCAACTCGGGGCGACTTCAGAGGTACTGGTCCAAGCCTGAAGATCGTGAGGAGCTTCGTGTGAAAATTCTGGAGGGAGGCCTACCACTTCATCGACCCCTGTATGTCGTTGTGGTCCCAAAGTCTTTGCTGCGAAGTTCCCCGCATTCTGACGGCTACGAAGGACTGCTGCCCTGACTGTCGCCCTGTCTTGGAGTCCTTTGATGATTTGTAAAGCGAGACGATAGACGGGTCTTCTGGCGACGTCATCGATATTTCAGTTAAGTATGAGTGGAGCGTCTCCCAGTCCTTAGTTTGTTTTGGTATCCTTCGGGATCGCTTTGATTTGGTACCTGCAGGCCCCAAAGCCGAGGGACTCGTGTATTCACGAGGCTATCGTTTTGATATTCCCTTGAAGTTTGAAGCTAGACTAGTGAGCGAAGATGCCTGGTCTTAGCAGACTTGGAAAGATATTTTGTTATGGTTGTACTAGGGATTCCCGATTGGATGACTCGTGTCCGGTGCCTCCGATTGGAACTCCGACCTATGAGCTCTATTTAAAACACGGCGTGGGCCCCATCACGTATAATGATGTATGGATTAGGTATACTAGGAAGGATGGTGTCCTAAAGTGGCCCCAATATGGTAGTTACGACACGGAAATTTTAGATAATTTGGAAGTCAGACTCTTCAAAAAGAAAGCCGGGCCGGCAATGTTTGACTCTTTCCGCCTTTGGCGAAAGGAAGCCAAACAAAAGGAAATTAAGTTAGCGAAACGAAATAAGCGTGCACGAGGTATATCGATGGTGCAAGCTGCTATACAGTTTAAGGATAATGAGGAAGAGCAGGAAAGCGAACAGATGCTTAGGCAACGTAAATTAGCGATAGACAAATGTTACCCAGCTTTGCCGCCTCAACAGCAAGAACAAAAGAAAGATCTTGCGAAAGATTCTTTAATGTCGCATCTGTTAAGTTCGCCACCCCCTTATGCTCAGAGTGCTACCGCACCTCCGCCTCTTGTAGTTGCGCAACCCCCGGTTGTTTTACCTACAGTGTTTCCTCAACAGCCAGCTCTCCCTCTACTGGCTGCTACTGCCTCGGCGCAGCCTTCTCAAGGGCCGCCGTCTTTGCCACCTCCTTCTTCTGCTACTCCTGTACCTGTGTTGTCTGTTCCCTCTGTCACTGTTCCGACTTCGGTTCCTTCTCATTCTGCTTTGTCTCCTGTTCTTTTGTCACCTTCTCCTTCTGCTCGACGAAGGATGACTGATGCGGTTGCTAGTCTTTTTTCTCCTCTAATGGGTTAATTGGGTATGTCTCCTGTTGTAGAGCATAAGCAATTGCGTAGTCAATTGCCTGGTCCGGATGAACGGACAGTGTTAGATCACTTGGAGCGTAAATGGGTTACTTTTCCTTCGCACTATGATCTTGAGGGTGTTATGGATGTTTTCCATCAATGGGAAGCACCGAAACAGAGATACGTATTTGATATGATGTGTTCTTTTCTTCGTGAACAGTGGGAAGATAGCGAGGTAGGACAGACTCCGCATGAGTTGTTCCGTGTGCGGTCCGAGTTTGCGAAAGGAACTATAGTGGGTCTTGATGTTGAAAGAGCAGTCGCGACATTGTTGTCGTTGAGGAGTGAGTTTCCTTCTAGGTCATTGTTTGAGCCTGATTCTTCAGTTAGGAGAAAGGCACGTCAATACCCGATGCGTGAGGTTCCTCCCGTTTGGAGACCTGGTGATGCGAATGCTAATCCACCTGTTCTGACACATTTCCAGCGCATTTGGGTACATGTTCCATGGAAGCGTGCCGAAGTCCTCGCTCTAAAGCAGACTCTGCCTGATCCACGTAAAAATCCTGCGGGGTTTTATAAGGAGCTATCTCAAACTGCGGGTTCATGTATTATGAATTTGGCTGATATAGATATGTTATTTGGGAATGTTGTTCCACAGCCTATATGGAGTAAGATTCGTCATACGGATCATGCGCAGGAATTAGGTGATACATGGAATAACCTTAGAACTGCAAATGAAAGACAAATAGGTGGTGCTAAACCCGAGAATGTGATTGCTGATCTCCCCGGTAGAATTATTGATTATATGAAGACTTTGATGCCTGCTATGCGTGTCAATTGGGACAAGTTGTCTGCATGCAAGCAGAACAAAGACGAAACTGTGTCCGACTTTTTCACCCGATTTGAAGAGACATTTGCAGACCACAGTGGTCAAGACATGAGTACAGAAGGTGGTCAAAGGTTGTTCGTTGACAAGTTTGTGCATAATTTGCTTCCCGAGTTGTGCAATAGGTTGAAGGATTCTGAAAGTGCCTGGGCTGTTTCTTCGTCAGCACAGATATTGGCTACTGCCCAGTACTATGAGAATAGAAATAAGGATGAGATAGAGAAGGCGGATAAAAAGACTAAGGAACTGAAGACTAAGGTTCTTTTGCAGCAAGCATACCCGCCTCGAAACACCCAGCGTGATTATCAGCAACCCCAACAATATCAGAGAAACTCGCAAAGGTTCGAGTCTTCTCAACAGCGTTTTTCTGTCGGCCCTAATCAGTGTGCGTACTGCAAAGAAGAGGGTCACTTCAAGAGTAGTTGCCCGACTTTATTACAGCGCACGAATGGTGTTTCTGGTATGAGAGGTCGAGGTGTTCAACAAGCTCCGCGAGGTCGAGGACGTGGTATGTCTCAGATTGCGCGTTCCTTGCCTCCGCAGAATTTGATGAATTGTTTTGATCAACAGAATGGTGCGTCTGGTAGGACGGCTCAATACTATGCGGATGACTATTACATTGAAGGTGAGAATATGGAAGGTAACGATTGCTAGGACAGCCACAGACAAAGAGAGGGAGTCGTTTCAGTTCCAGTAGATCAGAGTGGACCTTATGTTGAAGTGATTACATCAGGTGTGTCAGAGCCTTTTCTGTTGGATACTGGTGCTGCGAAGAGTTTTATCATGCACTCTAAACTCCCTGGTGCACCTTTGTCTGGCTCAACAAATGTTTCAGTAGGTTTTTCTGGCGCCCCGGTTAAAAATCCGATTTCTAGTCCTTTGTCTCTTTCTGTCGGTCCTTGTGAATTCGAAGCACCCCTCATTCTGACGACGGGGTGTGGTGAGAACTTGTTGGGCTTGGACTTGTTGAAGAGATTGTATGCGACGCTTTATTGTTCTCCTTCAGGAGTGCAGCTTACATTGGGAAAGAGAGTGATCTCTCCGATGTATTTGGCTAAAGACCAACTTCCAGCTGAATTGTCTTCTCTTCCTGATTCTCTTTGGGCTACTGGTCCTAATGATGTGGGTCTTTTAGAGATTCCGCCATATGTTGTGACATTGAAGGCGAATGCCAGATTCCCACGCATTCCACAGTATCGTATCTCAAGTGATGGTGAAAGAGCACTTTTGGCGATCATCTCTGATCTAATTGAGAAAGGTGTGATTGAGGAAACGAGAAGCAATGTGTGCAATAGTCCGGTTTTGCCTGTCCTGAAAAGAACAGATTCTTCACAACATCCTGTATATAGGTTTGTGATCGATCTTCGCGAGGTGAATAGGATCGTTGTTCCACAATTCCCTGTTGTGCCTGATATCACCGCTCTACTGACTTTGATTCCGGCTACAGCCACGTAGTTTTCGGTGATTGATTTGAAGAATGCCTTCTTCAGCATCCCGATTGCCGCAGAGAGTAGAGATTTTTTGGCTTCTCTTTAGGAGGCCGAAGTTTCCGGTTTAAACGCGCTCCTCAAGGCTATTGTGAGAGTCCATCGATCTATAGTCAAGCTTTGAAGACGCAACTTGATTTGTTGGTTTTACCTGATGGTGCTGCCCTTATTCAGTATGTTGATGATCTTCTAGTCGCTGCTGACAATGAAGAGACTTGTGGAGAGGCTACCCTGTCGTTGTTACGTCACTTGTCTGATTTCCATCATAAGGTTTCTCTTTCGAAGTTGCAATATTGCCGACAAGAAGTTACCTACTTAGGTCACCTCTTATTGAAGGGGGGAAGAAGATTGACCCCAGAAAGAATTCAAGCGATTGCGAAAATAAGTGTGCCTACGACACAGAGAGAAGTGCGTGCGTTTCTAGGTATTACATCGTACTGTAGACAGTGGATTGCTAATTTTTCGTTGCTTGCAAAACCTTTGATAGCTCTTACTGTTAAGGATACTCCGAATCCTATTCCTTGGACTGACGAATGTCAAAAGAGTTTTTCAGAATTGCGTGATGCGCTGTGTTCGGCTCCTGTGTTGGGTACTCCCGATTACAGTAAACCTTTCACATTGTATGTCCACGAGAGAGAGGGATGTGCATTGTCAGTTTTGACTCAACAGTTTGGTGATAAGCAACGTCCTTGTGCTTATTTTTCGGCGACTTTGGATCCGGTAGCTAGAGCGTTGCCGAGTTGCTTGAGAGCCACAGCGGCAGCGGCTGTTTCAATCCGACAGTCCGCTGGTTTGGTGATGGACAATACACTGATCGTGATGGTTCCACATGCAGTGGATACCTTGTTGAACCGTACCAAGACACAGCACTTAACTAGTGCTCGGTTGTCAGGTTACGAATTGACCTTGTTAGCAAGTCATGTACACATAAAGAGATGAAACACGTTGAATCTAGCCACGTTGTTGCCGATCTCAACTAAGACAGATGATACCGAACAGCATGATTTTTTTCTTAGGACTGAGGAAGAAACGAAAGGGAGGATAGATCTTAGGGACACTCCTCTTGCGGAATGTGATGGTACTTTATGGGTTGATGGTTCGTGCTTCAGGCTTCCGAATGGTGATACGACTGCGGCATATGCGATTACAACCTTGCATACGATTGTTGAAGCTGCTCGTATCCCACATAAATCAGCCCAAGCAGCAGAGTTGATTGCATTGACAAGAGTGTGTGTGTTGTCGAAAGGGAAAAGAGTGACTGTGTACACCGACAGAAAGTATGCGTTCGGTGTTGCTCTTAGCTTTGGACGATTGTGGAAAGAACGTGGGTTCCTGACTTCGCATGGGACCAAGATCCAACATGGTCGATTGGTGAATGAACTTCTTGAATCTCTTACTTTGCCGTTGTAAGTTGCGATCGTGAAATGCAGTGCGCATTAGAAAGTCACGGATGATGTTGGTCGTGGTAATGCGTTTGCAGATGAAGTCGCGAAAGAGACTGCGAGAAATGTGATGAGCCGAATGTACGTTGCGGGTCCTGCAAGATGGGTTCCAGATAGAAGTATGTGTGAAGATACGATCGAGAGTGTGAAATCCATCCAAGCTGAAGCTACAGAGAGAGAGTTGAATGAATGGAGAGAAAGCAAGGGTAAATTGGACACGAATGGTTGTTGGGTTGAGTTGTCAGAGCATCAGCGATGGTTGTTGCCTGACGCGTATGTACTTCCAGTGGTTACGATGGCACATGGAATGGCCCATATCAGCGTGAAAGGAATTTGTAAGTTGTTGGCCCCAGTATGGCAAAATGCTGGAATTCCTAAGTGTGCAGAGAATTTGGTCAAGAACTGTATGGTTTGTTTGATGTACAATCCTGGTAAAGGAACTCCAACTCCAGCTGGTCATTTTGCTCCTCCCACGTATCCGTTTGAGGCTTTGCAGCTAGATTTCATCCACATGGAGAGTTGCAACAACCTGAAGTATGTCTTAGTGGTTGTTTGTTCTTTTTCTAGATGGGTGGAAGCCTACCCTTTGAAGGACAATACTGCCTTGTCCACAGCTAAAGCCCTTATTAAGGAATTTTTCCCTAGGTATGGGTTGCCGAGGATGGTCTGGAGTGACAATGGGAGCGAATTTGTGGGTCAAGTGATGAAGAGAGTGTGTGATGGGTTAGGAATCCGGCAGAAGTTCCACGCTGCAAATCATCCCCAGTCAGCTGGTCTAGTTGAGTGCTACAATGGAACGTTAAAATTGAAATTGGCCAAAATTCAAGCGAGCTCTGGTCTACAATGGCCTGATGCTTTGCCGTTAGCCCTTCTGTCCACAAGAATGACTGTGCATTCACGAATGGGTCTGAGCCCTTATGAGGTTGTGTTTGGCCGCCCGGCAAATATTTTGGGAATGCCGCGGCCGACAAAATTTAGTGAGATAGAACACCCTGTATTGCTTGACTACCTGTACGAATTGACGGCTAAATTGCGTGTTCTGCATCAACAGGTTCATTATACTTTGCCACAGGTTTCTGAAGATCCAGGGCACACCATTGAACCTGGCGCGTGGGTGCTCATGAAGAATTTCCAGCGAACCAAAAACGAGCAGCCCCGCTGGACAGGACCGTATCTGGTGTTATTATCCATCCGTTCTGCGGTTCGAGTGCACGGTAAAAAGAACTGGATTCACGGCGTACATTGTAAGAGGGCCCCTTTGCCTCTGCCGTACGACCGGTGGGTCCAAAAGGGACTTCCTGATTCTGAGACTGAGACCGTGCCTCGTTTTCTGCCTTTCAGCGATGCCTGTTTGATTGGAACAAACGCTGAGCCAGAAAGCGATAATCTTCTTCAAGAAACTGTGCCTCCATCGAACCGTTTGAACACTGTTGAACCTGAGCTACTTTTCCGAGAACAGACATTGCCTGGCAAAAAGCGTTACAATTTGCGACCAAGGGTCACGGGACAGATAACAAATTGAGTTCCTTCTCTGTTTTTTTAAGGTCAGCTCCCCTCCGAGAAACTATTTTGATTTTTGTTTTTCGAACCACCATCCGGGTTCAGCTGTAGGGTCGCTGTGCCAAGTCCTTGGAGTGCAAGCCGAAGACGTTAGGTCGACGGTTCTGGTTGGTCTAAGGGCGTTCCCTGGACCAACAGGCGCATTCCTTAGCACGGAACACCCATCCGCCGCGAGCAGCAGGGTTAGAGGATGGAGTTTTTCGGGATGGAGAGACCTACTAAAAGAAGGAGTTTCAAGAACGAAATGTGTATAATAATGAGTAGAAAACGTTTTTTAATATTATGTCTGTTTATACTGTTTAGTTTAATGATGTTTTTAATTGGATATGTGACATTCTCTATTCAAGTAACATTCATGCCCACTGCACAACCCATGCCTCCTCCTACTGTTTCTTCGCATTCTTTTCACCCTCTGCCTGAACATGAGCTCATTAGGAGAATGGAATTTGCTAATAACTCCTTTGTTCAGTTTCTGCACCAACACCAGCTAGTAGTGAACACAACTAATTGTTGGGTGTGTGGCCTCATGCCCCATACTACTGACAAACGTATTCCTTACCTGGTCCTGCCATTTAGCTACAATGGTTCTGTGTGGGCATACAGAACAATGTTCATTTATGCCCGTGAAGGCAACCCCCTACGTTCTGTGAAGGATAATCCAAAGAATAGTGCTCTGGTCAAGGGAATAGTCGACATGATTAGAGGAATAGGTTCTTATGAGACTATCCCGAGAGATGAGACGCTAGCGTATATTGGATGGAACGTTTCTGGATATGGAGCTAGTCTGAGTGGGAACCAGCGAGTGAAGAGATCCTCCCCGATTTGGATAGTACCCCATCAGGGTCATTACTGTCTGCAAGGTAATGGCAAGAATCCTAGAGCTCAGCTAGGGAAGAGTGTTTGCATTGAGACATACGTTTTTGCATCCCAGACTTCCCCACCGTTTCTAGCAGCTAAGGGTACCTACTTCATTTGCCATGACAGAGCGTATTCATGGTTGCCCCCTGATTTCTCGGGCACATGTTTTGTCTCGTTCTTGTTACCTCCCACATTTACAGCTGCGGCAGATTACCACAAGATGAGAGTCGTTAGAGGTGTCTTCAGAAAGGAAGATACCGCAGGACAAGAATTGGGAGATTTCTCGAAGGGTTTTCTGCCGTTCTGGGGACCTATGGTTAACAGCAGGAACATACGGCAATTGACGAGAGTGGTTGAGTCCACCATAGTCAAGACTGCCGGCGCCCTTAGTAACTTGACTGCTGAGCTCCAGTCGGATCGTCTTATGACTCTTCAGAACAGAGTTGCGTTAGATGTCATACTTGCAGATAGAGGAGGGGTCTGTATATTGATCCAATCAAGCTGTTGTGTTTTCATTCCAGACAACGCTTTTACAGTTTTCCAAGCCATCTCCAAGCTACATAAGCTCTCCGAGTCCGTACATGTGGACGAAGGAGATTGGTCGTTAATGGGATGGTTCTGGGGATTGTTATCCACCTGGGGATGGAAGATTCTGATGGTCATTGGGATGGTATTAGCTATCCTTTTTCTGTTCTGTCTTTGTGTACAGTGTTCTCCTGCTATCTGTGGCCTTTTTGCTACCTCGTGTTCGAGGAGACCTGTCCAGAGAGAGTTACTAAGTACAAGAATGATGCTACAGCAACATCTCAATGATCTGATGAATATAGACCTGGACTCAGATTGACGTGAGTTTAGGTTATTGCCTATGTAAGGGCAAAAGGAGGGTCTGTGGTTCCGTGAATTCTGAACCCATTCAATGAAGGTTGTCGTATCGTGATGATTTTGGTATCAGCGAACCGCGACTGACAAGTGCGGTATGCGTAAGCATTTTCGTCATACTACACCGATGGATTCACTGTGTATTTAACGATCTAGTCTGCACCCGTGGGTTCCATCTTGTGCATAACCGCCATTTTGTGGTTGCCCTCACATAGGCTGATGACTATAGGATGACTGTGGCCAAGCGAGCCTCTAGGGACGCATACACCTTAGTTCGAATTTGTGTTGACTTCTGTTTGACCTGAGTCAACTGACCCTGTTGCCCGAGGCTAAACTTGTTGAGCCAGTACCTTGTTAAGCAGCTGGTCAGATAGAGATCAAAGAGCAGGACATTATTGATTCTATGGCACACGCACACACCCCTCTATCTTTCTCCTCATCTGTTTCTGCTCCTTACTTTTATGGCCTTATGGCCTAATTATTGATTTGGGTTGAGGTCTGTTATGATGGGCCCGTCCGGCTTGTTTGAGCAAGAATGCTGGATTTATGCCGTGTCATTAGCGGTGGGTTGGATAACTGAAAGTGGGTTTGTCGTTATGTGATGCCTCTGTAAATATCGTCATCTGATTGGTCAAGTTTGTGAGTAATTGATGTTAGCCAGGAATGTGGGTTTTGGCATAAAAGACGATGCTCCGCTCTATTAGGTTGAGCAGTCTCCTGAGAACATACACCGTGTTTTGTACTTCTTGGACCTCTGCTACTGGCTGCAGCCAATAAATTTGATCTTTGATATCGATAGAAGAATCCCGTGTCTCTGTACTCCAAGACAGGTGAACCCGAAGACTTCGGGCGTGTCCCCTGCGCCGCTGGGATTAAATCCCGGTTCTTCACAGCATTTTGGGGATGGTGTATCTGTGGGTAGGGGAACCCAGGGCAGGGTGTGGCGGGAGAACCTCTGGAGTGGTGGCCTGGGGGATGTAGGACATAGACTTTGCCTTGGAACTGCGTGGCGACGGTGGGGTCTTGCTCTTCCGGCTCCGGGGGGACTTGCGGGTGTGGGCCTCATTCTGACTGCGCCTGGGGGAGGGTGTCTGGGTGTGAGGGGCACTCCCCTCTGTGTGTGGGGACTTCCTCTTCCCCTTGTAATCTGGATCTGCTGGGTCGGTGGGGAAGAGGCCATGGTCACAGAGGAAGAGCTTCTGTGGAGATGGGGTTGCAGGTGAGGCAAGAGAAGGGGGCTGGGAGGGAGAGGTTTCGGAGGACTGCGGAGTGGTTGTGGATGACTGTGTGTGTGTCTGCAAACCAGCCCGTGAGTGTGGTATCAGTCCACTGCACTTGCTTGTGTGCACGTCTAGCCCTTGGTTTGGGTCTTTGTGTGCTGCCCGTGTCTGTGGCTTTGTGAGAATGTGCAGGTGTGTGTGTGCTTGAGACAGGTAGGCTGCTAGGCATCGTGGGTGGTGCAGGGGTAGGAGGGGTGCGTGACTGTTGGATGAGGGACACTGCTGCCGTCAGGGAGAAGGCCATGGACTGATTGGTCCTCTGTAGGGCAGACATGCCCGATGAAATGCCCTCCATGAACGCCACCAGTTGCGTGAACAGAGTGGTGTGTGCATGGAGGACACTCAGCATCGATGTCTGCCCTATATGGATCTGTCTAAGTAAGTCCACAGACTCCTCACTCAGGGCAGCAGGGGACACAGGGGGAGGGTGTGCGGTGCCTGGCACAAAGGAGACATGCTCACGAACACGGGAGCCTCCACAGACCTCTTGGATGGGAGCCGATGGGAGGGTGGTGATGGTGGTGGTGGGGGCGGTGGCGGGGACAGCCTCACTAGCTGGGGCTTGGTGGCTGCTGACACCTACCTCCACAAGGGAGTCATCCTCAGAGCTGCTGTGGCCCTCAGCTGGGGGGGATGGTGCTGATGACTCCTCGGTGTGGCTTCACTTGCCCTCAGTGCCACTGGGTCCCCCCCGACTCCTCTCCTTCTGTCCCTGTCAGGCTCTGTGGCTCCTCCTGGTCCGTGGAGCTGTCCCCTCCTGTGGCTGTGGATGTATCTGGATAGGAATAGGAAGAAAGAGAACAACATCAGTCACCTGCACTGACTGCACACACCACACTGAGTACATCACATCACAGGGCAAGCCCTGGCATCATCAGCTGAACACTGCTCAAAGTGCCAACACTGTTTAGAATAAGCCATTTGTCATTCTCAACATCAACCATGGCACATATATCCCTCCTTGACTTGCACCCATATGTCTGTTGCATGTTGGATGCTAATACCCCAATGTCCCGACATGCACCACCCACACATTAGTTGTACATGCAAGTGAACATGTAGGAGTATGTCACTATACACACAGCACATCTCTTGCCACTGACTCAGTACAGGTGTCCGGATGAAGGGATGGGCAGAGACTCATTCCACATGCTTGTGATGCATGCCAGCAACACACACTATGATGTTCTCATGTCCTGATAGTCAAGCGCCACAATGGGGTGCATGGTGCACACTTAAACACAATGCAGGATCACTCATAGCAAGTTAAATGCCATGGTACTGGCATGCCTGGAAAGTCAGTCAACACTGTTTCCTGTCACAGGGGCAGGGCATCCAGACAACAACAGTATGCACTGTCTCACAATCATAGCTCAGGGGTACAGCTAACTCTGCAGAAGACAAGTGCACATCCCCTGCAAACAACATATCCAGGACCCAGAAGATACCACATCATGCTAATCAGACATATGAGTCTCTGCAAACACAACTCCCTGTACATTAGCACATCATAGTCTGCCGTGCATGTAACCCAGCTGCCTGAAGTACACAGTTGCATACACCATTGTGCGCTGTCAGATGATCACCCACCTATATGTTACACAGGTCTTGTCTCTCACAGTCACATCTCAGATGTCCTGCTGACCCTCAAAATCATGGACACCCCAGTTGTACGTAACAGGAAGCCACACCATAATGACACAGAGGCAGACACCTGAAGGTACATGTCACTAAGCACAACCTGTAAATTGATACACAGGAGTGGGATTACAGAGTGTTTCTAAATTCCCTTGAGGAGGCATGACTGCCCAGGTCTACATGAAACAGTGTTTGGCCCAGGACAGTAGTCAGGTGGCTAAGCAAGTGTGACATACTTTATATACATACTCCTGAGGCCCACAAATTGGAGTCCCCTGCTGCATGGTTTTGTTTGAAATACCCCAGCCACATGTGGCGAGTCAGACCAGCAATTGTAACACATATCAAGGGAACACACAGATCGCATGTCAGATCCCAGGCACTGGGTAAACAATTGAACCACCCATGAAACACACAACAGAGTCACGGGAACAGATGCTGTCCAGTAGCTGAAGCATAGCTGACTGCAGGGAAACAGTGCCCTAGTGACACAAGCAACAGACTGTAGGGGCCACACCTGTGGAACAGATGAGGAGGGTGCATCACACAATTGAGGGACCTGAGTATTGGACTACAAGACCTACGTAATGTGGAAGTGTGACCAGGCCAAAAGACTGCAATTAGCATGTCAGACATAGTACACAGATTAGGCATGGACTTACCCCCTTCTTGCTGCTGTCTGGCCTTCAGCTGCCTATCCAGGTCCGAGAAGACCACCGCCGGGATCCGGAGCATGTGGGGGGTCAGGGTCCGGTGTCCGCCCCTCTTGCGTGGAGGTGACAGCTCCAGCTGGACTCTAGCGATCCTCCGGGTCCAGCCCCGAAGGTCCTGCCACCTCTTCTGGCAGTTGCGGATCCAGCGCTTGTAGACCCCCACCGAACGAACTGCCCGGACGATGGTCAGCCATATCTCCTTCTTCTGGCGGGCATCAACCTGTGAGGATGACAAAGTTAAAAGTACATTAACACACATGCCCCATATTTGTGATGCACACATTTGGATATACATGTCATCATCACAAAGGAAAATGAGTTACACAGGTAGTGCAACCATGGGAAAGGACAAATAACCTGCATGTCTGACATGTTAACAATGCCTGGGAAGTTTAAGCTTGCACTAATGCACTTTATCAGCAGAACACCTGTTAATTACATGTACCTACACACTTTGGGTGATGAAAATAGTCAGTGAGAATGCTTGCCACTGGTGTACACACTGATAGTACTGCTAGTCAGACAACATGCACAATTAGGTAGGCAGTGGACTACACACTCACCTGCTCCCCTGGTTTCCCATACAGCTTGCTGTACTGTGGAAGGAGCCCGTCCAGCAGGGCCTGGTTCTCCTCCTCAGTGAAGGCTGGGGCCCTACCCACAGTACGTGCCATAGCAGGAGCCAGAGGATGCAGAGACAGCAGCAATGGTAGTGGGGATGTGGTCTAGTAGCATGTAGTGCAGGCAAGTGAGCTCCCTGGGGGCCAGCCAGCCTTATATTTGTGCTGCAGAGGCAGACTCTGTGCCATGTGTCCCCAGTGATAGGTCCAACACGGTTGCATTCTATGAATCTGGCCAATCCATGGAAATGTAAGACTCGTACACGTCTTCCGTATCGTTCAAATCTTCACCTTCATGAAACCCTAGGAATTGCAACATTGTTGTAGGCATCCAACTGAATTTCCAGCGCACAACTCGTACAAGTTTTGAATCCGCATCCGTCTCCATGACAGTCCAGAGCCAATGGGTGCACCCGGCTCGGTCAACTGACTGTACAACGCGTATTTTTGAATATACACACGCACCCGTCTCCATACGATTCAATGGCCAAGGCGTACGCCTGTCTCGGACCATGCCTGCCCGACGCGCATGCATGATAGTCACCCGCGTCGGACCTCATTGCAGTCAATGGCAAAGCGTATGCACGGCTCGATCATGAACCGTGCAATGCGTACGCATTGTCACCGGCGTCGGACCTCATTGCAGTCAATGGCAAAGCGTACACACGGCTCGGTCATGAACGGTGCAATGCGTACGCATTGTCACCCGAGTCGGACCTCATTGCAGTAAATGGCAAAGCGTACGCACGGCTTGGTCATGAACCGTGCAATGCGTACGCATTGTCACCCGCGTCGGACCTCATTGCAGTCAATGGCAAAGCGTGCGCACGGCTCGGTCATGAACCGTGCAATGCGTACACATTGTCACCCGCGTCGGACCTCATTGCAGTCAATGGCAAAGCGTGCGCACGGCTCGGTCATGAACCGTGCAATGCGTACGCATTGTCACCCGCGTCGGACCTCATTGCAGTCAATGGCAAAGCGTACGCAGGGCTCGGTCATGAACCGTGCATTGCGTACGCATTGTCTCCCGCGTCGGACCTCATTGCAGTCAATGGTAAAGCGTACGCATGGCTCGGTCATGAACCGTGCAATGCGTTCGCATTGTCACCCGCGTCGGACCTCATTGGTGTGACTATTTTATGGATTAAACACACAATTACTTGCCAGGGACACCTGTGCACACCTACCACGCTACAGCATTGGCCACACAGTGTCCCATGGCATGTAAGGCTGCATTCCCTGGGTGTTGCGGGGGGGCAACATTTGGTTGGTTGGGTGGCACTTTTATTCAGCCACTCCCAGGCTGTGCACGTGTACCTGGGGGCAGAATCCTTTGTGTGTTGTGCACATTACCACTGTGATGTGCAAATGTACAGTAATGGGCATGAGTCACAGACACAGTTGCAGGTTGGATATGTTAATGACATGTCACATACACCCTGAGTCCGGGGGGGGATGGCATGTACGTCTCACAGTGAGACCTGTAGCCACAATTCAGATGTGCACCCACAGTCTGTGTGCATGTTGTGTCTCAGATGTGTCTGATCAAATGTGCCCAATGGGAGAAAGTCTCCACATCCATGTGGTATATGCAGCAACCTTGATGGTGTGTGTGTCTAAGAGACGTACATGTAGGGCCTGCAGGGACAACAGTGGCCACTACCTGTGGGACTCACGCTTGCCTTGTGGTATGTACGTGATACGCCATGTCCATGCCAGTGTCGATGTGGCAATACAAGGACCCTGGGTATCTGCATGGCAAAGATCTGTGATGCCTGGGAGACATCAGGCCTCACTTGTCACTGTGGTGTGTGTTTGTAACGTCACAGCAGTACATAGATCGGATGACACAGCCAAATGATTGGCCATTGCACTACATGGGACTTATGTGGACATGTGGAATTGAGATGTGAGGTGATGGTCATGTAGGTGACATATGTGTCCATGCCCAACAGCACACACCTCAGTACATTGTGTAATGTCATGATGTATCATGTGATATTGAGCCTGGTCATGGCCACATGGGTGGATGAACTGACAATCTTCCTTTGTTCATCTATGTTCTGCAGGGCACCAGCTGTCCATCAACCGTTCCCAGACCTTCAAACCATGCAGGAACGCGACTACATCCGACGGTACCGCTTCACCAGGCCACTGATTGAGGAGTTGGCGGAGCAGTTGGTGCCACATCTGCTACCTGGCCGGACATACCCTACAGCACTGACCCCAGAGGTGAAGGTGATGGCAGCCCTGCACTTCTTTGCTGCTGGTACCTTCCAGTACAGTGTGGCTACAGCAGGTGGTATGTTGCAAACTATGTTTAGTCGTGTGCTACACGATGTCTTGGAGGGGATGTTGCATTTCCTTGACCTGTACATCAAGTTCCCTAGCCCAGCTGAACTCCCTGAAATAAAGGATGCCTTTTATACACTGGGGAGGATTCTGAACGTCATCGGATCTATTCATGGGATACATGTGGCCCTGATACCACCGCAGGCACATGAGCAGGCATACCGTAACAGGAAACATTTCCACTCGATCAAAGCTCTGGTGGTATGTCTTGCAGACATGTCTATCACACATGTGTGTGCACGGTTCCCTGGTTCTGCGCATGATGCCTATATCATGAGGAGTAGTCGCATTGCAACGCTGATGTCACAGATGCCAGATCAGCGTGCCTGGCTTGTTGGTGTGTACTGACTGTTTTCCATTGTGTGTGTTTGTCAATGTTGTATTCCGCACTCCTACAAAACTCAGCTACTTGTTCATTTTTTTGTGTGTAGGTGACTCCGGATACCCCAACATGCCGTGGACACCCATCCGGAACCCTGTGACACCAGCTGAGATGTGCTACAATGAGGCACATGGTCAGAGCAGAAGGGGGATTGAGCGGACATTCGGCCTCCTGAAAAGCCGCTTTCGCTGCCTGGACAAGACCGGAGGGACCCTCCCAAATGAGCTTGCAAAGGTGTGCAAAATAATCCTTGTATGCTGCATGCTACACAACATGGCAGTGCGGAAGAAGGTGCCTCTCATCCAGGATGACGATGACCAACCTCCGCCACCTGTAGAGGATCCCGGCCTGGGCCACGATGCCAGTGATGATGAGGATGAGGGTGACGTCCGCTCACAGCTCATCAACAACTTCACCTGAATGTGAGTTTCTAGGGTTGTTATGTCAATGTATTAGCCTGGAATGTGTTGTGGCTGCTCTGTTGCTGTCTGAGTGTGTCTTTGTGCCACTTGACTGGATGCGTGCAGTGATGTGTCCATTCAGGTGGTGTGTACTCCACAATAGGGTAGTACTGCTAACTTGTTTCTGTGTAGGTTTCTTATGACATGTTTTGTGCATGTGTATTGCATTTCTCTCCTGTTCTGCTGTGCTTTTGACTGTGTCTTGTGTCTGTCCTTCCCAGGGTAATTTGCCTGTTGTTTGGTCAACACTGACCCCCAACACCCAGAATCCAACACCAGTGTGGGAGAAGTCAATTGACATCAAGTGAAGTGCCACACACCCCTGGACTACAATTCTCAGACACTCTGTGACCGTGTGTCCACCGTAACGTACTATTGCCTTGCAACTATTTTTGAATAAACATGTTGCTGATGTGTAATGAACCTGTGCTATAAGGTGCGTTGTCTGTCTTCCCACATCTGAGTGACATTTGCTTACCTCACCTGTGGACTTGTTACCAAGGACTGTGGATAGGTTTTGTGTTTGGGCGTACCTATGTGTTTCAGGTCAACATCATTGTGTGGGATGAGTAACATGGCCGTGGTGAGTATGTGTTGTGTTGGCATAGTGGTGTGTCTCCCTCACATGTGTCACATCACCATGACTCACCTAACGTTGGTCACATTGTTGCAGTATTTGGCATGCACTGTGTTGTGTAGCAGATCGACATCTCCATGACACATGACAAATTGTAATCACAACAGAGGCAAGTAGGGTGTACTGGTGAGTTTATTTTCGAACATGTGTGAGGAAAGTGCACAGGATGGTGGGTGCTGTACATTGGTTTTTGAATCCAAAGTTCACATTAGAGTTGGAAGTGCTGGTAGATGAAATATCCAGAGTAAAGTCCACAGTCATCTGCTACATTGGACCAACATGAACCCTCCATGTCATGTGAGCGAGTTGTGTGCGATTGAACAAGGTGAACGGGTTGCACACAAAGAACAATGTCCAAAATAGGTTTAGAGGCCCTGGGGGATGTGCTGGGACATCTGCCTCTCACATGTTCTTCTTCGAGCGACCCCTCTTCTTCTTGTGGGGGGGATCCTCAGGTGCAGGCCTCTGCGGTGCAGGGGACTCTCCGCCAGAGTCCTCCTCCCTCCCTGTGGTGCTGGCAGATTGTGTTGCAACAGATGTTGTGGCCACACAGGGAGGTGTGGACAGGATTGTGTTGATCTGGCGGAGGCATTGGAGTATGTCCCGATGCACCGTAGTAAAGGGCATCCCACTTTGCCTCCATGCGGGCATGGTGGGCAGCTTGCTCCTGTTGCATGTCCTTGAGGATCCCCACTACCTGGCCAAATCCTCCGTTGCTATCCTGGTACGCATCTATGATGCGTGCCAGTTGGGGGTCATCATGCAGTTCAGACCCCTCTGCAAGGCGCGCCCTCTGCCTCCCACCCCTCCCAGCACCCCTATCCACACAGGCAGGACCAGTGGCGGGATGCACAGGTGACCCTGGGACCCCTTGGGTGGTGTTGCTGGTGGTGTTTGCTGTAGCTTCCGGGGGGTCCTGTGTCCCTGTGCTGTGCGTGTTCAGTGGTCTTGGTCTGTCCGTGTTGGCGGGGGTGTGCTGTCGGTTTCCAGATGCTAGAGGCGTGGGTACAGGGGGTGCAGATGTTGATGCTGCTGGTGCTGCATGATGACTCACACCGGAGGGGCCAGGTTGGTCGTCGTCATCCGAAGAGGACAGAGACAGAGTCAAACCAGAGGGCTCAGTGTCCACCAGAGTCTGGGACTGGGAATCATCTTCATTTGGTGCTGGGTCCCCAGCACCACCTGTGTTTGGAAGAGACACACAAAGTAAGTTATGTTTCTACAGGCATCAATGGTTCACAAACATGACATTTTCTACTGTACGAACAGATGCCTGCCTGTACACTGCTTTTTTCCAGCTTGTCACGGACAGAGTTTGATATTGTTGCTTGACTTTTTTAGCAAATACCCTCATATACTTAAGAGTGAGAATGTGCGTTTCACTTTGGTTTTAATCAGGGTAGTGACCACAATTCATTAAAATAGTTTTGAGTGGATCACTAACCCCTGTTTTATTTCACCCACCCTACACATCACCTTCACCTACACTAGTTATTATAAGGGCCCTCACACACACTACACCCATCGGCATTGGAAAAAAGATCTCCGCAAAGAAGGCCCCGTCTGGGTGCCTGATCGGGTATTGCACCGCCGACCCGATAAGGAGCTAGACCCGATGATGAAGCAAGACACCCGCTTGTTGGGTGTGTGAGGGTCTCCTTTCCATAAGGAGTGTATCCTTCTCCTGCTTGCCCCCTGACTTACACCCCAGCACCTCTTGTTTACTAATCACAACCTGCAACACTATTAGGAACTGCATACCAACTCTGTTTCACTTTGATATTGTTGTTGCCCATTTCCCAGCAGGGCCTTGTGCTCCCCACAACAGAGCCCAGTGTCAGACATCTTGTCAGTCCCTTCCCACTCCCTGTGAGGCGAGTATGGATTAGTGTATGCTTGCTGGGCCATGTGGATGGGTGTGGATTGTCTGTGACTGCAACTCCCATCATACTCTTTGCTACACCCCCCTTCCCAGCATGCCCATACTTCCTCCCTCTTGACTCTGCTTCCCTATGAGGGGGTGTGACAGCAATGGCAAGATGGCTGACTGTGAAGTCCTGGTGTTTGTTGTTGCCAATTTCTCAGCAGGGCTATGTGCTCCCCACACCAGAGCCCAGTGTCAGACATCTTATCAGTCCCTTCCCACTCCCTGTGAGGCAAGCATGGTTCAGTGTATGCTTGCTGGGCCATGTGGGTGGGTGTGGATTGTCTCTGACTGCAACTTCCATCATACTCTTGGCTACACCCCCCTTCCCAGCATGCCCATACTTTCTCCCTCTTGACTCTGCTTCCCTGTGTGGGGGTGTGACAGCAATGGCAAGATGGCGGACTGTGAAATCCTGGTGTTTGTTTGGCTACAAGTCCAAAGAGAGCCCCTGTGCTTCACACAGCAGCACCCAGTACGGGGTATCTTTTGCTGATATTTCACAGAGGTGTGGGTCAATGCAGTCTACCCGGTGAGTTGTGTAGAGTTTGTGTTGAGGGGGGGTGTTTCTCCACATGCTGGTAAGTATGGTCAGAGCTGTCAGTCCCCCTTCCCACCTGGCCAGACATCCAGGGCCAAATTCCCCTTTCCCCTCCACCTACAACCAAACTGCTATTTTCCCCAAAGCTAGACCTTCCCACCATTGCTCCCAAACTCCTAAACCCATTCCCAAATCCCTACAACACCCCAAATTAGCCTCCCAAAAACGTGCATTACCGCAACCTCCAAAAGGCCTAAAATCGCGTCAAAACACACTCACAAACTAGGCCCAAAACACCCCTTCCCCTCCATGGATTTTTCTTCAAACCACTTGCAATCAAAACTAGACCTTCCCAACTCTGATCCCAGCTAAGCAAATCCACTCGGAACACCCTCCAATCGCACCCCAAAAACATGTAAAATTGGCGATAAACATGGGCCCCAATAGCAGCGGTTTGCCTTTCTCGACATTGCCTAAAAACACCCTTCCCATCAATCGATTCCTCCCAAAATTCCTGCACATGCACCAAATCTCCCTCCCTACCACTCACAGAAGTCCCATTCCCCTCGACCAACTGGAACCCCCTCAAAACCACTTGTCCACCCACCCCAAAACCACCCATTGGATAAAATTGCAAACCGGGCCTTCACAAAAAATGCTGTTCTCAGCACTTCTACTGCTTCGATCGATCATCTTCAAACTTACTGGGACACTAGTTCCACTGATTCCAAACATTCTCACCAAGGCAGAATACAATCGATTCACTTGAAAGGGTACGACTTTTCACCCAAACATCCCTCACCCACCAAACTTCAAGAACACCACAAAATCAGCCAAATCTGCCCGAAACCAAACCACCCTAAAACCTTGCCAACTCCATTATGCACGAACCTGAAATGGGCCCTGAGCCCTAGACTCCGGGAACCCTACCAAATTTGAACCCTAAACACTACAAAACCTGACTGAACCCCCAAAACTGCCCTCAACCCTAAACACCACCCCTAATACCTACAACCGATCCCTAAACCCTACACACTGCCCCTCAACCCTAAACACCAACCCTCAACACCCAAAACACCCCTAAACCACAAACAACAACCCAAAACACCCATACACCACAGTAACCAACCCTGAACCCCAAAACACCAGGTGCCCTTCCCAAACCCTGATAGTGGCAGCCAATCTGATCTCAGCAGATCTATCAGCTGTGCGGATCCTCTGCGTCTCTAAATATACAAAGTGTTTGAGCATAAACGACTGGATGGATTTACACCCAATTACAAAAGCACTCTTTCTAGGCCAAGATCTAGCTTTCTGACAAATTAGGTGTAAATATGTTCAGCTGTTTGGGCTGTAGCTGTGTCTAAAGTTACTATAAGAAAAATGAATGGGAAAACATGTTTTGGGCTCCCCCCCCCTTTTTCTCTGAACCCGCTTGATGATTCATCCCAAAACTTTCCAAGCGTAAACTAGTCAAAAAGTAACACTTTTTTGGAAAGAATTGCATAGATTCATAAAACATTCTGGGTGGCGGTCTGTAAAAGTAAAAACTGGCCATGTGTCCGTCTACTATAAATCGGGTGGGAAGACACATGGCCAATCTCTGACATCCCTTACTCTCTTGGGCCATTGGAGGAGTATGTAGGCAGTACAGAAAGAGTAGTCTCTACTGTCTACATGTTGAAGGTCCGCCCATTGGTAAATTAGTTGTGTGGACCTTCAGTTTTACGTAGAGGGTACTCTGTCACTTTTGCGATGGAGTACCCTCTCCACCAAAGGCTGAATCGGACCCTAGGTCTCAAATGTGCAGCAAATCAATAGAAAATCAGGACACATCTCTAGAGGGACCCAAAAAGACCTATCTCACCCCCACATTAAAGGGATTATATGCAAGGGCAGCTTCTCTATTATGGCGGAGGAGGGCCCCCCTACTTCTGGAAGCAGCAGCTGAAAACGTAAAATAAAATGACAACAAAGCAATAAAGCCATTATTAAAACTGCTTTATTATCATTTTGTTTTACCTGTAGGAGTTGGTTAGAACACAGCAGCTATCATTCCAGTCCGGGGGGTGGGGCCATCAGCAGCAGGACTGGTGGGTAGCGGACACTGCTTTCAGTCCGCATGTTGGTTTGACATGCCGTCTCAGGAAGGCCAAACCGACATGCGCACTGACATCTCCCCAAACCGAGCCACACTGCGGGGTGGAGAGAACAGCAGGCGCAGGCTCCTCTTTGGCCCACTCAGGCCAATCCCAACGCATTTGAGAATCACTGGGATTGGCGGTAGGGGAGTCTTGGAGCCTGTGCTCATGGGAACCGCAGGCGAGGAGCGGGGGAAGAGGACTGTAGAGGTGGCGGCCGGCAGCAGGAAGGTAAGTGCACTTTTATTTCTTGTTTTCCCCCTTGCTGCCCCCGCGCTGCCCCCGCAACACTTCGTGTCGGCAGCAGCCGCCACTGTTTATATGGCCATTTTCAGCATAGGAAATCATGGAAATTGCTAAGTGAGCAAATAACATTTTATATTTCTAAAATGCCACATAACCTTACCATCTTAGCACTATCCCACTACATGAATATTGATTCACCCCTTCCGCCATAATGTCATCCGGAGGTGTTATAACAAACTAGTTACATAAACAACAGAAAACCATTGTGAATGAATGCAATTCTGTGTGCTAGCAGGAAGAGCATTGGAAAGGAATAAAAGGCTTCCTCCAACACGTTCTTCAGGAACAATATGGCATACAAAATAACCAGTCCACATCTTGCTGCATGTAACTAATATTAATGCACATTTTTAGTTCAATTGTGGAAAAACTTCCACACACTCATACCCAAAGAACTTTCAAATCACTATTGGGTGGTTAGTATCACTTTACAAGTCTCTCAAATAAAGAAGTATTCCCAGTGGAAAAGAGCATCTGGGAAAATCTGGACACAAAATACAGGATGCAGGACAAAACATTAACCCAGGGAGTAGTTCAGGGGCACTAGAGACAATGATGAAACATCCATTAACAATGTCCCCAAGATGCTTATATCAGGGCAGGAAACATGGGAAGAACTTCGCAATAAATCATTGCACTGGTTAGGATGACACACGGACCTTAGTGAAGCACTGTTTAAAACTTTTAAAACGGCAAGAAGGGTCATGTGGGTGGGAAAAGAATGTAAAATCCTAGCGGGTGATTGTATTGTCTTAACATTCAGTGATCCCAGATTAGTGCACACAATCTTGAACAGGAGAGGGAATTCATCTTTTAACTATAGTGAAATAAATGTCTTACCATTGGGGGCTTTTTATCCCCCTTCACCCACGTACCCGCAAAGAAATCAAACTAGGAATCTGAGCAATGATGCAATCAGACCATGGACCGTGCCACTCCAAATTTGAATTACTAGGGTCGATGGAAGACTTAGATTGACCAAAAGCACAGTACAGGAGGAGGAGCGGGGTAAGGAGGGAGACACGGTCTTTGACAGAGGTTAATACCTCGGGTGCACAGGGATATGATCACCATATTATACAGGTGAAAGCGAGACAAACTATATTGAACACTGAGGACAGCCGGGTGTGGGGGGGACATATTGGAGGATGTAATTGAAAGGCAACATACTAATGAACACAGACTTAATAAAGAAACAATCCCGAGAGAGATAGGGAGTACGTTAGGAGATAGTACGACTGCAGCGGATTCAGGGGTAGGAAATAAGAAGCCGGAAATAAGTAAAACGTGTAAAATAGTATCTTGGAATATTGCAGGGCTCTCGTCCAAGGTGAGAGACCCCTCGTGGTTAACGTTCATAGAGGACTATTCCATAGTTTGCCTACAAGAAACTTGGGTAACCGAAGAAATACATATAAATGGCTTCTGTACCTTCCATACCCCTGCTAGTTCTAGTAGGATGGGACGTAACAAAGGGGGTTTATGTACTTATGTGTCTAATATGGCGTGGCAAATGAATGTGAAGCTTAAGAATGGGTCTGAGTTCTATCAGATACTGTCAGTGAGTATTGGGGGAGAACAGGGCAGTTTTAATACATTTTTATAATAGCATCCCGAAAACACAAATTACAAAGGTCCTAGCGGATTTATGTCAAATGCTGAGACACATAGAAGAACATTTGCCGGGGGATATGTGTATCATATGGGTTGGTGATTTTAACTGTTCCCTATGTCCATATAGCCAACAGGTCATTTGTGGCCTAGGCAAAGACAAGGAAGACGCACTAACCCATTTCTCTCACACAACTATGGGGGATCTGTTGAATGAAATAACCTTCCAATTTGACTTGGGCTATGCAAACAAATTATGTATACCCCCTTTACCCTTTAAGCCCACTTTTAATGGGAGGGGGTGTAATTCACTAATTGATTTCGTCCTTATATCAAATAGGTATTCCTGTAAGGTCTGTACCTGTAAAACATGGGAAATAGTGATGAGTGATCATTACCCGATGAGGTTAGACCTCTATGTAGAAGGGCACACAAAATCTTCCAAAGCTAAAGAAACAACTTATAATTGTAAAATAAATCTCGCAAGGATAAATGGATATACTTTAAACTGGGATAAAGTGGACCCCACGGTATTCCTTGAAACCCCAGTACATAAGATGAACGGGGATTTTGAAATCTGTCTCTCGCAGACAGGCAATGGTGTACAAATCTTTGAAGCCTTCCTTAGGATAACAGAGGAAACACAAAATTTACTTACAAGGGAGCAGAAACAGGGTGTGAATAAGGCACAGGGCTGGTTTAACAGGGAATGCAGCATGCCCATTTAACAAAAGTCCTAAAAAATGAAATTAGAAGTAAAGAAGAGGTGAGACTGGCCAGAATAGATTACTAACTAGCAATAAAAAAGCGAAAGATCCAACTGAAAACTGAAGCATGGCAGGCTTTGCACCAGGCATGTATACTAAGGATAATACTGTTTTTTGGAAGGCAGTTAATGCTCCCTTTTTTGTAAATAGGGAAACTGATATTATTAATGCGGTTATCACTGAAGACAGATGGGTCAATTTCTTTAAGGACCTTTATAAGGATGAAGTTTTAAATTAGAGCGAGGGAATTGTTGCTGCAGTAGAGGGAGATGCTAATGCACATCTCACATCCTCTCCCCTGGATATTGTATTCTCCTATGAAGAAGTCACAACGGCCATTAACGAGAGTGCCGCAGGGAAAGCTCCAGGACCTGACTGCGTCCCCGTGGATGTATACAAGTCTAATATTGCACTGTGGGCCCCGCTTCAAATAAATGTTCTGAATAGTTGTAACCGCCATAGGTCTATCCCCACTTGGTCAGATGCAATCCTGATCCCTATTTTTAAAAAGGGACATAGAAATGAAGCCAGTTGCTATCGCCCAATCTCTTTATTGGATGCACTCATGAAAGTTGCCGGGAAAGTTATCTTAAACAAATTACAACTTTGGGTAGAAGAGACTGGCTTATTATCCAAATTTCAATATGGGTTTCGGGCAGGGTTGGGAACGACCGAACAGGGATTAAACCTAGCATTAATTATAGGCAAAAACTCATTAGCAAAAAGGGGACAGCTTTTCTTGACGTTCGTTGACTTAAGCTCAGCCTTTGATTGTGTAAATCATGACAAACTATGGAGTACATTAAGAGAGATGGATGTTGATCCCAATTTGCTACTATTCATTAAGGAATTGTACAGGGGAGCAGGGGCTCGGGTTCGGTATGGGAAGCAGGGGGAATGCTCAACTAAATTTAGTATAAAAAAGGGGGTAAGACAAGAATGTATACTTGCCCCTTTTTTGTTCTCCCTATACATAAATAGCGTAGGACTTTATTTGACAGAACACAGGCAGGATTACCCAATCATTAAGTGTACCCCTGTTCCCATTTTATTGTATGCGGACGACGAAGTCATCATGGAGCGGACGCAGATAAGCCTCCAAAGAGCTGTTACCGAATTTACTACCTACATGAAAGATAGAGGTTTAAAAGTTAATTTAAGTAAGACTTATACCATGAACTGTGGGGTAAAGAAAAGCAAAACATGCAAAATCTTAATTGAAAAGAAAAAAATAGACAATACAGATAGATTCTCCTATCTGGGAATCAATTTTGATAAGTCGGGTTCATGAATAGCGGCCGTGAATGCGAGAAAATTATCTTACTCCAGAGCAGTAGGTGCAGTGCTTAATTACTCCAAAATATTGGGTGGCAGACCAGTCCCGGAGGTATTGAACATTTACAAATCTAAATGCGTATCTACTGCAATATATGGGGCAGGGATCTGGGGAATAGCGGATGTCCAACAAATTCAACGCTGTGAAAACGCTTTTTTGCGTTATCTTTTAGCAGTCCCTGGTTCTACTGCTACGTTTGTATGGCATAGGGAACTTGGTTTGTCTTACATATCTGATATCATCAAAGTAAATCCCCTTTTATTATGGCATAAGGTCTGGACTTCCGGCGAGATTGGTTTTAATAGAGACGTAATTGAGGACTGACTCAAACTAGACTGGGTAGCCAGCATACCATGGATTAACTATGTAAAAAAACTATTGTATGATATCGGCCATCCCGAATACTTTGATTCCCCAAATAGCTTGGAAAGGATATCGAGAAAAATTCTGAAAGTAAATTGTTTAAACCACCTAGAGAACAAGCGTTGGCTTTCTGAAAAAGTGAAGAAATCAGTCATGGAGAATCACTTGATGCTGTGATGTCAAGGCACACAAGCCTATTTGTGACAGGTTCAGAGTAGCTTTTCCCTCATGCTTTTAACACGGTTTCGTTGTGGGTCCTTTTCTAGAATGGTTACCTTCCCAGAAACAAATACTTGGTCTAGAAATCTGTCACTATGCCCGTGTGATGATATTTCCACACAACCCACTCTACACTGCATGTTTTTCTGTAAATACTATGACTTACCAAGGAGAAGGCTTTTAATTCCTATTCTAAAGAAGTGGGGACTTAGACAATGTAGAATAGCATTTCTGAGGTTACAAACCCTAGAAAATGAACAGATAATTATGGCTACTTCGTCTCTTTTAAAAGCTATTATCAGATATAGGAATACTATGTATTAATCTGTTTTTAGCGTCCTTCGTCCGTGTTAAAGATTTCTTTTTTAAACATCATGAGCTGCTTT
Source organism: Triturus cristatus (assembly GCF_964204655.1). NCBI lineage: Eukaryota > Metazoa > Chordata > Amphibia > Caudata > Salamandridae > Triturus > Triturus cristatus. The sequence continues at coordinate 1,173,286,049 of NC_140582.1, read as the reverse complement.
TATAAATATTACAAATTTGGTAATATAGTATTAAGATGTGTAATATAAATGTGTTTGTTAGTCTGTACTGTGCTTTTATGGGTTTTAAGGTACAGAAATCGAATAAAGCAGATTTGATTTGAAGTATTAGGGGTTTTTTTCTAGATTCTTTTGTTTTCTGTATTTTCTTTACTTTCAGTCTGCCAATGTTCTAGCTTCAAATTGTGTATCCACCACAAACTCCTGCTTCTGCCAGATGTAGTTGCTTAGGATCCTGCCATGTAGGAAGAAGCCATTTGTAGGAAATATGCCTTTTCTGCATGGTTACGCCAGATTTTTCACCTTTGCTGGACCATATTTTCATTTTCAAGTTTTAGAACTTTCTGCACTGTACCTCTGCTAATCAATAATAAAATGCCTTTGCTCCATCTTTGAATATGGTTAAACTGGCATGTTCCTCGTCGGTAGATGTAATTTACAAATAAACTCTAGTATATAGTACAAGATGTACATATGGCCTGGACGTTAAATGCCACTTGTGGACTGCTGCACCTATTGTGCCATCCAGTGGTAATGCAACATGGCTTTAGGCCTACCTTATGTAGCCTGACTATAGCAGTGTAAGAAGTGCAATTAGACCTGTCACAATAATCCCTTTCGACAGTTAATAACCTCCATTCAAAACATTAGTATGTCACCTTATGTAAGCTCACAAGGTAGGGTGCATGGTATTTAAAAGAAGTACATGCAGGAAGGTAATGTTACCATGCCCCTATAGTGACAATGTCCAAAAAGCTATTTTGACAATGGCAGGCCTAGCTGTCCTATGTAGAGAACGAGAGTACAGATTAAAATATCAATACAGTTTCTCAGAAATTAGCCCAGCTAGAAAAAAAATTACTTTTTAATACTTATTACACGTCCACTACATTGATGAATTTTGGTAGATGTGTAATACATAATAAGGAAAAGTAATGTTTAGAAAATTACCCTTTACCTGCCTGTACTATTAGGAGGTGGATTGGCATAAGCCTCTGCTAGCTCCCAACCAGTGATTAGTAAGCCTGGGAGGAGTTCACTGAGTTCCACCACACGGAATTCCGTGAAGTGACAAAAAACACTCCGCCAAGCTACTCAGAGGTCCGAAAGGAGTAGAGTGGGTTACCCTATGCCGTTCACACTGATTTTTAGTGCTGGCTGTTTGTCCACGAACAGCATCTTGCACAGTGCAAGAGGGTGCTGCTTCTTTCTGTCGCTCAAGTAGAAGTTCTACTCGAGCGGCAGCTTCCTCAACGGGAACAGAAGGTTTCTCAACGTGAGGGGTAGCGACCATCCGCGACTGCCCGCGTTGATAAATCTTGCAGGAAAATGGTCTTGCATCGGATTTTCCACGCTTGCCAATATACCATTGGCGAGCGCGAGCGTGGAAAAAACTCTACTCTGCTATGCGGGGCAGAGTTTTTCTGAACTCCGCCTATTCTGCGGAGTGCGGAGTGTGAAATACTCCACAAACTCCACGAACAGAGCGTAGTTCAACGCCTAGGCTTAGTGATTAGCCTTGAATAGGTGTGAAAAAGATGTGAAATACTTTCTAGGATTGAACAATAGAATGACCTGAATGACAGCTAGAACTCCCCTGAACTACACAAAATATGGAGGGTGGGGTCTATGAGCCTCCTTTTGCCTGCACAATGTCAAATCCTTCTCAATAGGTCTATTTCACCAAACGTAACACTGAAGTACACTTGGATGGGTGAGAACATGATGGCAAGACAATTCTTGTTGATCCCCTGTCTGTTTGCTAAAGGATCGTGCTATTGTCCTACCAGACCTTTTGTCTCTGGGTTTACATATAACAAGTGGGGAACACTTGAAGCAGAGAGAACAGGATGATGATGGAGCAGGTAAAACAACATTTTGTATACCTCCTCTAAATTGTATGAAATTAATTACGTATTCCTACTAAAAATTAATTTACAACAACATGTTTGCAGTGGAAGTGTTACTAATCAACCTTTAGACCTTGATAAACATAAATACACGTGGGACTACATTGCTAATTGCATGGCAAATAATTAATAATGGTACGCGAACTAACCTTAGATTGTGTTAAAATAGTGAATTTGCATGGTTTATATTGCTTTGTGATTGTATTGTGGCTTGAAATTATTGTGTGGTAAGTATTATCGCTTTAAATGTTGCTGCAGCTATGAAAATACTAATATTTAATCGGATTAGTGTGGGTTTGAACATTAGAACTTTTATTTCTACATTTTAATTGCTGTTATGTCTATTTTTGCTTAAGTTAACATTCGGGCATACTAAGCCGCAGTACCCAAGATGGCGTTCTCTGAAGCAGATGCCACCATGTACGTGCGATGATTTCTGCGCATGCCCAGGCGACTCTTGAGATCATGTGGTGACTTGAACTCCTGACATTGTGTTCCCTGCCAAGGCAAATGTGTTGGGACATGACCGCAAGCCAGAAGATGATGGAATGGGAACTTGGGAGAAGACAAAGAATGAACCTGTCAATAGGACCCTTTTACCATGAAGAGATACATTTGCCATTCCTGCCTGAGAAACAGAAAATAACTTTCAATTTATAACCCTTTGTGCCAAGTCACTATGGAGAACCGGTTTGCACTGGGAAAAGTGCAATGAACTACTGATAACCCTGAACAGTCCAATCAGAACATTTGGTCTGCCCCTAAAGTTGCCATGTCTAGTATGAAGTAAGGAAAAAAAAGGGTATAAAGATCCCCTCATCAGTTATTATTGAGTGGGGTGTTGGCGTTGAAGCTGGAGTTGCGGTTGCAGTTGCGTTTGTCTTTGGGTTAAATTTTCTTTGAGAAGGAGTTCTTGTTGGGTGGTGGGTCTTCTTTCAAAATCCAAATTTTATTCTATGCTGTCCGTCTGAGTGTGGGATTGACCCGTACTCCGGATTGATGTATGGACTTTGCTGAATTTCTGAACTTTATTACGCCGCAGCCTGTGTTTTGTACGACGGTTTGATCCTTTGATGAGGGTCAGACTGCCTTTTGGAGGGAGTCTTTTCCTTTGAATGCAGATATCACCCTATTTGATCTGAAGCTATCGTCACCTTTCTATGGGTAAATGATCTACTGTATTTTTCCTAAATCTATGTCTAAGAGTAATTCTTAAATGTTTACTTTTTTAATAAATCTAAAATTTTAATAATGAGCTGTAATCAGTAAATGCAAGATTTAAAAGTTCGATTGATGTTTAGATAAACACTATTGAAATAATAAGAAATTAGTTTGTGGTTCTTAGATTAATTACTGAAAATATCAAATGTTTTCCTAGGCTTTAATTGTGTTTTAGCTGGTTCTAATTCACCATCAACCAGTCCAACTAGTTGGTCCCTCGACCAAACCGTGGAGTGCCTTGATGATAAAGTCGGGATTCTGGTAATTGTATAAAATGTGTAGATAAAGTAGTAAGAAGTTAGTCCTGATAGGTAATAAGGTACCCACTTGTCCAGCGGCCTTTTTCTCTTGTGTACAGATTCGAGTGAGTTTTGTATGAATGAGAAGCGTGTTGGTGTTATGGGCCCCACCAATGAATGAATGTATGAATGATTCTTGTGAATAAGATTCTGTGACATAAGGAAAATATGTAAATGTATCCTTCGTGCTGGATCAATGACAAAGACAATTCTTGTGTATTCACTGTCTGGTTACTGAAAGACCCTGCTTTTGTCCTCTGAGAGTTCTGTCTCTGGGTTTGTTGTGGGTACAGTACCTGCTTTAAATTTGATTCTAGCATTATATGTGGGAGGAAACTAGGACTGCCATAGTACTCTCCCCACATGACCCAACGCTCAGAGCCCACATTTAGTGTGGCTGAAGACAATGGCCTATTTGCAATAAGGCAACCAGGAACTACTGAAAAAGTGGTCAGTGTTGCCCTCACAAACATTTAAACCATTGGTGAGGGAGAGGCCAGGCATCACCCCCATCCACTAGCTAGTTACGGCTACTTCTAGACACCCACTTCAGAACACTTCCTAGAGATGCAGGAAATCAGAAGAGAACTCTACCTGTTGTCTGTGACCTGAGAGGATATCTGGAGGAAAGGATCTGCTGCCTCTTGTAGCCAGGACAAATAAGAGCACTCCTAGGGTTAGCTGGCTGATCACCTGTGTGGCTACAGGGAGAGAACAAGCTGCCAGACATCTTGTCCTGGAAGTACCCAGCTAACCAATGGCAACTGGACCTGGACTGGACCCTGATGTTGGCTTCTGCCAGACAACCTGTGAGTCTCTAAGTGCCTCCCCAGAGGTCATGGGGCCAAAGAACTGTAGTCCTGTGGTTTTTTGGGACTTAAAAGGCTAAGGGCCTGATTTAGATTTCAGCGGATGGGTTACTCCATCACAATGGTGACGGATATCCCATCCCCCGAAATATAAATTCCATAGAACAGAATGTGATTTATGTATTGGTGGATGGGATATCAGTCACCATTGTGATGTAGCAACCCATCCGCCGAGATCTAAATCAGGCCCAAAGTCAGAAGGTAAAATAGATAACCACGATGACCCTGGTTGGTGCATCCAACCAGTGTTCCATCCGGTCTGCATCAAATTCCGCGTAGGTCCTGGTCTATCATAACCATTGATTATTATTGACGTTTTGTGCTTGTTGGTAGTATTTCTACTTGAAACTTAAAAAACTTCATAACACTGATTCCCCTTATTGGATTTTTGCCGTTTTTATGTCCTTTTTGTTTATTACATTGTATTTAATTTGCCAATTTTTTTTTTTTTTTATTGTTTTGTATTTTGACTTTATTACTGTTTTGGTACTGCATAAATACTTTACACATTGCCCTAAGACAAGTCTGTCTGCTCTGTGCCAGAGCTACATGGGGGTGAGCTCAGGTTATATTAGTGACTTTGAGGGTTCACCATGACACGGGTTGTGATTGTACTTTGAGGTGGGTAATCATCCACCCCAATTAATAATCCAGTTTCTTTCACCACCGAAATACTGAGGAGGGACTTCGGAGGTGCCCTTGTAGTAGGAGCTGAGGAAGTGGTGAACTGTGATGGTCAATGTTGCCCGAGGAGGGTCTGCATCTCTCAGCTTGTGCTGTCCAGTAGAAGAACCATGGAATGAGGGGCTTTTCTAAAGAACCATGAAGTACTTAGTGGAGATTCAAAGTAGTGCCTAGAAGCGAGACGTACTCATGAACTTACAACTGCATTCAGCGGCTGCATTAGACTGAGCTGTGCTAAGAAAGAAGAAGGCAGCCGTGTTCACAGATGAGGACATCGGATGCCGCGTGACTCATCATTGCAGCCACCGTGGTTCTAACTTTGTTTGGGTGGTAGCTGTTGTATGGGCCAAGGAACAACCCGTGGAGCAGAACTCACCCGAAAGCGAACGCACAGCCACTCCACAGTGACTCCTCCTACAGAACTGGTGCTGCCTCTGCTTCCCTGAACGACCGCATGCCAGAATGTGTACTACACACCGTAAGCAACATTTGTTGGGCTGGAGAGAACAGCAGGCAGGTCCCACTCATTAGCTGGTGCATAGCACACACTATTTTGAGTGGCAAGGTCACCCACAAATGACAAACAAGAGGCCCAGTCGGCATAAACCACTACCAAGGTCAGAAGATTATTGTGTCTTTGCCACCCCCAAGTTATTGTGTCGTACGACCCCGAAGGATGGTGAAGGAAGGACTACATTTGTGGGAACCGAAAACAACTTTTGGGTGAACTGAACTTAAAAGCTCCCCCCCACAGAAATTTCTCTGAGATTCTCCTTTGGAGGGCCAAGAGCAAATGAGTATTCCCATATAAGAGCTATCGATAGGGAACAGTTCATTCCTACAGATTACCGTAGATACTAAATTACAATTGTCATACCGCTTTCGATGCTCTCTGCTGGTCATGTAAAGCATGTGTTAGCATTAAAGCCCCTTTCTTTTGCGTACTATAGATTTTATTCCTTACCCTCGGACTCCTGAGAAAGGTCTCTCAGATTGGGTGTTAGTCTTCTCAGTCTTGTCTAGTAAAGGCAAACCCACACATCGAGAAAATACACAGACTTCCTGTATGAACAGCCTTTGGATATAATACTAACAATATTGCATTGATTCTCTAAGGTGTTGAAAATCCCTTTAATGATACGTTTATGAGCAAGATGTTTAGATAGCAAAACAAGATACATTTGTGGTTTGCCTTTCAGCTCTCCCACTATAGGGATGGGGTTCCCACCATCTTAAAAACAAGCATTAGCAATGCCAATAGTTTTGGCTTAAAGGAATGTTGTATGATAATGTGAAGCATTACACATACATGGCTCAGGAGTATGCTTTTGTATGTACTTGTGTGAGAGCAAAGAACTGTAGAGTGATATTGGCGTAGGTTAAAAGGCCAGGTGACAGCTGCACTGTCCAGCCAGGCCTAGAAGTCCACGTAGATTAAGGAATGACCTCCTCCCGTCTGTGCTACATAAATGAGCCAGTTATCCAAGACAATTTAATAGCATTCCAATGTCATGCGTGGGCTCCGCAACGTTCAAGCGTGTGCAACTGGATAAATAAACACAATGATCACAGCTGTGTGGAGGGCGAGCACTTTTTTGTGGAAGCACACCACTTCTTTTTGGCGGAGGCTCCCACATGTACTACTAGACCCAACAAGTGGGTGGGGGTAATGCTCACATAATTATCTGGCAACAGCTAGGCTGTCAAGCCAGACCATAATGATCCGTACACGGACATCTCCATCGAACTCCCACGCATTCATTTCTAAATTCTGTAACCAGGACAAGCACATATATTGGTATAAAACTACACATTTTGCAGCAATTATGCTAATTGAGCTAAAAATACATAGCTGTCAAACTTACAGAAACCTCACTTCTTGCAGAGTGAAGCTGCTTGATCCAAGTCTTGGATTGTATATAAACACGTGCGGTGGTCACCAGGCATCTAACTTTCAGACTAATTAAAGTGAGTCCTTTATGGGGACTATTTCAGGTTGTGATATCTGATTAGACGTATAGTTAGAATTTGGGGGCCCATTTCAAAATTCGAGATGTTGATTTTCTTGTGGTGAGTTTAAAAAACATTTCCTGTTATGTCACGTCTTAGGCTCTTACCTGCATACCGGCAAGAATGGCCCATCCCTGGTTCAAGTGCAAACAGGCCCACTCAGATGTTCATCTTTCTGGAGTGATAACATCTGATATGGGCAATAACTAACTTCTGTTATCTGTCTAGGCAGCTCTTGGGTTGAACATGCGCTATGAATAGGTATATTATGTTATCAAAAAAACAGGGCGGTTATAAAGGGTGCCATATAGTTTTGTTTTTTACAGTGGTTGAAAGAAACGCACTCCCGGCCCTTCCACGCGTTCACCAGACCCAGCTCTAGCAGCAGCCGGCCGTGAGCGAGAGCCGCACATTGGACACAGGTGCTGACGTCCAGGAAGATGAAAGAAGCCCTCTTGCATGGGACCGCGCATTGGCTCCGTCCCCTCGAACAGAGAAACAGGCCCCCCGGGGCCAACAACACTTTCAGCAGCGAGGTGAATCTTTAAAGGCCGCCATTTAACGATTGCAGGGAGCACAGTGATGGCCCCCAGAGGCAGGCTCGGGAATGCCTGCAAAGGCTGCGGGCTGAGGCCCAGCGCCTGCCGGTTCAAAGCCGTGGAAATGGGCGTGAAGTGAAGATGACGAGAAGCAGGTATCATCTGATGCTCCTACTGAGTGCTGCGTGCACGAGAGTCACGTCGCTGACAGGGCTCCAGAGGTCACGTCACGGAGCCGGCAATGACGGTGCTTAACTTTTAGGAGGGAGTGCCCTGCCCAGGGCTCTGCTAACAAGTCCGCTGTTGCTGCAATTGAATGGCCGTGCGGCGAATTCCAAGGCTGCGTGGTTTTATATCCACCTCGGGACTCTTTATCCCACTATCAGACACTCCCACCCGTTTGTCTCACTCTCGTACGTTCCTTCTCCCTGGTTATGAGGTTTTACTAACTCTCTTTTCCACTCTCTTTCCGCTTTGAATGTTTTTTTCCTTCTTTTCCTCTCTGGAAATGTTCAATGAGGAAAATAAGTGCCAATCCCCAAAAATGAGTGCCGGTGGCCGCCACCGGCCACCATTGGCACAAATTAAGCACTTGATGATGGTCACTCTCGGTATGTTTTTGTGTAATATCTGGGGTCTGAAGTGGTGTAACAAAAGTCGCCACGGTGCAGGGGGGCCTGAGAACCAGGGGGCTCCCTTCGGCAGGGTGCCCGAGCGGTGGCTAAAGGGTGGGGGGCCCCCTCCAAGTACTTTGCAGGGGGGCCTCTCAAGTTTCATTACGCCACTGGGGTCTGGCTGAGTCGCAAAGGGCGTTTGCCCTTCGACGTACCAAAAGTAGAGCAGGCATGTGTGAAGTTGCAAACGAGCTCCTCGCAGCATTGCATAATGTTTTCTTAAACTGTGTCAGCTTTGCAAGGAGTTGAGCTGGCATTAATCATGGAGAGAAACATTAGGCCTTTGTGACAGTGGGGAAATGTTCCACATTCTACATCACACGTAGAAAGAGGAAAATGCCTCTCAGGGTTGTTTTATGTGCAGGAAGGTGTCACTTCCTGCGCAAAAACAACCTTGCCTACACCATGATGCAAGGGGGCTTGCGTTGGCGTTGGACGGCCAAAAGTGCACCAGCCCTAGGAAAGGACATTCAATACGGCACCTTCCTGCCCTTTCCCTGTCATGCAACAAAGTACAGCAAGGCAGCTTGCTGCTTTTAGTGAACGATTGATAAATATGCCTGCAGTGTGAACATTAGGCACGCTTTCGAAAAAAAAAAAATTACAATCGGGCCTTCTCAGGGGCTGCTCCACGAATATGGAACTCTCTCCCACCCTACATCAGAAGAATCCCCTCACTGTCTCGCTTCAAAAAGGATGCCAAAATCTTCCTTATGGGCAAATTTCTCGTCTAACACTACCTCAACTACTTCTATGGTATAACCTATGGCGGCCCACTACCTCCCTCCTAACTACCGGGTCTCCTGAAACATCAGAAATTTGGGACCGGGTCAGAATTATTGAAAATGTACTCTGTAAATATGGTTTCTTGCTCTCTGCAATTGGTTATGTAAACTGTAAATACATGCTACGCTTTACCCTATATATTACTGCACTATACTGCTACTTGAGCTGTAACTGGTCGACTCTAAATCTGTCTGTATATTGTTTTGCTCTCCTGTAAAGCGCTCTGATACCCTAACGGGTCAAGTTTGCGCACCATAAAACACATAAATAAATAAATAAGTATGCAGCAGCTATGTTCATTGGGATGCTCGCCACCGGGCTAAAGCCCAAGGCCTGAGAGTCTGCATCAAAGCACAATGCTCGGGGGATGTGAGCCCACAACTTGAATTTACCCATGATCGAGGCTAAATACAGGACATGGAGGGCCTGTTCAAATCATCTATCCATGAATTTTCAAATCCATTCTAGACAAATTCATTGTATGTAGAGGTATGTCCCGAAGAGTAATCATGAAAATGCCCCGCTGAATGTGGCCTTCCATGGCCATCAGTGCGTGCCCAGTCCCTGCCGCCTGAATCCTGACCATTTTCTTGACATTTCTGATCACAGACATCTTTGAGTTGTCTTGACCAACTACATGTCTTAGAGTTGAAATCCTTCAGTCGTTAACTTGAATTGTCTTCACCTGAATAGTACCATGTACACATTTGCCATGACTGTTCTAGTTCTTTGATCTCATTTTCTGGCTACTGACTAGAAGTAGATCAGGGATGTCCAACATAGGTCCAGGAAGACCAGATATTGAGGATGATGACTGAACATGTAAACGAGTTTAGTTCAGATTCATTTTTAGTAAACATATTTTACATTGGTACCTTCCATTGACTCAGCTCCCCTGGACCTTAGTTTGACACCCCTGAAGTATATAGTTCTGTGTGTGAATCAGAATTGGTTCACTTGGTTCGCTTAGCCAGCCATGTCAAAGCCAGGCATAGCTAGAAATTGTCTACCCAATTTTTGTAAATCTGAGCATTGTTACACAACTGTAAATATAGGGACTTGTCTCTTACCCCAGTTTTTCTTTCTTACCTTTTATTTACAGGGGGCTTCCTATCTTCTTTGTAAGTTTGTAAGCGCTTTAGGTATGGACAGGGTATACTAGTTTGATGTGGCCTCTTAGGTCTTCAGATTCTTAGCAAGTTATACAGACCAGAACATGCAGACACGCTGAGCAGTAGGACAGAGGTGAACAAATCACAAATCTTACCCTACATATATTCCTAAAAACATATTAATTGCTTTCTCATATGTCCCAATATCTTGCAGAATTCAATATTAAGCACCTTCATGAAGGTCTCAATAAAAATATCAAAATTATCTAATCCAATAACTCTTATGCTTGCTGATTCCATGGACCCAAAAAACATTTCTCTCATAAAACCTATCAATTAACTACTCCTCTCTTCAATGGCTGTGATGTTAACTCCCAAACGGCCCTGAGAATAAATGGTAACACATAATATAATCCACTCGGCCTTCTTTATATTTCGCTCTGGATGTCCACATTTAGTCTCATAGACAAGGGCAGACTAAATTCGGCACAAACTAATGTTATGAGGCAAATACACACACAGGCCTCCTGCAATAATGTATGTGGATAAATGGAAAAACGAAAAACTGAGAAACCACATTGGAGGAAATCAAGTGTGGAAAACCAATTTTAAGGAAAGACAATTTTAAGGAAATACAAAAAATTCAACTTGAAGCAAACATTGTAAAGGAAAGATAATTTTCAGGGACATTATGACATTAAATGACATTACGAAAAATTACATAAAAATTGGATTACAGGGTGGTGAAGGGTTTTTGGTTTATGGGATGGATAATCAAGGCTTTTAGCAGGAGCGTCCCATGCAGGTAAGAGTGGCGGGGCGGTATAGAGAGGGAGTCAACAGACAACGATGATGGAAAATTAAATAAAAAAAAAAAGAAAACTACTTACCTTGCGCTCGCCGCATTGCCAACTTGGCGATGCAGCGAGTGCAAAGTAAGTGGTTTTCTTTTTTTTAAATTTTATTTTCCCTAGTCTTTGTCTGTTGACTCCCTTCCCACCCCGCCCCACAGCCCCACCACTCTTACCTGCATGGGCCACTCCTGGCTTTTAGGGGTGGCAGATGGGTGACATTCAGGTGTAGAAAGCGTTTTTTAGGATTTAGGGAAAGGTGAAGTTTGGAGGTGATGAGGGTTTTTTAGCAGTCAGGCAGGGGTGGAAAAAGGCTTTTAGGGTGCACAAATGAGTAGAGATTAGGAATGGTGAGGATTTTTTACAGTTCAGTTAAGGACATAGTTTAGGGGTGGTGAGGGATTTTAACAGGTTGGGAATGGGCAGAGTTGAAGAGCAGAAAGAGTTTTAGGGTTCAAAATAGGTGGGGTTTAGGGAGGTGATGGGTGTTAAGAGTTCAGTGATGGATGTCATTTAGGCATGGTGAGAGTCTTTTAGGGCAAAAATGGATCATGTTTAGGGATTGTTATAGGGTCAGAATTGGGTGATGTTTAGAGGAGGTGAGTGATCAGTGAATTTAAAGTGTCTGCAGTAATTGACAACAGTAAGTGACAGCGTTTTTCAAAGTCACATGTTACACACACACATGCCCTCGGGGCATGTGTGTGCGCAACATGTGGTTAAATTGTAATTTCAGGGGTGCAACAGGGTATCCTTTTGGAACCCTTGCACCCTTGAAATTGCGCATGCATTTCCCATTCATTCCTATGGGCCTCTGGCAATAGCGATTCTTTAATTGCGATTCCTTAATAATCGCAATTAAAGAATCGCTATTGTCTATGTTGATGCATGTGCCCCATAATGAATCCCAAACCTTTCGAGTTTTTTTTAAATTGGCGCTGGGATCCCCATTCTTATGAAAAATAGTTGTAGTGTATTTAACTTTGTAAATCATGTATTGCAAAATCAAATAGAAATTCAAGAACATTTCACATGGCAGTCAGTGCCTTGCCATATATTGGACCAAATTCAACTTAATGAATCTGAACATCACCTTAATACGAACCAAAAAGAGAAGAAAACACCTTTGAAGAAAGATTAAATACCCTGTTTTTAGGAAAATATCAGACTAAAATGTTGACCCAAAGGCGAACCAAATTTAGAAGTGTGCTCTATTTTTTCATGAAAGATAAACTATATTAGTTTTATATTGGGTATGCCAGCTATGCACATTGGTTTCTTAAGGAGTTCCAGAACAAGGAAAGAGAGCAAAGTATTTCAATAATAAAAAAGCAGATGCTCACATGGATTTGTTTATCAATTTATTAGTATTTATAAAGTGATGGACCAACGCACTGCACCGTTTATCGAAAATGATACAGTTATTGGAAGTAATTGGGAACAGCCAAGTAAAGATATCAATACAGAGGCAGAGGGTGAAGCTGCAGCCAGGATACAGGGGGGTGGTACTCGACAGGAGGGAGCGGCACGGATGGAGGGAAAGGAACATATTGTATGGAAGTGTGAAGTGGATAGTTATGCGGAGGGTCTACCCATCAACCCGTGCCACAAATTTATTTTCAAACTTTTTTTAACATACGGCGTTCAACCATTCTTTTTACCATACCTGGCCTACCACAAACTACTCAAAACCCCCCGAACTGAATTCTGTGATCTAACCTCCCTGGTAACTAATTGCATCACCTCTACTTATCACAACCATGCTTTCTGAATCCTTGTCTTTCTTGACCACCTGTGATACTGTCGAACATAAAACCGTTCTAGCAGCCCTTACCTGGTATTTCATGGCCGACAAGACAATTCAACTGGCACCACTTACCCCTCCAATCGCCCTTTTCCAGTGTGATGGTTCTCTTCTCATTCTTCATTCATGCCCCAACAGGTTGGCATCCCCTGAAACTCTGCCCTAGGGCCTTTATTCTACTCTCCTCTCTCTTCACCACCTCCCCTGCTGATATTACCACCATGTGTCCACCTTGTGACTGTCTAACTGCTGTTCTCACACAATATAAATGTACGGGTCGCTTGCATCGATGACTCTTCCTTCCACCATCTCATTTCCCTTCATGTTTGAACCATCTTTCCCTCACAGAAGAACCTTGCTTTGCTGTCCAATGATAGGAAGAGTGTTGGAGCCATTCTCCTCCAGAAAAACCTCTGCAGCCGACTTTCAGATGCTGAACATCAGCAACAGTGACCAACCTCCACTCCTTTGAAACGCTTTGATGGCATGCAACTGTGGGGCATATTTACAAAGAAGTGACGGAGAGCTGCGTTAGCCATCTTGGCTTAATGCCGCGCTCTGCCACTTCTGAAACGCAGGGCTACACTATATTTACAATACGGTGCAGCCCTACATTTCCCCCTAATTTCAGGTGCCTAGCACCAATGCAGGCACCCTTACATCAGAGTGCCTGCTTTGGGGGAATGATTGTTTATGTGCAGGAAGGTATCCCTTCCTGCACATAAACAATCTTCAATAACGATTTGTAACTAGTATGTGTGCTGCAGAATGCTGTGTGCCACCCATGGGAGTCCACTTAAACTCTGACTACAGGCCTAGCATTGCAGCCTGTGAGAGATGGTGCTTGCAACACTCACAGCAGATATACGTTTCCTTATATCTGAGATCACTACACTTAAAACCTATAAGTCCCTCCTATGGTAGGCCCTTCTGTCCTGAGGGCAGGGTGCTTGGTTGTGATTGTGAGGGGGCCCCTGCATGAGCAGGACACCCCTACAAACCCCGGAGTTGATTCTCCAGGCTTTGTAAGTGCAGTCCGCCATGTTTAGGCACATAGAGGACATCAGTCACTATGAGATTTCTAACTATATAATGGCTACGACGAACCTGGTCATGTTTGGTATCTAATATGTTGGAATCATACCCCAACACTGATTCCGGTGTTGGAGGTATGATCCCATGTACTGGGGAGCTCTGTAGAGGAGCCCCCAGTACTCCCAGTCTGCCAGTTAGATAGTGCTGCTGCCCACCATAGACAGCTGAGCTCGAGCAGGGGAAGGTAGGACAATTAGGTTTCCTGTCACAGGTATGACCACCTCCCAGACAGGACTTAGTGTATTGGGCTGGGGTGGAGAGCACTTTCCAGCACCACCAGACTGCATTGAAGGGCACATTCGGTGCCCTCCTTGCATACACCAGTTTGAGCCAGTTCAGGAACCCTTGGTTCCCGCTCTGGTGCCAAACTGGACAAAAGACAGGGGAGTATTCTCCCCTCTGTTCAGCCCCTCCTTTGGGAGGGATCCCTAAGTGGTTCCAGCCCTTTCCTTGGGTATTTAAGGGATCCCCCATGGGTGGGTCCTCAGATTCATTGTGAGACATGACTCATCTCTGAAACCAAGACACTCATCAACCGTATGGACACTCCGACTTCGCCTGGATAGAGACTGCATCAAAGAAGAATCCTGTTGCTCCTGGTCTCGCTGTTCTTCAAGTCTTCTGCCTCTTTTTTGTCTGTACTTTGCTCAGGTTCTCCAGAAAACCTGTGGGCATCAAGGACATCTGAAGTAACCTCCCTTGAAGTGAAGGAGTCATGCCTCTGCATCTACAGACACCGCATCAAAGCTGACCAGTCTGCTGCTCCTGTGGTCCTATGGACTACCCGAGGCCCAGCAACACAGGTGGTGGTTCTGTGGTTCCCTCGAGGCTTGACCTGTCTTCCCTGCAACTTGGAGAACAGTATCTCTAGTCTGAGTCACTGGGACCAAACAACTGTGCTCTGTGTCGACTTGCCACTGCAGTGGCTTGTTGGCTCTGCACCCCAGAGATGTCCAGGCTACAAGAAGCTCCAGCATCTCATCCCTCGAAGAACAGCACCCTCCCTGCATTCTCTGCATCATGGGCCTTCACCTTTGGTGAGCTGCCTGAGGTCCTCTTGCGGCTCCTGTGCCTCCGGCCTGTGTGTCCTCTCAAGGGTCTTCTTCTGCTTTGGTGGGCTCCCCTACTTGCTCAGGGCCTGCTCTGACTCTCCTGCACTTCGTGAGTCCCTTGGACCTTGCTAGTACCAACAATTGTATCTTTTCGGCTTCCATGCCTGTTGTTGCTAACAAAGCTTATTGGTGCTCCCGCCGGACACCGACCACCAAGACACCTACATTCAACATGGGACAGCTCGTCTATGCTCCTGTTCTTCCACAGCGTCACCTGGTCCCCATAGCTGCAGCGACAAGGTCCTAGTGAACTCTTCTGAACTTCCAGACAAAGGTGGTGATTGTGCTTCCGTGCCTCCTGGCCACCTCCAAGTAGCATAGTCTCTGTTCCCTCTGCATGCAGATTCTTCTCTTCGAAAATTCACCCTTGGATTACGCAGGACATCTTCACAGACTTCTCCAGAGACATTTCTTTTGAGTTGCCATTGTTGTCTACAAAGGGTTTCAATGCTCACCCCTATGCACCTGGCTTCCCTGGTGCATGTAAAATGCTTCCTGGGGCATCCACGGTGGCGTGGCTCCCCAACCTTCTGTCTTCCAAAGGGTTTCTTCGGGGTCCTCTGGGAAGGGTCCTTTTTCTTCAAAACTGCAACTGCAACTTCTCCCTTGACTTCCATTGAAACAATTGTACTTCCACTCTGCACACAGCCTCCTTGGGGGTTCTGGGACGAGTGTTGCCCTTTAGGTTGTTTTAACTATATGTGGTTGCACTATTTGGTCCCTTCTTGAGGGAACACTCTTTCCTTTAAGTTCTGTGTCTCGTTATGTGTTTTTTCCTCTTTATCCACTCTACCCTCAGCACTAACCTTCATGCAAAAATAATTTTTGCTCTCCATCCAGTGTGTTGGTCTGCACCTGGATGTATGATGCGGCCCTATGATGAAGCATGACAATGCAAAGTGTGTGAGGGCAGTATTAAGAATTTTATTGTCTTTCCTCTTTCTTTGGCTCTGTTGATTTTTGGGACACTACCCACATTGTGGGGGTTGTGGTAATTGAAGCACCTCCCCCTATTTTTCTGTACGGGTAAAGTAGTTTACCTTTTGTAGCGCTTCTCTGTTGAGTTAGACTTATACTATGGGAAGGGAGTCAGAGAAGGCTTAGTCCCTTGTCTCTTCCAGCTTGTGATTCTTAGTGTTAGCGCGGCCGCAGAGCCGTAGAGACGTGAACAGGAATTACCCGGTAACCTCCTAATCAAGAGTATACAGTGGTCCCAATTGGTACCAGGGATGGAGGAACAAGGCCTCGCCTATGGTGACAAGGCTGCAGCCAGGATTTTAGCATGTTCTTCTCTTCTAGAGGACACCACACTCACACAGGCACTCACACAGGTGGAGGGATGGGATTCTTTGACTGAGCTAAAAAGGACACAAGTTAAGACCATCTTGCATGGAGCGATTCTCACTGAATATCTTAGAACGAACTCTGCTCCGGGGGGTCTCCTGGTGGTCAACGAACCTCTAATCCTTTTGGAGGATGCTTCCTTCCGAAAGAATTGGTCGTTGATCGCTTGGAGATGCTCTAGGGATTGGCTCATTTTAATCATTGACACGGCCAAAAACATCTCAGATGATCTATTGATCAAAATCCAAACCAGTGAGGATAATCTGAGAACACAGATTCAGATTTCAGTCTTCAAAAAGAAACTCGATGAGACAAACAAAATTGTCAACGAGTATAAGGAGTACCTAGTGAATTCTAAAGTGAATACATTACAAAAAGATCTTTAAAAATTCTCTAGTGAGAAAGTATATCCGTATGTCAATGATGAGTACATCAGGATGAAAGAGAATCAAAATACACAAAGAAAACCGTCACAACAGAACACAGACACCTCGAGTTCAGGTAGCGAGAGCAGTGATAGAGACTATAGACCCAGATATAGATGTAGATGTAGATGTTGTAAGCTTGTAAAGCGCACAGCTGCCCACCAACGGGGGCGTCCCGGCGCTGTGGACCGCTGGGGAACCCGTCCTGGCTATCCCTGTGAGATGGTCCCTTTCTGGGTATCTCCAAGGTGAAACCAGGCATCCCCGGCGTCTGTGGGGGGCCGTTGTAGAGATGAGGCAAGCTTAATGCCCAGAGTTGCCGAGTGTGTTCCTGGTTAGAGTAGGTACCGAGGCGAGAATTATCAAGTCCATTTTGACCCTGGTCCACGACCCTGCCGCGTCGGGAATTGAACCCTGGTCCATGGCCGATTCTCTGCTTACGGGTCTGCCGCCTCTACCTAGTGAGCCACACCACTCCACATAGTGGCAGAGGCTGGTCGAGGGATTACATGCGCCCACACCAGCCAGGTCCTCAGATGGGCTTTGGGTGGCCTCCGAAGTACCCCCCGATGGGCCCACCTCAGTTCTTCCCCAAAGAATATCCACCTTTTTTTAGAGAGATGCCGAAGGAGGGGGAGGGGGAGGCAGAAAACACAGAGAACATAGAAAGTACAGAGAATAACTCGCAGTATGTCCCGGGAAGGGGAACCGAGCAGCAGCAGGGAACACACTTAGTAATGAATTTAAGTAGTGGGACACTGACGCCAACACAGGAGAGGGTGTTGTCAAAAGGCCTTGGTTTTGTTCCAACAAACCAACCAGATTCTTTCAAACTGAAATGTGAATTAGCTGTTTTTTTCCGGAGTGTCCGTCTGAAAGAATTTTTTGAAGGAAAGGAGACTACTGAGAAAGAGGATGACACAGGATTAAGAAACAAGTCAACATTTGTTCCGTCTTTGGGGCAGTTACCACAAGAAGTTGGAGTGTTTGAGCAGGCTCTTCTTAGAGAAGTGGAATTAATGGCAACATCAAAGAATGATAAGCCATTCCTCAACCTTTCTAATATTGAAACTCAAGCCATGAATGCACTAAGGGATGATCCAACTATAATTATAAAAACCCGCAGACAAAGGCGGTGCTATCGTGATTCAGGATTTGAATACCTACAATGCAGAATGTTTGCGTCTGTTGAGTGGCACAAGAAACTATCTCATCCTGAACGGAGATCCGACAGACGAACTTAAAACCCAGATTGTCTCCCTTGTAGAAGAAGCTATCACTAACAACTGGATTAGTCAGAAGGAGGCATCCTTTCTTTGTAATCAACAACCTTCTGTGCCATATTTTTACATTTTGCCTAAGGTGCCCAAACCCACTCGTCCTCCACCGGGGCGTCCAATGTTCTCTGGGACTAACTCTATCTTGGAACCCCTGTTCAAATTTTGTGATAGCTACTTGCACCCAATTGTTCAGAAGATGCCAGCATATCTTAAAGATACACATGAAGTATTGAATCTTATCAAGGACTTGGAATTTGATCAAGACTGTGACCTTATGATCGGACTTGACATAGAGTCATTGTATACAAACATTCCCCAACGAGAAACTCTGAGGGTGATTGAAAACATCCTTTTTGCAGAGGAATGGTATTCTCTGACCCCCCCGGACTTTTATTCTTTGTCTCTTGGAGCTAGCACTTACCAAAAATTTCTTCAAATTTGAAGAACAATTTTATTTACAAACTCATGGCACCTCCATGGGGAGTTCTTGTGTCCCTAGTCTAGCCTGCCTCTATGTTTCACAGTTCGAAGAAGAAACCATCTTTTCACCCGCCAACCCGTTTTTGGATCAGATCAGGGTTTGGCGCATGTATATAGATAATGTCTTTATCATCTGGAAAGGAAGCAGAAGCTCGGCCGAGACCTTCCTTACTCGGCTTAACCAGAGAAACCCCTTTTTATACTTTACAGGTACCACGGCTAATGAATCATTGCCTTTCTTAGATTTAAATATAAGAGCAGAGAATGGAGCTCTGATCAGCAGTGTCTATCACAAACCAACTGATAGAAATAATCTTCTATCTTTCCACAGCTTTCATTCCCGTTCCCTCAGGGAGAATCTTCCCTATGGGCAGAAAATGTCATCTATTTGAAAAAATGCCCAGGCAATATGCAATATGTAAGAATGACAACTCGTAGAGTAAAAACCCGCCTACTGGAACACATGAGCACGATACGGTGTGGAAAAATGAATACCAAGTTGACTGCTCACTTTAGTGAGCATAGACATACTGAACAAGATTTAAGGTGGACAGTACTAGGCAAACCCTTTATCTCACCCAACACCAGCGACATCAATTTCCTCTTAATAAGGGAACAACGCTGGGTGGACAGGTTGAAGAGCAGCATAAAGGGACTCAATGACTGTATACCCTGGTTCCAACTATATGGGGTCACAAACAAATAATGATAGACTTGAGAAATGTAAGTTGAGATTTACGTATGAGGCATTCTGGCTTGATGCTGGGTTTTGATACTGATCAGAGGAACCATTGGAAGTGTGTTAGCACTCTGGGGTCTCCTGTTATGCTTAACCAATTGGTTTTGGTGACGGTTTGAAGTAACTTTAGTATTCCATACAACTTAGACAGCCTTTCCTCGCCTCCACTTTCTTTCTTTTATGCTACATTTAATGTACAACGTATGCATCTTCAAAATGGCCGCTGTCCTAGGCTATTAGGAACTAAGGGAGTCCCCTGTCTATTTCCATGAACTAGTTTCCTGGGTATTGGACGTGATGACATACACGCCACCGGGAAGGTTTTTTTTTTACATTCCGGATCTTCCTGGGGCTCTATTAAAACCTGCAAGCGGCATGGGGCCGTTATCGGCAGAGGACCGGCGTGAGGAAGTGACCTATGGTGGTGCTTTGGTGTAGTAAGTGGAGGATAGTGGTAGTAGGTTAACGATATTTGATTGCATACATGCTCTTTTTTTCGATTAAGTTCCCGCAGCCTGCCATTACCATCGGTTGCAGTTTCGTTTGTAATTGAATTTTAAGAGGCGATCTATGTCTGCATTGGGAAGGTGTTTTTAAATTACATAGACAATGTCTGAGTGTTGTGAGCATATTAAGGCTAGTCAGAGGACATTTGAGTTAAACCTACTACTGTAGTTACTATGATGAGCTGAGCATTTTTTACATTTTGGTCACCGGGGAGAGTTTGATAAGCTAAGCAGCTTTTCCCTGCCACGAATGACGTTAACTACAGGTACCTAATGTAATACAAACTGTTGACAGTGTAACAGGAGTTTTTAACGGGTTTTGAGATATGGTGGACAGAATAAGAGGAGAAGGAAAACCCTACACACACTGTTGTTTCTTCTTTTCTCCTCACAAGACCACGTTCTCTCAAAGGTCCCGTGTTCAGAGAACTACTTTTGAACTCTTGTAAGTAGTCTAGCTGTATATATCTATGGCAAAGGGATTGGTTTAATTTCCCACAGGCATGATTTGATTGGGGCAGTGTCAAGTGACATCTTGTTTAAAAAATAAAAATAAAACTTCCACAATGAGTTTGGTTTTTATATTTTTTTATATGAGCTCGACAGAATCCCTTTTAAATATATCCCCACCGGTGTTTAAGGTGTGTGTGGGTTCTGCACGTTGTGTGGGCAATTCTAGTGAGATATAATAAATAAATGGCTTAGTTTTATGGAGAAAGAGGACAACCAACTAATGGTTGACACTGCGCACAGTGCTAAGGGTAACAAAGACCCAAATGGTTAGACACATTGGCAAAAAAATGATCAAATACAATAGGTTGTTTTCGGAGAGACATATATTAACTCATATATGCAATGAAACAATATAACATTTTATCGGCATGTTAAAAGGAAAATAACACTTAATGGCGGTCATCCACCTGAAACAATTCTGACATAAAATCTAGTGCACAATACATTTGAATGATCACATGATGGTATATTGGTGAGCCCAATGCATTTCGGGACTATGATGTCCCTTCGTCAGGGGCGATCTGTGAAAGAGAATACATAAATATCACAAAAGGTAATAAACACTAAGGTTTACATTCAAGAATACTCCATGATAAAACATCTCAAGTCATGTGGTGGTCAACAATGCCTTAACCCAGATCAATATACAAGAGACCTTGTTGATACCAATCGTGCTGAACAAGAGTGATGTGAAATGCAGTGAAAAAGATTTGACAGTCATATCACCCAGAGGTGTGGTTGCACCAAGGCGGTGTAAGTAAAAACAGTTAAGATGGTGTCATAAAAGAGTAAGGGAATCGAAAAAGTGATGGCTGAAAAAGCCTCACCTCAAGTATTATGTATTGACCTCAAAATGAGAAGATAATCGTGAAACCGGACAACGACGTTGTTGACTGAAAGGCAAGGAAATTAGTGAACAAGGCATCAAAACACAGAAAAAGCGGCTGAAAAGAGTGTTGGGAAAAGACTAATCCCTACTTACCAACTTGGTGATATAGACGGATGCTAAGGCAAGTGCTGAAAGAAATGGATGGGAATAACGTTAAAAAGTGGCCTGAGGGAATGGCGAAAGAATAAAGCAATGCTGGCGCAGAACCTGCACGATGACAAGGTACTCATTAGAAAAAGGGAAGATAGCGTAGCGTAAGCCGTGGTGTCTCGAAGCCTCCCGTAGCTGAAGCGAGATGATCTGATGCGAACCAGACGCCAATAAGTAACACTAGAACGGAAGCTCTAATGCGGATGCTAAGGCAAGTGCTGAAAAAAATGGATGAGTGTAACGTTAACAAATGGCCTGGGAAAATGGCGAAAGAGTAAAGCAATGCTGGCGCAGAACCGCAAGAGGACAAGGTACTCACTGGAAAAAGGAAGATAGCGTAGCGTGAACCGTGGTGTCTCGAAGCGTCCCGTAGCTGAAGTGAGATGATCTGGTGCGAACCAGGCGCCATTAAGTAACACTAGAACGGAAGCTCTAAAGCGGATGTGGATATTGGAGAAATAATGAAGTGGGAAAGAGGACTGACTCTGGGCGCCATGTTGGGAAGGTGTGTCGTGAAAAAACTAGAGAAACGTCAAGAACAAAGAATGACTAAATAAACATCGTAAATAATCAGAGAGGAGCGGTATAAAACCGGTGCATAGCGTATTGATGTATGCTTAATAAATGGAAAACTGGAAAACTGTGAATCTCTTCGCATATTGGGAATATAGAAAAAAACAAGTATCCATATATGTATATGGTATACGAACAAATGAATACATAGAAGTTGTCATAAGGTCTAAGTTCGAACAGTCAAAAGTAATGAAAATATTATATGAGTGTGGATGGACAAGCATACTAAACCATGGTCATGTGATGTTTGGAAAAAGACAAAGAGTGGAAAGGCAAGTGGCCATATAGTGAGAGAGTGCTAGAAAAGAAGGGGATGGTGAACCTCAGTGTGATGGGAACAGGTCAAGGAAAAAATGAAAATGTTTACAAAAAACATGATAAGTCTAATCGGTCATTGAGCCCACATGGGGCCAGGGTATGTAATTTCTGAATCCAGAAAATCTCCTTGCGTAAGAGTAGATTGGTTATGTCAAAGCCTGGTCTGACATCGATGGTTTCAATAATCTGAAAACGGAGTTGGGAAATTGTATTTTGAGCTTCTGACCAATGAATGGCAAGACTTGAGGTGCTGTTTTTATTTCTGATCCTGGATTTGTGCTCTGTGATACGAGTTTTTATTTTTCGTTCGGTTTTGCCTACATAGGCCTTGCCACAAGGGCATTTGATACAGTAAATGGCATGTGAAGTGTTACAGTCACTACTGTGCTTCAAAGAAATCTTGGAGCCCAATGTGGGATGGGTAAGGATGTTTCCTGTAATTACATTGTTACAATGTACGCATGCATGACATTTACGAGTTCCATGGTAAAGGTTAGGTTTTTCATTGGTTCTGGTGGGTTTTAGGAGGGCCCGTAGGTTTTTGCCTCTGGTGTATGCGAACATGGGTTTCTCTTTGAAAAGGTTTTGGAAATCTTGTTCCTCTTGGAGAAGTTCCCACCGTGAGTGGATGATATTCTTGATTTTGGTCGATGAAGTAGAAAAACTGCTGACAAATACCAGTCTTTTTGAGGGAGTGCGTAGTTGCTGTTTCAGTAGGTCATCACGCGGTGTGGCCAAGGCTCTTGTTAAACAGTTGTTTAATACTTCCTGAGGGTACCCTCTTGATGAAAAACGTTTTGAAGTTTCTAGTAGTTGAAATGAGCTGTTCACGGGGTCAGAGCAAATTCTACGTATTCGTGTGAACTGAGAGAGTGGCAGATTCGTGATGAGGTGACGTGGATGGAAACTTGAAAAAGTAAGAAGACTGTTGCGGTCTGTAGGTTTATGAAAAACAGTGGTTTTGAAATGATTCGAAGATGTTTTGGTGACTTGAACATCCAGATAATGAATCGAGTCCTTGTGAATAGTATATGTAAGTTGAATGTGGGTGTTGGTCCTGTTTAGAGTCTCAATCATAGAGGTAAAAGACTGAACTGTGTCGTTCCAAATCAAGAAGATGTCGTCTATATAGCGATAATATAGACTTATTTTCGACCACCAATCAATATTTGAGATGATGTTGTCTTGTTCATATTGTGCCATGTAGATGTTCGCGTAGGCAGGTGCTCCCGAAAATCCCATGGAAGTCCCATTCAATTGTGCATAAAATTTCTGTTGATACTGAAAGTAGCTATTATGCAGGCAAAACTTCAAAAGCTGAAGAATGAAAATTTTTTCAATGTCAATATCCTCCATTCTGAGTAGGGCCCATTCCACTGCCTCAAGGCCTGCAGCATGTGGGATCGAAGTGTAGAGGGCTGTTACATCAATGGTGCACAGGAAGATGGAGCTTTGAGGATCAATCGTGATCTGTTGAAGGACTTGGAGGAAGTGAGTGGTGTCTTTGAGATAAGTCGTCCATGTCTGTACAAATTTTTGAAGATAATAATCCAAGAATTTCCCGATGGGGTCGAAAATGGACCTGCAACCAGATACAATTGGGCGAAACGGAGGATCATTGGGGTCCTTATGAATTTTTGGGATCATGTACAAGTGAGGACGTTGTGGATTAGATGACATTAAGAAAAGGCGTGTGGCATTGTCAATCCATTCGTAGTCAAGTGCCGTGTTGAGAATTGAGCTGAGCAAATCCAATAGTTGTGCTGTAGGATCACATGGTAATGGCAAATAAGTATTGGTATCAGAAACGTGTGCCAATACCTTTGAATGGTAGTATTCAGAATCCATAACCACTATGGCACCTCCTTTGTCTGCCGGTTGAATTGTGATCAAAGGGTTGTTGGACAAATTCTGTAAGACATGACGTTCGTATTTAGATATGTTGCCGTGATGTTTAAGTCTGTAGTTAAGCTTTTCCAAGTCCTTGTTAACCAATGTTTCAAAACTGTCCAAAGTTTTATGCGAGGAGGGCGGCATAAATGTACTTTTGGTCTTGAATTGGTGTTGGGTAGATACACTGTCTTGTGGGGTATTCATTACAACATTATTGAAGAAGTGCTTCAAACGGATGGTACGCATGAATTTAAAAAATTCCCCTTGAGTTTGGAGATGAGTCGAATGAGATGTTGGAACAAAAGATAACCCACGTCCCAAAAGGGACTTTTCTTGATCATTGAGAGTGTATGATGATATATTAATTACTAATTCACTGTTTTCCCGCTTCGTAAGGCTTTTCCACTTCCTTCCTTTCCCTCTCCTGGTTTTTCGTATGTGGTTGATTTGGATGTCTCTCTTTGGGGAGGTGGGCGCCTTTGATCCATGGCCTGTGGTAAAAAAGAAGACATAGAAGCACTTGAGTAGGCAGACGTGGTTTCAGTTAATGCAACGACCCTGGGGGGGTAAAGCCAGTTTGTTGAGTAAGGTTGACTGTGGAAGCAGGTGTACGACTAGTGGTTGTATCTCTTTCTGACGCCAGACTTTCATCGGATGATGTGGGTGTTTTCTTATTGTCAAATCTTTTACGAGTGTATATCTCCGCCCACGTATAAACCTCATTCAGTTTATAGTCAATGGTGTCACGTCTGTATTTTCGTAGCTTGCCTTCCTGCAGCTCTCTTTCATAACTATCCAATTTTTGATTAAGGACTTCCAAGAATCTGCTTCCATGCGTAATTGTAACTCGTTTTTTTAGAGAATAGATTTCATCTTCTAAATCTTTGATGGTTTTTGATAATTCCTCGAGTGCGCTGCTCCCCTTCTTTGCATTAGTTTTATGGAGACACTGCACGTGATTTGCTGGCAGAAAGTTTGAGGGCAATAATTCTGAATTTTTAAAGAGGAATATACAATAGCTGGGTAGTACTACAATCATGTGTTCTGCCCCCCTCCCCTTTCTTTTCACAGAAATATGATCCCTCTCAGAAATCCCCAGAGAGCATGATAATTGGATGCTGTCCACCGTGCTAAAAAACAAGGTAAACACCCAAATAGGGGTGAAGACCAATAAACTAGGGACCTACACCCTGACGAATGCCAGAGTGACCCGGTTGGGTGCGGAAAAATTGGCAGAAACATGTTGGTATCTGCAGCGTGGATATAGGGGCTTTTACCTACCCTGAATATCCCATATTCTATGTTTTAATCCTACCAGGGGGCAACAGGAATAAAAGACGAGTGTTGCCCTTTAGGTTGTTTTAACTATATGTGGTTGCACTATTTGGTCCCTTTTTGAGGGAACATTCTTTCCTTTGAAATTTGTGTCTCGTTATGTGTTTTTTTCCTCTTTATCCCCTCTACCCTCACCACTAACCTTCATACAAAAAAAAATGTTGCGCTCCATCCAGTGTGTTGGTCTGTTGGTCTGCACCTGGATGAATGATGCGACCCTATGATGAAGCATGACACTGCAAAGTGTGTGAGGGTAGTATTAAGACATTTATTGTCTTTCCTCTTTCTTTGTCTCTGTTGATTTTTGGTACACTACCCACATTGTGGGGGTTGTGGTAATTGAAGCACCTCCCCCTTTTTTTCTGTATGGGTAAAGTAGTTTACCTTTTGTAGCGCTTCTCTGTTGTGTGAGACTTATACTATGGGGAGGGAGAATCAGAGATGGCTTAGTCCCTTGTCTCTTCCAGTTTGTGATTCTTGGTTCTGGGAGCTCTTCTACGTCCTTGGGTCCAAGTCCCGTTCTTCTTTGCAGTTCGCATTCCACTTATTTAGTATATGGTGTGGTCTCCCCCTGCAAGGTTCATCATTCCTTTAAGGAGTTTAAGCGTGCATCATATACTAAGCCAGCCTCCTACAGCTAGTCATCAGCTACTGTTGTGTGTGTGTGTGTGAATGTGTGTGTACGTATGTGTATGTTTGGTTTTACATACACCTATGAGGTGCCTTGGGGTATAGAGTAGTGTTAGATGAGAGATGTGATTTTAAAATTCAGTAGCAGTTCACATATTTGTAGTTTTCTATCTAAATGCACCTATTATGTTTACATTTTAATAATGTGATTTCTATAGAAGCCTATAGTTTTCAGTTATTTTTACAATAATTAGGTATTTTTATTGTGTTTTATTGTTACTATTATTTCAATATGTTTACAATGGGATTTACATTGGTGTTAACAAATTCTATACGACTTTGATGTTTTTTATTTTATTTAATTTTATTATTTTTAGGTGGTGGGATTTGTTTTGGAAGTATTACACCCTGCCTCCATTGATTTGAACGTGATTCGCTTGCATTACCTGTGACTTACTCAAATACTTACTGTAATATAACTGAATTAGATGTGGATGTAGTTTTGGTTATATGAATTTCAAATGACCCTTTTGCATGTGTTTGTGTTTTTGCATGTTCCTACCTCTGCTTCTCTTTATTTCTTCCTTTTCTTCTCCCACTTTGTGGTAGATATTCCCCATTTTCCAGTTACCGTTCCACTTTTACAACAAAACATATACCTGTGCGAAAATCTCTGGGCTTATATTTATATTTGAGAACTCTGTAAAAATGCAATAGGAGAGTCATCAGCAGAGTTCTCTGCCCATACCTAAGTGAATTGCACCTGTGAGTACAGGAAGTAATATTGTAGGGAAGCTACTTTAAATTCTCAAAAATGCATTGGTGAATAGGCCACATGTTTCAATCTATATTTATGTGTAAACATCAGTAGAAATGAAAACTTGAGGGAGGGGGGATCTTATATTGCCATAGCCTTAAGACCGTAGTTCACTAATGGGAACAGCACATGTAAAATATGCAGTAAGTAATTGTTACTTTCATAATCAACTATAATGTTTGGCTAAAATAACCAGTTGGAGCAATCTTGACAAGATAGATAAGTTTGATCTTAATGTGGTTTGGGTTAAAATCTACTATGATTTAACTTTATTGATTAGCTACCTCCAAGCTATTGCCTTTTAGTTATAAATTCAGGCAGCCCTCTTGTACCCCATGACCCTCCTCAAGGTGCCCTATTTTGAAAGTTGGCTAATTACCAACACGAAGGTCTTAACAAATATGACCTTATTAATAGCTGGCTAAATTCCTGCTTGTTTGAGTGCTAACAATATCACCTTATTTCTGAGGCAATTGCAGATACTATCGTTTTGCAATCAACTTAAATAGAAAGAGAACGGAAGCCTGTCACCCTTTAAAAAGCAAAGAATGTTAATCAATAATTGTTGATCGATTTTTTTTTACAGTTGCGTGTGCTATGAAGCACGGCCTTCCCACAATTCAAGCTAATTGAATTATTGTTTGACCTCTGAGGCGGAAGCCGGAGGTGTCAGCACGCTTGTATTTTAAATCTTGAAAACTGTGATTATTGTATTTTTAAACTTGGGCACTTACCCCCAGCCACTGCAACCACTTCCCGGCCAAGCAGGCACCCACATTCAGCGGAACACAGCGCTGTTGGGAAAGGGAATCGGCACACGGACGCCATCGCTGGGAAACGCGAGGCCACGCCCACACGATAGGCCACGCCCACCCCCTACCCTATGTAAGCGCTGATCAAGAGCGCCGGACATTAGAATTGTTTGACCTCTGAGGCGGAAGCCGGAGGTGTCAGCACGCTTGTATTTTAAATCTTGAAAACTGTGATTATTGTATTTTTTAAACTTGGGCACTTACCCCCAGCCACTGCAACCACTTCCCGGCCAAGCAGGCACCCACATTCAGCAGAACACAGCGCTGTTAGGATAGGGAATCGGCACACGGATGCCATCGCTGGGAAACGCGAGGCCACGCCCACACGATAGGCCACGCCCACCCCCTCTCTCCATAAATGTGTATTCCACGTAAGCGCAGCGGACGAGCGCAGCGGGCGCGCCGTTTGCGCGCCAAAGGCGCGCCTAAGGCAAGCCCGTCTGCGCCCGTCTGCGCCCGTCCGCGACCAGACGGGACCAGGGGCCACCCCCCCTGTCTCTCCCGTTTCTTTGATCAGGACTTACAGCCCCACTGCTTTACGCCTCATAGGAAGCAGAGTTACTGCCTTATGTACCCGCACCTTTGCAGCCACATCCCTCCCTCCCTGCTGCCCCGAATGCAAACATTCGTTCCGAAAAACCCTGGCAGGCCCCTCGGTACAGAAATATTGCATGTTGGCATTAAATTGTAGATCATTGCCAAAGCATAGCACTCAAATGTCCATGCTGCTAGAGGAGCGCAAGCCAGATGTTATCTTTTTAACAGAGACCTGGCTCTCCACTCAATCTGACCCAGACATAGTCGCAGCTCTACCCAGTGGATACCACATTGTTAGATTGGACAGAGCAGTAGGAAGAGGCGGCGGTCTGGCCATCATTCTTAAAAACCAGTACCGTTGCCGCACCACAGCAGAAAGTATCCCCGAGTGCGAAAACATGGAATTCGGCATAGAGTTCAACGCCAACACTTCCTTCTCGGGCACGTTGATCTACCGTCCACCTGATCCAACAAAACTGTTCCACAGGTCGCTCCCGGAGATAATAGCGAAAAGAACTCTATTCGCGGCTAACTACACAGTCCTAGGAGACCTGAATCTTCATTTCAACTCCCCCGCAGATAACATTGCCAAGGAGCTAATAGATGACCTTGGAGCCCTCCAGCTGCACCAGCGGGTCACAGCTCCAACCCATGAGAAGGGCAATCTGCTCGACCCAATTTTCAGCAGCTGCAGCAATCTGACTGTTGACAATCCTATCCCCCTCCCATGGTCAGATCATTTTCTGATTCCGTTTGCTTGGGCCATCCACAAGGTCCCTCAGCTACCCCCCCGGACAACAATCAGGAGGAACTGGTCAAAACTCCAGCTGGACTCCTGGAGGCACAGCCTGGACTCTACCCGCCCGCCCCCTTGCTTAAACCCCAGTGTAGCTAACGAAAATTATGTTAGCTGGATCACTAACTCATTAGATACGATACTTCCTCTCCGGAGATCCTCATCTAAGAGAATGCATAACTCTGCACCCTGGTTCTCCGACTCCTTAAGAGAACTAAAACGCTGCTGCAGGCAACGAGAGAGAGCCTGGCGTTTGGACTTTCTCCCGGAAAAAAAGGTAGCCTACAAAGAGGCGATAAAAGCTTATAGAGATGGGATTAGGACGGCGAAAGCGACCTTCTATTCTGATAAAATCCTAGAGGCTAAATCTAAGCCTAGGGAAATTTTTCAGATAATAAAGCATTGCTCAAGTGTCACTACCGCCCCCCCTCCGAGCAAAACCCAAGACCAATGCAATGAGATTGCGGACTTTTTTTACGACAAAGTCCTGAAAATATATTCCACCTTTCAAACGGGAGCCACAGCTTCGGAGACAGCCGACCCACCCTCTCCTAGCATCCTCCCTCCCCCAGACCAGCCAACCCTCGAGCACTTCCCTCCCCTGGACCTCGACACCCTCGGCAAAATGGCACGCCAAGTTAAATCTGGCTCCCCGCGTGACCCAGCCCCACCAGAAGTTCTGATACAAGCACACGAAGCCATCCTGCCTGTTATCTTGGAACTCCTAAATACATCTATAGCCTCATGTGCCGTTCCTACAGCATGGAAACAAGCCATGGTACGGGCGTTGCTAAAAAAACCGAACCTGGACCCCGATGATCACTCCAACTATCGTCCCATCTCACTCCTCCCTTGGGCTGGCAAGGTGTTGGAAAAATACATAAACGCCCAGCTGGTCCAGTTCATTGAAAATCACTCCCTATTGGATGTATCCCAGACAGGTTTCAGGCCGAAACATGGCACCGAAACTGCCTTACTAGCGGTTGCCGAGGAATCCCGAATGGTTCTGGATCAGGGAGGATCAGTGGCAGTGATCCTCCTTGATCTAAGCGCCGCCTTCGATACGGTTAGCTATGCCACCTTGCTGAACCGTCTCCGGGACATCGGAGTCTCTGGCGACGCTTTAAAGTGGTTCGACTCCTTCCTGTCCGACAGATCTTTTCAGATATTCGACGGCGACATAATATCAACCAGCAGGCCTCTCAGCTGTGGAGTACCACAGGGCTCCTCTTTGAGCCCTGTGCTATTCAATGTCTACATGAAACCACTGGCGGGGATCGTCGAACCGTACGGCATCAAAATTGTGTCGTACGCCGACGACACTCAGTTAGTGGTATCATTGGCTCAAGAGAACATCAGCCAACTCCATGGAGGCCTGCTGAGATGCCTAGAAGATGTTAAGGAGTGGATGACCAGCTCCTCCCTTAAATTGAACGGAGACAAAACGGAGCTCTTGCTTCTAGGCCCAGCCTCGCCAATACCTTTCACCTCCCTGTGGCCCCAAGCTCTGGGCACTCCCCCTACCCCCAAGGATAGCGTCAAGAGCCTAGGAGTGTGGCTGGACAGGAAGCTTTCCTTTTCCACCCAGGCTACTAAGCTATCCGCCATCTGCTTTGGCATCCTCAAGACTCTGAGGAAAGTCCTTCCACTTCTCCCTCTAGAAGCCAAGAAAGTGGCAGTACAAGGCCTCATCCAGTCCCGCCTGGACTCAAACAATGCCCTATATGTAGGGGCTCCCGAGATGACTCTCCGGAAACTCCGGGTGGTGCAAAATTGCGCAGCACGCACCCTGTTACAGATTCCACGCGCCCAGTCAGCCAGACCTGCATTAAAAAGTCTTCACTGGCTACCAGTCAAGCACAGAGTGACTTTTAAGGCACTGTGCATTGCGCACCGGGCCTTTTGGAAAACAGGACCCGCAATTAACAGCAACCTGGTCATCCCCTATCACCCAAATAGGAACCTCCGCTCCACTGAGGCTTTCCTGGCATTGGTTCCTAGAGTGAGGAGAGCCAGATCCGGGGGCAGGTTGTTCTCATTGAACACAGCTAAACTCTGGAACACCCTCCCCCTCTCACTCCGTTCCAACCCGGACCTGCTCTCTTTTCGAAAAAAGCTGAAAACTTTATTGTTTGCCAAAGCCTCCGAGCTCTAATCTGTCACTCAGCATGTCTCTCCAATTCTCACCTCAGCGCTTGGACGCCCTTGGGCAGCAACCGCGCTCAATAAATCTATTTCTATTCTATTCTATTCTATTCTAATGTGTGTATTTACGCTTACATAATTTAACTACTATTTTATACACAATCTAATTATGTGATTTGTATGTGAATTTTATATAGCACAGCTTCAACCCAAAAGGTGCAAGACATCTTTACAAATAAAAGCTTCGAGATGATCAAGATCTTATCCCAGTTGAAATGAATATAGCCTTAGAGTCCAACATAGAGGGTTCTACCGGCCATTAAACGCCCGCTCTAGTGTTAAAGGCCCAGCAAGAGCTGTGAACAAACATTGGAATGTTTGAGCTCCTGGCTTCTACCAGCCATTAGAAGCCCCAAGCACTCCATTGTCTTCAATGGAGTGCTCAACTTTCCAATGTTCTTATATTGATTCAATGTGGGGGAATGGTATGAAAAGTACATTATATACAGGAACGAAAACCAACTAACAGAACATAGCAGGCAGAGTAAAATAAATGCCCCAGGCACATGGTAAGTGTGGGGATTGGGAGGGGCAATCAGGAGAGGAATGGGAAGAAGGCCAGGTTATAATATGCTAAGTATGCAAAAATGTTCAACAGGCTCTATTTTGATGGAAACGTTTTCCAGCACTTTTTAGGCATTTTAGATCTACAGGAAGAGATTTCCATAAAGTGTGGGCTGTTCCTGTGAAGGATTTAGCCATGTAAGAGTGACATGTTTATGAATATGTCTGTATCTAAATGTCGGGCTTCTTTGTTCCAGAGATTGGTGAATAAATCTATGGAGGATTGGAAGTATGTTGGTTGTTGAAGGTCAAAGAATTGGAAGATTATCTAGAATATGAGAACAATGGTTCAGTGGTATTCATTAGTAGATACATGTATCAAACAATTGCACCTTATACATAGTCATATGGCAAATATTTATTTGCATCCCCTATAGCAATGTGCATGCATAGAGGTGGTACAGTGGCTTGTGATATGTGCCACAAGGTAAACTTAGAAAATGAGATCCTTTTTTATTGAAGTATTTGTGAGTCTCTTTGGCACATGCGGACCATCTGTCTAACTCATAAGTGATGTCAAGGGAGCACAGTATTTCTAGTGTGTATTCAGAAAGCACTGTTAGTTTAGGCAATCCATAAATCCAACCAGTGGTTAAGCTTTACACAATGTTAAGATGGCAGGAAAAAGCATTCCTAGCAATGTTTTCAGTACCTGACCTTTAGTACTCCCTGAGAAGCTGATCACAGCTTCTATAAGTTAGACAGATGGTCATTATGTACTGATCAGACCCGTTGACACTTGTCTTGTTGAGTCGAAACGTTAACCATGGGAACCTATAACTGCTTTTCGTAAAGATTCACAAATACCAAAATTATAGCGGATTTAACTGTGTATGCTGCTACAACCTGATTGCCATTATGTGAATCTGTATCACTTGCATATATTTTGTTACATATATCACCAATCACTGTGCTATCTGCACTAAGTATTTTTCACATCAGTACCTTGGATGCAAATACATAATAACTTACAATTTGCAAACATTGCTCCCGGTTTTCGCTTTTTGATTTACATGTAGATGATTTGTTGCCATATGGTAAATCGTTTGATGCATTTATCTACGCACGAATCCTTAGGAACCATTGTTCTTGAATTCTTGAAGACTAAAAAGGCTGGACAGAAGTTTATTCAGTCTTCCAGGGTAGCCAGCTAAGGTTGCTCAATGTACAAATTGAACTTTGGGGTTTAGATTCCTGAGGAGCTCTGCAAGTAACAATATGATGGTTGGAGCAAGTGCTCATCAGCTTTGGAACATGCCAGTAACACTTATGCAGGTTTTGTGGAAGACAATGAGCCTCTAAATGTCAACTGGAAGAAAAGCAGCAGAGATACCATTACAGAGTATGAGCTAGAAGTCTTGTCCAGCACACATTATATGTTGTCCAGGGTTTTCACTGTAGCAGTTTCTGTGATACAACCTTTGCGGAAACCAGATGTATTGCATGCAAGTACAATCTTGATGAGCATACGACTGCACACTTTCAAAGAGTCTCTCAAGCTAAAGATATTGATTGCTGGTCTATCAATATATTATTTTGAGTAACAGTATATTTAGCCAGTTGTAGTGAAGGTGGTAACATACCTTGCTGCTGGAAGAAGGTAATTAATTATAAGGACAATCTCTTACAGTCGAATTGAAAGTTATTTTGAATTAATTATTCTGGCTGGTAAGAGATTACTGTAGTAGAAGCTAGGTTCCAGAGTTTTAACTTATTTAAAGAGATGTTCTTCCAAAATGGAAACAAATGTGTCCATCAGTTGTGGTTTATCAGGGAAGGAAGGATTCTGATCCGAGGTGTTCTTATATGTTCTCATAAAGAAGACATATTGTTAAAGGTACATTCTTAATATTCCATCCAGTTTTTCTTTGGGCTGTATTAGCACTAGTTCTATTGAGGTTTATTGGTTTATTGTTGCTCTTGCTAATTAGGAAGAAATATTTTGTCTTGGTTAGAGAGTTTTGAATATTTTGTTGAAGAAGTAACGCTTTGGCATTAATTACCTCAAGTTTGCAGTTCTCTTAAAGCCCTAATTATCTTGTGATTTATAGTACTAAAATGTTGTATTGATGTCAGAATTGGGTCATGATTGTGAAAAAGGGTATTTTTAACTGAAATGATCATTGAAGATGTGTTTTTAAAGACTTTGCAAACATTTACCCTCAAAGGTAATGAGAAAGTGATTTGACCAGTCAATTTCTAATGGCATTTATATGTGTGTTTTTCCATTTTGTTGGTATTCTGATATTCTATAAGTGAGTGGAATAGTATCTTTGGGATTACCCAGGTTTCATATTAAATTCTCCAATTAGTATGTCCTCCGAGGACCACTGTTGTTAAGTTCTTAAGCTATATCTGACTATATTAATAACATATTTACATACTTTAGGGGATCGAACATGCTGCAAAAGAACTTTGTTGCATTGTGAGAGGTAGTGCCTGCTATGTTTAGTATTTCATAAGAGGAGTAAGGTGGAGAATGCATTTTCTTATAATTAACATTATCTGTGTATAAAATGATCCTGGAATGGGCAGTAAGAAAAAAATAAAGTTTGTTTCTGTGGTTGTTATGCTTAATTTCATAGCTCAGCTTTCTACCTGTTTCTTGTTTGAATTTTATGCCTAGGCAATACACTTGTCAGAGTTTCTGCTTCTGTCTCGCAAAATCTGAACAATATTGTTTTTTCTTTATTCCTGCCCAAGCACCTATTTCAAAAGGGTGGTATGTACATAACATGGAACCGTCAAGAAAGCAGGTGATATACAGCTCGTCTTAAGAATGTCATCATTCCAAGAAATCTGCACAAATATATGTCTTCGAACTTTAATCCTGAGAAAACAGAATGTGTTATCATGCTAAGACCTCGTGGCTCAAAATCAAAGCCTGATGTGCATCTTGAGGTCTTCACCAGCACTCTGGCATGTGGAGAAGCAGTAAGAACTGCAGGAGCTACTCCTCACTCTTCGAAAGAACAATAATCTTTTTCTGTAACCAGAATATTTTTGCCATGTAGGTACAGATCTTGGAACTATCCCTGATTGGCAATAGGAATGTCACCCTAGCAGGAATTCCTATGAGACATCTTTTGGAGTAATCCCCCTATTCATAAGACAGTTGAATGTGCACCCTAGCTGATATCAAATAAGGACAAAGGCTGTGGTTGCCTATGTTTCACAATGATTCAATTAATGTAAACATTGGGAAGCAAGAGAGATCAGCTCATGTGCTAGGTGTGTCCCCTACAGAGCCTTCAAGCCATTGACACGTATGCTTTTCTTACCATCTTTGCCTAAGAAAGGGAGGAAATACTAAATACTATTAACTCCTTTCAATGTATCTTGTACTGTGTTTTGAACTGGTTTAAAATGTGGAAATGGTTATCATCTTTCTAAAAGGGGGTTGTTTGACGAATTATCACTGACAGAAATTATAAAGTCAAAAATATGCCCCAATAAATATAGAGGACACAATTATCTTGACTTCATATGTCTTTGTTTGGTAAGTAAAAAACATTAACAAAAAAAATACAAAACCCCAATACTGTCAAAATTATATAAGTATATTGAATTGTAAATATTATACACTACATTAACTTTAAAACATATATTAACTTTAAAAAGAATATTAGTTTAAACAACATACACTTGCAATATAAAAAATATATTCAAAATATTTATAACTAACTAACAAACATAAAATAAAATTGTAGACTTTAAAATAATTACACAAAACAACATAATGTTTAAAAAATGTAAATGTGTTTTTAAGCATAAATAATAAAAAATAAAAAATTAATTATAACAAACACCATACAAATAAACATGTACAATGTATACAATAATATAAAAATAAACTAATAAACACATTACTAGAAGAAAATTATATTAAACTACCTTTGAAAATTCATTTGCAATGCATATATTAAAATACAATAAAATCCAAATGAAAACATTTGACCTGGAAGCATCATCTTTACTATTTCCACTCTAACCCATGCATCAGTAGGGACAGTGTTGGACTCCACAGTGTTCATATTTACTATTCCCAAACCAACTTGAGCAACATTAGCGAAAGTTTTGGGCCTATATGTCAGATTTACTACTCCCTCTCCAACATAAATAAAAGTAAAGAAAGTGTTGGACTTTGAAGGAATCAGATTTTATTTTTGCACTGTAACCTGAGCTACAGCAGGAAAAGTGTTGGACTTTGGAGTGGTAGGATTTACTATTCTCACTCCATCCTGAGCAACAATAGGGAAAGTGTTGGACTACGGAAAGGTCAGATTTACTATCCCCAGATCAACCTGAGCAACAGTAAGGAAAGTGTTGTCCTTTGGAAGGGTTAGTTTTACTATTTCCACTCCAGCATAAGCAACAGGAGGGAAATGTATCTATATGTTTAGTCCTGTTGGGGGCAGGAGGGCAGAGAGGGATGGCGCCCAATGGTAAAGTGGGAAGTGACCGAGGTAAAGATCGTCACACCTATATTGCTGTCAATCATATTACTGCTACTGTTTATGTTTTATATCAGTGAACACATAAACAAAAAGAAAATATAAAAAAATAATACATTTTAAAAAATTCATTTATAATACTTCTCCCCTATAGCCCTAAAATTCGAACAGACACAAAAATAAACTAAATTTAAAATAGATAACAAAACAACACACATTTAAAAATGTAATAAATCGGTTACATTAGTTATTAAACAAGCATAATATAATTAGTAAATGTCCAAACGGTTAAAAACTATGAAATAATTATCCAATTAAGAGGTAAAAATACCACATTGTTAAAATTATCTATTCAATAAATAAAAATACATATTTAATGATCTAATTAGCTAGTTAGAATGCATAGAAAATGATAGCCAATTTAAATATATTTAAAATACTTCAAACATTATTCACCTATAAACTTACTAACTCACCCCATAAAAATGAAAACTGACATAAAATATAAATGTTATCATTTATTATCAAATAAGAAAAACTAAAAATTCATTAAACATACTTAACATTAAAATAATAACAACATATTGCACAGAAACTAATGAAAGTCAACTAAATAACAATACAAAAATATGTACAACTATATTTAAAACAAATTATACTAAAGGCGTAAAAAAAGATTTAATCCTCTTACCTTCTACGATCTCGCCCACCATATTCTTGACATTATGATATTTTAAAAAAAATATTTGTCTCTCACAGAATTTCCGAATGCCCTAAAATACAGGTGCACTGTCATTAAAATAAGAGGAATTATTTCATGATTTTCAGCCATAAAATAATTCAAATTTTCTAAACAAAAACCTGATTTATGTATTCGAATTATCATCCTTACGGTATGAAGTAATTCATTCAATTTTATCAATAAATATGTATGTTTGTCGGCTACCCAACTCTCATTTTTCCTCCACTTTCAAATTAACAATTACTATATGCTTTGGATGAATCTCAAACAATACTATTATAACTCATACAGTTCAGTACAGTTCTGCTATTTCTTCAAAGATCATTTTAATTTTTAAACATCGAAAAATATGGTTTCAGCTGCAGACAGAATAGTCTCCAGAAGTAATGTACAGAATCAGGAGTAGGAGTGGGCGGAACTCGCGTAGTTCCACTCTGCAGAATTCCGCAGAGGTACATAAAAACTCCACGAGATTCCATGGAGTTCTGACATTGGGCAGCGCTGAAAAGTCAACACGGACGGCACAATGTGGTGCGCAAGAGTGTGCAGCCATTCAAGTTGCTTTTGTTGCCACTCGAGTAGAAAATCTACCCACACTGCAACAAATTTACTCAAGAAGCATCCCTCTCACAGCTCGCAACCGCCTGCGACTTCCCAGATTAGAAAATGGCGCTAGGGGACGCCAAATCTCGCTCACACTCACATTTCTGGAGCCTCATGGGAAAATATTCCACCACGCAGCAATTGGTGAAATTTTGCTGGCAGAATGAAACATTCTGCCCACCCTTTGTCAGGAGTAAGTGGCGGTCCACTCCTCATCGACCATCCATGGATAAAGAGTAGATGTTTTCATGCGGTTTTGTGAGAGAAAACATTCAAGCAGAAGTGGGTCACACTATGTCTAAATCACATGATATTAAATGTCATTGTACCTTTCAGCACTTCAATACTTCTATTTCTCCCTATAAAACGTGGGATGCATTTGGTTCACCTCTCCTATGCTTAGCCTTTTGCATTATTGACCTTGATTTACTATGGACATAAAATGAAAGGGACCGTTGGAGAGGGTCATTGAGATGAAAATAAGATAAGCCTCTCTATGCTCTGTCACCCTGAAATGTTTTGCCTGCGTGCGCACTTTTCATTAAATGCACTTTATGATGCAGGGTCTGGTGTACTCAGGGGGCAGAATGTGTTACTGTGCAATGTACTTGGAGACAAAAGGAGTGATAAATGGAGCTTTTGTTCTTGCAGTACTCTTCAGTGACAGAAATGGCACAAATTGGACACAGATGGAGTGAGAGACTAACGGAGGAGGGTGGAGGGAAGGGGAGGGCCCCCTCCAGATCTCGCTGCAGCTCCTGTAAGCTGGCGCGAGACCTTTCCGACAAAAGCGCAATGGGCCTAAAGCAAACACAGCATGTGAGCTGTGGCACCTCTTGTCTACTCCCTCTAAATTCCCATTGGCTCTGGCCAGTGCCAAATTCCATTCCATTTGCTAAGACTAGAAATGCAAGCGTGTGTTGCGCAAGCTGGCAGCGGCGGGGGTGGCTTGGTTGTAAAACAGAAGTTCATTGGTGCTCGTGCCAACGACCAAGGCTTTGAACAGCAACACAGAGCAGCAGCCTCCACATTCCCTATGCCATGTGCGTGCATATTGTAGTAATCAGCTCCCTAAGCAAGGGTGCGTGTCTTCTCTGTGACTGCCAGACAGCTCTCGTCGAGGACCAATCACACGACGTTTCCAGCCTTTCCGGCACGATAAACCCTGCAATCATCCCTCGCGCTGAAGACAGCCAGCCAATGACGTAAACCGCCAGAGAGGATCCAAATTTCAGGAAAGACCTTTTCTCTTCCTTTCCTAAAACGAATTGAAAGCACAAAAAGCTACAGATGGAAGGCTTCGGTGAGTGTGAGTCACTGATACTTAATTAGGGCAACATTCCATTCCATTGTTTTTTAGCTTCTCTGAGGCACTCATAGTTGAATCCAGTATGAAGTTATCCTGAGGGGGGACGTGGCCTCGCAGTTTGGGACGTTCCGTCCGTTTTTGGGGTAGGCCACAACTGACTTGCATATGGTTGGTGCCTGCATGTACCAGCCCAGACGAGCTAAAAAATGACTGACCGGAATGTTGTCTAGAATAATTACCAGTGGAAAAGATTAATTCAAGCATTCCAAGGGTCATTTTGAAAGCAATTTCTTTAAAAAGGGGCATTTCACTCCAGGTGTTGTGTGGTGTGTGTGTCACTATGTTTGTGCTCACAATAGAAACCGAAACCACTGCATAAAAACAACAACACTTCATACAAGATCCAGCAAGGGGTCACATTATGACAACAGCACGTGCATAGTTTTATAAATATTGAAAGCATTGATGGTTATAATGCTCATCTGTGGAAAACTGAAGCTTGCAGGTGTTGCTTTGTTATTAGGATTTTCGGATATGCTAATTCGTTATTACACCTTTATGAAGGCAAGGAAAGAGAAGAAACACTTCTCAGGTAAGACATGTGCTTGTCGGACTGATCAAAAGGATTCTTCCCTGTTATCTCTAGAAAAACTCTTTGAAAAGTCTGTCTTCCAGATTTGTTTGTAAAATGTTGCCAAGTCCCACCATTATGGGATCACAAAGGAGGTGGGTTCTTTTCCAATGCCCAGGGGTGTTAACTTCGAATACATTTGTACAGTGCACATTTTTCAAGCAGGTGTACTCTGGGAACGGGCCAATAATAAAACGATCCAGGCTAAAAGAACATTGGCTATTTGAGCAAGCCTAAATTGGTTTAAAACGTATAATTGATATAATTGTGGAAATTATCAGTAAAGGGCAGTGTGTAGAATTCAGTTGTTGACCCTGAGTTGTATATTGTGTGCCAGTGCACTGACTATTAATGCAAAAAGGTACAGAGTTCCTCTAACGAAGAAAAGAAGGGGAAGGAGAAAGATGTATTGTCATATGTCAAGGGAAAATAGGGCCTGGCTGTCAGTGAAGCAGGTCGAAACAGAAAGGGGGGGAATCCCTTGTTGGAACTAGGGCGCTCACACACCCAGCAAGCTAGGTGTTATGCTTCATCATTTGAGCCTGCCCCTTGTCAGGTCGGCGCTGCAATACCTGACGGGCACCCAATATTGGGGCTCTTTGGCGGGGATCTTTTGTTTCTGCCGAAGGGTGCAGTGGGGGTAAGGGGCCCTAGTGTGTGTAGATGTGAGTGATAAGTATGTGAAATATAAAATAGGTGCTGTTAGTCCACATGTAAATTTTTATTAAAGTGGTAAACAGCCGAAGTAAAAACAATAGGAGTTGAGGTGGGTATAGAAACTAGTGGTTATGTAACTAGTTGTGCATGCCCTACTCTCAAAGAGATCTACATGTTTCGTGCCATGGTTGCCAAAACGGTCAGGGCACTTCCTCAGGATCAGTGTTAAGAACTATCTACAACAGTTGGTACGTGAACAATCTACATACCTAACAGGTTCAGTAAGATAACCTAGAACAAAAAAGACGAAAGAATGACAATAAACAATACATCGAGGTGCACTCATATGATGAAACAGAATCTTGTCTTCAAAAAGCAGTAGTGAAGAAAGAGATGTCATAAAAGATAATGAGGCAAACAAGGGGGGAAAGGTGTTAAAAACAGGAAAAAGGTGGTGCGCAAATGTACCAGCCAACGGGGTGAGAGTATAAGGTATCTCACAGGAAAAGATGCAGTGGATGCGGTTGGAACACTCACCTATACCGCTATCAAGGTAAT
The DNA here is from genome assembly GCF_964204655.1 of Triturus cristatus. Taxonomy (NCBI): domain Eukaryota; kingdom Metazoa; phylum Chordata; class Amphibia; order Caudata; family Salamandridae; genus Triturus; species Triturus cristatus. The sequence goes on along the minus strand of NC_140582.1, from coordinate 1,173,245,305 downwards.
CTTGCAGCAGTGACCGGCGGGCATGTGAGGACTCCAATGTGGGTCCTGAGGGCAAATGCCGGTGGGGTGAGAACATGGGTTAGGGAAATGAAAGGTAACGGCTGCGGCAATTACAAATAAAAAATAAAAAATGAGCGTGTAGCTGATCGGAGAACCCCTAGGGGGAGAGAGACCAAAGAGAGTCGGGGCAAGACACCTACCAGTTGCACACTCCCATGGGCGGTGTGGTGTGCAGCCATGGCAATCAAGCGACCAGAGGCGGGCGGTCCGGTGGCCGACAACAACAGAGGAGGTGTGGTAAAATGCCCGGGCTCTCCTCGTGTTGTCGAACACCAATGCCGCCCCCCCTCGCGGCAGCGAGCAAAACCATGGACGGTAGCGCCTATGTAGTGCAGAACATGGAGTGCGTTCCGGGCCGCTCCTCTATAAAATTCTCACCTCGATGGGAATCCGGGTTGGAGCGTGCACGGGAGCAGGGAAAGCATATGGTACTCACCAGTGTAGAGAAACGCGTCTACTCGTGAACCTACTCCTGCCGCCGGACCTGGGATGGTTAGAGGTAGGTCGTAGTACAAGCCTGATATGCTTCAGGCAGATGACGTGTGTAAGGTCATGTGACCAAATAAGCGTCTCCCCCGCGACATTGATAGTGCCATGACAGCGGAAAGGGTGGTGTGTGTGAACAGGGGCTGTCCCAGGCGCTGGCAACAAATTTGGGGAAAATGGAACACGTTTAGAGGGAATATCTGTGAACCCCCGGTGGCGGACTCAGAGTCCGAGCTGAGTGACTGAGGCTGAAGTCGTACCATTCTCGCGGCCTGGGGAGGGGCGTGATGGGGGATGGATGGGGGGCGAGGGGAGACGGGGGGTGGCTATCACAGGTGGGATGTGCAGAGATGCTGATTTTGGTGGCTTGTCTGGAACGGACACTATGCTAGTGGTGATACTGCATTGGAATATGTTGTAATGAGGCGAGGTGCATTTATGTTTCTGTATGTGGTAATAAAATGTTTGAAAAAAAAATAAGCGTCTCCCAAAGCACAGTGGTACTGCTTCGGCTGCGGCGGCCATATTGGAACGGGGTGATAGTACCAAAAAACAAAACAAATAGGACCAGATGGACCCGTAAAGGCACAATAAGGGCCATGGAGATAAAAAAAATTAAGAAAAATGAAGGGGACTAGTAACTAATGTCCAAATGAAAAAATTGGCATCAAATCAAAAAAGGCGCGGAATCGCACGTAATAAACCCCGATGGGTTATGTAGTAGGGAAAGGAGGGAGTGAACGGTGCCTATTGGGCGCCTGATGGGGGGGACCCTCCAATAGGTGTCAAAGAATATAATATATATCAAAAGACAAAGTATGTGTGTGGGGGATGGTTATTTATCCCAATCCCGCCATAGCTAGAAAAGGGAGGGGTTCTCATACAGTAGAACATGAAGGATGGAACTAGATGTGGGGGCAGGAGGATCTCATCAAGTGAGTGCACCCCATGGGATGTCGTCGTTCACGCCCGTCAGGTGTGTAGATAATCGGAGGACCCATCTCTGCTCAAGCCTGAACAGTGCATGTTTAGAAATCTGCGGATGAGCCTCTAAGACTACCCAGCTCATAGAATCAGCTTCCTTGAAATGTGTGTAAAGTCTAGTGGTAACTCTCTGACAGCGTATGTTGCTTCTGTGTTCCGTTATCCTGGTCTTAATCGTGCGCGTGGTCATACCTACGTAATGTAGGTCACATGGACATGTAATCATGTAGATACAGTTTTTGGTGTTGCAGTTTGTGTGTTTGGTCAGGACCCAGTGAAAATCATTCTTGAAAGTGATGCCCTTGGTAGTAGTGGTCGAGTTACAAGCCACACATGAGCCACAGGGGAAGTGACCGGTTACTGTGGGAAGGTCCCACATAGTGCGTTGTTTGTTGGTCATATTAGGCCTTGGTCTTGTGTGGACCAGTAGGTCCTTGAGATTTTGTGTTCTTTTGTAAGCAAACCTAGGTTTCGGTATACTCAGACTGCCTGTGTCTAGAATGTTCCAGTTTCTCAAGATAATCTTCTTAATTCTAGTAGAGTCCGGTGTAAAGGAGGTGACACAGGTGAGTATGTCAGTGTTGGGTTTAGTTCGTGTTTCAAGAAGTGCTTCCCGTGGGTTATTCCTAGCTCTTTTCATGGAGTCATGAACTTGTCTTTCGGGATACCCCCTGGCCTTCAGATTAGATGATAGAACTCTAGCCTCTGTATTGTAATCAGACACCCTTGTGCAATTACGTCTAATGCGTAAAAACTGGCCAAACGGTAGATTGTCCCTCAACATTTTGGGATGGTGGCTGTCATAACGCAATAGACTGTTGCGACCAGTGGGTTTTTTATATAGAGTTGTACTAAGAGTACCATCAATCAATGTGATGTTCAAGTCTAGAAATGGTATTGACCGTTCTGATATGGTATGGGAGAATCTAAGAAATTAATTCTGCTCATTAATCCATTTAATGAAGTCTACACAGTCAGTGTGTGTCCCATGCCAGAAGATCAGAATGTCGTCAATAAATCGTTTCCAAAGTGTGATGTTATCATGAAAAGGATTCGAGATGTTGAAAATCACGTCCTTTTCAAAAGCTGCCATATAGAGACACGCTACACTAGGAGCGAAGGTGCTCCCCATCGAAGTACCCTGGCTTTGGTGATAGAGTTGTTTATTAAATTCAAAGAAATTCTCAGTCAAAGCCAGGGTAGCACAATCAACAATAAATGTTATGGGTGTGGATGACGACCAGTTTAGTGCTCGCAGGGCGGACTCAATAACAGCCAGAGTGGCCCTCTGAGGAATATTAGTGTAGAGGGCCTCCACGTCAAGGGTGACAAGATAATCAACATCACCTGTATCCGTGAAATCGTCAATGATCTTAAGGACATCAGTTGTGTCTTTTATAAAAGAGGGGATGTCTCGTACCAAAGGTTGCAAGAAATGGTCACAGAACTTAGAAAGGGGCTCGAGGAGCGAGCCAATGCCAGATACAATCGGGCGGCCTGGCACCGGGGTAGTCCCCTTGTGAATTTTAGGTACAGTATAAAAGAACGGGGTCCTGGATTCTCGGGTCAACAGGAACTCTGCTTCTTTGTGGGTAATCCAACTGTTGGATTCAACCTCATGTACCAAAGTGGCAATGGTGGTCTTGAGGCGGGGGTATATTGTGTGCCAGTGCACTGACTACCAGCTCTTCAACACACTTTGACGTGATTGAACCACTGTGCAGAACATTATTGACAGGTTAACTAATAAGGTAGTGTCAGGTTAGCCTTTATCTCTTACCCAAAGATTGTCGCACGCCTACCAGCACGAGCTGCATTCAGAGTTAAGAACGTTAAACCTGCGATGGGACTAAGCGCAGATACCCCGCAGCCAGGCACGCACACACTTACTGAACGCATGCAAAGGAAACGTCTACAGGTGAATAACTAAGACCACACCAGCTTTGTTTGGAAAAAGTTGTGTTGCATGTTTATTTGATAAGGTAATGGGTTAACTTATGGGTGATCCAAGGGCAGTCAGTGATGATATGACCTAAGCATGTTGCCCGCCGACCTGACTAGTCTATGATGACAAGGAATACACAACATCTAGTGCTCAACCTTTGGAGGTTCACCCCACATTTGGACCTCATAGTCAAGGAAAAAATCTCGCATAGAGGCGGAGCATTACCAGATGAGTCCCCAGATGCTCAGGCTTATAACTGCCCATGGGAATAACAGGAAGCCGTCGCTTTTATCCACGGGTCCTGCCATAAGAACTCCCAGGGTATTGGCATGAAGGCCTTTTGGACTCTGTCTTGTGGTTGCTTCTCGCACCAAAGACCTTTGGATCATCCTGTAATTCCACAAAGCCTCAGAGGTGGAAGCTGCCGACACTGAGCCCTCCACCCATTGCTGTTATCCTTATATGACCTGCTCTTATTTCTTTCTACGTATGACTAGCACCTCCATGTTCACTCATCCTTCAGCAGCCAAAACCCCTGATACATGAGGTTGTCCAGGTCAGGCTGTTCCCTTTCCTTCATGGTGCCAAATTCAGCTTGGCATGCTCCCCAAATGACTCCTGTGCCTCTGGAAACTCATGTCCCGCCTGCATGAATATGACTCATTTTTTAGGTCACGCATGAGCCAACGCATGCGCTGTCTCAAGCGAGACATTTAGTAAGCGGGTTTTGAAAGTGCTACCCAGAGGCAGCCGGCCACCAGCTTGCTGTTACGCGCACAAGCGCGTGCAGCCGCCACCTTTCAGCGCCCGAGGCGCCATCTGGACCCTGATTACTTTCACTTTTGCCGCTCGCGTGTTTGCCGTCGCGCGTGCTCACTCCTGCTTTTACTTTTTCCGTCTTGTTCATTAAAGCTCTTCGCTATAATTTGTGCTTGTGTTTTTTTCCGGGGCCCATCTGGAGTGCACAAAATCCTTTTATTTCGTTTATTACCGCTACATGATGCATGCATACTAGTAAAAGGTATCTCTTTTTGCTAATGAACCGTCGTGCATAAATCTATTATGAAACACAGCTTTCTCAGTGCTTACAATGCAACAACGTGTTTTCAAATCGAGCTTGTTTTTTCTAGGTACTGAGAGATAAGTGACTTGCCCTAATCACAAGATGTTGCAGCGGGGACACCTTCCCTGCTTGTCTTACTTATCCACGCGTTCTCACTCAACAAAATTTCTATATAGCATAGCAATCAAAATAAATTGTCATTTTCAAATTAATTCTAAACTGGCCGCCAAGGACCATGAATTAATGCATGATTCTCAGGGCTCCTAAATGAGAATGAAGCACTGGACCATATACTTGGTCTTACACACTCTATGAGATGTAACTATGATTTAAATGGTGGACTATTTACCACACACATTACAATTACTGCCATGCGAGTTTCACAACTGAAAAGAGCAGGTTTGCAATAAAATATATCAGGCATAATCCTGTAAATTCAGTCAACTCGTGTTTTGCATGATTCCGTGTTTAAATTAGACTTTTCTACAGCACCTGAAAGGAAGTCCCCCGGGGTGAGCTTCTATGGAATTCCAATAGAAGCCCAAGGTTAGATGTCCTTCACATCTAACATGGGCTTCAATTGAAATTCCATAGAGCATATAATCAAGCCCATTAGCGCCGTTTTAGCGGCAGTTTTCTGCCGCTAAAGCGGCAATAATTTTATCGCCTTTCTTGATAATATGCCCCTTAATCTCCCCGTGCCTAAAATGAACGTGTCCATCTGGATTGAAACTGGTGCTCATGTAAAGCGCTCTGATACCCGATATCTCGCGTCTAGTTCGCGCTAGGTAAAACTCTACAAAAAATATATATTGGCTTCGCAATGCATATCTATTCATGTATTTAGGAGAGTATGGCAGCAAATGCCATCGGCCACTCAACCTTATAAACAGCAGTTTCGAAGTACTGGGAATTTGATTTATTTGTATTTACCGATCCATCTTGGATTGGCAAATTAAAAACAATAGGCAACCGCGTCCTTTGCTAGGCCCTTGCTTGCACAGTGATGCATGTGTGCACATATGAAACCCAGAAGGATGTGATAGGAGTCACGCCCGCTCCCCTCATTCCCTGAGTTTTTGACACCCCTATAGCTCTAAAATATCTAAGCAGGTTAAAAATTTTCAGGGCAACTCGGGGGGATGAAGCCCCCCACCCTCAGCAAACTTTCACTTTTGTTAACAATCCAGTTACAGCGGAGGGTTTATGTACACACACGTCACTTCCCTTCAAAGCTCACTCATCTCAGATAACTCGTCCTCCACCGCGTGGGACAGGGGCTGGTCACATTCCTGTTTGTTTTGCACAATATTTTAAGCATATTTGTTCATACTGGTGTGCTCTGTGTGTACAACATCCATGCACTGCGGCTGGGGATACTTGTAACCTGAAGGATGGTGACAGGCTCTTTTCTGGTCCCCTGGAACGCAGTGGACGCCACAATGTCACCAATTCCAATATTGGACAGAAGCGCATCCCTACCAGAAGAACGCCTCATAAACATTGTTCCCCCGGGTAACTGGAACGGATCGAGGTCAAAGCAGGCTCAGTTCTACGAGGTGTGTTTTTACTGTCAAAGAATTTTTATAATGTATCATTTATACTGTTTTATGCATGTATTCTGTGTTTTCTTTTATGACCTAATTTAGGTCGAATAAAGATTTTTTGATGATGATGATGATGACTCAGGAAACCTTCTTTGAGACTCAAACACAGAGCCTCATAAACGAAGGATGGACATTAATAAAGATCTCTATTACAGCATACCATAAACTACTAGAGTCATTAGCTTATAATCAAGGTTTTTATAAAAGTGTATATTTTTTACTTGTTTTCTGTTCTTTGTTTATATGTATGCTTCTTCAATTGTTTCTACAACGCTCCGATGCCCGCGAATCGCGTTCACACCTTATAAAACACCCTAAATAAATAAACAAGCATTTACAATGCAATAGGTCTCGCATTTGCGAGAGTTTATGCTATTGGCATTGTAAATGACAATGCCTTTTATTTATTTGTTTAAAAAACCAACACATTAATAATAGGCATTGTAATCTACAATGCCAATAGCTGAAACTCTAGTAAATGCGAGACCTATTGCATTGCAAATGCTTGTTTTAACCTGCCCCCAGCCCTTGTAGGCTTAATTCACTTCTCCTAAGTTTCCCCAGGAACCACAAAAGCTGTAACATACCAAGGTGGCTGCGCCGCATGATCTTACCGAGGGTAAATATCCAGCAACACAAAGGGGTGATTACAATTTGCTCTACATATACATAATCCCTAATTGGGTGAGCCCCATTAGAATTGAAACAGTTCCAGGTCACTGTAAGGTCCATGCATGACATTTACACTCAGATCCTTACAAATCCAAAGACCAAGGTGCCGATTCGGATCCTGGAAAAATTTTCCCCGTACGACTCGTATCCGGTATTTTTACCGTACGAATCGTACAAGTGCCGTACAAACTGCCAAGTACGATTCGCATGGGAAAAACTCCATACGAATCGCATTGGGAATAATTCCCCACACGTCCTCGGGTCGGAAAATGTGTCCGACACGTTCCCGGACGATTTACCGTACAAATGTGAAAAGTGAAGTCCGACCGCGCAAGTACGATCCATCCCGTGCGTCCGATGTTACAACCGTATGGAAAAAACACCGTCCGCACCGAACTCCCATAGCAACCATGGAGACATGTGCTCACATACGCGCCGAACACCCCCCCAGCCCTCGTATGTACGCACCGAACCACCCCCCCAGCCCCCATATGTACGCGCCGAACCCCCACCCATGCATGTACACCCCCGTACGTACGGACCGTACACCCACCCGTGTATATACACCCGTGTACGTACGGCCCGTACCCCCACCCGTGTATGTATGGAGCGTACCCCCACCCCAACAGTGTATGTACGGACCGTACCCCCACCCGTGTATGTACACCAGTGTATGTACGGACCGTACCCTCACCCGCGTATGTATGGAGCGTACCCCCACCCCAACAGTGTATGTACGGACCGTACCCCCACCCGTGTATGTACACCAGTGTATGTACGGACCGTACCCTCACCCGCGTATGTATGGAGCGTACCCCCACCCCAACAGTGTATGTACGGACCGTACCCCCACCCGTGTATGTACACCAGTATATGTACAGACCGTACCCCCACCCGCGTATGTATGGAGCATACCCACACCCCAACAGTGTATGTATGGACCGTACCCACACCCGCATATGTATGGAGCGTACCCCCACCCCAACAGTGTATGTACGGACCGTACCCCCACCCGTGTATGTACACCAGTGTATGTACGGACCGTACCCTCACCCGCGTATGTATGGAGCGTACCCCCACCCCAACAGTGTATGTACGGACCGTACCCCCACCCGTGTATGTACACCAGTGTATGTACGGACCATACCCTCACCCGCGTATGTATGGAGCGTACCCCCACCCCAACAGTGTATGTACGTACCGTACCCCCACCCGTGTATGAACACCAGTGTATGTACGGACCGTACCCTCACCCGCGTATGTATGGAGCATACCCCCACCCCAACAGTGTATGTACGGACCGTACCCACACCCGCATATGTATGGAGCGTACCCCCACCCCAACAGTGTATGTACGGACCGTACCCCCACCCGTGTATGTACGGAGCGAACACACACCCCACCAGTCTAAGTACGGAGCGCACCCCAGGCCCCAACACCAGCACCCTCACCCAACATCGCGCATGTACGAGTCGTACCAAGACAGAGACAAGGACAGCACTGTACAACAAAACGGCCGATGTACGCACCGTACAGACGCTAAAAACACACATACACAACCAGGACAAAGGAAAACAACACAAGAAGACTCCAATCGAATCGCACAAAGCCACAAAACATGTCCAACAAGCACAAATACAACCTATTCACTGACCTGCAACTGCCAAACTCCCAAACAGAGGCCCAAAACACAACCACTCCTTATAACACACCCACCCAAAGTTCAAACACAGCCACACCCACCAATGGACCAATAAAAAGGCCCAACACATACAAACCATGATCCTTTGCAACAGACCCACTGCTGCCAGACCACACAGAGAAACAACTGCACCATACTACAACCTCCACTACACCTTACACCTGCACACCTTCACACAACCACCTTCACAAACACCCCCTCATCACATTCACACACACACCTGCACAACCACACCCACACACCCACAACCATCCACACCCACACCCCCCACAACCATCCACACCCACACCCCTCACCATGCCCACTAACAAGAATCCAAAGTTCACTAGCCGAGAGTTGGAGGTCCTTGTCGACGAAATCATCAGAGTCGAACCACACCTCTTTGGAACATTGGTCAGACAGACCAGCATTTCCGCAAAAACAGCCATGTGGCAGACGATTGTCGATGCTGTGAATGCTGTTGCGTCCACCAGAAGGACCAGGCATGAATGCCAAGCCAGGTGGTACGATCTGCGGAGGACGGTCCGCCGCAAAATGACCGACGACCACAACCAGGCCAACATCACTGGAGGAGGGCCGCCCCGCAGACCGGTACACTACCGTCCCTGGGAGGAGAAGGTGATGGCCATGCTGCCGCTGGTGGGAGTGGAGGGAGTAGAAGGACTCCGAGAGCCTGGTGAGTACACAAACAACTCACCTCACATGGGGTGAACATCATCCACAACCAAACTCACAATCATGCACCCAACCACCCCAAAGCTATCGCATGACTCAACCACACTCCATAAACACGCACATGCCACTAGCGCCACCATGCCCCATGCCCCCAGCTAGACAATGCCAAGTCACAGGCCACAGAAAACACCAACACAAGACACGGTAACCCGGATGTGTGGGCCTCAAAAATCACATAGTGCAACTCAGAAGCAGACAACAATGCCCTCAGCCCATATGGCCTAGGTAACAGCCAGACAAACAGTGTGTCCCCACACAGGAAAGACTTGCCTGTAAATGGCGGATGCCTTGCATGAAGACATGGGGGTGAAGGCACTTTTTGCACATGACAGCAGCTAATGAACAGCCAACACTGTGAAAGAGTGGCAGCACACACCACCACAGCAGCAGCGCACACACAGACACTACACCCAATGGGTGCCTGGAGATCAGAAACAAACTCACATGAACAAGCCAAGGGCCATTCAAAGATCTGCAAACAGTGTGTGCCTAGGAAGCTGGGCTGAGGTGAGAGAGGGTGACACACAGAGGGAGGGAGAGGGGGAGAAAGAGGGAGGGAGACACAGGGAGATGGACAGAGGGAGGAGGCTGACACAGGGAGGGAGGGAGAGGGGGACAGAGAGGGAGTGAGAAAGGGATACACAGGGAGACCAATTCAGCCTTGGGTGGTGTGGGAATGTCTGCTCGTCAGCAGGTGGACTGCGTGCATGTAGACAAGGGTGGCCAGTGCCTGAATCCCCCTCTCTTCTCCATGGCAAAACACAGGGCCATGTGTCAACCTGTGCACGAGCACAACGCCAGCTACCTGCATTATATAAGTGTGTGGAACAACTCCATTTGCCCACGTACAGTGCAACACGGAAGGCGCCAATGCATGGCTCGCCACACCTGCACACTCCACTGCTGACTGCAGTCACAATTGACGCAGCAAGTAAGACTGTGTCACACATAGGTAAAGTCTCAAAGGCTATGGCCAAGGGACATACCCATGCACAAGTGCACTGTGAGTGGAATGCAAGACATATCCAAATACCCAGAGGAAATGTGCCAACTTTGAAACTAATGAAACATGGATGTTGCATGGAACAAAAATAACATTGTCTCTCTCACACACAGGTCAACGTCGTGGATCACCCCCCAACACTGGGGGGAAGACTCACAGGACCTGTCTCTGCGGGATGACGATCCCACCGGCAGCGACGACTCTCACCACTCTGTGGACGACCCCGACCAACCCGGCCCCTCTGGTGTCCAACCACCTGCAGCACCTGCGTCAGGTACAACTGGGCCAACCACCACCCCCACTCCTGCCACATCCCAGGAGACACCCAGGATCCCTGCCCCGCCACCACAACGCAGCCAGGCTGACCAGGAGGGACACGGTGTACCGGGCACCCAGGAGGAGGCAGGCGACAACGCAAATGCCACCCCTCAGGGGTCCCGGAGACCCGATGGGCCCACAAGGGCAGGCCAGGCGCAAGTGGGCAGGGGTGGTGCGAGTGGAGGACGGCGGAGGCGCGAGCCTGACCAGTTGGCTCCGGAACCGTTATATTCCCATGTAAGAAACATCCTGGACACATACCGGCAGGACACCACGGGCATGAGCCAGGTTGTGTCCACCCTCAACGAGATGAAGGGGACCCTCGAGGAGATCAAGACCCAGCAGGCCCAGCAACATGCGGAACAACATGCCTGTCAACAGTGACACCAAGGACGGATGGAGGACAGACAGGCTGAGCTCGTGGCGGTGCTCACGGGAATTAACCGTTCACTCCGTCGGATAGCCGACAACATGGGCAACCCTCCCTGTGCCACCAGGCGAAGAACATCACCACCCACAGGGAGGGATCAGGAGGAGGAGGATACATCCGATGGAGCATCCCAAGCATCGTCACGGCCAGCTTCTGAGGGTTCCCGCAGGAGGGCGGGTCGTCCACGGAAAAGACCGTGAGGGTCGGCGCAACAGCACCATCTCCCAGGACACCTGGCCTGGCACCTGGCCCACTGGCCCAACAACAGCACATCAGCAAATGACATTCTCTGCCACATGGACTTGCTGGTCACTGTCTGACCAATGTTGACAAAGACTGTGGCATGGACTCTGATAATTTCCAATGGCAAGGATACCAACTCCCCCAGTGAACTTTGGATTCCACACACCCGGAAAGCCCCTCTTGTCATACCCCCCCCCCTCAACATGTACCCCAACACAAATAAAAAATTATACGATCAAGAGATGATGCCTACATTTTGCATTATTACATTACATGTGTCTTGTAAAGTCTAACCATGCCTGAGTTCTCATATGACTTCAACCATCCATGCCCTGGGGCCTGAGTCTGGCACAGGACACCCATGGGTCACAATGTATTAGGCAAGACAGACATGGAGCACCATACACACCCGTGATGGGTCCAACCAGCTGAGGAGAGGCCGCACAACCGTGCCGACAGACATATTGAGTACAGCTACAGTCATGCGCAGAGGTCAGGGATCATGTGGAGTGTCCTGGGGGGCACCCAGGTATGTGTAGACAGGTGGCAGAACCATGTCCTGCAAGCCTGAGTCAGGTGGATGCAGAGAATGGTGGCCTGGCCAACGTTGGATGCATGGGGATGGCACATGTCACAATACCCACACAGTCATGGACATCATGCACAATACAGAGTCTAATCCCAGACAAACAGCTTACATCTTGCTACTCTACACATAGACACATAGCCACTATCACTGAGAACCATGCCAGACATGCCGTATGCACCGTGGCAACACACCAGCATTGACTGAGAAGAGGCACCTTGGAGGCATAGGGACACCTTTATTAGTCATGTATTCCGGAATGCAGAGGCAACTCGGAGTACACATACACAGGTCATGTGGTGTAACATGTGGGTCCAACACTGGCACCCCCCTTCTGCACCACAAATGCTTGATATCCATGGAACTGGCACACAAGTGTCGGGTAACAGCTAAACACCCCCTGCTGCTCATGGAGAGGCTGCCATACACCATTGATCCTCTGATGTGGAAGTCCCACACCATGTCAAGCCAATGCAAACCGTATGCCTTCATCACAATCCACTATCCCATTTCAGATGACTGTCAACAAGTCTGACCATCTATTCAGGTGAATCCAGCTACATGTCATGTGTCCCATGGTGATGCGACATGTCTGCAGAGGAACCAAACATTGACAGGGGCAGTGTGCACACATCGTAAACAACTGCCACACCCAATACACCCCTGATGCATCCCTTACCCTAAGGAGACTTCCAAACTTGTACGTGCGTGTAATGCTGAGTCAGCACACAATGACGTGTCCATGAGGAATAGCAGTGCCACAACAATGCAACCAGCAGACGGCATGCGCAAGTACCTGGGGATGAGAGACACACAAGAAGTCAGCCACAAAAAGCTCATCCACTTGCATGTGCATGTACTCGACACATATAAGGATGACAACATGCTAGGTCACAATTATGACTGTGGAAATACACTCATCACTGGCACCATCACTCGAGTGACACATCCACACACACCTCTGACTCACGTGGCATACATGCAGATGGACACACACATTGCAACACATGCCACACGAGGACCAATGCGTGCACACTCAGACACTGGTACTCACCACTAAGCAAAGAAGTCGCGTATTAGCCGACCCCGGATGTCCTCTTGCGGCTCCACATCCTCCACATCACTAGCCCCATTGCCAAGCCCTTCGTCCTCCACGGGTGGATGGTCCTGATCATCTTGATCCAGGATGAGTGGCACAGCTTTCTCAACTGCCATGTTGTGCAGCATGCAGCAGACCATGAAGATTTTGCAGACCTTCAACGGGGCATATGGGAGGGCGCCGCCGGTCTTGTGTAGGCACCTGAATCGGCTCTTCAGGAGGCCAAATGTCCTCTCTATCACTCGCCTTGTCCGGCCATGGGCGGTGTTGTAGCGGAGATGGGCCGGCGTGCTGGGGTTGCGGAGAGGTGTGATCAGCCATGGCATGTTGGGATAGCCAGCGTCCCCTACATGGAAACCACATGGACATAAGTAGGACAGGAGAAGCAGTCGGGCAGGAAGTCTACGCAAAATACAGGACAGACAGAGTGTACCCACCAACAACACATGCTCGTTCGTTGTGCAGCTGCGTCATCATTTCAGGCACCCTGCTACGCCTCATGATGTAGGCATCGTGTGCTGATCCTGGAAAACGAGCACAGACATGTGAAATCACCATGTTGGACAGCCACACCACAAGGGCATTGATGGATTGGTAGTGCTTGCGATTCCTGTACGCTACCTCCTGTGCCAGTGGTGGTACCAAAGCCACATGTGTCCCTTCTATGGACCCAATGACATGGGGCATCCCTCCCAGGGCATAGAATCCACGCTTGACACCTGTCAACTGTTCAGGAGTTGGGAAATGGATGAACTCATCCAGGTGAAGCAACATGGCCTCTAACAAATCATGCAGCACATGGCTGAACATGGTCTGGGACATGCCACCAACATGAGCTATGGTATATTGAAAGGTACCCGTGGCAAAAAAATGTAGGGCTGCCATTACCTTCAGCTTGGGTGTCAGTGCCGTAGGACACCTGTGCAGCGGTTGCAGGTGTGGTGCCAGCCTTGCCGTCAACTCCTCAATCAATGGTTGGGGGAAGCGGCAGCAGCGTATACAGTCATTCTCCCGCATGTCAGCCAAGTCCGGAATTGGTCGGGGAAGAGGCGGCGCTCTGCAGTAATTTGGAAGTGACAAGGAAGAGTGAGTGCACTACAACAACAATTTATATGTACTGAGCACATGTTAATCTGTCAATACACATGTGCTACATGCCCTGGACACGTTTGGCTGCCAGGTGACACTCCTACCAAGACCCAGCTACACACAGGGATTGTGAACCTCCACATCCCATGGCATGGGACTAGCTGTGTCCCAGTGTAAGTGAACAGCCAGAAGCAATACAAGAGTGACATACATCAACATATCAGCAGATGTAGGATGTTGATTGCAGAGACAGGTAGTGGAACACTAGAGCCACAGGTCACATGACATAACACTAGGACAGCCCACACACCTTGCCATGAAGGTGTACATGTCATGACTGATCACACATACATTGAGAGTATGCAGACAGGTCCTTGTTACGCTACTCTGTGTCCCATGCATACATACACACCTTACATCCGATACCACATGTGGCCTGGTGTGCGTAACAGTGTGCCATGGCCATCTACACACAGACACATGTTGGTTGCAGCAACTGCAGATGCATTTGAGGGAACACCAACATCAAGCTAATGGGAACACACCACACATACATGACATAGTCACATCGTGCAACGTGGGTAGTCACATGTCAGGTGTGGTAACCCCTGTAGCGGGCATCAGGGGACACTTGCGTGTGTTGTTGACTGTGCCATGCCAGTGACGCTCATCTCAAGTGTTCTGTACGACATGCACACATGTCAAAGAAGTAAAGGGCATGTCTGGCACATAGTGCACCATCACACATAACATCTGTACACATCTCATCATACATCTATTGCCTTCACAACTCAGGAGTAATGTGCCACATCACAGCCTTTCACACCTGTGCCCCACACATGTAGTACTGCACAGACAATGCCTTGATGTCCATCCATGGACAAGTATGTCAGCTCTATTCCTTTCTGTGTGCTGCCTGTCACCACTGTTATGTGTGAAAGGCACCGTACATTCGCTCTGAGGGCATGTGTACGTTCCCTATCACTATGGGAGTGCTGCCGTAGGCCTACCCATAGTGATAGTGAGCCTACAGGTGTGTGTACGGTCCGTATCACTATGGGTACGCATACGCGAGCACACCCATAGTGATAGTGAGCGTACAGGCGTGTGTACGGTCCGTATCACTATGGGTACGCATACGCGAGCACACCCATAGTGATAGTGAGCGTACACGCGTGTGTACGGTCCGTATCACTATGGGTTTGCTCGCGTATGCGTACCCATAGTGATACGGACCGTACACACGCCTGTACGGCCCGTAGCTATGCATTTGGGGTGCCCTAGGGCCCCGGAACGCACCGTACCTGTGTGTGAATCTCCAAATTACATAGGGGACACATGAGGGACAAGTATGAAGCCAGAGATGCATGCAGGTTGCCATGGAGACCGAGTTTAAACTTTGAATTTGCTGAATGAGGTGGCCTGCAAAAGTCGGTTTGAATTAATCTACTTTGTTGCAAAGTTGTTGTTGAAATGACATCATGCTGAATTCTAAAAAAATCTAACCCCCTCACAGGGGTAGGTTTAAATGGATTGGAGGAAACATAGGATGCAAATGTGAGTGACCAATCACTCTGTACTCCTGTGCATGAAACAGGCCAGCAAGGCAGATATAAGGCATCCAGGTCCCATGAGAGAGCATTTGCCTGCACATCTTTTGATTCTACAACACTGCTGCTGGTCGTGATTCCCTGGCACCATGTCGAGGTCTGTGGAGAGGGCCCAGCCTTTCACCCTGGAGGAGAATCTGGCATTGCTGGATGTGATCCTCCCACAGTACCCCATGCTGTATGGGCGACCAGGGTTTCAGGTGAGTGCAGAGTCCACTAGCACAGACTGTGTCCCTTTTTTGTGACTGGGACTTCTGGCATTGTGTCCAGGTGTGACACACATGCATTGTACTGTAGAGTGGGTCCCAGGGGGGGGAATGCCTGATGTCTCCCAGCCAGAGCATGCTGTGGTGCATGTCTGCCGTCCTCACTTGCATTGTGTTTACTGTGACAATCACTGCATGGTGCATGCCACATTCTGCCTGTCTAATCCTCCTGGGAATGTTGCTTCTACAGTCCTCATGTGATTCTGTGGTCACCCCAGTGTGACAGGTGACTGTACCCACAGATGTGTGTTTGTTCAGTGTACCTGTGCTGAGAGTGTCCACATGATGTGGGCGTACCCTGGACATCGGTGTGTGTGTAAGTCCCCTGTCATGTGGGTGGGTGCATATGTGGAGTGTAGCACCCCAGCTGCATGAGGGATGGATATACCCTGCCCATCTGATGCGAGCAGGGAGCAGTGCTGTGTGTCTGACGTGCAGAGCCAGCCCCACACCTGTGAGCCCCCCCAGTCTAGTGGCACATGTGCAGAGTGAGGTTTGTAGCTGCATTTGGCAATGGCAGGTGTATGTCCTGTGCCTGTGTGTGTCTGTGTACTCTGCTGAGGTAGCATCAGTGGCCTGTGGCATGTGACTGCTTTGAGGTGCTGCACATAATCCTGGTGTACCTTCTGATGCACAGTGTGAGTCTGGATCATTTATTGTGTCGTACCCCGCATGCCACCTGTGTACTTTCAATGGCACGTGGTGCATTTGCCCTTACACAGAGAAAAAAGTCCCTATGACAAAGGTGCAATGCTTTGGCTGCATACTATGCCTTGTTGAAACCAGAAAAATAGTTCTAATGTGTGTCTCTGTGACATGTGGCAGGTGTATTGATGTAGTCTCACTTTTTCAACCCCACAGGTAGGCGCCTCTGCCAAGAAGCAGATCTGGAGGGATGCCGTCAGTGCCTTGAGGAGGACAGAGGGTCGCAAGCGGCGCCTGGCCCAGGTGAGAAAACGCTGGCAGGATATCCGGTGCTGGACGCGGAGGATCGCACGGGTCCTGCTGGGGGACTCACCTGTGGACCCTAAGAACCATGGGTGTCGCCGTCTGACCCACATCCACAAGCGTGTGCTGGCGGTGGTCTCTCCAGACATGGACAGGCGCTTACGGGAGAAGCAGCAGCAGGAAGGGGGTAGGTACATGTGTGTTTGTTGTGTGTCACCAGCATTTGTAAGTGCGCAGTTGCATGGATACACTGCCAGTGTTTAAATGTGCGGTGCAGGTCCTGTCACCCACAGTATAGCGGTGCTGTCCTTCCTCCCTTCCCCTCCTTGCCATGTGTTCCCTGGTCTGTGTGTAGTCACTCTTTCATAAGGTCATCTGGGCTGGCAGTTTATCCACGTGACCAATGCTTGCAGCATCATGTGTGGGGGTGGTGTGTAAAATCCATATCATGTCATTTGCAAATGTGTCATGCTCTCCATGGTTTCTCAGTGGCATGGTGGGTGAACCAACTGTGTGTTGCAGGGCCTATATATGTACCTTGTATTGTAGATGTTACTCATCTTTCATTTCAGGCTATGCACTGTAACCTATGTAGATTTGACTCATGTGACATATGTATACAGGTGTCTGATTAATTCCTGTTTATTCACCTTGCCCACAGCATCGTCGGGGGACACGGATGGAGACACCGGCACGGACCGTGCGGAGGGACCGGGCACCAGTGCCAGCAGTGACATCTTAGCTGGCACATCGAGTGGAACTGAGGCCGAGGGGAGTGAGCCGGAGGACCTGTCCACTGCCACCACAGAATATGAAGCTGACGGGTCCGAGGCTGAGCTCTCCGAGGGGGCGGAGGCTGCTCCAACAGCTGACAGCAGCACAACATCTCTCCCCGCCCCCTCCATTGCCATCACCGGCCTCCCACTTGCTCGTGTCCCTTCCTGGCGTGCTAGGTCACCACGTGTCTCCTTCCTGCCAGGCACCGCACCCCCTGCCCCTGTCTCCACTGCTGACGCCAATGCCGAGTCTGTGGACATCCTGCGGCAGTTGCAGGTTGGTCAGGCTGCGATGCTTAATGTCCTCCATGGCCACAGCCAAGTGCTCAACAACATGGAGGCATACTTGGAGGGCATTTCAGCATCGGAGGCTGACCAACGCAACTTGCAGCGGTCTATTGACACGACACTGACTGCAGCAGTGGGTCTCCTGCAGCACTTCGTCCCACCCCCTACCCATGCCCCATCCACACTTCCCACTCCCATGCCTGTCCCACGTACACCCAGACGTCAGCATGCACACACCCCACCAGACACAGGCACCACACCAGCAGGGAAGGCAAAGCGCACACCTCCTGGCTCGCACACACAGGGTGAAGTAGGCACACCCACTGGGTCGGGGGGAAACTGAAGACACGCAGCCAGAGTGGGAGTCCACATTCCTCACGACCACCACCCTCCAAATCCACTCCCCTCAGCTCTCCTGGCCAAGAGTCGGACACAGGGTCAGTCCTGCCCAGTCTGTCCATCAGCCCCAGTGTGGCACCACCCCGCAAGCAGTGGAGGCAGGACACCGGCAGGGGAGTTGAGTCCCCCCCCTGTCCACACCCCCCCAGTAGCGCTGCGACCCATCCCTCCAACCCCCCCGCCCTCCTTGGGGCCTGTGGTTCCTTCGGGTGCAGGGGAGACGCTGGGCGACCTGGCAGTAGTGTGCAGCGCCGTGCTCAAATCCACCTTTGGCGCTGCCCCACCCCCTGTGTTGGAGTCGTCCGTCCCTGCACCCACAACACCTCCCCTTGCCCCTCCTGTCCCTGCGGTGCCTGGTCCTTCCCCCCAACATGATGCCCCCCCCCCCTGTGGAAGACAAAGGAGTCTGACTGTGCAGGCAAGCTAGGGGACACCTGTACCACTGTGTCCCCCATCCGGATTTGAGTCATGGACTGCCCTATGGGCCTTGTATATATTGACATTTATGATGATTATTACTTACATCCTGCTGAATAAAGCAATTTGTTTTTTCCTTGGAACACTACTGTTTATCTGGTATTGCTATTGGTGGACCAGCTCCATGATTTTGGGTGGTGATAATGTGTTGGGTGTGTGGGAAATGTAGTCTTGTGCTGGTCATAGGGTTGACCCTGGTATCTGTGTGCCATCACAAGCTGTTGGCTAAATTACTTTGTTCATGTAAGCAGTTACTGCATGGTGACATCGTCCCAAGGTGTGTTCCTTCCTCTGTGTAACCTGACATCTTCCCTGCAGGGTGTTTCCACTATGTGGTGCTGAGCTGTGTCTACATCAGCTGGGTGTGTGACGGACTCCTTCAACTTTGCACATGCATGCTGAGCGATGTCTCCACCTGCATCATTCGTGGCATCCTTGGTGGTCACTGTACTTGTGTATGTAGACTGTTGACATGACTTCATGTGGACATGTTCTTTTTTAGGCGCTATGCATGTGTGTACTCCCAGCCTCGCACACATGTGGTACATGTACTGCAGGGTCTTTGTGCACCTGACTGACATTTGTGGGCATTGTATCTGTGGCTACTCCACCCTTTGCGTTCCATGGGCACTGCTGGGAGGACTCTGCACCCACCCCTCCTGTGTCTGGGCACTGCTGGGAGGACTCTGCACCCACCCCTCCTGTGTCTGGGCACTGCTGGGAGGACTCTGCACCCACCCCTCCTGTGTCTGGGCACTGCTGGGAGGACTCTACATCCACCCCTCCTGCATCTGGGCACTGCTGGGAGGACTCTGCACCCACCCCTCCTGTGTCTGGGCACTGCTGGGAATGATAGGCGCCCACCCCTCCTGTGTCTGGGCACTGCTGGGAGGACTCTACACCCACCCCTCCTGTGTCTGGGCATTGCTGGGAGGTCCCTACACCCACCCCTCCTGCGTCTGGGCACTGCTGGGAGGACTCTGCACCCACCCCTCCTGTGTCTGGGCACTGCTGGGAGTGATAGGCACCCACCCCTCCTGTGTCTGGGCACTGCTGGGAGGACTCTACACCCACCCCTCCTGTGTCTGGGCACTGCTGGGAGGACTCTACACCCACCCCTCCTGCGTCTGGGCACTGCTGGGAGTGATAGGCACCCACCCCTCCTGTGTCTGGGCACTGTTGGGAGGACTCTGCACCCACCCCTCCTGCGTCTGGGCACTGCTGGGAGTGATAGGCACCCACCCCTCCTGTGTCTGGGCACTGCTGGGAGGACTCTACATCCACCCCTCCTGCATCTGGGCACTGCTGGGAGGACTCTGCACCCACCCCTCCTGTGTCTGGGCACTGCTGGGAGTGATAGGCACCCACCCTCCTGTGTCTGGGCACTGCTGGGAGGACTCTACACCCACCCCTCCTGCGTCTGGGCACTGCTGGGAGGACTCTGCACCCACCCCTCCTGTGTCTGGGCACTGCTTGGAGTGATAGGCACCCACCCCTCCTGTGTCTGGGCACTGCTGGGAGGACTCTACACCCACCCCTCCTGTGTCTGGGCACTGCTGGGAGGACTCTGCACCCACCCCTCCTGTGTCTGGGCACTGCTGGGAGGACTCTGCACCCACCCCTCCTGCGTCTGGACATGTACGCTCTATCCATACACTGTTGGGGTGGGGGTACGCTCCATACATACGTGGGTGGGGGTACGGTCTGTACATACACTGTTGGGGTGGGTGTACGCTCCATACATATGTGGGTGGGGGTACGGTCCGTACATACACTGTTGGGGTGGGGGTACGCTCCATACATACGCGGGTGTGGGTACGGTCCGTACATACACTGTTGGGTTGGGGGTACGCTCCATACATACGCAGGTGAGGGTACGGTCCGTACATACACTGTTGGGGTGGGGGTACGCTCCATACATACGCGGGTGTGGGTACGGTCCGTACATACACTGTTGGGGTGGGGGTACACTCCATACATACGCGGGTGAGGGTACGATCCGTACATACACTGTTGGGGTGGGGGTACGCTCCATACATACGCGGGTGGGGGTACGGTCCGTACATACACTGTTGGGGTGGGGGTACACTCCATACATACGCGGGTGGGGATACGGTCCGTACATACACTGTTGGGGTGGGGGTACGCTCCATACATACGCAGGTGGGGGTACGGTCCATACATACACTGTTGGGGTGGGGGTACACTCCATACATACGCGGGTGGGGGTACGCTCCATACATACGCGGGTGGGGGTATGGTCCGTACATACACTGTTGGGGTGGGGGTACGCTCCATACATACGCGGGTGGGGGTATGGTCCATACATACACTGTTGGGGTGGGGGTACGCTCCATACATACGCGGGTGGGGGTACGGTCCGTACATACACTGTTGGGGTGGGGGTACGCTCCATACATACGCGGGTGAGGGTACGGTCCGTACGTACCCGTGCCCACGCGGTGGAATGCTTGTGCGGCCCGTACCCAGGCCTTTGGCACATGGGTACGGGCCGTACCGCCATTGTTGGGGTGACGTGGGTGTGGGCGTGGTACGACTCGTGGGTACGGTACGTACCTGTATTGTTGTGTTGCCGGTTCGCGTCGTCGCCCACTTCCGTTGTGGCGGACGCTGGCGTTGCTGGACACGCCCCCACCCCCTCGAAGTGACCAGGGCCTGGAGGTCAGGTATGTCCAGGGCATGTGTGGTGTGTGACTTGGGTGGGGGTTTTGTGTCCTGCCCCTGCTCCCTGCCCCTGGGTGTTGTTCTGACCTTCTGCGGCGTCTGCGTCGGTACCTGTAGAGGAGGTCAACTGCTATGAGGGCCGGGATGACACGTAGGTTCGGGTCCATGTCTGTCCGTCGCGTACAGGTGCTCCTTGTGCGCGTCGTCCTGATTTCCCGGAAAATATTCTCCGTGCGGGATGACGTCGGTGCGAATCGTACTTCCTGGTTCGTGGAACGCAGGCTGCATACGTCCCGATGTCACGTCGGCGCTTTTCCGGATGTCATTTGTATGTTTATTTTCCTCGGTTGGTGTTTTGTACGAATCGTACGGAAATAGTGTTTCCGTGCGAATCGTACTTGCATGTTTGTAAAGTTTTACAACCGGGTACGAGTCGGACGGAGAAAACCCTCCGTCCGACGGTTCGTACCCGGTTTCTCCAGGTTCGGAATCGGCACCCAAATGTGAAACCAAAGCTGTGGACTATTATGACTCTGAATAAGACCCAAGCCGCCTGTGCTTTTAGTTTGTTATTAATTATATCCTTTATTTATTAATTTTAAGGCATGGCGGTGCCCCCTCATCTGCTAGAACTATTGTTACCCATTCTTTAAAATATAGATCAATTGAGCTCTGACTCTGTCCAGCTTAGCCTTACCCTCACTGCATGCTGATGGCTCTTTGGTGTATCCTTCCACCTCCTATAACGTTCTTTCTTTGTGTTGTATGAGGGACTATTTTACATCTCATCCAGACACTGGAACGTTATGCAAAAATTCTCTCCTTTGTATATGAATTACTTAAAGAAAGCAAGAGGTTAAAGGTTTTAGCCAGAACCCAAAATGTAAGATAGCCTGCTGGCTTATGCAATACCTGTTTGTGTCAGCTACTCAGACCAGCCTGTTACACCTGTGATAGGCAGCACAAGCAGTCCAGTGATAGGTTATGGATCCATACATGTCCATTATTAGATAGACATGGAGCCGTACACATCCATTATTAGAGAGTTTCTGGATCTGTAAATCTCCATTATTAGATAGTAATGCATCCGTACATGTCCATTATTAAATAGGTTATGGTTCCATACATGTCCATTATTAGATAGTTATGGACCGGTACATGTTCATTATTAAATAGGTTATGGATCCGTACATGTGCATTATTAGATAGGTTATGAATCCGTACATGTCTATTATTAGATAATTAAGGATCCGTACATTTCCATTATTAGATAGGTTATAGATCCGTACATGTCTATTGTTAGATAGTTATGGACCCGTACATGTTTATTATTAAATAGGTTAAGGATCCGTACATGTCCATTAGTAGATAGGTTATGGATCTGTACATGTCCATTATTAGATAGGTTATGGATCCGTACATGTCTATTGTTAGATAGTTAAGGACCCGTACATGTTTATTATTAAATAGGTTAAGGATCCGTACATGTCCATTATTAGATAGGTTATGGATCCGTACATGTCCATTATTAGATAGTTATGGACCCGTACATGTCCATTATTTGATAGGTTATGGATCCGTACATTTCCAATATTAGATAGGTTATGGATTCGCACATGTGCATTAATAGATAGGGTATGGATCTGTACATGTCTATTATTAGATAGTTATGGATCCGTAGATTTCCATTATTAAATAGGTTATGAATGCATACATATCCATTATTAGATAGTTATGGACCTGTACATGTCCATTATTAGATAGGTTATGGATCTGTACATGTCCATTATTAGATAGTTATAACCCTGTAAATGTCCATTATTAGATAGTTATGGATCCGTACATGTCCATTATTAGATAGGTTATGGATCCATACATGTCCATTATTAGATAGTTATAACCCTGTAAATGTCCTTTATTAGATAGGTTATGGATCCGTACATGTCCATTATTAGATAGGTGATGGATCTGTACATGTCCATTATTAGATAGTTATGGACCTGTACATGTCAATTTTTAGATAGGTTATGGATCTGTACATGTCCATTATTAGATAGTTATAACCCTGTAAATTTCCATTATTAGATAGTTATGGATCCATACATGTCCATTATTAGATAGGTTATGGATCTGTACATGTCCATTATTAGATAGTTATGAACCCGTACATGTCCATTGGATCTGTACATGTCCATTATTAGATAGTTATGGACCTGTACATGTCCATTATTAGATAGGTTATGGATCCATACATGTCCATTATTAGATAATTATAACTCTGTAAATGTCCATTATTAGATAGTAATGGATCCATACATGTCCATTATTAGATAGGTTATGGAAGCATACTGTCCATTATTAGATAGTTATGGACCCGTACATGTCCATTATTAGATAGGTTAAGGATGCATACTGTCCATTATTGGAAAGTTATGGACCCGTACATGTCCATTATTAGATAGTTATAACCCTGTAAATGTGCATTATTAGATAGTTATAGATCCATACATGTCCATTATTAGATAGTTATAACCCTGTAAATGTCCATTATTAGATAGTTATGGATCCGTACATGTCCATTATTAGATAGGTTATGGATGCATACTGTCCATTATTAGATAGTTATGTACCCATACATTTCCATTATTAGATAGTTATGGACCCATACATGTCCATTATTAGATAGGTTATGGATCCATACATGTCTATTGTTAGATAGTCATGGACCCGTACATGTTTATTATTAAATAGGTTAAGGATCCGTACATGTCCATTAGTAGATAGGTTATGGATCTGTACATGTCCATTATTAGATAGGTTATGGATCCGTACATGCCCATTATTAGATAGTTATGGACAGGTACATGTCCATTATTAGATAGGTTATGGATTCGCACAAGTATATTAATAGATAGGTTATGGATCCGTACATGTCTATTATTACATAGTTATGGATCCGTACATGTCCATTATTAGATAGTTATGGACCCGTACATGTCCATAATTTGATAGGTTATGGATCCGTACATTTCCAATATTAGATAGGTTATGGATTCGCACATGTGCATTTATAGATAGGTTATGGATCTGTACATGTCTATTATTAGATAGTTATGGATCCGTACATTTCCATTATGAGATAGGTTATGGATGCATACATATCCATTATCAGAAAGTTATGGACCTGGACATGTCCATTATTAGATAGGTTATGGATACGTACATGTCCATTATCAGATAGTTATGAACCCGTACATGTCAATTATTAGATAGGTTATGGATCTGTACATGTCCATTATTAGATAGTTATGAACCCATACATGTCCATTATTAGGTTATGGATCTGTACATGTCCATTATTAGATAGTTATGGACCTGAACATTTCAGTTATTAGATAGGTTATGGATCTGTATATGTCCATTAGTAGATAGTTATGAACCCGTACATGTCCATTATTAGATAGGTTATGGATCTGTACATGTCCATTTGTAGATAATTCAATAGGCTATGGTTCCATACATGTCCATTATTAAATAGTTATGTACCCGTACATGTTCACTATTAAATAGGTTATGGTTCCATACACGTCCATTATTAGATAGTTATGGACCCGTACATGTTAATTATTAAATAGGTTATGGATCCGTACATGTCCATTATTAGATAGTTATGGACCCGTACATGTTTATTATTACATAGGTTAAGGATCCGTACATGTCCATTAGTAGATAGGCTATGGATCTGTACATGTCCATTATTAGATAGGTTATGGATTCGCACATGTACATTAATAGATAGGTTATGGATCCATACATGCCCATTATTAGATAGTTATGGACCCGTACATGTCCATTATTAGATAGGTTATGGATGCATACTGTCCATTATTAGAAAGTTATGGACCAGTACATGTCCATTATTAGATAGTTATGGACCCATACATGTCCATTATTAGATAGGTTATGGATCCGCACATGTACATTATTAGATAGTTATGAACCCGTACATGTCCATTATTAGATAGGTTATGAATCTGTATATGTCCATTATTAGATAGTTATGAACCCGCACATGTCCATTATTAGATAGGTTATGGATCCGCACATGTACATTATTAGATAGTTATGAACCCGTACATGTCCATTATTAGATAGCTTATGGATCTGTACATGTCCATTATTAGATAGTTATGGATCCGTACATGTCCATTATGGATCTGCACATGTCCATTATTACTCGAAGAGAAAGGTTTTGAAATGGTTCTTAAGAATGATGAGATTCTGATCCAGGGAGGTGGGAACATCCATGGAGGAAGGACCTTCCCCCCACTCGGGTTAGTTTATGTATGCAGTAGTTACTTCTGGCTTATATACTGCTCCACGCATCTCACTGAATTAATGCCTGAATGTGCTGCCTCACTGATGTGGCTCGTTTTCCTACTTGAGAGTTGTATGCCTCAGACGCTGAGCCTATGAGCTCACAGTGCCTGTGAGGCCCAACAAAGCAGAAGTGCATTTGCGGTCTGAATGTCCCCTCTGGGGCAGGGCCAATACTGATTTGCCTATATTAGGTTCCTATCGGTATCCAGAGTAATTACCAGTGGCAAATATTACTTCAAGCTTTGCCATCTATCACTCTTTATTCTGTTTAAGTGAGTCATTATAAGTGGGTATGCCTAGACACGGGTCACAAGTGTCCTGCGCACATCATTGATAAGTGTTGACAAGCTCAAATTATTTCTGGGGATGTACAAGCAAACAGGATGGTGTGGGTTCCGGTTCATTGGAGACATGGCCACGCTGGACTGAGGCAAGGCTGGACTGGCTTGCATATAAGGTTAAAGTCTGTAGATTTATGTAGCACGGCTTATCATCCGTGGGGGTATCCAGGCATATCATTGGTCCTTGCCTGAACACACACAGATGACCTAAAATACTATTGAATTTAGTACTGGACAAGTATAATTACCAGTGGTCTAGGTTAATTGTATGTAAGTGTATATAAATAGTGCAAACCTAACCTCATAGGAATGGAGTATTATTCAAAAGTGAGAGTAACAGGAAGGAGTACAGGGGGGCTGTGCAAGGGGGATTACCATCAGGAGCCCATAATGTAGAGG
Organism: Triturus cristatus; assembly: GCF_964204655.1. Taxonomy (NCBI): domain Eukaryota; kingdom Metazoa; phylum Chordata; class Amphibia; order Caudata; family Salamandridae; genus Triturus; species Triturus cristatus. The sequence continues at coordinate 1,173,218,714 of NC_140582.1, read as the reverse complement.
ATTATACATGGGTGAGGAGTTGCTGAAGATAAGGGTCCGCATTTCCTTACTACTGTGCTGATGTGTGGGAGCATGCCGGATCTATGTGCAGAGGGAGGTCCATGGAGAAGAAATAGAGAGGGCATGGTATATGGTCTGGTGCTTTCTACAATGTTATGTTTTCAGCCTCACATGGGTGCTGCTTTGACCATTGCATAGCTCACCTGAGATCTTGAGCTTCCGAAATATGATAAAGTGCTTGTGTCTGCCACTTTGTAGGTGATGCAGCAGACTTTAAAAGTGTGTGGGCTGGTAGAGGGACCCAGAGCAGGTATTCAGTTATTCAGGGTGTGTGAGACTTTGTGAACAATCTTGAAAGCCTTGAATAGTTAAGCAGCAGGCTCAAGGATGCTCATCAGTGGGGTCAGAGGTGATCATGCAAGGTCACCAAGCAAGGCATTGAGGTGAGATAGGACCAAAGGTTGTACTGCTCTTCTGAAGTCTGCTTCAGGGTGTAACGCGTGCACTTTTCAGAGCAAGATGAGTGGCTGGCAGGTAGTTTGTGAACCTGAGGGTGGTGTGAGTGTGAAATCCTGGGGATTTGCTGCAGATGATCAGTGCTTAGATGAAGTGGTGAATGTTCCATCACTCTGAGCTTTTCCTGCACACGTTGCTGCCAGCTGTTGCTAGCCGTTATCCCAAACCTGTCTTCAGGGAGGTAACCCTCTCTGTGCATTTAGACATCCAGGCCTGCAGGGAGGTGAGTCGGTCATTCAGCTGGGTTCAGTCATTTCCTGATGGAATGTTTGTTAAAGATTGGGTGTTCCTGTTGGCTAGGAGGTCTTCCAAGGGTTTGTGTAAAGGTTGAAGATTACTGGAGACGGGGAGGATCCTTGGGGGATTGCGTAGATCACAGAGATGGGGTTGGATCCAGAGGTGTTGAGTTCGGTTTTAAACCTAAATCAAGGAGCCCATGCTGCTGTATGTGTTCTTAGCACACAGTGACTTTCAACACGGCATTTATACGGAAATACCAGACACCTCACTGAGCAAACATCACAGGGATCAGAACTGCGCTGGTTGCAAAGTCTTGGGCCTCATTCATACTAAAGATATAACACCGTAATGAAATATCTACACCGGCATCAGGTACAGCAAACACTGCTTTACTGACAGTCCTTTGCAACGCTATGGTGCTAGCTAACAGCTGTCTGGTCTCCCCACAACCGTTCGCCCTTTTGGCAGGTCAAGTGTAAACTAAAGGCCTCCTCTGCTTTCTTACATCATCCTATACTCAATGCCCTTTCACTCTGTACTAAATGAAAAGCGATGTGCGTCTCCTTGTAAAGTAACATTACATAAAATAACATCAAATAAATAAACATAATAAAAAGCAGATATGTTGTTAGCAGCTGGGCCAGTTCTTCACTGATAATATTTCAGACAGGGAGGTAATAGAGTACTCAGATATACTTTTGTAAGCCTTGCACGTATTGGGGCAGAGGTTACACATTCCTGGAGGGAGGCCATCTTGGATGGTGTCTGCCCAGAAAGAGGCTGTGTACCAACGCAGCTGTGGGATCACTGGGATGGCAAAAAAATCTATCATCACTCATCGGGTCAAAGAACACTTAGGTGCCTAGCATGACCAGCCCTGGCATGCTGCCTCTGCCCAGATGTTTACAGAGCAAAGTGGGTGAAAGGCACATTGAGGGAAAACCAACCCTAGTCGCCGGCTACGCTTATTGCAGCCTGAGTCACAAAAATCTGTAGCAGGGAACAGAAAAACAATTTGTGGCTTGGTCGGGGTGCCAACCATAACTTTGTGGAAGCAAAATAAGCCCCTGGTTGTTTGTAAATAGATCCGAAAGATTAAGAGCTCTGACCACACTGTGACCAGAAAAGAGCGGGAAACAGAACACTTGGGGAGAACGTGCACATGACTTCACGTCTGCGCGCGAAGAGTTCCCCTGTCTGTGCTTCCAACTGGCACGCGGGGTTGTTTTGCTCGACGTCCTCCTCGCGCTGCCCGCGGGAGCGCGCGCTGCTGCCTCGCTGTGAACCGGCTGGCAGCCGAGCTCGGCATGCGGATCCCGGGAATACCCTGGGCGACGGTTATTTTTGTATTGTTTGTGTTAGACTCTCGCGAGGAGAGGTCCAAAATGCATCCGAGCCTTTGAACGGCTTCCCAGCGCTGGGTTAGGGCTTATGGAAAAACTCTATCACTCTTCAGTGAGTGTCTCCCTGAAGGGAACTCTAGGGACCCGGACATCTCTGACGAGCAGCACATGTGAGTGTGGGGTCACGCCACTCACCGTCCTCCTATAGGGAAACAATCTCGAACATGAGCTCGACATGAGCTCGAATAGCACTGAAAAGAAAGAGATAGCTGTGAAATAGCAGAACTCCTGGTAGAAAGAGAATTTCTAACCTAGGAAAACGATGGGATTGGCACTGCCACGTGACCCTTTCCCAGAGGGACATACCAGAGGGTTTAGAAGGCACAAAACAAACTAGCGTTGGGTAAAGTGGTAATGAGCAGTCCACTCTGTAGTGATGAGAGGCAACAGCTGTATATTTCCGCTGTCTCGCTTTGTTGGCTTTCGCCGTCTTCTGTTCTGGAGCATCAAGTGGCCCCTAGGACAAGCATTATACCTGCTCCAGTGCTGCTGTGAGAAGGAGGAACCCAAAAATATTGTCCGGCGTGGCCTCAAGGAGCATCGGCAGAGGGAGCGGATGCATGGGGACACCCCCCGTAAATAAAAACATGGCGCAATCACCACAAGGCAAACATCTGCATCTAGACTGCGTCAGAGTTTGTTCCGCAGTGAAATGTCCTCAAATCATTTTGTTATACCCCAGAAGCGAGGTCAGCTCACCCCCTATGTAGGCTCTCTCTAATGGGAACCCTCTATTCCGCAGTTCAAGTTAAATGGGAAAATTGTGTAGAGGAAGAATGTGCATTTGAAACAGGTTGAGCTTGTAATCAGATCTGTGTTCTTGACATGTTACCACAGCTGCCCCATCTCTTCAGCATTCTGACTTTTCCGCCACTCCTGCCTGCCTGGGTGAGGGAATCCACACAATGTCCTGGCCAGCCAGGTTTCACCAAAGTGCAGACAGAATTCATTGAATTCAGCAGAGGAAGAGACTCCATATAATGGGTCGTTGTCAGAAACACTGGAATTATGCGGCAGGAGAGGACCAAGTTATGCAGCAGGGTTATGCAAATTATGCGGCACGCAAAGGCAAATAATGTGGCATCATGCGGCACATTTTGTAATAATATTACTTCTTTATGTCATCATTTTTAAATGTGGTAACGCTCTCTGTGCAGTGCATCTTTGCAAAAGCCTTCCACTGTGCGGCAACACGTTTCATCACATTTTAAGTAACTTTTGAACTGTTTGAGCTAGAATTTATTTTTTGTTAAATTCTGCAGATTATGCGGCAAATTCATTATTACGTGTTCAAGGCGGCAAATCTATAATTATGCGAAAATTGCCGTACAATCGCATAAGTCCAATGACCCTGGTTATTATGCTCATTTATTGGTTGGAGCTGGAATTATTCACACACACGACCAAGCCAATTCCTCCAGGTTACCACTGCAGAAACTGCCTTTGACCTCTGATTGGTTGATGACCCAAAAATGCAAGCTGCTTTATTGTTGATTGCTGCTGGACCAACCATTTTCCAATTAAACTGAATATATAGTGACTACTTTGAGCCAACACTTTGAATGTTGAAATCACAAAGGGGTAGACATACTGCATCAGAGGGTATCCAAGCATTAGTAGTTGACTTTCCTATCTACTGGCCAGGGCTAGCTTTAGTCCTCTGCAGTAGTGGGTGTTCCGCTGCTGGTGTTCTGCAATTCCCCACTGCCCAAACCTGCCCACAGGACTGTGCATGGTTGGAAATCAGACAGCACGACTACCAAGCAGCAGTGTCACACTTGTATTTTCTAATGTTTCTAAGCCTTTCTATTTCAGCTTTGCAAAGTTTGCAATAAAACATGTAGCATAATTGTGATTCAGACAACCTTCTAACCCCCCTAGCTTAGTCCAAGCCAGAAGAGAGCCACCTGACTACCTGTAAACGGTCTTATCTCTGAACAGTGGCTACCTGTACGCCAAAGAGCCAACTTTAAGCTCATGTGCTTTGCACATAGAACGCTATACAAAACAGGTCCTCAAATCCTACATGGAAAACTAAAATTTCATACACCTCTGTGTAATCTGAGATCCCGCCATCAGGCACTGGCATCAGTCAAGCATACGACCAAAGTTAGGATGGGCGATCGATCGTTCTCAAAATTAGCAGCGGTCATTTGGAACAAACTCCCTCCAGAACTACACCTGACTGAAGAATACCTAATGTTCAGAAAAAAACTAAAAACACATTTATTCCCTGGTTACTAAGCTGTTAACTGGAATCTTTCTTTGCTTACACTCGGTTATATTTTTTAGCACTGTGATGTCCCTCGGGATGACTGTTGCGCTTTATAAATAAAATAAAATAAACAGGAGCAGCAACATAGAAAATGGATACCACCATGGTCGCCCTACAGGTCGTGTGATAGCCGTAGAGAGACACAAAGTAAACCAGCAGAACAGCAAAGACATGATAAACCTGAAGGCAATCAAGTCCCAAAGTAGAGACTGTGCCTCACGAGCATATTCAACTAAATCATACTTTGATTTCAGAGCGACCCCATTATATCGTGTGCATCGCAACATTCACCATCCAATGTGGTGTTGAGAGCAGCAGAACACCTCGTGGGTTGCAAGTGGTATCCTCAGCAGGGCTGCGCATTGGTCCCGCACCTGGCCAGCTCTTCCACCTTGGTCCTGATTGTGATTGTCTCCTGGAGGCTAGGGATTGCCCTAAGTTCTATATACAAGTGGAGCCCCATAGGACCTCAGAACCTTTGGGGCTGTTTGACATTTTAGCAGGTGTAGGTATTTCAGGGAAATCATCCTATATGATTTGAACTCCTGTAGCTTGCACTTTTCCAACGTAGCAAAGGGCTATTGGATATGACAATAAGATGTGCAGATAACTAATGGTCCAATTCGCAAAGGGGGTCATCGACAAACTAGATCCTGGAATTCAAACAAACATTATTTTATGTTATCAAGCAGTAGGTGTACTGACACCCTGTCCAGAGACAGATCACACAGCACCCACTGGTAAACTACTAGCAATAGCGGCTGTAACTGTGTTGGATGATTCCACTGAAATACAAATTTCATTTTATGACATTATACTAAATCATAAGTGCTTACTTTAACACCATATTTATCATATATCTTTTTGGAAACCTATTGTGGTTGTTCTTCAAGTATAAACATTTCCAAAACCCTTACAGTGTTGTCAACTTTGAAGAAAATATGTTTTAAATTAGACAAATTCTATAAAGGAGTTAAGAGATAAAGTAAAAGTAATCCCAGAAGTCGTTTCCATATTATCTGGATAGTGATTATCACCACTGATAATTATTGATGTTGTTTTATATTGATTTGTATAGCGCACTAATCACCCGAGAGGGTATCCAGGTGCTTGGACAAGTGAGTAGGTTTGTGGTCCCTAAGGTACTTGTACAAAGACCAGGACCAGACTGGCAATAGCGGGCACCAGGCGTTTCCCTGGTAGGCCGGAGGGGCAGGGGCCGTTTTTTTGGCCCTGGGAGATGGTTTAGCAGCTGAGCTGCAATATTGGCCCCCTGTAACAAAAGCAGGAGCGGTGCTTTTTACTAGCACCACCCCCACCCCCCGCTCCCAGAGCCTGTCGAGCACCAATCTGCCAGTGCTGGTTTCTGTTCCCAGTCTGGCCCTTACAAAGAGCCTGGTCTTCAGCTTCTTTTGGAACTCAAGAAGTGAGGAGGAGCCTCTGATGTGATGAGGGAGGTCGATCCATGTCTTGGGTGTGATGTAGCAGAACAAGCGACCTCCAGCTTTGCTTTTGCAGATGTGGGAAATGTGTGTGAGTGAGTGTGCGGCAGAGTGTAGTGGTCTAGTGGGTTGGTGAGAGTGTATGCCGCTGTTCAGGTATTGTGGTCCAGTGTTGTGTAGGGTTTTGTATGTGTGTGTTGTGAGAAAGTGCCATCTTTCTTGCATGGTATGCCCCCACTTTTTGCTGAATTGCTGAATGTACTTTGACTGAGTGTGCTCTGGACTCCTGCCAATCAGGTGCCCAGGGCCTATGTTCCTTCCCTACAAAAAACTCAAACCCAAATTGACAAACCCTGGCCACATGTCAGCCCCTGGTAAATGGTACCCTAGGTACCCAGGGCCTTGTGTACAGGAAAGGTCTCTAAGGGCTGCAGCACTCATTGTGCCACCCTTAGAGGCCCTGTACCCTAACACACACACACTGCCCTTGCAGGCTGAGTGTCTGGGTACAAGACAAAACAAAGAGTCGACATGGCACACATCCCTGTGTGCCATGCCCACCACCTACACTGCCCTGGCATACATCAGCCACCCCTCTAGCTGGGTGCCCTATGCCAGTGGTGTGGGCACAGGAGCAGGAGCCCTCTGCCCCTACAGTACCCAGGTCCATTCCTGGGCCCTGTAAGTGCAGTGCTGCCATTTAAGAGTACATGGTGCTGAGAGCTCGTCAAACACGAACTCCACAACACCATAATGGCAACACTGAAGACTGAGAAGTTTGGTATCAAACTTCTCAGCACATTAAACCCGCACTGATGCCAGTGTGGGATTTAATGTACCAAGCACCACAGAGGGCATCTTAGAGATGCTCCCTGAAACCTAACCTACAATCCACGTCTGGTCTGAGAGGCTGCCTAGGCTGCTACCCAGCAGACATGTTGCTGGACCCCTGGGTAGGAGAGCTCCTGCTCTCCTGGGCCTGCAACAATGCACATCCTGGGCGAGGTGCTAGGTCTCCTCCCCCAGGATGGACACGGGGAAGCTTCAAAGGCATGCCACGTCTGTGAGCTTCCCCAGGCCACTTGCAGCCCCCACTCTGGCGGGAAGCTTGGCCGGAAACCCCAAATAAGGACAGGGGATGTGCCAGCCTGCCAACCCCACCCCTCAGATGGGGGAGGCGAGGTGAAGCACATCTCCGGGCGCTCACCATCTTGAAGATGGGAGGCCCTACCCAATCAGGACTAGGCTACTGCCCCCCTCCCACAGGAGAGTGGCAGAATAGGGGGTGTACCCACCCGAGGACAGGGACCCATTGGTCCCTGCCCTTTACCTACCTGTAACGCCCCTAAATCTAGTATTTAGGGGCACCCTGAATGTTCCTTCCCAAGAATCCAGATTCAAAAAGACAAAGAAGAGCAAGAAGAAAGAAGACCTGCCGTGCAGCTGCTAAGAAGAGGAAGGCACCAAATGCTTTGGCCCCAGCCCTACTGGCCTGTCGACCCTCAAACCTGCTCCTGCTACATCCCGGCACCTCTTGTGGCCAGCAACCTCACAAACCCCGGAGGACCTGGCTACCTTTTGGCTCTAAGCACCTGGGACTCCCATGAGCAGAGGCACTGCTCAAAATCAGCTTCTAATCCCTGGCATCAGCCCGGAACCGCGAACCCTGAACACTCTGCACTGACCAAGCCTGGCCTGTGCCGGAATGAACAAAGACCACGAGGATGACCCCCCGGCAACTCTGACCCCGAGTCCGGCACCCAAGGACTTCCATCGACGCTCCTGACAACGCCTGCAGCCTCAGAACCAGGTACCCCTCAACCGCGATCAACAGAGGGTAAGATTTCCTGACACCAAAAGGCACCCCTGCACCCGGCGCCCTGCGGCCCCTGTGCCCAACTCCTGGGTACCTACCTATCCTCCAACTTACCTCTCGAAGTGGTGGTGGCACCTGAAGAATCTTCGTCCCCGGGCTTGCAGACTTTTTCCAACCAGGAGCTTTCCCTTTGAAAACAATTGAGCGCCCGAAGGCTCAAAAGCACCCTGCACCCAGCTGCCCGAGTGGCCCTGGTAGTGTAACCTCTACACCTATCTACTTCCCCATTTGCCCTTAGCAAGTGACCAGGAGCACAGCTCCCACAGCCGCGGGGCCAGCTAGTCAGCAGCCACCAACCAAGCCCCCCTGCCTCCCATAGGATAACATTGGGCCTAACTCACTCTGCACCTGGCTGCCCCTGTGCTGCTGAGGGTGTAACAACTGTACCTACCTCACACCTTTGGAGACTCCTGAGTCTGTGCCCAGAACCTTAACTTTGCCAGTCGAGTACTTACCCAACAGCCCATAACTCAATTTTCTCCATAGGGTAACATTGAATGGTTTCTCCTGAAATTTCTTCTAAGTGTGGAGTTTCTAAAACTGAAAATATTCACCAAAAATGAGCCGAGTAACGAAAACGAAAATACTCACCTGCTTTTAGGAGAGATCCCAGTGCTGGATCTTGGTGCCCAGCACTGACCCTGCAAAATATTCATAACCGTACTTACCAGTAACCACATTTTCTTCTATAGGAAACCATTAACTGTTTTTCTGTGAAATTTCTTCTAAGTGTCGATTTTTGCAAATTTTAAATATTCTTTAAAAATCGTGCTAACTGTGAAAACGCAATTACTTACCTGTTTTAGATAGAGATCCCAGTACTGAGTCTAGGAGCCCAGTACTGGATTACAAAAGTAACGAGAACCTACTTTACCTGCAACTTGAATTTTCTTCCATAGGGAATCATTGACTGTTTTTCTATGAAATTTCTTCTAAGTGTCAAGTTTTAAAATAGCTAAGTATTTCCTAAAAATCACAACAGTAGCTAAGTCGACTTTTATCACTTGTTTCTAAGAACTGTCCCAAGACTGAATCTAGGATCCAGTCCTGGAGTTACAAAAGTAATCCTGAATGTAATCTATTGCAAATAACTTAACATTTATATTGAGCTCAATGCATTATTGTGTTTGAAATTGTGTTGCCTATGGCAACAACCTGTAACCAGTATTTACAAAAGTCAATTGCATATTGCAAAAGTATTTACCTAAAGCATCTCATTCTGAGAAAGTATATTTTAATACCTATTGATGGTTCTAAAATAAAACAGACATATATTTTTTATATAAACCATTGGCGTAGAGTTCAGTTATTTTGAGTGTGTGAGACCATTTGCTGACTGAGTGTGTACAACAAATACTTTACACTGTCCTCTGATACTGCCTTACTGCTCAACCAAGCTACCACTTTAGAGAGTAAGGTTATAGCTAACGTTAGCCTCTGCCACACCTCTGGGGACTGTGGACTCTGTACACACTGTACCTATTTGGGAACAGTATATACAGAGCCACTTTCTCACATGTGTGAGATGTTTGGATTGGCTGTGCCTGTGAATGGGGAGTCAGTGAAGCTTCCTGAGGTGCGGTGTAATGTGGGACGTCGAGTATGCGTCTTGCAGCAGTGCTCTGGATGGTCTGGAGTCAGTCTGTGTAGGAGCTGGGGATTCCAGCGTAGAGAGTGTTGCAGGAGTCCAGCCTCCTGGTGATTAGAGCCTACGTGGTGATCCAGCTGGTGTTCTGAGGCAACAATTGATGATCAATGGCCTACAAATTAGCCTTTTCTACATGGTCCCCACAGATTGTTCACCTTTTTCTGTAGCCTGCTTTTGATAGTATTAGTAATAGCTGCATTGTCATACTGCCGTTCACTGCCACAGTGCATGTGCTCTAGCTGTACAACAGTATTGGTAAAAATGGTTTCACTAAATTGGTCAATTTAACTGTCTTGTAAAACCCTTGCAGATGGCACAGAGAATGCAGCTATGGTGTGGAATTTAAATATCATACATATGACTGCAGGGTGTATTTACAACACACACATATATGACAAAAATATATCTGGCTGGAGTGCTATTGTGCTCTGGTTGGTCTGCAGTTGATGCACATGACAGGGAGAAGGTGCGTCTACAACGTCGAATAAGCCTATTTTTATATATGCATAAGTCACGCCTAAAGTCTATCTCCACTGAGGAAAATGCTAGAAAAAATCTTCAGTGTTATTACTCACTGTATTTTCAGCATCTGGGGAATAGTAAAGTCCGATTTTTGATAATCTGGGGATAAAAGTAACTTTGTAAAAATTGACTGTGTCGCCTCAGCCAAAACTGGCGTAAAACAGCATTGCCACTCAAACCCTACTTCCTCCCCCCAAACTAGCTGGCTAAGAGAACAACAGCCTGCATCTGGACCTCAGAAGAGCAGACAGATGTTAACTGCTCAGAAGGGTTAGTTGTCTTGGAGTACAAGTTGACAGAACAAAGGGCAGCCTTAGCCTTAGCACTAACTGTTTCTTCTATTCATTCTCCGGATCCTACTAGTTAATCATGTTCCAGTCAAACTAGAGGCGAGATCTACTTTGAACCATGTTCAGTAAGAGGCCAAGGAGCTGAGCTGGGAGCTGAAGGGTTCACTGATATTGAGGCAGGGCTTCAGGATCATTTTATCGTAAGGCAAAGAGAAAGTATTACAAAATGACATGAGGAGACTGTGAGAAAATAGTTAGGATCGGGTGGCAGAATTCCTCCAGTCCCTGGCCAGTGAATAGGCTAAATCTGCACCTCAACAACCACCTTCTCGATGTGTGAAATTTGCGTAAATTATGGTAAAATGTTGTAAAAATTTCACAAAATTATGTGAAATGCCAATCCGGCATTCAGTGCTATATTTTAGTGTGATGTGCGTCCTGGTGTCCATTTTGAACACCAGGATGCATTCACTTTGTACCCGTGCTTCTGCGATAGGATTGATCCCTGAACGGACTTGAAATGTTGTGACAGGGCAAAATGGCATAATTTCAGGAATTTGGAGCGAAATCTCAGAAATTATGTGAGATTACACCAGCATAATGATAATTTCACTAGGTTTGCAAAGAACATTTTTAGACTAGGGAATAATTCACCTAAAAAAGTAGGCCCTGCTGGTAAAAGACTCCTGACTCCAGCTGGAAGAAGAAGACTCACTCAAGGACTCAAGGATTAATGAATTCTGCTGACACCCAGTGACAGGAACTGCTATCACAGGTTCAAGTGGCTGGCTTCCAGAAAGCAGAAGGACTCCTGACTCCATGAGCGACAGGCAGACCACAAAGGACTGGATGCTGCAGGAGACTTTGCAGAGAGAGACATGTTGCCTAAATGCCTGCCCCAAGGAGTTGAGGACTGCAGCACTGAGGAGTAGTATTCCCAACAGCCAGAGAAAAGTGGAATCTGTAACTCTTTCCACTCCCGATGGATCGGGACTAGGTGTTAAGGCTTGCATATGGAAGTCACTCACCAGGCAGGAAAGAATACCAGGGATGACCTGGTTAGTGTATACAGCCTCTGCTCAATAGTGGTCAGCCTGAAATCGCACTTATGTCCACTCAACCACTAAATGCTGTTTTCAATGTTGCTTTATTTTGTTCAGGATTGTATAGCCTTAAAACTTTAGACATTTATATTTCTGGTACCACTTAACCTATTTTAATGATTGTCATGTCTTTTTTAAATAATGTTTTCTCTATTTTTCTAAATTGTTTAAAAATGTTATTGTGTTGTGTTCTATTCTCTAAAAGTTTTAATACTACTTGAACCTAACACAGGATTGTCTGCGGACTGCCTCCTGCTTGTGTCATAGCTATTAGGGGTTAAACAGAGATTCTCTCAGATGTGTGTTTGACCTTCCTCAAATTAAAACCCCACTCCTGGCAGACAGAATTATCACATTCAACACACAGCAATATTTATAAATTTTGAATGGTCAGCTATTGGACCATATTGCAAGAGGGATTTATAGCCGTGGCTGCAGATATGCCATAGAAGAGTTACTTTGTGTTCTAGAGCGCAAGGTAAAATAGAAACTGCACATACTACAGGAAAGAATGACCAATGGCGTAAACACATGGCGGAAACCATTTTGAAACTAAATAAAGGATGCCCATTTTAGATTGAGATTGTATTACTTATTTATATTCAGGAGCCAGCACTTTTCATGCTAAACATTATCTAAAAGAATCATTGCATTTATAACATTCAAGTTTACCATATATGATTTAAAAGACGTAGCAGTTAGTACACGTTTGAATCCCAAGAGTATAAAATATGTAGAGGACTCTTCGGGAAGGAAAACGTTCCACATCCTGCAGTACCTTTTCAAAACTTCACCAATAACAGGTCTTTTTTTGGTATTGATACAGTTTAGCCTACCTGCCAGAGTAACATTTTGCACAGTGTTTAATTTTAGCCGGTGGTTTCCAGTGCGCCGAACTGATTGGTAATAACAGGTATTGCATTAAGTGGAATCAAACTAATGCATGCATATTTCTTCTCATTAAAGGTGCACCGCTTGTATTGTGAATATTTCAGTCCTGTTTTAAAACTTGTCTTGTGGTGCTCAGGGTCAAGGTTCTTTTGTATTCATAAGGAAGGTAGAGTGCGGCCCACCAACGACAATGGATTCCTCTTCCATCGGTTCAGAGGTGTATCAGAATGTACCAACCTGAATTCAGGATCCACAAGGAGTGATGAACTGTTCCGCGCTTCTCCAGATCTGCAGCCAATCATACGTGCTGGGAATATGCTGGTTAGAAATAGACCCCGGGGAAAGGGGAATGGAATACGAGATAAAAATAGAGACACTGAATATCACCACTCAGACTCATCGCTCTGCGTCGTGCTGACATCTACGGGTTCAAAACGGATATCTAAAGATTCAAATACATATCCTTAATCCTTTGTCAATGTATTGCATGGTCTAACACTTGCTACAACAAGTGATATATCATCACAATATCTCTGTGTCTCAAACTCTGGGGCTTATTTACAGGAACCTTGCAACACATTGTGCCGCAGTTGCGTCACTTTTTTTGACGCAACAGTGGCACTTAATTTGCTCCATATTTACATGAATGCAGATGCGTCACTTTTTTTGTGGGTAACACTGGTTTTTACTGCGTCAAAATTGGCTGTGACGCTTTAGTTTTTAATTTTTGCAAGGTAGGCGTTCCGTCGGAAATGCCACCCATAAAACTGACGTAATGGTATTTACAACTTTTCCAGTTTTTGGTGCATCCAGCCACTGCCAATGCACCTCAATCCCTATGTCTGCTGAACCCAGGCGTAGGACTGACGCATTGGCTGTGGCCTTGGGATCACACCAGCTGTAGTGACTTGACTGCAATCTGCAATCAAGTCACAAGCTAAGAGCAGCCACAGAAGGTAGGTGTGTACACATAATGTCAAATTATGTGACATTGCATGCTGATGTCACACATACAAGTGGGCACTATGCCTACTTGTATGCATCACATCCAGGACTAATATGTTACAGAGCAAGGTGACTTAGTCACCTTTTCACGCTCTAAGACATTGGTTCTGTATTGTGACGCATTGCTGTAGTTAAGTCGGTTTTCCCACCAACTACAGCAATGCGCCACTTTTGCGCCGAATACGTATACGAATACATCAGAATTCCTGACGCATCCTTGAAAACCTGCGCCATGGATCTCCGTATTGGTAATACGCTGCACCCATGGTGGCACAAGGGTTTCTGCCGCAGGCGCGAGTAAAACTGACGCATCGCTGCTTCTCGTAAAGGAGGCCCTCTGTGTTAAAGTGAAATTCTGACAATCCTGAAACTGGAACACAAATGATGTGTATGTAATCTCAGTCATAAAGGTTTTGGCATTATCTCACTCCATTCACTGATAAAGGTAACTGCCTTCATGTGAGAGCACTCTCTCTGGTTCAAACATGTTTCAAGCTTGTCATTTTATACGTTGGTACAATATATAAGTAATGATAAAAGTATCAAAAGCCTTTTAAAGCAATGGTAATCCTTCCCATTCCTCATGTACACTGGCATTAGAAATGTGCAAAAGAAAATATAGGTTTATACTCCCATAAGGTTATCTCTGAAACAATACTTCAAGACAGTCCAGTTTCTGACCTCTACCAAAATGGGGCACACCAGCACAAATACTTAAAGATATACTATTAACCGACCATCACAACCTTCTCAAAATCAGTAAACAATGTTTCAGTGCTTGGATAAATTAATTTTATCATCACAATTGGCCATAGAATTTCATGACTCACTCTGTGGGTCCACTTATTGCCTGCTTAAAATATGCTTCACTAACCACCCGGGAAGAGACAATGTAGCATGTGCTTCCCTTCTGGTCTGAACTTTCACCTCTTTGACGTAGTCGAAATCTGTCTCACAATCTCAATATACTCCATGCTTGTCAGTTCATTTCCATCTGTGATTATTGATGTGGGCTGGCCGCAAAGACATTCACACTAAAAACACCATTAAAGTCAAAGATAACTAATTATCTTGAAACGATTTTGGCAGACTATGCAAAAAAATTCTAATTCGACACGTCCAATATCCCTCAACTCAAGATCAATTAATGTTGTCATCATCTCAGGGGAATTCCCATAGATAGTTAAGTAGACCTTTATCACCTCCTATAGAAAACAGCCATTTCAGACTTAGAAATCTTGGTACTAAAGGACTGGGATATTCTAGGACCCAGCGGTGCCAGGGGACAACACCTGAAACCTTTGTGGGTTACCTGTTCCGGCGTACAAAACACAGAGACACGGGACACTTCCTGCGGCGTCAAAGATCAGCATTTATTTTACTGCAGGGATACAGAAATCGCAAGAAGTATACAGCGTGTAGGTTCTGGGAGACTGCTTCAAATTGCACAAGTGGATCGCTCCTTTTATACACATTTTGGTCATTGCACAACATGGCAGACAAAAGGTTACAACTCAGTTCCCACAGTAGAGTTCAAAAAGGTCGCATTAATGTTTTCAGAAACCCGGAACATAATTACAGCAGCATTGCCGGTTCCCAACTGTAAAAACACATTAAGCACATTCCATTCTGACCGTAACGAATTGGAGGATGGGACGAAAACAGATGCAAAGGAAAAGACAAGAATGCATAACAGTTTAGAAAACAGTGTAGAGGGTGATACCGGGAACTTGATTGCAGGATCATAGAACTCGTGCCTAATGCATGCACGACTGAAACAATACACTAGTACGGCAAGATGAGCCCCGAGCGGAGCCATCTGCCCTTGCCGTGTCATCCCCCTCGTCATAAAAACACCTTCAAAGGAACATGTGTCCTCCGCGAAAGCTTGGGAAACCCAGGGTCACGAAGCGGACAGCGTCCGTTCGCTGGCTACTTGAGGGCAAGAGACAAAATGGACGCCGTATCTAAAATGGAACCCGAAGGTTCAGATGGACATACCTAGGAATGAGACGAACCATACATGGTAGCGTAGCGAAAACGCGTACACCCACTAAACTCGTCATTTGCGGTTCATAGATACCAAACTCATCCATATTCGAACATATCAAAAATGTTGTTCCGATTGTCACGGAACCTCAGACGCTCCTTTTGCCCTCATGTAGGCAAGCACTAGTCGAGGTCAGAATCGATTTCGATATTCATCAAATCATTCAGTTGTTGCTGAAACATCATTCTATCCATCAACGTCTCTTTGGTAACTGATGGCCGTCTTATACACGTTGTAGCACGGAGGCCAAATAAGGCCGGACCACACTGTACGCAAAGACAACACGTGAACAGAAACGCTACAACAACCCCTACGATCATCAGAATCTTCCAACCCCAAGTTGATATCATGCCCCAAAACCATCCTAGGAGCGTCCAATTACCCTCGTCCACGTGTATGGACTCGGAAATTTTATGCAACGTTGAGATGGCTTGGTAAACGGTTGGAGCGTTGTCAGGAATGAAAATGCAACAGCTCGAATGAATTACTTTGCACACACCACCTCTGTCTGCAAGAATAACGTCTAGAACCATCCGGTTCTGTAACGTCATAAGTCTATCCGCCTGAAGTTCCGCTGTCAAATTGCCAAGAGCACTCGCAGTTATGTTAGCAGTCAATTCTACCACACGGGTCAACTGTCTCAGGTTCCTACTATTAACCATAGGTCCCCAAAACGGCAAGAAAGCCTTAAAGAAGTCTCCTGCTTCTTGACCCGCAGTATCCTCTTTGCTGACAACGCCTCTCACAACTCTAGTTCTGTGATAGTCTGAGGCAACCGTAAACGTCAGTGGCAAAAGATTTGCAATATAACAGGTACCCGAGAAGTCACGGGGCAACCATGTATATGCACGCTCATAACATATGAAATAGGTACCCTTGGCAGTCAGGAAAACAGGGGAAGAGAGCATCGGTAGAACGTACGTGTCAGTACAAGCGCTCTCTCCAAGCTGGGCTCTCGGATTTCGACCAAGACCTTTCAAGCAGAAATTACCGAGGTGGGGTACGATCCATATTGGAGACGAGCTCCTGAGCTGTCTGTCACCCACTGACATACTATACTCAGTCTCACTCAGATCTTGATCTGCTCGTACCTCTTCATCTGGAATGAGCGATGCATCGAAAATATCTCGATCTAGATCAGCAATCGCTATTGCCAAAGGCTTGTGGTACGGACCAGGACCAGAGTTTGCAGAACGTGGCTCTCGACTGGGGTAGGAATCTAGTGCACTACGGAACATAGTTTGGAATGCTCGCGCTGACCCTTGGGAACTGTAAGGAAGAACCAAATACGGAATACCTCTATCCATGGTATGTGGCATTAAACCACACACCCAACAGTTGGTGGTATTCATCACCAACTGATGCTGATGTAGGAGTTGAACAAAGGAGTTATTCATGAATTCCGCACGTCTAACCTGTTCATGTTGAGGCAGGGGATGAAAGGAATGTGGGGAAACAGTAGTAATAGTACTCAGTCTAGGAGGAAAAGTAGGCGAAATGGAAGGCAATAACAACTGTATCCCAAAATACACTCCTCCCACCAATAGCATAGAAACAATCAGAAACAATAGGAATACCTGAAACAAAAAACATTTTGTTCGCACAATCTTATGCAGTTTTGATCTTTGCGCCGACATCCCTTCTACTTCCAACAGCTTAGAGAATGCCATCCTCTAAAAACCGTCCGTACGTTCTTGACGCACTTCGTTCTGAGTAGCGATTATCAACTCCCAGGAGTTCCCAGGAATCGACAAAGGGTAACTGACCTAGTGTCCGGAACCTGCTAAACAGAAGGAAGTACCCGCACGGCCCTACGGTTAACCCGGATGATAGGTTTCCTTAAACAAACATATAATTCAATAAAAATCTCTTTAGCTGTAAAAAGTACATATAAAAAGAAATACAACAATCAGTAAAGGATGTAATCGGGCAATGTTCGTGGCAACAGTAAAGGAAAATACAGACAAATTTTATTAGTCTTTGTTGTGTGAACGAAGAAAATATCGACTTCTTCCAGGTCGAGTCTGTTCTTCAAATAATCGTTCAGCTGATGAAACAGTGTTCAATCGATCAGATGACGGTTCAGACCTCGAGTTCTCCAAAACTGATGACCCAACAGATGTGCCTGGCTGCAATGAATCGTCTATCATAGGTTGAGCATCGCTGAACGGCACATAACGTAGAGGAGTCTCGGTTTCTGATGTCGCAATACCAGTTCTCACCCAATTATTTGAAGGGATCACAACCTTTTTGGTATGGGCAGCATGCACCCAATTCTTTCTGCCTTCCAACCGAACTGCAGTCCTCGTAGCTAACAACACTTGGTAGGGGCCCACAAATCTTGGCTCCAAATTACGTTTTCTACCAAAATTTCGGGTAACAACCCAGTCACCCGGTTGGAGCTGATGTCCAGGACCCTCTGTCTGTGCCGGCAAAGCTTCAAAGACCTGTTGATGAATTAACCTTAGTTTAGCAGTCAGATCATGAAGATAATCAATCAACATTGGATACTCAAGGCTATCAAAGGCCTTAGGCCTCGGGACTCCCCAAATGTTCGCAGGGCGGCCGAACACAATCTCATATGGGCTAAGCCCTACTCGAGAGTGCACAGTCGCCCTGGTCGATAAGAGAGCCAGAGGCAAAGCATCAGGCCACGACAAACCAGTCGTAGCTTGTATCTTTGCAAGTTTCAGTTTCAGAGTACCATTGTACCCTTCAACCAAACCCGCTGCCTGAGGATGATTGGCGCTATGGAATTTCTGTTGAATTCCAAGGCCCTTACACACACTCTGCATCACACTTCCCACAAACTCACTTCCGTTATCTGACCACACAATCCGTGGCATTCCATACCAAGGAAAGTATTCCTTCAGTAGGACTTTCGCTGTGGACAGGGCAGTATTATCTTTAAGAGGATAAGCCTCTATCCATCTGGAGAACGCACACACCACGACTAAAACGTACTTCAGGTTATTGCATCTCTCCATATGGATGAAGTCCAGCTGGATAACCTCAAAGGGACATGTAGGAGGAGCAAAATGGCCAGGTGGAGTGGGAGTGCCTTTGCCAGGATTATACATCAAACACACCATACAATTCTTAACCACCCTCTCAGCACATTTAGCGATGCCATCATTCTTCCATACAGGAGATAATAACTTACATATACCTTTCGCACTAATATGTGACAAACCGTGAGCCATGGTTACAACGGCTAGCACATATGCATCTGGTAACATCCACCTCTGACATTCTGACAAGTCAATCCAACATCCATGGGTGTCCAACTTCCCCGTACTTTCTTTCCATTTGGTCTTTTCAGTTTCAGTGGCCTCACTCTGAATTGCTCTCACGCTCTCAACAGTGTCTTCACACATACCAGTCTCCGTCGGCCATCTCACTGAACTCGTAACATACATTCGGGACGCAAGATTCTTAGCCGTTTCCTTAGCAATCTCATCCGCAAATGCATTACCACGACCAACATCATCCGTAACTTTCCGATGCGCACTACATTTAATAATTGCCACTTGTGTAGGCAATGTAAGTGCATCCAAGAGATCGTTCACAAGCTGTCCGTGTTGGATCTTCGTACCATGCGATGTCATAAATCCTCTCTCTCTCCACAATCGGCCAAAGCTATGTGCAACTCCAAATGCATACTGACGGTCAGTAAATACATTCACTCGCTTTCCTTTAGACAGAACACATGCTCTTGTCAATGCAATCAACTCTGCCGCTTGCGCTGAATTCTGACTCAATCTCGCAGTTTCCACAACCGTACTCAACGTCACTACAGCATACGCAGTCGTCACATCACCATTCGGCAACTTAAAACATGAACCATCAACATACAAAGTGCCATCAGGGTCTGTCAATGGAGTGTTTTTCAGGTCCACACGACCCTTCGTTTCTTCCTCAGTTCGTAAATAACAATCATGTGGTGGTACATCATCTGATTCCATATTAGTCGGCAACAATGTCGCCGGATTCAGCACATTACAACGCTTGATCTGTATATGACTTGCCAAAAGGGTCAACTCATACCCGGACAACCTTGCACTCGTCAGATGTTGAGTTTTTGTCCGATTCAAAAGAGTGTCAACTGCATGGGGAACCATCACTATGAGCATATTATCCATGACCAGACCTGCGGATTGTCGAATAGACACCGCAGCTGCCGCTGTCGCCCTCAAGCAACTTGGCAACGCTCTAGCTACCGGGTCTAAAGTCGAGGAAAAATACGCACATGGACGCTGCTTACCACCGAATTGTTGCGTCAAAACACTCAACGCACAACTTTCTCTCTCGTGAACGTATAGTGTAAATGGCTTACTGTATTCAGGAGTACCTAACACAGGAGCCGAACACAACGCATCACGTAGTTCAGAAAAACTTTTCTGACATTCTTCCGTCCATGGCAAAGGAGTCGAGACATCCTTGCACGTGAGAGCTGTTAATGGCTTCGCTAACAGTGAAAAATTTGGAATCCACTGTCTGCAGTATGACGTGATACCTAGAAAGGCACGCACATCTCTCTGAGTTGTTGGCACAGTCATTCGAGCGATCGCTGCAATTCTTTCTGGGGTCAACCTTCTCCCATCCTTTGACAATAAGTGACCTAAATAGGTTACTTCTTGACAACAATATTGTAGTTTAGAAGGTGACACTTTGTGATGTAAGTCACAGAGATGCTGCAACAGTGATACTGTAGCAGTTTTGCAAATCTGTTCAGTGTCAGCAGCTACCAACAGATCATCAACGTACTGAATCAAAGCCGCACCAGCCGGTAACACAAACGCATCAAGCTGACTCTTAAGAGCTTGGCTATAGATCGATGGACTCTCACAGTAGCCCTGAGGTGCGCGTTTGAACCTGAAGCTACGACCACCTAATGAGAAACCGAATAAATCTCTGTTTTCCTCAGCAATCGGAATGCTAAAGAACGCATTCTTCAGATCGATCACCGAGAACCAAGATGCAGAAGCTGGAATTAAAGTCAGCAAAGCTGTAATATAAGGCACCACGGGGAACTGTGGGACAACAATTTTATTCATCTCCCTTAAATCAATAACAAAACGATACACAGGAGGCTTAGATGGATCAGTTCGTTTCAAAATAGGTAACACAGGACTATTACACACGTTACCTCGTGTTTCCTCAATGACATCTTTATCGATCAAATCATAAATGATCGCTAATAGCGCTCGTTCACCATCAAGAGAAATACGATACTGGGGAATACGTGGCAGTCGCACATTCGATTTCAATTGAACAACATAAGGTGGTATATCCAGCAGGCCCACGTCATTGGGACCTGTCGCCCACAAAGAATCAGGAAGAGAACCCAATTCCGGTGGGAGCTTATCAGTCGACAGATACATAGGAGAGATCACTCTCCGGCCCAATGTAAGCTCCACTCCCGCAGGAGAGCAGTACAAAGTCGCATATAACCGTTTCAATAAATCCAGGCCCAAAAGATTCTCACCACAACCAGTAGTCAAAATCAAGGGAGCTTCTAACTCACGAGACCCAATTGTAAGGGGCAAAGGGCTAGAAACTGGATTGCTAACGGGGGCGTCAGAGAATCCAACGGAAACATTCGTCAAGCCAGACAAAGGCGCGCCAGGGAGTTTCGAATGAATGATGGAACTTTTCGCTGCACCAGTGTCCAACAGAAAAGGTTCAACTACGCCCATTGTTGCAACTGTAACGTAAGGCCCTCTCTGATCAACCGGAACTGATACTTCTCCCTTCCTTTGTCTACGGCTGTCCTAGTAATTACTGTCAACACCAACATCATGCTCGACATAATAGTCGTCCACATGATACTGTGCAGATCTACCAGACGATGGATCGCGCCGATCAAAACAATTTTGCGAATCTGATGTAGTGGCAAGGCGCTCGTTCTGAGTCTGAGTAACACCGCGACCTCTACCACGTGACGCTTGTTGAGGACCACTACGACCTCCCCGAGCCGAAACACCATTGTTGCGATCACGCAGCACTGGACAATTAAACTTCAAATGACCCTCACCCCTACAATATGCGCATTGATTGTACCCCAACACAAAGCGAGGTGTAGAGGAGTCATTACGCGACTGCGATCTAGAAAATTGTGATTGTGAGCGATTTAGCTGTTGCGAGTCAGTCTGATTCGAGCGCGGAGGATACGCTTGCTGCAATAAGACCTTTGTTTTAAGATCCTTCGTTTTCTTATCTGCGCTTTCGCCTTCTTCTTTCTCCCTATTTTCGTAGTATTGGGCCGTGGCTAATATCTGAGCAGTGGTAGAAACGGCCCACGAACTTTCAGAACTCTTCAATTTGTTGCTTAGTTCAGGCAACAAATTCGACACAAATTTATCAACAAAGAATCGCTGACCTCCCTCAGAGCTCATATCCTGACCACTATGATCGATGAATGCCTCCTCAAATCTCGTAAAGAAATCGGAGACACTCTCGTCCTTCTTCTGTTTGCACGCGGACAATTTGTCCCAGTTAACTCTCATTGCTGGCATAAGCGTTTTCATAAGTGTAATTATCCTCTGAGGCAGATTCTCAATGAGCTGTTCAGGTTTAGCCCCACCAACTTGTCGTGCGTCAGCCGCAGCAAGAGCAGCCCAATCACCGCCCAACTCGGCTGCGTGATTCTCTTGGCGGATTTTTGCCCAAATCGGCTGAGGTACTACATTACCAAACAACATGTCGATGTCGGCAAGGTTCATAATAGTAGCATCCACTAATTGGGATAACTCTTTATAATAACCTGCCGGATTTTTGCGAGGGTCTGGCAAGGTTTGCTTCACCTGCAAAACTTCCGATCGCTTCCATGGGAGATGTATCCAAACTCTCTGAAAGTGTGGTGGAATAGCAGGATTAGCATTAGGATCACCTGGCATCCATACTGGGGGAACTTCCCGCATAGGATACTGACCTGGTTGTGCCATCCATTCCTCAGTTGTGTCCTTAAACAATGCTCGAGGTTGCACTATAGATCGAAAAGATAACAGACGCTCTAAGCACGTCGGACGTTATCACCTACAATCGTACCAGTCGAAAATTGATTCTGAAGCTCAGTGATCTCGGGCGGTACATTATCTACCGCATCATTATCCCACTCTTCTCTCAAAGATTTACACATTTCCTCGAACACGAATCTTTGAGTGGGCTCATTAAACTGAGAAAATGTCTCAAAAACTATACGCGAAGCGTACTTTGCAGGATGCCTAATCCATTTACGCGCCATTTTTACCAACGACTCACGTTCCCTACCATCAGGAATTTGACTGCGCCTCTGAGCAACATCAGAAAGATTTGACCCAAGTACTGGTCCAAAAAACGGAGAATAGAGAGTAGCGACAGCATTGAATATACGACTACGAACAGACGGGAAAGAAGAAGAAGGCACAGGAGGAACAACATTAGGAGTAAGCGTAGAAACAGTAGCAGTAGTCGGGGTAACAGGAGTAGTAATAAGATTGGGCTGATGAGATACCGGCAAAGGAGCAGTAGGAAAAAGAGCGGGTAAGGGAGGACGAACAATTTGTGGCACAAGGGGATTCGGAAGAACAGGAAGAACGGCGGGCTGACCAGCAGCCGCCAAAACAACAGGTGGAAGAACAGGAGGAATCACAGGACCCACGGTATCTGAAGCATAGGGAGGTGGCGATTTCAATAGATAAGACAATAATGGATCCTCTATCACTTCCTCTCCCGGCTTATCAGAACTAGACGGTAATACCGGATAACATCTATCCACTGCCATATGATGAAGCCTAGCACTAACTTCCTGCTCCTTCTCATCTTTGTCTCGCTGATACTGTTCTGCATTTCGCATCACCGTAATGACACCGTCTCTCTTATTTTTCTTAGTCTGTTTGATTTCCTTCTGCTTGGCCTCTTTGCGCCATAATCGAAAGCAATCAAACATGGCCGGCCTAGCCTTCTTTTTAAACAATTTAGCTTCAAGATTATCTAAGATTGCAGTTTCGAAACTACCATGTGATGGCCAACTAAGAACACCATTGTTTTTAGTGTAACGAATCCAATATTCATTATATACAATAGGACCTACGCCGTGGCGACTATAGAGCTCATAAATTGGAGTTCCAACTGGAGGTATCGGGCATGAATCCTCCAGTCGGGAACCCGTGCTGCAACATTTAAGGAAACCGAACAACGTACTACGGCCAGGCATCGTGCACACTAACCGAGTTTACAAACTCAAGGGCTATCGAATTACGATGTCCTCGCAAAAATGCAAGACCCTCGGTTTTTGGCAATTGCAATCGTCAAATAAAACCCAACAACTAAGAATCAACAACTAAGAACCACAAATGCAATGGAACCATGCAAACAACAAAGTAACCTGGGAGCGACCCACAAATACTTAACTGAAAGAGCAATGACGTCACCAGGAAGGCCCGTCTATCGTCTCACCGTACAAAGGACTACGCCAAGCGCCAAAGCAAGTCGACAGTCAGGGCATCAGTCCGTCGCAGCCGTCAGGAGGCGGGAATCTTCGCGGGAAAAGTCTTCGGGCCACTTATTTCGACAACTGGATCGATGAAGCGGGGTGCACCTTCCCTCGGAGATTTCACACGAAGTTCCTCACGATCGTCGGGCTTTGGACCGGTACCGCTGATGTCGCCCCACGTTGGGCGCCAACTGAAGGACTGGGTTATTCTAGGACCCAGCGGTGCCAGGGGACAACACCTGAAACCTTCGTGGGTTACCTGTTCCGGCGTACAAAACACAGAGACACGGGACACTTCCTGCGGCGTCAAAGATCAGCATTTATTTTACTGCAGGGATACAGAAATCGCAAGAAGTACACAGCGTGTAGGTTCTGGGAGACTGCTTCAAATTGCACAAGTGGATCGCTCCTTTTATACACATTTTGGTCATTGCACAACATGGCAGACAAAAGGTTACAACTCAGTTCCCACAGTAGAGTTCAAAAAGGTCGCATTCATGTTTTCAGAAACCCGGAACATAATTACAGCAGCATTGCCGGTTCCCAACTGTAAAAACACATTAAGCACATTCCATTCTGACCGTAACGAATTAGAGGAGGGGACGAAAACAGATGCAAAGGAAAAGACAAGAATGCATAACAGTTTAGAAAACAGTGTAGAGGGTGATACCGGGAACTTGATTGCAGGATCATAGAACTCGTGCCTAATGCATGCACAACTGAAACAATACACTAGTACGGCAAGATGAGCCCCGAGCGGAGCCATCTGCCCTTGCCGTGTCATCCCCCTCGTCATAAAAACACCTTCAAAGGAACATGTGTCCTCCGCGAAAGCTTGGGAAACCCAGGGTCACGAAGCGGACAGCGTCCGTTCGCTGGCTACTTGAGGGCAAGAGACAAAATGGACGCCGTATCTAAAATGGAACCCGAAGGTTCAGATGGACATACCCAGGAATGAGACGAACCATACATGGTAGCGTAGCGAAAACGCGTACACCCACTAAACTCGTCATTTGCGGTTCATAGATACCAAACTCATCCATATTCGAACATATCAAAAATGTCGTTCCGATTGTCACGGAACCTCAGTACATTGCAGATCAATATGTTTAATGGCTAGGAGAAGGTTAATCTATATTCTACTGTTGCAATGGAACAGAAGCTAACACTTTGAATATTAACGAAGACATGCTCACTTCAAACGAACAACAACAAGTCGTCCATAATATGCTGACCACCCAGCAGCTGTTTACAATATAAAATACAAAACATTTCTCCTTTGACCTTCGATGGGTTGGAGGTATGTTTCTACATTGTCTGCCATCCTTCCTTGGTCAATCAAACTCTTTAGATAAATGTAACATTCTTTATTTCCACCATCATCTGCATCACCAGCTCTTGTCCCATGGTGCAAACCTATCACTGACTGCGAAATGTGTGTGCCTCGCCCGGGGGGGATACATCACATTATGCAACCTGCAGCCAGATCTAGATAATATACCATACAGCACATCGTGGACCAACTCACTGAACTCCAAAAGTTGATTGAGCTAAATTGGCTTTGCCTTTACGAACCAAACATAGAATTCTGTTGGCAGAATTACCATTGTGCCATTTTCCAATATTTCACCCACCTTTACACTGTTCCATGGCCGAATGTATGTAGTATGTGGGTTATCGCCAATGCAGACATCTCAAACCCACATAAAATCAGTCACAAAAAGCGTACTTTTTTAAGTGCTTCTCTGTAGGATCTTCTCTTTACTGTTTGTGTTCAATTTCCACACCCAGACCAGAAACCTCCATTTGACTGGCCTCCTGATCAAACGCATCCCCTGCATATGCAAAGCCAGAGATGGAAGTCGAGCTTTGTCATATCTTGCTCCTAAAGCCTGAATGACCTCCCCTTACATATCAGAGCCCCCTCATCAGTCCATGAGTTCCACAAGAAACTGAAGCCATGGCTCTTCACCTTGACCCCAGCTCAGCCCACTCTTATCAGTTCCAAGAAACCCTTCCAGGTGAGTCATGCGCCCTATAAGTACACATAACATAACATAGGGCTATGCCCTATGAAAATGCTCAACCAGCCTTTTTAATAGGAATCTGACTTTTGGAAGTACTAAGAGCAAACAAAAAAAACTGAGGCTTGAGGAATGTCATAACCACTGCTTCTAAAACACACTGCGGTAAATTGCTCTTTGTACCTATAATAAGCTTTCACTTCTGGCTCTTTATGTTGAAAATTATTAAATCTTGTTTTGAAATGTGACCAGACCCCAGACTCTGAGGAGCTTTTTGTTCTGTTCTTGACATATCTCTTAGGAAGTTAGCGAAGCCAATGTGCCCAAGCATAACAACAGCGGTTTAATGCACAGTCCCATATCAATCAATAATATGGACGTTGATAGTTAAAGAGTAACCTTGCAGCAAAGAAACAGGACATTTTAGGCCTTTAAAGAAATTGTTCTACTGAGACCTGAATGGGTTTGTCTTACACGCTCAACTTTAGAGAGTTTGGAGAAAATATGAGCCTTGACCTTCTTAACTGGTACATAGACTGCCAAGGACAGCCTCCATGGGACTAGGATCTGCCAAGAGCACAGCCTTCTTGGAAGGTTCTTTCTTTCTGGGCTAGACCCAGCTTTTCGGTATTGTCACAATTCAACAAAGATCCATTCCTTCTTCCCGGCTGAGCCCTCCTTCCCAGACTGAGCCCTCCTTCCCACTGCCTGGGTTTCTGAGGTTACGTGGACTTTTAATTGTCCACCTATGTACCAGTCCTAGAAAGTAAGAAGTGAAGACATTTTTATTTGCTTATTTACATTTTTATATCGTGCCCAAGTCCAATCTTGAAGCGCCATCCATACAGTTGAATAAAATGCTGGTCACCAATAGCTAGGTGTCAATACCACCTGGTCAATGTGGTAAGGGTAGTAATTGGATCAATAACCAGAGAACTGCTGGAGGTGAATGTGCTGTTATTAAAGGTGGCAGTGATTAGTAAGAAATGGAGGACACATTTGGTTATCGGTGATCACAGTTTGCATTGTTTGCATGCCGCAAAAATCCAGATATCCGGCGATCAACTCATCAATGATCTTTTACTTTTGAGTAAGGTTTTTACTCAACAAAGCATTATAAAAAAATAAAATGCCCACAGCATACATTAATACAGACCACACATATGATCTGTGTTCTTATATTTCATGAACAGTCAAACAAATAAAGAATTCTTGGGATATCCGTTGGAAAGAAGCGTAAGCTTTGCCCCTAGAATACAATTCAAAATGCCCTGTTGACATTCCGGTATGATGCACCAGTAAAGGTGCTTCTGATTGGCAGATATAACATCGCCACCCTCTGAGTCAGATCTTGTAGATGTTCTAGTCTTTACTGAGTAAAGAAAAGCAAAATTACAGGAAACTCAGTTTGTGCCACCAAAAACATCTTTATAGGAGAAAAACTACATCATGTGTAAACTAAGCAAAATTAGAGGAAACTCATTTTGTGGCAAAAAAAAGTTTTTATGCAAGAAAAACGACATCAAACTCTGCTTGCTTAATTCCTCACTGAGCGCAGTAAAAACTGTGGAAAAAAAGGCTTTTGAACCGCTTTTGTAACCATTGGAAAGTGTAATCCGACCCCAAGACTGAAAAACCTGAATCCTCCAGTGATGCGCCACAGATTTGAATCAAAGGGCTAATACAAATTCTAATGATTGAACATTTATACTAAGTGGACATTCGTTTCAGACCCACAAGTTATAAAAGATAAAAAAAATCGTGTTTCTGGGTAATTTACTTTTGCAATTGTATTTAATCTTGGCATGTTGATCTTCTGTTTTGTATCATAAATGAAATTAAGACCAGCTGCCTCAGAGACAGAGCAGCCACTTACATCTTTGTATCTAAAAAATAAATCAATGTTATATATTTCATATCAAAACATTGGTATAACACCAAACCTCAGAACTCTAGAGGTCAGTTAAGAGTTTCAGGCAGCGTCAGTGACACATGTTGTGCTCAAAATGTTATATACCCAAGTTCAAGCTTTAAGCCTGTACATCATGTGGTAGTTTGCAAAGCATTTATTTAGCAAACTTCCTGAAGGTCTATGAAAGACATCATACCTATAACAAGAAAACATGCAAAAAGAAATTCTGCATATATTATTTTCAAGCTTTCCTGGGTTCTAGAAGAGTAAATATGATTTTGCTAAGCAGTGATGAAAACTGTTCTGTCCAGGAAGAGTTTTGCATGTTCGAAGGTGAAAGTAAACTGGTAATAATTGCAGACTTTACCGGCAAACAATGCAAGTATTGTTTTTGTTTGCTGACTATATGAAAATGGTTATTAATTAGTGTTTCTAAATAATATTGAAACAATTGAAATATAAATGCCCGTTTTAATGAGATATTGCCAAAAAGTCAAAACCTTCTCAAGACATAGTTGTTTCCTACTCATCAGGGGTGGGCGTAGTGGGGCTACGTGGAGCAGCGCGTAGTGTGCTCAAATCTACGCACACTCGCGCGTTCCGCATAGCCCCACTACGCGCCGCCCGCCTCCCGCCTCCCGCCCACCCTCCTTTTAAAATAATGTCATGTATGCTAAAATAATTAAATATAAAGACTTACCTGCAGCGCGGCGTCTCCGGGGCTCCCTCTTCCTCGTTCACAACTTCTTGTCACAAATGCGTAGACGCCCGCGCATGCGCATTTCTCGCAAGAAATGCGCATGCGCGAGCGTCCACGCATGTGCATTTGTGACAAGAAGTTGTGAACGAGGAAGAGGGAGCCCCGGAGACGCCGCGCTGCAGATAAGTCTTTATATTTAATTTTTTTATCATACATTACATTATTTTAAAAGGAGGGCGGGCGGGAGGCGGGTGGCAGGCGGCAGGCAGCTCCGCTTCGCCCTGGCGTGTGCGTAGCGCTGCCTGCTTCGCCTACTTCGAAAACTGCGAAGCAGGCACCGCTACGTACACTACGTGAACGAAGCGTAGTACTACGCCCGGAGTTACTACTCATGTGAGTACATTATTACTTCTAAGTGATTTTCAACTATTCCACTGCCACTTTGAAGCAGTATTGAAACATATAAACTGTGCAAATACCCATGGAACATGTTTGATGTTCACTAAGATAATTTACACCTTTTACTGTAATTTGCTCATCCATAGGGTTTAGAAATTAAAAATTGTTACCTTCATTTCTGTTTCATTTTTTTTCTAGTAAAACAATTTTCCCATTATGTTCACATCTGCCAACACTATACTGACTGGAAAACTGTTAAAATCTACTTGTTGGTTTTTGCATCCTCCCTATTGTTGTTCTCTGCCTTGCTGCTCAGTCAATGGTGAGGTCATTGGAATGTGTGTTTGTGCTTGAGGAAGGATCAGTTGGAGTGGAAGGGCTGAGCAGCAATGAGGCTGCTCCTGGTGGGGCATACTATGGGTCTTACCATCTTCCTCAACCTGTAACTGAAGAAGTCACCTGATGAATAAATCAATAACCTATTTCTACATGACTTGTCTACGTGGCATCTTTCATTTTAACACTGGCAACATTACTGGAAAGAACCTGCGCATGCCACCTGTTTGGACTATAATGATTTTGAGGAAGCTGGCAGTCCTGAGCCCCACCAGTGACCAGAAGACCGGTTGGCCCCAACGCGGGCGTGCCAGTTCCTGCTGGACTTCTCCTCTTCCTGTCTGCTGTAACCTGGAAGAGGTGTCCGTGTTCTGCTGCCTTGGGAGAGTGTTTCCATCAAGTGGAGTTCCCCAGACGAGCAACAAGTCTAACAGCTAATGTAGCACACAACGCACGGTCATAAACACCTCACACAATTCAAACAACTACGCACAGGGTATCTCTCACCCCTTCACAGTGGGTACCACAAAACCCACCTAGTATAAAGAACAAGACACTTAGAAAGAACATGGTAAACATTAAAGCAAATTGAGCATGACATACATCCGAATATTAATAATAAATGCTTCAACTACTCAACATAACACGACACACGTAAATTAACCAGCATCATGCCACACGTTTCACAAGATCCGGAAAATTACTTAAACCCCCAAAACAAACGTGATAATACATGTATGCAGTAATTTAAGAATAGTAAATAGAAGCCCATGGTGAGCGACTTCTCACCCAAAACTCCTCACAGCATACCAGATCTCCAAAGACACTTCCAAGCATTCCATAATGCACCATGGAAAGTCTAATCCAATACAGCACAACACGAAGCCAAAGTAACATAAATTCGGTTGTTATCAATGGTTACTTCACCGATAAACAACTTGACGTGATGAAGATTCCAATTCGACAAAGAATGTAGCTCCGTTAGGATACTTAATTTGTTGTACTGTTGCCACCTGGTCGGCTGGTCACTGAACTCTCCTACCCATGCTACACTGCTCAAGCTGCTATCTTGACCGCTCACCTGAAGCGCAATCTTGGGCTTGCCGGCTGGCAGAAAAATAAAGATGGCGGCACGCAGAGTGACTTAGGGCCGGGTGGCTCAAGGCACGTCCAGGCAGCACAGCGTGAAAGTGGCAGGGTGCTGCGCAAGCAAAAAGCAGGGTTCGTGCCAACACCAACGAACGCTAAGTGGCCGTTGAGGTAAGTGACAGTTGCTGGCTGTGAATTCTAAAAACGTGGGGCACAGTGATCAAAATTTCACAAAAGTGAGCTTTTTTCATTTTAACACAAACATCGCCACACTTTCACCCAAATAATGCCTTGTAAATTAAGTGTCTCCAAAACTGTCTCATATAGTTTCAAAACCTTCCTGTGACTCAAACTTCTTTGTGGGAGATCTCAACCTTTGTGTTGGTATTTGTTTAATTCTCTAACCCTGCCTTTTCTCATAGTTGTACTGTTCCACTCTTTAAAATGTCTAGAATCTTCCTTCTAAGTAAGCTGTCAAGAGTATACTGTTGTGGCTCGGGTTGGCTGTGTTTGCATGTGCGAAGTGGGCCTGCTATAGAATGAGTGTGGATGCTGTGGGAATGTGAGGATGCATGAAATGTTGGGATCAGAGTACTGGGGGAAGCCTGACAGGTGAGTATAGCCAGAAGAAGAATGATACCTTAACAGGAGCTTTCAGTCTGTGGCTGTAACACAGGGGCCTAATATAAAGTAAAGAACGTACTTCCTACTTGAGTGGCTCTATGCTCTTTTGTAAGCATCCAGGAGAATTTTCTGGAAGAGGAGCATGTTTGTCTAGAGATGGAGAGATGCCCCATGACCATGAAAGGGTAGTCTGGGGCCACCCACCCTCAAATTTACCGCCAAGTTGAGTCAGCACTAGCTACTGGGAAGGAGGAGTCAAGCGAGGATGGTGGGTGAGGACAATAAGTCAGCTCAACAGAATAAAGCATTTAAAATATAAGGCAATGTACAGAGTAAGAAGAAGATATTGAGCAGGAAAGAAATCTGCCATTGTGGTGGACAAAGAGCAGGCGAGAAGGACCAGCAGCAAAAGAAGTGCTGCATCCTTGTCAGCTGGAAAAGCGAGAGTGACGGGTGGCAGACCGTCAGTGGAGACATGATTTAAGTGGAGACAGGACTGTAGTGTGATCCCCTGCTTTATTCATGTTTTGGGCATTAAGTGAGGTTTGGCAGCTTTGGACTTCACAGATGTTTCTGTTTCCATGTGCCCATCATGGGAACAGTCAATTTACATGGATTGTCAGTTCATTTTTGCAAGACTGTGAGTGCTAGTGTTCCCTTGTGAGGTGTGTGTGACTCGGGTGCATAGCATCACATAATGAGGCAGTACAGGAGATCTTCATATAAGCCAGAGTGCGGCTCCTATAATAGTTGATTCTAAGGCTCCCAGCAGAGATGATGGCAAATATCTCTTGTGAGCACTCATCCAGCGGCGCCCACCACGTGTTACCAGTGATGACAGTGTGGCTAGGGTAAGTACGGAGGTTTAGGCAATGCACAGCATGCGTAAGCTATGGTGCATAAGGCTCCTGTGTACAGGGTAAGGAAGCACTCAACTTTGACTACCAGGATGACGGGCACAGGAGATAACTAATGCTTCTCTAGGGAAGTAGAGACTACCATAAAATGCACTAATAGCAACAGATAGGGAAGAAAGACTGAAATCATTCTCGGGAAAAAAAGGCCTGTGAGTTGTTATTCTGCCATTCTATTTTGTGTGGCTGTGTCTGTTTGCTTTATGAAAGGTACATAACTTTGTGAACCTTGCCAAACTTGTGGAATCTCTTGGGAGTAAGAAGATAAAATGCATACAGAAGAATTTGGAGATGGCATTTACTGTATTCATGTCTGTCATCTTCCATATACTTTTTTACTATTTTCCTGTGCATGTGTTTGGGGTTCAGTCTGTGAGAAGTTGGCCTGGCATATGCAGTCCACTAGTTATAGTGGGCACCTTGCACCAGTCCAAACAACCCTTATTGATGATTAGCTTTAAGACAACCTTTATTGAAAGCTATCCTAGTGGTAGCTATGGAGAGCAGCCTTCAGGCTAAGTCTTGAAGGAGTGTAAAGCAGCTTGGTTTACCAGATTATAACCTCTTGAATAACTACATGACAGGAGAATCACACAAGGTATATATATATAAAATATATGTATTTATTTCTAAACACTCTCTACTAACCTCTTTATGAAGTTAGAGAGCAAGTCACACACTAATACAGTTATTAAATGACAGAAAATAGCACAATATACAATGGGCCCCAGGGGGAGACCAAACCATATATTAAGAAAGTACTATAAGAACCATGACTTGACTAGACACAGAGCCTAGAGCACGTAGAATTGCTGGGACCCCAAGGAACCACCCAAGGTAGTGATACAGGAGACCCACAGGGGACGTGTGCAGTGTGAGAACACAGCCGCTAGCCCCGTACAATTCAATGGAAAAGTCGAGGTTGGAATTTTAAAGAATAAGGACACTTAGGAGAGGACTTTGAGCGAAGCCCTTTAGACTTAGAGGATTCTAGGGCCAGCACCCATGAGAGCACCAGAGTACTCGTGTTACCTCACCCAGGGAAGCCGGGTGCATAGGTGTCAAATGGTGTCGGGAATCGTCGTTGATTTCATTGGCGATGTACTGCAAAGTGCTGGTGCTGTGGAAAGGAGAAGTGTCCGGTGTGATCCAAGCCTGGATTGAAGATGTGAAGAACCTGAAAGCAGAGGGGACAGAGTCTGGGTCACTTGCCAGTGACCAGGGGCACGATTGACAAATGCCCACTGATGTCGGGTGTTTCAGGTGCAAAGAGGTAAAGCTTGACTCCACTGTCATGGGGACCAGGAGGTGTCAACGTCAACCACAGTCTGCAAGCGAGCTGTCCCATGAAGGATGTCGAGTGCTGGGGGGTCAGTTTCCGGATTGGAGACCAACAAGCCTTGGCAACTGCAACCCATGCGGTGAGAGAAAAATGGCTTCGGTGTGGAACAGCAAGGATCTGTGGACTCCCCAAGCAATGGAGAGTCAGGGCACATCTAGAGCAACCAGGTAAGCCCATTGAAAGTCAAAGTGCCCTTCTCAGGGACCCACAAGTCAATGGACAAGGGATCACGAAGGGACCTCAAGAGGAATCACTAGATACCAGCCCAAGGGTCACTTGAGGAGTGTAGGCCAGCAATCTTCAGTGGAATTACTGCTCGGGGTCTGGACTACAAGTAGCCCAAAGCACAGCCTCAGGGATCACCAAGAAGCATATCCTGCTGCAAATGGTCGCGAGGTCCAGGGGTTTGGGTTGCACGGTCCCCATGAGGGCTTTGGATCTCAGAGTTCCTGAGAGCATGGATCTGGGAGATGGTAAAACCTCCCTGTGATAGGAAACCTATTGTCCAGGCCTCCCCTGCCGGAGTTTTGTCCAGCAGCAGGAGGGCAGACTCTTGTCTGTGGCTGGCAGCATCCATTTTGTGATGCCAGGGTCTGTTAAGCTGGTACCGGGTGTACCGGTGGTGCCATTTTTCTTCCTCTAGTAGGGTGGAATCCCACACCAGTTACTAGTGTGGAGGTATGATTCCAAAGTGTTTGACACCAAACACGAGATGGTTCCATGCAGCCATTCCAAAGTTAGTATTTACTGCGAGGTTATAATGCACTTAAGAGTATATGGTTTGGCTGCATCACAAACAACCCCAGAATAAAGGTTCCGAAAGCTGCAGAGGGGCTCTGCTCATGAATGGGCACCCTCTCAAATGGAACCCAGCACCCTGCCTTCATGATTGTTAAGGCCTGCCATAGGGGTGACTGATAGGTTAATATGTGCAGTGATATGGAGAGATATAGGTAACCAATATCTCAGTAAGGGGTGCATACACCACCTTACACAGGCTGCTGTAGCAGACCTGTTGTGTCATTTTAAATGGCTTCCCAGGGGTGGCACAATATATGCTGCAGCCCCTGGTAGGCCTCTGGAGTACATATGCCCTGGGTACATTGTATACCATATACTAGGGACTTATAAGGGTACCCCAGAATCCAATCTGGAGTGTACCTATAGTACATGCAATCAATTTAGAGAGGAAGCAGCTAGGCTGGGGCCCTGAATTGCAGGGTCCCAGCCAGACTAAAGTCGAAAAACAGTGAAACATCAGCAAAAAGTGGGGGTAACCATAAGAAACAGATCCTACTCTCCTACAAAGTCTGTGATGTCTTTAGTGCAACATTGCCTGCATTAGAAATTGGGGCAGCATACGGTAATTGTTGAAAAGCCTTGGAACTGCACTTTGATTATTGTAAGTTGTATATGGCTTGAGTTCTTATATATGTGAGATGCATTGTTTTGGCAGGTTGAGGGAATAAGAACAGTACCCCCTGCGGTTTGAGTTATGGATGTACACATTCTGCATGTGTAGTGTGGCACTGTATGTGTCATAAATGAGAGTCTGTTCAGCAGTTTGAGAAACTTGTTCCCATGTGAGTGTTGATTTGGATTTACATACTGATTGTGTGTATATTGCGCAACACTGAGGGGAAGTGGAGCACCCTGCCGTGTTGCATAATTTTGGTTTGGCCATGTGGGAAAAGAACCCCTTGGTGTTTGTAGTGTATTTAGGGGGAAGTGCAATAGTACCCCAATCTTTTCTGCTAAGAAAGTGTTAAAGAGGAGTTCCCTGATGGAAGAGATTACTCTTTCTGAGCATTTTGGGAAAGTGTAGTTGACTTGTGTTTGATGATGCGAATAGGGATGAGAGGTTTATATAATGATGATGCAAACAGTAGCAAACTCCTGCACGATTTGTATAGTGTTGTGATGGTGAGGAACAAGAGTACCCTCTTGCAAATGGAAGCATGGTGAAGTTTAGTAATGTGTGGTGTTGTGGCTGAAAGCCTCAAGTTCAGCTTGAGTGTGCTCTGGGACTTGTCTTAAATGTGTATGAATTAGACATTCTGGCAGATGTGTGGTACTGGAGCTACATCACATCAGGGTGAGGTGTGTTTTGTGTATTTGTTTTTTTATATTTTGTTGTTTCTCCTATATATCATGTGGGACTAACCATCATTTTGTACGAAAGGGAGGATTTGACAAGTGCATGGTGTTAAAGGCAGAGTGCGTTGGTGATTGTCTTGTTTGTGCATGTGATTGCATGTACTGAAGTGGGACAAGTAACAAGAGTAACTGGGTGCTGGAAGTGTTTGCGTGCTAGGCTACATTTTTGAGTATGTGAAAAAGAGGTGGAATGCTGCTGAGTGCCATGGAGCTCCAGTGAGCTGAGGGGCGGGCATGGGTGCTGGCATGTATTAATGAAAAATGGAACAAAGACCAAGCAAGAG
This sequence comes from Triturus cristatus, assembly GCF_964204655.1. Taxonomy (NCBI): domain Eukaryota; kingdom Metazoa; phylum Chordata; class Amphibia; order Caudata; family Salamandridae; genus Triturus; species Triturus cristatus. The sequence goes on along the minus strand of NC_140582.1, from coordinate 1,173,183,196 downwards.
GGATAGAGACATAGATGTGGATGTGGAACCAAGAGAGAGCAAGGAAACGCATGCACTCCCATGGAATGTTCAAAAGAAAAATGTAGTAACCTGAATATAGGCTGCTGAAGTGTACAAGTAATCTAATCGAAAGAATAGTAAAGAAGTTATGCTCCAGATAAGAATCGGGCTGACCCAAAGTCCAATGTAAGTATTGGTACTGTACACAGTAGGTCTTTTGGCTCATAACAGACAAGCCGTCTGTTGGCACCAGTGCCCTGTTTATCTCAGCAGAGTTGTAATGCAACAGCAGTAGTTTGTTCTGGTAGTCAAGGGATGACATTTGGGCTAGTGGCTAAGTAGCCAACTTTTGGCTGTGCTACTTCAATGAAAATCTTGGTATTCTGGGCAGATCACATAATCTCCCAGAGTCTAAAGATTGTAAACATATGTTATATGTAATGTAATTGTACAGTTCCAGTGTGTTATAGTGTTAGGCCTGGCATCTTTTGGCCTGTTTCCCCAGTCTTTTTGCTTTCTGACCTCCTGTTTTGGTGGTATGCTGCTCTTTGTTTTTACTGGTTTACTGTCTCTGCACACTTTGTCACTGCTATTCAGTGTTAAAGTGCAAGTGCTCCTACTGTTAATTGTGTTATGATTGGTTTTCCATAATTGACATATTTGATTTACTATGATGTTTCTAGTCAAGTGCACTGCGTGTGTCCAGAGCCTGTAAATCAAATGCTACTAGCAGTGGCGGCTAGTTGGGAATGGTGGCGGGGGAGGGGAGGGAGAGTTTAGAAGAAAAAAACCTTACCTTATCATCGCCGATCGCTAGCCGCCGCCTCTCCTCCGATGCAGGAACAGGAAGCACCCAGCCTCCCAGAATCCCCTGACCAATCACAGCGCTGTTAAGGCAGTGTTGTGATTGGTCTGGGTGTCATGTTTCGGTGCTAAGACAGGGACTGGGAGGTTGGGCATGTTCTCCACCCAGGCTTTAATGCAGCCTGGGTGGAGAACATGCAAAGTGCGCATGAGAGTTTGGGTGGTTCGAGACAGCCCGTCAAACCGTCATGTGCACTTAAGTGCAGCAGGAACCACTCCTATTATCTCTCCCAGGCAAGCCCAGCCCTCCCCAACCTGGCTGGTTCCAAGAAGAAAATGATAATAAGGTAAAGTTTTTAACAATGGGTTATTATCATTTTCTTTTTGGACTTAGTGGGGTAACGCTCCTCTGCCGGAGCCGCCCCTGGCTACTAGTGAACCTGCAGCACTGATTGTGCCACCCACACAAGTAGCCTTTCAAAGATGTCTCAGACCCGCCAATGCAGTGTCTTTGTGCAGTTTAACTGCCATGTCGATTTGGCAAATGCACCCACTTGCCAAATCTAACCCTTACCTTTTTTCTACATATAAGTCACCCCTAAGGTAGGCCCAAGGTAGTCACATGGTTAGGGTGCACTATATGTGAAAGATAGGACATGTGCTGGTGTGTTTTACATGTCCTGATAGTGAAGTACTAGGCATTTCGTTTTTCACTATCGAATGGCTGTCTTTCCCATAGGTGATAATTGGAGCTGCCTTATAACATTTTATAAGTGTGACTTTCAATTGGTAAAAGATTGAGAAGTGGAGTTTAGGCTCCCTGAGCTCAGAATTTAATAATGCATCTTTTAGTAAAGGTGATTTTTAAATTGTGTGTTTGAAAATACCACTTTTAGAAAGTGGGCATTTTCTTGCTTAACCATCCTTTGTGCCTCTGCCTGCTTGTGGATTCACCATCTTGTGGATTCACCATCTAGTTTTAGACTGACATGGGCTGTTTGTGAATTCACTCCGGACAATCTCACACAAAGGGAGCTGAGGTGTGCCCTGCCTATGCTGATACGCCACCTGAGCTAGAGTGGTGGGAGAAGTTGTCCCTAGCACCTGAATAGGCTGTGGCTGCCCTGCACAAGCTGTCTCCACCCTCTGCATTGAAGCTGGACCAGGGAGGAAAGAATTGTTTTTTACTGAGCAAGAGGGATTTTATGTATAAGGCTTCAAAGAGAAAAGTAGTATAAATAGTGGGCCCCTAGCCCCAGAACTTTAGAACAACTAAGGACCCTGCCAGGAAGAAGAGCTGGAAGAACTTCGGGAGGAGAACTACTCTTTTACTATTTGCTTCTTGGTTCGGTTGGCCTGCATTTGCTGCTTCTGTCTTGGGCAGTGAAAGGGCTGAACTGAACTTTCTTATATCCTGCTGTTGAAGTTTCTCCAAGGGCCTGAAGTAGAGCTTGCCTCCTGTTGGAAGTCTCAGGTACCCCAAAGGCTTAACCATCCTCTGGGTACCTGCACCTGGAACGGTGTGTTTCAGCTGCCACAGAGGGAAAAAGCAACCCAACTCCATTAACAACGCCGCATCCGGCTCTGTGGCCTGAAGGCACAGCAACGAGCACTGCCACAATTTGCACAGCAACCCTGGTCTCACTAACGCCATCCAGCGCCATCATCGAGCCACTGCTTGCACTGTGACGTGTGGACACTACACGCTGCACCGTCTAGGTTCCCATTGTCACCCTGGTCTCACTGACAATGATGCTCCAACTGCCCTTGATGCTGCTGCCTGCACTGTGGTCTGGAGGCACTGCTTGTAAGTTGCACAATGCACCGCCTCATCCCACACCACAGCCTCTGCCCACCCATGTCAGCACGATCGACTCCAGATCGTCTACCCTCGACAACAATTCAGCAACAATGGCGCCGCTGCTTGAACGGTGGCGTGTCAGCACAGCAACGAGCACCGCCCCACTTTGCACCCCAGCCCTGGTCTCACCGCCACCACTAGACTTTGTCAACAAGCCACTGCCTGCACCACGACCTGAGTGCACTCACGCTGCACCTCTCAACTTCGCACAGCAATACCGACACCTGCCGACGCCAGCATTCCTGACTTTAACCTCACAGAGGTTGTTCTGCAGCACGTGTGACTTCAGGGCCCCGATGACTCCTGCACAGACCTCTTAAACCAATGCCTGCTTACAACGTCGCCTCTTCAGGAGCTCATCGCAAGCTCTACAATCCCCATGGTAGTGGTACCCCAACAGTAGCTGGCCGCGACCTCATGGTTGGCCTGAACTGTTGGATTTGTTTGTTCCCAACACCGTGATAGCCCTGAACGGAGCTATCAACTTCAAGGAACGGTATTTTAAGTTGATTCATGCAATATTCATATCCTCATTACTGTACGTCGAATTTTTATCGTTTTGGTCTTGTTTTACACAGATACATATTGGCCATTTTTCTAAAACTGATGTGGTGTCCTTTTGTAGTGTTTTCAATGTATTACTGTGTGTTATGTGCAAATGGTTTGCCTCTGAGATAAGCCTTACTGTTTGTGCCAAGCTCCAAGGGGGTGGGCAGGGTTTTTTTTAGAAGTGTATTCCCCTTACGCTGACTTGGACAGGGTACAAACCTGCCAACCAGAGACCCCCATTTCTGAAAGTTAGTAACTAGAAAATTTACAATTCACACCTTCATTGCCAATATTCAGCACATCTCAAGAAATTTGCACACACATGGTTCCATTGCAGGCAAAAGAAACCTGTTCAGCTCTGTTTTTGACCTAAATAATGACCACAATCTCGTATTGTCTGCAATCGTCCCCCATCAATGTATGCTGCACCTTTGCTACCCAGCTAGGTTTTTGCTAAGCCACGGCGATCTGTTGCCCTCCCCATGTTGCCCCACAAAGTGCCCTCTTCTCAAGGGACAAGACTTGGCAGGTCGCTTTCACTAACCCCTGAGACTATTGCACCCGTTACGTGGCTCAAGGGGAACACAACTACCACACAAATATGTCCCACATAATTTACAAACTAATATGGCTCAAATGGGGTGATAGTGCGGTGAAGTTTGCCAGTCAGTTTAGAAGATGTGTTTTGTCAGATGTGAACATACTGGGAAAATTGTTTCACTAGAAAAAAGATAAATGAAACAGAAATAAAGGTAACAATTTTTAATTTCCAAACCCTACGGATGGACAAGTTACAAAAAAGGCAAAGGTATAAACTGTCTTTATCAACATTAAACGTGACCTAGGGGTATTTGCACAATAAATATGTTTCAATCTGGGGCAGCTCCTCCACTAAGGTGGAGGAGCGTCGCCCCACTGCACTCAGAGCAGGACGAATAAAATTACAATAGCCTCATATTATCATTTATTTTCGCTACAGGGCTGGGAGAGGGCAGGACTGGGGTGTCAAGGGAAGGAGTGGTGGCACACTCTAAGTGTGCATGACGGTTTGTCTGGCCGTCTTGGGTCAGCTAAACAGTCATGCGCACTTTGCATGTTCCACACCAATAATGAAAGGACAGTGGTATACTTATTAGGGGAACGGCGCTACAAAGGTGAAGTCACCCACTATCTGTATATATATATATAAGTATTTGTTCAAAGGTGCTGTAAGGTAGGGAGAACCACCAGCCTCCCCAAACTCGTGCAGCCTGTGCTACACTTGTAATACAAGAAAACAACAGCCCCAGCACACAATAAATAACACAATAAATATAAGGGTTTGACAGCTGTAGCTACAGTAAGTCAAGACAGTGCAACAAGTATTTTGAACATGTTTCTTTGGTTCTTTTATTCTTCTTTTTTGCTTCTTTTTTTTCCTCTTTCTCAGTCTTTATATACAGGTTTACATGCCAACACGTGTTTTGTCGCCAACATGGAAATTAACCCTGTGACTTTTTCAAGGCTCTTGAGTCCAGTGTTGATAAAATGTTATAGTGTGGTGATATTTCCAACCCATACGGTATGTAGGTGAGGGTAGTCAAGTGATGCGTCCCAAACAGCCGCGGTCAGTAGTAGGAGTTCCTGCAGGGCGGTGACGTCGGGAGGGGGAGGGGCAGGGTGGGGGGTAGTAAACTATGGAGTACGGAGGTTTACAGGTAAGTAAACATGTAAATTAATAAAACGAATTTCATTGCGTGCACTGCATCGCATTTGGGGATGCAGTGCACGCAACAAAATTCGTTTTATTAATTTATATGTTTACTTACCTGTAAACCTCCGTAATCCATAGTTTACTACCCCCCACCCTGCCCCTCCCCCTCCCGACGTCACCGCCCTGCAGGAACTCCTACTACCGACCGCGGCTGGTCCCAAATGTAAAACAAATCCAGAGTAATGGTCTGTCACCGGGTTATTCTTCCATGTTTCCTGACACTGCACGAACGTTCCACACCAGGCTGTAATACATAACCTAGGGGTCTGGCGGGGGGGGGGGGGGGATCACAGTGCTGCATTGCAGCATTGTGATTGGTGTAGGAGAGCCTGTGTGTTTATGGGACGAAGCAGGGAAGGCGGCTGTGAAAAGGAACCGAAGCTGAGGAAAGACGGCAGCTGTGAAAAGGTAAGTGTTTTTAAAATTTTTTGTTCCCCATCTCCATTCCCCCGCCTCGCCACCCCCATTCCCTGCCAGCCACCACTGGTTTCAATACTGCTATAAAGTGGCAATGGAAAAGTTGAAAATCACTTAGAAGTAATAATGTGCTTACATGAGTAAAAAACAACTATGTCTTGAGCAGGTTTTGACTTTGCGGCAATATTTCATTAAATCTTGCCACTAATATTTCTATTATTTCAATATGATTTAGCAGCACTAATAACCATTTTCATATAGTCGGCAAACAGAAAAGCTATTTTAATTGTTGGCCTGTAAAGTCTGCCATTTTTTCTGGTTTACTTTCACCTTCGACCACGCGAAAATCTTCCTGCCAAGAGCAGTTTCCTTCACTGCCTAGCGAAATCATATTTACTCTGCTAGAACCCAGGAAAGCTTGAAAAGAATGTGGCCTTAACAGCTAGAGCGGTTTCGGCAGGGACTCGCAACATCCTGTGATTCTGGGTAAATTACTTAATCTCCCCGTGCAAAAATGATTGTGTCTGTCTGTAACGCAGCTGGTGCTCATGTAAAGCACTCCGATACCTTGGGGTCAAGTTTACGCTACATAAAACTCTGGAAAAAAATTAGGAATATTTCGCTGCATGTTTACTTGTTATAGGTATAGTGTTTTTCATAGACCTTCTAGAATTTTGCTACAGAAATGCTTTGCAAACCACCACATCATGTACAGGCTTAAAGCTTGAACTTGGGATATAACATTTTAAGCACAAACTGTGTTCCCTGATTCTGCCGAAACTCTCAACTGACCCCTAAAGTTCTGTGGCTTGGTGTTATACAATTGTTTTGATATGTAAATTATAACATTGATTTATTTTTTAGATACCAAGAAGTAAGTAGATGCTGTGCCTCTGAGGCAGCTGTTCTTAATTTCATTTATGATACAAAACAGAAGATCAACTTGCCAAGATTAAATACAATTGCAAAAGTAAATTAACCAGAAACATGATTTTCTAATCTTTTATATGTTATGGTTCTGAAGTGAATGGCCACTTAGTGAAAATGTTCAGTCAGACCCTCAAAGGATTTCCTCATTTGCAAAACATTCACAAAAACTGCACTTTTGTCAAATGCCCACACTTTTTACAAAAGGGCCTGCGAAATTCCTTTTAGTGGTCCAGAGTTGACCACTGAGCCAAATAAAAGGAGGGGGTCAGTGAACAGGCGAGGTGTTTGGTTACTCACCTAATACGTCACAGCCCCCTGCCCGGAGGTGCCTACAGAACACTGCTGCAGCTCAGACCGGGAAACCAAATAGCAGGTAAATTTTGTCCTGGCCCGGCAACAGGGCCGGCTTTAGTGCTGGTGGTGCCCTGTGCGACAATGTTTGTTGGCGCCCCCCCAATGACCACCTCCACCAGGGAGTCTCTCACTAGCACCCTTTAACAGTGATGAAGTCTCCATAACCACACTCTCTCAGATGCATTGAATTAGTTATATAGCGCCACTCATACCAGTTTGGGGTGTCCGAGCACTTTGCATCACACACACATTACACAGAGACAATCATAGGTGTGTAAATCAGTGTATAGGAAATGTTACATAAGCCAAAAGACTAAAAGTGTAGGAGTCACATGTCATCCATACTGGTAGGCAGTATAGTTTAAGAGTGCTTGGTGTGGAGAAGCACAAACTCAGAGTCGAAAAAGAAACAGCATAGTTGGGAGTTCTCTTTAATAATAAGAATCGATTTCTAGCCAAATTAATCCTTTTTGCAACATTAATGATGTTCTAATAATGTATATTATTTTGCAGTGTGTATGCAGTTCTAGGATGAAAGTTGATAGCTCACTGTTCTATATTAGGGCTTTAAGTTATAAATTGCAAGTAACAAAAGGATGTCTCTTTTGAAAGCAGTAACCTGCTGATCTATGTACATCATACGCACTCTGTAATCTACTTGGTACACGTTCTTTGCAGCAGGCATATTAACCCTCTGCACTAACTTCCCATAAGTCAAAACCTCAACTATGCAAAATGCTGATCTCTCTCCAGGACGATAATTAATCACAGGAGTTATCTTGACATTTATGTGAGGCCTGGTAATTGCCGGGGGAAAGAAACGCTGCACTGCTTCAAAAGCGTAATAAAGGTTCAAGCTCGGCGCCCCCAGGAAGCCAGCACCCGGTGCGGTGGCACCGGTCGCACCGCCCTAAAGCCGGCCCTGCCCGGCAAGCTATGCAGTTTCTCTGCTCCTCTTCTCCCGCCCTCAGCACTCCCACCATCCACAGGCTGAAAGTGGATTTGTGATTGCTGGGGCACTATTTTAAAAAAAAGAAAAAAATAAGAAAGAATTCGGGCCCGCCACCCATAGGCATTTGGTGAGTCCCGCTGGGGGCAATATATATTTTTTTAAAAAGAAAGAATTAAGGTCCACCGTCCATGGGCATGTGGCGGGACTCACAGGGGACGACATTTGAAAAAAAATGGAAGAACAGGCTTGCCACCCATAGACATGCTGTAGGTCCCACTGGAGTCAATATATATATTTTTTAAATTAAGAAAGACTTTGTGACGGCCGCCCATAGGCATTCGGTGGGACCCACTGTGGGTAATATTTAAAAAAAAATAAAGAAATTCCGGCCCGCCGCCTGTGGGCATGCGGCGGATTCTGCTGGGGCACAATTGTTTTTTTAAAAGGAAAGAATTCTTGGTAGTTTGGGCTACACTGTTCCCATGTGGAGCAGGGTCATGACTGATTTGCATATGGCTGTGTTCAAACTGGGGTGGCGTAGTGAGCAAAAGAACGATATCTTCACTAGGGGTGAATATTTGATTCATTCAGCATTCCGTCCATCATTTGTTGTCGCAGGACTTTTCGCCTGTGGACATTAGGCAGGACCCGCTGGGGGGAATATTTTTTTGAAAATGATTGAATTCGAGCCTGCCGCCCATGGGCATGTGGCAGGACCCGATAGAGCACTATCGTTTTTTAAAAAGGAAATCATTTGTGCCTGCCGCCCATGGGCATGTAGCAGGACCCTTTGGGGTACTAGTTAAAAAAAAATTAAAAAAGAAAGTATTTGGCGCTGTCACCCGTGGGAATTTGGGGGGACCCACTGGGGGCAATTTTTGTTTTCTTTAAAAAAGAAACTAAAACAATTTGCTGGTAAAATACCTGAGAGTTGCCATTTTAGCGCCACTAAATTGCTGTTTTTGTGCCACTAAATTCACTAATTTATGCCGCAATATCCTCTGGGTCTGTTCAGTGATTGGAATTTGTAGTAGCCCTTTGGGGAGCATTACTGGATGATAGGGGTTTTTGCTGTCTGGGGTCGGATCACATGTTCCCCAGTGAGGAAGCAGGGTTTGATGTAGTTTTTCTTGAATAAAACTTTTTTTTTTAACAAAGTGAGTTTCCTGTAATTTAGCTTTGTTTATATATGATGTCGTTTTTCTTGTATAAAGATTTTTTTGGGGCACCAAGTGAGTTTCCTGTAATTTTGCTTTGTTTACACACGATGAAGTTTTTCTTGTATAAAGATTTTTTGATGGCACAAAGTGAGTTTTGTGTAGTTTGGCTTTGTGCACACAGTAAAGACTAGAACATCTACAGGGTCCGAATCAGAGGATGGCAATGTTAGATCTGCCAATCAGTAGCAGCTTTACTGGTGCATCATACCAGAAGGTCCACAGCCCATTTCGAATTGTATTCTAGGGGTAAAGCTTATGTTTCCTTCCGGCGGATATCCCAGGAAGCCATTATTTGTTTGACTGTTTCAGGGGCTCCAAGAGGACTTGTGAGAGTAATACAACTGGCTGCACTGCCTTCACTGCACCAAAACAGGTCATATGTGTGGTCTGCATTAATCTATGCTGTGGGCATTTTGTTTTCTTATAATGCTTTATTAAGGATAAACCTTACCCAAAAGTAAAAGATCATGGATGACATGATCACCAGATATCTGGATATTACCGGCATGCAAACGATGCAAGCTGTGATCACTGATAACCAAATTTATCCTCCATATCTTACTAATCACTGCCACCTTTAACTTAAACGGCACATTCCTCTCCAGCAGTTCTCTGGCTGTTGATCCAATTAGTGCCCTTACCACATTGGATTCAAGATGGCCTAAGGGTTGGACTTGGGCATGAAATAAAAATGTAAATAAGCTAATGAAAAATGTGTTTTCCTTAACATCTTCACTTCTAACTTTCTAGGACTGGTTCATAGGTGGACAATTAAAAGTCGATGTAGCCTCAGAAACCCAGGCAGTGTGCAGCAGGGCTCAGTCGGGAAAAAGGAACGGTTGTTTGTTGAATTGTGAACGCTACAGAAAAGCTGGATCTAGCCCAGAAAGAAAGAACCTTCAAAGAGGCTGTGTTCTTGGCAGATTGAAATCCCACAGAGGCTGTCCTTGGCAGTCTATGTACCGTTTAAGAAGGTCAAGGCTCAGATTTGCTCCAAACTCTCCAAAATTGAGGGTGTAAGACAACCCCATTCAGGTCTCAGTAGAACAATTTCTTCAAAGGTCTAAAATGTCCTGTTTCCTTGCTGCAAGGTTACTCTTTAACTATCAACATCCATATTATTGATTGATATGGGACTGTGCATTAAACCGCTCTTGTTATGCTTGGGCACATTGGCTTCGCTAACTTCCTAAGTGATATGTCAAGAACAGAACAAAAAGCTCCTCAGAGTCTGGGGTCTGGTCACATTTCAAGACAAGATTGAATAATTGTCAAAATACAGAGCCAGAAGTGAAAGCTTATTATAGGTACAAAGAGCAATTTACCGCAGTGTGTTTTAGAAGCAATGGTTATGACATTCCTCAAGCCTCAGTTTTTTTTATTAGTGTTTAGTACTTCCAAAAGCCAGATTCCCATTACAAAAGGCAGGTTGCAACATTTTCATGAAACATAGCCTTATGTTATGTTATTTATTTATTTTTATTTCTACACTTGTATATAGCGCAAACGTGACCCATTCAGGTATCAGAGAACTGTACATTAAAAAAAGCAAAAAGTAGACTGGCATGAGTATACAAATAATGAAGAACAAGAGAGGTCATTCAAAAATGCAGGATCCCCGACATAAAATCCAGATTTGGAGTGGTCACATAGAAAATATATAGAGTGGCATCATAGAAGAAGGATGTATGACAGTACAACACGTGTCATTACAACGCGTGCAGTTACATCGCATGCGTAACAACGCATGCGATGTTACAACGCTATGCCATTACAACGCAAGTCTTTACATCGACTTGCGCTAGATGGCATGCTAACATTAGAAAAGTGTAATTTACTATTCCAACTCCAGTCCACTTAACAGTAGGGAAGGTGTTGGGATAGTAAACTACACTATTTATAATGTTAGCACGCCATCTAGCGCAAGTCGATGTAAAGACTTGCGTTGTAATGGCATTGCGTTGTAACATCGCATGCGTTGTAACGCATGCGATGTAAAAGCTGCGCGTGGTAAAAACCGCGTTGTAATGGCTGTTCCCCTAGAAGAACAACGATGGGTGTGTAGTATGAGCAGAAAGTCTCTTGGAGAGGCAAGCCCCAGACGTTAGAGACTAGGAAGGTTGCATCATTGTTGAGGATTTATTTTCTATAAATTTGTGGATATTCAGAACAAGGGAGCTTGTGCTTCGTGAAGTTCTATTCCCACCATATAGAATGAGTTTCTGGGCCAGGTAGGTTGGAGTGTTGTGGTGAAGAGCATTATGAGTCATAAAAGCAATGTTTTGATCTATCCTTGCCTTGCAGTTTATCAGATCAGCGCTTTGAGGTGTGGGGTGATATGATCCCTTGTTTTAGAGCCTGTGATGAGCTGAGCACAGTTGCCGTCATGGGTGCCAGTTCTGCTTTTGATACGCCCACAGGGTAGCTCTACTAAAGTCTAGTTTGGAGACCACAAGTGCTTGAATTGCTGTCTTGAGATCCACAGGCTGTCATTTCCCTAGTACGTGCAGTTGAAAGTTGGCACCTATGGTGGCAGCACTGATGGGATCATGCATGGAGAGGTGTTTGTCCGAGATTATTGCTAGGGATTTTGATGAGGTTATGATGTGTGGGGTACCATTCAAAGCTGTTAGCTGTGAGAGACATTATTTGATGTTAGGAGTGATATTGGGTGGTAAGGTTAAAAGAAATTAAGTTTTGACTGAGTTCAGTTTAAGGTGGTTACAAGAGCAGGTTGAACAGGATGGGGCAGAGTGGAGAGCTTTGGGGAACACCAAAAGTGACCGGTGTCTAGTTGGATAGAGTGTACTTGATCAAGACACTAGGAATGAGGAGATCCATTATAACATGGTACCTGAGAGACCCGTCCTGTGTCCTAAGAGGTTCAAAAGGCTCCCGTGTTTGACTGTGTCAAACGCAGCTGATAGATCTAGCAGAAATAATAATCAGGATTCATTGTAGTCGAGAAATCTCAGGACATCATTGAGAATGTGGAGCAGGGCAGATTCAGTACTGTGACCCAGCCCGAAACCAGATTGGCATTGGTAGAGGAGTTGGAATTGCTCTATGTGATTGCAAAGTTGTCGATGCACACATTTTTCAAGAAGCCTGTCCACAGTTGGGATGTTAGAGATTCGTCCATAGTTGTTTCTGACGGGTCTGCCTTGCATTTTTTAATATAGAGGTAACCCAGGCACTTTTTAGACAATCTGCTATAGAGCCTTGCATTGGAGAGGCATTGATAATCCTGGCCCATAAGGGGAGCAGGGAGTGTTCGATCTCGTTGAGGACTTTGGAGGGCAAGGGGTCGTTGAAGTGGTTCGAACGTTTCAGAGAAGTTAATAGTTTTAAGATGTCAGCTTCATCAAAAGACTTGAAGATGGACCAAGAGGCATTGTTTTTGGTTTAAGGGAAGGGCATTCATGGCAGTCTCCATGAGCTATGGGGGAGTGAGTTCGAGGGGCTTCAATCTGTAAGATCTTCACAGAGATTTGGAGATCGGTGTCAATTTTCTTTTTTTGTTTAGTTTGTTATGTTATATGATGTTATGCAATGTGATGTTATGTTATGTGATGTTATGTTACCTTTTCGTATGTTTACTTGTAGAGTTCATGACTCACCTGGAAGGGTATCCTGGCGCTGACAGGAGAGGGCTCTGGGTGAAGAGCAATGACTTCAGTTTCTTGTGGAACTCATGGACTGAAGAGGGGGCTCTGATATGTAGGGGGAGGCCATTCCAGGCTTTAAGAGCAAGGTATGACAAAGCTCGACTTCTAGCCCTGGCTGTGCTCATGCAGGGGATGCGTTCGAGCAGGAGGCCAGCCAAATGGAGGTTTCTGGTCTGGATGTGGAAATTGCACATAAACAGTAAAGAGAAGTTCCCACAGAGAAGTACTTGTCTTGCAGAGTATGTCTGTATTGGCAATGACCCACATATTACGTACATTCGGCCATGGAACAGTGTAAAGTTGTGTGAAATATTGGAAAATGGCACTAGGGTAATTCTGCGAACTGAATACAATATTTGGCCCTTAAAGGCAAAGCCAATTTGGCTTAATCAACTTTTCGAGTTTAGTGAGCTGGTCCACGTGCTGTACAGTATATTATCTGGATCTTGCTACAGTTTGCATAATGTGATGTATCCCCATGGGGAGACTCACACGTTTTGCAGTCAGTGATAGGTTTGCACCATAGGACGTGACCTGGTGATGTAGATGATGGTGGAAATAAAAAATGATAAATGTATCTAATGATTTTGATTGACCAAGGAAGGATGGCAGGCATTGTAGAAACATATGCCCAACCCATCGAAGGTGGCAGGAGAAGTGTTTTGTAATTTATAGTGTAAACAACTGTCAGGTTGTCAGCATATTATGGATGACTTGCTCTTGCTCTCTTGAGGTGAGCATGTTTTCTCTAAGATTCAAAGGGTTAGCTTCTGTGCCATTGCAACAGTAGAATATAGATTAACCTTCTCCTAACCAGAAAACATAATTGTCTATAATGTACCAAGATTTCTAAATCTGAAAATTGTGTTTTCTGTGTGAAGTCCCCTGAGATGATGACAACACTAATTAATCTTGAGCTGAGAGGAGCGATATTGGGCATGTCCTATTAGACATTTTTTGCACAGTCTGCCAAAACTTTAAAGATAATTAGTTATCTTTGACTTGAATGGTGGTTTTAGTTGGCATGTCTCTGCGGCAAGCCCACATACATAACCACAGATTGAACTGAACTGACAAGTATGGCGTACATTGAGGTGGTGAGCAGAATTTTGACTATGTCAAAGAGGTGAGGCAGACTGGAAGGGAAGGACACATACCTTAGGGAGCATACTTCATTGTCTCTTCCAGGGTGGTGAGTGAAGCATATTATAAGCAGGCAATAAGTGGACTCACAGAGTGAGTCACACATTTCTGTGCCCAATTGTGATGCTAAAATTAAGGTTATCTAATCAGTAAAACAGTGTTTTCAGATTTTGAGGAGGTTGTGATGGTTGGATCATAGTAGATCTTAGATTATTTGTGCTGGTGTGCCACATTTTGGTAGAGGTCAAAAACGGAAAGTTATTATTATTTTCAATACCTTTCAAATCAGATGGATGTTTGACCGCACACCTGAATGTTTTTGAGCTCCCATACTGGGATTTGCCACACAGTCAGTTGATGTGAGCAGGTAGCAAGGAGATGGCACCAAGCATTTGTTGAAAGTGAAATGTGGTAGCGATCTGAATTGAAAAATACTTTCATGAATGGGTTAGAGGCCATGTGCAGTATGAAAGTATGCTAGTGATTCTGCAAGAATTTGATAGAACCACAATGCCCCTAATGTGTTGTTGGGTCTTGAGTTGGGAGTGCCCACTTCAAATGAGTACCCACATAGTGGGCCCTCGGCCTGCACCTGCCTCTCAACAGACAGTGCTCCTTCTCTCTTCAACCTACCATCTTGTCTTTCCATGCTGTGCAAGGTGTGAGAGCGCAACACTCTGAACTTGCAGGCTCTAGGTGCATTCAGAGGACGCCAAGCCTATTGATTAGTGAGTATATGTTTCTCATGGTCCTTGATAGGCAATTAAGGTACTTGGTTGCTGCAGTCAGGGCCTTGTTACCAGCACTTGCAGAAAATGCTTAAAGATTTTGTTTGAAAGCGTGTTTGAAGTTTAAACTGTAACAGAGATGTGAAAGTAATGTTTCAAAGATAACCTTATGGGAGTATAAACTTATATTTCTTTTTGCACATTTCTGATGTACATGAGGAATGGGAAGGATTGCCATCTCTTTAAAAGGCTTTTAATGTTTTCTCATTACACATAAATTGTATCATCGTCTAAAAAGACAAGCTTAAATACATGTATGAACCAGAGAGTTTGCTCTCATTTAACAGAAGGCAGTTACCTTTATTAATGAATGGAGTGAGATAATGCCAAAACCTTTACGACTAAGATTGAGAATTTATGTTTCAGTTTCAGGACTGTCAGTATTTCACTTAAACTCAGAGTTTGAGACACAGAGATATTGTGATGGTATATTATTTATAGCAAGTGCTCGACGTTGCAATACATTGACAAAGGAGTAAGGATATGTATTTGAATCTTTAGATATCCGTTTTGAACACGTATATGTCAGCACGCTGCAGAGCGATGAGTCAAAGTGGTGATATTCAGTGTCTCTATTTCTATCTCGTATTCCATGCCCCTTTCCCCAGGGTCTATTTCTAACCAGCATATTCCTAGCACGTATGATTGGCTGCGGATCTTGAGAAGCGCGGAACAGTTCATCACTCCTTGTGGATCCTGCATTCAGGTTGGTACATTCTGACACCACAAGACATATATTAAAACAGGACTGGAATATTCACAATACAAGAGGTGCACCTTTAATGAGAAAAAATATGCAAGCATTTATTTGCTTTCACTTAATGCAATAGCACACACGTTATTACAAAATCAGTGCTTAATTTGTAAAGTGCCAGGGCTCTCGTCAGGAGGTCACTGAGGCTTGCACCCCACATTGCCCCTGCCAGGCTGCCAATAATATTAACAACATAACTACTAAGCATCATACTCCTACAAGTGTGACAATTTAGACTATTTCAGGCCCCCAAAGCTGTAAGAATGACTTGGGCGGCAGATAATAGTCATGTTTTATGTATATTAAATTAATAATTAATTGTTTCTGTGGTCATCTCTATGTTAGCCAGACAGCTCCACCTTGTGGCAGATTATCATAAGTGCCGGTGTTGACAATTAAGTGCCAGTGCCGAGCACCGGAAACCACAGGCTCAAATTAAGTACTGTATAAAATGTTATTCAAGCAGTTAGGCTAAATTGTATCAATCTAAAAAAAGTGACCTGTTATTGGTGAAGTTTTGAGTATGAACTGCAGAATTTGGAATGTTTTCTTTCCCGAAGAGTCCTCTACATATTTTATAGCCTTGGGATCAAACTTGTACGAACACCTACATCTTTTAAATCATATATGGTAAACGTCATTGTTATAAATACAAAGATTCCTTTAGATAATGTTTAGCATGAAAAGCGCTGCCTCCTGGATGTAAATTAGTAATACAATCTGAATCTAAAATGGGCGTCCTTTCTTTAGATTCCAAATGGCTTCTGCCATGTGTTTACACCATTGGTCATTCTTTACTATAGTGTGTGCTGCTTGTATGTGACCTTGTGCTCTAGAATCCAAAGTAACTCTTCTATGGCATATCTGCGACCACGGTTACAAACCCCTCTTGGAATATGGTCACTAGCTGATTGTTCAATTTATATACATATTACTGCATGCTGAATGTAGTAATTCTGTATGTCAGTCGTGGGGTTTTAATTTGAGAAAGTTCAAACACAGCTCTGAGAGAATCTCTGCTTAACCCCTGATAGCTATGACACAAGCAGCAAACAATGCTCAGAGAAGTGTGTGTTAAGTTAAAGTAGTATTAATACTTTTAAAGTAAAGAGCACAGCACAATAACAATTTTAAACAATTCGGAAAAATAGAGAAAAATTTACAAAAAAAGACATGACAATCATTAAAATAGGTCAAGTGGAACCAGATTTATGAATATCTAAAGTTTTAAGGCAATACGTTCCGAGAACAAATAAAGCAACATTGAAAACAGCATTTAGTGGCTTACTGGACCTAGGCGTGTTTTTGGTGACCACTGTGGAGCAGAGGTTGTATACACTAACCAGGTAATCCCAGTCTCAGATTTTACCTGCTGACGTAGTTTCTGTAAAGGAAGCCATAATCTTCCATCGGTGCAAGTTTCACGGCTGTAGTCAATAAAGATCCCACAAAATCGGATTTGGCATCATTGAGCTCCACCTATTGAAATTGGTTTTGGTGCCAGAAACTCTGAGCAGGAAAAACCTGGTTTTCATAGAGGCTGAGGTCACTTCGCGGGTCCGGTAGGTTTGCGTTTTGCCTCAGTCCAAGGTTTTTCCTTTTTATTTAAGTCAACATCCTCCAATGGGGCAAGACTGGGATCTACAGCCAAGCAAGGTTCCTCAAGGCCAAATAACTGAACCGTGCGCTCCTATTGAACCACTTTTCAGCACAGTAAAAAGTTCTGAGTGAGACAAACCGGGTTTTCTTTGCTACCTGTGAGTGACCTCCTTGTGAAAGCCTTAGCACCTAGTCCCAATCCATCGGGAGTGGAAAAGGTAGCAGATTCCACTTTTCTCCAGCTGTCGGGAAATCTCCTCCTGGTCAGTGCTGCAGTCCTCAGCTACTTGAGGCTGGCCTCTAAGCAACATGTCTCTCTCTAGAAAGTCTCCTGCAGCGTCCAGTCCTCTGTGGACTCTTGGAGCCAGGAGTCCTTCTGCTTTTTGTTTCACTGAAGAAGGTACACTGGACGCCAGGCACTTGAACCTTGGAGAGCATCTGCTGTCACTGGGTGTCAGCAGAATTCATGAATTCTCTATTCCTCAAGTGAGTCTTCTTCTTCCAGCTGGAATCAGGAGGCTTCTTCCAGCAGGGCCTTCTTTCTTAGGTGAAGTATTCCCTCGTCTAAAAATGCTCTTAACAGGCCCCACGAAATTCTCACTATGCAGGTGTAATCTCACATAATTTCAGAGATTTTGCTAAAAACTCCTGAAATTATGCCCATTCCACATAATTTCAAGTCCGTTCAAGGATAAATCCTATCATAGAAGCACAGGAACAAAGTGAAAGAATAGAATACATGAGGATGTTATTTGCAGAACTTGTGTTCTTTGTGCAATATGTTTTGGTGAAATGCTTCTTGGTGTTCAAAATGGACACCTGGACGCACATCACATTAAAATATAGCACATAATTGTGTGGTGTTTTTCCAACATTTTACATAATTATGCAAAATAATGTACGCAAATTTCACACATCGAGAGGGCGGTTGTTGAGGTGCAGGTTTATCCTGTTCACTGACCAGGGACTGGAGGAATTCTGCCACCCAATCGTAACTATTTTCTCACAGTCTCCCCACATTCTTTTGCAACACTTTCCCTTTGCCTTACTATAAAATGATCCTGAAGCCCCTGTTTCAATATCACGGAACCCTTCAGCTCCCAGACAGGCCTCTCTCAGCTCCTTGGCCTCGTGTTGAACATGGTTTAAAGTAGATCTCGCCTCTAGTTTGACTGGAACATGATTGTCTACGAGGGTTGTAGGAAGGAATAGAAGAAACCCTTCTAGGCATCTACAAGTCAAAACAAGTAATGCTAAGGCTGCCCTTTGATCTGTCAACTTTTCCTGCCTAATCCCAGAACGGCAACCCTGCTGCTGCTGACTTTAGTTTGGAGATGCGAGACTGCTGCGTCACGTCACTGCACCGGTTGAGGGCCAGGCCCTGGCCTGCATAATGGAGACACGAGACTGCTGTGCCACATCACTGGGTTGAGGGCCTGGGCCTGCATTCGTCGACAGCGCGGCTTAGACCTGATTGAGTCAGTCGTCCAATTTAACCAAGTGAAAGTACCCAATTAGTCCAAGTCAGCACTCAGCAGTCTGTGTTCTGCATTTCTGTTCTGCTCTGTGACGCAGCACCACAGTCATGGCCGTAATAACCTATTCAACGTTCCTGCTTTCCACTGCGCTTCAATCGTATTGTCGGTGATTTTTAATAATGATTGCATCCTAGTTAGTTAATTATTTGAGGACCCTACCTCCAGTGAGGAATAGTAGTTAGCATCGTCGGTCGAAAGCAGACGAGCGCTGAGAATAGGAGCGCACTGGCAGTAAGCGCTAAGCGCTATACTTTTAATGAAACAAAGTCACCCATTTGCTTTGTGCAACTGGCTGGCTTCAATTGTTCTAATTGCCTCCTCTGACCGTCAGAGGCAATTGGAACAATTAAAGGACAGTCGCACAAAGCAAATGTGCGTCTTCGCTTCATCAAAAGCAGTTCTTCAATTTCTGAATTGCCTTCCGGGTCGCGTTCCCACTCTATATAGACACTAAGTCTAACACTCTTTGAAGCGCAGTCTAGAGTGACTCAATCTGCACTTCAAAGAGTGTTAGTGTTTATAGAGCAAGAATGCAGACTGGTGCTGGTGCAGTCTGGTTCTCAGCATTGTATCTTGAAATCTGTTATGAAGCTCTGTGGTTATACTGAATAAGCAGCTACCATGTTGTTGTTATATGACATCCCTTTATTAATGTTATAACTGCACTTTCACAATTGCTTTATTAACCTTCTTGCTTCTCAAATTTGCTTGAAAATGTACCATTTACTAAGGGTGGGCGACAAATTCTGTTCCGCTCGCGGAACTTGCAAAATTTCGGCATTTTCGCGTTCCGGGCGGAATGCGAAAATGTCGAAACTTCCGCGATCCGCAGTGGAGCAGAAATATGCAGGGCAGGAATCATTCTGGTACGATGCTCCTGTCACTAAACCTCAACAGGAAGCACTTACAAATATAAATAAAGCAGGTGCCCAAGTTGAAGCTCAAATTCAGTAACGCATTAATCACCACAAAACATTTGTGAGCACGGTCGAGGCTAGGCAGCTGTGCTTTCTCCCCATATCGGCCATCAACAATTTTCTGTAATCCTTGATGGAGCTCTGTGCATCCATGAGTTTCTCAAGCGCAATCCCTGTGTAGTTCCTGATACCAGGAGGTTCTGTCTCCTCATCTGCTGCTCTGATTGGTCTCTGGCCCTTTATAACAAGAGGCATGTGAACTGCATGGAAGTCTCGCCCGTTTGGCCCCGGCCCACTCACCAGCGGTGTGCAACGTCTTCCCGCCCTTTCCCCACTATGATGGACAGCTCACTTGAGGGACCCCGGCGCCCGTCGGCACGGTGGCAACTTTACAGACACACATGGTCGCTGTAGACAACTCTTCTGGCCCTTTACGCAGCTGTAGTGTAGGAAAAGCACTATACATTTACCCAACGAGGTAGCACTTACTGATCAGCCAGTAGAAAGTACTCCAGCTGAGTAGAGATATTGCACAAAATGGTGGCATCTTCTTGGGTAAATATGCAGGGCAGTATTCTTTCTGGCACGATGCTCCTTTCACAAAAATTAAACCTCAACAGGAAGCACTTACAGATATAAAGAGAGCAGGTGCCCGAGTTGATGCTCAAATTCAGTAACGCATTAATCAGCCCAAAATCTCCACGAGCATGCGAAATTTTGTGTGTTTGCGGAGATTTTTTTACGTTTCGCAAAATTTTGCGAAAGGCAATTTCGCACATTCCGCCCACCCCTACCATTTACCTGCCCACTCTTTTTTTTCAAAATTTTCTCGAGAGGAGAACCCTCCGAATCCCCCTTCACTTGTTCGGGCTCGCTCTCTGCGCTCGCTCACCATGGTGCACTCCCACAAAGTGTACGCCTCACCACTAATTGTCACCAGCCACCACTGAGTGCAGGTTTCCTGACACAGAGACCAACTATATCTATGGCTGTCAGCACAGTAGGGAGTGCTCCCACCTGGGATCACAGTGGTAGCATTGCCAAGCACTAGCAGAGATACCACAGCTCTTTCTGAAATTCAAATTTATTCACCTGTTAATACAGTTATGCTTGAAGAAATACCTACAGAAAGAATTATTAATGTTGGCCTTTTAAAACTTGAATTTGGAGACATTTTACAAGGGATAGTTGATCTGAACAGTGTGTCTTTTGCTTTCTCGCCCTAAGTGCGCCGGGTATGCCCAGACATGTGTCCCGGGCTCACTTTGTCACTGGAGTCAAGCTAGCCTGGCCGATGAGGGTTAATGCCCCGAAACCGGTCCCAGGATGCTTGTTTCCGGTCCAGGAAGGACCTGGCTTGACAGTTCGGGCTGGACTGTTCCCATGAGGCACAGGGTCAAGACTGATTTGAACATGGCTGGGTATGAACTGGGGTAGCATAGTGAGCAAAAGAACGATGGATTTAACACAGATCTATTGACTGGGGTGAAAGTTTGGTTTGCTCTGCATTCCGTCCATCATCTGTGTGTCTTTTGGTGAACAGATTGTTATCATACAAGGTGGATGTATTATGATATTTGACCAAAGTAGCAGCCAGATGTTGCAAATGAGGATCATGATAAGCTGGGGCAATTTGCTTATGAGTGAGAGGTTGATATAAGCAAAATGAAGAATGAGAGGAGAAATTATAGAATGTATTTGGCTTGTAATGAAATAAAGAAATTGGGTTTAATAACTTAAATGGCTCACATTAAAGATGTAATCAAAACACATGAGAGTGAAATAGTTTATAGAAATATAAAAAATTGTAGACGAGAGGGAAGACACAAAAATAAAGCTACAGCGAGAAAGGAAAAAGAGTCTTTAAGTGATTTAGAAATAGGAACAGTTACAGAGTTTCCATTACGGGAGGTATATGGAGGGAATTATTGTCAGGATTCCTTCCCGGTTACGTGCTGGCTGTACCGCTAGCGCGGAACCAGGAAGTAAAAAGCTA
This sequence comes from Triturus cristatus, assembly GCF_964204655.1. Lineage (NCBI taxonomy): Eukaryota > Metazoa > Chordata > Amphibia > Caudata > Salamandridae > Triturus > Triturus cristatus. Next base: position 1,173,161,953 of record NC_140582.1, on the reverse strand, counting down.
AAGAACTACAGATCCCGGCATGCTCCGCGAGTCACGCCCCACGTGACCGCGTGGCAACGTCGGAAATAGTGTAAAGGCAGCGGTCCGGGAAGAGGACGTTGCCGATGATTCAGGTTGTTTGTGGACATCAGCCTTCACCAGAGGACTGCATAACAAGGCGGTAAGAGTGCTGTAAGAGCACGTTCCAGGTACCGCTTTTCCCGAGTTCTTGAAGCCACGAGAGGTGGGGCTCCACTTCCATGTTAGGCACTCCTCTTCTGTTGGAAGAGCCCTGGGCTGGGCTCGTGCAGAGGGGGCATTAAGCACCCTCAGCAAGGGACCTTGCCACAGGTTGTTGTGTTTGGGGAACGAGACCAGTACGCGACGGTCTTTTTGGATGTGATAACACTGCTTATGGTCATTTTGATGAACTATTGCGATACAATCCTACGTCCTGTCTGTTGGCAGCAAGCAGGCAGGTTTGGCAGTGCCCGTACAGACAAGTCGTTTAAAGTACCTCATTGCCAGAGTTGTGGGGCAGGACGCCTGATTGGTGAACCCCTTCCCTGACACTCAGGCCGCTATTTTTCGCATCACAGGGGTTATAGGGAAGCCAAGTCTTTTAAGGTGCATGTTCTTCAGCTACAGGGCATTGAGGAGTATCACTGTTTGGGGCTACTTACTTATCCTATAGACTGTGAATGCACTGCCACCCTTCAGGATACTCAGCAATTTGGTTGTCCTGTGTTTTTTGCTTTTATCTTTATCCAGAAGAGAGAGAGAGCATAGGGCGTAGCCCGCAGTATTCGCCTAAAGCCATACCAGCCTATCCCTGTGGAACGTGTTGCATGGGTTTCTGTGAAGTGGACGATCCACTGAGGGGTTTGGGGAACAGGGTGTCACTCAACGTATTTGTTCTTCTTTGTTCTCCCTAGTGCCAGGCAGATGAATACACAAACGCCCTACTCTCTTCTGGTGTTCATGGTTCTGGTTATTTTCCTTTACAGGTAGGGGGAGGCAAATTGCTCTTGAGTCAATTTACAATCGCATCTGTTTTGAATCTGGGCAGGGAGGTTGTGAAACGCCTACTGATATTATTTTCCTGTGTCATTTCCAGGTCTCCCTCCCTGCTGTACCTACCCTTTCCTTCTCCGGCTTGATAACTCCAACAGTCTGTGAGTATTACATTCCGGACTTGGTGTTATCGGGAGGTGGGCCCCCACAGAGCATCAACACCACTCCGAGGATCTGGGAAGGAGGTGCCTGACAATTATGTTCATATGCCCTGATCGAGATCTGATCATTATTCTTTCACAACAAATTTTCAAAAATTGCATAAGGGGCCTGAAAAGTGGTATAATGAAGTTCATAGGTTCACTACAATTTCGAAAATGCTGTGGACTGATTTGAACTTGCTATTTGAGATTGTGGTTCCTAGTGATTTATGGTCTGATTGTAATGTTACTATTGCTTGGTCGACTGAAGTACCAGCTAGGGTTTTGCCTAATAATGTTCCTTCTGATGAGGTAGCTAACAAATACAAGCAGATAATTGAACATTTGAAAAAGATGGTGCCTGAGATAGATATTAATTGGGTAAGAATGTGGAGAATTGCATAAGACCCGAAATAATCAGTGCATGTATATTATGACAGGCTTATTTAGATTTTCAAAAAGCACAGTGAAATCGAAAAGCCTGAGAACAACGGTGCCAGCAGTTTTAGCTCTGCGTTTGTCATGAGTTTGAGTACGAGCTCAATAATCATATAGAGCAAAATGATATGTGGGGGCAGATAAAGAATATAGATTACATTTTTGAAGCTGGCTAAATATAGTAGTGATTGGTTTGATGCAAAGCAGAAGAAAATCAAGGAGAATCTGATGGTTGCCTTGACAAAGCAATTAGAGTGGAGAGTCAGTAATCAGTTGATGGTTTTGGACATGGGTTCATTTGAACCTGGAAATGCTGGAATAAATGCATTGCCCTCAATGCAAGGTGTGAGAATGGGAAATAGAGCAATGCAAATGTAGAGTCACGGAAGAGGGATGGAGAATAATTTTGGAATTAATGCATATGTTGATGTGTGGAAGAAGAACATTGCTTGTCATTTCTGTGGTACAATTGGGCACTGGAAATGGGAATCTCAATTGAATCCAGATAGAATCCAAAATGCCTTTGTTCCTCAAGTGCAGAGAGACAAACAGTCAATAGTCACAAACCAATCAACCTCTGTGCACAGTACGAATGATCAGAAATCGTTTTGCATGAATATGCCTACAGCCCAGGTATTGCAGGAAACATTAAAAACAAGCTGCCATATAGTCCAGGATTCCAACAGAATCAATTTATTCTGAGCAATGGTTTCCTTAAGTTTGCTCCAGAAAATATTTCACAATGTCTGTGCCTGAGGGAGGGGGAAGACTGTATATTTGGAGCAGTCCTAGAGGTAGACCAAAGTGGCTCATATATTGATGGTGAAGTCACTGGCCACTCCATGTCTTTTTAATAGATACAGGAGCTACCTGTTCTACAGTTTGTGCTGTGAAAGTCCCAAATGTACCCCTCTCAGGAAGAGAAGTCGAAGGTGTAGGAATCAGTACTAAACAAGGTGCTAATCAGGTTACAGAAGATGTTCCAATTAAAATAGAGCCAATGGAAAATAATCATTAGTTTATAATTTGTTTGGCAGAGACTTGCTGTGCAAGATGAGCTTATGATTTATTGCACATCGGACAGTGCTGCAATTGTAACTCAAGATGAAAACTGTGTTTGAAATTAAATAAAAAAAATTGAGAGTTCAACTTTTCCCAGTCTCAACTAAAGATTATTTACCGCTAAATTTAAGACAAGCAGTCCAAGAATAGATGTGGGATTTGATTGGTAAAGAGAGAGGGCTAATAAAAAGTGCCATGCCAGAGAAGATCAGTCTAAAACTGAATACTGTTTTCCCTAGAACTAAACAGTACAAACTTTCAAGAGAAGCAGAATGCGGAATGAGACCTGTCATTAAAAAAATTATTGAGCAGGGATTCCTTCAGGAAGTGCTTAGTAGCCCTTGACATTCTCCATTGATGGGATAAAGAAACCACGTGGTAAATAGAGAATAGTACAGGATTTAAAATTGGGATTCCATGTTGTCCCGTAGTACCAAATCCCGCAGTAATCCTGTTTCAAATACCAAGATATGGAGAATGGTATACAGTCATTGACTCATGTCAAGCATTCTTCTCCGCTCCGCTCCTCAAGAAAGTCAATTCCTCTTTGGGTTTCAATTTCAAAATAAAGTTCTCATTTGTTATAGATTTCCACATGGACTGAAAGTCCTTCAATCTTTAGCCAAATTCTGAAGAAAGATCTAGAAAATGTGAAATTTCTCTGTAACTCAGACTTGTTGCAATATATTAATGACTTATCGGTAGCATCCAAAACAAAAGAAGCCTGTAAACTTGACACAATTGCTTTACAGAATCATTTAGTTGACAGTGGTCATAAAGTTTTCCCCAAAAAGATGCAGTATTGAAAAATAAAGAGATTTATCTTGGTCATAACGTTGAAAAAGGAACAAGAAAAGTCTCATAAGAACATGATTCTGCAATTCTGAATGTCTCATAAGAACGTGAAATGTGTATGGTGCATTGTTAACCTTTGAAAATTGGGAACATTTAATATATGTGAAAAAGTGAGTGTAAAAGTTGTTTTCTGACTGGTGAATATCCAGTTTTCAGGAATTTATGTGATTGTTAAGACTTCTTACTTCAATTTGCTTTGTAATTGCATTAGCTCATGCTATCTTGATTTGGTGTTGCCTAGAATCTGTCATATGAGTGAAATGGAAGATTTAGTTGGTTTGAAGAGAGTGAAACATGGATTTGGCCAGATAGTATTTTATATATATTAGTTGGTGTTATTCCTCCAGTAGGTGAGACTATGAATGATGTGAAAATTAGACTTTTGTCTGCACTCTTGGACAGGCTTGCTTAGTACTGTTGGAGCCCCACCCCAAACTAATTCTGAGTTAATCGCTATAAGAGCAATTGTACTGTAAAACTGACCTGCACTAGATATTCTTCTTGCAAAGGAAGGTGGTGTTTGCATAGGAACTGAAGGTAAAGGAATGCTGCACCTTCATACCTGATAACAGCATGGCTAATAAAGAATGCATAAACAATGTTACTAATGTCTCTCATGAACTTCAAGCTTCGCGTTTAGGAGAATGTAGGTTCCTGGGCTAGTGAGAATGATTCTAGCAAGGCTGGTAATTGATGTGTGCAATTGTTCTGTTTCTTATGTTCACATTTTCAGGGTGTTTCTTTAAAAATTGTGGGTGTAAAGATGAAAGAAATGTGTTTAAATGGAAGAGAAAAGAAAAAACTGAGCTGGAGAATGTTAAAGATTGTTTTTAGAAACAGCTGAAGATGATGGGGAGAATACCAGAAAGAAGCAAAAAGTGATGCAGACTGTGCTATAATATTCTGATTATTAAATTCATATTAATTGTTTTTAGTAATTATAGAATAATCAGAGGGGGATTTGTAAAAGAATGTCATCAATTTATAATTTTGTGCTTCATTAGCAATGTGAAGTATGCACACATGATTCCATACGTACAAACTGATTTATTGTGATTACACTTGAAACGCGTTTTCCATGATGTGTAGAAGTGTGTTTTCTGAGTATATGTTAACTAGGCTATATTTCTGCACAAAACTCTGTTTTGACTAAGATGGACGTCATTTCTTTTACTAACTCTGTGCCTTGCCCCTTGAACTCATCCTTTTCTAACAAGCTTGCAGCACACAGTCAAGCTGAAATATATTTCCATTGTTATTGTTGTTTTGCTTTGTGAACTTTCTTTAGGTCAGGTACAACTGACAACATATTATTATGTTTTCATTTCTTCACTAAGAACAATTCATTCAAGTAGTGTGCCACTGTAAATGCATCATGTTTTTTCACAAATCTCCGGATGACATTAGAATAGAAGATGCTAAATAATTATTCTTGTAGTTGGTTAGTGGTTAGGTGTTAAGGTAATGGATGTTTATTCTACTTGTGCTCTGATGTGCTGAAGAAATGGTACATTTGCTCACGCCATGATGATTCTGCAAATGTTCTTGCTTTCTATATGAGAATAGTGTATAAAACCTCTCAATTTTGGGGGTGAGCCAGAAGACTTTCCTATTCTACGAGGGATGCTGTCTGAATCGTTCCTGGTTTTGCTGCCCATTGAGACTTGGAGAAATTTCAGATTTTTATATACTCTGTATAACTCTGCATGAAAAAGCCTCAATGGCATTTATTCTGTACTGCTTATTTTTTAAGTGTGAAGTACAGATAGGTAGCTGCTGCAGTAACAAAATGTGTTGCACAGTACTCAACTAGTCAAGGTAGAAAGTCTACAGAAAGAATACTTGTTCAAAGACTGGTGTTACCACAATATACTTTACATTGTAAAGGCAATGATGGTGTTACTCCAAAGAATAACACATCACTAAATCCTAAAACAATATACTGGAGCACTCCAACAATTAGTTTAAATAACACTGTTTGAGGACATTTAACCAGAATAGTCAGTCCATAAGTCGAAGGTCGTGTGGAATTCGCTGTGTTTGCCGACTCTGCACTCCGCTTGGAGCGCGGCATAAACTCTAACAACCGCTTCGTGTGTGATTGATTCACCACAGGGTCACAGCTTCCTTCCAAGCATCGATTGGTGCCCTTAACATGCAGGGCTAGGGCTGGTTTGGGAATGAGGCTTGCCCTGCGCAGAACCCCGAACGCCAGATACTTGTGGTCCCAGTCCTATGATTGATTTACACTAAGCTCTGACTCAGCTCTGCCATAAATGAGAGCGGTATCCAGCTGGTCGAGCCCTAGGCTGAGAAATGCTGCACAATTGTGGCACCCTCTCACTCTGATCCGGGCAGAGGCCAAAATCCATCTTCAATATTCACTTTGCATCGTAATTGCGTTTATATGGTTGGTGAGCGTATTATAACAAATGTCATTAGTTAAAGTGTCCACTGTTGCATACATTGTTGAGCCGCTGCGCTATTCAAAATTGCCGGGTGATTTAAAAACATGAAATGACACAACAACATTTTAATTGGGATACCTTTATACCCACTAATATTACATAATATGCTTGGGTGTATTGCACTACTCTGATATTTTGTTTGCTGATTTTTGTTGTCCAAAGTTCGAACCATTACACAAAGAATTAATTTGTGTTTCACATCTACTACGAAGCATGTATGTGTTTCGCCTCTACTCATTAAAGCAGACCACAATAATAAACACAATTTCTGTTGAATTTCTGAATAATTTTTTTTGTGTATTTACACGATACCATCCTGTGTTTGTTGTAAGGTTGTCTTCAGTGGGAAATGGAGATATATGTAAAATGACAAAAGATGCGTCCTTTCCTCCACTTTCCCCACCTCACGGTAATCCCACCAGGCACATCAGGCAATTGATATGCCCATAAACCACCAGACACCCCAGGTAAACAACGTGCCGTTAACCTCATCCCATTGAAATAGCGTGTCGCTAACACCACCAGACACCACAGCTAAAGGATGTATCGTAACCTCACCCTATGTAAATCTCACCCGGCATGCTAGGTAAATGTGCATGGTGCATTGGGCGATGCTTCCCTTCAAAGGTGAGAAAAAAACAGCTTGTGAGTAGGGTAGACGATCGGAACCCCTCCCTCAAACACATGGCACCGTTCACACCCCAGGTGGCATTGGTGCATTCTGAGAAAGGCAAACTCATGCCACATATAATGTTCATTTATGGAGTTTGCTGACCGCTCCATTTTAATTACATCGTTTGGTAAACTGTTGCCGGAGGCGATAGCATAGCTGCACCTCTGTCACTGGCAGGAAACCACACAGAGCCTTGAAACATGGGAGGCCACCAACCACAGTTCTCCGAAACCAAACCTGTCTCCCAAAAATCAGTAACAACGAGTTCCTAGCATGCCCAATGTTTGATGACGTGTGGTGGGGTTTTTCTGTTCAGCAGAGCGTAATTCATTTCATTTCGGAGCTGCAGCTGGTGCAACTGCAAGATTATGACGGTTTGTACATATCGCTAGTTCTGCCCACTCCTAGTTTACACAATTCCAACCAAGTACATGCGCATCAGTTGATATGTTTTTATGTTCCCAATGGAAGTAGTGTAACCCCTCATCCTGACTAGAGGAAAGGTTCCCTGCTTGTCACAAGTACCTACCTGTGCCAACCAGAGAACCCGGATTCTAACATTGGTGGTCAGCGGTGAGGATTCTGGACTTGCATTTTTGACTCATGTACAGTAATTGGTGAACACTACTTAGTGAGTGCAGACCTTAAACGCAACCAATACTTGTTGGTAGATTTCTTTTGGACTGTCTATTTTTGAGCACTGCCAAGCTTTACCATGGTGGAAAAAGCAGCATCCATAGTCTCTGTTGATACCGAACTCGAATGGGAAGAAGAGGAAATGGATAATTACACTGCCAGGCAGCTAAAGTTCTTTTGCCAGAAGTTTAATGTTTCTACAACTGGATGTAAAAACAAGCCACAGCTCTACAAGGCGCTGAGGGCCTGGGTAGAAGCAAGGAAAGCCACTGAGGATGAGAGTGCAGATGAACAACTGGTTGGGCCAGTGGGCTCAGAAGGAAGGAGAAGCCCTTCCTCTGCTGGTAGCAGTGTTTCTAGGAAAAGTATATCTCCAGAGTAGCTGGCAGACAGACAGGCCACCAGGAATCATGAGATAACATTGACAAAGGTGAAAGTAAAAAGCCAATTGGAGCTAGAAAGCAAGAAACTGGCTCTGGAAGAAAAGAGAATGGCTCTTGAAGAAAGAAAGATTCAGATGGAGCATGAAGCAAAAATGAGGGAGTTGGCAATAAAGGAGAACATTTTGGAAAACCCTCCCTCTGGTGGCAGCGAAACGCCGGTGCAGGTAGAGTCAAGGGTGTACATGCCAAAAGATGTAGTTAAGGAATACTTTAAGAATGACGACATAGGGCAATGGTTCAAGGCCTATGAGGTAGCCATGTCTTCCCACCGGGTCCCTGAGAGAGATTGGGGAGCGGGGTTGTGGGGGCGGTTCCTCAGTGAGGGGCGGGACACACTTTTAGATTTGCCCTCTGATGTCTACAATTCTTACCCCCACATGAAGGAAGCTTTAATGAATAGGTATGGGCTCACTCCTGAATTATATAGACAGAGGTTCAGGGGGTGTACCAAGATTGCGGGAGTACGTATGTGGAGTATGTAACCTTTTTCTGCAGAGCACTGGATGGCTGGGTGAAGGGTAGCAAAGTGGATGATTACCAAGGTCTCTTTGACTTAATTGCATGGGAGCACTTGTCGCTTAATTGTTTTCCTGAGCTATGCCAACACCTGATAGATAGCAAGCTGACTAACCCTAGGAAGTTTGCTGAAGAGGCGGACCGCTGGGTCAGCACCAGGGTCCACAAGGGTCAAGTGGGAGACTCCGCCAAGGGTGGGCAGGGTCCCCAGCAGAAGAGTGGGGGGGACAGGGGAAAACAGAAAGGGTTTCCAAAAGGCCCCTAAGTAATACCCAAGGGAACCAGCAGAAAGGTTCTCAGCCTCCCCCACCCCCGAAGCCGACAGGGGCCCCGACAGGTAAACCTGTTCCCAAGGGGCCCCCTCAATGTTATAAATGTGGTGAACTAGGTCACTTTGCCAGTGATCCCAAGTGTCGCCAGCATGTGAAACCAGCACCCACTGGTGCTCTACCGAAGCAAGTGGCTACAGTAGCCTTTGTGGAGGAGGTAGAAGTCCCAGGTGGGTGGGATCCCGTCCAGCTGACCTTAGTCTCACTAGGAGACAGTGAGATGGTCCCTAACGCCGACTTGCCCTCTAACACTAAGAAATATGGGCAAGTGGTGACCATCAATGGGAAGAAGGTAGAGGCTCTTAGAGACACAGGCGCCAGCGTGACTGCAGTGCGGCAGCACCTGGTATCTCAAGAGCAGGTTGTACCCCATGCCTATTGTCGGGTTGTCAATGCTGACAACACGAAGAGTCATTGTCCAATGGCTCAAGTTCCCTTTGAGTGGGGGGGGGTCTCTGGTACTCTGCAAGTGGCTGTGAGAACTGCCATGCCTGTAGACTGTCTCCTAGGGAATGATTTGGAGAGCTCCCCTTGGGAAAAGGTGGAGAAGACAGCTCACCTGCGGATGGTGGGTTTACTTGATTGGGCGTGCGTGACCACCCGGTCGATGGCAGCCAGTAAGGGTGTTGAAGGGACCCTGGAGCCTGAGGGAGAGGCCCAGGAACCGGCCTTAGGGAGAGGGCGCAGGAGGCACGGGAAACCGGCCCCTAAAGTTCCCACGGCCCAGGAGAAAGCAGACCTTGAGGGGGATGCCCTGGAGCCTACCGGGGAACAGATAGCCGAACTGGGGGACCTGCCTGAGCTGACCCATTGGCAGCAAGAAGGAGGCCCCACCAGGGAGGAATTCTGCAGGGAGCAGAAAGAGTGCCCCTCTCTAGTGGGTATGCGGCAGCAGGCTGCAGCCCAGGCCAATGGTGATCAGTCCGGTACTCACTTAATCTACTGGGAGAACGACCTCCTGTACTCAGAGCCTCAGGTTGCTGAACCTGGGTCAGCCCATGCGCTGGTGGTAACCCAGAAGTTCAGAGCCTTCCTACTGGGGCTGGCTCACGATGTGCCATTAGCAGGGCATTTGGGGCAGGACAAGACCTTCGAAAGGCTTGTCACCCACTTTTATTGGCCTCAAATGCGCAGGAGTTCAGACACTCACTGCAGGACCTGCCAGACTTGCCAGGCAAGTGGTAAGAGTGGAAGGAAGCTAAAGGCTCCACTCCAACCTTTCCCTGTGGTCAGTACCCCATTCCAGTGAGTGGGGATTGACATTGTGGGGCCACTGGACCCCAAGACAGCCATGGGCAACAGGTTTATCCGTGTCTTGGTGGACCATGCCACCCGGTACCCTGAAGCCATTCCTCTGAGGACAGTGATGGCCCCCGTGGTGGGACGGGCACTGATGGGAATTTTCTCACGAGTAGGATTCCCTCTAGAGGTAGTGTCCGACAGGGGGACCAATTTCACCACCCCTTACCATCCCCAAGGAAACGGGTTGGTTGAGAGATTCAACCGAACCCTAAAGGGCATGATTATGGGTGTTGAGGAACCCATGAGGCATAAGTGGGACGTCCTCTTACCATGCCTTCTCTTCGCGTACCGTGAGGTGCCACAGAAGTCTCTGGGGTTCAGTCCCTTTGAGCTTCTGTATGGCCACCCAGTACGAGGACCTCTTAGTCTGGTCAAGGAAGGCTGGGAGCAATCTCCCAGGAAACCTCCCCAGAATGTATATAGTTACATGCTGGCCTTTCGGAACCAGACTAGGCATTTCAGGCAACTTGCTGAGGCAAATCTGGAAGCCAGCCAGGAGGAAATGAAGCGGTGGTACGACCAGAACGCCACTCTTGTGCACTCCAGGACAAGTGGACAGGACCCTTTGAGATTGTGGAGCGCAAGAGTTCTGTCACCTACTTGGTGGACTTGCAGTCTCCTAGGAACCCCTTGAGGGTCCTCCATGTCAATCGACTGAAGCCCCACTTGGAGAGGTCCGAAGTGGGCATGCTCTTGGCCACAGATGATGGAACGGAGGAGGAGTCTGAGCCTCTTCCTGACCTCCTGGTAGCCTCAGAGCGAGACGGGTCAGTGGATGGAGTTAACCTCTCACCCACCCTGACCCCTGAGCAACAGGATGACTGCCGCCAGCTGCTGGGGCAGTTTCCTGACCTGTTCTCCCTGGTGTCACAGATTGGTGCGTTCATGATGTGGACACAGGAGACAGCTTGCCTGTGAAGCACAAAGCTTACAGAGTAACTGACAGGGTCAGAGCCTGCATCAAAGAGGAAGTCTCAAAGATGCTTGCTCTTGGGGTGGTTGAGTCCTCCAGCAGTCCTTGGGCCAGCCCAGTGGTCTTCGTCCCAAAGGCTGCGACGCCGGGCGCCACACCCGAACTCCGGTTCTGTGTGGACTACAGAGGACTCAATTCGGTCACCAAGACTGACGCGCACCCCATCCCCAGAGCTGATGAGCTCATCGATCGGTTAGGGGCTGGCCGGTACCTCATCACGTTTGATTTAACGTCTGGGTACTGGCATATCGCCTTAACTGATGGGGCCAAAGAGAGGTCCGCATTCTCCACACCAGATGGGCATTTCCAGTTCCGGGTTATGCCATTTGGGATGAAGAATGCCCCTGCCACCTTCCAGAGGTTGGTCAACCAGGTGTTGGCTGGGCTGACCGAGTTCAGCGCCGCCTACCTGGATGACATCGCAGGGTTCAGTGGCACATGGAAAGAATACCTGCAACATCTCTGGGAAGTGTTGATGGCACTGCGCAAGGCAGGCCTCACGATCAAGGCAAGCAAGTGTCAGATCGGGCAGGGTTCCGTGGTGTACTTGGGACACCAAGTAGGGAGCGGCCAGGTGGCGCCCCTACAACCCAAGATCGAAACCATCCTGGCTTGGGAGCCCCCAAAGACCCAGACAGAGGTGAGGGCCTTTTTAGGACTCACAGGGTACTACAGGAGGTTTGTCAAGGGGTATGGCAGCATTGTTGCCCCCTTGACAGAGCTGACTTCGAAGAAGCAGCCCAGAAAAGTGATATGGACTGACACCTGTCAGAAGGCTTTTGACACCCTGAAGACTGCCATGTGCACGGCGCCCGTGCTCTTGGCTCCTGACTTCTCCAAAGAATTCCTAGTGAAGACAGAAGCATCAGAGCATGGTGTAGGGGCTGTTCTCTCACAGATGACTGAGGAGGGCTGGGACCAACCTGTGGCCTTCATTAGTAGGAGGTTACTTCCACGGGAACAAAGGTGGAGTGCAATCGAGCGAGATGCATTTGCTGTGGTCTGGGTGCTGAAGAAGCTAAGACCCTACTTGTTTGGGTCTCACTTCCGGGTTCAGACCGACCACAGGCCCCTCAGATGGTTGATGCAAATGAGGGGTGAGAACCCAAAACTGTTGAGGTGGTCCATCTCCCTACAGGGTATGGACTTTACGGTGGAGCATCGCCCTGGCACAGATCACGCCAATGCTGACGGTCTGTCCAGGTTTTTCCGCCTTAGTGAAGAGGAACTCCCTGGGGTAGGGTAGTTCCCCCCACATTTCAGCTGGAGGGGACACGTGTTAGACCTGGCACCTTGGCGTGAGTTTCCCTTCCACTTTTTGCTGATGTGCCTCATGTGTTTTGTTGGTGTTGGCTGCTCAGAGCACTGTGCCACTGCCAATCAGTGCCACAGTGCAAGTGTCCCTTTGGTAAAATGTATACATTGATTGGTGTCCATGTTTGGCTTATTTGGTTTACTATCAGCCCCTAGTAAAGTGCACCAGGAGTGCCAGGGCTTGTAAATACAAATGCTGCTGGTGGGCTTGCAGCACTGGTTGTGCCACACACAGAAGCCGGCTAGTAAAATGTGTCTAAGGTCTGCCACTGCAGAACCTGCGAGCAGTCTAGTAATGTCGCGCTGACTGCGCAAGTGCACCCACTTGCCAGTCCCTAAACCTTCCCTTAACTACATATTAGTCACCCCTCTGGTAGGCCCAAGGGCAGGGTGCATTGTAGGTATAAGGTAGGACATACCCTGATGTGTGTGGCATGTCCTAATAGTGAATTACAGCCATTTTCGTTTTTCACTATTGAAGGCTACCTGCTCCCCATAGGCCAGAATGGGCTGCTGGAATTACCACACGCTGTAATCCCAGTGGACTCAGAGAGCATGGTAGAAAGTCAAGTTTAGTATGCCTGAACTCAGAATAATAAAATACTTCTTTTAGTAAAGTTTATTTTAATATCCTGTGTTTGGAAGTACTACTTTTAGAAAGTTAGCATTTACTGACCTGGCCATTTCAGTCCGCCTCTGCTGTGTGTGTGTGTGGGCTGCCTAGTTTCAGTGGGGAGCAGGGCTGGGGAATTCCAGGAGACAGGCTGGCTGCCAGGTGGTGGGTAGAGAGATTACACCAGGATGGGTGGGAGGAGTACACCTTGACTCTGAATAGACCTGTGCTCTGCCACCACAATGCCGGCTCCGCCCCCTGTGGAGCAGCTGATGTCTCTGCCCTGCTGCTGAAAGGAAATAGCAGAGTCACCACAACAAAGTGCTCCAAGACCGGACTGAGCCAGGCCCAGGCCCCCTGGCGACAAAGAACAAAAGAATTGCTGTATAAAAGAAGGAGCCCTGCTCCCAAGAAATTAGATCTGATCCTGCTGAAACAAGAAGAACCTCTGCCAGAAGAGAAGGAACTGGGAAAGCTGTAGGAGGAGTAACTGTCCCTGACCTGGGGGATTGGCCTGCAGTGGTTGCCTTGCTGCTGTAGGAGAGGAGAAAAGACTACAAAGACTTTTATTTCAACTTGTGCTTAAAGATCTCCAAGGGCTTGAACTGAGCTTGCCCCCTGAACGAAGTCCCAGGACCAGTGGACTTCATCCCCAGCTCCCCAAAGTCTTTTGGAAGTGCCTGCTGCTGTTGTTGGGCCTTCTGAGGGACTGCGTGTCGCAAGGAGCTGGAAGCGCGACGCAAGGGAGAGAAGCGTGCTGCCGTCGGAGCTGTTGCCGTCGCATCTCGCAGAGAGTGTCGCCGCTGCAGCATCGCATCGAGCGGAAGCGTCTCTCATCATCCGGAAGTGTCTCGCAACGCCGAAGAAGCGTGTCGCCATCGCAGCTGTCGCATTGCACCGCATCCAGAAAAGCGCCTCGCATCCACGGAAAAGCGTGCCGCCGTCGGAGCCGCTGCCGTCGCATCTCGCAGAAGGGGTGTCGCCACTGTAGCATTGCATCGAGCGGAAGCGTCTCGCAACGTCGGAGAAGAGTGTCGCTGCCAAGGCCGCTGCCGTCGCATCTTGCCAAAGGTGACGCCGCTATAGCTGACGCATCGAGTCGAGCCTTCTCGCAACATCGGAGAAGCGTAACGCATCTGGAAGATCCCGTCTTTATTTCTTTTGCACCAAGAACTTCAACGCACCTGCATCGCTGCAACACTTTCGTTGCCCTGCGTGTCGCATCTAAGGTACATTGACTTAAAGTGTCGCATTTAAGAACTTAAGAGAAACTAAGCAATCTTCTACCAACTAAGCAACCGTATTGTCTATTTTTAATCGTTTAATGGTCTTGTGATAATCCTACATAAAGAAACCTTATTTTTAATATAAATACCTGTGTGGTGTCCATTTGTAGTGTTGTCACTTGGTTCCTGTATGTGTTCACAAATGCTTAACCTATAACGCTCTGAGATAAGCCTTGTCTGCTCGCGCCAAGCTACCTAGAGGGTGAGCAAGGGGTTGTTTTAGTAGTGTAACCCCTCATCCTGACTAGAGGAAAGGCTCCCTGCTTGTCACAAGTACCTACCTGTGCCAACCAGAGAACCCGGATTCTAACAGGTATTGTTATGCCTGAGTTTTTCCAATCAAGGTGAAATACGCTCTCAACCTAGGTGCCTAGTCACAAATAGCCCCATGGCAGACTATCTGGCTAGGCCTTGCATTGCTCAAGAACATGCTTACGCACCCTTGTGTGGGCGCCACCACATCTACGGGTAGGTTAATTAATTGCCTTTCAACTTCGCATTAACAATTACACAGGAAGACGAATGTGTGCACATCTAACAGCATCCGTCAAGGACTGAAACCTGTGTTCTTCTGGTGTTCACGCTGTAATACCGCCTACCGCCAATAACTTAGCAATGTTTTGATGGTGGTAGGTCTGTAATTAAGGGATTGGGGAATATTGTAAATATTGTTATAGGAAGTGAAATAAGGGGGCTGCTGTACTTCTCACCCAGATCTCCTCTGTCCTTAAGTGTGCATCTCTCAGCCTTATCCGCAGTAACTCTGGCAGCTGTTGCCACATGTTCTGGAGAGGTCATCCCATGGTTTAAGTACACGGTAGCTGCTTGAACAAATGTTGATGTGGTCTGTGAGACTGACTCTAAAATGCAGAAGATGTTGGAAAGAAAACACACAGTGAACAGTGCATTCCTATTTTTAGTCTTTGTCTAAGAAAGTGAGACTTAAATATACATTCCTGATAAGTGACTAATCTTTGGCAGAAGGTTCCAGCCCTTGTGTGGTCGATTCCACAATTATATGTCTGTGGTTTTTGGACTCGTCTGCTACAAACACGACACCACCGCCAGTGAGAGGAAAGAGCGCTTGGACGCTGACAATTTTAGAGCCTGGAAGAAGACCCAGGTAAATACAAACTGAACTAAATATACTGCTGTGTTTTACTATGAAGGCAGAAACGCGAATTATCCTCCGGGTCTTTTTAGGAGTCGTCATAAACTACAAAAGTCAAAATAAAGTAACATCATAAAATTCGGCACGAAATAATGAGGCTGAGGCAGCCTGATCAGTAACCATCCTAACTAAGGGGGAAAACATCTCTTACTGAGAAATCCAGATGTGAGGAATGGCGGGGGTGTCATTGGACAAATCTGTGGCACTTATACATGTTCCCCCCACACTTACTCCAACCCAACCTCGCGACAAGCTCACACACCAACTTTTTGGTCTCATCTCTATTCTCTAAGGAACAGCTACCCTCCTAGTATATATACTTATACATGTCTAACTTTGTATTGACAAACATTCTGAAGATAGATTTCTCGCTGACAACAGACACATATGTACGTGCTTGAAAGGCAGGACGGGTGATTTCCTCACGGGTGATTAGTGGCCTCTACAAATCCTGTTTCAATGAGTGACTTCTCAGGATGGGAAGGTGAAAAGTACTCCTCCATACTTTTTGGGGAGCAGCAGAAGGGGGTTCTCCACAGGGAATAATCATTTTTAGAGGGAAGAATTAAACATACATGTGCAAACGCTTGTTTTCTCATTCGAAGAAAGAAATGTGTGGTAATCGGGTGTGCAAACTCTGATACAGCAACTGAGTGACTCCTTATTCCGACTTCATTATGGGGCGGTAATTTCACCCTGTCGACATCTGTTGACTGGGTGTGAGTGTTTGATTGGTTCTGATGCTCCGTCCATCACCACCCCCTTTTGTACCGCTTTGTTCGCCATAAGTTGGCAGGGTATGCTCAGACGTGAGTCCCTTGCTCACTTTGCCACTGGATTCAAGCAAGCCTGGCTGAAGACGGCTGAAATGCCAGAAACCGGTCCTAGGAAGCTTGTTTCCGGTCCAGGGAAGACATGGCTTGGCAGATCGGGCTGGACTGTTCCCATGAGGCACAGGGTCAGACTGATTTGCATATGGCCATGTCTGAACTGGGGTGGCAGAGTGGGCTAAAGAACGGTGATGGATCAAACCCAGATCTGTTGACTGGGTGTGAGTGTTTGATTGGTTCTGATGCTCCGTCCATCACCACCCCCTTTTGTACCACCCTGTCGACATCTAGCAGCAGGTGGCCACAGTATTTCCCCCAAATTCAATTAGTGCCTCATTCTGAGTTGAATGAGATCCGGGCGAGGGATGACTTGCTGCATTCGAGTTTGCACACCTGATTACTACAGGTTTTCCATAAATCCAGTGAACCCGGCCATCTTGGAATGACGGGGCATATCAGCAACAGCCGGCGATAATTATCACTAAGTGCGCTTAGCGCGAGGATAATTATCTCCGGCTATCGCTGGTTTATATCGCCGAGATAGCGTGCTATCAGCAACTCTTATTTCTGATGTGATATATAAACCAGCGATAGTTGCAAAAAGGTGCGATTATCACAGGAAATCCAGCGATAAACGCACAGCGACAGGCGATACCTTGTTGATAGGGCTGGGTGGTCTCAGCCCTATGATCCACCACCCATAGGCTAACATGGTTTAGTCAAAAGAAAAGCAGGCGTAAAGAAACCTTCGATAAGCGCGGTTAGCGCTCCTTTTATCATCGCTGCACAGGTTAGCGTGCAGATTGATAATAGGAGTAATGTTGTTTAGCGACATTTTCCTGGTAAGTTCTGTGAGTTACGCCCACTTTGCATCTCATTAGCGTTGCAAAGATGGTCGTTGATGTAATGGGTGCTAAGTCAGCAAAACACGCGATAGCGTGTCTTTGCTGATAAGGAGATAAAATTATGGCCGCTTTTCGCCCGAAAACGGACGCTAAAGCGGCGATACTTTTATCGCCTCTCCTTGATGATATGCCCGACGTGCTTTGTTTACATAGAATTATAGACTGAGAGACGATAACTAGAACAGGTACTTGAGTTTTTACCAATTGTTCTGCATCTTTCAAAGTCAGCCCTAGCCAACAATGAACAGTTCTTCTGAAGAGCTTTAATGAAAGGGAGACATCATGGCATCACCCCAGGAATATGGTGATCCCAATACAACACAATGCAATTATAATGTTTGATACATGGTTACGTGACTTAAAATTGATTAGAATTTTTCTGTTAAATGAAGACTGAAAAAGTCAATTAAAGATGAACCCCAAAGGTACTGGGCCTTAGTCAGGGTACACCGAACATACCTGTGAAATGTGCTGTGCTCCTTTGAGCACTGCAATCTGTGTTTACATTTTCGATGTAGTTGACTTCTTTTGTATTGCAGGAGCACAAGGTGAAATCATTTAAGAGATCTTAGTATAAAATAGAACTAAGCTATTAAATCAGGAGCGGTGAAAGAGTTGACTGGTAAAAGAAGTTGGCACGCGGTGGCAGAGACCATTCTGTACCCCAGAGCTCTGTGCCACCACCATGGCATGGGTCCAAGGATTCCACTGTGCCAAAGAGGCGGTGTGGATATTCATAAGTGACTGTGGCAGGGCAGACAAAGTAAGTGTTCCTTCTTAAATCTATTAATAAAACATAAATGATTGGTTAACACAGATCCTTCCAAGACCAAGCAGTTTGGAATACTGGCTCAGTAGAGGGAACTCACTAAAAATATTACATGGCACATACATGAGAAGTAGCACATGCATGTGCAGGCATAAGACTAACAAAACTATTAGGGAAGCAAAGGTTTCGAATTACAAATCACTATTAAACAATTCCATCTAAAAATTGGAAATAACTCCAAATGCAAGAGCCACATGTAAAATAGCACGCAAAACATGACTCAAGCTGCACAAGAAACATGTAACGGAAGACAAGGTACTATGAGACACATATTAGTTCATCAACTTAGAAACCACACACTCATTTATCTATTTATTTTATTTGCTTTAAGCAAGATTTCGATTCCAACTCTCATCTGTCACTCACTCACAGCGCTTCTCCTGTCAGGTTCTGTCTGCAGGCAAAACATCCCAGTGACGTCACCACTCAGTGCCTCCACGCAGAATGTTCCAGGAACATTGTCTCTCGGACCACGCACACACACACCTGCGCACACACGCAAACGTGTGCGTACCCAGGAGCGGGCACATTTTATAAGTAGCAATGATGGAAAAATGCTTAGATCAAGACAAAAGTGAGACTCTGGCCAACTGCACCCACTGCACTGTCGTCCAAGTGCCCCCTTGCTCAAACATCCCAGTAATAGTGCCTCCCAGGTGCTATACTTTCTGCACACGGGAGACCTTTCATGTTGCAGATATTCATCCTCTAACTTGGGTATGGGGAAGGCCAGCGGAGCCTGAATGTTATGCATAATGCCGCCCAATATGCCGGACTTTGACAGATAGTTTTTAGGTCTTGCCCAGGCAACGCTTGCGCTGTCTCTTCGGTACATGCTGTATTCATGCATGGACTTGAAGCTCTGCCCATTTTCCACCCATCTCTTCAATTGGCTCTTGTTACTGTCCTTTCTAAATGGTTGCTTTTGATTTGTAAATAGACTTAGTATTCCCTCCTTAGTACCGCCTTTTCTACTTTTGTAACCTCCCATGAGGACTGGCCCTTTTACTTGTGTTGTTACTCAGTATGTTATATTTACAGTCTGTGAGCACTATTTTGGTAAATCATTTTCTTCTATTGCACGCACAACATGCTTTCCTGCAATGGCTCCCGCTTTTCCTCAGCTGACTGTCTGCTCCTTATCGCCGGCCTGCCTCCGGGTGCCGCGCTCTGGGTTTCGGCATTGCACCCACTTTTATATTTTTATAAGTAATGGCGACGCGTGTGATATTTTCAAAATGTGCGCCTTGTCCAACTTGCACCTTTTCATTACATTATTTTGCGTATCTTTGGCAGCACGGCATGCTTTAACTATAGCGCCCGCACACCTTCCTTTCTTTTTTTTGTCAGCGAGACACACGATAGTGGTTGCACGCCTTTTTCTTCATCGGAGTACCAGGCAATGGAAGGCGCATGCCTTTATTTTCCCTTCTCCGTTTCACTAATCAGCGGCCCGCCTGCGAGGTGTGGCCTGCTACCGATGCCTCTTCCGGCCAAGCCAGGTCTTCCCTGAACCGGAAACAAGCATCCTGGGACCGGTTTCTGGGTAACACCCTTCATCAGCCAGGCTAGCTTGAATCTAGTGGCAAAGTGAGCAAGGGACCCACGTCTGGGCATACCCTGCCAACAAGGAGATGATGGACGGAGCACTGAAACTTTTCAGACACTCACCCCCTGTCACAGATCTGGGTTGAATCCATCATCATTCTTTAGCTCACTTCGCCACCTCAGTTCAGACCCAGCTATATGGAAATCAGTCTTGACCCTGTGCTTAATGGGAACAGTCCAGCCCGAACTGCCAAGCCAGGTCTTCCCTGTAATAGAAACAAGCATCCTGGGACCGGTTTCTGGGTAACACCCATCACCAGCCAGGCTAGCTTGAATCCAGTGGCAAAGTGAGCAAGGGACACACGTCTGGGTATACCCTGCCAACTTAGGGCAAACAAGGCGAACACAAGGAGATAATAGACGGAGCACTGAAACTTTTCAGACACTCACTCCCTGTCACAGATCTGTGTTGAATCCATCATCAATCTTAAGCTCACTTCGCCACCTCAGTTCAGACCCAGCTATATGCAAATCAGTCTTGACCCTGTGCCTCATGGGAACAGTCCAGCACGAACTGCCAAGCCAGGTCTTCCCTGAACCAGAAACAAGCATCCTGGTACCAGTTTCTAGGTAACACCCTTCATCAGCCAGGCTAGCTTGAATCCAGTGGCAAAGTGAGCAAGGGACCCACGGTGTGCGCTCCTACGCCTGTGGGGTGCCAAACTTCACATAGTGTCCATGCCCACCGAGGGTGGAGGAGGATCTTTGGGCGCTGCTCTGCCTGACCCCACAGCCACCAGCCCCTTTCACACAAGACACCCTCACTCCCTGGGCATCCCAAGCACCGCCTTGGATGACTGACTACAACAGCCCCAGGTAAATGTCTCTCTCGACTGTCTTTGAACCAACAAAGGGGCTGATGCTTTGGGACTTAGGAACGAGTACCGGACAGTATCGACAAACACATTTTCTTTATCTGCCACACTGCTACCCTCTTGCATTGATAAGCCCATTGGGTGACACGCCATCTCGTGCTCGCAGGGTCCCTCGCATATTTCCCACCCTGTTGTTCATAGATATTACCCCATCCAGTTCACGTCCCGGACACTGACAGAAGCAGACACAGCTCGCCTTTCGTCAACTGGTGAGTGTAATTATATCAATGGCGCATTCTGTGATGTCCTTTCTTTGTGCATAAATGCACCTCTTACTAGCTATAGATGCCTGCTAAAAGCCTTTTGCACTTCTCTTTACCATGCTAGTTTCTGAAGGCTTTAATGGCCCTGAAGGCACAGGACCGATGGCAAACCGGAGGCTTGGGAAAAAAACAGGTGCCAATCAAACAATGAGCCACCTGCAATGTTCATATGCCAAGCCAACCAGAGCAGTGTTCTGGCTACTGTGTTAGGCTTCCTGGTTGAAAGGAGGGCTAATAGCACCAACATTGTCATGATGTGGACAAAATATCGCAGGCAACATCAGGGTTAAACAACTTCTGGCTATATTTGGGGTGTGCAATGTCTAGGCAGATACTTTTTTATTGCATACCTCTAGCAAGAATGTGGATTCCATACCTCCAGCAAGAATGTGGATTCCATACCTCTGGCATGCATGCGGATTCCATACCTCTGGCATGCATGTGGATTCCATACCTCTGGCATGAATGCAGATTCCATACCTCTGATGTGAATGTGGATTTCTTATTGCTGGCATGAATGCGGGTTCCATACCTTAGGCATGAATGTGGATTCCATACCTCTGGCATGTATACAGATTCCATACCTCTGGCATGCATGTGGATTCCATACCTCTGGCATGTATGCAGATTCCATACCTCTGGCATGCATGTGGATTCCATACCTCTGGCATGTATGCATATTCCATACCTCTGGCATGCATGTGGATTCCATACCTCTGGCATGTATGCAGATTCCATACCTCTGGCATGCATGTGGATTCCATACCTCTGGCATGTATGCAGATTCCATACCTCTGGCATGCATGTGGATTCCATACCTCTGGCATGTATGCATATTCCATACCTCTGGCATGCATGTGGATTCCATACCTCTGATGTGAATGCAGATTCCATACCTCTATCAAGAATGTGGATTCCATACCTCCGGCAAGAATGTGGATTCCATACCTCTGGCATGCATGCGGATTCCATACCTCCGGCAAGAATGTGGATTCCATACCTCTGGCATGAATGCAGATTCCATTCCTCTGATGTGAATGTGGATTCCTTACCGCTGGCATAAATGCGGGTTCAATACCTCTAGCATGAATGTGGATTCCATACCTCTGGCGTGAATGTGGATTCCATACCTCTGACGTGAATATTGATTCCATATCTCTGGCCTGAATGCGATTTCCATACCTCTAGCATGAATGTGGATTCCATATCTCTGGCATGAATGTGAATTTCATACCTCTAGCATGAATGTGGATTCCATACCTATGGCATGAATGTGGATTCCATACCTCTGGCATGAAAGCGGATTCCATACCTTTGGCATCAATGCGGATTCCATACCTCTGGCATGCATGCGAATTCCATACCTCTTGGATGAATGCGGATTCCATACCTTTGGTATCAATGTGGATTCCATACCTCTGGCATCAATGCAGATTCCATACCTCTGGTATGAATTCAGAATCCATACCTCTGGCATGAATCAGATTCCATACCTCTGGCATGCATGTGGATTCTATACCTCTGGCATTAATGCAGATTCCATACCTCAGGCATAAAGGTGAATTCCATACCTATGGCATGCATGTAGATTCCATACCTCTGGCATGAATGGGGATTCCCTACCTCGGGCATGAATGCAGATTACATACCTATGACATGAATGCAGATTCCATACCTCAGGCATAAATGTGGATTCCATATCTCCGCCATGCATGTGGATTCCATACCTCGGGCATGAATGTGGTTTCCATACCTATGGCATGAATGTGGATTCTGTACTTTTGGCATGAATGTGGATTCTGTACCTCTGGCATCACAGTGGATTCAATACCTCTGGCATCAATGAGGATTCCATACCGCTGCCATGAATGCGAATTCCATACCTGTGGCATGAATGTGGATTCCATACCTCAAACGTGAATATGTTATGTTATGTTATGAGTTTGTTGGCGGAATATGGATTCTTTACCTCTGGGATGAATGTGGATTCCATACCTTTGGCAACAATGCAGATTCCATGCCTCTGGCATGAATGTGGATTCCTTACATTTGGCATGAATGCAGATTCCATACCTCTGGCATGAATGCGGATTCCATACCTCGGGCATGAATGCGGATTCCATACCTCGGGCATGAATGTGGATTCCATACCTCTGGCATGAATGCGGATTCCATACCTATGGCATGAATGTGGATTCCATACCTCTGGCGTTAATGTGGATTCCATACCTCTTGCATGAATGTGGATTCCATACGTCTGGGATGAATGCAGATTCCATACCTTTGGCATGAACGTGGATTCCATAACTTGGGCATGAATGCGGATTCCGGGAAACAACCTTTACAACTCAGTCATTACATCGCACCACATTTACAACGCAGTCATTACATCACAACATCCTTTACAACGCATGTCACTACAACGCAGCCATTACATTGCATGTCACTACAACGCATGTCATTACAACGCATGTCACTACAATGCAGGCATTACATCGCATGTCATTACAGCGCATACCATTACAATGCATAGTACCCCTACACTATCCAACACTTACCCTACTGTTGCACCCACTGAAGTTAGAATAGTAATTTTTACCCCTACACTATCCAACACTTACCTGAAATGCAATGTAATGGTATGCATTGTAATGGTATGCGTTGTAATGGTATGATGCGATGTAATGGAATGCGTTGTAAGTGTAGTTTTAAAAAATGCGTTGTAATGGCATGCGATGTAAAATGATGCATTGTAAAGGATGTTGCGATGTAAAAACTGAGTTGTAAATGCATGCGTTGTAAATGTATGCGTTGTAACGTCATACATTTGCGGATTCCATACCTTGGGCATGAATGCGGATTCCATACCTCGGGCATCAATGTGGATTGCAATGCAGACACCCGATGAGAGTTTAACTCTTATGGAGACTCCAAACTGAAGTCCGTCAAAAGTATTAACTATCGGGCACCACCATGGGTGCACCGGTCATGTGGCCGTGTGAGCTGGTTGATCTTAGTCAAATTTCGAAATGTACATAATGTGTGTGGCTGTTGAATACAAAACGACATTGAAAACTCTTCTTAATTCAGCAGCTCCTCTTTATTAGGACAATCAATCAACGTATTTTAGGATAAATCACTTCACTAAGGAGAAAACCCCATCAGGTAATTCAGAGTTTGCGATCGGTTGACTCGCACCTGCAGCCGACAGGACTGTTCCAAAGACACTTGAGCGGGAAGGGCATAAACCACGTTTTTAAAAGATTGTATTAATTAACCAAAATACATCATGATGAGTCAAGGTATACAACCTACATATAATATGAATCTACTACAACATATAGAATAATAAAGACGTAACAATTTCCATGGGTGTCAAACAAAGAAAAATTCCCACATGCATTTACAATATCAAGGACAGTATTGCAGGTAGAGTTCCACCCCAGCCTCTCGGGAGGCTCCTCCCATTAAATGTACTAGCTTATCTTGTAATCTGCGTCTATATTCATCCCTGTGCTCCTCTGTAACCTCTCTAGGTACAATCAACCGTTTCTATCCTAAGCACTGATTTCCTCTGTAATATCATTATACCATGCATAATTATTGTTCCAGGGGCGGCTCCTCCTTAATGGCGGAGGAGCGTTGCCCCACTTGTCAAAGTCAGTTCGCGAAAAATAAAATGATACTAAAACAATATCATAATTTTATTTTCTGCTGATTTACTGACCTCATGTCAGTGTAGGGCGAACCGAACCATGGGAGGGGGAGGAGTGATGGACACTGTAAAGTGCGCATGTCGGTTTGGCCGGCCATCATTGGCCGGCCAAACAGACATGCGCACTTAGGTTTCTCCAACCTAGCTGTGTTGAACAGCCGGTTTGGAGAAACAGCCCAGACTCCCAGGCACTGTCCGATCGGCAAACCAGGCCACTCAGACCAATCCTGGTGCTGCTTTGTTCCTAGGTATAGCTTGTAAGCAGCGCCAGGATTGGGTGCAGCGCCTGTGACCCAGTGACTCACAGGAGGAGGGCCAGAGAAGAGCACCGAGGCGGCCGGCGTTGACAGGTAGTTTTTATTATTTATTATTCCCCCCCCCAACCCCCCCCCCCGCCTCCCAACTTTAGCTATGCAGCAGCCGCCACTGTTCATTACCCCATAGGAAACAGACCCTGCTACAGTCCATCTTGCCAGGGCCCACTATTGTGGGACTACAGGCTCCAACAGCTGGTGAGGGTATGCAGGCACCAAGGGATCCGGGGAGAGGGGTGAGGCTCTGTTCACTGGTGCAACTGGTGCTTTGGGATGCAGAAGGCACAAGCCTTTGTGCACGTAATGTATGGGACAGGGATACATGCAGGAGTTTATGAGTGGGCGTGGCCTACCGGCCATCACTAACAAAGGCCATCTAAAGTAAATAAATAGACAGCCTTGGTCATTAATGAATGCACCCTAAATACAACCAGGCCTCTCACATCCCTAACAGACAAGCAGTCAAACGCTGGAAGAAGTCCCCCCCACTCCTCGCACAGTTCCATTCGGACACAACAGAAAGCTTCATTTCACCCCTCACATCAACACTTTACAGATAGTGCTCACAAACCCACAGACTGCTAGTCACACACTACTTACAGCACTCTCACACAGCCCATGGTAGCAGTCTCACACCACTGACAGGTCTGCCATCTCTGATAGAGATGGGGAGAGGATGTGATCCGTCGACTTAAACTGCCGACTTTGGTGTTGGAAACCAGAGTTCGAGCCTCGAGGTCGCGTCCACATCCTGTGATTCTGGGCAAATCACTTCATCTCCCCGTGCCTGAATGTGTAATGTAAATACGGTGCTCATGTAAAGCGCTCCAATACCTTCGGGTCGAGTTTGCGCTATATAGATATGCAAAAAAAAAGAGAAGCCGTCATGCATTACTAGAAACACTCTCACAGCCATTCACCGCCTGGCAGACTGGCAGTCACGAACCGCCAGCAGCACTCTCACAGTCATGCACCATCTGGCAGACTGGCAGTCACGCACTGCCGGCAGCACTCTCACAGTCATGCACCACCTGGCAGACTGGCAGTCACGCACTGCCGGCAGCACTCTCACAGCCATGCACCACCTGGCAGACTGGCAGTCACGCACCGCCAGCAGCACTCTCACAGCCATGCACCACCTGGCAGACTGGCAGTCACGCACCGCCAGCAGCACTCTCACAGCCATGCACCACCTGGCAGACTGGCAGTCACGCACCGCCAGCAGCACTCTCTCAGTCATACACCACCTCGCAGACTGGCAGTCACGCACTACCAGCAGCACTCACCCCCTCACAGAATAGCAGTCTCACACAATAATAGCACTCTTACAGCCTGTGGTGACCCAGGATAGGCCACGTGTATGGGGACAGGATCGTCGCAATACAAGACGGTGAGTCGCTGTGTTGGTTAAACCGGAAAGACCCCGAGCGGTCTTCCGATACTTTTATTTATACCCTCGAGGCGAGCCCGCCTCGAGGGGTGGAGGATGCGTGTGTGTGTGTATACATTGTATTGTAGAGGCCGAGTGGCACTCTACATCCCTCCAACATTTTAGATAGTGCCCTTCATTTAGAAAGTCTCTCTCAAGGCGAGGGGCAAACATAGTCTCGGAGTCTTTGGCTTGGAGCTGGGTTATTGCGCAGCCTGGAGCCCACTCCCCTGTGGGACACACCGCTCTCACCCTGGCCCCGGGGGTCATGCTCTTCCGCTCGGGGTTGACTCTCCTGACGGTCAGTCGGGGTCCGACCGGAGGCTCCTGGTGGAGTGCCCCCCCATTGCCTCGGGGACGCCCTCTCCGGGGTGTCGGCTCGCTCCGGGAAGTCAAACGGCTCCTCACTTGCGTCTTCAAGCGATGGCTCTCCCGCCAGTTCCTCTCCGACTCTCTTGAAGTACGATGCGTTCCTGGTCACCCTCACATCGCCTCTTCCGGCTGTTATCATCGTTCCTTTTGCCGATAGCACCGTCCACACCTCTGGTTCAAAAGGCGTCCTGAACTTCCATCCCGGATGTCGGTCTTTCACTATGACCCTGTCTCCAACCACTATGCGGTGTTCGCGGGCTCTCCGGTGTTCACTGGCTTTGTTGTTAGCTCTCTCTCTCCTCTCCTGTACTGCAACATCATCCCGTGCCGGTGGGCTCCAGGACGGATCCGTCGGTATTCCATCCCGCGGTGCTTCTTTAAACAGGAGATGGGCTGGGGCACACTTCGTAGTGCAGTGCGGTGTATGCCGATACGCATCAAGGAACTTAGTTAGTGCCGCTTCCGCATCCTGCCCCTGCTCGACGGCAATGCGAAGAGCTCTGTTCAGTGTGCGCATCAGTCTCTCAACATCGCCGTTCGCTTGAGGCCACAGAGGAGTGATTCGCCTGTGCCGGATCGCACGTTGTGCCATGTAGTCCCTGAACTCCTGGCCCTGGAAGGGTGGCCCGTTGTCCGACCGAACCACCTCCGGGTTCCCCAACATGGCGAAGGTCCTCTCCAGAGCCATCCGGATGTGTTGGAACGACGTGGACTCCACCACCTCCACCACCGGGAATTTCGTATACGCGTCCACCATCACCAGCATCTGCCTCCCATCCGGGAAACTGCCGAAGTCCACACTCACATGGCACCATGGGCGATGACACGGTTCCTCCGTGATGACCGGCGTGGCTGGTGAGTCCGCTCCTGTGATCGTACACGCTATGCACCTTCGTACCAGCTCCTCGACCTTCACGTCCATGGCCGGGAACCAGACCTTGTGTCTCAGGCGGGCCTTGGTCTTTGCCATCCCCTGATGGCCCTCATGCGCCAAGCGCAAACACCTCTCCTGAAGTGCGCAGGGAACAACCAGCAGATGGCCTCGTAGCACTGTGCCGCATTCTCCCACACTCAGCTCGTGGCGGACTTGCCACATCCGCTGCTGGGCATGCTTCTCTTCCTCCGTGAGCACCTGGTTGCCTTCTAGGAACCTTTTCCAGTTGTGGGACGCCAGGGCTTCCTTGACTTTAGTCAGGGTTCCGTCCTGTTCAGTCACCCGGCCAACTTCCTCCAGGGTCATCGCGTCCGGGCAGGCATCTCTGCCAATCATCTTCACGTAGGCGTCGGAGTACCCGACGTCCGCGGGGACGCACTCAGGGGGAAGGTCTTCAGGGTGCCGGGACAGGTAGTCAGCCGGATTGTGCGCTCCGGGACGGAAGACCACTGTGAGTCGGTATTGCTGCAGTTGTACCGCCCAGCGTTCAATCCGTGGCGGGGCTAACCGTGTGGTGCCTCCAAACAGCGGGACCAGCGGTTTGTAGTCCGTGACTACTGTAAAGTCCTGTCCGAACAGATACAGATGGAAATGCTGACAGGCCCACTTGATCGCGAGGGCCTCTCTTTCAATCTGGGCGTACCGCGTCTCGGTGTCAGACAGTGCCCGACTGGCATACGCGACCGGCTTCCATGTGCCCTTTTCGTGCTCCTGGAGCAACACCGCTCCGAGGCCCACCGGACTGGCATCCACGACAAGCTCCGTCGGCTTCCCCGGGCGGAAGTACGCCATGACCGTCTTGTCCTGTAGGGCCGCCTTGATCTTCGCAAACGCTGCATTGGCCTCTACGGTCCACCGCCAGGGCTGGTCACTTCTCGTGAGGGCACGGAGGGGTTCCGACAATGCCGCCAGGTTCGGGATGAATCTCCCGCAATAAGTCGCCATGCCAAGAAAACTCCTCACTTCTGTTGGTGATTTGGGTATGCTGGCTGACCTCAGGGCGATCGCTTTCTTGGGGTCTACTTTTAGGCCGTCTCGTGTGAAGGTGTAACCAAAGAAATCGATGGATTCCTGATAAAACACGCACTTCTCTTTGTGTAGAGTGAGGCCATGGTCCCTGAGCCGCTGGAGTGTGGCTCTCAACTGTGCATGGTGATCCTCAAGGGTGCAGGAGAACACGAGGATGTCGTCACTCAGGTTGATCACCCCGGTTAAACCAGACAGGGTTTCCTTGATGGCATTCTGGAATACCTCTGCGGCCGACGATACCCCGAAGCTGAGGCGCTTGTACCTTCTCAGGCCCACATGCGTCGCAAACGTCGTGATGTATCTGCTGCTCGGCTCCAGCTCCAACTGGTGGTAACCCGCGTTGAGGTCTAGTTTGGAAAACCACCTGGCCCCATTAAGATCAGCAACGACATCATCCATGGTCGGCGTGACGTGGCGCTCCCTCTTGACTGCTGCGTTGCGTAGCCGCATGTCGACGCACAGCCTGATTGCCCCGGGCTGCTTCGGTTTGGGGGCGACCACCAACGGGGACACCCAGGGCGTGGGACCTGAAACCTTCTCGATGACTCCCAGCGCTTCAAGTTTTGCCAGTTCAGCTTCTACTTGGGGCCTCAGGTTGTAGGGTACTCGTCGGTGTCTCAGTGCTACCGGCCTGACCGTGGGGTCTATGTGAAGCTTGAATTGCTTTCCCTTCAGCTTCCCCAGACCTGTGAACAGCTCAGGAAACTCACTTAGAATGTCCTCCGCGTGTGCTTCGTGCACTTCGTTCGTGAAGAACACGAGGCCCAAGTCTTCAGCCGTGTGGCAGCTTAAAAGGGTGCCCCTCTTCCCTTCTGTCACATGAAACCGGGCCATGGTGGTGAGTGGGCCTCTAGTGACTGGCGCTTCAAACGTGCCCCTCAGGGGAAGGGGGTCGACTCCTCCATACGCGTAGATTCTCGCTCTGGTTGGGAGTAGCGGAGGTCGGTGTTCCAGGGCCTCGAATTGTTGGGAGTCCATGACATTCATTGTCGCTCCAGTGTCTATGAGCGCCTGAAGGGTGGTGTCCATTATTTTGACCGAGCACATGGGAGGCGGCCTCCGCCGGCTCCCGGACTGGCCTACAAACGATACGTAGTAGATCTCGTCGTCCTCTTCTTCCAAGTCGAGGTTAGGCTGGTGCGGCGCTTCCTTTTCTGCCTCCTCGGACCCCGCGATCGACAGTTGGCGGACCCTTTGCGTGAAACCCCGCGGCTTCCTTGGGGTAGGCCGTGGCTGGCTACTGCGGCAGACTTTTGCGTAGTGGTTCAATCTCCCGCAGCGGGAGCACTCGCGCCCTTTCGCTCCACACGTGGCTGTGGGGAGGTGGTCCTCCCCGCAATTCCCGCAGGGCCCTCCGGGTGGCGGTCGTGTTCTCCCAGGCGCAGGTGTCGGCCTCCTCCGAATAGCATCCACGCGCTCCTCCTTGATCTGGGGGGTTCTGGTGGCGGTCTGCACCGGGGCAGGCTTGTGTAGGGCCGCAGCCATCTCTTCCGCCCTGATGTCTGAAAGTTCGTGCGAACGGGCAAGCACCAGGATCTGATCTAGCGTGATCCCCGGCTGGCGCAGTATCAGTTTCCGGAGCAGTTTCGACTTGCATCCAAGGATGATCTGGCTCCGTATCTCTTCCCGGTGATCGGCAAACTCACAGGTGGCCGCCAGTTTCCGCAGGCGCGCATGGAACATGTCGATGGACTCATCTTCCAATTGTAGTGACCGTCGAAATTTGAATTTTTCGAAGTCCAGATTTAGCTGTGGATCGAAATGTCTGTTGAGGGCCGCCACCGCGCCGTCGTAGTCATCCGAATTGCCCGTGTTCGGCAGGGTCTCGAAGAGATCATAGATTTCGGACCCCCCATAGAAAATCAACAGGGAGCGCTTAACAGTTCCATCCGTCTCACGGGTCCCCGTGAAGTAGTTGTTCAGTTGACCGACCCATGCCCTCCAACGGGGTGCAGCAGTGGCCGGATCCGCCATCTCGCTGAATGGCGGGAGCGGGTTGGTCGTCGCATGGTGACGGGGTGGGTCAACTGCTTGGCGTCCCCCTCCAGCAGGTGCAGCTGACCGGGCTGGCGCGGCGCTCCCTCCGGCCCCCGGCTGGTCGCTCATCGCGAGCTGCAGGTACACCGCTTCTGACGTCCCACGCACGAACCGGCTGGCGGGTGGGCGAGCGGCAGGGGGCGCGTGGGGCAGGCGTACTCACTCCGACCTCGAAGATGTCAGCAGCGTCCCCCTGCGTCTCTTGAAGGCAGCCAACGACGCTCCGCATCCGCAGGGATCACCAGGGCCAGAAACAGGACTTGCAGCTGCCAATGCTTGATGAGGGACAGTGGAAGAACCCTCTTGCAGCAGCCAATGCTTGTTGCCGGCAGGACGTTTTTTTTCTCTGTTAATTTCTCTCACAGTTCGCGTTGGAATTTGCCTCTCCCCTCCTCCGGTCACCTTGCACTCGCCAGTGCTTGTTGGGGGAGGGAACACCCACCACGCGGCCAGGCCACAGCCAGTCAGGGGCCCGGGGCGTCACGGCAGGCAGCAGGCGCTCCACGAGGTGCAGCGGGGCGGGGCACTTCCCGGGCCTCGCTGAGGAATGCAGAGCCGGGGGAGGTGGGGGAGGGTGATGCGCGTTCAGCGCGTCCAGGCAGCGCCTCACCGGACCGTCAGCTCGGGGAATCCTCCGGCTCACCACGCTTGCGCCGCGGAGGGCCGGAACAGGCCGGAACAGCAGGCGGCACTCCGGTCCGGAGCGTGACAGGCGGGAAGCGCTGATAGCGAAGGAGCGTCACGGGTGGGCTCCGATGACGCCGCGGGCAGCAGGACGAGCTGGCAGCACGCAGCGGGACCTCCGGCCTCGTCGCCAATGTGGTGACCCAGGATAGGCCACGTGTATGGGGACAGGATCGTCGCAATACAAGACGGTGAGTCGCTGTGTTGGTTAAACCGGAAAGACCCCGAGCGGTCTTCCGATACTTTTATTTATACCCTCGAGGCGAGCCCGCCTCGAGGGGTGGAGGATGCGTGTGTGTGTGTATACATTGTATTGTAGAGGCCGAGTGGCACTCTACACAGCCCTCACAAACAAGTAGTCGCTCCCTACCAGAAGCACTTTCACACCCCTCACGGACTACCAGCGCCAAACTTATGTCAACACTCACACCCCTTACAGAATAGCAGTCTCACACAATAACAGCGCTCTTACAGCCCTCACAGACAAGTAGTCACACACTAACAAAAGCACTCTCACACCCCTCATGAACTAGCAGTAAAACCAATAGGTCTGGCCCATAAATCATTATAGCTTTCCATTAATTGATATTTGTATGCGTGTGGTATTGTAGATGTTCGAGTGTGTTAATGCATGAATGAATCAACGCACCAGTGAACAGATCCGTGAGTGACTGAGGGCATGGACAACAAGTTCGAGTGCGTGGCTGCACGGATGGAGGCATCCATGCATTTTTTTTTATATATATATAAGCCAGACATATTGGCTTGGATAATGCTCATTTTACTTGTATTTTGGCAGTATACATCTCTCCAAAGAACAACGTGTTCTCAATGTTGCTCAACTGTGCGTATTGTGTCTAAACATTCCTGGCGTCCACTGCCTCACTACTGTAGGTTATTAATGGAGAACTGGGCTAATGAAGAAAGTGTGTGCTTAGTAGCCGCTCAGACCTTAACTGGAAAGACACAAGTAGCCCGCAGAGCCACTACATCCGTGCTAAATTTAGTTGCAAAGTCTCGCAGACCATTTGGGAATCCTGGAGTCTCAGGTCTGAAAATCTAGAAGTTCAATAAAGGAAATTACAAAATGAATCCAAGCACGAAGCTAAGGCGGGCGCTTATTTTAGCTCTGAAACGTCATTTCAAGCCGGATGATTTACGAATGTCTGCATTAAATCAGTGGCATATGAGCAGCCAATATTTCTAGTCAGGTAATACAGTAGGTAATGCAAAACATGTGCTAAAACAGTATAGTTATGATCATTTATATGGATGCCGCATAATTTACAGCGTTTTAAGACAACAGAGCGTGGACGATTGTATTTCAGTGTATTTTGAACTGTGATATGTTTAACCTAGTGTGTTTGGCATTTACAGAAATATCTAACAAAGTGTGCAATATTGACTACCAATTATAGACCATTATGGAAATCTGGGTGCCAGAAGCAAAAATATTACATTTCATATTTTATTTAACGATCAGGCCATAAATTTGTGGACCACAAATGTTCCATAATGTGAGCGCAAGGGGCGTGGCCTGGAAACAGGATATGGCTGGTTTCTGTGAGGGTCCTCAGATCTTTCTCCTGAGCCGTGCTGCCCTCCATTTTCAGTCAGTCAGTCAAGCTATCAATCAATAGCAGGCCCTTAAGAGGTGCGCGGTGCGTGCCCAGGGCTGAAAACACTTCAGGGGCCATTCCTCTTTCTATGTCTCTCCCTGGAGGA
The DNA here is from genome assembly GCF_964204655.1 of Triturus cristatus. NCBI lineage: Eukaryota > Metazoa > Chordata > Amphibia > Caudata > Salamandridae > Triturus > Triturus cristatus. Next base: position 1,173,129,132 of record NC_140582.1, on the reverse strand, counting down.
GAGTTGGTAATGGCGCCACGTGAACGCACGCCTCGCGCGCCTGCCAGGGCTGTCTGGGAACAGTCTTGACATCCTTTAACTCTGTCACCAGAGACTTTGTTAATAGTATGCTGCGGAATCCTGGACACAATGCTACAGGCAGCACGAGCAGACAATATCTAGATTTATGCGGTATAAAGTATAATCATTTTGCCTCTATTAAGTGTTACAAATTCTGCATAATGTCATCTCTCATGACTTAGTACTGAAAGATATCAATGTTAAATTTGGCAAAATTAGTGTATCAGTTTCATGGAAATGTTTCCGAATTTTTTAACCGCTCCTCATTGTTGGTTCCGTTTTATTATTCGGTCCCATGGCGAGCCTGTTTTTAAAATGGTTTAGTGTGAAGTGATCCAGGTCCCACAGGAAAGGGAAGCAAACATGTTAAATGTAAATTAACATTGTACAAAAATAAGTTCTGGCTGTCACTTCCTGTATGAATGTCAATTTCAGTTGCTCACAGCTCAGCAAGTGATTTCCCTAACCACTTTAAAAGCTTGGATTTGAGCTCAGATTGGCAGGATGTGTTTTCATTAAAGTGGTCATATTTGGGTAAGTATCTTTTATTCATACAGTGAAAATTAAAGGGCCACCCAAGCACTGTTTGGGACTATTTCCGAGCTATTTTGAATTAAGTTCTACATTCAAAATACTTTTATTGAGATTATTTGCAGTTCAAGTTCTAATGTGAAGTATGTTCTTACATTTCTGATACACCCGTAAATAGTTATGGATTTGGTATTGAAAGTTATCAATTTTAAATCCGTTATAAAGAAAAATTAGTAAATCAGTGTCATAGGAAGTGTTTCTGAATTATTTAACCACCCCTCATTCTTGGTTCCTTTTACACGTCCATCTTATTTTTCGGTCCCACTGACAGTTCAAAATTTGCGAACATACGTGACAAGAATTTTCAATTCTATTAAGGACACGGAGGCGAGGATTATGCTTCTCATTTTCTTTACTGAAAATTCCCAGCAGCCAATCAGATAAAGGAAAAAAACAAATAAACACTACAATACCCATAAACACTCCTGGGTATCACATGACAACCATAGAGTAGACCCTATATAAAGAGCATAAGAGAATACTACATCCTCTTTCTTTGCGATAAAATAAACAGTTAAGTCCTACAAACAAAGTCCGAGATCTGTTAACCAACTTGAAAGAAGAACCAAGTCCCCAGAACGAAACCAGCAGGTCCACCGGCAGCAAACAGAAGACTTGAAGCGAGCTTCAACGGAAACAGTGTTATCCTGCAGAGGCCAGGAAGACGTGTCCAAAGGTGAAATCGGCAACTTTATTTGAGATCTGAACCTGAAATGTAAAGCCAGAGTCGTAATACCATACTTCTCCAAGAGAGACGTATCAGAAAGGGAAGGGTAAAAAACAGCATATATATACAGTATAATACATAATCAATGCAGAGCATAAAACAATACAGAATCATGGGCCGGATAATCCTCACCTCCGTGTCCTTAATAGAATTGAAAATTCTTGTCACGTATGTTCGCAAATTTTGAATTCTATGTCAGGACCGGAGGCTCCGATTATGCTTGTTTAAAGCTGTGCCATCACAACAGATGCAATATTCACAATAGGTTTATAATAAAAAGACTTAAACCTAGAATCAGAAGACCAGTCAGCGGCATTCATAATGTCCAATAAACTGACTCCAACAGAAAAAGCTTTAGAAGCCATAGCTCCACGAGCAGAATGAGCACCAAATCTGGAAACATCAATACCTGCTTCGCCCATGAGCCAGCGCACCCATCTTGCCAAGGTAGCTGGGGTCATTGGGCGAAAAGGTCTCTGCAGGTCAATCAACAATTGTCCTCCCATATCCTGACGAAAAACTGCAGTACTTACCTCATAATCCCGGATACATTGTACCACACATAGTTTAGGATTATCAGGAAACACAGGTTAAGTAACAGAAGTGGTGTTACATTTAGTGTGTCTCGTGACCAGAAAAGTAACACCCTCTGGAGAAAAACGTCATCCAGCTACATCTAGTGCGCGTATATCAGAAACTCGTTTGCAAGATACAAGACAAAGGAGCATGGCGAGCTTGGCAGAAAGTTGTTTACGGGATAGAAACGCATTAGAAGGCCAGGCTTCCGAGAATCGTAAGACAGTGGAGACATCCCATAGCTCAGAATATTTGGAGAAAGGTGGTTTTACCAACCGAATACCCCTGAGTAATTTACAAATTAAGGGATGTTCACCAACCGGTTTGCCATCAACCAACACGTGACCCGCCAAGATGGCGGATCGAAAATTATTGACAGTGCGATAGGCAAGACCCGAAGAAGCGATGGACGCCAGAAAATTCACTACCAGGGAGACATACGCTGAAGAGGGATCCACGTCCCGTTGAGAGCACCAATCACACCATCGTTTCCAGGCTGCAGCATAACGCTTGTGTGTGTTGGGCGACCAAGCCTCACTGATAAATCTGGTAGCGTCTCGCGAAAGGTCTGGGATTTTCCAGCGATCCCAGAAATTCGCCAAGCGACCAGCATGAGATGGCCTGAGGTTATCAATGGATGCGGTGATTTGAGCGGATCCAATAGCAGATTCCACTGCTGGGGTAGAAGGATCGGTATTGCACAAAGCATTTCCAGAAGTACTGGGAACCATGCCTGAGCCCTCCAAAGATGAGTGATCAGAATCTGATCCGACCGATAACATTTGGTCCGGGCCAGGACCCTGGGGATCATTACAAATGGAGGAAACGCATAACACAGAGACGGAGGCCACACCTGTAGAAAAGCATCCGTGGCCAGAGCTTCCGGATCCGGACGCCAGCTAAAAAAATACCGGAACCTGTTTGTTGAGTCGAGAGGCAGACAGATCGATATGGCAAGGACCCCAAATCTGATTCAATATTCGGAACACTCGAGGGTGAAGCCTCCAATTGCTGAAATCCCGGAGATGTCGGGATATGCCAATCGGCAATCTGGTTGTTGCAACCAGGAAGATACTCCGCCACCACAAACAGTTTGTTTTGGAGGCAAAAATGCCAAAAGTCCTTTGCAATCTCCGCTAGAAGTTGGGATCTCATCCCGCCCAATTTGTTCACATACCGAACCGCTGACACGTTGTCCATGCGGAGGAGAATGCAACAATTCGTCTGACGGGGCGAGAGGCATTGAACTGCAAAGGAACCCGCTAGAAGTTCCAGGCAATTGATGTGGAGATTCAATTTCTCCTGAGACTAACGGCCGCCTGTGGACACTTGACCGCAACGGGCTCCCCAACCACACCGACTGGCATCGGATTCTATCACCACTTCCGGAGTTGATCCGAAGAGGGCTCGACTGTTCCACGACTCTATGTGTTCTAGCCACCATAACATCTCCCACCTCACCTCCTCTGTGAGAGGAATCTGATCTGAATACTTGAGGCCTTTCTGGAGATGACGGATCTTGAGTCATTGAAGCGCTTTGTAATGAAGGGGACCCGGGAAGATCGTTTGGATAGAGGAAGCTAACAAGCCGACGATCCGGGCTACAGACCTCAAGGACACAATCTGCTTGTGCAAAATCAATCTCAACTCTCTCTTGATTGATCTGATTTTCTGATTGGGCAAGAGGAGTTGACACGTGAGGGAGATGACCAGAAAACCCAGGAACTCGACAGATTGAGATGGGATCAAGACAGACTTCAGTGGAGTGGAGTTTCGTGAAGCACCAAGGTGCGGACGAGAGGCCGAAAGGAAGGACTTTGTACTCGTACCAGATGCCCTGCCACTGGAACTGAAGAAAACGACGATGAGGTTTGTAAATGGGCATGAACAGATTTGCATCTTTCAGATCTAGGCGGACCATCCAGTCCCCTTCCTGAAGCAGATCGCAAAGAAGATGGATCCCCTCCATCTTGAAGTGGCGATATACAACCCATCCATTGAATTCTTTGAGGTTTAAAACTAGCCGGGAGCCACCCCCCTTCTTCTGTACTAGGAAGATGTTGCTGACAAAACCCTGGGGGTGATGAGACGTCTGCACTATGGCTCCTTTGTGAAGCAGAGAGTCGATCTCGCTGGAAATAAACACCTGATCCTGAAGGGAAAAAAGCATCGGACGAGGAGGAAGAGTTTGAGAGGGGGAATGAAAAAACTCTATTTTGTAACCCTGCACCATATCCAGGATCCATGCATCCTGCGAGATTTTTTGCCAATTGTGGAGAAAAAATTGGATCCTGCCCCCCAATTGCACCTCCGAAAAAGAAATCAGGCTCACCTGAAGAAGCGGCATCATGTTGACCTCCTTGGGTACCTGCAAAACGGCCTTTTCGGAACTTGTTTCGGGATCCACGGGTCGGATAGAAGGAGGCGGAGGAAGTGGAGTCTTGATATCTATCACGTTGGGAATTATATCCCCGCTGGGCGCCTTGTTGTGAACCACGGCCGAACGACCGCCCACGATGTCGTCCGGCCCGGCCAAAGACCGGACGAAAAGCCCGCTTGAGGGAACCCTGCGGTTTGTCGAGGCCACTGAAGGTAGCAACGAATTTAGTTAATTCCTTCAGGAAAGGCTGACCAAAAAGTAGACCTTGTGACAAAGGACCAGATTCCGAAGTAGAGAGTTCCGCCAATTTTGGATCAAGCTTTAAGAGAATAGAGCGACGGCGCTCGCAAGACATGGCGCAATTTGCGTTGCCCAATCGACAACTGGCTCGTTGAGCCCAACCAATCAGGTCGTCAGGATCAATAACGTGGCCAGAGGCCTTAGCCCTGAAACCTAAATCCAATATTTTGGTGAGGGGGCCCGTCAAGTCGAGCAATTTATCTTGACATGAGCGCCATGCGCGATTAATCCCTTTCTTAGGATCCTCAGTATATTTTTTAAGGTAGGTGAGCATGGAGAGGTCGACCTCAGGTGTATCTGCAACCTTGTCAGACAGATCCGGTCTAGGACATTACGAGCACAAACGCGCCCTCACATCCTTATCAAACGCCTGGCGAATATGTGATTGCACATAATCAGCGACCTCAGGAGAGGGAAGCCATGAGGAGGAGCTTGCATGAATAATCTACTTGGGATCAAATGTGAGGACGGTAGGCTGAGATGGTGCATCTACATAACGCTCCTTACGTTGTTTCTTAGCAGGTGGAAGAGGGGTTTCTGAGTCACAAGCTGTATCAGAAGAGGTAGTAGTATCATCACCCTGTGGCGAACCAGCACGAACCACTTTGGAGGAAGAATCATATGTATGATCAGAGGACAAGGAGTGCGCTAATTACACAAAATCGGAAGAATGAGGGTTAGTGGAAGGCTTCCCACCCGAGGTAGAACGTGGTGCAGACCCCGGGAGCCAACCTTGTTGCAGAGCATAATTGCACAAATGGCGATTGAGAGGCTCAATAGCCCTAAACATGGCTTTATTGACGGAGTGTTGAACCCCAACATCAAGAGCCTCAACCAGCTCATGCTCCAGAGACCCAGAAGGGCCTTCCTCGAAATATTCCTCATCATAATAGTATTCAGCCATGTAGACACTAAAGAGTGACCAATATACCCACGTGAATAGGAAAAAATATTGTCAACTACACTGTCGCAGTGAGAGAAACATCGACAGCGACAAAATAAGGGGGAGTGGTAAAACCCCAGACAAGCCAAGACTAAACAAGCATAGAAGTACAAATGTGGTCAAACAAATATATATAACGTGGAGGGAGGGCTTGCCCAGAACAACCACTCTAGGCAGAGCCTATGCAATAATTGTACAGCCCAAATGCTCCACACAGCTAATGGGAGTCGCAGGGGCTGGTAAAGGCAAGTGGTATTAAGAGCATTGAAGCGCTGCTCCCGCGCTCACTCAAACCCGATGTAAACAGTGAAATCGGGTAAAAAATGGCCGCCGCGTATGCGCGGTGCGACCTGCCCATAAACCAAGAAAGAGGACTACACGGTACAGAGACGCGCGTCCTCGCCCCGATACTCCCGCTACACTGAGAAAGACATGGGCACCGAGTGCCCGGGCCGGGAGGCAGTAAGCGCTCCCAAGCCCTCACAAAACGAAAGAAACCTGCAGGGATAACAATAGAAAGGCGCGAGCGAAGCAGCGCAAAGAAAAACAACAGTAGCGCATGAAACTGAAAACGCTCCCAAATCCCGTACGAGTCACAGGGAAAAGACCCCGATGTGGGTCAAAAACCGGCAAGCAGAGCTAAGAGAACAACAGACTAGCAAAGCGCGAGACACGCACACGGGCAGACAATGAAGGAAGCGATAAAACAGACGTGCACACCAACTGTCAATAAGAAATGGAGCGCGTCAGCCAGAGCAACAAATGCAAGTACCATGTATGAAACAAATCAACTTGAACAATATATATATATAGAGCAAAGCACTTAACTGGCTGCGGAGCAGCAAAGAAAGAGGATGTAGTATTCTCTTATGCTCTTTATATAGGGTCTGCTCTATGGTTGTCATGTGATACCCAGGAGTGTTTATGGGTATTGTAGTGTTTATTTGTATTTTTCCTTTATCTGATTGGCTGCTGAGAATTTTTAGTAAAGAAAATGAGAAGCATAATCGGAGCCTCCGGTACTGACAGAATCTGTTTTTAAAATGAACACGTGTGAACTGATCCAGGCCCCACCGAAAAGGTGCGCAAGGCGCAAGCATGTCAAATATAAATAAAACAAATTCAAAGCCTAGGCTCTGATTGTGACTTCCTGTAATAATGTAATTTTCAGTTGTTCACAGCTCAGCTAGTTATTTCCCAACTACTTAAAAGATCAGATATGAAGGATGTATTTTCCCTAAAGTGGTCATATTTGGGTACGTTTTTTTTTTTTTTGTTGTAAATCTTTTTATTAAAACCAATTCGACAACATGGCCTAGTATCACTGAATCATACAATAGGCGGCAGCAAGACAGAAGTTCCTAACTATACATGAATTTTGCACAGTAGGAATTACACTTCAAGGGAGACATCTTCCTCCAACAGTCTGGGTGGGGAACACATTTTACCACGGTATGTGTTCCAGGGGGCCCACACATTGGACCACTTACGGGGGCAGCCTCGAGCAATGTATACGGTTTTCTCACGGTGCATGCACCAATCAAGGTCTTTCTTCTAGTCAGCGATTTTGGGCGCATGTGCCGCCCCCCAGAGTTGCGCTATATTTCTTTTTGCTACCATGCAACCAAGTGTAACCCATTGCATGGCATGGTGGTTCAGGTCTGTCAGCTCCCAAATATTAAGGATGCATCTGGGGGCTTCTGGCTGGATCTCAATTTTCAGCGTAGTGCTAATGATTTCATGTATCTTTCGCCAATATTCCTGAATATGTCTACAGTGCCCTAAGGTGTGCATGAAAATGCCTGGGTGTGTGCACCCCCGTCTGCAAGACCCATCTGTCTGGCCTCCCATTTGCACCATCTGGGGCCCCGTTATGTATACTCTGTGTAAAATTTTTAGTTGCACCAACCGGAGTCGCGCTGATATTGCGACCATTTTAGGGGAAGAGACCGCCTCCTGCCACCCCTCATCGTCCAACTCAATCCCATCCGCTGTCCACTTCTCCCGCAACAAGGTCAGCGGGTCGCTCATATTGTTAATAAGTTTCCTGTATGTCAGGGAGATTGCACGCTCAGTCATGTACCCGTCAAGAAGCCTGTCCTCTAGCGGGGAGCTGTCTGGTAAGGAGGAATCACTAACGATCGCCGACTGCAACGCATGCCGGACTTGTAGATATCTAAACAATTCAGAGTCTGCCATTTAATATTGGATCTCAAGAGCACTGAACGGTTTCACTCCCCCTGGACCCCACAGATCCCCAATTCTTGAAATGCCGATAAGGTCCCATTTGGGTACGTTTTTTTTTTTTTTTATTGCATAAAATGAAAATCAAAGGGCCGCCCACGCACAGTTTGGGACTATTTCGGAGCTATTTTAAATCAAGAAGGTCTACATTAAAAATAGTTCAATTACATTTTATATTTATCCATCTATACATATATATAAATAAATATATATATATACACACACACATAAAAATATATATATATATATCCACACCGTAACACTTTGGTAATGGCACTCTCAGAAAATCGCAGAACTCCGGGAGAATGATTGTACCACCGTTTATTCCACAACGCGTTTCGGTTCAGAGAACCTTGATCATGTGAAATGTTTCACCCAAAATCATGAGACAACTTATTCTGTAATGCAAACAGTGAAAAAGGACCAACCATGTTTCTACGTCGGACATCTTGGAATGGTCAAAAGCAGACATAATTCATAGCATATATGATATACTTTTGCATGTGCAAACTGCTTTCTTATATACATTGCTTGCGTAAATATTATTTGCGTGAATATTATCATATTCGACCAACCCATTACATAATCCAATTGGCTGTATTGTACAATGTCGATACTCTTCATCAATGATAGTTTTCAATAAAACTTTACCAATCCCTGATACGCACCGTATTACTGTGTTCTGTATGATGCACAAAAGAAAATGTAAATCCAGTATATACATCTACTTTAAACAACACGTTAGACACAGAAAGACTAATTCAGGTCATTTCATAAACGTCTAAGACTACAAAGGCAAAATCGCTGTTCAAGTGGATCCTATCGTCATGATGCGGAATATATCGTGCGCATTCACACGTGTACTCTAAACAGTTGTGATCAATAAAACAGCATGTGCAACATAAACATCAGGGACAAAGCATAAGAAACGAGAACACCAGCAAGTGCCCTCAGTCCTCTATGCACCAGTGTGTCTTCGTTTATATTGGAAACTAAAATGTATAAGGTCCTACTAAAATGCATACTAAAGACTCATCTCATGAGTGCTCGAAAGAAGTCTCATGTGGGTTCTGAAGTGACGCACGGGAAAAAGAGGGAAGTAGAAAGGGTAGGCAGCCTGTGTAGGTGAACCCCGTGAATGGGCCCCTTCCTTCCTCCTGTGCAAATAAAGAAAAAGGAAACAGAAAAAACAAAGAAAAACTGATTAAAAACCAGTGTGGACATCTCGTTCCACATTATATTCTCTTGTTGCCATCCACAGAATGGCAAATACAAATTGATCAATAGATGTATATAGATGTCTGTTAAACTGCTATAGAGGAAGAACACTAATGTACAGGGTAAAAATTCACAGGGTAAAATTCACAAGATGAAATTCACATAATCATACATTGCATACCCAAATGATGTATACATTAAAAATTATATATGCACTTGTACTGCCTGGCCTCATTGAAGTTCAATTATAGAAAGAAAACAGATTGGATGTCGGGATAAGCACTGATGTTAAAAACATACTATTCTTTGAGATGTACAGCTAATTCTTCATCTTGATTCAGGCCCTTGTTTGAAAATTGATAATATGTCTCGACTCCTTTTGCCTGAGTACAAGAACCCTGTTTCCTCCTCGGGGTCCTTTGTTGACTTGTTCAAGAATCAGAAAACTAAGGCCCATCGCATTGGAGAAGTGTCTGTCCTGGAAATGACGGGTTACAGGATATTTTTGGTCAACAATGCAGGATGGCCCTATAGTGTTGTAAGATACGTCTCTTGGCCATTAGAGTTGTGGATCCAATGTACCACAGATTGCATTCACAGACAATCACATAGATAACAAAGATGGAACTGCAAGTAAGAAACTGCGTAATTTTTTTACGTACACCATTGTTTTCTACATGATTACAAAATTTGCTGTTTCTACAAGCTTTACAATGCCCACAAGGAAAGAAACCCTGTAGGCCATGCAGATTCCTATCAGGATAGATGGTAACATCACTGTGCACTAACTGATCCTTAATACCAACCCGAACACCACCCTCAGAGGCACCCTGATCTACCGACCCCCTGGACCACGCACGCAATTCAGCGACGACATCGCCGACTTCGTCAGCCCGCACGCCCTCCCCTCCGCTGACTACATCCTCCTGGGAGACCTCAACTTCCATCTGGAGAACAACAACGACCACAACACCAGCACCCTGCTCGACAACCTCGCCAACCTGGGACTCAAGCAACTGGTGTCCACCCCCACCCACCTCGCCGGACACACACTCGACGCCGTCTTCTCATCCAGCACAGACATCGACTTCAGCCACGCCACAGAGCTTCAATGGACGGACCACAGCTGCGTCCACTTCACCTTCAAGAGAACAACGACCCACCAACACCAGCAACACACCGCCCACAGAAGCTGGAACAAGATCACAGCAGACCAGCTCGCCACCTCCCTGAGCCAACACCCTCCTGCCAGCTCAGCGAACCCCAGCCAGGCCGCCGATAACATCACGAAGTGGATCAGCAACTGCGCGGACGAACTCGCCCCGCTGAGGACCCCGCCTAGCAGACCCGGCAGCAAGAAGGCCCCATGGTTCACCGACGAACTCAAGAGCTCCAAGAAGAACTGCCGAGCCCTCGAGAAAGTCTGGAAAAGGGATCCGACACCGGACAACAGGACCTCCTACAAACTTGCCACCCGGAAACACCACCAGCTGATCCGCGCCGCCAAGAGAACAGCATTCAAGGACCGGTTGGACAACAACGCACACAACAGCAAGGAACTCTTCAACATCGTGAAAGAGCTTTCCAACCCCAACGCGGGAAACAACGACATCACCCCTTCGCAAGACCTCTGCAACTCCCTGGCTTCATACTTCCACAACAAGATCGCGGACATACACAGCAGTTTCAACAACCAACCAACGCACACCACGACCGACCAGCCAGCCCCCCCCACCACCACCCTCCACGCCTGGACCCCGATCAGCACAGAAGACACCATCCGCACGATGAACTCCATCCACTCCGGATCACCAACCGACCCCTGCCCCCACCACATCTTCAACAAGGCCGACGCTGTCATCGCACCCCACCTACGAGACATCATCAACACATCCTTCGACACCGCCATCTTCCCCGAGAGCTGGAAACACGCCGAACTCAGCGCTCTACTCAAGAAACCAACAGCGGACCCCACCGACCTCAAGAACTACCGCCCCATCTCGCTTCTCCCGTTTCCAGCCAAAGTCATCGAGAAGACCGTCAACAAGCAGATGGCCGCCTTCCTCGAGACGAACGGATCCCTCGACCCCTCACAGTCCGGCTTCCGAGCCAAACACAGCACCGAGACCGCCCTCATCGCCGCCACCGATGACATCCGAGCCCTGATGGACAATGGAGAAACAGCGGCCCTCATCCTCCTAGACCTCTCCGCGGCATTCGACACGGTCTGCCACCGCACCCTAATACGGCGCCTCAGCAACATCGGAATCCAGGACAAGGCGCTGGAATGGATCATCTCCTTCCTCGACGGAAGAACACAGCGAGTCCGCCTACCACCTTACAAGTCAGAGGCCTCCGAAGTCATCTGCGGCGTCCCCCAAGGATCATCCCTGAGCCCCACCCTCTTCAACGTCTACATGAGCCCCCTCGCGGCCATCGTACGCAAACACCACCTCAGCATCATCTCCTACGCCGACGACACCCAGCTGATCCTCTCCCTGACCAACAACCCCGCCGCCGCCAGAGCCAACCTACACGAAGGGATGAAAGAGGTAGCCGAATGGATGACGACCAGCCGCCTGAAACTGAACTCGGACAAGACGGAGGTCCTCATCCTGGGCTCCTCTCCCTCCGCCTGGGACGACTCCTGGTGGCCTCCCGCCCTGGGCACCGCACCCAAACCGACAGACCATGCACGTAACCTGGGCTTCATCCTGGACTCCTCCCTCTCCATGACCAGGCAAGTCAACAGCGTCTCCTCGGCGTGCTTCAACATCCTACGCATGCTACGGAAGATCTTCTGGTGGATCCCCACAGAGACCAGGAAGACCGTCACCCAGGCCCTCGTCACCAGCCGACTGGACTACGGCAACGCCCTCTACGCCGGGACCACCGCCAAGCTCCAGAAGAGACTCCAGCGGATCCAAAACGCCTCAGCCAGACTCATCCTCGACATCCCACGATCCAGCCACATCTCCGGACATCTGAGAGACCTTCACTGGCTCCCCATCAACAAGAGAATCACCTTCCGCCTCCTCACCCACGCACACAAAGCCCTACACGACCAAGGCCCGAGCTACCTCAACAACCGAGTCAACTTCTACGCTCCCAAACGCCACCTCCGATCAGCCAACCACGCCCTCGCCGCCGTCCCCCGCATCCGCAGAGCAACTACAGGAGGAAGGTCCTTCTCCTACCTGGCCGCCAAGACCTGGAACTCCCTCCCGTCCGACCTGCGCCTGACCCAAGACCACCTCTCCTTCAGGAAGAAGCTGAAGACCTGGCTGTTCGAGCAGTAGCGGCACCCCCCCCCCCCCCAGCGCCTTGAGACCCTACGGGTATGTAGCGCGCTTTACAAGTGTCACTGATTGATTGATTGATTGATTGAATACTCCTACCCCTTCTGTAGGTTATATTGGGTCTGTCAGCCACAGTGTTCCCAATAATGTTATCTGATTTAAGTACATTCCAATTACGGGTCAAAATGCGTTTGATGCTATTGGAGTCTTTACTATAGGTCATGATGATCCTCGTGTTGTCACTATCTTCATTGCTGTCCTTATCCATAGTTTCTGAGATCGTCGAGGATCTTTCAATACTATCTGCTCTATCCCTGGCTTTCTTAAGCACCCAATTAGGGTAACCTCTTTCTCTGAAGCGTACACACATCAAATCCCTTTCTTTCTGATACCCCTCTTCTGTATTACAATTCCTTTTAGCCCTAAGCAGCTCCCCATAAGGAATGCTCCACTTGAGAGCCTCGGGGTGGCTGCTGAGGGCATGTAGTACACTGTTCCCCGCAGTGGACATTCTAGAGATGGATGTATGTAGCTGATTATTTTTGATGTCCAATTTGACATCTAGATACTCAGCAGTTAGGTTGTTAATGCTGCCACTCAATTTGATGTTCTGCTCGTTGATGTTGAGCTTGTCAATAAATCGCTGGGCCTCGTGTTGGTTGCCTACCCAAATGATAAAGAGGACATCGATGTAGCGTAGCCACATCGAGACATGTGCGATATCATTACGGAACTCTGGATCGGAAATGATCTTCTCCTCCCAGTTTCCCATGAAAAGATTGGCAAAACTGGGAGCAAAGCAAGATCCCATTCACCAGTTAAAGTTATTGCTTGTAACTATAACTCGTGCCCTAAGGTAACTATAACAGGCGGCCTCGCCATTCATAATCTTTTCATCAATGCTGTAATTTCAGATGTTGCAGTGATGTTACCAATATTGTTATAGAACATGTCATGAGTGCTGTAATAATAGGGGTAATTAGCTGTGCATGACAAGGGCGCAAGTTATAGTTACCTTAGGGCACAAGTTATTGTTGCTTGAGATAACTATAACTGGGGAGTTTTAGTGCTTTTTACATTGTGACTGAAATGTTTGGCAAACTATAGCGTAACTTTAACCTTTGTTTTCTTCAGTGAATTTCTAGAGATTTTTTTTTTTTAATGTAAGGTCATATTTAACGCACAGGTATGTGGTTTCCACTGGGGGGGCTGGTGGGGGTACAGACATGAGAATCATATTGTGCTTTATGTGGATGATGTACCACGATTTATTGGGAACCCCCAAGAGACCAGCAACAGAATAATAAAAATACTCGAGCAATATGGAGAAGCCTCCGGCCTATGAATGAACTGGGAGAAGTCAGCTATAGGGCCGCTGACGAGGAGGTCTGTAGTAGCACCCTTGCAGCCCCACTAAAGGGGTCAAGAGGAGACTTATACGTCTCTCCGGATACACGTCACTAACTGTCCACAGGTGACCTGAACCACGAATTTGATACCACTGGTTACCAAATGGCAGAGCCTTCCCTTGAATGCCCCGGGTGGGGTAGCTATGTACAAGCGACGTAGCAATGTTGCAACATACAAGATACTGCCCCAGCTTCTATACAGCCTGAAGAACTTGCCCCTGGAGATTCCCGACAGGTGGCTCAATACCTTAATGACAGCAGACTGCTCCATCATCTGGATGACCGTAACCTCCCTTTTTTCCTTTGATAAGAGCATCTATTCCACAATTCAGTGCTTAATTTGTAAAACACCAAACTTTCAGGAAACTTGTCAGGAGGCTACTGCAGCTTCCACCCCAGCTCCATTGTTCCTTCAGCGCTGCCAATGACAGTACCAACACAACTACTAAGTATCACACTCTTACACGTGTGACAACTTAGACAATTCCAAGCCCTCAAAGCTAGAAGTAGGGCTTGGGTAGCAATAATTAGTCCTTTTTATTGTATATAGAATTAATAAGCAGCGGTTGTTGTGCTCATCTTGAAAGTAGCCAAACAGCGACACCATGTGGCAGACATCTATAAGTTCTGGTGTTGACAATTAAGTACTGGAGCTGAGCACTGAAAATTACCGGCTTAAATTAAGCACTGGTCCACATCTGATGGAGGCATGGGAGTAGCAGACATACCCTTATATCACGGTGCATTGCAAATGATGACTTTAAGACTGGCTTAATAATGCAAGGGACGATCCTGTATTTAGATTATAGCTAATGCCAATGAGCGGGGACAGTAGTCTCAATCTGCTGTACAGGGATGCAATTCCCCAGCCACTCCCAGAATGAACAAAGAGCGGTATTGTGGTGTTGACGGGAGGCATAGGATTGGGATCACTTCTATGGTAAATCGACTTTGCAAACAACTTTATGGTGTGGAACATGGCTGAAACATAGTGCCCAACTACCTGAGTTTGGTGGAAGAGGCATGATCCCCAGACTGGGTGATGTAAGGCAGAGAGAGCAAATTAAAACTTTCTATATTGTGCAGTTACAATACGGCCTGCATAAAACACAATTCTACAGGTTCATCCGACTGAGGTACATCTTCTTGGCCCTCGACACTGAGTAAATTAAACCCCCCTCATTCAATACTCTACAGGTGAATGTAGCCCATTGGTCCCATTAGCAGGGGAGGAATTTCCCAGATATTCCAGATTCTGGATATAAATGCAGCCCTGCCAAGTGCCACACATTGCGGGTTAGGCTAATGCATTTTAATGCCTATTCATGCATCAACGCACTGGCATTAAATGTCACACATTAGTGTCCATAATTGGGCAAGGCACTGCGGCTTTTGTGTATTAGCACTCAACACTGACTAGCTCTGCCGTATGTGCCACAGGCATCCAGAGCGTGAGCAGGGCCCAGGGCTGAAGAGGGTACTGTGGTTGTCCTGGATACACAGTCATTTTTGCCTAGACCCCACTCTCACATCTCGTGCTGATTCTCTTTGCTGCAATTAGACGGCACAGTGCATTGTTTTTAAAGCGTGGGTATTTCCTTCCTGTGGTCCAGACAAACTGGTCTGCTTGCTGTTCCAATGCTGGCACACCCCTGCTGGATGGACCGGTAGTGAGAGTCCAGAGACTCGCAAGGATCAGCTCTCTGTCTGGCTAGAAGAGCTCTCTACACATGGGCGAGACACTATGAAATAAACCTGTGATGTAGTCTATATTAGTTATGTAGCGCTCTTTTGTACCTCAGCAAGGTCCATGCTATTTAAACTGCTGAAAATAAACATGCAATCATTGCACGTTTATTTTTCAGCAGTTCAAATAGTGCAAATCTTGCACAGGGAAAGGGAAGTGTGCTCCATAACAGATACAGACCAGTGCTTAATTTGAGCCGGCGGTTTCCAGTGCTTGGCACCGGCACTTAATTGTCAAAACCAGCACTAAGGAAAGTCTGCCACAATGTTGCGCTGTTTGTGTAATTTAGAGATGAGCAGAATAACAGGTGTTTCTTAATTCAATATACATTAAAAACGACTAATACCTGCCTCCGAAACCATTCTTATACCTTTGGGGGCCTGGAATAGTCTGAAATGTCCCACTTGTAGGAGTGTGATGGTTTGTAGTTGTGTAGGTGCTGTCATTGGCAGGCCTGTCAGAGACTATGAGTGGTGCAAGCTTCAGGGGCCTCCTGACGAGGGACCTGGCACTTATTTTGTATTTGCAAATTAAGCACTGATTGCGGACTGCATTACCAATGTAGTCTGTATTCGTTGTAAAGTGCTATTTTTTCCCTTTGTAATGTTCTGCGGTATTTATATTGAAAAATAAATGTGTAATATATCCTGTGACAGTTGTGAAAGGCTCTTTTGACCCTGGGCAAGTTTTGCGCCATATAAAACTGCCAATAAATGCGGATTTTGCCCTCACCCATGCGCTCATTTCAAACATCAATAATATGAAAGATAAAGTGACACACATCTAGTGGTTGATCTGCACAGTTAGAAACTAGAAAAACAGGAATCATTCCCAGCTGTCCTGCTTGACCAAAGTGGGAGATGCCAGGCAGATTATTTAACTGAGCCGTGTATGTGTTTATTATCATGTATGGGAACACCTTCAAATGTGTACTGAGTTCAGGATGTGTCTTGTACAAAATCCTCTCTTGTGTTTGATTTAATAGCATATAATCGGCCAATGACTTTCACTTTCACTGGGTTTGCAGCAGTTTCAAGGCCTTTCAGAGCATTGTGTTCAAAAAGAGGGTAATTTCTAATAAATATGTTTTTCTGTCGACTTCACTGCTTGGCTTTACTTGTGAGAAAGTGTCACTCGAAATGTCACACGTTTAGCAGCAGAATGTCATTCATACTCCATTTGAAATCAGTTAAATGTCACACTTAAGTAATCTGAAAACATGGCAGCTATCTACAGGGCCGGCTCCAGGGCGATGTGATCGGTGCCACCTCACCGGGCGCCGACTTGGGGCAGGGGCGCCCTCTTTGTAAGTATATTTTTGTTTTAAAAGCACCTGCTGCCACCTCCACCTTCCTTGCTTCAAGCAAATTTCAGCCATCAATAAATACGTCAAGATCACTCCAGTGATTAATGTTCCTGCTGGATAGAAATAGGCGGTTTCTCTAGTCGAAGTTTTAACTCATGTAAGGTAGTGCAGTGGGTTAATATGCATGTTGCAAACAATGTGTACCATGCAGATGACAAAGTACAAATATGTAAATAGGTCGGTGGGTTACAGCTTGTTTTCCCATGGATCCTTTAGTTACCTGCAGTTTATAAGTTAAAATCCTAATATAGCATGGTGAGCTATTAACTGTTATCAAAGAGCTGTATGCAAACTCTAAGATATATATTAGAGCTGTATGTTTTTTGCCCTGTCTTTCATTATCCTAAACTTACAAAAAGGGTTCATTTGGGTACAAATCAATTCTTATTATTAAAGAGAACCCAGAACAAGGATATGTTCTAAATTCTGAATTTGTGCTTTTCCAGACCAAGGACTCTTAAACTATGCTGCCTACCAGTATAGATGACATGTGACTCCTACACCTTGTAGTCCTCTTATGTAACATTTCATATACACTGATTTACACACACATGATTGTCTCTGTGCCAATGTGTGTGTGATTTAAAGTGCTCTGACACCCTACACTGGTATGAGTGGCCCTCTAAAACTAAATCAGTCTGAGAGAGAGTGGTTATAGAGAATTGAGGAGCACTGTCAAATGGTGGCAGAGAGGGAATCTGTGGTTGATGTGGTCATAGGGGGCGCGCCAACAAACATTGTCGCACAGGGCGCCGCCAGTGCTAAAGCCGGCCCTGGCGATCTAAAGGCCCCAGACTGATATACAATCTTTAAAACTAGAAGGGAGGTATGGGTGGGATGACTGGGTAAAAGCGACTAGATGGATCCACGATTAGCAACAACAGAGATTGTGACTTCCGCAAAGCTACGTTTATACAAGTTAACTACTTACATATGACTTATTTCACACCTGAATGACTGTGGCAGCGGCAGGCAAAATTCTATCCCTGTGTTGTTATCTCTGTGGGGAGCAGGGGGGTCCTTCTTCCATGTGGCTTGGAGTTGACCGCTGATTATTGGGAGATGATACTACTAACCTTCTCCAGTATATTGGAAAGGCCCGCCGACTGGTCGCTATGAATACTCCTAATTGAGATCCTTGACAAGGTGGGCAGCAACAGGGGGAGTCCACTCTGGTGGGAGTGGGTACGGTCATTGCCAAAAGGGACATAAGCAGACAATGGAGGTCCACAACAGGGCCCCCTTGATGGAGATTCTGGGGCCATGGACAGACGTGCAAAAATAGAAGAATCCATTTATAATACCTGGGACTGTTCTTGGAAGGACAACAGAGCATAGGGCTGAATGTGGGGTTACTTTGGCATCTCACAAAATGCAATTGCACTGCTAGATGATCATGCTCTGGAATGTGGTAAGCTACAACGTTAAGTGCTTGACACTCTCTGATGTCCTTGCTTGTAATGTTCATGTTAATTCAAGAGACTAAGGGCCAGATGTACGACCACTTTTGCATGCACCAACGGGCTTGCAAACCCGTTTGCACATGCAAAAACAGCATGGGGAATGTACAAACCCTATTTTGCGAGTCGCAATTTGTTGCGACTCACAAAATAGGGTTTTGCGACTCGCTATTAAGAAGGGGCGTTCCCTTCCTAATAGCGAGCGCAACCCTAATGTTTTGTGTCTGCTATTGCGGGAGCAAAACACTCGCAAATTACCACCCTCTTCGAGAGGGTGGTAATCGGCTCGCAAAAGGGAAGGGGTCCCTAGGGGACCCCTTCCCCTTTGCAAATGCAGGGGAAAATGTTTTTTAAGGGCAGGCAGTGGTTCCAGGGACCACTGCATGCTCTTAAAAAATGAAACGAAAACGCTTAATTTTTTTTTTTTTCAAATGTATCCCATTTTCCTTTAAGGAAAACGGGTTGCATTTTCAAAAAAAGCAGACACAGACATGGTGGTCTGCTGAGCCCAGCAGGCCACCATACCTGGGAGGGCCTGCCATTCCCAATGGGGTCGCAAATTGTGAGAGAGGCTCATTAATATTCATGAGCCTCTCTATTTGCGACCCCATTGGGAATCGCTAACATTGTGTTACACACTGTTGTACATCCTAAATAGCGCCTTGCGAATTGCGAGTCGCAAAAGAATTGCAGTTTGCGAGGTGATATTTTGGCCGTCGTACATCTGGCCCTTAATCAGTAAAGTTTTGGTTATTAAAAACACAATGATACCTTCATGACTTTTATCAAACTATCAGAACAAAGAGTTAGACACAGTTCATATTATATACTTGTCTCCAGCCTGTACAGGTGTGTGTAACAAAAGTGATGCACACCTGGCGCAAAGTGTTGGAGTGGGATTTACTATCCAACACAAACGCATGTGTCTGGGCCTTCAGAGTGCTTTTGTCTATGAGTAATTAGTGAAATAGAAAAAACAAAACCCTTGAAGTGCCCATGTGACAAACAAAGGAAACAGATGCAAAATAGTGGCCGAGTATAAGAAAAGGAAATCACACCACCTCCCTGCCCGTCATTAAATCCTGAGTCCTGAGTTTTGCATCCATCTAGGATCCCACTGACCCCCTCTGTGCCCTGAAAATGCACCTGGAAGTGCTACCATCCTCCTGAACTGTGGAGGGACGGTGGTGGGATGCCAGGGGGTTGGGGGGGAGTATCTCCCTCGTGGCCTGGTGGTGCATCTCCAGCAGTGTGCATGAAAGCTGGTTTTTCCCAATTGGAAGGATGGGTTGGCTGTTGAGTCTTCTCCTGCCGGTTTGAGGCCACCAGGCAGTTTTGACGTCCTTCCCAGGCTGTCAGCATGGCTGGCTCCTCTCCGGTGCTCTTCCTGTTTCACATCCCCTGGAGGCTGCTGGGTTTCCGCTGCTTATTATGGGAGAGCCCAGAAGAAAGTCTGCCTTATCTTTTTATGATGCTCCTTTCACTCTCTCTCTTGTTGTCTGTCTACTGTGTCTACACCACGTGTACTTCCGTCTTCTCCCTTACTATCTTGTTTTCCTTCCACAGGAGGTTGCTGAGAGTATGATGGCGGCTGGGAGCTGCATGGGACGCCAAGCTCAGGAAGACTTTCCATCTTGCTGATAGCGGTCATGTTTGCTATTCTAAGTCCAATGTGCAAATACTGGGAAAAGTGCATATATTTGGGGGGGGGGGGGATATTTACTATTCTAACTTCAGTCTAACAAACATTGAGGTAAGTGTATGCATGGTGGTAGGGTCATTTTTACTATTTAACTCCAATCTAAAAAACTTTCGTCAAAGTGCACATACTTGATAGGTCAGATTTACTATTATAACTTCAATTTAACAAACCTAGAGAAACATGCATACAAGAGAGAATTAGATTCACCATTCTAATGACCATCTGACAAACATTGGAGAATGTGCAGACATTTGCGGGAGTCAGTTTATTATTGTAAGGCCAATCTAACAAACATTATGGAAAGAGCAAATACTTGGGGAGTCACACTACAAACAAATATTATCATTTCAAATCTTAAAATAAGGAGTATATCTCAAACTCACCTATAAAATACACAAACATTTAAAAAGAACTCTGCCATAAAATGATTTAACAAAATACAGCCAAGCTCACAAAATACCACACAACACAATAAACAATGAACCAGTTTCTAAGCATTAAATAAATATACATGAAAAAATATAAAACATTATATTTTTCGATTAAAAAGTAATTGTAAGTACAATTAATTACTTTCCCCACTAAATCATACAAACCAGACTTTAAATTTAGCATATAAATAAAAAAATATTGTTAAATAACTAACAATTAAAATATTCAACACAACCATCAAATTAATCAATTTAGGTGAATCAATCGTCAATTAATGAAAAAGTCTTCCCACCCAATCCCCCAATAAACCCAAGAACCTGAACTAAAAGTTGTATACATAATTAAAAACATTTCTATACATTTAAACAAATATGTTATTTCAAAAATATATAATGTGCAAAATATACCGCAAAGAAGAATAAACACAAAGTATGAAATTGCAAGCCAAACATATGTGGATCACTGGCTTCTCTTGGGGATTTGTTTTTTCGTGTTGAAAATAATACTTCAGGTCGAGGGTGTGATTGTAGGTCCATGCAGCCCTGTGGGTGTTGTTTTTTTCTCTTAGAAAGCCAAACATCTGTGGATCACTGGCTTCTCTTGGGGATTTTCTTTTTCGTGTTGAAAATAATACTTCAGGTCGAGGGTGTCCATTGTAGGTCCATGCAGCCCTGTGGGTGTTGTGTTTTCTTTTCTCATATTAAATGCTTTATAAACTGAACTTACACTAACCTAAACAGTGTTTACACTGTCCTCCATCTTGCATAAATGTCACAGTACATCACAGGACAACTACTCCTGTTGCTTCTTGTCCTAAATGAGGGATTGAAAGCTTTTCACGAATAAACAGAGTGTTCCCACAAACTTTATCCGCGCTGTACCTAACCAAGAACATCCTAACTGTCTCAAGCTATTTTCGTACAATGTACTAACTAGTATGCTTGATAACTATGAGAGCAACTGAGACCCAATATAATACTGCCTAAACTTCCTGCAGCTCAGAAGTACTGATATATGCGGTATGCCACATAATTCAGAATCTGGTTCACTGAGTTTAGTTATTCATTTTTGTCAGTCTAAGTAGGAAGCTGGCTCTGTATATATTATACCAAAAGGAGGTATAGTGTGCACAGAGTCCAGTGGAACCCCAAAGGTAGGCAGAGGGAAAAGTAGATAGCACCTTAGTCTCTATTTGTGGTAGTGTGGGCGAGCAGTAAGGCTTTATCAGAAGGTAGTGTTAAGCATTTGTTGTACACACTCAAATCAGCAAATGATTTCACACACTCAAAGACTGAACTCAGAGAAATTTTGTTTGTATAAAAATATTTTTTAGGTATTTTATTTTTAGAACCAAGCCAAGCTAGGCACAGGTAAGTTAAATAAATGCTTTGCAATATATTATGCAGTGTTTACAAGTGAATTCAAGTTCAAATGCAGTTGTTTGAAATACAGGTAAGTCAAGGTATTGAAATTACTGTACAGATTACTATGTAGTTACTTTTTAGATTACTTTTTCCACTTAGTTTGATATGCCTGGATATCACACTGGGACATTTCCTAGAGAAAAGGTAAGTAAAATCAGTTTTTTTCACAATTGTTCAGGTTTCCATACAAATCAACTCCACACTTAAAACGTTTTTCAGAGAAAAACAGTCAATAGGTTCCTAAGGAGAGAAATGAAATTAGAGGTTACCAGGTAAGTAATCAATCTTTGGGGTTAAGATTCTGGGGTTAGAACAAGGGTTCCCGAATGGTCAAGGATGCACTTTTGTTACACCCTCAGCGGCACTAGGGCGGCCGGGTGCAAAGTACTAAGGCCCAATGTTATCCAATGGGGGGATAGGGGGCCACCGGGTTGCAGTAGCTAAGCTCCTGGAGTTTTAACTCAGGGCAAAGGAGGATCTGGTTTAGCACACAAAGTGCATCCACAGCGGTGCAGGTGCGGCTGGGTGCAGGGTGCTATTTTGGCGTTGGGTGCACTGTTGGTTTCAATGGGGATTTTCGTTTTTGGTTTTTAGCTGCAGGATCGGTCCAGGAAGCCTTCCGGGAGGAACCAACAGCTAGGCAGGTAAGTTGGAGGGCTCGGGGATGTGGGTGCACCTCGGGTTCTTTTCTCCAGGGCGCAGGGCGGCTGGATGCAGGGGTGTCTTTTGAGGTCGGAATTCACCTTACCGGGCCATTGGCTGTTGAGGGGGTCTCCATGCAGAGGCTGCAGGCGACGTCAGGGAGTCCTGGAGGGGTCAATCCACAGTGGACTCGGACTCTGGAGCGCTGGGAGACCTCGCTGAGACCGATGGGCCACTCGGATCTTGGCTGTGGGCATCGGGTGCAGTGGTGGTTCCAGGCGTCGGGTTGCTTTGTCCTCAGCAGGCTCGGAGTCTTTCTTGGCTGTTTCTTATGAACAGAGCTACTGCTCACATGAGATCTGGTCTTTGTTGAAGGCAGCCAGTCCTCCCAGGGTTCTGGAGGTCACTGACTGCAGGACAGGATGACTTCTGGCGCAGGATCTCTGGAAACCGCAGACGGGCCGGTAGGGCTGGGGCCAAACCACTTGTTCTCTGCAGTCTCCTCTGCTGGGTGTCTTCTTTTGTCCTTCTTCTTCGTAGGTTCATGGAATCTGCTTTTTTGGTTCAGGGCTGCCCCTAAATACTGTATTTAGGGTGCGATTTACGGGTCTCGGGGTCAGTAGCCAATGGTGTGCTCACCCCACGTGGGGGAGTGAGCACAATCCCTAATCCTGATTGGGAGTGTCTGCCATCTGCAAGATGGCGGGCACTGAAGAGCGGGCTTCACCTCGCCTCCCCCACCCGAGGGGTGGGGTTGGCAGAGGTGGGCACACCTTCGGGGCTGGCTCATTTTTTACTCCTGTCTTCCTGCCGAAAAGGAGGGGAGACAGGAAGGGGGCCTGCTCCTGATAACAGGAGAGGCTGGGGGTCGCATTACAAAAGCTGCAAGGCCTTTGAAGCTCCCCTGCCACAGATGGCTCTTTCTGGCCTGGGGGAGGTGTGACCGCCTTTGTTTTTTGGGCTCAGGGAGCGAGGGCTCCCAACCCATGGGTCCAGAAACATGTCTCGTGGTGGCAGGCTGGTGTGTACCAGTCAGGAAATCCACCAGAGACTGGTAGTTTTTCAGGGGGAATCTCTAAGATGCCCTCTGAGTGCATTTTTCATTAAATCCCACACTGGCATCAGTGTGGGTTTAATGTGCTGAGAAGTTTGATACCAAACTTCCCAGTTTTCAGTAAAGCCATTATGGTGTTGTGGAGTTTGTAATGATAAACTCCTAGGACCATATACTTTTAATAAGATTACTGCGCTTACAATGTCTATGAATTGGTCTAGACACTGTAGGGTTACAGGGCTCATGCACCTGTACCCTCACCACTGATACAGTGCACCCAGCTAGAGGGGTGGCTGACCTATGCCAGGGAAGTGGGTTGTAGGCATGTCACACAGGGATGTGTGCCATATCGACTCTTCACTTTGTTGTGCACCAAAACACGCAGCCTGCAATGGCAGTGTGTGTGTGTAAAGGTACAGGACCTCCAAGGGTGGCACAATAAGTGCTGCAGCCCTTAGAGGTATTCCCTGGTCACAGTGACCATGGTACCCATGGTACCTTTTACAAGGGACTGACATGTGGCCAGAGAGGTGCCAATTGGGGGTACAATGTACAGTTTTGGGGAAAGAACACAGGCCCTGGGAACCTGATTGGCAGGGACCCAGAGCGCATCAAGTCAAAGTGCATCAGTAGTCTGGAAAAAGTAGGGAGTTACTGCAACAGAAACCCAGCTTCCTACAGCCTATGACAGCCCCTTGTGTCTAGGTGTCACATGTCTTTCGAGACCTGAATCACAAAGCATTTTCTTTGAGTTGTTGTGTCTTACTCTAAGCTTAGGTTTGGCTTACTCATGCACTTCAGGGAGTACGATAAACTTACGACATGCTTGTAGGGGCACTTGCAGTCCTGGCCTTCCCGCTGGCGTGCCCTGCTTACCCACTCTCCGTACTCCAGGCACTGCCGCCTTAGAGGTCATGACTGACTTTTCCAAGTTTTTCCCAGATGGCTCTGACCGCATCCTGGGGCCAAATCTCCGCCTGCCACACAGTGGAGGGCCGCCTGTCATCAGGGCATTACTCTGTGGCAGGGGAGCCCTACACTTAGTGTCAGTAGACACGCTGCGGCTCTTTCATCAACATGTGTCAGCCTTCCCCGCGTCTTCCTGTAGACTGCATCTGGATTTCAGGGCAACTCTTATTTTCATTCTCTGAAGTTGTCAGACGTGTAGTAAGAGATAGTGTATATTTTGCAGGCAAGGAGGCCAGCAAATGCTTGTTGACATAATGAATGATTTGCTGAGCTTAAATTGCCTTTAATAGTGGCTGGTTTATTGCAGGCTATGGTTAAGACAACCCACAGCTGTGATGACCCCCTGTCCTCGGCTTAAAAAGAAACCATCTGGATAACTGTACAAGTAGTTTTACTGGATTTTAATGGGCAAGAGGCTACCGTGAAATGAGAAGATTAAACACTCGGGGCTCGAGTCTCAAAGCCCTCTGCACAACTAAGTTCAACATAGGTGCACACATACGCGTTTTATGGGTCTAAATCCACACTTGCCGCATAAAATATGTATTTACACTAGTAAATAGTTTTACTCAAAGTACTTGTATGCGTGAGTACATTTTTTTCCCCAGATGTGTTTTTCTTTTCCAGGGTGATGATAATGCCCTAAAAAAATGGTAAACACCCACAAACTGCCTCAGGGGAAGGAATACATTCACAGTCATGGTGGGAATATCAAGAAACGATCCCTAAATGGGTGGGGATGCAGTGAAAGGGACATCTCAAAGGGTGAAAATAATTTTACCATAAGGGAAAATATTGGAAAAATATCCAAAGTGTAATTGATTGATTGCAAAGTCTTCATTGTGCATCAATGCACACCATGCACAGTGATGCCCGCTAAAATGTCTTAAAATGTGACTCAGAGTTAAAAATAATAACAAAAAAAAGAATTCTAGAACTACTCTTGAGAAACTATCAAGCTTCCAGGAGTACCCCACGGAATCCAATGTAAACTTCAATAACAATCCGCAGGAGTAAGTGTACAGGAGTACTTTTATGACTTTTCCGAGAATCTGGCCTGTGTTAACCTTGTACTGAGTACATAGAATAAAACAACTCTAAATACCATTTGTTTATTATTTTTAGCAAAACTCAATTGTGTAGCATAATGTATCATATCAGTGTTTGCACGAATACAGAGGGTGAACAAGTAGGCATAATGTCAATGTAGTGTAACTTTCAGCCACTAATAAGTCTTTCCTATCAGTCCTGTCCTACTCATGGAAATAACCATTAAAGTAGCACATCTCTGTCCATGGGCCCATTCCAAGTTCCCCATTATGTCTGTGGTGGGATACCAGGGTCGTAATTAACAATAGTGGGCAGTATCTTCCCATGAGATAACAGGGATTACAATTCGTTTTCCTTGGAATGGAGAATAACGGGTGGACCTGGTAGTACTGGGTCCAGTGCCGCATGTTTTTTCTCCCTTGAGCGGATGGTCGCAATTGGGGCAGGAGGACAGGCTTTACTTCATCCTAGAGCTTCCTCTCCTCGCCCAATAGAAGGATGTGGGCGGATGGGCAATTCATATTTGATGGTTTTTGAAGAGTCTTAAAGTTATTTCTTTTATGGCTATTCACTTTACATAACAACTCAACTTCAAAAATGCCCACTTCTAGCCATCCATGTAAACCTCTGAGTGCCAGCAAGTACAAGGAGATGATGGACGGAGCGCTAAAACTTTTCAGACACTCACCCCCAGTCACAGATCTGGGTTGAATCCATCCTCGTTCTTTAGCTCACTTCGCTACCCCAGTTCAGACCCAGCCGTATGCAAATAAGTCTTGACCCTGTGCCTCATGGGAGCAGTCCAGACGGAACTGCCAAAACCGGTCTTCCCAGACCAGAAACAAGCATCCTGGGACCGGTTTCTGGGTAACACCCTTCACCAGCCAGGCTAGCTTGAATCCAGTGGCAAAGTGAGCGAGGGACACACGTCTGGGTTTACCCTGCCAACTTAGGGCAAACAAGGCGAACACAAGGAGATGATAGACGGAGCACTGAAACTTTTCAGACACTCACTCCCAGTCACAGATCTGTGTTGAATCCATCATCGTTCTTTAGCTCACTTTGCCACCCCAGGTTCAGACCCAGCCATATGCAAATCAGTCTTGACCCTGTGCCTCATGGGAACAGTCCAGACCAAACTGCCAAGCCAGGTCTTCCCTTGACCAGAAACAAGCATCCTGGGACCGGTTTCGGGGTAACATCCCTCATCAGCCAGGCTATCTTGAATCCAGTGGCAACGTGATCAAGGGACCCACATCTGGGCGTACTCTGCCAACTTAGGGCAAACAAAGCAAACACAAGGAGATGAAGGGCAGAGCGCTGAAACGTTTCAGAGACTCACCTCCATTCACAGATTTGGGTTGAATCCATCATCGTTCTTTAGCTCACTTCGCCACCCCAGTTCAGACCCTGCCATATGCAAATCAGTCTTGACCATGTGCCTAGTGGGAACAGGACAGACCAAACTGCCAAGTCATGTCTTCCCTGGACCAAAAACAAGCATCCTGGGACCGGTTTCGGGGTAACACCCTTCATCAGCCAGGCTAGCTTGAATCCAGTGGCAAAGTGAGCAAGGGTCCCACGCCTGGGCATACACTGCCAACTTAGGGCGAACAAAGCAAACCCAAGGAGATGATAGATCGAGTGCTGAAACTTTTCACACACTCACCCCCAGACACAGATCTGTGACCCTGTGCCTCATGGGAACAGTCCAGACCGAACTGCCAAGCCAGGTCGTCCCTGGACTGGAAACAAGCATCCTGGGAGCGGTTTCGGGGTAACACCCCTCATCGGCTAGGCTAACTTGTATCCAGTGGCCAACTGAGCAAGGGACCCACGTTCCTTTCACTGTGGTCTCCTACACTGACGATACGCAAATAGTTGTGTCAATTTCATCTGATGTCGACACTGTCGCCCAAAAAATTAAAAACAGTTTGGCTGATATTGTAGTCTGGATGCCGTAAAATTGCCTTAAATTAAACACCAAGACAACAAAGGTGATCCTCTTTGGCAATAATATCTCTTTTTGGATTGATTCCTGGTGGCCGCCTATACTTGGCCCGCTTCCAACTCTAGCATTGAAAAGGAAGGATTTGGGGGTCATATTTGATGGGCAGCTCTGCTATTCAGAGCAAATTAATCATATTACCTTCTCTTGTTTCCATCTTCTTAAGATACTTAAAAATGTCTTTCCTTTCATTCCCCCAGATATGCAAAAAATGGTTATGGTGTCCTTGGTTCTTGCCAAGATAGACTATTGTAACAAGTTATATCAGGGAATTTAGAAACGCTTACAATTAAAGCTTCAGTCACTGTAAAATGTGGCAGCCCTATCTCAAAGAGTATTCGTGGCCTCCATTGGTTGTCTGTCTATGAGAGGGTCACATTTAGGGCCCTGTGCATGGTCCATATAGCACTATACCAAACTGGACCCATCTATTTTCAGGAGATTTTCTCGTGGCATATTCCCCATCGTAACCTAAGACCAGGTGTGACCAAATTACTGGCCGTCCCAAAAATACAGAAGGCCAATTAGGGAGGTAGAAGTTTTTCTTATTCAGCTTGCAAGCTCTGGATCTCAATCGAAGCAGGTATTTTTCAGGAAATCATTAAAAACCTGGATCTTCACTTCTTGCACTAAGTAGGACTCTGTCTCAACTCTGGTATAGGACGTTAGCTCCAAGATGCCTCAACATTTGCACGCTTTTGAAAGTTTTTACTTATTTCGTACTAGATTATATTTCTGTATCTGTTATCTAGAGACATAAATGTTGGAACTGGCCCTCTTGCAGGGTCACCCCCAAACTGTTTTGTCTTTACCCTCCACTTTTTGCTAAATTTGTTTTGGCTGACCTTAGGACTCTGTGAACTTTGCCACTACTAACCAGTGCTAAAGCGCTTGTGCTCTGTCCTTAAAGCATTGTAGAATTGGCTTACTCCCCAAATGGCAATATTTTTTTACTTCTAAGTTTCTAGAAAAGTGGTACTGTATGTACCAAGGGCCTGTAAATTAAATGCTACAAGTGGGCAAACAGCACTTAAGTAGCCCTTTAAACATGTCTCATGTCTGCCTTTGCCACCTGTGTGCAATTTTAAACTGCCATTTAGACTTGGAAAAATAAACCTTTGGCCAGGGCCAAACCTTCTTTTTTAATACATATAAGTTACCCCTAGGATAAGCCCTAAACAGCTGAGAGGGCAGGGTTCAGTGTCCAAAATGTTTGACATATGTTTTTCAGTTTTACTTGTCCTGTTAGTGGAAACATCTTAAATTTGTTTTATCACTACTACAAGGCCTATCTCACCCATGGGATAACATTGGAGTTACCTTATAATATTTAATAAGCTACAGTTTCCTAATGGGAAAAGGTGACCAGGTCATGTTTGGTGTCTTTGGAATTGCAATGAAATCACTGGCAGGATGGGAGGGCAGAGCTGGGCACAGTCATACTTACACTTGAATAGGCTGTGTCCTGCCTCCACACAAAGGTCTGCATACCCCGTGTAGTTAGCCTGGAGCCAGGACAGGGAAGGCAGGATGCTTAGGGACTTCATAGGGAAATCTCTAGAAGCTTCTCTCACCTTCTAGAGGAAGGGTACCAGGTATAAATATAGGACCGCAGACACCATCTTTTCAGTAAACTTCTGGACCTGTGGATACTCTACCAGGAAGAAAGAGTGTTGTGCTGCTGAAAGGACTTCCACTCTGCTGGACTGCTGCTCTGCTTCTTTGACCTGCTGCCTGATGCCCTCTTTCCTGGAGGAGAAGGTCTGGACCTGCATCTGTTGAACGCAGACCCCACAGTGGCCCCAAAGGCTCGTTGCTAGGCCTCCTGATTTGAGCCTCAGGGACAGAAGTCTCCAACAACCTCGACCCCAGCACCTGGATACGGTCATCTTTGAGTCTACCCTGACAAATGGTGTCACCCCAGTCCCGGACCCTTTGAAGTAGGCCTAAGGTGCTTTGCGAGACTCTGTGGATCTAGTGGAACCAATGCACCCCTGAGCAGAACTGACGCATCGCTGTCGTTGTGTGGATCAGACCCATTGAAAAAATCAACATCGCCTTTGCAGCCCACAGACTCTTCGGAACCCCTAATATGTGTGTGCTGCATCCTTGGTGCAGGCCAGCGCATCTCATCAGCAGCAGCCTCGACATTGACTCCGGAATCTGCATCGCAGTCTTGCAGCTCCTCGGAACCGATGCATCGCTCCGACTGCAGGATACAGCCTTGATGCTGAACATTACATCACAAGCCCTCATCGACTGGTTCCTTGACAACGATGCAGGACCTCGCATTGCAGCCTCACCGCATCTCGGAACTGACACATCGCTTCAGCTGCGTAACACATCTTCAACATGAATCCTCACAATGCTCCGCAAACCAGGATTTAAGGCACTGTGTTCAGCTAGGCTAACTATGTCCCTGTGACCAGCTTGCAGTCCATCGTGGTTGGCCTGAACTTGTGACTTTGTCCCGGTCCGGCGCAACCAGATATCCACAGTTGGCACTCTTTGCTTTCTGGTGCTATTTTTACTGAATTCTTCAATATTGAATATCTCCGATTTGACTGATTGGATTTTTTCTTTTGCATTTTGGACTTATTTTATGAATTAAAAATTACTCTAGTTCTCTAAACTGGTGTGGGATCCTTTTCTGATGTGTTTTCACTGTGTTACTGCTTAAAGTGTTGCACAACTACTTTACACATTGCCTCTGAGTTAAGTCTGACTGCTCTGTGCCAAGCTACCCAAGGGTAAAGCACAGATTAATGTAGGGTTGGCTTGTGCCTCACCCTGACAAGGATCGTGATTGCTGGTTGACCAGGGCTGACACCCAGTCAACCAACAACCTACAATGACCAATATGTTTGCTGCCATTCTCCTATGATACAAATACAAGATTCTTCACATC
The DNA here is from genome assembly GCF_964204655.1 of Triturus cristatus. Taxonomy (NCBI): domain Eukaryota; kingdom Metazoa; phylum Chordata; class Amphibia; order Caudata; family Salamandridae; genus Triturus; species Triturus cristatus. Next base: position 1,173,098,623 of record NC_140582.1, on the reverse strand, counting down.
TCTCTGCCTTCAATACCTCATCATATTAGCAATTTATGACCTGACTGCTGACTTTGAAACCAGTGGCTCTATTATGAACATTCTGCACATGTAGAAACATTGGTTTGTGCCCTACCTTTTGCACAGTTATAGACGCATTTGTGTGAATCGTGGTCCTAATCTTCTGTTTACTCTCTATTTTGATCAGTGCAGATAATAATATTATATTTTCAGAAGGTAGTGCAGATTTCATTTAATTGTTCCTGACTTACAATGTTGCAAAAAAGTTGTTGTGCTGTATTTAGGTCTGTCTTGACAGCATAGCTATTTCTAGACCATATACGAAAAAGAGCTTACGGAAGTACTTCTGAGAGAGAGGCTTTGGCTCTGCCCACCCATTGATTTGCTACAGAACAAAAGTTGCATACCTACAATGAAAAATAGTGTTTGTATTGCACTTTTTAGTTTATCGGAAACCTTATGCTCAGTTCAGGAGGACTGTTTTGGGCATGGTGGCAAGCGAGTGGTCAAGGGTATGGACGTGATCTGTTTATTATGAAAAGTTATGATAAAGGCCATACATAGGCCTGATATAATTATTGTGATGGCTATATGTTAAAGACAAAAGACATTCAAGAATGGATTGTAAGTGCTCGTTATTAAAGCCAACAGAGAGGTATGTGATTGCATGGAATTTCACAGATTGCCATAGTAGGTAAGGGTTCGTTACCCCTATGAAAAACGATGGAGATAGAAGATTTGAATTGTGCTAATCCTTGTTAGGAGAGGCAGTGGTTGGTTCTGTCAACTGTAATTTTGTATATGTTTGTATTTTTATGACTGACAGATGCCTTGTGGGGTAGTTTATGCTCAATATAGCAAGCCTTGGTTGCTTATATGGACAAGCCGATGATACAGCTAGAGGCCTGATTGACTGGAAAGGTTATACCCGATTACATAGGTTTAATCTGTTTACTATGAAAAGTTATGACAAAATCACTAGGCCTGACTTACTTATTGTGAAAAGCGTGTGTTAGTGGCATACTATCAGGCCTGGATGTAGTTTGCGTAGTTTTGCTACGCGGAATTGCGCAAAGTGACAACGCAAACTGCTGTTCGTGCTGATCTTCCTGCCGCTCGGGCAGAAATTCTTCCCGAGCGGCAGCTCGCGCTCTCCAACTTACCGTTCAGGAGCGCGAGCAGGGGAAAAACTCCGCTGCACTACGCGGAGCAGAGTTTTCTGAAATTCGTGAGCTCCGCGGAGCGCAGAGTGCAGAGAACTCCACAAACTCCGTGAACGGAGCGGAGTTCACTGCCCAGGCCCACCTACTATGCTAAAACCTGTAGGCAGGTATTTTGTTACATGGATCTCACACATTACTGGAATACACAAAGGTATCAGTGACTCATGAGAACAAACCAGGGCATAGAACATTTGTACGATAATAATCTTTATTAGGCCCCTTAGGAGGGATCTGTCATTTTGTACATATTTGTAATTTAATTACTGCACAACTGATGGTTGCCTTGTGGGAAAGCTTACTCCGGGCTGGTTGTGGTGACAACTCAACAATAATATCTAAAGACCTGATTGGTTCACTGGGCTAGTATCTGATGCCAGAGGACTATATGTAGATTGTAATTACAGTTTGTTGCAGGCCACACACATATATGTTGTTTGGAGAAATATCACAGATTATCGCAGTAAGCAAGGGTTTTGGTGATCACTCTCTTTGATAAACCATGGTAGCAGAAAACATTCACTATGATGATCCTTGTTAGGCCCTTTTAATAGAGGTTGTATTATGTTTTGGCAACTATAATTGTGTTTATATTTGTATTCTCATATTTGTTTTCCGGATGGCTGCCAGCTTGTGCACAGTTCAGTAGGTATGTGGTGGTTACAGTGGATAGCCAATGGAAAAGGCTATGGGACCCTCTTGGTTCACTGGCAAACGTTATGTCAGAGTCCGTAGGTTTGATCTATTTTTTTATTATTAAAGAGTTAATGCAAAGCCAGAAGTGCTTACTTACTGATTGTGAAAAGCAAGTGTTGTAGATGATAAAGCTAATAAGATTAGTGAATTTATATTACGTTGTACTAAAGCTGTAAAGAGGCAATATGTTAGATAGAATCACAGTGACTTGTGTAGTAAGCAAAGATTTTGGTATTGGTGACCCAATCAAACAAACTGTGTGTAAAGAAGATTTGAACTGTGATATTCCTTATTAGGCACTCCAAAGGCTATGGGCAGTGTAGGTTCACTGCCCTTTGGAGGGAGTTGGGTCTAAGGCAGGGCTTAATTCGAGCCGTCGGTTTCCGGTGCTCAGCCCTGGCACTTAATTGTCAACTCTCAAACAAATAGAGGGAAAGGGGGGCTTTTAAATAATAGTCTATCTTATTATTATTACAGGTCCAGCATACATGCCCATCAATCAGTGAAAACAAAGAGGTATGCAGTTCCTAAAATTGACGCAAGGTGTGTTAGAATCACTAAAAGAAACCAGGGTGACACTGTGAAAATAATGAAATAAGCAGGAGTGAAGGTTACTCCTTCTGAAAAAGAAGACCCTCACACACCCAACAAGCGGGTGTCTTGCTTCATCACCGGGTCTTTGCTCCTTATCGGGCCGGCGGTGCAATGCCCGATCAGGCACCCAATGGGGCCTTCCTATCGGAGATCTTTATTTCCAACGCCGATGAGTGAGGTGTGTGGGGGGAGTGCTCCAAGATTCTTAACAACCTTTTTAGGGGTTGGAGTAATACCAAGTTCCTCTGGCCACCAATCAGAAGCCCATATTTTAGGGGCCTTTTCACATAGCAAAATTTCAGTTTTACCCACATTCAGCTGAAAACGATTCTCTGTCAGACCTGCTGCAAAACGTTCTTTTACTATGCTGGACTCACAGTCAAAAGAAATGAGAATTTGTGTGTTATCCACATAGGGATACAATTCCAATCCATATGATTTAACTATCCTTGCCAGGGATGCTACATAGAGATTAAATAATATCCGGCTCAAACAAGAGCCCTGAGGAACACCCTTATCCAACGATACAGTGAGGGGTCTAAAAGAACCCAGAGTAATGGTCTGAGTTCTATTAGTAAGGAAGTACTCGAACCATCACCCCCTGGACCACAAATGCCATCCTCCCTAAGCCTCCGCAGTAGGCGAGAGTGTGACACTGTGTCGAAAGCTGCGGGTAAATCAAGCAATACCAACATAATGGGTTTGTCAGATTCTAAGGCTCATCTCATGTGATCCGTGAAAGCCACTTCAGTAGTTTTAGCCAAAACTCTGATTTAGAAGGATCCAAGAGGTGATTTGCTTCCAAGTAAGCCATAAATTGTCTGTTTATCTAGCCCTTTAGCAGCTTACCCAACAGGGGAATCAGCGAAATGGGGCGATAGTTAAATCATTTGGCGCCACATTGGGTTTCTTCTGTATAGGAATCACTGTGCAGGTTTCCAAGCTGAAGGGATTTAGATAGATTAAACAAGGTAAATACTACAGGCGCAAGAATTTCAGAGAGAGAGGCTGATATTCTAGGCAGACAAATGTCTAGTGGAGACCCTGATCTCACCAAGGCTACGGCAGTCTGAGCGGATTCAACCGTAACTAAGCCTGGGCGGTGAACTTCGCTCCGTTCGTGGAGTTTGCGGAGTTTTCTGCACTCTGACGTCTTGAGGCTTAGGGTAGTCTCCTCCTTATGTCCTTATGTCTCACTGCATGTTATTTTTGGTCTAATCCATCAAAAAAGAGGCAAGTCCAAAACTAAAATAAGGACAGATTGTACAAGGTGTGAACCAAGTGATAAGCAATTCCTTAATGCATGGCATGCATGGGGTTCAAACTTCTTTACATTCAATTAATACAGTTACACAACCAATCTGGTGTGTTTTTACTGTGATTCATTAGTAGTGCGGTACCATTCTTGGTACCGCAACTCCTAAAGCACCAACATTTTAATAAACAGCTACAAGATCTCTTTCTTATTTGTGCCTGCAGTGAATCTTTAGGTTCATATCTTAAAAAATCTCCATAGCACTTTTTTGAAAACTTCTGGCTGCCGCTGTGCTATTTTTTAGTACCGTGGGACCCATCAATTATGTCATGAGTGATGTCATATTTGAAGTCATAAGCAGTGCATGACAGGGGCTCAAGTTATAGTTAGTTAACTAAACTATAAGTGGGAACTTTCTGCCCACATGGTGATTCACTTCACCATCATTTCATTCCCCTTCCAACACAATTCAGTTAAACCAATAAACAACCCAAAATAGACACATTTCAGAAATTCACCCTATAAAAATAATCTCACTATTTTAATATTTCATAACAGAATCAAAAACTGTACATATGTTGAAAGAGCTCAACAATTTCTCCCGCAAAATGTCTGGTGATTGCATTACCTGCTATATTCCGATTCCTAGAAATCTATCAAAAGTAAAACATCTTATTCTTTAGATCCTGAAGAGGTGAACAAGCAAAAAATTTAATCTCAGGATTCTGGGAAAGCTTTGGCAGACTAACAAATCAAATGAACCACGTCTGTGTCAATACTCTTGCCAAAAATACACAAAACTTTGATCAGACTTACAGCTCAGTAGTTCCAAAAAATCAAAAAAAAATATAGCATCCTTCTCTGCCATAAAGAGACATACATTCCAAGGGGACTGAAAATAATATTGCAGACCTTTTTATAAATATTATTTACGGAATCACTGTCTATAAAAAACAAATAAGAAGCACTCACCGGTCATCATACTTTAAAGACATGTCACAATATGGGCCAAATGTAAAATCATTCACTTTAAATCTTTCTCAATATGTTTGAACGCACGGACACTCGCCCTTCTCTAGAGACACTATAGCTGCGATGTAAGTAAAATTGCAGTTTTCCTCCTTAAGGATATGAATGCCTCACTTTCTTAGGGGATCTTCACCTCTGTAATCGGGGTGGACATTTCCCAATGGTAAAATATGCAGAAAAGCAAAAAGTAAATAATAAATTAGTAAACATTTAGCAAATATTTTTAATATGAATGTAAAATAATGTTATATATGGACCGACCACTCCATCATCCACTTCAAAATATCCATGCCACTTGCCAAAACTCTCATTGGCACCAACCTACCCAGCTGGAACTGGAACAGAATAATCAAAACTGACCTGTGCAGTGCACTCAAAACAGACCAACCCAACACTACCAACAAACTAGTCAAGACAGCACCAACTCTAACCAGTGGATATCCAACTGTGCTGATGCTCTTTCATCCATCAAGACTCATAAACACTGCAGAACCAACAATTAGGCCTCCTGATACATGGTAGAATTATGGGACTTAAAAAAGAACAGCAAACAGCTGGAAAGGAAATGGAGAGCCAACCACGACGCCAGATCAACCTACATAGCTTCTCCCAGGTGCTAACACCTCCTTCTGAGAGCGACTGGATCAAAGCCAGCTTCAACAACGGCAAGAGATCTTTGCCCTGATCAAAGAGTTCTCTATCACAGATGCCTCAGCCAACTCCGCCACCCTCTCCCAAGAACTCTGCAACAACTTTTCCAACTTTTTTCACAGCAAAATTGAAAGTATCTAGAGTAACTTCAACAAACAACCAAACGCCAGGGACATCATCAGAAATCTGCTCACCTCTCAAATGGACAAACACCTAACCAACTAGATAATACTCACAGAGGAAGATACAGCTTCAGTCATGAAAAATCTCCACTCCGGGGCCCCCAAAGACCCTTGTCCATGTTATATCTACAACCTAGGAAGACCTCTGATCAATAAATTCCTCACTCACATCATCAACTCCTACATCGTTTCTGCCACCTTCACCGAGAACTGGAAACGCCGCGGCCCTCCTCAAGAAACCAATGGCAAACCCCAAAGAGATAAGCATGTTCCACCCCATCTGTTATAGAGAAGGCAACTAACCATCAACTCACCAGGCACGTGGAACTTTACAATCTTCTCGACCACAACCAATCTGGCTTTCGATGCAACCATAGCATGGAGACAGCACTCATCGCCGCCACAGATGAGATTTGCACCTTACTGGACTGAGGAGAAACAGCCACCCTTGTACTGCTGGCCCTCTCCTCTGCGTTCAAAACCGTATCACACTCCAACCTCATCAAAAGACTTCATGCAATAGTCATCCAAGGTCAAGTCCTCAAATGGATATGCACTTTCCCCACAGGGGAAACACAAAGAGTCATACTCCCAACCTACGCATCAAAGCCAAAACGCGTGATCTGCGGAGTCTCTCAAGCATCATGTCTCAGCCCCACTCTGTTCAACAGTGACACGGCACCACTCACCCACATCATCAGATCTCACGGCATTTCTGTCATTTCCTACGCCAATGACACCCAGCTCATCCTCTCCATCTACCACAAGTCATCCACTACCAGATTCAACTTCACCAAATGCATGATCCTCGTAGCGGAATGGATGAAAGCCAACTGCCTGAAACTCAACTTGGACAAGATGGAAGTGCTGGTTTTTGGAAACAAGAATTCCCCCTGGGACTCCACCTGATGGCCATCAGAGCTTGGTTCAACACCTATACCTTATACAAGAACTCTGGAAATCATCCTAGACAACAAATTCAACAGCCCTAACAGGTGAATGCAGTCAGCTCCTCCTGCTACCACATACTACGCATCCTCAGGAACATTTTCAAATGGATCCCCACGAACACTAGACGTACTGTCTCTCAAGCCATTAGCAGACTAGACTACAGAAACGCGTCCTATGCCCGAATCTCCAACTACCTCCTTCCCCAACATTCAAACCATCCAGAAAGCTGCACCTAGATTGATTCTGGATCTCCTGCGTCGCACACACATTGCGCCACACCTTAGAGAACTCCACTGGCTGCCGATACACAAATGCTGCCAATTCAATCTCCTCATGCATGCACACAAGGCGCTACATAGCATGTGACCAGCATAACTCAACTCCTCAACTGCCACCTTCACTTCCACCAACCCACCAGACTGCTACGCTCATCCTCACTCTCCCATGCAGCGTCCCCACCCTGTATCCGCAAAAGCAGAACGAGCGGCCGCCTTCTCCTACATTGCACCCAAGAGATGGAACGACCTGATTCAACACATCAGGACCTCCTTATCGCTTCCTGAATTCTGAAAGGTCCTGAAGACCTGGCTCTTCAACTAACCCCCAGCAGATGATCTTCACACCTGCTCTAGCGCCTGGATACCCTTCGGTGATAAGACGCACTATACAATCCATATTACATAACATATAACATAACATATACTCGTTTTAAGTGTAGAGAAAAATAAAACAATGTTACAGCACTATTAACCTATTTTTTTAATTAAATCTTTAATTAATTTAAATATATTAAATTAAATGAAAATATGTTTTCTGAAGTTTAAATTAAAAAATATTTATGGCCAAATTATGCACTGCACTGCATGACAGGGAAAGGGCAGGAATGCACTGTATTTAAATCAACATGGTCCCTTCCTGCCTTTTCCCATGCACTGGTACCCTTTTGCCTGCCTAGCAGCAACGCACGCACCATTGTGAAGTCTGCGTTGTAAGGAAGATTGTTTGTTGTTGTGCAGAAATGGGCAGCTTGCTACACAAAAACAATCCCCCTGAGGCTTTTTTCCTCTTTCTATGTGTGCTGCAGAATGCCTCTATCACTTCTGGTAAAATTGGGAATGCGTCAAATTTCATGGATGTGGTGTGGGAACACCAACGCAACACCCATGGAAACACCTCCCTGGGGCAGAGTAATGCAATGCGTTGCATTACCCGAGATTTATGAAGCCACTCAGGGCCACGCAAGGTGGCGTTGCGTGGCTTTATAAATCTCATTTTTAATTTGGCTCGCTCTTGCACCACGTTGCGTGGTGCAAGACCGTCGCTTGTGAATATGCCCCTAAATTCCGACTGAAAGTAAAAAAAGTTATAATGCAAAAGTGGCTATCAATATGGGCCCAACTTGCTAGTCTATGGTATCTTGTGCAACAGATCTGAACATGTTTCACACCTCCTTAATACGAGATCTCAATTCATGACAATGGCCACCTCCATATGCGGGTGCCTGGGTGGAATAACAATTCAAAACCAACTCCATCACATGAACGGATTGCTATTGCACCAATACATGCATGAGCTTCAGCACCTAACAATTATGGGTATTTTGCAGAGCATTGCTCCTGATGGCATGAGAAGACAAGGAGAGCAAGATATGCTGTTCTCATTTTGCCATTTGCAAGGAACTCTTAAGGTTGCAGTCACAGTGGGAAGAGCACTCTGTTTAAGAATATGTTATCAATGTACCAGGAAGAAGACGTTATAAGAATAACATATGCCCATCTGTTTCTTATGACTGAAATTTCCATTTCTGGACAAGGGTATAACTACCTGTGCTTAGAGTTTTTTGTCTGGCATCTTGCTGCAGCTCCTCGAGCTCCCAGGTCATTCAACTAAATGAAACTAGGCTCTCAAACAACAGGCTTACTTATGAATTTTATTTAAGGTTAGGGCATTGAAATATATTGCCCTTTTTTCCATCCTCCTGTGAATTCCCACAGGGACTTGCGTTATTGCTCACACACTTTAAAGTTCACATGTACCCAATGGCATCAATGATGGCAAACTGTTACATGATCCGCCTGTGGGTGAGATTCACATATATCTGTAGACTTCCTCCATGGCTGGGAAACAGTCTTAAAACTTCATCCGAAGAAGACAAAACTTCTCCAGCTGTTCGCCTCTTATAAAATAATGATCCCCTTTTGGGAATAAGTCCCCGAAAATAAAGGCTAAAATAGTTTTGACTGCCAGATACATTTTACCTTCACTACTTTCAGTGCAACCATACATTGCTAACATGTCTAAAACTGCCCGGTAGCAGCTCTGTCTCCGTCCTAAAAACAACACTGAACCGCAGCAAGGGTTTCAGAATGACAACACAATCTTTGTTATTATACGATGTTAAAGGCAACAGCACCATTGGAACTGGCTCCCGACACTACACTCGTTCTTCTAAAAGCTGTGATTCATGCAGCAGCCCGCCTTCTAGCTGGTGCCACAAAATCTGTCCTCAAGATCCTTCAGTGGTTGCACTTAGAGGCCAAGATCACCTTGAAGATGGACTCATGTCCCTCAAAACCCTCCATGTAAAACAACTGTCCTGGCTACATTCTAAACTCTAAAGTTTATGTATGTATGTTGGTCTCATCTAAGAAAACTATTCACACAGGAGATCCCGCTCACAAAGAAGAAGAAGAGAACTCCCTGTGAAGTATTCTCAGGATGTGCCTTTCGACTGAGGAACTCTCACCTAGAGAGCACCAAAAAACCTCAAGTCTTTGAAAGCCTTCTAAATATACCTCAACCTGTTGTTTTATTTTTCGAATGTAATGTCTTTTTTTAAAAATTATGTGGTGAGTGATCTGATACCCACGTGATGAGGCCCATGCTATATAAATACCTCTATGAGTAATACAAAGTAATTATTAAAGATTCCATTTGGACAACACAATTTCACTGCGCCCTAGTGTGCTGAACTGATGCAGGCGACACCGGTGACTTAGTAGCAGGCGATGTGCAGTTGCATTAAAATGTACTTCTATAGGCTAATCTAGTTTGAACAATTCTTATTAAGTATATTGAATTATGATACTATAATATGTAAATAAAAAGGTTCAGGGCCTGATACACAAAGGGTCTCTGCAATCTTGGTGGAGACTCCCCCACAGCTGTGGGGCCTCCGCCACGAGTGCGGGGGCCCCTTGTGAGTTAGGCCAACACTGTGTAGGTAGGATAAACTGCAACCAGCCGCGAGTGTAGTGTGCCCATTCAGGTCTTTATTCCAAAGCCATGGTATCTAGCATGGCTTCACCGCCCATGGTGAGTACCAATACCTCTGATTAATGTATGAGCTACCCATTCTGAGTGTACCACAGAAGGAGGGATAGCATGGTAATACTGCATGCTTTCACCCAGTCTGACTTACAGATCTTGAAATGTATGTTTTTCGCCTGCATAAACTGCAGTCGGTTTTACCTGCGGAAATTTGTGAGGGAAAAAAGTGTTGCACTACTGCCTTAGTTGTATTTCTCATTTGGGTGGAAACGCACGCTTTGCACCGGATTTGGGATTAGCATGGGACACTTATTCTGCTAATTTCTTACAACCTCTCAATACATTGAACATGCTCCTGGCAGGCTGAGGGTGGAGGCAAGACAAATATGTTTTCACCTGTCATTTGCTAAGGTCCCAAAACTCTGTTTTAAGGGACACCTCTCAGGAGGAAACAAAAAACCTTGATGATTGATCCTTGCCTCACCCTTGGGTAGAATGAACTTTTAGCCCCTCAATTTTAGGTTAGGTGAAGCGGAATGAGCATGCGGCATTCCACTCCGCCCAATCACAAGTGGGTTAGTGTTCCCGCACCTGGTTTCGGCAGGTGCAGTTTCCAACATTAAACCCAATGGAACAAGGAATTCTGTGCGGTTTCACGCCCAGTAAAACCGGGTCTGCACCCATCAGCTTTAAGCCATGTTTCATGATACTGGTAGGGTGTTACCGCAAGGTACCAGTAATTTTGACTATAATTATGAATGATCTTGCTAGGACCTAAACTTCTCCAATTATTCATGCTTAAAAGTTTGATGTCATCATGACGGGTCTCAACGGCCCATGATGCTCCGGTCTAGTGGCGCCTGAACCATGAGCGCTGGCACCAGAACAGCATTTTCAACACAACTGTTAGCAACATAGGTATAGTTGTAGTATAGTAAGAGTTTGCATGCAGACTGCGAGGCTTCCTTATCTGTTTTCAAAATCACACCTTAGTACAGTCAACTGGAAGCTTAGCTCGTGGTCAATAAACTGTCCTCTTGAACGGCACGCGTTACCCAATTCCATTTAGGACTAGATATCAGGAGGCTCCTGCACTGGAACTAAAAGCAACAGAGAGAACCACCAACCTTGCAGTTAAGACCACTGCAATCAATTTGGTGAGAGACTGGGGTGAGATCAGCAATGTTGATGCTCTTAGCTGTCTTGTCTCTGGATAGGAGCAAGCTGGAAGGTCAGATAGACCATCAGATATTTGTAGCAAGTCACGCCTGACTCCTTTATTCCTTGATGGGCTCCTTGTTCCTAGATGTGTGGCTTGTGTCAAGAGGACTTAGAAACAGCTTACCATTCATAATCAACAGCCCAAAGGCCACAACTGAGCATAGTTCATGAACATAAAACAACATTTACTTACTCTAAGTTGTTACTATACATTTGGGCTCATATCTCTTGGGCCTCCTCCTTTAACCACTTTCATTTTATGAAACTGAAATAATCAGATATTCATTGTATGAGGACATTGGCCCTTATGGTTTATGTTTACTGTGTTATACTGGACGGACATTGAGACATATCTAAACCACATCTATAAGCAGGCGGTTGTTTAATAATTAGATATATAAAGTGAGACTTGGCTAACCAGTTACAGTTTCTATTACCCAAAGGCAGTGATGAACAATTACAATTGTGGTGTTCTTCTAGTGCCCAAATCACATAGGGGAAAAAAACGAAAAGTACATCTTTACATATCTTATACGAAGGAAACTTTAGAACCAAGATCTCAGCAACATAAATGTACAATGTTGAATATCTTACCAAATTATACATATACACTTCAATTTGGTGTACAGCAGAACTATAACAATGGAGACAGCAACCTACTTGTATTCCTCATTAAAGTCACCACTCAGACTGACTTGTAGGTTCTGTGTGCCCCAGGTGCTGGTGGGCAAAGCACAATGTTAATGACAGACTGGGGCTCATCGAGGGAAAGAACATTTCACCCCACGCCAATTCTAAGAGTTGTGCAGGGCTTTCTGGAGCTTCTGCCCAGATCTATAGATTGTTACTTACTAACATATTCCTTTCATTAGCAAAATTCACTTACACATGAGAGCTGAGATAAAAAACATAAAATCGTCTGTCATCTATGGATGCCCAAAACAAAAGTGGTGTCAAACACATCTGGGCGGGAAAGGCCACAAAAGGCAAGTGCAATCCAGTTTCTTGCACGCCCACTAGAAGGAATTGAAATGACTTTGTAAAGTGTGGTCCAGATGGGTGTTCCAGAGCAGGCAAAGTGTAGAGTTCACGCCCAATGACTGACATAGAGCCACGTGGCATGTTTTTCCAGAACTTTAGGTATCTGAATCTCATGTGCTTGATGGAAGGGGTAACAAGAGTGTGAGTAGAAGAGGTGAGAAGAGTAAGGCTGGAAGTGTAGCATCCAAAGGGTAGCTTGATGCGGTAATACTGGGATATCACACGTGGAGAGCAGAGACTTATGAAGATAACCAATATGGCTATCAGAAGCCCGAGCACTCTAGAAAGATGACAAGAAATGGGGCCTTTTTGAGGAAGACCAAAGCCCACCCTCACAGCAGTCTTCTCAATGGACAGACGCCTGTTATTAACTTACTTTGAAATATATTTTCAAAAAGGTGAAGTTCCATAATCCATATAAATCTGTGTTCCAAACACAGTTTTCCTCCAGTTAAGAGATAATAGTTGAAGATTACCTTTCTTTAGAATGAGGAAGCAGGAAGACATATGTTTATTTACGTTGGGCGTGAAACTGAGTCCTTCGTCTGTCTCCATGCTAGGATCGTTGACTGATTTGTCCCTGCTGTTACTCTGCCCCTACTTATTCACACAGCATTTTTGTTCCCTTTCAGGCTCTTTAACACTTACGACAAATCGTACCAGAGTGACGTTTCCTGACTGGAATGTATAAATGTAAGAAATTCATAAGTGAGTCATTCATGGCATGGTGCTCTGGTAAAACAATAGAGAAGGGCAGTGTTCGATTTGCTAATTTTTCTGTCATCTCTAGTGTCATTAGTGACACTTTCCAAATGAAACAAGGGTTGATGAGGGTTCCTTATTTAGTAAAAAGTCCACATAGAACCAGAGTTCATCAGTCAAATAGTCACATTCCACTTAAGGATTCCAGGTGACTGGACACCCAGCACGGGTCAGCGGCTTCCTTTAGGCACATGCGTCCTGCTCCTAGCCACAGATTTCAGCAGCAAGCATCACCAGCAGGGAAACACATTTTCAAAAGCAGGCAGGGGTCTACATATTTCATGGGACTATGTTCAGGCGACTGGATGCAGTCCTGTGGTAAGTGTTCAGGGAATCTGTTCCTTAAACTTCCCTCTTCAAGTCTTGATTACCAAGCAGGGGATGGTCATGACCTTTTAAGGAAATATTATCCTTTGATCACTGAACACAGATAGTTAGGCACTGATGAAATACTTATCTCAACAGGAATTCCCCTTTTTCAGCCAAGCGACAACTAAATTCTCATGAGATCTATTTTCAAGCTATCTGAATTACTTTCAGGAAGACTCCAAAATGGCACAAAGATTCCAACATGAAAATGTCCTCTCCTGCGCGAAAAAACCTCTCCATGTTAGCTCAAGTTTACTTCCGAAGAGAAGAAATAGATTCAATTGGTCCCTGGGACTGAAATAAACCAGTCTTCCTACAAGTGCTTCCAGAAATGGAACCTGATTTAGGGTTTGGCAGATGGAGTAGAATCCGCCTGGATGGTGGAGGACATTACCTACAGTATTTTGACAGTACTCCGTCCGTAAAATAGAGTATGGCTGCTGGCCCAGTGGTCATCTCTGTACTTTGATGGTAGATCCTTCCAATGTACTAAATGTTGGGTGGAAGGCCACCATCAGTTATGACAGTCACCCACCACACTTTTTACATTTCTTAGTTTTTCAGAAACAAAGCTGGAATTTGTTTCTGAAAAACAAATGACCCCCAAACATCCTGCAAGTTTCTCCCATGGCGTGCTGTCATTTTTGTTTGTTTCCCATCTCTCATTGCCAGCTTTTTCCTGGCAGTGACAGACAGGAAAAAAATACATTATACCACTCACCCTATTTAGGGGGATGGTGGAATGTCCTTCCTTCAAAGGCCCCTACTCCTTCGGGCCATTGGAGGAAGGATTCCATCGATGGAGCTGTCGATGGAATACTTAAGATCCGCCCCTCTCTAAATGAGGTGGGTGGAGCTAGGTTTTGCCAGGCAGGGTACTCTGTTGCATTAGCGACAGTGTACCCTATCCGCCAAAATCTAAGTCGGTCCTAGAAAGTCTCAAACAGGTCGGTTCTGGAAATAAGCCCTTCGTATTAGGGTGGTTTATACCTTTGATGCAGATGAGTTAATCTCTTACCAACAGCTAGTTCTTGCCTTATGCCCCGAGAATCCCTTGAACTGACCCTGTTGACAGATTTCCACTAAACATACTGATTTTTAAAACAAACTTTATTCATTTTCTCCAGTTACAGTACATGAGACAGACATTTTCGGGAATCGTTTTCTGCATAGCAGGATCACACATATATACATGATGATGACATAAATCGCATACAATCATAACGTATCCTAACCTTGTCTCACAATAACAGTCCCAACTCCTTGCGACCTAGCTGAACGGTTGTCATCCTAATGTAACATCTCTTCCCGTCCTGCTATTTTAACAAATGTACGATTTTCCTGGATCAAGATCTAGGGCCTCATGTAGGTAGCCATATACCGGTCGGTAACGGCCGATTTTCGGTAATTATACCGTTACCGACCGGTATATTGGCTATTGGTATGTAGGGGGTCAATTTCTGAAATCAGAATTTACCGAATCGGTAAAACTACCGAATCGGTAAAATTACCGAATCGGTAACGTTACCGATGTGGTAATTTTACCGATTCGGTAATTTTACCGAATCGGTAAATTCCGATTTCAGAAATGATATGTAGGGGGAGTGTGTGTGTGTGTTTATGAGTCGGTATTTACCACCAACTTTTAGTTGGTGGTAAATAATTAATGTATGTGTGTATGCATTTGGAAGCGCGTAGCAGTGTGCAATGTGGCATACATACATGCCCTTAGGGCATGTATGTGTGCCACATGTGCACACATGGCCGAATCAGGGGTGCAACAGGGTGTCAATGTGACACCCTGCCACCCTTGCATTTTCTCCACCATTACCGAATCGGTATTTACCGATTCGGTAATGAGGCATACCTTCCCCTCAATGGGAAGGTATGCCTCATTACCGAATCGGTAAATACCGATTCGGTAATTACCGAATTGTAACGAATCGGTAAAAAATACCGACTCATTACCTACATACGAGTTACCACTTCTAAAATACCGATTCGGTATCGTTCGGTATTTTAGAAGTGGTAACTGGTATGCTACCTACATGAGGCCCCTAGTGAGTAATATACATTTTTATTAACTCCACACCCCCCCACCCCTGCTGATGAGCCGCCACAGAATATTAGAAGTTCCAAGTTATGAGATTATATCTAGAACCTAGCTTAAGAATGCTAAAAAGTGTAATCTTTGCCTAGAAGGGTAGGATCTTTATATACTGGGGGAAAATGGAAATAGGAGAAATGTTGAACCTGGCAGTTGCCATATCTTGGATGCAAGAATAATGTCTTCTATTTGGGCAGGGTCTTGATAGTGGAATATAATACCTCATACGAAGCCCTATGGAGTAAGAGTGTTAAACACTTTGAGGGTTTCCAGCTAACAATCCCAGCTCATTGCAATTGGTTCCTTTCTTAGGCCTCTTTTCTCCTCTTTACGGATTGCTACACTCTCCGCCAAACCCCACTTTTCCACTTCTTCCTTCCCACCGAGCAGTGTAGGGGGCACAGGGGATTTCCATCTCCTAGTAATACCTCGTTTAGCAAGGAGTAAAGCCAGATCCGCAAATCGTACCTTGTGTTATTTACGTCTTCTGTATAATCCCAATTTACTTGTCTACATTTTGTGCCATCCTATATCTCCTACTACCTGTTTTAAGATAGTAGTAATTCCACCTCAGTAGCTTCCCAGGCTGGGGCAAGCCCAGAGCATGTGTAATAAATATGCATCTGGTTGAGGACATCTAGGACAGTGTGGCAGAATGGCAGGGAAGATGGCATGTATTTTATGTGGGGTTTAGGTACGCTCTCTGCGTTATCATATACTGATTATTATTATTGATGCACATGCTATATATCAGTTCAAATTATGACCATAAAATTAACAATGAGAATAAATTATTCAATGGAGACTTCTGTTCCATCTGAGAGGAACCGAAGTCTCCATTGAATAATTTCTTCTCATTGTTAATTATATGGTCATAATTTGAACTGATATATAGCGTGTGCATCAATAATAATAATTGATTGAATCAATCTAAGATTGAGCTTTTGGGGATTTGGGTGTTATTCCCTGTATTGATAGCACCGCAGGTGATTGCCAACTATACTTAAATAATTTGTGGAATCTTGGTGGAGCGCCATATTGCCTTTCACACCCACATAGTATATAATGTTATCATATACTGGATGAATTTAAAGTGGGTGTTACGGGAGGTTCATTTTGGGTATTATAATATCGTAGTCCATTCTTTGTCTTACAGCGGTCTGTAAATGTCCTGTTCCCATTTAGTACGTATTACAGTGAGGGGAGTGGGACGGTGTGTGCGTATGCCCTGATAGAGCCATCGTGTTAAGTGACTACCCGTCCCCATGAAGTACACTCGGTGGACCAACCCGTAAGTGTTTGGTTCCGCCCCATTAGGCACCCAATATTTTGTAACATATCGTAACAGACTCGCATGGGTCATGAACAGTGTATCCGTGACACCCCGCTCGCTTACAAAATCTGTATGTGTGGGTAACATTTTATCCCCAAATAGGTCCCCTATCATTGTCACTCTGCCCTGCAACCACGGTTCTAATTTACGGGTAGTGAGTGTTCCTAAATTAGTCGGAATGCCTAGTAATGGTACATTTGGCGCATATGCAGGGAAGATATTTGTGTAGTTTAATGCTTGCTTCCAGTATGTGAATGCTGTTCTAAGAAGGGTTCCTGCCGTGTGTGGTAATGATCCACTTGGGGAGAGCAGTCTATGCAACGTGCCTTGAGTCAGCATACGCTCCGAGTATGCAATTTCCTGCAAGTTACGGCCTGCCTGCCAGTATGAGAGCCATTGCAGTTGTGATGCTAGGCAGTATACATAGAAGCGCCCATTCCTCCGGCATCTGATGGGAGTTGTAGCTTTGCTAAGCTCAGGCGTCTCTGGGCTGTGCCCCAAATTAAGGTGGTTAGTAGTGTATTCAGGGTTGCGAATACTGCTCTCGGGATTACCACTGGGAGATTGGAAAAAAAATAAAGTAAGTGCGGAAGCATAAGCATTTTAGAAATTGCTAATCGTCCAGCCACTGATAGAGGCAGTGATGACCAGAAAGCAATCTGCGCCCTCAGGGACCGGATCGCTTTATGCTAATTGCCCACTATGAGATCGTTTTGGTTCTATATACTTGGATCCCTAAGTATTTAAAAGTATTATGAGCTATTGCTATCTTGCGGTGTCGAAATGGTGTAGTCAAGTCTTCCGTATTAGTGCCGAATGGGAAGGCATAACATTTCTCAAAATTAATTGCTAATCCAGCAATGTGTTCAAATTGTGTAAAACGTTGTGCTACAGTTTCCAAGTTGTTCTGCAGTCTCCTAGTGTAAAGTATAATGTCATCCATGTAAAGTGATAAGCCATGATGGGCGCTATGTATGTTTATCCCCCACTCCGCTAAGGATGCTCGTAGATTGTGAGCCGGTGGTTCAAAGCCAAGAGCAAACAAAATGGGAGAAAGGGGGCAGCCCTGACTTGTGCCCCGTTGTATTTGATATGGTTCTGAGATCTGTGATCCTGTACGCACCCTTGCTTTGGGAAGATGATAAAGTAGTTGGATCCAGTGGGTATACGCTTGTGGGATCTTGAATTTCTGTAGTACGGCCAACATATAATCCCAGCTCAGTGTATCAAATGCTTGAGTGATATCTAGCGTGATACATCCTGACTCAGGGTCCTCCGCGGTACAAGCAAACATGATATTACACGGTCTACATATATTCAAAGATGTGCTATGCCCAGTGACAAAGCCACATTGGTATACATGTACCAGCTTCGGGACAAGGAGCTGTAAGCGGTTGACTAGGATTTTACTTAATATATTGGACTCAGTGTTTAGTAAGGAGATCGGGCGGTATGCGGATAACTGAGAGTGGTCCCTCCCGGGTTTAGGAAGTGAGGTTATTAATGCTTGTGTGGTAGAGAGGGGTATTTTACCTTTTTCGAAGGCTTCCTTATACAGTTTATGTAGTTGTGGGGGCAATTGTTGTATATAAGTGGCATAAAACTCCGCAGGAAGGCTATCTAATCCTGGGGTTTTATTTTATTTTTTATTTTAAAAACAATTTTTATTAATACAAACAGAGAACAAAAGTACACCTTTCGTCAGTACATGTTTCATCCGTGCGGTACATTTTGCTGTCATATTAATCAATTTCTGACATTTAGTGAAACTGTCATACAGTTACATCCGAGCCTATATATCCACCACCCGTCGCCCCCCGCTCATACACCCACCCTTCTCCGAGTCGACTCTTATGTGATGATGATGTCTCTATTTCATTCGCTCAGCACGGACTCTGAGTCCGTTACAGGGGTTCGCATATATTGCCTCTAAATGCGTTCCATTTTCCCCAGATTCTCTGCCATCAACAGGGGCAACCCCTGTTTGCGCACACCACCCTCTCCGCCGTCATGGCACTATCTAGGTCTCGGCACCACCTCACGTGGGAGGGGGCTGACTGCGCCCCCCAGTATTGCGCAATATTCCTCTTTGCCAATGCTAGTCCGACGGTCACCCAGGTTTGGTCAGTCTGGTTAAGATCAGTAGCGTCCCACACATTCAGTAAACACATCCGAGGTTCTGGTGGGACATCATGACCGGTAACCCGTGAGATCGTCGCCATGACCTCCCCCCAGTACAAGGCAATGTCAGGACATTCCCATATAGTGTGAAAGAAGGTGCCCTGTAGGCCACACCCCCGCAGACAGAGCGGAGTAAGTGCCCTCCCCATTTTATGGAGTGTGTCTCTAGTGTAGTATATCCGATGCAGTATTTTAAGCTGCACCAGTTTTATTTTGGATGGGATGGCCACCTCTCGGGGAGACGCCAACGCTTCATACCATTCTAGTTCGTCCATGGGCCCCACTGCTGCCTCCCACTTTCTTTTAATGATCTCCGTGGGGTCTTTTTGATGATTCACCAGTTTACGGTAGGTCAATGATATAGCTTTCTTGGTGAGGTGGTCTGTGATCAGCCGATCCTCTAGCGGGGAGGACTCGGGTAGGGTGGTCCCCCTGGGTATAGCTTTCTGTAGTGCATGTTGTATTTGTAAGAATTTAAAGTGCTCGGTCCGGTTCATCTGATACTCCGATTGCAGCTTCTCAAACGGTATCACACCACCTTTCCTCCAGAGGTCACCGACCCTGGAGATGCCTATGAGGTGCCACCCCTCAAATTCTTTACGTAAGTGACCCATACCTATCTTAGGGGAAATCCATAGCGGTGTCTGCTGCGTAATCACCCCCTCCCATCCCAACCTGCGCTGTGCCGTGCGCCATATCTGTACCTTATGCGCTGTGGGGCCTTGTAGCTTATTTGTCCCTGATTTAACATATAAGGCTTGGAGGACTCCGTGTAGTCCCAGCATTGCCCTGTCCATTCGTAAAGCGGGTTCATCTTGCGCTGCGTGTATCCATTGATTGACTATTATAAGTTGGGACGCCCAATAATATAGACGTATGTTGGGCAGCGCGATTCCCCCATCATACCAACTCCGCATACGTTTGCAGAGAGCTATTCTATGAGGTTTACCCTCCCACAGCAGACATCCCACCTCTGCGTCGATCGATTTAAAGTAAGAGTCTGGGACTGGAGCAGGCGCATTGTGCAGCACGTAGAGGAAGCGAGGGAGAGCCATCATTTTGAATAGCGCCGCTCTCCCCAGTAACGTCAGTGGCAGGGAGTGCCAATATTTGACATCACTTTTCAGTCTTTTTAGGGGCGGAAGCAAATTGCGTTCTAGGAATAGTGCTGGATCCGGCGTGATGTTTATACCCAGATATTTGAAACCATCCTCCGCCATTGGTATTAAGACTCCTTCGGGGAGTTGTGGCGGAGGCCCCTGTAGGACGTAAAGCACTGACTTCGTCCAGTTAATCGAATAGCCAGAGAATCTACCATAGGAGTCGCAGATATCCAGTAGTGCAGCTATGGACCGTTTCGGTTGTGTCAAATATACCAAGATATCGTCCGCATAGAGTGAGATACGATCATCCCAGCTCTCCGTCCATTTTAGCCCTGATATAACTGGATCCTGCCTTATCCATGCCGCCAATGGTTCCAAAACCAGGGCGAATAGCAGAGGGGAGAGAGGACACCCTTGTCTAGTACCTCTTCCTAGTGCAAAGTCTCTCGAGAGCCGGCCATTCACCGCCACCTGCACCAGAGGTTCTGTATAGAGTAGCCGTACCCATGCGCAGAACTTGGGCCTAAAACCAAAATGCATAAGCACCGCAAATAGAAAGGGCCACTCCACTCGGTCGAAAGCCATAATCGCGTCTAGCGAGAGTATAACTGCATCCTCCTGGATGTAGGGCCCACTGGCCAGTATGCCATGCAGCCTTCTAATATTCATTGCAGTGTTCCGCGCGGGCATAAAGCCTGACTGGTCTGGATGGATAATTGTCTGCAAATTAGGTTGTATACGGGTTGCTAGTATTTTTGCCAATATCTTGGCTTCCACCTTTAGGAGTGAGATAGGTCTGTAGGAGGTACACTCGGTGGGGGGCTTCCCAGGCTTTAATATTGCGACCAGTGTCGCGACTCTGACGTCTCGTGGAAGTATGCCTTCCTCCAGACTGGCCTCATACATTTGCAGCAAGTACGGCACTATCGTATTCGCCTCTCGTTTGAACAGTTCCACTGGAATCCCATTTGGTCCTAGCGCTTTCCCCGAGTGAAGGCCGTGAATAGCTAGGGCGACCTCCTCTTCTGAAAGACTCTTTTCTAGCGCAAGTGCGTCATCTGGGGCCAGTTTCGGAAGTCGTATGTCTTTGAGGAATTTTAAATTATTCTCTGTGGTGGTCGTCACCGCAGAGGTGTATACCTTTTCATAGTAATTTGCGAAGGCCATCGCTATGTCGTCCGGGTTTGTCACGTCCTCCCCGGAGGTCAGTCGAAGCAGCGCCACCCACCGGTTGGCCTTCTCTTTTTTGTCTAGCCACACTAGCAGTCGGCCCGCCTTATCCCCAATCTCGTAGGTCGTATGCTGCGTTTTCGATTGGCGCATCCA
Source organism: Triturus cristatus (assembly GCF_964204655.1). Lineage (NCBI taxonomy): Eukaryota > Metazoa > Chordata > Amphibia > Caudata > Salamandridae > Triturus > Triturus cristatus. Next base: position 1,173,077,332 of record NC_140582.1, on the reverse strand, counting down.
GGCCGCCTCCCATAGATGGTCTCTATATGCCTGTTTCGCAAGGTTAAGTGTATGTGTATTCGTGTCAGTGGGGTCTCTGGTGTGCTCCCTTTCTGCCATGGTCACTGCTTCCTCCAGTGTCGCCACCTGTTGTGACGCTTCTCGCTTATGGGCTGTAATTACTGCAATGGCCTTGTCCGCGCAGCACTGTTTTGTAGGCCTCCCAGAGGACAATAGGCGAGGAGACAGAGTGTAAGTTTTCGGGAAAGTACTGTTTTGTAGTTTTATGCAACGTCTTTCTCACGCCTGGGACCTTTATGTATCCAGGATGTATCGGGAAAGTGCGCCTTCTACCTGAGAGGCCTGAGGAATATGTCAGCAACACCGGTGAGTGATCGGATATGCCCCTGGGGAGGTGTTTAATCTCTTGTATGCGATCCATACATGTAGGAGAGGTGAGGAGGTAGTCAATTCGCGAGAGACTATTGTGCGCGCTAGCGTGATGAGTATATTGACGGTCTGTGGGGCGTCCCATGCGCCAACAGTCAAGGAGCCCCATGGCGTTCAGGAAGCCCCGTAGGGGTGTAGGGGTCGTGTTTGGCCCTCTCGGGGGGTGCTTATCCCACTCCGCATCTACTATGGCGTTAAAGTCGCCCCCTATGATCAGTTCTCCCTGGGGTAGGCCCAGCAGGATCTTTCCCAGGGCCGGAAAAGCTAGTGAGTGTAGTGCCGGGGGGATGTATACCGTGACAAAATTAAAGCTGCACCCCTCCCATTGTCCCGATATCGCAGCAAACCGCCCCTGGTCATCCGCCCATTTCCCAGTCACCACCAAGGGACAGCATTTCCGGAGGAGGATCCCAACTCCTCTGGAGCCGGAGGTGAACTCAGAGTGCGCTACCATTTTGAACCCCCATCTATCTAGTGCCCTCACGCCCGTGCCAGCCAGATGGGTCTCTTGTAGGAGAGCCACCGATGGAGTGTGCCTCTTAATATGCTGCAGCACCAGCCCCCTCTTAATTTTGTTGCCCAGGCCGTTCACATTCCATGACATCACTGTCAGCGGGGAGCCCGGGCCAAGACGATCACTCATTGTTGCATTTGCCATTATCTCGATATGGTTTACGCTGTGCGTGTGCGCAGACATGTGGTGTGGTCCAGCTCTGTGATGGACTCTGGATCACTAATACATTTTTGGTACGCAAACGTTCTTCGTGTGGGTGTACTCTCAATTCTAACTCCAGGTGCATAAGAAAGAATAACACCTGGGGTTTTGTTATTAGGGTGGTCCTTAATTGCAGCTTTAATTTACACCAGTGTTATAGGTTCAGCTAGCATTGTCTTGTTTTCGTCTGATACCTGCGGGAGTTCTACTGATTCCAGGAATGTGTTAATTTTTAGATGATAATACGTGGCGGGGCAGTATACAATGCTCTGTAATGGTCATAGAAGGCATTGTTAATGTCCGTTTGTGTAACAGCTTTAGTGTGTTGGGGTGACCAGATTTCAGTCATAGGCATGGGGGGGTAGGCATTTTCTCAGAATCCGTGCCAGTCAGGTACCTGGTCTATCTGATTCTGGGTGTGTTTTATGTAAATAAGTACGGTAGTCTATTATACGTAGTTGATCCAATATTTCTGCATATTTAAGACGTGCCTCCTGGAGATCTGTTTTTGCCATGGGGTCTTGGGCATCCCTTGTTTCAAGCGTATGCAGTTTATCTTCGGTGTCCTACAGGTCTCAATGGACCTGTTGTCGGGCTCCAGAGGAAGTGCAAATAGCTGTACCACTTATTACCACCTTGAATGCCTCCCATTCCAATCCCATAGAAGACGCTGTACCAGCATTTTCGGTAAAATAATGGATTATGGTGGATCCTAGTGTTGCGTGATATACCCCATCTTCTAGGTGGCTGTGATTAAGGCGCCATGTGGGAACCGGTTCTGGAACACATCCCCATGTAAATGAAGTCTCCAATGCGCTATGATCTGATATTGTTTTGCCCACGTAGGCAGCTCGGGTGGTCTGTGTAAGGAGCGACAAACTGCATAATATATAATCAATTTGTGTGTGAAGGTCATGTGTGGCAGAGTAAAATGAGTATTCTCTCATTCCCTTATTGTGATTGCGCCATATGTCTGTTAGGGTCCAACCCTGTACCCAATTAAGCAATGTTTTAGAATGACGTATTGATTGGGCCCCAGCTAGGGGAGGTTGGGATCTATCTAAAACAACATCTGCAACCGCATTGTATCCAGCTGATATCTGACCAATCTGCCAATGCCGGGGTCCCACCACCTGCACCCTGAGTCATTGTTCAAGTCTCTGCGAGAACAGAGGAGAGCGGACACTAGCCCCCATCTAGGGGACTAGTATCATTTCTCTGGCACATAAGGAGTACACAAAGTGTCCAAATGACAGTCTTACCTTCTCTGGCGGGAGAACCAAAATCGTCTCTCCCATCAGTATTGTATTCACTTACAAAGTGCAGCCCAGGAGGTCCACCATAGTGATATAGTCTAGTCCATTTCGAGTGATCTTACTACAGTCCTTTAATTGAGGAGTGCACTTCCCGAGTGTGAGGACAGTGAGGAAAACAGCGGTGGACTATGGTCCGGCTCCGACTGAGCCGCATCTCCTGTAGATGATTCGTCATCTGTAACTGTTCTTGTTTCTCTGAAGGTAGCAGCAGAAATATTTGCCCTTCTCTGCTCTTCCAGCGCTTGTGCGGGTGTCGGAGCTGTGTCTTCATCATATCGCTTAGGTTTTGTTCATTGTCGCTGAGATTGCCGCCGCCTGAATTGAGACTCCTCTGACCGCCGGTGAGCCGAATTAATAGGGAGGTCCGGGAAGGTGCGTTCGATCCACTCCCACGCTTCTGGTGGGGTATCAAAGAAGTGTCTTTTTTGCTCATGTATTATTTTGAGTTTTGCTGAATATAAGAAAGCATATTTCACATTTATTGCCTGTAGATGTTGCTTAACTCCTTGATATTGCGCCCTCTGCTTCTGCACTTAGAGAGTGTAGTCAGGAAATAGGGAGATGCGTGCATTGTCTGATTGGTGCTTTTTCCCTTGCAACTTGTAGTATCTGGTCACGTTCATTGTAATTGAACACTCTGGCTACTACAGGTCAGGGCGGCATGCCCCGTACTCTTCTACGCGTAGGGACCCAATGGGCTCTTTCGATGTAAAAAGTGTCAGTCAGGCGTCCCGGTGGCATAAGAGATTTGAGACATGCTTGTACGTAGAGCGTTGCATTTTGACCCTCTGCGTTCTCTGGTAGGCCAATAATGTGCACGTTATTTCGACGTGATTTCCCCTCTGCATCTTCTACCCTCTCCTGTAGAGTTACAGTCTGGTGTTGCATCCGTTCCAGCTCACTCGAGTGTTCTTTTTGCTTTAGGAACAGTTCCTGCACTGCCGGTTTGTTGACAGACACCTTTTCAGCAAGTTTCTTGTGGTCATCACGAATTATAGCAATGTCCGCCGTCAAGGATCCCAGTTGCTGCTCCATCAGCACACGTGACTGTCGAATTTCTTGTAGGATGGGAGCCAATTTGTCCGGCTGTGTGCCCTCTGCTGTGGGGGGTACTATCTCTGTGGAAGAGGTGGTCGAGGCTGTACCGGATTCCTCCGTATCTTGGTTCCTGCACTTCGTGCATCCCATTTTGTCACTGGGATCGTGTCAAAGTCCTCTGTGGAATTATGAAGTTAGTATGTTTTGATGGTTATTGTCCATGCCGCACTTCCAATGTGGGTATTATAAATGCATCTGTTCTGATGTAAGGTCCCTTTGGAAGTGTCGGCCTCGCTGCCGCAAGCTGCCGTTCAGACACGGAGGACGTTCAGACTCCGAGAAGTGCATATTTCGACCACCAGGGTCAGGCGCAAGGGATAAGTCCTCTGTAGTTCCTTAGCTTTTACCAACTCTAATCGGTGTGTACTATATCCGCTAGTATAGCTCCAGTGGTAAGCAGACCACTAAGCTAGGCCCGCCGTGACCTAGTATCTCTGTGTGACACTCCCCATATACTGTTTAGTCCGCAATTATGAAGGAGCAGTGGGCGCCAGCACCCCAGCCCACACCAGTTGAGATTAGCCACACTGCGGTACGCCGCCCTCTTCAGTACTTAACTCCGGTTGGGTCTGGGCCCTCGCAGACACCCCAAAGCACTAAACATCTTGCCCGTAACCAGGAAGCACCAAGTGTAACACTAGCTTGTTCAGTTTGGACCGCAGCACCATAAAGTCCATACGCATTTATTCACTTCCAGTCTATTACTCACAAGCACCACGGCACACGATGGGGGTCAGAGGCCTTCCCTCAGCTAGTGTCTCCTTGAGCCAGTGTTACACTCCCATAAGTTGTTTGCCCTGCTGGGGCTGTCTCAGGCCTATTTTCCCGCCACACAATGCGCTTAATGAGTATGTCGACCCTCAGTATGCCTAGTAATCTGGCGCCTTATACGGTTCTACGATCACGGCCTGGGACAGCCACGCTCCTCACCCCGTGTGGTCCACCTCCGGCATGGAGCCCTGCGGAGTGATTATACCCAGTGGGAGCCCAGAGCTCCCTTCACATTGCGGGCCACTTCAGGGCGATGGCTTTTATCCATTTTATTCTCCTGCTAAAGGCACTGCAGGTCCCACGCTCTGCATCCCGCCCCGCTGCAGGCGCCACTGCTTCAGAGGTGCTCAGCGGGCAGCCACCCTGACACGCTCCAATCCCAGGGGCCGCCAAGCGTAGCGCACCCCGGCTCACCTCGTAGTTGATCCTGCGAGGTGCTCTGCTACCAGGAAATTTATGGGTTTGACCGCAGGGCGTTCCAATTCTCACCGCAGCGCTGACTCCGTCAAGAGAAGACAAGGGCCGCCATCTTCTTTCAGGACGAGTCGCTGTGCACCTTCGTCGCGACAGGGTCTCACATCAGAACGGCGGCACTCCAGCTCGGGTATCGAATCCGCTGTGTCCCCGCCGCTCCCCCCCCAGCACTTTTGGGGAACGGTTGTTGCTCCTGTTAATATGTTTTGGCGCCGATGGAGGACCCCGGGCTGGGAGCTCAGCAATCCCCCCCCCCACTAAACATACTGATATGAACTAATTGGTCTTCCTTCCAGCATTCCAGCATCAATCACAGCGCAGGAGAAAAATACACGAAATAGTAAGTAGGACATATATTTCAAAAGCATCTTTGAATTTAGGATTTTTGAACAAATCTCAAGCAATTTTGTAAACATCACATTGATCATCCACACAAGAAACAAATTATGTATTTTGAGTTTTCATTCTGGAGTTGTGTACGCTACCAACTGACTGGAGGATGTAATAGTGGGTGGGTACATATATAACAACATGTGCTTCCCAAACCAATCTATATTCACCCGTATAACAATACTGGCAGTATAAACTCCTGCATTAAACCCACAGGCGGAAGGATGGCTATTGATGATTTTAGACCTCCAGGTACCAGCCTGATTCTGACCTGCTGTCAGACCAGACTGCAAGATGTGTCATTCTAAGCAGAGCATGCAGTGGCTGAAACAGTGCAGCAGGCCTCAGACCACAGCAGATGTCTAAACCAAGGACTCAAACTCCAAAGGTGAAACACATGATGGATTTTTCCAGTGCGGACAGAATTTCTCACATAGACAAAATATGATTTCTGCCAGCGCTCCCAGACCATACTGCCTTAAATAGCATGGCACTCCAACTGTGCTGTTAGACAGTACATCTCTCCAAGGTAGCAGAGACCAAACAAGCTGCAAGCAAGGAAGCTACATACCAGCTTGTTGGTCCTTTCCTCACATTTCTTTCTGTTAATGAAAGCAGATAATGTTGTAAACAAACGTTCAACAAAGTTAAGGAGTGTTTGTTGAGAAGAACAGCAACACAGTCCAACAATTTTCTTCATCTCATCCAGTTTGTTTAATTTTTTTCACTTTTACAGTGGACAGTTCTATCGATGAAGTAATACAAATACTCCTAACATGCAAAACAAGCATTGGAAAAGACAATAGGGTTGGCTTCTTTAGTGAAAGTACTTTGGCAGTTTTGTATGTGTGGCTACGCAGACAGATGAGTGGATGAGAGTGAGAATGAATGAAAGGGTGGCTGAATGATCCAAACATGCCATCAGGCACCCACATACACCGCTACTGACTGACACACACACAAACCCATGCAGATAATCAGGCACTCACACCAGGATAAGGCATGCACATACACACACACACCATCAGACGCCAGTGTACACAATAAGACATCCACACTCCTTCACACACAGACTCCACAACAACCCATCAGATCCACGCATGATCAGGCCTACATGCTCAGCATCAGACACCCAAACATATTCATGCATGCTCAAACAATCAAACAACAATATATAAAATAAGGCCCCATACAGCCCATATAATACTTGCAAACATGCTCAGACACCTATACTAGCGACCAGGCACCTAGAGCCGGGCCACACTATAATGAGGTGTCCCTGTACAGAGAGCGGACTCAGGAACACCTTATATTCCCTCCTGTATCTCACACCCCCTTAGATCACACCCCAAGGGTCCTCTCTCAACCCTACCCTGTTCAATGACTACATGACCCTGGTGGCCAACATTGTCAGGTCCCATGGACTGAAAATCATATCATATACAGACGACACCCAACTTATCCTCTCTCTATCCGCAGACCTCTCCACCACCAAAGCCCACCACCAAAGCTAACTTTCACCTGTGCATGACCAGAGTCACCCACTGGATGCAAAACAACTGCCTCAAACTCAACACCGACAAAACTGAGGTATTCATCTTCGGGAGTGACACATGCCCGTGGAACAATTTCTGGTGACCTGCAGAACTGGGACCCTCAGCCACAAAACACACCAGGAGCCTTGGCGTCATACTGCACAGCAAACCCACCATGAGAAACCAAATCAACGCAGTATTCTTAGCCTGCTTGCTTACTCTCCGCATGCTCCGGAAAGCCTTCAATTGGTTCTCAGCCAGCACCAGATGCACAGTCACCCATTCCCTCGTCACTAGACGCTTGGACTATGGCAACACACTCTAAGTTGGAATCACCTCACACCTACTAAAGAGACTACAGACCATACAGAACTCATCGTACCTAGCCAAGACACCTACCACCTCTGGCAGCCAGTGGGAAACAGGGAGCAGCCAGGGATGAGAACAGGCAATGCATAAACAATAACAAAGATAAACCCCATTTTCATGTATGCATCAATACTAACACCCCACATACAAGGCTTCCAACATCCATCCTATAGTTCCGAGAGGTGCTGAAGGGTGATCACATTAAGGAGCAACTCTTCACACATCAGTGAGGCATCTGCTTGATCCTGGCGCCTGGATCCCTTTACTTTGTATACAATCATGAATGGATTCCTGTCCCAGAGACCCTCCCAGCACTCTGTTCCTTTTCTTGATGATTATCTACCACTTGGATAAATAGCTGCATCCATTTAATATCCGGAAGAGGATGCTCCTCGTGTGTAAACAGCTCTGAATGCGCCTCGATACCCGATCGTGTGATTAGCCGCACTTTATAAATCCTGATTGATTGATTGAATGTACTCTAGTGTAGCATTATCAATGACAGAAGCATTTAATAATGCTAGTTCATGTCACACATATGGGACTGGTCCACAGCTGAGGAGCATAAAATAGTGCATGGCACAACTAGCATTAATGACTGACTCAGTTGTCAGCAATGTAATTAACAAATGAATGGGCCAATTGTCACCCCCTTGGGTCCCTCTAAAAAGTCAGTTGTCTGGTGGGAAAGTTAAGGCTGTCACACTCTCAACCAAAGTGCTAAACATGATTAACCTTACCAACAGTAGGGAAAATTGTCCACCCGCCAAGACGCCTAGGTTGGCGTTAACAGGCAGGAAAACATACATTTCCATACCCTAGTGGGGGATATTTCAACGATTGTGGAATATAAGCCACGCATGATTTAGTCAGACATGTTGTATCATTCAATTTCCGCTCATTTTTGTGACTAACCGCGCCTGGAGTGAGAACGCCACACACTGAGCGACCTATAACTGTTACGCGGTCTGTACAGAACATCTTTTCCATCTCTGGAAGTTAAATCGCAATTGTTGGCTTCCCAAATTATCACCAATTTAAATACGAACTTAAAAGGATCCTAAGTCTGAAATATGCCCTGTCTTGACAGATGTTTGGAAGGGAATACTTTTATTCAATACCAGACCTCTTAACACAACATTTTGAAGAGGTAGTTCAGGCAATGGAAACACATGAATGTGAAAATAGCAGTTCTTCGCTATTGCTAGTGCCATATATACATCATGTAATGTATTTTCTTAAAAAGTGTTACTGTACTTTCCTTTTCCTCACAGTTTTTTGTGAACTTTTAAATGTTATTGGCTGTACAACATCCACCAGGTATTTATGACTGGTGCTTTGATTCCAAAAAGCATACAGGAGTAACCTTTCAAAAACCACTTAGACAGCTCCAGTCAGTCACCAAGAATGTCTTTCCAAGAAAAGTGGACTGGAAAGGGGTTGCACAGTGGAAGCAATTTATCCCACGTCTAGGTGTGGGGAGAAGCATGGTTAGTGCAAGGGACATGGCCCACATGAACTTCCACTACTTCTGTCTTAAAGCCACATCATTTAACTCCTAGAGCACCGCCTACCAAAAAGCCTGGATGGTCAAGACGAGACCAACGTATAACATTTACTCTTTACCAGTGACTGCAAACTCAAAAGGTACAAGTCCTTCCAGAGTAATCTTGATGCCTTCACGCCTTGACCGTGCAAAGCACCAAGTCTCTGTGCTTCTTCATTCACACCAACCTCAGCTTAATGGCGCACAACTTGCACAAGGCAAAGACTGCCAGAGATTCATTGGCATCAGAACCCCTGTTCTTATGGAAGAAATGCTCTGCTGATCAATGCCCTTAGGAGATACCTGACTCAACTGAAGATTCATCTAGCAGCAGATAAGCTCATTAAAATGCCTTTGCAAGAACAACAGTGTCATAGTGGGAGACCTCCAATGGATCCCACTATCATGCACATCCCATTTAGTATTTGCTGCACCACCAGTAAGGTAGTCAGCTCTACTACCGCTCTGTTGCTGGTAACCAAGATTAAGACCTCTGGTGAAGGTTGCATGACTGGCGGGAGCACCATTGCTAAACTGGCAATCAGGAAGGAAGGAGAAGCTGAGATGCCAAGCATTGTTAATTGTGCTCCTAGAAACTGGAGCGCCACATCACCCACTGTAGAAGTGCGTTGCATTGTAGTTAAGCTAGTTCTAGATACATACATCCCTACATACATCTCAGCATGACCTTGGATTTGAATGCATTGTAGCTAAACTAGAATGGCCGAAACCAAGAAGTTCAATATATTATTTGATCTGGAAACATCACTGTTCTCATAAGGCATCAAAGGAAAGCAGTGTCTGGCATAATAATGTGACATAGGTGGTCATTATGCTAAGGGGAATACAATTCACAAAAAAATACCTGGCAATTTTATTCAGACTAAAATGTGTTTACAAACAAACTCTCTGTAGGTGGGTGTCCCCAAGCCCTTTGCATCTGGTTCCATTTTATCAGATTTCTTGTACAAAATGTTTTTACATGGCATAAAGAGAGAAAAATAGTGAATATTCAGACCAAGATAGATCAAGCTAAAAGGAACGAGAAAGTAATAAAGACTGAGCGCGGGAGACAAGTAGGAAATAAAAACATACTAACATACATGTTAATTTATGTCATACTGAAAATACAAATTCTTAAAGAAGTTGTGAGAATCATTGAAACAAGTTTGAAGATTGCCTCTTGTGTCTGTAGAAATTAATCATTTTGGGTAATTTCAAGCAGAATTGTGCCTGAAATATGAGACTTACCATGAGAACTAATTATGTTGTTATTATGCCTGTGAATGTCACTCTTGAAACATCACTACAAAAAGATAAAACTGGGAAAATCTCCATACTACATTTGGTGGGATCGTGCAAGGCTTGGTAGAGTGTGCAGCTGATGCAGCGCGGAGTGCAAAATCCCTCCCTACTGTCACAGACTAAAAGATCTCACACACCCACACTATCCATACATTCGCTGGTGGGGCCCATAACACCAACATACACTCACCATCAGTCCGTGCGAGAGGCGATTATCCTTCCAAGCGCTGAATAATGAGGGAGGAAGATACCACTTTACCCTAATGAGCAACAAACCTATAAACCCTTCGTATACTCTTTAGGCCCTAGATTCCACATTTGGTATTCCCCTCATAGCCGGGACGGATCTGTTAGTTGTAGATTTAAGTGAATTTCGAATACTCTAATTAACCTTTTCATTAACACATTTCAATGAATAAACAACCCAACTCATTTCTGTAGATGTTCAAATCCAAATTCATATTAATATTGCAGATTAAATCATTCATTTGATCAAATTGCCATTCATATTTACCTATTCTGGCTAAAGTCGTCCTCTATGTCAAATTTTGCAGTCTCGCAAATCTATGTCCATCAATTTTAGCAGATTCAGTTCATCAGGAGTTTGGGCATCAATTCAGTCCGTCAAAGATTCAGGCTAACAGCTGTCCTGCAGTGTCACCGTCTTCTCCGTCAGCATATCATCAGGAAATCGAAGGAGCGACAGTAATTACCTCTTTATTCTACCATAATTTATAGTAAAATCAATGTTAAAAAGTATCAATGTTTGGGCATCCGAGTTCGCTGATTGGACAATCAGGGATCATCCTTTTGGTTTCTCACGAAAGTGTCTTTTGGGTTATGACCCTTGTCAGTTCCGGTTCACACAACAGTCTTTGTTCAAAATATTTGGCTGATGTCCCAGGCTGTCCTTGGAAGGTACATGTTCATCTTGGGTCAGGACAGGGCCATTGTTGCTCATCTTTAGCGCAGGCGCACTTCACCCAAGCCTGGTTCAGCGTTGGCAGTCGGGTTAGGCACCAAAGCAGCCATCATTTGATAGGCCAGAATAGTCAACTTAAGCAAAGAAACACAAAAATGTAATTATTACATAGAAACGACTAATTTAATGTTATTCCCTCGCTAATACCCATATGTGTGTGTATTTATCTAGCCAAAAGCAACTCTCAATGTGGTTTATACTTACTAAATAAAGCACGAATCACAATTACATCACCAAAGCGACATATATCATGCAATGTTCTAATTATCTATCATTAGTATGCGTACGAACTTTAGTTTACGTAATTAATTAGGCCATGCAGATGCAAATCCCACGTGTATTTCGATCATTAATAAGGTTGATTAATTATTTCCACATCACTCCAAACCATTAGTACAATTATAATTAATTAATTAATCAAATTAATAAAACGACATGCAAAATGGGGTGGGTATACAACATTTTGCATAACCCGCTCCAGCAATCCCCCCTTTGGTGATTTTATCACCACACCACCCAAAATGTTGTTCTGTCTTTACAGAATCTTTAAAATGTTTTCTTGCTCTTAACATAATTCAGTTTCACCCATTTCTTCTCTTTTTACTGTTTTATACATACTCTCCTTCCATTCTTCTAATGTTATGTCTTCCAAATCCCTGTCTTGATCCTTGTCCTTTCTTTTTAATTTTTCTCTTTTTATTCTTTTCTTATTTTTCTTGTTTCTACAGCACATACAACATAATCTTATCATTAAAACTATGCAGATTACACATGTTAATGGAAACAATATTTTACCTATAAGAGTACTACCTATTTTCACTAAGAAATTCTTAATAGCAGCCATTTTCTTTCCAATTCTATCCCAAACACCTTCAACCTCCAGTGGTGCAAGTTCATCGTGCAATTCAGTAATATTCTTAATATAAGTTTTCAGATCCTTGCTTTCGTCAGGAATGTAAGTACAACAATGTTGAACTTTCAGCATTCCACAGACTCCACCCTCTTTTGCCAATAAAATAGCAAGGGCAAGTCGATTTTGCATCACCATAGCACGCATGGCAACTATTTCAGTGTTAACCAATAAAAATCCCCCAGCGGTGCTTGTTGACAAGCGATCCACTACTGTTGACAATTTTCTAATTTTGTTTGCATTCAGAGTTTTTCCCACTGCTGGTATCAATGCCTGGAAAATGTCACCAACAATTTCTGCCCAAGATTCTCTCTTGGTTCTAGCTAAATGATTACTTAAACTATGTACACTATCTTCTCCTCTATCCATATAAATTTTTTTGGGGAAAGACCAGGCCTACGTAACATGTGCCATACCAATGGTCTGGCAAACGATAAGATGCCCTGTTCCCGCAAATAAAATATAATCCAGGAAAGACTAGATCTCTTCCACCTTTGAATCCCCATCCACCCATGATTCGATATGTATCATGGCACTCACTATTACCTAGAAAATAATTATCATACGCAGTTTGATTCCTTTGAATGCAAAATTTCCCTTTCTGAGGCCAATCTAAAGCTATAGTTGGACTAGCTTCTCCTTTCAAATGTTTTTCTTTCTCTATATCCCAGATTGTTTTCTCCACTATCCCTTCTGCTGCTTTTCTTTGCATTTTCAATCTCCTTTCCTCAACCATGTCTAGGAATGTCTTTTCCTCCTTCTTCAAACTGCATGTTAAATTGTTTCTAAAAATATACTCTAATGTTAGTTCCTTAGTTTCTAAAAAGAATTCACCTAATACCTTAGCAGGTTTTACTTTTTTCAATTTATTATAAGAAGGCAATTGCGCAAAAATGTTATCTACATCTGAAAAATAATATTCTAATTTCCCTGTCTCATAAAACAAACTAGCTATTACACTACATGTTATACCATACGTTGCCGGAAGGTGATTATATGTCACTCCCTCAGAAACAGATGGAGGTAACTGCATACATACGTAGCAGTCCCGTACGTCCATTGTCTTTACATATTCATACAATAATTTTGAAAACACATTATTAGAAAAATCTGTTATTGACCTGTCTTTATGCAAATAATACTTTTGGAATGTTCCCTATATTAGTTTTGTTCTCACTATGTCCTTCTAATGTATCTATAGTAGCCTTAAAAGAAATGACAAGAGCAAGGATACTCCATAAAAGCATTAATAATCCTGTACAACAACAACACATTTTACACCATCTTTTCATGAATGTACATCTACCTTTACTACTTTCTATGTTAGCCATCTTGTTAAAATGGACCGTGTCTTTTGACTTAGCCTCTTTTACTTCACAACTAGTTTTTCTAACCTAAGTTTCTAACACCTATTTGGTTCTACCAGTCACTATTTTTAATTGAATATCTCGTTTTCTTCATCAATAGTTTTCTTAACTTATTCAGTTTGGCATCTCATCGTTCTTTACTCTCCTCTCGTCTTCCAAATATGGATTTTCCGGAACTTCCGTTTCTTCTTCTCCAATGTCGGACAAGAGAACTCTCAGGATTTCCGATTCTATTCCATCCTCAACCACTTTCAGTACAGTCTCCTCTGGATTTCCTTGACTATCTGCCTCTTCTCCCTGCTCAGGCAGAGCTACGTACGTCCATTCTGGTGACTTATACTTCTGGTTAGGTTTCCTTGTTCTTCTACTCTCTTTGTCTTCAGTTAATTCGTCTTCTTTTGATTTTTCTTGACTTGTCACTTCATTCACTTGTTCAGCTCTTGGTGAATTCACTCTTGTAATCGATATCTCAGTTTCCTTATTTTATTGGGCCAAACATCATCTCTTGCAACTCTTTTTATTTTACTTTTCTTGATTTGTCATTCTTTTCATTCCTCCAAGCTCTCTTTCTTAGAACTCGACCTTCAGGTATTTCATTTTCACTCTCTTCAGACTCTGTCTCAACTTGCTTTGTCTTTTCAGCAACTTCTTCTTTCACCACTTGTTTTGTTTTCCCTACTTCTGTCCCTCCTCGGGTCTCCGGCACACAATCTTCCTGCTGGCTACTTGTCCCTTCACCTAACTCGATGTTGCAGTTCCCTACACCTCCTCGGGGGTCTTCCGCAGAAATCTGTCCCTCTCTCTCTGTACCTGTTCCTTGTTCACTTAGATTTGTTATTTCAGGTGGAATTTCTCTCAGTCTCTCATCTGGTACTTCCTTTTCACGAATTACTTTTGTTGCGTCTTCAGTACTTTTTCCTCTTTTCTTCCTGTGTTCCTTCTTGGAACCCTGCGCTTCTTGCTCGTTTCCCGAATCGCTGGATTCGGAAATCTGCAATCTTCTTCTCAGAGCGATACTTCTGGGGACTAAAGCTGATCTTTGTTCTGTTTCCCCCCTTTCAGAGTTTCCTTGTGTCTTTGACCCTTCGTCATCTGATTCAGTGCTTGATTCTGATTCATCAAAGTATTCTTTTCCTGTGCTGTCCACCGGATTTGGAATTCTCAATGTATGACTGGCATGGATCCAGTTTTTCAGTCCAGCACACTTCACAGCTGTGGTCGTGGTCAAAATGACTTGTTGTGGTTTTCACCACCTTGGAACCAGACAATTTCTTCTTCTGTGGACTTTTATCCTTACCCAATCACCTGGGCTCAGATCATGGGCTCGCTTCTTTTCAAGTGTGGTGGCATCTGGTCCAACCTGATGAAACACAGAATGAACTGCGTCAGCCAGGCCTTTACAGTATTCCAACACCATGTCATCAGAAATTGTCATCAGCTTGTTGACTGGTATAAACACATGTCTCATTGCACGTCCCAGGATTATTTCATGAGGACTCAATCCTATAGTTCTGTCTGGAATGGCCCTTATTGTCATGAGTACTAGAGGCAAGACATCAGGCCATTTCATACCTGTGGCCGAAAACATTTTCCCTATTCTATTTTTGATAGTACCATTCATCTGTTCAACCACACCAGAAGCCTCTGGTCGGTAGGCACAATGTAGTTTTTGTTGTACATTCAATGCTTCACAAATTAATCCTACAATCTCATTATGAAAATGTCCTCTGCGGTCTGACTCAATTGTCTCTGGGAACCCGAACCTGGGGATGAATTCTCTCAGCAGTAGCTTAGCTACTGTCAACCTATCATTTCTTCTTGTTGGGAATGCTTCCACCCACCTGGAGAATAGGCAGACCACTACCAAAACATACCTCAGTCTGTTACAGGGAGGCATCTCAATGAAATCTACTTGCATTCTGGTGAAAGGCCCTCCTTCTCGACCTATTGTTCCCAGACTCACTACTGTCTTCCTTCCAGGATTGTACTGCTGACATATTAAGCATCTCTGACAAAGACTTTCTGCTACAAGTCTGAATTTTGCATTGTACCAGGTCTGCTTAAATGACCTGATCATGGCATCTCTCCCAATATGTCCCTGGCCATGATACATCCGTGCCATGGTAGACATCATGCTATCAGGCATAACTGGTCTTCCATCTCGATAGACCCACACATGATCCTTTTCCCTTGGGGCACATCCTGCTTTTACCCACTGTCTCATTTCCTCATCTCCTGCCTCATCCTGCAATTGTTTTACCTCTTCCCAAGTTCCCACAATGTTAGTGAACATCAATGAGCAAGAAGACATTTCTCTTTCCTTAGCCTGATTGACCGAATTCTGATTCCGTGCACAATACTGCGCCATGTCGTTTGCATACCTGTTCCCAGTGGCAATATAATCACCACCTTGACTATGTGCAGCACATTTTACAACAGCCAATTGTTTAGGCAGCTGTATCGCCTCAAGCAATTTTCCAACCACTTCTGCATTCTTAATGGGAGTTCCACTCGAGGTCAGGAAACCTCTTTGTAGCCATAGTTGGCAGAAGTCGTGGACAACCCCAAAGCCATACTGGATGTCAGTTATCACAGTCACTCTCACACTCTTCCCAATCTTGCATGCTCTAGTCAAAGCCACAAGTTCAGCTACCTGGGCTGATTTTACTCCTTTCAAATATGATGCTTCAATTACGGCTGCGACTGTACATACTGCATACGCTGCACTTAGCACTCCTTCATCCGTTCTCAAACATGACTCATCAACGAACATCACAAAATCACTTTCTGGCAAAGGTACATCTTTTATGTCTGGTCGTGGTTTGGTACAAAAATCAAGTACATCCAGACAATCATGATCAACTTCATCTCTTACCTCCACAATCTCAGCATCAGACAACAATGTTGCGGGATTCACATTCACACATCTCGCAAGACTCACATTAGTTGCACCCAATATGACCTTTTCATACTTAGTCAGCCGACTGTGTGTCATATACTGAGTACGACTCCTTGTCAACAGAATTGCTACATCATGAGGTACAAACACTTTCAATGGATATCCCATCACAATTCCTTCACTCTGCTCCAGACTTCGACATGTTGCAGCCACCGCTTTCAAACATCCAGGTAAACCTACAGCTACTGGATCTAGCATTGATGAAAAATATGCAATTGGTCTTCTCATTTTTCCATGTTTCTGGGTTAACACAGAAAGTGCACATCCATTCCTCTCACTGCAATACAACTCGAATTATTTTTCATAGTCAGGCATACCTAATGCAGGTGCTTCACACAAACCATCTCTCAATTGTCTAAATGCTGCCAATTCTTCTTTATTTAATTCAAGGGGATCTTTTACATCACTTCTCGTCAATCGCACCAAAGGCTTTGCGATCAAGGAAAAGTTTCCAATCCACTGACGGCAGTACCCTACCATTCCCAAAAACATTCTCACTTCTCTTTGAGTCATGGGAGCTCTCATTCCTTTTATTATTCTGATTCTGTCTATGGTTATTTTCCTTAGTCCTTTCTCAATGTTATGTCCCAAATACTGCACTTCCTTCTTACAAAACTGTAGTTTTGCGGGTGACACTTTAAGTCCTCCATCTGCCAAATGATTCAGTAAGGCTATTGTATCTACCTCACAGTCTTCACGTGTTTTTGACGCTACTAAAAGGTCATCAATATATTGGACCAATACAGAGCTTTCTGGCATTTCTAGACTCTCCAAAGATCTCTTTAACAACTGATTGAATATTGAGGGGCTCTCTGTATACCCCTGTGGGATTCGGCACCATGCCAAAATATGCTCACCAAAACGAAATGCAAAAATTTGCTGACTGTCATGGTGCAATGGGATGGAAAAGAAAGCATGACACAGATCAATTACTGTGTACCATTCTGCATCATGGGGAATCTGATATAAAATCACTGATGGATTTGGTACAATGGGACAACATGATACCACAATTTTATTCACCTTTCTCAAATCTTGCACTATCCTGAATTTCCCATTAGGCTTTTTCAGTCCCATTATCGGTGAATTACATGGACTACTCATTATTTCTCTCAAGATTCCTTGTCTGATCATTTTCTCTATTATAGGAGTTACACCTTCAATTATTTCAGGTGTCAATCTGTACTGTGGAACATTTGGATACGTTACTCCTTCTTTTACAGTTATTTTGACTGGATCTACATTTCTCATTAGTCCTACATCCTCCCCAATGAAATCCCAAACCTCTGCCTTTACAGAGTTTCTCAGTTCTTTTGGTAATTCATCAGGGTTGAATACAGCATATGTTTCAGTAACTTCATTTTCTCTGTTAGCTAGGGTCATTTTATACAATACATCATCATGTGGTGTTTCAAAAGCTATTCCATCAGGAGTACAAAATATAGTGCAATTCATTTTGCACAACAGGTCCCTACCTAATAAATTCGCAGGACTGGTGTCACACACCACAAAGCGGTGCATTTCTGAAAATATCCCTATGCTGACTTTCACTGGTTCTGGAAGATATGTCTTAATATGTCTGTTGGACACACCAACTACTTGGATCGTTTCATCCGAGAGAGGAAGATTCTTAACATCAGCTGATCTAACAGTTGATCGAGTAGCACCAGTATCTACTAGGAAAGTAATATTTTCATCATTAACCCTCCCATCTACAAAAGGTCCTTTCTGGTCTACTTCTAGAGTTGCGCCAAGTACGCACTCTTCTTCCTCCCTTCGGCACCGTCAATAGCTCTCTTCTGCGTCACTCTCATCGCGTTGCAGCCAATACTGCGAGACAGCGCTAGCGCGTGGCAGCTTATTTACCTGTTCTTCATTGTAGAATCCCGATTCACTAATATACTTCTGTGTGTTTCTGCTCTGTGGAAAAGGCGGCTTTGGCACCTGATTCTGTGGGGGAACAACTTGCTGCTGTTGCTGCAGTTGACCACTCACCTCATGCTGCACCTGTGGGTTCAATGATGGATTTTCATTCTTAGTACTCGGGGGAAATTTACACTCGGATTTCCAATGCCCTATCCTGCTGCAATTATGACATGGAAATGTCTTTTTAGCTTCTTCAATGTTCCCTTTGTACTTCCCATTATTAAATGTTGGCTTGGTCTCTGCTTGTTCCACCAATTGTGCTTCCAGTCTCTCCGCAACCTTTACCCGTGCCCACATTGCCTTCTTCTTTAACTTCCGCTGTTTTGCTTCAATTTCATCACTGAAGTATTTAGCATGTCTCAATACTTCCTCTATTTTCTTGTTTTGCCAATCTACCGTATGCTGTTTAATCATATCACCAATTTCTGGTCGTAATCCATATACAAATCTGTATACAAAATGGTTCAAATCCTTTTCACTCAGATTCCCGTCTCCGCTAAACTGCTTAAAAGCTTGTATTAGCCTCTCATAGTATGCATGTACTGACTCTTTTCTTTCCTGGTGTGTTCGATCAATTTTTACCCAGTCTGTTTCTTTAGGGGGCACTTTATTTTTCAAAAATACCATAACCTGCTCATATTTTTTCATTACCTCAGGGTTCAGAGCTCCTGTTTTAGGATCTCTAGGATATTCTTTGGTTGGCCAATTTATCGTCAGTTTGCATTCTGACCATAGATCTGCTGGTACAATTATGTCAAATAGACTATTCAAATCAATCCATAGTACTTTAGACAATTTTACAAATCTGTCTACCTGTCTGTACCACTCGACGGGCTTTTCGCCTAGTCGAGGGAAATCATTCGTAAAAGACAAAATAGCCTGTCTCGTCCACGGGACATGTACATATCCTCCTCCTGGAATCTCTCTCATAGGGCATTCTGTCACTACCTTCTCCTTTTCTCTTACAGGAAAGGCTGAAAATGTCTTATCTTAGGCATCATCGCGTTTTCTATATCACCTGCTTCTCTATTTATCCACGTCTCCCCATTTTCTCAGCAAAATGATTATGCCCTTAATTTGACCTATTCGTCCTGTGGTGTTCATGTTCTCAATGTCCTTTTCAGTGAATTCTACTCGATAAGGTTTCTGTAAGGCTTTTACCTTTTCAATATCAATACCCATTTCATTTGCTACTTCTTCTAACCTTTCATGCAAGTTTTTCGCTCTCCAGGTTACACTTTTGCACAGAAATAATAATTCTTCGTCCTGATAGGTTTTCAATTTTTCTGTCGGGATCGTCCCTACGATTAACTCTTCCAGTACCATTCGTAACTTGGCCACATCAATTGATTGGGATTCTTTGTCTTTCTTCTGCAAGCTTCTCAACCATTCACTTAGCTCATCTGTTGATGGTCCTACTGGTTTTTCTACACTTCCGTGTCCAAAATCATTTTGTGTTTCTGACACTGTCTCTATCATTGTCATACGTCTTCCTGCACAATTCTGATCTACAAATGGATTATTTGTAAAATTTGGTTCCATTACACTCATAGTCTGTCTCCATGGATTCTCATTCTGACTCACTCTTGGTTGTTCTACAGGATTACTATTTCTGTAAGGGACTGTCAAACAATGCTCACTGTCCTTCTGTTTTTTCAAAATAGGCATTACTGGACCTATCGTTACTGGAACAGTTACAGCTTCTAGATTCTTGGTCAATTCTCTTATTTTCTCAGTTAATTCCAGGGTTGTTTTTGCAAATTCTACAGAATTTTCTCCATCTGTTCTTCCTTCTGATCTCTTTTCTACTTCCCTGGTACCACTGTTTTTACTCAAACTTAGAGATTCTGGTTCCAATTTTATTATTCACATCGTTTCTCTCATTGGGGCACTTGGAGTTAACATTTCTGGTTCTGATCGATACGGTGGTGGATTTTTATAGAACATATCATCAAGAACATCATCCTCAGACTCATTCGCTCCATACCCTCTCGACTCTAAATTATGCCTCTTTTCTACACACTTTCGTCCTTCATTCTCTCCTACAGTTCTTACAGGGAACACACCCTCAATCATGCTCACATCTCGCCATCTTTTCATCCGATCACTATGCATTTTGTGTCCGTATGGTCTTCCAGACCAGTACCTATATCCTCTACCACTTCCTTGTCTTTCTCGTTCATGCATTTCGTCTTCCCATTCTGTCAAAGCCTCAAACTGCGTCGGTCTAGGTCTTGGTTCCAAATTCATCATCTTTTCCCGTAAATTTCTTATAAGAGCAAAATTAAATGAACCATGCTCTGGAAAAGCTAATACTCCGTCGTCCTTGGTGTATCTCACCCAGTTATCTAACCAAATACAAGTATGATACCCATATTTCGCAATCATAAAAGATGCAGAGGTTTTCGGTGGAGGAAGTAACTGTCCTTCCCTAGTCTTAACTGGTTTGTCTTTCTTAAACCACTTCTTAATTCTACCTAACCAGGTTTTCTTCTCCTTCTCTGGTGGGTCGTAATACATTTTCTTGTCTTTCGCGCAACGCTAGTCCCTCTTTACAACTGTACCGCTAATCTATCCAATCACAGCGCGACTTCACACTAACGCACCTATTCAGAGCGTCCACGTCACTATCACAGTCCTGGAATCCTAGCGTGACTCTCACTAACGCACCAATAAGGAGCGTCTACGTCACCCTGCTTCTTCTCCAATCCGACCGCGGCGTACATTAACGAACCAATCCGGGGCGTTTCACAGTTCTGACCGACTGTCCAGTCACAGCGCGGTCGTTCTGACGTCAGCAGCTGCTGCGGCAGCTCCTGCTCCTGCTTCTTTCTACCCCTCCTTTACAAATCCGCTCAGTAAGTTTTTGTTTCAATTTCTACACTTCTGTTAGTAACAACATAGAAACATCTCCATTGTCCGCTTCGCTAACCAAAGAACAGCAAAAGACCTTTCTCACGAGAAATCCGTCTTTCCCGAGAGCAGCGCTTACCTCTGCCCTACTACAGAATCATTGCTTCCGTTGATAAAGTAGCACATCCCTCTACTTCACCCTTCTAACAAGCATTAGCTAATTGTTTCTCTAGCATTTAAGACACATAGTTGGAGACCCAATGCTCCTGAGAAATAAACCCAGAGTTTCGCAATCAACCCAAACGCCTTTACATTCACACTCGTTCACACAAGAAAAATGTAGTACATTCACACAGAATCCTGTCTTCCCCGAGAACAGCGAACAGTCTGTCCTACTACAGAATTATGACATACGTTAACAAAGCAGCGCTTACCTCTCCTTTGTCCTTCTAACAAGCTCAGAGAGTACCTATTACCTTTCCAGTGATAAGCGTTATCGGAATGCCAGTTGGATCCCTGGTACCTAAGACCAGAACTTCACAGGTAACCTTCGCTATCATACACACTTCTCTCACACTATAAATGTCTCTAATGGCAACACACGACGATGCTACCGAATCGAACCCAGACAATGCGCCGTGCAACTTCAATTGTCACACGTTTCCCCTGTGTACCTACAGGGCAACAACAATTCTGTCTTTCCCGAGAGCAGCGCTTACCTCCGCTCTACTACGGAACCATTACAAACTTCCGACTTCCTACATCCCAGAAGCCGTGCAAACAACATTAAACTCAACGCATCTCAACATAGAGTGTTAGTACATAAATCAATACCAATCAATAACCAAATCAATAAGCAATGTACAAGCAATAATCACTAAACCAAACAATAACTAACCATCATACTGCTACCAGAAAAACTGATGCAGCGCGGAGTGCAAAATCCCTCCCTACTGTCACGGACTAAAAGATCTCACACACGCACACTATCCATACATTCGCTGGTGGGGCCCATAACACCAACATACACTCACCATCAGTCCGTGCGAGAGGCTATTATCCTTCCAAGCGCTGAATAATGAGGGAGGAAGATACCACTTTACCCTAATGAGCAACAAACCTACAAACCCTTCTTATACTCATTAGGCCCTAGATTCCACATTTGGTATTCCCCTCATAGCCGGGACGGATCTGTTAGTTGTAGATTTAAGTGAATTTCTAATACTCTAATTAACCTTTTCATCAACACATTTCAATGAATAAACAACCCAACTCATTTCTGTAGATGTTCAAATCCAAATTTATATTAATATTGCAGATTAAATCATTCATTTGATCAAATTGCCATTCATATTTACCTATTCTGGCTAAAGTCGTCCTCTATGTCAAATTTTGCAGTCTCGAAAATCTATGCCCATCAATTTGAGCAGATTCAGTTCATCAGGAGTTTGGGCATTAATTCAGTCTGTCAAAGATGCAGGCTAACAGCTGTCCTGCAGTGTCACCGTCCTCTCCGTCAGCATATCATCAGGAAATCGAAGGAGCGACAGTAATTACCTCTCTATTCTACCATAATTTATAGTAAAATCAATGTTAAAAAGTATCAACGTTTGGGCATCCGAGTTCGCTGATTGGACAATCAGGGATCATCCTTTTGGTTTCTCACGAAAGTGTCTTTTGGGTTATGACCCCTGTCAGTTCCGGTTCACACAACAGTCTTTGTTCAAAATATTTGGCTGATGTCCCAGGCTGTCCTTGGAAGGTACATGTTCATCTTGGGTCAGGACAGGGCCATTGTTGCTCATCTTTAGCGCAGGCGCACTTCACCCAAGCCTGGTTCAGCGTTGGCAGTCGGGTTAGGCACCAAAGCAGCCATCATTGATAGGCCAGAATAGTCAACTTAAGCAAAGAAACACAAAAACGTAATTAATACATAGAAACGACTAATTAAATGTTATTCCCTTGCTAATACCCATAAGTGTGTGTATTTATCTAGCCAAAAGCAACACGCAATGCAGTTTATACTTACTAAATAAAGCACGAATCACAATTACATCACCAAAGCGACATATATCATGCAATGTTCTAATTATCTATCATTAGTATGCGTACGAACTTTAGTTTACGTAATTAATTAGGCCATGCAGATGCAAATCCCACGTGTATTATATTAATTCATCTAATTAATAAAACGACATGCAAAATAGGGTGGGTATACAAAATTTTGCATAACCCGCTCCAGCACAGCCCTACCCTGAGTACCCCATAGTGAGTCTGTAGATAGGTTTTGATTTTTGGCCTCAGTGCACATGATGTGTTTGTCAGCTAAGGACTTATGTGGAAATAGATTGAGACCCAGAGCCTGGCTCTGTTGTCTTGACGGGCACACCAGATGCAACCCTCTTTTACTGAGCATGGCTACTGTCAGGGGCTGTGGAGGATGGACAGTGGTGGCAGCCGCTGGTTATACCTCCCTGGCAGTCTGGTTTACCTCTTGCCTACACAGGGACGGCTGCCTATTGGCCTCTTTTGTCTGACAGCCCCTTACAATCAGGTCTTTTGCGCCATCCTTGTGGAGCATGAATGCTGCATGTGCGGTAGGACGAGCATGGAGTGTGAATGCCAAATGTGGATATTACAGCACAGGAATCCTTCTTGATATGTGAATGGTTGCCTAAGATACCGGTTGTAAGGAGCTTGGCAGACAGCAAAAAGAATTTCAGGCTCCTGCAAAGTATGTCTGCAGTCCTTTATAATGGACCACACTCTAGTGTGTGGAGAACAGAGTATGAGGACAGTGCTTGGTCACTCCTTCCATAGAGGTGTTACCCCCAATAGGTTGAGAGGTAGCTTAGAGAAAAATTGTGCCCATCATATATGTCTTTGTGTTGGGTCGACCTTCAGGGAGGCCTCAACTTCTACCCTCCTACCACTAGGGGACAAAGGCTGTGAATTGAGCAGTATGAGAGTAATAAAAGTCAGGAACTGCCTGAAACCAGTACCAGAACTAGGCCCGTGCAATAGACAACTTGTATCTGCATACTTGGAACAAGTATGGGTCAGAAACCCCCAGTCGTAGTGCTGGGATATCTCATCGACCAGTGTAAGAGCTTCCACACCAATGGAGATGGAGAAAGCCTTTTGAGCTTGTGTCGGGCATCACCGACTGCCATCTCCCTTTCGCCACCTTAGGAAACAGGTAAGAAAAGCTGCCTTGAACTATCTTGAGAAAAGGAACCCACTGATTGATGAGGAGTAGTACTCGAGGTGCCCTAACATCAAGGACAAGCTGCCTAAAAAAGAGTCATGAAAGGCTGTGCAGAAAGAACTGATATTGGCTCACCTGTAGCCCCTGGAAGGAGCTGCACTACAAGGCCATGTGGTGGGGTCTTGTGACTCTGATCCTGACTTACTTCAGCCCACGTCCAGCACAATGAACAGAGCACGCTGTGCTCGGCCGGTCTCACCCCGGCAGACACTACCAGGAAACAGGCAGCACTTCTTTCCCAGAAGTGCACAGGCAGGCCAGCACACCGGGTCTCCTGGGCAGACAGCAGATCCTCCAGCTGCTAAGCAGGGCAGCAGGTCAGTTCCCCGGTGGCAATTCCTCCTGGCGGTCAGGCAGCCTGCCGGCCTCAAGTAAGCACCAAGCAGTACACAGCAATCTTTTCATGGGGTCACAGCTCTGTGCCCGGTCTAAACCAGTTCTGTGGGGCACTTAACATTTTATTTAAAGTGCACAAAAACCTCCTTTGTAAGTGTAGGCTCTGACCCCAAACCCACCACTGGGGGGTGGAGCCAGCATAGTGGAAGGCAGACACAGTCCTATTTAGGTCAGGTGCTACTCCTCCCACTACACCAAATGCAGATGCGCCTATTCAGCCTAGCGCTGACTCACCCAGCCCCTCTGGAGCCACTGCACCTCCCTAGCCCCAGTCACTTCAGAGCTAGACATGCAATACACATCGGGCAGGCACAAAGACACATAGCACACAGAAATGCCCACTTCTAAACGTGGCATTTCTAAAATAGTGACAATAAATCTGTGCACACCATTACGCAGCACTTATTACCACTATTCCAAACATACCAAACTTGATCACGCTACTCCTCTCAGATTAGGAATTACCACTGAAACATATATCAGTGGTTCCATTGATGCTACAAGTGTGCCTGGCAGTGGTTCCATTCATGGGAGTGTTCCAGGATGTGGTTCCATTGATGCTGTGAGTCAGGCGCGCAACACCCATTGGACTCAAAGGGCTTCAGCCCCCCGGTAGTGTGTGGCAGCCCGGGATGAGACAGCTTCCCGGGCACACACACAGCCGCACCCGAGCACTTCACAGGTCTTTAAAAGACCATTTGCATGTTAATGAGGCCTTGCTGTTGTTTCACCCCTTCTAAGAGCCCCCCAGCGCCACTCTGCCTATTGCTTAAAATTCAGCCCCCCCGAAATCCGCTCCACTCTGCCTATTGCTTGAAGATTCAGCCCCCACCCAAATTTCTTCATATCCACCCCCCCAACGAAATTTGGCTCTAGTTGCGCCTCTGCTGTGAGTATCCCTGGCAGTGGTTCCATTGATGCTGCGCCTGTCCCTGGTTCCATTGATGCTGCGATTGTCCCTGGCCATGGTTCCAGTGATGCTGCGATTGTCCCTGGTTCCATTGATGCTACAAGTGTCCTTGGCCGTGGTTCCATTGATGCTGCGAGTGTCCATGGCCATGGTTCTATTGATGCTGCGATTGTCCCTGGCCATAGTTCCATTGATGCTGCGATTGTCCCTGGTTCCATTGATGCTGCGAGTGTCCCTGGCCGTGGTTCCATTGATGCTGCGAGTGTCCCTGGCCATGGTTCCATTAATGCTGCGATTGTCCCTGGTTCCATAGATGCTGCGAGTGTTCCTGGCCGTGGCTCCATTGATGCTGCCAGTGTCCCTGGCCATGGTTCCATTGATGATGCGATTGTCCCTGGTTCCATTGATGCTGCGAGTGTCCCTGGCTGTGGTTCCATTGATGCTGCGAATGTACCTGGCCGTGGTTCCATTGATGCTGCCAGTGTCCCTGGCCATGGTTCCATTGATGCTGCAAGTGTACCTGGCCGTGGTTCCATTGATGCTGCGAGTGTCCCTAGCCATGGGTCCATTGATGCTGCAAGTGTCCCTGGCAGTGGTTCCATTGATGCTGCAAATGTCCCTGGCAGTGGTTACTTTGATGCTGCGAGTGTACCTGGCTGTGGTTCCAGGATGTGGTTCCATTGATGCTGTGAGTATCCCTGGCAGTGGTTCCTTTGATGCTGCGACTGTCCCTGGTTCCATTGATGCTACGAGTGTCCCTAGCCGTGGTTCCATTGATGATGCGATTGTCCCTGGTTCCATTGATGCTGCGAGTGTACCTGGCTGTGGTTCCATTGATGCTGCGAGTGTCCCTGGCCATGGTTCCATTGATGCTGCGAGTGTCCCAGGCCATGGTTCTATTGATGCTGCGATTGTCCCTGGTTCCATTGATGCTGCGAGTGTACCTGGCCGTGGTTCCATTGATGCTGCGAGTGTTCCAGGATGTGGTTCCATTGATGCTGTGAGTATCCCTGGCAGTGGTTCCTTTGATGCTGCGACTGTCCTGGTGCAGATCGGAGCTTCCGAATCCCCTCTACTTCCACGGACGGAGTGATCTCACAGTCACACACGCATACACACATCACACGCTGGTGATGCCCATTACACCAACATTCATCCTACCACTCTATACGTACCATGTATAAGGGGAAACACTTTCCATACCTAAACAATCTGCATGTACCCTGAGGTCAATGGCATCAACTAGTTGCTATAGATCTGGTGAAACATTTTACAATAAGCAAATAAATTCAATAAACATGACAATAAAATAACCACCCGACACAGTGATTCAAACAGAATAATGTTTATCTAAAATTGTAAGAAAAGCCAATTAAATGCAAATTCATTTCTCTCATATTTACCTATTCTGGCTAAATGTCAGATCCTAAGTCAGAACCGGTCCTCAGCAAAATAATCAAAGTTTCTAGCCGTCATGTAGAGTCACCGTCCTCTCCGTCAGCATCGGGACCTCGGATCATCAGTTCGGGAAGAAGTGGCACTAGACCTCTCTAGTCTACTAATATTTATACTAAAATTACATTCCAAAATGTTGCAATCATATCGTACAAAACGGATGAATGGCAGAAATAATGTCGTCTTGGTACATTGGGTCACATTGGTAGTTTTTCACACACATTGATCGTCTCAAATAATGAATAGAAATAAGAAGTCCATAACTAATTCGTTACTTCTACGGATGTCTCTTTTGGATAAATTGTATCCCATTCGTGGGATCATTACAAGTTCATAAAGTC
Source organism: Triturus cristatus (assembly GCF_964204655.1). Classification (NCBI taxonomy): domain Eukaryota; kingdom Metazoa; phylum Chordata; class Amphibia; order Caudata; family Salamandridae; genus Triturus; species Triturus cristatus. The sequence continues at coordinate 1,173,050,017 of NC_140582.1, read as the reverse complement.
AGTATTTGGTTTAGCAACAAATTTCATGTTCAGGGGCATTTGGCATCTCTCCCGGATTTGTCGTCATGATCATGGCTTTTCAGTTTGACAGGAGGGCAAGGTCACAGTCAGCGCGAAGCCTCCTTGCAAATTTTCCATCTACTCAAATACAGGCTGCGGGTGGTAGTCATTTTCTAGCAGGCCACAATGGTCAACTTAAGTAAAAAGAAACACAAAACATAATTACTGCACTATTACTGCACCGAAATGATTATACAGTGTTATTCCCTTGCTAATACCCTTATGTGTATGTATTTATCTAGCCATTTGCGACATCAAAAGCCATTAATGCATATTAATTATAAGCGCAAAACACAATAACATCACATAAGCAACATTTATTTCTGTCAGTTTGCTCACCAACCTAGTTCACTTATTATTTTAGCCATGCAATAGCATTCCCACGTGTAATTCTTCTATTAATAAGGTTGATTAGACAAGACTTGACAAACCTTTAGTGATTAATAATTAATCAGTAGTACTTTTAATTATTACATGCGAAAATGAAACAGGTATTTGGTTTTAAAGTAAAAACCCTGCTCCATCAATCCCCCCTTTGGTGATATCTTATCACCACAAAAATCAAAACCCCAAAAACCAATTCAAATTCCCCTTTTGTAGAAATTCAAAATGTCTTCTTGTTTATCTTTCAACCCTTGTTTCCATATCATCTTCTCTCTTTGTTTCAATATACATGCTTTCCCTCAATTCTTCTAATTCTATTTCTTGTGGATCTCTTTCTGGTTTCTTTTGTCTCTTTTTAACATTTTCTTTTGTAATTTTTTTTTATTTCTTCTATATCTACAACACATACACCCTCATCTAAGAATCAATAATGCAATAATTACACACGTTAATGGAAATAATATCTTACCAAAAATGGTACTATCTATTTTAGCTACAAAATTCTTAATAGCAATCATTTTATTAGCCATTTTAGTCCAGATACTTTCAGCTTCCAGTGGTACTAATTCTTCATGCAAATCAGTAATATTTTTGATATAGACTTTTAGATCTTTGCTTTCGTCAGGAATGTAAGTGCAACAATGTTGAACTTTCAGCATTCCACAGACTCCACCCTCTTTTGCCAAAAGAATGTCAAGGGCAAGTCGATTTTGCATCGCCATAGCGCGCAAAGCAACCATTTCAGTATTTACCAAAAGAAAGCCTCCAGCGGTGCTTGTTGACAAGCGATCCACCACTGTTGACAGCTTCCGAATGCCAAATGCATTCAAAGAAATTCCCACTGCTGGAATTAAAGCTCCAAAAATATCTCCTACAATTTCTGTCCATGTTTCTCTTCTATAGCGTGTTAACGGATTAGTATGTTCAGCATCATCTACTCTATCCATGTGAAAAATCTTTGGAAAGACCAGGCCAACATAACATGTGCCAAACCAATGGTCAGGCAAACGGTAATAAGCCTTGTTCCCACAAATATAATACACTCCCGGAAAAACTGGATCTTCTCCTCCTCTAAATCCCCATCCGGTTGCAATAAAGTATGTATCATGGCACTCACTAGTCCCTATGAAATAATAATCATACTGGGATCTCTTCCTGGTAATGCATAATTTGCCTTTCTGTGGTGCATCTATAGCCATAGTTGGACTGGCTCCATTTTTCAATTCCTTCTCCTTCTCAACATCCCACATTGTTTCACTAATTGTATGCCCTTCTGCTTTCTTATGCATGTTCAACCTTCTTCTCTCAACCACGTCTAGAAAAATGTTCTCCTCTCCTTTCAAACTGCAAGTTAAATTGTTTCTAAAAACATATTCTAAGGTTATTCTCTAGTTTCTAAAAAAATCTCACCTAAAGTGTTAGCATCTTTTGCAGGATTCAGTTCTTTATTCATAGGCAGTTGCCCAAGAATATTATCTACATTTGACATATTGTAATCTAATTTCCCTAACTGATAAAATATACTAATCAACACACTACATGAAATTCCATAAGTAGCCGGAAGATGATGATAAGTCACTCCTTCCGAAACAGAGGCAGGTAATTGCATGCAAACGTAGCAATCCCTTACATCATTGTCTTTACGTATTCATACAACAATTTTGAAAACACATTGCTAGAAAAATCATTAATTGACCTATCCTTATGTATATGTACATTGCTAGTTCCAGTTGGAACTATCTTCTGTGAACTCTTCCCTATATTAGTCCTGTTCCCAGTATGTCCTTCCAAAGAGTCTATAGTTACTCTAAAAGAAATCAGTAGAGCAAGCACGCTCCAAAGCACCATTAATAATCCTGTACAGCAGCAGCACATCTTGCACCATCTTTTCAGAAAGATACATCTACTTTGATTATTCTCAGTGTTAGCCATTTTGCTAATTTGACCGTGTCTTTTGACTTAGCCTCTTCTACTCCTCTACCGAACTTTAGGGCAGCAAGTACCCAACAGATTATTACAATCTACTAGTTTTAATATTACTTTTTTTCTTTTCTTCTCCAAATGATTTCTTTGGATTTATTCAATTTGGATTTTCATCACTTTTCACTGTTTCTTCATCATCATCAAACTGTATTAGGTCCTGAACATCCGTCTCTCAGGATTCCCACTGCTTCTTCTTCTTCAACCACTTTCAGTAAAGCCTCCTCTGGACTTCCTTGACTGTCTGCCTCTTCTCCTTGTTCAGGCAGTGCCACATACGTCCATTCTGGTGACCTATACTTCTGGTTTGGTTTTCTGATTCTTTTAGTTCCTTCAGATATCTTTGTTTCCTCTTCTTTCGTTGGGTTTTGACTTGACACTTCGTTCACTGGTTCAGCTTTCGAAGAGTTAACTCGTGTCAGTCGATACCTCAGTCTCTTTATGTTGTTGGGCCAAAGATCTCCTTTAGCATTTCTCTTTTGTCTTCCTTCTTTATTGTTTCTTTCTCCAATCCAAGTTCTCTTTCTCAGAACTCGTCCTCCATGTATCTCATTGTCACTTTCATCAGATTCTGTCTCAGTTGCCTCTTGTTCATTGACAGTTTTCTTTTCTCCAACAACTTCCTTTTCTCCAACAGTCTCTTTTTCCACCAATTGAGATTTCCCTACTTCTGTCCCTCCTCGGGTCTCCGACACGCAATCTTCTTGCTATCTACTTGCCCCTTCACCTAGCTTGTTGTCGATGTTCCCTACACCTCCTCGGGGTTTTTCCGCAATCTGTCCCTCTCTTTCTTTGTCTGTCCCTTCTTCTTCAATATTTATCTCAGGTGGAACTTGTCAAATTTCCTCATTTGATTCAGGTGTCTCTTCTGTTGGAATGTTCTTTTCTTTCCTTTCTTTCTTTTTGTGTTTGTCACTGTAGTTGGAGCTTCAGGCACTTCTTCAGAATCCGAACTCGCCTCTGCGGTTTGCAATGTTCTCTTCAGAACCTCTTCTGGTGGGATGAAAATTTCTCTTGACTCACTTTCCCCCCCATTCAGGATTCTTTTTCCTTCTTACTGCCTCACTGTCTGCATCATCACTGGAATCTGATTCTTCAAAGTATTCCTTTCCAGTGCCGTCTCTTGGATTTGGAACTCTCAGTGTGTGACTTGCATGTATCCAATTTTTCACTCCAGCACACTTCACAGCAGTCGTTGTGGTCAGAATGACTTGTCTTGGCCTTCCCCACCTTGGAACCAGGCAATTCCTTCTTCTGTGGACTTTTATCCTTACCCAGTCCCCTGGGCTCAGATCATGGGCTGGTTTCTTTTCAAGTGTGGTGGCGTCTTCTCCAACCTGGTGAAACACAGAATGAACTGCGTCAGCCAGGCCTTTACAGTAATCCAAAATCATGTCATCAGTTATAGTCATCAGCTTGTTGACTGGTACAAATGCATGTCTCATAGCACGTCCCATGATAATTTCATGTGGACTCAAACCTGTTGTTCTGTCTGGACTAGACCTAATAGTCATCAGGACTAGAGGCAAGACATCAGGCCATTTCATTCCTGTGGCGAGGCACATTTTTCCAATTCTGTTTTTGATGGTACCATTCATTTGTTCAACCACACCAGAAGCCTCTGGTCGGTAAGCACAATGTAGCTTCTGCTGTACACTCAATGCTTCACAGATCAAACCCATGATTTCATTATAAAAATGTCCTCCTCTGTCTGATTCAATGGTCACTGGGAACCCATACCTTGGGATGAACTCTCTTAATAGTAGCTTGGCCACTGTTATCCCATCATTTCTCCTTGCTGGATAGACCTCCACCCACCTGGAAAACAAACAGACCACCACCAGGACATACCTTAATCTATTGACTTGGGGCATTTCAATGAAGTCTATCTGCATTCTTGTGAAGGGTCCTCCTTCCCTGCCTATTGTTCCTAGGCTCACCACTGTTTTCTTTCCAGGATTGAATTGCTGACATATCAGACATCTCTGACAGAGACTCTCTGCTATCAGCCTGAATTTTGGACTATACCAGGTCTGCTTAAAGGCTCTTATCATAGCATCCCTCCCCAGGTGTCCTTGGCCATGATACATCCTCGCCATTGTTGACAGCATGCTATTTGGCATGACTGGTCTTCCATCCCTATAGACCCACACATGGTCCTTTTCCCTTGGTGCACAACCTGCTTTCACCCAATCTTTCATTTCCTCATCTCCTGCCTCATCCTGCAGCTGTTTCACTTCCTCCCATGTTCCCACCTCATTAGTAAACATTAAGGAACAACAAGACATTTCTCTTTCTTTACTCCGATTAATGGAATGATTGTTTCTTGCACAGTATTGTGCTATGTCATTGGCAAATTTGTTCCCAACGGTGACAAAATCATCACCTTGACCATGAGCAGCACATTTTACAACTGCTAGTTCTTTAGGCAGCTGTATCGCCTCTAGCAATTTTCCAACCACTTCAGCATTCTTTATGGGAATTCCACTAGAGGTCAGGAAACCTCTTTGTAGCCATAGCTGGCCAAAATCATGGACAACTCCGAAACCATACTGGCTGTCAGTCATCACAGTCACTCTCACATTTCTTCCAATCTTGCAGGCTTTTGTTAGTGCCACCAATTCTGCCACCTGAGCGGATTTAACTCCTTTCAAAGGTGATGCTTTCACTACTCCTGAAACTGTACACACAGCATATGCAGCACTCAGTGTTCCTTCATCCGTTCTCAAGCAAGATCCATCCACAAACAACACATGATCACTCTCAGGCAGTGGCAGATCTCTTATGTCTGGCCTTGGTTTTGTACAGTAATCAAGCACATCCAGACAGTCATGATCAACTTCATTTCTCACTCCCACACATTCAGCATCAGGCAACAGTGTCGCTGGATTCACATTCACACATCTCTCCAGACTCACATTGGTTGCACCAAGAATGACTTTCTCATATTTAGTCAGCCGACTATGAGACATGAACTGTGTCCGGCTCCTTGTTAAAAGGATTGCCACATCATGAGGTATGAATACCCGTACAGGATATCCCATTATGATTCCCTCACTTTGTTCCAGACTTCTACATGTAGCAGCTACTGCTTTCAGGCAACCTGGTAAACCCACAGCTACTGGGTCAAGTGTTGATGAGAAGTATGCAATTGGCCTTCTCAGACGTCCATGTTTCTGGATTAACACTGAAAGTGCACATCCATTTCTTTCACTACAGTACAGCTCAAATTCTTTTTCATAATCTGGCATTCCCAGGGCAGGAGCTTCACACAGCCTGTTCTTTAACTCTTTAAATGCTGCCATTTCTTCTGGGTTTAGTTCCAATGGGTCTTTCACCTCGCTTTTGGTCAATTTAATCAATGGCTTGGCAATCAAGGAAAAGTTACTTATTCACTGACGACAGTAGCCAACCATTCCCAGAAACATTCTTACTTCTCTTTGTGTCATTGGGGCCCTCATTCCCCTGATGATTTTAATCCTGTCAATGGTCACTTTCCTCAGGCCTTTCTCAATATTATGTCCCAGATACTGGACTTCTTTCTTGCAGAATTGCAATTTGGCTGGAGATACCTTTAATCCTCCATCTGCCAAGTGATTCAGTAAAGCAATGGTGTCTACTTCACAGGCTTCACGTGTTTTTGATGCCACAAGCAGGTCATCAATGTATTGGACCAAAACTGAATTTTCAGGCATTGTTAGACTCTCCAGAGATATATTCAGCAATTGATTTAATATCGAAGGGCTCTCTGTATACCCTTGTGGAATTCGGCACCATGCCAAAATTCGCTCTCCAAATCTAAATGAAAATATTGGCTGGCTGTCATGATGCAACGGGATTGAAAAGAAAGCATGACACAAATCAATTACGGTATACCATTCTGCATCATGGGGAATCTGATACAAAATCACTGATGGATTTGGCACAATGGGACAGCATGACACAACAATCTTGTTAATTTTTCTCAAATCCTGTACTATTCTGAACTTTCCATTAGGTTTCTTCAGTCCCATTATTGGTGAATTACATGGGCTGCTCAATATTTCCCTTAAACCCCCCTGCTGAATCATTTTCTCAATTATGGGTGTTATTCCTTCAATTATCTCAGGTGTCAGTCTGTATTGTGGAATGTTTGGGTAAACCACTCCTTCTTTTACAGTAATTTTACTGGGTCTACATTTCTCATCAGGCCCACATCTTCTCCAGTAAAATCCCAAACTGCTGGTTTCACTGTCTGTTTCAATTCTGGGGGTAATGCATCTGGATTAAATACAGCATATGTCCCCAAAGCCTCACATTCCCTGTTATCCATGGTCATTCTGTATAGGACATCCTCATCTGGTGTTTCAAAGGTTATTCCATCTGGAGTACAGAAAATAGTGCAATTCATCTTGCACAGCAGATCCCTGCCTAGCAAGTTCACAGGACTAGTGTCACACACCACAAATCGGTGCATGTCTGAGAATCTCCCTATTCTAACCCTTACCGGTTCAGTAAAATGAGTTTTAATCTGTGTGTTGGACACACCAACTACTTGGATTGCTTCATCCGAGAGAGGAAGATTCTTTATATCAGCTGACCTGACAGTTGATCTCGTAGCTCCTGTGTCAACTAGAAAAGTAACACTTTCACCATTGATTTTCCCATCTACAAAAGGTCCTGCCTGGTCTATTTCTAGAGTTGCGCCAAGTACGCACTCCTCCTCCTCCTCCTCTCTATGGCACCGTCAGAAGTCTCCCTCAGAATCACTTCCCTCATTTTTCAGCCAATATTGAGATACAGCGCTTGCGCATTTTGGTTTGTTTACCTGCTCTTCATTGTAGAACCCCGAATCTTGGCTGTACTTCTGGGATCCTCTTCTTTGTGGCAAGGGTGGTTTTGGCACCTGATTCTGCTGCTTAACAGACTTCTGCTGTTGCTGATGCTGACCACACCCCTCACTCTGCACCTGTGAATTCAATGATGGATTGTCATCATTAGTAGACGGTGGATTCTTACACTCGGATTTCCAGTGCCCTAATTTTCCACAGTTGTGGCAAGGAAATTTCTTCTTTGCTTCCTCAATATTTGCTTTCCCTTTTCCTGGACCACACCTGGGTTTATTTCCTGGGTTATTTGCTTGTTCAACCAACTGAGCTTCCTGTCTTTCTGCAACTTTCACCTGTGCCCACATTGCCTTTTCTTTCAGTTTCCTTTGTTTTGCCTCAATCTCATCACTGAAGTATTTTGCATGTCTCAGGATCTCATCAATCTTTTTGCTCTGCCAGTCTACGGTATGCTGCCTTATCATTTCACTGATTTCAGGTCGCAAGCCATATACAAATCTATATACAAAATGGCTCAGGTCCTTCTCACCCAGATGTTCATCTCCACTGAACTGTTTGAAAGCCAGTATTAGTCTTTCATAGTAAGCATGGACTGATTCTTTCACTTCTTGATGTGTTCGATCTATTTTAACCCAGTCTGTTTCCTTGGGGGGTACCTTATTTTTCAAAAAGGCCATAACCTGTTCATACTTTTTCATGACCTCCGGATCAGGAGCTCCTGTCTTTGGATCTCTTGGATATTCCTTAGTGGGCCAGTCTATGACTATTTTACATTCTGCCCACAGGTCTGCTGGTACAATTATATCAAACAGACTATTCAGGTCGATCCACAGCACTTTTGACAACTTCACAAATCTGTCGACCTGTCTATACCACTCGACGGGCTTCTCCCTTAGTCGAGGGAAATAATTTGTAAATGACAAAATATCCTGTCTGGTCCATGGGACATGTATGTACCCACCTCCTGGAATCTCCCTCATGGGGTAGGCTGTCACTGCTTTCTCCTTTTCTTTCAGAGGGAATGTCGAGTAAGTTCTGTCTGCTGCATCCTCTCGCTTTCTATACCATCTATCTTTCCATCTCTCCACATCTCCCCATTTTCTCAGCAAAGCAATCATCTCCTTAATCTGCCCTGTTCGGCCTGCATTGTTCAAATTCTCAATGTCCTTATCTGTAAAATCCACTCGGTAAGGCTTTTGTAAAGCTTTTACCTTGTCCATGTCAACCCCCATTTTACTGGCTATTCCTTTCAACCTGCCATGTATGTTCTTTGCTCTCCATGTGATACTCTTACATAAGAATAGAATCTCCCCTTCCTGATAATTTTTCAGCGTTTCTGTAGGGATTGTTCCTACAATCAGCTCCTCCATTTCTATACGTAGTCTAGCTACATCAAGTCCCTGGGATTCTTTTTCTTTCCTCTGCAAATCCTTCAGCCAATCATTCAAATCTTCAGCAGTTATTCCCATGGATTTTTCTGCACCCCCTGGTTCTGTCACTCTTTGTGGTTCTAAGATCGATCCTCTGTTCCCCTCCACACATCCAGAGTTCAAACCTGAGTTAGTCGGCACATTCAACTCTCCTCCACATATGGTATGTCTCCACTGATTTTCTCCTGTTCTCCACAGATTTTCTCCCGTTTTCATTTCTGCCTGCTCTGGAGGAACAATCAATCTATTGCCCACATATGGCACTGTCAAACCACTTTCACCAGTCCTCTGCTTGTCGAAAATCGGCATAACCGGACCTATTGTCACAGGCACTGTAACTGCCTCAAGATTTTTAGTCAGTTCTCTGATTTTCTCTGTCAATTCAAAGGTAGTTCTTGCTAGTTCTCTGGTCTTTTCATCCTCAACTTCATTCTCCCTTTCTCTCTCTCTTTCTCTTTCTCTCTCTCTTTCTCTTTCCCTCTCCCTTTCCCTTTCTCTCTCTCTTTCTCTCTCTCTCTCTCTTTCTCTCTCTCTTTCTGCCAGAGAACTACCACTTTTCAATTCAGGGGTCATAACCTCTGTCTTTATAATCCGCAGGGTGTCTCTCATTGGGGTAACTGCTGTTCCTACCTCTGGTTCTCGTCTATACGGGGGTGGTCTTTTGTAGAGCATGTCCTCTAGGACATCGTCATCAGACTCATTCGCCCCATACCTCCTTGTTTCTACATTATGTTCTTTCTCTGTACACTTTCTCCCTTCTTTCTCCTCTGCTGTTCTTACAGGATATAATCCCTCGGTCATACTGGCATCACGCCATCGTCTCATCCGGTCATGATGGGTTTCGCGATCATACTTCCGCCCAAACATATACCGGTAATTCCCTCCACTCCTCCGCTTTTCTCGCTCTTGCATTTCATCTTCCCATTCAGTTAATGCCTCAAATTGCGTTGGCCTAGGCCGAGGCTCTAGACACATCATCCGCTCCCGTAAGTTTCTCAGTATGGCCAGATTAAATGAGCCATGTTCCGGAAAAGCTAAAACCCCATCCTCTTTTGTATACTTTACCCAGTTATCTAACCAAATACAGGTATGATACCCATACTTCGCAACCATGAAGGATGCGGGCGTTCTTATCGGGGGCAGCAACTGTCCTTCCCTAGTCACAATATCCTTATCCTTGTCAAACTAGTTCTTAACCTTACTAAACAAGGATTTCTTTTTCTTTTCTTCTGCGTGGTAATACATTTTCTTATTTTCTGCAACCCTTTTATCTTTTTACAACTGTACGATCTCCTGTCCAATTGCAGCGCGACTCACACTAACGCACCAATCCTGGAGCGTCTACGTCACTAACTCAGTCCACGTACCCCAGCGCGACTCACACCAACGCACCAATCCTGGAGCGTCTACGTCACCCTGTATGTCTCCCAATCCTTGCGCGGCATACACTAGCACACCAATCACCGTGCTTCCACCGTTCTAACCCACTGTCCAATCACAGCGCGGTCTTCCTGACGTCAGCAGTCGCTGCAGCAGCTCCTGCTCCTGTCTCCTGTCTCTCTTGTCTACCCCTCCTTTACAAAACTACTCGGTAGACTTTGTTTCAACTTCTACGAGTCTGTTAGTTACAACATACAAACATCTCCATTGTCTGTTTCGCTAGCCACAGAACAGCAAAAGGCCTTTCCCACGAGAATTCCGCCTTTCCCGAGAGCAGCGCTTACCTCTGCCCTACTACGGAATTGTTACTTCCGTTGATAAAGTAGCACATCTCTCTACTCTACCCTTCTAACAAGCACCAATTAACTGTTTTCCCAGGAATGCTCCTAAGAGTTTCACAATTAACCAGAATGCCTTCTCATTCACGCACTTTCACACCAGAAAATGTAGTACATTCACACAGAATTCTGTCTTTCCCGAGAACAGCGAACAGTCTGTCCTACTACAGAATTATATCACACGTTAACAAAGCAGCGCTTACCTCTGCCCCGTCCTTCTAACAAGCTCAGAGAATACCTATTACCTTTCTAGTGATAAGCGTTAACGGAATGCCATAAGGATCCCTGATACCTAAGACCAGAACTTCACAGATAACCGTCGCTATCATATACACTTCTTTCACACAGAAAATACGTTTCTAATGGCAACACACGGCGATGCTACCTCATCGAACCCAGACAATGCGACGCGCAACTTCAATTGTCACACGTTTTCCCCTGTCTACATACAGGGCCAACAATCCCGCCTTTTTCCGAGAGCAGCACTGCCTCTGCCCTACTACGGAACTGTCACCAACTCCCTTCGTCCCAGAAGCCGTACACAATACATAAAACTCAATACAACTTCGACATACAGTGTTAGTACAAATATCAATCAATAATCAACAAGCCTATATACACGCAAATTCGCCAGATCAAGATAATAGTTAACCATCATTCTGCTACCAAGAAACTGGTGCAGATCGGAGCTTCCGAATCCCCTCTACTTCCACGGACGGAGTGATCTCACAGTCACACACGCATACACACATCACACGCTGGTGGGGCCCATTACACCAACATTCATCCTACCACTCTATCCGTACCATGTATAAGGGGAAACACTTTCCATACCTAATCAATCTGCATGTACCCTGAGGTCAATGGCATCAACTAGTTGCTATAGATCTGGTGAAACATTTTACAATAAGCAAATAAATTCAATAAACATGACAATAAAATAACCACCCGACACAGTGATTCAAACAGAATAATGTTTATCTAAAATTGTAAGAAAAGCCAATTAAATGCAAATTAATTTCTCTCATATTTACCTATTCTGGCTAAATGTCAGATCCTAAGTCAGAACCGGTCCTCAGCAAAATAATCAAAGTTTCTAGCCGTCATGTAGAGTCACCGTCCTCTCCGTCAGCATCGGGACCTCGATTCATCAGTTCGGGAAGAAGTGGCACTAGACCTCTCTAGTCTACTAATATTTATACTAAAATTACATTCCAAAATGTTGCAATCATATCGTACAAAATGGATGAATGGCGGAAATAATGTCGTCTTGGTACATTGGGTTACATTGGTAGTTTTTCACACACATTGATCGTCTCAAATAATGAATAGAAATAAGGAGTCCATAACTAATTCGTTACTTCTACGGATGTCTCTTTTGGATAAATTGTATCCCATTCGTGGGATCATTACAAGTTCATAAAGTCAGTATTTGGTTTAGCAACAAATTCCATGCTCAGGGGCATTTGGCATCTCTCCCGGATTTGTCGTCATGATCATGGCTTTTCAGTTTGACAGGAGGGCAAGGTCACAGTCAGCGCGAAGCCTCCTTGCAAATTTTCCATCTACTCAAATACAGGCTGCGGGTGGTAGCCATTTTCTAGCAGGCCACAATGGTCAACTTAAGTAAAAAGAAACACAAAACATAATTACTGCACGGAAATGATTATACAGTGTTATTCCCTTGCTAATACCCTTATGTGTATGTATTTATCTAGCCATTTGCGACATCAAAAGCCATTAATGCGTATTAATTATAAGCGCAAAACACAATAACATCACATAAGCAACATTTATTTCTGTCAGTTTGCTCACCAACTTAGTTCACTTATTATTTTAGCCATGTAATAGCATTCCCACGTGTAATTCTTCTGTTAATAAGGTTGATTAGACAAGACTTGACAAACCTCTAGTGATTAATAATTAATCAGTAGTACTTTTAATTATAACATGCGAAAATGAAACAGGTATTTGGTTTTGAAGTAAAAACCCTGCTCCATCAGTCCCTGGTTCCATTGATGCTACGAGTGTCCCTAGCCGTGATTCCATTGATGATGCGATTGTCCCTTGTTCCATTGATGCAGCGAATGTACCTGGCTGTGGTTCCATTGATGCTCCGAGTGTCCCTGGCCATGGTTCCATTGATGCTGCGATTGTCCCTGGTTCCATTGATGCTGCGAGTGTCCCTGGCCTTGGTTCCATTGATGCTGCAAGTGTACCTGGCAGTGGTCCCATTGATACTCTGAGTGTCCCTGGACGTGGTTCCATGATACTACTGTAAATGCTACATTTGGTAAACATAGTAAGACAGATGACAGTGCTATTTCAAACTCACATTCTTGTAGAAGAGTTGTGAAGTTACCTGAGAGGCTACAATGACTATATTGTTTATTAAATAATCCTAGTATTGTAGTTCATGTATTTTTGCGCATTTATACACCGTACTTACTATCCGCTGGAGACTCGCAGATCTCTTTAACTGGTTTTCAAATAACCTTTGTTTTTTTTCTTCGTTTTTTTATTTTACTTCTTAACCGAGGAAACAGAACAAGCATGCCTGAGGCGACAAGATATAAAACGCGAATTAGCATCATTGATTTTCACAGTTGTTACACCAAAGTCAGAACTACGAGGTGAGTCCGAGGTCGCTGGCATTGAACCAGAGCCGGAACTAATACGTCCCAGCCTGACGTGCTTCCGGTCCGCATGAATATCAGCGATAAGCAGGAGTCGCCCAGTGGATGATGGGAAACAGGTGGTGTAGAGCGAGGCACTTGTGAGGCCGCGGCTGCACGTGGACAGACCTGCTGCAGCCTGTAGACAGGGGGTGTCAAACAGTAAGGACATATGGGCCTTGTGCCAATGTGCCTTTTTACACTCCATGTGCATTGTGGCTCCTGAGATTGTGCTTTCGAAGTGAATGGAGAATAGCAAAGTTATTTTTTAAAATGTAATGTTGCTAGGCAAAGGTATTTGAATGTTGTGTTACATTTTGCATTGGAATGTTATTTTGTAATCCAATTTTTGCCAAATGCATCACAATTTTTGACAAATGAATCTTGACGTTGAGAGAAACACCCCTTGCGGGGGAGGGGTAGGGGAAGGGGACAAACTGATAGAAGACCATGGGGCCTGATTTATACACTGCACTTTTGAGCATGTTTACACTTCGGAGTAAGTGTATTACTTTATGTAAATTACACTTTTGTAGTAATGTCATCACTACATGTGGCCAAACAGTGGGAACTCTAACACCCGTCCAAAGAAAATAATAGAGGTAGGGACTACAAAGAAAATTAAAAATAAAATAAAAATATAAATGTTAACCTAAATTATTTAAAATAGTTGGAACTATAGATAATGAATTAACAAATAATATGTACTATTTTTATAAATTACCAACCCTGCATTTCAACTGTCAGGCTGCGTTGCCCAAGGGAGAAAAAACACAGTGCAGAGTCATATCTAATAAAATGTTGTCTGCTGCTGCTGTGCTCCCCTGCACTAATGCACAAGCAGCCTGCCTTGTGCAATGCACAGCTTTGCACCACGGTGCAGAGATGAGTTGGGCTGTCCTGCATATGATATGTACTGGGGCTGTACCATTCCAGTGAAAATTCCTATGTCTAGTCAAACTCAAACGTATCCCAAGTATTCGATGTGTGCTGTGCAGCACACATGCGATGCATGTTTTTGTTTAGGACTAAACATATCATCCCTTGTTATTTACTGCTCCAAGGAGGAGTTAGTTTTTTATGCAAAGCCCTGTCTGGCTGTTTTAGGAGATTGGGCTGTGTGCATCTGAACCTATGAGTATTTACACTGATCTGCTACACTGATGCCCAAGTAACGGCCTATTACTGCACAGAGATGTAAAGCAGTGTTAAGGGGATTTTGCAGTGAGAAAAAGATCCCTTTCCAGTGCAAAACACGGTTTGCGTTGAATAGTAAATGCCCTTTGCGGGACATTGTGTCACTTTGCGTCAATTTGCTTTGCTTTGCACTAGTGCAGAGCTTTAGTAAACACGGGCCTCCATATTTTGACAACATCCCTCTTGTGCAGATCCAGGGACATGTTTTAGCAATAGCACCACAAATGTGTTCACAGTCTCAACTTGAAAATAAATATACAGATATGGCAAAAGTCCTGGGAGTACTCAAAGTTGGCAGTGTCAGCACTAAACTACACGTGTGTAAGGTTGGTGAACATGGACTTCTACGGCTTTATGATTAAAAAAAAAACATGGTAAACGCTTGCAACTTTAGTTAGTACAATTATAATTAAAAAACATGCTTGAAATTCTCCCTACAAATTTCCCCAAACTTGTTTGAGACTTTGCATACTTTTTAGGGTTGGAGCTATCACACTTTCGTTATATTGTTAACAAATTAACTCAAGTGATAAAAAATGTATTCACCAGGATCTAAACAATGGTGGTGAAAAAAACATATTCGGGCTGGAATTGAGCTAGTGGGTTTAGGGATAATGTGTGCCTCTAGGTGGGAGGACGGTATATAGACGCATCAAATGTGTTTGGAAATAGCGACTGTAAGGCCCACTCTTCTGCATGCTCTTAAGGGACATTTTTAATAAAGTTCCTGTTGTTTACTCTGAAGTATGGGCATGATTCGCAAAGATGTTGCACTGACCTACTGTTGTAGTATGCCAGGCTTCTACTGAATGCCAGGAGTTAGCCTTGAGTACTCCTGCCATTCTTTGAAATTCAACAGGTAGCTAGGAGTACTACAAGAGTAAGTCACACCTGGTCACAAAAAATCTTTGTGAAATGGATCCTCCCTTTTCCCTGCATCTGTGCTAGGACATCTTCAGTATACTCCTCTTGACTCTGCGTTCTGCCATGTGTGAAAAACCCATTTCCAAGTGTGGAAATTTAGCGTGCAAACTGAACATTATCTGCGCCATCTTGCCTCTCCCCAGCGCCACGCATAGCAAATGCACGGCCGCCATTTTAGGCACCCCACTCTCTCTCCCCGCTCACTCTCGATCGCCAGCGCTTCCCCCCTGCGCTGCGAGCATCCCCCGCGCGCCGGCCACCCCCGCTCTCTCATACAGGCCATAAACCCTCTCCTTCTGCGCGACCCTGCTACAGAACCACTTCCGACCGACAACCCATACATGGTCATGCCTCTCCTTTGATAACCCCCCTTCCCCTGCGCCCCATTGTCTGAACTGGTCCCAGGCCATCACCTAGCCCTGCGGATGCAGTTTATTGCCCCTACTGTAAGGGGAACACCCCACATCAAAGGGATTACAGTAGAATCAAAGCCCCTACCCCCTGAGACCCGACCGGTTGCACACACCCCCGGGAATTAGCGGAATTCCCTGCTGCGCGATAGCCATCTCCCACTGCGGGTAGGGTGGGAACCTCTACTGTAACCATGTGTGGGATCGGATCTGAGCCGGGGCTTCAGGGGATATTTCCCCGCACATCAAGGGAATCTCAAGAATGTACTATGTATAATAAAGCAATAAACCAGTGTATAAGAGACCAGGTCTCAGAGATGCAGTTAGAGCACCTCGTGACGATACCTTGCTGTCTGATCTGATGTGTTCTGCTCCGACGGAATAAAACCTTGTTTCCTGCCTTCCAGTCTCCAGCGCCTGCCTCTTTTATTGGTAAATTATCGAGTGGTATGAGAGGCGATTACCGCCGGGCAAATACTTGAAAGGATACCGACTGAAACTGCCGCTACCATTTAACAATTGGCGTCCCAAACGTGGGGCCCATCAGCGACACGTGGATCCAGTGGGAGAGGTCCCGACGACAGAGTGAACGACTGCAACGATCGGGAGAGCTCCTGCCCAATAGACCCTCGTCTGGCAGCCGATCATCCGAACTTCACTGGTTCCGAGCAGACCTCTCTCGAGTGATCTACGGTCCTGACTGGGAACCATCAGGAGTGCCGCGGCAAATACGGAGAGTAGAGGACGATCGGGCGCTGGAGGCGGAAGACGAGAAACTGTCCACGCGGTCCGGGTAAGGTCGTGATACACGACAAATTGAGAAATAATTGATTGATTGTTTAATGCTCTGGAAATACTAGTATTGCTCATTGATTGTGCTCATTGATTGTTCTCTTTGAGATATTCGCTGTCTACAAACGGGGAGGAGTAGAAATACTCTCTCTCTCTCCCTTTGCAGATAGTGAAGGGTAGGTAACGCAGACTTTTGTCCCCGTTGAAACCCGTCGTGCCTATCTTTATCTCCCCATTGATTGATTGTCCGAACATTGATTGTTTTGAAGAATAGTGCTTTTTGAGATATTCTCTGTTTGCAAATAACGTAGAATAGGAATATTCTGTCTAGTCTTTGCAAATAGTGAAGGGTAGGTAACGCAGACTTTTGTCCCCGTTGAAACCCGTCGTGCCTATCTTTATCTCCCCATTGATTGATTGATTGATTGTCCGAACACTAGTTGTTCGATATTGGTTCTTTGGAGGTATTCTCTGCTTACAAATAACGAAGAATAGAGATATTCTGTCTAGTCTTTGCAAGCAGTGAAAAGATAGGTAGTGCTGACTTTTGTCCCCGTTGAAACCCGTCATGCCTATCTTCTCCCCACTGATTGGTAGTTGGTTCTGCCCGGACCGCTTATTAGAGGTGAACCATCCGGCTCCACTGGAAGGCACCCCTAATAACGACATGTTCACTAAATATGGACTAGTCGCCGTAGCCTATAGCAAGCTGTGGCATAAATATAGCAAGAAGGACCCCGAAAGTCAGTGGCCACTGATGGGATCCTTCGACGACCATAAGATAGAAGCGCTAGAAATAGCTCTGCGTAGCAATAAGACGACGCCTACTATGCTTGACAGTATCGGCATGTGGCGCAAAGAAGCAACGCAACGGAAAAAGAGGGAAGAAGTAAAAGCAGAAAAGGAATTACGAAAGGCAGCTCACCTTGCCGCTAGAAAGTTAGAAGAAGACATAAAAGAGAGAAGGGAAACTAAACTAAGACAGGAACCCGAAACCTCAGGCCAGTACGCTGTTAGGACCCCTTCTTTGCTCTACCCTGAGTTGTCCTCCAAGCAGCGAACGAATGACGAGTTACTGTTAGGTCCTCCGATCATTTACATGCCCCCTCCGTATGCACCCTCCCAATCAATAGTACAACACCCACAACCCCCGAACACGAGCGAAAGCAGTACAAGGGCCTCGGCCCTCACGGCCTCCGCGCCGGCTGAGCCTCTTGTGCCGAACCCAACGTCAACCACAACGCCAGTCGACCATGAGATAGGAAAGAGAGAGTCCACCAGAATGAATCGACTAACTAAGGATGAACGAGCAGGAATTGACAAGATAGTAGGGACGCTGGTGGAACGAAAAGAAAGTGAGGAGTATATAACAGACGTGTATAACTCGTATGCCGACAGCCGCAGACGACACTTCGTCGTACGGCTCTGTTATCACGCCCTGAATGCATATGAGGATAGGTACCACGATAAAGGTCCCGAAGGCTTAGCGGCCCTATATAGGAAGGTAGACATTGGGGAAGAAAGAGAGGGCGATGTAACGAACCTCTTCACTCGTACACTCGAGGTCTACCGACACCTTAAAGAACATGGACAGACCACCACAACAGAAACCCCCATAGCAACTAAGCCCCAGGGAGGAAGGGCCGATGCCATGATGCCCATTAAAGAAGCTGCCCCCTACTGGGTCCCCCCACGGGGTCAGGGAACACACGACGACATCAACCACCAAGATGCGAAGGGAAGGGTTGTATATAACTGGGTCTACCAGCCGTGGGACCGGCAAGATATTTTGACCTTTAGAAAGACTCTACCCGACTTGAGAAAGAACCCGACTGCCTTCTACACTGAATTGGGTACAGCCTTAGGCTCAACGATAATGACGTTAGCAGATATCGACTTGTTCTTTGGGCTATGCCTGCCGGCTGATGTGTGGAAACAAATCCGGAAAGTTGACCACGCTGAGCCGTTCGGATATACCTGGATACAACTCGATACCATAGATAAACAGCGAGAACCAGGACAGAAACCCCCGAAAGCCATCTTAGAGCTCCCAGACAAGATTGTACAAAAGCTGAAGACTCTAATCCCAGAAAGAAAGGTAGACTGGTCGATAGTGACGGCTTGCCGCCAGAAACCCCAGGAAGATGTGTCTGAATACTTCTCCCGATTCGAGACTGTGTTTTCCGATTACAGTGGCCAAGACATGACCACCGCAACCGGACACCACCTCTTTGTCCAGAATTATGTAAAGGGTCTGTCACAGGAAGTTTCCCAGAAGCTACAGACCAGCGAGAGTAGTTGGGCAGCCTCCAAACCCGCAGCGATTCTCCAGATGGCCCAATACTACGAAAATCAGAAAAACGAGAACGATAGGGCATCAGAGAAGAAGAAAAAGGAACTGAAGGAGAGAATAATGATAGCACAGTTGCAAGGGGTGACCATAGGAAGGGAACCCCCGAAAGAGAATTACCAACCAACCGCCCCTAGAAAGCTACCCCCTAGAGACCATACACCTGCACCCTACAACGGACGGAGAGACTTAGATGGAAATCAATGTGCGTTCTGTAGAGGGTTCGGACACTGGAAATCCCAGTGCCCGGTCCTTCTGGAAATGAACAAGAATAGGGACCCCAGAGACACAGCATATGACCCCAGAAATAGAGGACAGGGACGAGGGCACACGAACAACACCATCAACGACAGGCCAGGCAGACCAAACACCTTTGATCGCCCCCGCCAAAACCAGTGTCAGCAGTCCGACTATGAGAGCACTCATGACTTCGCATAGGACCGCCAGGGGCAAGGGAGGGATCCAGTCGAACTCCGTGTTGACCAGCAAGGTCCTTACGTCACCGCTAAGGTCTTGGGCACAAAATCTCCATTCCTGGTAGATACTGGGGCGACACGTAGTGCGTTATCTAAACGACTGATTCCTAGGGCACCCTTGTCTGGCTCACACGTAACCTCAATAGGCTTTGACGGAACGCCCTCCACTAACCCCTTATCAACACCAATCTCCTTTGACTTAGAAGACAACACCACTGACACGACCTTTCTGCTCTCCTCCAACACCCCCGATGCTATTATGGGACTTGATTTGCTAAAGCATTTTCGAGCCACCATCAGATGCTCCCCAGACGGAGTTCGAGTCATCCTACACGATAACCCAGATCTGTCCAGACCCTGTCACACACGGCGTATGCTCTCTATAACCGATGCTGATATGTCCCTACTCGACACATTACCTTCACATCTATGGGCTAAAACCGACTCAGATGTAGGGCGCATGGTGATCGACCCGGTACACATAACCGTCCGACCGGACGCAGTGCTCCCAAAGCTTCCACAGTATCGGATATCACCCGAAGGCGAGAAGGCATTGGTGGAAATCATCGAGTCCCTGGTCGAGGCAGGAGTGGTAGAAGAAGTAGTCAGTAATGTTTGCAACAGCCCTATCCTACCCATTGTAAAGAAGCAAGGCGAGGGGGATGAGAAAGCCTACCGTTTCATTGTTGACTTGCGAGAGGTTAACAAAGTAGTCATACCCCAGTACCCCGTAGTCTCAGACATCACCACCATCCTCACCCTGATTCCATCCACTGCCACCATCTTTACTGTTATTGACCTCAAGAACGCATTCTTTTCCATCCCCATCCACCCAGACAGCCGCTACCTGTTCGGCTTCACTTTAAAAGCCCGTTCTGCAGGGCACCCCAAGGCTACACTGAGAGTCCCAGTATTTACAGCCAAGCCCTCAAGAGGCAACTGGATGCAGTCCAACTACCCGATGGAGTGGTGTTGATACAGTACGTTGATGACATTCTTTTGGCGGCCGACACCACTCCTCTCGCCGTCACAGCCACCATTCACCTCCTCCGCTTCCTTGCGGAGAACGGTCA
Source organism: Triturus cristatus (assembly GCF_964204655.1). Lineage (NCBI taxonomy): Eukaryota > Metazoa > Chordata > Amphibia > Caudata > Salamandridae > Triturus > Triturus cristatus. The sequence continues at coordinate 1,173,029,662 of NC_140582.1, read as the reverse complement.
CAAGGTCTCCAGAAAGAAATTGCAATTCTGCCAGCCCCAGGTAACTTATCTAGGCCACCTACTATCCAAAGACGGGAGGAAACTTACCCCTGACCGAATTCAAACCATCCTAGAAACCCCTGTTCCCAAAACTCAGAAGCAAGTACGATCCCTAATGGGCCTCACCTCCTTTTGTCGACAGTGGTTGCCAAACTTCAGTCTTACCATAAAGCCTCTGCTTTCCCTGCTGGCTAAGGATGTCCCCTTCCCCCTCCCCTGGACACCTGAATGTCAATCCTCCTTCAAAGAATTACGAGACGCCCTCCGCTCGGCCCCAGTCCTAGGAACCCCAGACTACACTAAACCTTTCTCCCTCTACACCCACGAAAGGGAGGGATGTGCGTTGTCTGTCCTAACCCAGTCCATAGGCCCTAAGCAACGCCCTTGTGCCTACTTCTCTGCCACTCTTGACCCCGTAGCCAGAGCTTTGCCCGCCTGCCTTCGAGCAGTAGCCGCCGCTGCTGTCTCTATCCGGCAAAGTGAGGGGATCGTGCTCTCGAACCCCCTCACAGTATTGGTACCCCATGCTGTTGATACCCTCCTGAACCAAACCAAGACTCAACACCTGACTAGCGCACGACTGACTGGGTATGAACTGACTCTGCTTGCGCCCCATATCACATTGAAACGATGCACCACTCTGAATCCAGCTACTCTACTACCTCTCCCTGACGCTGACCCCAATGCATCCCCTATACATGATTGCGTGACCCTCACCGACGAACAAACCAAGAGTAGGGTTGACCTCCGGGATACTGCCTTCCCGGACCCTGACGGAGAACTGTTGGTGGATGGCTCATGCATCAAGCTCCCTGATGGCACCACCTCAGCTGCCTATGCAGTCACCACAGCTCGAACAGTTGTTGAGACAGCCCGCATCACACAGCGATCCGCACAGGCGGCTGAACTAATTGCCCTCACACGAGCCTGCATCCTGGCAGCAGGGACAACCGCAAACATTTACACAGACAGTCAGTATGCCTTTGGGGTAGTTCACCACTTCGGGCTCTTATGGAAAGAGAGGGGATTCTTGACTTCTCATGGCACACCCATCCTGCATGGAGATCTAGTCTCTGCCCTGACCGAAGCAGTCCTCCTCCCCACACGGATAGCTGTGATCAAATGCCAGGCACACAAGAAGGTGACAGACATTATAGGTCAGGGAAATGCACTAGCTGACATTACTGCCCGAACCACAGCCGAGAATAGGTCCACGACCCGCATGTACGTGACCAGGTCACAAACTGAGAAATGGAAGGATGCTAGGGAAACGATTAGGGATATCCAACTAGCCAGCACACCACACGAATTAACTGAATGGGCCCGGGTGGGATTGAAGGACGATGACGGTTGTTGGCGAACTAAAGACTCGAACAAATGGTTACTACCCGACTCATACTTGATCCCCATGCTGACCATGGCACACTCCCCCGCACACATAGGGTCTGCCCCCATGATCGAACTCATCTCCAAAGTCTGGCACAACGACAGAATATCAGACTCAGCCAAACGTCTGGTCCAACAATGCCTAGTATGCCTCCAACACAACCCTGGGAAAGGAACTGCTGTACCCCGGGGAGGGTTTGGGGTCCCCAATCACCCCTTTGAAGTCCTACAAATGGACTATGTCCAGCTAGAAAGGTGCCAAGGTTTAAAGTATGTGCTTGTCGTTGTGTGTGCCTTCAGCAAGTGGGTGGGAGCCTACCCGACCCATGACAACACCGCTATGACTACTGCAAAAGTACTGCTGAAGGAATTCTTCCCCCGATACGGCCTTTGTCGAATTTTGTGGAGCGACAATGGCCCCCACTTCGTAGCCGAAGTTATCCAACTCATCTTAAAAGGGTTGGGTGTAAAACAGAAGTTCCATGCGGTCTTCCATCCCCAATCTGCAGGCCTGGTTGAGCGACACAATGCCACATTGAAGCTTAAGATAGCAAAAATAGTCGCCACCACAGGACTAAGATGGCCAGACGCTCTCCCACTAGCATTGCTATCAATGCGTTCCACCCCCACCAAACACCACTTAACCCCCTACGAGGTCGTCTTCGGGCGGCCCATGAACCTTTGGACTGCACCAAAACCGACATCCATCCACGACGTCCCGGACGTCCTCATGTCTGATTATCTGTACAATCTAACTAAAACGTTGTCTGTTATCCATCAGCAGGTGCTGCACGCCATTCCCGATGTTTCCAGGGGCCCGGGACACGACATCCAACCCGGTGACTTCGTCATAGTGCGTAACTTCCAGCGCACCAAGAGTTTGGAGCCCCGGTGGACGGGCCCCCTGCAAGTCCTGATCACCACCCGAACAGCTCTTCGAGTGGAGGGGAAACGCAATTGGCTGCACGCACACCACTGCAAGAAGGTATCACCGACCCTGACAACCACGGACAACATCACCGCCCAAGAGGAACTTCTGGACAAAGACCGACCATCCCTGAGCCGCTGCCCGGATACAGAGACACTTGAGTTGATTGAATATCCCGATCCCACTGTGCCATCCAAAGAAGGGTATAACTTGCGACGAAAGGAGAGAACTTCGGCTAAGCAGACCACAGGCTAAGTGGAAATCTCAGAACGGTAGCCTAGGCACCTCAAAGGCCACCAGGAGAGAAACTAAAACAAAGTCTGTGGTTCTGCCCGCTACCGAGTCTCTTGAAGGTGATGGAAGCGCCCGACATGAAGATGATGGAAGCAACCGGACGTCCGAAGATCCACTTCAAAAACTCAAAGACTGACCGAATGCACAGCTTTAAGACAATAGCACTTTTCATTTCCCTTCTCTTTTGCCTTCTCCTCGTGGTCACCTTCTGGATCATGGAGGAGAGCACACCCGCTCATAAGACATTGCTGACTACCGTTCAAACTACCACCACGAAAGAACACCATCTGATCTCACTTTCACCCCAACTCCGAGAAAGGCGTAAGGAGTTCTGGAATAACTCTTTTGTGCAGTTACTCCACCAACACAATCTTGCCACCAACGCCACTAACTGCTGGATCTGTGGATTGCTGCCCCATGCCACTGGGCACTCAATCCCCTTCATCCCTTCACCTTTTTCCGTCCATGGTTCCTGCCTCGCCTGGCTGATCCTCCTGCAAGAGAGCTACAAGGACAATGCCACTTCCGGCAGAACCATGTCACACTTCTACCATGGGTTCTGGCTGAACAAAACTGGTAGAACCTCCGCCCTCTTCTGCCCTCTGAGATCGAACACTTCCTTTCACATGGACATCCCCGCCAAAGAACGAATTGAAATGCAAGTGTTCAACAATCCAGCCAGACCCACCTTCTCTTACCTCCGAAAACGGACAGCCGCCACCCTAACAGTGGCCCTGTCCGTCATCAACATCACTGGATCTGTATGCCTCGAAGGCCTGGGGGCACAGCTGGTGGGCCACAGCTCCTGCCTCATCACCCGAACATTGGACTCAGTTGACCCACCTTCCTTTGTTGCCTCCCCGAATATGTACTTCGTGTGTGGTACTAAGGCCTACACCTGGCTCCCGAAAGGTTGGGGAGGCACCTACTACATCGCCTTTGTCCTTCCTCCGACGTATGTGGCTCCAGCAAACCATCACCGACAGAAACGTGCCAAAGACATTGTACAAACCGACTCCACCAGAGCACAGTTCATGGACGCAGTAAAGGGTCTTGTTCCGCTCTGGGGTCCGATGGCAAACAGCCGTGCCATCCGCCACTTAACCCAGGCGGTCGAAACAGCAATGAACATTACAGCTGGCGCCCTCGCCAACAACACCGCTGAACTTCAGGCCGTCCGCCTGGTGGCTCTCCAGAACCGCCTTGTTCTAGATGTGGTTCTGGCTGACCGCGGAGGAGCATGCCGCATCATTGGGTCCAGCTGTTGTACCTACATACCGGATAACTCACCCTCAGTCTACAAAGCAATTGAACACCTCCACAGACTGTCCACAGAGGTCCATCAAGAACAAGAAGAATGGTCGCTGGGGAGTTGGTTTTGGGACGCTATTAAAGGTTGGGGATGGAGGCTGTTTTCATTTATCCTCATACCAATCATGATACTATGTGGATGTTGCTTGGGGATTCAGTGTCTGCCACCTTTATGTTCGTTTTTTATGAACTGCATCTGCCCTAAGACTTTGGACTTTGAAACTGAGCGGATGAAAGCTCTGAATGAGGTGGAGGTACGGGGTATTATGGGGATAGATCCAAACTAGGCAAGCTGGCGAGACATGTTAAAAGGGAGGACTGTGGAAATTTAGCGTGCAAACTGAACATTATCTGCGCCATCTTGCCTCTCCCCAGCGCCACGCATAGCGAATGCACGGCCGCCATTTTAGGCACCCCACTCTCTCTCCCCGCTCACTCTCGATCGCCAGCGCTTCCCCCCGGCGCTGCGAGCATCCCCCGCGCGCCGGCCACCCCCGCTCTCTCATACAGGCCATAAACCCTCTCCTTCTGCGCGACCCTGCTACAGAACCACTTCCGACCGACAACCCATACATGGTCATGCCTCTCCTTTGATAACCCCCCTTCCCCTGCGCCCCATTGTCTGAACTGGTCCCAGGCCATCACCTAGCCCTGCGGATGCAGTTTATTGCCCCTACTGTAAGGGGAACACCCCACATCAAAGGGATTACAGTAGAATCAAAGCCCCTACCCCCTGAGACCCGACCGGTTGCACACACCCCCGGGAATTAGCGGAATTCCCTGCTGCGCGATAGCCATCTCCCACTGCGGGTAGGGTGGGAACCTCTACTGTAACCATGTGTGGGATCGGATCTGAGCCGGGGCTTCAGGGGATATTTCCCCGCACATCAAGGGAATCTCAAGAATGTACTATGTATAATAAAGCAATAAACCAGTGTATAAGAGACCAGGTCTCAGAGATGCAGTTAGAGCACCTCGTGACGATACCTTGCTGTCTGATCTGATGTGTTCTGCTCCGACGGAATAAAACCTTGTTTCCTGCCTTCCAGTCTCCAGCGCCTGCCTCTTTTATTGGTAAATTATCGAGTGGTATGAGAGGCGATTACCGCCGGGCAAATACTTGAAAGGATACCGACTGAAACTGCCGCTACCATTTAACACAAGTGGTAGACCCCAAATTGCCTCCACCCAGTGCCATATTTAGGCATCTCTCTTCAAAAACACTTGCCCCCTGTGCAGCGTGTAATCTTTTTTGGAGCATTGATTTCCTCTCCCAAAGCTGGATGTCCAGCACCTACTTGAACCTCCCAGCCCAACCCAGACAGAATTCCTGCTATTTGCCAAGAACAACAAACAAGAAGCAGCACAAACCTGACTCAATAACTTGACCCTTTATGGCTTCAAACCCCAACTTTCACTGAATGCCTAGTCACTTGGATTCACTCCAGACACCAACCACACCCTCACAGAACACATTGCCAAAAAAACAAAGAGAGCTCCCTCTTCTAAAGAAAGTGACTTCAGACTGCTGTTCAAGCCCTTGTACTCTGGCATCTGGATAGTAGTAATGCACTGCTTCATGGGCGTTACACTTTACACTCTTAAAACTTCAAAAAAGCTTCTGAAGTTCATTAGAGCCTTGTAAACATACCTCCTCCATTTAGCCTATTACTTTACAACTGTCTCAGACATTCCGATACCCTCTGAAGCCTCATGCATCCCATTCTGGAAGAATCTTAAGGACAGCCCTAACTCTCAGTCACACTAAGTTCCATGACCGTATCTGTTCTAAGCAAGTTCATCTCCAACTTGATGCACTGGAGTTGCTTGGAGTATGACAGGCATCCTGGAGAACAGATACTTCAATATGTTGCTGTAGTTACAGCAAAATAGAACTAACTACCTGTCTATACCATTCACACTTGTCTATGATAACTGTCAGCTGCGCTTTAAAAATATAAAATATAAGCAAATAAATAAATAAATGGTAAGAGTGATAAATATAACATCAATGGAGGCAGTGCAGCATCACTTCTAATTCAAAGTATTGGAGGAAGAGGACCTATCACACGAGTAACTGAACTACCAGGAGGATTGGAGTCTCGGCAGACTTCATAGCCTGGCAAAGTCAAATGCATGAAAATCATAATTCATAAGTGCAGGTTCCGCATTTAGTACATCATATCTGCATGCTAAACCATTATAGTATCAGAACCCCATGGGGGGGGGGGGTGTCAGACACATACACACACACAACCACAAACACCCACACACAAGTGATTCGCCATCCATAGACAAGAGGCCGATTTCTGTCTCCTTACCATAACCTCCAAAGCGCTACAGAACTTTCAACCTAGAGACTTCCTCTAGATGATGGCACAAGAGAAGAGAAAGAATGGAAAGAATGGAAAATACCTCAATATCACAGTGATGGAGCAGGTAAAGCAAAACCTTGTATACCTCCTCCATTTTGCATGAAAATACTAATTATATAACCTACTTATATTATAATTTGACTAACGGGTTGCTGTGTCATACTAAATCAACCATTTGCATACACCAATTACACGTGGGACTTATTGCTATTTGCATGGCAAAATAACTCTAATAACTGACTATTGTACGCATATTAATAGTAGTACATGTGGTAATAGGATATCGCATGATTTATGTTGCTTTTATGATGTTTGCGTTCCCGTTTTGGACCGTAAGGGTGAGTATTATTGCTTAAAATGTCGCCAAAAGCTAGGAAAATACTAACACATAAAGGGATTAGTGAGGGTTTAACATTAGAACCTTCATTTCTTTGTATTAATTATTCTTTTGTGTTTGTTTCGCTTAAGTTGGCATTTGGGCCTACCAAAATATGGTGTCCGAAATGGAGTTCAGAAGTGGCCACCGTCTTGTGAGTGCGATGCCTACTCCGCAGACTCGGATGGCTCCGTAGACCTCCAGGCGACCCCAAGTCACAGTGTTCCTGGTCAAGGATAGTGTGGTTCTGTGAATTCTGAACCCGTTCAATTAAGGTCCTCATATCCTGATGATCTTGGTATCAGCGAACCGCGAATGACAAGTGTGGTATGCATGAGCATTTTCATCATTCTACACCAAGATTTTGACTGTGTATTGGACGATCTAGTCGGTACCCTTGGGATTCATTTTGTGCACATCCGCCATTGTGGTTGCCCTCACCTAGGCAAATGATTAAGAAATGACTGGCCAAGCAAGCCTCCAGGGACGCATACCCCTTAGCTTGAGTGCGTGTTGACTTCTATTTGACCTGAGTCAACTGACCCTGTTGCCCGAGGCCAAAACTTGCTAAGCCAGGCCCTTGTTAGGCAGCTGGTCAGATAGTGATCAAAGAACAGGACATTATTGACCCTATGATACACGCACACACCCCTCTATCTTGCCTCTCATCTGTTTCTGCTCTTTCCCTTTTATGGCCTTATGGGCTAATTATTGATTTGGGTTAAGGTCTTTTATGACGGGTTCGTCCAGCCTGTTCGAGCAAGAATGCTGGATTTTTGCCCTGTCATTGATGATGGGCTGGTGAACTGAAAGTGGGTTTGTCGTTATCTGATGCCTCTGTAAATGTCATCCTCTGATTGGTCAAACCTATAAGTAATTGATGCTAGCCAGGAACGTGGTTTTTGACATAAAAGACGATGCTCCACTCCTTTTGGTTGAGCAGTCTCCTGAGAACATACACCGTGTTGTACTTCTAGGATCTCTGTTACTGGCTGCAGCTAATAAATATGATCTCTGATGTCACCAGAAGAATCCCGTGTCTCTGTACTCCAAGACAGGTGAACCCGAAGATTGAGGGCGTGTCCCCTGCGCCGCTGGGATTAAATGCCCGGTTCTTCAGTTGGCGCCCAACGTGGGGCGACTTCAGCGGTACCGGTCCAAGCCTGAAGATCGTGAGGAGCTTCGTGTGAAAATTCTGGAGGGAGGCCTACCACTTCATCGACCCCTGTATGTCGTTGTGGTCCGAAAGTCTTTGCTGCGAAGTTCCCCGCATTCCGACAGCTACGAGGGACTGCTGCCCTGACTGTCGCCCTGTCTTGGAGCCCTTTGATGATTTGTAAAGCGGAGCGATAGACGGGTCTTCTGGCGACGTCATCGATATTTCAGTTAAGTATGAGTGGAGTGTCTCCCAGTTTGTTTTGGTATCCTTCGGGATCGCTTTGATTTGGTATCCTTCGGGATCACTTTTATTTGGTATCCTTCGGGATCGCTTTTATTTGGTACCTGCAGGCTCCAAAGCCGAGGGACTCGTGTATTCACGAGGCTATAGTTTCTGATACTCCCTTGAAGTTTGAAGCTAGACTAGTGAGCGAAGATGCCTGGTCTTAGCAGACTTGGAAAGATATTTTGTTATGGTTGTAAAAAGGATTCCCGATTGGAGGACTCGTGTCCGGTGCCTCCGATCGGAACTCCGACCTATGAGCTCTATTTGAAACACGGCGTGGGCCCCCATCACGTATAATGAGGTATGGATTAGGTATACTAGGAAAGATGGTGTCCTAAAGTGGCCCCAATATGGTAGCTACGATACGGAAATTTTAGATAATTTAGAAGTCAGACTCTTCTAAAACAAAAAAACCGGCTGGCAATGTTCGACTCCATCCGCCTTTGGCGAAAGAAATCTAAACAAAAGGAAATTAAGTTAGCGAAACGAAATAAACATGCACAAGGTATGTCGATGGTGCAGGCTGCGATACAGTTTAGGGATAATGAGGAAGAGCAGGAAAGCGAACAGATGCTTAGGCAACGTAAATTAGCGGTAGACAAATGTTATCCAGTTTTGCCACCTCAACAGCAAGAAGAAAAGGAAGATCTTGTGAAAGATCCTTTAATGGCACATTTATTAAGTTCGCCACCCCCTTATGCTCAGAGTGCTACCGCACCTCCGCAACTTGTAGTTGCGCAACCTCTGGTTGTTTTACTTCCAGCGGTTCCTCAACAGTCAGCTCTCCCTTTACTGGCTACTACTATTGCTTCAGCGCAGCCTTCTCAAGGGCCGCCGTCTTTGCTACCTCCTTCGTCTACTACCTCTATACCTGTGTTGTCTGTCCCTTCTGTCACTATTCCGACGTCGGTTCCTTCTCATTCTGCTTTGTCCTCTGTTCTTTTGTCACCTTCTCCTTCTGCCCGACGGAGAATGACTGATGCGGTTGCTAGTTTTTTCTCTCCTCTAATGGGTTCATTAGGTATGTCTCCTGTTGTAGAGCGTAAGCAATTGCGTAGTCAATTGCCTGGTCCTGCTGAACGGACAGTGCTGGATCACTTGGCACGTAAATGGGTTAACTATCCTTCACACTATGATCTGGAGAGTGTTACGAATGTTTGCCATCAATGGGAAGCACCGACCCAAAGATATGTATTTGATGTGATGTGTTCTTTCCTCCGTGAACAGTGGGAAGATAGTGAGGTAGGGCGGGCTCCGCCTGAGTTGTTCTGTGTGCAGTCCGAGTTCGCGAAAGGAACTATAGTGGGTCTCGATGTAAAAAGAGCAGTCGTGACATTGTTGTCATTTAGAAGCGATTTTCCTTCTAAGTCATTATTTGAGCCTGATTGTTCAATGAGGAGAAAGGCACGTCAATATCCGATGCGTGTGGTTCCTCCCGTTTGGAGACCTGGTGATGCGAATGCTAATCCACCTGTTCTGGCACATTTCCAGCGCGTTTGGGTACATGTTCCATGGAAGTGTGTCGAAGTACTAGCTCTAAAGCAGACTCTGCCTGATCCACATAAAAATCCTGTGGGGTTTTATAAGGAGCTATCTCAAACTGCGAGTTCCTGTATTATGAATTTGGCTGATATAGATATGTTATTTGGGAATGTTGTTCCACAGCCTATATGGAGTAAGATCCGTCATACGGATCATGTGCAGGAATTAGGTGATACATGGAATAATCTTAGAACTACAGATGAAAGACAGATAGGTGGTGCTAAACCCGAAAATGTGATTGCTGATCTCCCTGGTTGAATTGTTGATTATATGAAGACTTTGATGCCTGCTACACGTGTGAATTGGGACAAATTGTCTGCGTGCAAGCAGAAGAAAGACGAAACTGTGTCCGACTTTTTCACTAGATTTGAAGAGACATTTGTAGACCACAGTGGTCAAGACATGAGTATAGAAGGTGGTCAAAGGTTGTTCGTTGACAAGTTTGTGCATAATTTGCTTCCCGAGTTGTGCAATAGGTTGAAGGATTCTGAAAGTGCTTGGGCTGTTTCTTCATCAGCGCAGATATTGCTACTGCCCAGTACTATGAGAATAGACATAAAGATGAGATAGAGAAAGCGGACAAAAAGACTAAGGAATTGAAGACTAAGGTTCTTCTGCAGCAAGCATAACCGCCCCGCAATACCCAGCGTGATTATCAGCAGCCACAACACTATCAGAGAAGCTCGCAAAGGCTCGAGTCTTCTCAACCGCGTTTCCCTGTAGGCCCCAATCAGTGTGCGTATTGCAAAGAAGAAGGTCACTTCAAGAATAATTGCCCGAGATTATTACAGCGCACGAATGGTGTTTCTGTTATGAGAGGTCGAGGTGTTCAGCAAGCTCCGCGAGGTCGAGGACGTGGTGTGTCTCAGATTGCGCGTTCCTTGCCTCCGCAGAATTCTATGAATTGTTTTGATCAACAGAATGGTGCGTCTGGTAGGACGGCCCAGTATTATGCGGACGATTATTACGTTGAAGGAGAGAGTATGGAAGGTAATGATTGCTAGGACAGCCACAGACAAAGAAAGGGAGTTGTTTCAGTTCCAGTAGATCAGAGTGGACCTTATGTTGAAGTGATTGCAATCAGGGGTGTCTGAAACTTTTCTGTTGGATACTGGTGCTGCGAAAAGTTCTATCATGCACACCAAACTCCCTGGCGCACCTTTGTCTGGCTTACCGAATGTTTCAGTAGGTTTTTCTGGCGCCCCGGTTAGCAATCCGATTTCTAGTCCTTTGTCTCTTTCTGTCGGACCTTGTGATTTCGAAGCACCCCTCATTCTGACGACAGGTTGTGGTGAGAACTTGTTGGGCTTGGACTTGTTGAAAAGATTGTATGCGACGCTTTATTGTTCTCCTTCAGGAGTACAGCTTACATTGGGAAAGAGAGCGATCTCTCCAATGTATTTGTCTAAAGACCGATTTCCAGCTGAATTGTCTTCTCTTCCTGGTTCTCTTTGGGCTACTGGTCCTAATGATGTGGGTCTTTTGGAGATTCCACCATATGTTGTAACATTGAAGGCGAATGCTAGATTACCACGCATTCCACAGTATCGTATCTCAAGTGATGGTGAAAAAGCACTTTTGGCGATCATCTCTGATCTGATTGAGAAAGGTGTGATTGAGGAAACGAGAGGTAATGTGTGCAATAGCCCGGTTTTGCCGGTTCTGAAACGAACTGATTTTTCTCAGCCTCCTGTATATAGGTTTGTGATCGATCTTCGCGAGGTGAATAAGATCGTTGTTCCACAATTCCCTGTTGTGCCTGATATCACCGCTCTACTGACTTTGATTCCGGCCACAGCCACGTGGTTTTCGGTGATTGATGTGAAGAATGCTTTCTTCAGCATCCCGATTGCCGCAGAGAGTAGAGATATTTTTGGCTTCTCTTTAGGAGGCCGAAGCTTCAGGTTTAAACGTGCTCCGCAAGGCTATTGTGAGAGTCCATCGATCTATAGTCAAGCTTTAAAGACGCAACTTGATTTGTTGGTTTTACCCAATGGCGCTGCCCTTATTCAGTATGTTGACGATCTTTTAGTCGCCGCTGAAAATGAAGAGACTTGTAGAGAGGCTGCTGTGTCGTTATTACGTCACTTGTCTGAATTCCATCATAAAGTTTCTCTGTCGAAGTTGCAGTATTGCCGACAAGAAGTTACCTACTTAGGTCACCTCTTATCGAAGGAGGGAAGAAGATTGACCCCGGAGAGAATCCAAGCGATTGCGAAAATGATTGTGCCTACGACACAGAGAGAAGTGCGTGCATTTCTAGGTATTACATCGTACTGTAGACAGTGGATTGCTAATTTTTCATTGCTTGCAAAACCTTTGATAGCTCTTACTGTTAAGGATACCCCGAATCCTATTCCCTGGACTGACGAATGTCAGAAGAGTTTTTCAGAATTGCGTGACGCCCTGTGTTCAGCTCCTGTGTTGGGTACCCCCGATTACAGTAAACATTTGACATTGTGTGTCCACGAGAGAGAGGGATGTGCATTGTCAGTTTTGACTCAACAGTTTGGCGATAGGCAACGTCCATGTGCTTATTTTTCGTCGACTTTAGATCCGGTAGCTAGAGCGTTGCCGAGTTGCTTGAGAGCCACAGCGGCAGCGGCTGTTTCAATCCGACAGTCTGCTGGTTTGGTGATGAACAATACACTGACTGTGATGGTTCCACATGCAGTGGATACCTTGTTGAACCGTACCAAGACACAGCACTTAACTAGTGCTCGGTTGTCCGGTTACGAATTGACCTTGTTAGCAAGTCATGTACATATAAAAAGATGCAACACGTTGAATCCAGCCACGTTGTTGCCGATTTCAACTGAGACAAATGATACAGAACAGCATGATTGTTTCCTCAGGACTGAGGAAGAAACGAAAGGGAGGATAGACCTTAGGGACACTCCCCTTGCAGAATGTGATGGTACTCTATGGGTTGATGGTTCGTGTTTTAAACTTCCGAACGGTGATACGACTGCGGCATATGCGTTTACGACTTTGCATACGATTGTTGAAGCTGCTCGTATCCCACACAACTCCGCACAAGAGGCAGAATTGATTGCATTGACAAGAGCGTGTGTGTTGTTGAAAGGGAAAAGAGTGACTGTGTACACTGACAGCCAGTATGCGTTCAGTGTTGCTTTTACCTTTGGACGATTGTGGAGAGAACGTGGGTTTCTGACTTCGCATGGTCGATTGGTGAATGAACTTCTTGAATCTCTTACTTTGCCGTTGCAAGTTGCGATCGTGTAATGCAGTGCACATAAGAAAGTCACGGACGATGTTGGTCGTGGTAATGCGTTTGCAGATGAAGTCGCGAAAGAAACTGCGAGAGATGTGATGAATCGAATGTATGTTGCGGGCCCAGCGAGATGGATTCCAGACAGGAGTATGTGTGAAGATACAATTGAGAGTGTGAAATCCATCCAAGCTGAAGCCACAGAGAAAGAGTTGAATGAATGGAGAGAAAGCAAGGGTAAATTGGATTCGAATGGTTGTTGGGTTGAGTTGTCAGAGCATCAGCGATGGTTGTTGCCTGACGCGTATGTACTTCCAGTGGTTACCATGGCACATGGGATGGCTCATATTAGTGTGAAAGGGATTTGTAAGTCATTGGCCCCAGTATGGCAAAATGCTGGCATTCCTAAGTGTGCAGAGAATTTGGTCAAGAACTGTATGGTTTGTTTGATGTACAATCCTGGTAAAGGAACTCCAACTCCAGCTGGTCATTTTGCTCCCCCCACGTATCCGTTTGAGGCTTTGCAGCTAGATTTCATCCACATGGAGAGGTGCAACAACCTGAAGTATGTCTTAGTGGTTGTTTGCTCTTTTTGTAGATGGCTGGAAGCCTACCCTCTGAAGGACAACACTGCCTTGTCCACAGCTAAAGCCCTTATTAAGGAATTCTTCCCTAGGTTTGGTTTGCCGAGAGTGGTCTGGAGTGACAATGGGAGTAAATTTGTGGGTCAAGTAATGAATAGAGTGTGTGATGGGTTGGGTATCCGGCAGAAGTTCCACGCTGCCAATCATCCCCAGTCAGCTGGTCTAGTTGAGTGCTACAATGGCACGTTAAAATTGAAATTGGCCAAAATTCAAGCGAGCTCTGGTCTACAATGGCCTGATGCTTTGCCGTTAGCCCTTCTGTCCACAAGAATGACTGTGCATTCGCGAATGGGTCTGAGTCCTTATGAGGTTGTGTTCGGTCGCCTGGCAAATATTTGGGGAGTGCCGCGGCCGACAAAATTTAGTGAGATAGAACACCCTGTATTGCTTGACTACCTGTACGAATTGACGGCTAAATTGCGTGTTCTGCATCAACAGGTTCATGATACTTTGCCACAGGTTTCTGAAGATCCAGGGCACACCATTGAACCTGGCGCGTGGGTGCTCGTGAAGAACTTTCAGCGAACCCGGAACGAGCAGCCCCGCTGGATAGGACCGTATCTGGTGTTATTGTCCACCCGTTCTGCGGTACGAGTGCACGGTAAAAAGAACTGGATTCACGGCGTACATTGTAAGAGGGTCCCTTTGCCTCTGCCGTACGACCAGTGGGTCCAAAGAGGACTTCCTGATTCTTAGACTGAGACCGTGCCTCGTTTTCTGCCTTTTAGCGATGCCCGTTTGATTGGAACAAACATTGAGCCAGAGAGCGACGAACTTCTCCAAGAAGTTGTACCTCCATCAAATCATTTGAACACTTTTGAACCTGAGTTACTCTTCCGAGAACAGACATTGCCTGGTAAAGAACGCTATAACTTGCGACCGAGAGTCGTGGGACGAATAACAAACTGAGTCCCTTCTTTGCTACTCTTATATGGTTGGCTTCCCTCCGAGAAACTTTTTTTGATTTTTGTTTTTCGAACCACCATCCGGGTTCAGCTGTAGGGTCGCGGTGCCAAGTCCTTGGATTGCAAGCCGAAGACGTTAGGTCGACGGTTCTGGTTGGTCTCAGGGCGTTCCCTGGACCGACAGGCGCATTCCTTAGCACAGAACACCCATCCGCCGCGAGCAGCACGATTAGAGGATGGAGTTTTTCGAGATGGAGAGACCTACTGAAAGAATGAGCTTCAAGAGCAAAATGTGTATAATGATGAGTAGAAAACGTTTTTTAATATTATGTCTGTTTATACTGTTAAGTTTAATAATGTTTTTAATTGGATATGTGACATTCTCTTTTCAAGCGACATTCATGCCCACTACACAAACTATGCCTCCTCCTACTGTTTCTTCGCATTCTTTTCACCCTCTGCCTGAACATGAGTCCATTGGGAGAATGGAATTCACTAATAATTCCTTTGTTCAGCTTCTGCACCAACACCAGCTAGTAGTTAACACAACTAATTGTTGGGTGTGTGGCCTCATGCCCCATACTGCCGAGAAAGGTATTCCTTATCTGGTCCTGCCATTTAGCTACAATGGTTCTGTGTGGGCATACAGAACAATGTTCATTTATGCCCGTGAAGTTAACCCCTACGTTCTCTGAAAGATAGCCCGAAGAATAGTGCTCTGGTCAAGGGAATAGTCGACATGATTAGAGGAATGAGCTCTTATGAGGCTATCCCCAGAGATGAGACACTAGCGTATATTGGATGGAACGTCACTGGATATGGAGTTAGTCTGAGTGGGAACCAGCGAGCGAAGAGATCCTCCCCGATCTGGATAGTACCCCACCGGGGTCATTACTGTCTGCAAGGAAATGGCAAGAATCCTAGAGCTCAGCTAGGGAAGAGTGTTTGCACTGAGACATATGTTTTTGCGTCCCAGACTTCCCCATCGTTTTTAGCAGCTAAGGGTACCTACTTCATTTGCCATGACAGAGCATATACATGGTTGCCCCCTGATTTCTTGGGCACATGTTTTGTCTCGTTCTTGTTGCCTCCTACATTTACAGCTGCGGCAGATTACCACAAAACGATGGTCGTTAGAGGTGTCTTCAGTAAGGAAGATACCGCAGGACAAGAATTGGGAGATTCCGTGAAGGGTTTTCTGCCGTTTTGGGGACCTATGGTTAACAGCAGGAACATACAGCAATTGACGAGAGTGGTTGAGTCCACCATAGTCGAAACTGCTGGCGCCCTTAGTAACTTGACTGCTGAGCTCCAGTCGGATCGCCTTATGACTCTTCAGAACAGAGTTGCGTTGGATGTCATACTTGCAGATAGAGGGGGGGTCTGTAAATTGATCCAATCGAGCTGTTGTTTTTTCATCCCAGATAACGGTCCGACAGTTTTCCAAGCCATCTCCAAGTTACATAAGATCTCCGAGTCCATACATGTGGACGAAGGAGATTGGTCGTTTATGGAATGGTTCTGGGGATTGTTATCCACTTGGGGATGGAAGATCCTGATGGTCATTGGGATGGTATTAGCTACCCTCTTCCTGTTCTGTCTTTGTGTACAGTGTGCTCCCGTAATATGTGGCCTTTTTGCTACCTCGTGTTCGAGGAGACCAGTCCAGAGAGAGTTACTAAGTACCAGGATGATGTTACAGCAACATCTCAATGATCTGATGAACATAGACCTGGATTCAGATTGACGTGAGTTTAGGTTTTTGCCTATGTAAGGGCAAAAGGAGGGTCTGTGGTTCCGTGAATTCTGAACCCGTTCAATTAAGGTCGTCATATCCTGATGATCTTGGTATCAGCGAACCGCGAATGACATGTGCGGTATGCATGAGCATTTTCATCATTCTACACCAAGATTTTGACTGTGTATTGGACGATCTAGTCGGTACCCTTGGGATTCATTTTGTGCACATCCGCCATTTTGTGGTTGCCCTCACCTAGGCAAATGATTAAGAAATGACTGGCCAAGCAAGCCTCCAGGGACGCATACCCCTTAGCTTGAGTGCGTGTTGACTTCTATTTGACCTGAGTCAACTGACCCTGTTGCCCGAGGCCAAAACTTGTTAAGCCAGGCCCTTGTTAAGCAGCTGGTCAGATAGTGATCAAAGAACAGGACATTATTGACCCTATGGTACACGCAAACACACCTCTATCTTGCCTCTCATCTGTTTCTGCTCTTTCCCTTTTATGGCCTTATGGGCTAATTATTGATTTGGGTTAAGGTCTTTTATGACGGGTTCGTCCAGCCTGTTCGAGCAAGAATGCTGGATTTTTGCCCTGTCATTGATGATGGGCTGGTTAACTGAAAGTGGGTATGTCGTTATCTGATGCCTCTGTAAATGTCATTCTCTGATTGGTCAAACCTATAAGTAATTGATGCTATCCAGGAACGTGGTTTTTTTTACATAAAAGACGATGCTCCACTCCTTTTGGTTGAGCAGTCTCCTGAGAACATACACCGTGTTGTACTTCTAGGATCTCTGTTACTGGCTGCAGCTAATAAATATGATCTCTGATGTCACCAGAAGAATCCCGTGTCTCTGTACTCTAAGACAGGTGAACCCGAAGACTGAGGGCGTGTCCCCTGCGCCGCTGAGATTAAATGCCCGGTTCTTCAGTAGGAACATGGAGGACTGCCAAACTTCAGTCAGTAAAATCTGGTGTAAATGAACAATTGGGACATACAAGCAAACCTTTTACATTGTTGGATACGGGCAACATGGACAGAGGAAGTGAACCAGCAAAATTCATGAGAACCTCAAAAACGTGAACATCGGACGTTTCCAATGAACCAATCATCGGCCATCTTAGCCTAAAAATGTTTCATGTTATCCCGAATTTTATTATAAAAAGAGTAGTAGAATAGGGAGGGGCGTTCTAGGCATTCTGCGGTTTTCGATGACTGCACACCCCTATCGACCCCACAGACGATGACAGATGCTTGCACGATTTCTGGTCCTTTGGAGATCTTTGGGACTGTAACGTGCTGAGCAAAGAACATTCGGACTTTGAGCTTTGGCCTGCTTTATTTGGACAATTTAACGGCTAAATTCGGCTTTGCAGAGCCAAAGGAATTAGGGAAAATCCAGATAGCAAGAATAGGTAAATATAAATGTCAAGCGATTTGTGCTGATTGAACAAAATTCTAAACTTTGATCGACTAAAATGCTAATATTAATTACAAACAATATTTAGATAAAAAAATATTTGATTAACAGAAAATTACGAGTTTGTGGTTTTTCAATGAAGAGAGTAGAGAATTCTGAGTCTTAAATGTGTTTTAGCTGGCTCTAAATTACCATCAACCAGTCCAACCAAGTGGTGGAGTGCCTCGATGTTCAAGGTTAGGATTCTATAGGTGGTGATGCTAATGTACATTTCTGTAAAATAACTTTTCTTCCCTATAGGTAATAAGGTACTCCCCCACATGTCCAGCACTTGATTCTTTCATCATCCCTCCTGTGTGCAGACTCGTGAGTGGAGACGTGTGAGTGTTGGTGTTATGGGCCTCACCAATGACTGCGTGTGTGAATGAGCTAGTGTGACATCGGGTCTGCGACGCAGGAAGGATAAGTTGTAAAATTTGCTCTCTCCTTTTTCCCTGTCTCGTGCTGGATCTGTTTTTCTGGTAGCAGTATGATGGTTATTATTGGCTAGTTTGGTGATTATTGCTTATTAATCTCCGATTTTTTTTTATATTGATTATTGATTGCGGATGTTTGGATGAGTATTGATTTATGTACTAACATTCTATGTTGAGTCGCGTTGCGTTCTATGTTGTTTTGAAGACTTCTGGGATGAAGGAAGTCGGATGGCCTGTGGCAAGTGAAGTCACATGGTGAATTGTTTGTTGCCCTGTAGGTACACGGTGAAAACGTGTGACGATTGAAGATGCACGACACATTGTCTGGGTTCGATTTGGTGACATCGCCGCGTGTTACCGTTAGGGACATTTCTGTATGGAAGTGGTGTATGGGTAGCGAAGGTCACCTGTGAAATTTTGGTCTTAAGTAACAGGAGTCCACGTGAACTCTGATTACGCTTATCACTGGAAAGGTAATAGGTGTTTCCTAAGCTTGATAGAAGGATAAAGTGGATGCTACTTTATTAACAAATGTAATAATTCTGTAGTAGGGCAGAGGTAAGCGCTGCTCTTGGGAAAGACAGGATTCTGTGTGAATGAACTACATTTTCCGTATGAATATGTGTAAATGAAATAGCATTCAACTTAATTGTGAAACTCTGGTCTTATTTCTTAGGAGCAGTGTGTCTCCAACAGGTGTCTTATTTCCAGAGAAACGGTTAGTTAATGCTTGCTAGAAGGGTAAGGTAAAGAGAAGTGCTACTTCATCGGCGAGTGTAATGATTCCGTAGTAGGCCAGAGGTAAGCGCTGCTCTCGGGAAAGACGGAATTCTTGTGAAAAAGGTCAAGGCTATCTCTTTTGTTAGCAAAACAGATAATGGTGGCGTTTTTATGTCTTTACTAACAGATTTTGAGTAAAAGAGAATGTAAGAAAAGTTTGCCGATAAATTTTGTAAAGGAGGGGTCAGCAGAAGTAGGAGTAGCGAGAAAAGCTGACGTCAGAAAAGACCGCTCTGGGATTGGCCAGTCAGTAAGAGACGTAGATGCTCCTGATTGGTGCGTTAGTGTACGTTGCGCTAGGAGTGGAGAATTACAGGGTGACGTAGACGCTCCGGTTGGTGCATTGGTGTGAGTCGCGCTGAGATTGGAGAATTGCAAAAGTGACATAGACGCTCCTGATTGGTGTGTTAGTGTAAGTCGTGCTACGTTTGGATAAAATAACAGAATAGTCGTAGGAGAAATCTAGCGATACTAAGAAAAGAAAATGATGTATTACGATCCACCAGAGAAAGAGAAAAAGTCCTGGTTCGGAAAGATCAAGAATTTATTTAAAAAGGACAAACAGATTGTGACTAGAGAGGGACAGTTGCTTCCTCCACCGAAATCACCCGCATCCTTTATGGTTGCGAAATATTGATATCATACATGTATTTGGCTAGATAATTGGGTAAAATATACAAAAGATGATGGAGTTCTAGCATTTCCGGAACATGGTTCATTCAATTTAGCGGTATTGAGGAATTTGAGAGAAAAAATGATGAGATTAGAACCAAGACCTAGACCTACTCAGTTTGAAGCATTGACAGAATGGAAAGATGAGATGTGTGGTAAATATTTCGTTACCGGTACTATTTTTTATGCGGTAAAGTCTTAGTGAGAATAACTCAGTAAAAATAAGAGGCAGAATCCGTGGTATTAGAGGTTTTTAAAAGGCTTTATTCCTATACAAAGGAATACAATTCGAATTGTGGGCCTTCTATTCCATCACCACGAAAGTTCAGGAAGGAAGGGGCATATATTATTGACAGATAAGCAGTTTTATAGAAAATACATTACAGTGAAACAGATGCAAGAGGCGTAACAGCTGATAATACAGATAAACTGTACATACGTAGCTAATAGAGGCGTATACATGGGTGTAACTAAAATACGTCATTAAACATGATGTCACAAGTGGGTGGATCCATAAAAGAATCCTGCAATGTCAGCAGAAATATTTGGCAGAGATGCGCGCGCAGCCGCATGACGTGTGATTGACGTGCAACTAGAGGGTGAAGGGGACTTGACATTTAGCCCTACATGTGGAGACAGAAGTCTGGGGTTATGTCAACCTAATCCCAAATCATATCTAATATCCTATGTTTAAAGAACTGTGTTATCCAAAAGGAAAGGTCTCTAGGATAGAATCTATTCTATACTGACTGTTAGTGCGTGTACAAGCGTCTAAGTGTCTACACTAGATGCGAGGGGGTAGGAATATTCCATGGTAACGGGGCTATGAATTACTTGCATGAGGACAGCGATGCCTGGCCCCTTTGCACGGTAGCTGGAGGAATGTTTACCTAAACTACTAGACAGGAATGCATCGGATGAGGAGGGAGGAGATAATCTTGAAGGTGAAATACAGTTTTTGGCAAGCAATATGCTGGATCAGGCACCGTTAGCCGCGCAGGGAGTAGGACAAAGTTCATGGATACAGATGTAGGCTCAGACTGGAGCTTTCAGAGGCAGAAGGCAGGAAAAGGCTTGATGACAGAATTCGGGGCCTACTCGCCTGAATCTGTAAAATGTGGAAAGTGAACCACATAAAGTCGGTGGCCTTTCATACTTAGGAATGGAATATCTGACCCATTCATGGCGGGTCTGAAAGAGGACATGTTGACGGTGGACGCACATATATTTGCGTCTTCAAAACTGGAGCAGGAGGGAACATACATGTACTTATAGCATGTACATGGAGCCGTTGGGGTCTACGATAGGGGACATAACTGATCACAAAATTCATATTTCCTCATTCCCTCCTTGTCCCCTACGGACCCTCAGGAGATATCGATCTTCATCAATCCATCGATCTGTTCATATAGCATCATTTGTTCTTCTTTCTTGTTCCGGGATCTTGAGTGAAAACGTGGATGTGGGATACACGATGTGGCACACAGACCACAAATCGCTGGCCCACATTGTAGACATAAACAGCAACTGAATAGTATGAGAAAGCCAATACCTAGGAAGGATAGGATTCTCCATCCCCAGGCTGACAACACGCCCTAGAACCAACCGGACCAAGTCCAGGTGCCTGGACTCTGGTGTATCTGGCTTATAATCTTATGAAGGCGGGTTATGGCTTTATATACTGACGGCGAATTTTCTGGTATGAAAATGCAACAACTTGATCCGATGACCCTACAAGCTCCGCCCCTATCGGCCAGGATGACGTCAAGGACAAGACGATTTTGAAGCACAACAATCCGCATAGCAGACTGCTCTTCTGTTAAATTGCCTAAGGCGGAAATAGTCTCGTTCACTACTGCTTCAAGGGTTCTAGTTAATCTACGTATCAGCTTACTATTAGTGACTGTACCTATATAGGGAAAGAATCCTTTATTGAAATCTGTGTATTTTTCCCATGCTGTTTCAGTGTAATCGACAATTGGGAGATCTCTCTGCTGTCTATTGTGTACTAAATGGGTATTTCTATGATAATCAGGAGGAGCTAGGAAAACAGGTGGCAGAGGGAATGCTATGTAACAGGTACCGTCCCAATCTAAAGGTAGACATATATATGCGGTCTGGCCACATATGAAGTAGGAATGATGGGAAGCTCTAAATGTAGACTTGCCTTGATCACTGAATTTTATTACAGTGGTGCATTTACTGTGGCCCATGTGTATGGAACCATTCTTTCTTATACATAATTCCCCTTTTACTGGGAATACTGACATGGCGGGCAAGATTGGTGTAGCTTCAGATTCAACGTTCAGGATCATGAGGTTAAGTGTAAAATTACCTAATCCATATACTTCATTTTCTAGATCAGTTCCTGTTCTTTTGGGGAGTCCCTCCTTGTTAGGGTAGCAGACTTTAAGTAAAACTAGGTTCAGGTTTCCCCAAACCCAGTTGTCTTGATAAACTGCGGAATTTGAATCTAGGGAATTAATCAAACTAAACCATGCTCCACAGGAGCCATTGTGTGTGAACGGATATGGAAAGAGGGGCAAAACTCCCTTATAGTTTTGATAGGGAGGGAGTCGGCCACATATCCAACAATTTGTGGCATTGCTGGTTTGATGGGAATGATGTAACATACTAATAAATGTGTTGTTGCGCAGCGCAAATCTATATGACAACTCATGCGGAGGTAATTCGCTAAAAGAATGTTCTGCAGTTATATTGTAAGCATGCTTAAGAATAGGGTAATACATATGCAATAGTATGCTGAAAATAATGATCAGAAGACTTAGAAAAAACAAAATTAATAATGTTACTGTACAGTGACTACGAAGTGATTTACAATACGCATGCTTTTTGAGCTGCATCTGATGATTTCTTTCTCTATTCCGGTCTAGAGGATACATGTCAGAGACAAATTCAACCGATTCACCTTGGAGAGGACTTAAACAATCAAATTGTCTGACTTACTAGACCTCAATTTTAGTTTGTAAAGTTCTGGTTTGGTTAATTCAACCAAGGGGAGCTTTGAGTCTGTCTGTGAGGGAATACAGGGTTGAGTAATCACACTGGTTGGTAGTCCATAAAATTTTTTGATATGACTCGAGTGCAACCACCCTTTGCGACCCTCAATCTTCACGGCAGTCCTTGTAGTCAGTAGAACCAACTTAGACGACTTCCACCTAGGATCCAGTTGGGTCTTCCGGTCGAAATTCCTGACCAAAACCAGGTCACCAGGAACCACGTCATGGGGCTTCACCTCAGTATTATCGGGAAAAGCTGCGGCTACCTGTGAACGACAAGATTGTAGTGCAGACATCAAGGAAGCCAGGTAATCTGTCAGCATATTACAGTCAACATCAGTTATTTTGCGAGGTATGGGCGTCCCCCACATATTTGGTGGTCTACCGAAGATCACCTCGTACGGGGATAGCCCAGTTCGAGAATGTGCTACCATTCTCATGTAAAAGAGCGCAACTGGTAAGGCTACTATCCAGTCGACACCTTTTTCCCTACATATTTTGGACAATCTAATTTTCAGAGTTTGATTATGGCGTTCCACAAGACTTGCGGCCTCGGGATGCCGGACACAGTGGAATTTCCATTGGTAGCCTAACAAAAGGGAAACGTGTTTCATTAGTTCGGATGAGAACGGCTGGCCGTTATCTGAGTAGACAACACGTGGTAAACCGTACCGTGGGAAGAATTCTCGAACTAACTGTTTGGCAGTAGTCGGGGCAGTGTAATCTGAAACCGGGTATGCTTCTGTCCAACGGGAAAGAGCACAGACAACTACGAGAACATATTTGAATCCTCGACATCGTTCCATCTGGATATAATCCATCTGGAGGACTTCAAAAGCATGATCGGGAGTTTGAAATCCACCCTGCTCTACGGGGATGCTTTTACCTGGATTAAACTGACAACATATCATACAGGTACGAACTTTTTGTTTAGCTGCTGCTCGCAAGTGCTTGTTGAACCAAATGTGTTGAATGCTGTCTAGCATAGCTTTCTCTCCTAGGTGTGCTGGACTATGTATTGTGTTAATGATAACTTGAACCATTGAGTCGGGAAGAAACCATATAGATTTTTCCTTCGTCATCCATCCTTGATCCGTTTGGATCCCTCCTAATTCAGTCCATTTCTTTATTTCTTCTGGTGTAGCATGTGTCTGTATGTCAATTACATCAAGGGCGGGATCCTTAACTGTCATGCAATGTGTTAGTGTCGGAACTATTGTCTTTGTCATGTCAGTTGTGATAGTCTGATTCTGAGCAGTCTGTTTAGCTGTTCTGTCAGCTAGGTCATTACCCTGAGAAATGATATCGGTAACTTTTGTATGGGCTTTGCATTTCATAATCGATATTGTAGTGGGTAGATGAATCGCATCTAATAGGGCTTGAATGAGGGGTCCGTGCTGGATGTGGGCACCGTGAGAAGTTAAATAACCTCTCTCTCGCCACAGTACGCCGAAGTCATGGACGACTCCGAATGCATAACGTGAATCTGTGTATATATTGACTTTCTTATTTTTGGCTTGAATACAGGCTTGTGTCAGAGCGATGAGCTCTGCTGCTTGAGCTGACAAAGTGTTAATACGATTTGTTTCAATGACTTCAGTGTCTGTTGTGACTGCGTAAGCAGCCACTAACTCTCCTGTACTTGTTCTCATACATGACCCATCTACATACAATGTCAAGTCTGGATCTGACAAAGGGATATCTGTCAAGTCTTGTCTGGGTTTCGTCGTGATAGTAATGACTTCGACACAATCATGTGCCAATGGATCTGTTCCGCTCACTGGTAACAGTGTGGCAGGATTTAACGTATTGCAACGTCT
Source organism: Triturus cristatus (assembly GCF_964204655.1). Taxonomy (NCBI): domain Eukaryota; kingdom Metazoa; phylum Chordata; class Amphibia; order Caudata; family Salamandridae; genus Triturus; species Triturus cristatus. Next base: position 1,173,005,255 of record NC_140582.1, on the reverse strand, counting down.
GATTTCTATGTGTGGCTGAAACAATGTCAGTTCGTAACCGGTGAGTCTCGCTATAGTCAAGTGTTGTGTTTGTGTGCGGTTCAAGAGAACCTCTACTGCATGTGGTACTTGTACTGTCTATTGATGTCCTAACACTATGGCATCGCTTTGTCTGATTGCTAAAGCTGTTGCTGCCACCGATTTCAGGCACGCAGGAAGAGCCTGAGCTACTGGATCTAATGTACTAGAGAAATAAGCACATGGTTTGTGTGATCCTGCTTGTTCCTGAGTGAGTACTGACAAGGCAGTACCTTCGCGTTCTGTAACAAAGAGTGTAAACTGTTTGCTGTAACATGGTGTTGCTAAAACAGGTGCTTGACATAAAGCTTTCTTTAAACTTTCAAAGGCGTGTGTATGTTCTTGAGTCCAAGGGAGGACAGTCGATGTGGCTGCCTCCTGTGTTGTCAACTGGATGAGTGGTTTTGCTAGAAATGCATATTGAGGGATCCACTGCCTACAGTATGAAGTGAGGCCTATAAAAGCCCGTACCTCCTTTTGTGTCTTGGGTGGTGGCATGTTAGCGATTAACTGGATGCGGTCGGATGTAAGCTGCCTTCCCTCCTTGGACAGCGAGTGCCCAAGGTAAACAACTCGCTGGACACAGAATTGCAGCTTAGAAGGGGACACCTTGTGCCCCTTGTCAGCCAAAAATTTTAAAACCGTCAGTGACGCTTTTTCACATTCAGGTTCGCTTTGGGCGGTGATCAGCAGATCATCGACATATTGAAGCAAGGCAGTGTTAACTGGCATGTGGATACTGTCAAGTTCTCGTTTCAGTGCTTGGCTATAGATGCTGGGGCTTTCTGTAAATCCTTGAGGTGCGCGTGTGAATTTAAAACTTCGTCCATTTAAACTGAATCCGAACAAATATTGACTTTCCGGATCGATTGGGACACTAAAGAAAGCATTCTTGAGATCAATTACAGTGAAGAACGTTGCTTCTGAGTCAATAGTTGTTAGTAATGAAGAGATATCGGGGACCACAGGGTATTGTGGTACAATACATTTATTTAATTCGCGCAGATCAATAACTAATCGATATACTGGTGGTGCTTTTGGATCCGTTCTTTTAAGAATCGGAATTATCGGGGAATTACATACATTGGAGTCGGTTTCGACAACCACTCCTTGCGCAATGAGCTCGTCAATGATTTGCAGCAAAGCCACAACAGCATCGGGTGGTAACTTGTATTGTCGTATTCGTGGTAGTATTACTCCTGTTTTTAGTGTGACACGATATGGTGTAATATTCATGCAACCAACATCAGTGGGGCCTTGTGCCCATAAATGTGTAGGTAAATTCTGCAGTCGGTGATCCATGTCTCTGGACACGTAGTGACCTTTAAAGTCACGTAAAAATAGTCGTACTCCTTCCGGAGAACAACATATTATAGCTCCTAGAGCTTTCAATGTTTTTATACCTAACAAGTTTTCTGGACATGATTTAGTAAGCAATAAATCTGTAGTACGTGTCAATGGACCAATCGTAAGTGGAAGAGGTTGTGTCACGTCATTTATTATAGGTTTTCCTGAGAATCCAAGGGAAATATTCTGTGAGCCTGAGAGGGGTGCCCCTGGAACTTCACTGCGTCTTATAGTTGTTCTGCTTGCCCCTGTATCAAGTAAAAACTTTCTGTCTTCCCCTAATAGTTCACTATGTACATAAGGTCCCTCTTGGTCTACAGGAACCTCAATAAGGGGTAAGCCAACTTCCCTCTCTAGGCTATCTCATGAGTATCGCTGATAATCGGGATAATCTGCTTGAGCATACTGATACATCTGTTGTGTTGTTGCTTGTGTTGCAGCAATAGGCTGCGCTTGTGGTGGTGCTATGGTCTGTTGTGGAGCTCCCTGTTGCGGAGCTAGTTGTTGCGGAGCTAACCTATGTTGTTCATGCTGAGGGATTTGTTGTTGATTCTGATCCTGTCTAGGTGGACGTGGTCTCTCCTGAGTTTTACCTGTAGCAATATTATGTTTCAGGACTGGACAATCGTGTATATAATGACCTGGTTGTTTACAATAGTTGCATGTCCCTTTCGTAGGACCTGCGGAATTACCCTTATGATGACCATCGGCTGGAACTGACTGAGCAACAAGCATTTTCATTTTTGTATCTTTCATACGTCTTTGTTCGTGTTCTTGTTCTTCTCTAATTCTATTGTGATGATATTGTAACATCTGTAACATCTGTGATGGGGTATTACCTTGCCAGGTACTTTCGAATTTCAATACTCTATTCTTAACTTGTAGCAGAGAATTTTCAACTAATTTTGTCACGAACAGATGTGGATATGACTCACTACTGGCTTTTATGCCACTATTTATACCAAAACATTTTTCAAATCGGGAATAGAAATCACTAGTGTCTTCGTCTGGCTTTTGTTTACAGGCTGAGATTGCACCCCAGTCTTCCTTTTTCGTAGTTAATAAACGTGGTAGTACCTGCACTAGTAGTCCTGCTAGTGCTGTAGTCTTTTCCCCAAGCCCTGCTCCTGCAGCTCAGGCCCTTTCTTCGTTTTCTAATGCTGTCCAATCTATCTTTTGGTCTCCCACCTCCCATTCCTTTTCTTTGAGTTTCTCATAAACACCGGCGGGTAATAGGACTTTTAATATTTTCATAATGTCGGGATAGGTATACTCTCCCATGAGTAACATGTCCTTTATTTCACGGTGGAAACCTGCTGGGTCCTTGTCATGGCTGGGTACTACTTTCTTCATTTCTAATAATTCTAATTTAGTTATAGGCGTGTACACAAATACGCGTGTAAAATTATCACCGGCACCTCTAATTGGGTGCACTTCGCGTAACGGGTTCTGTCTATCTATGTGATATATTTTTCTTCCCATGATGGGAACTGGAACGTGTTCTGGGCATACGAAATTTAAATATTGGTTTCGGAATTCTAGAATTTCCTTAATCAAATCAGTACTTGACCCTCTCCATATATTCGTGAGCAGTTCTGTCAATATGTCAGGTAAGGGTCCTGGATCGGAGTGTTGGCTTTTATATAATACAAGGAGGTGTTGAATCATGTATATACTAGCTAAACGCTGTTCGTATGGGTCAAGATTCAGAAACGTGTGTGCAAGTACATCATCATTGTATTCGCTGGGACTGTCAGCCCATTGTACTGCTGACCTAGCTAATTCTTGTTCGTCCATGGAATCGAGCATATGGTACCCTCTTCGATCTCGGAGTAATTTATCAACGGCTTGGAATAGGTGTTCGGGGGATTTTGTATTTAACATAGGGTTTGGAAAATGTCTATTATATTCTGGACGTATTGGACGTATCGGGTCGTTAAAGTCTCTAGTATTATTATGGGGTCTTCCTCTACCTACATAAGCTATTGTTTCGACTTGTTCTGATTCTTGCTCCTCCTCCTCCTCTGATTCTACTCTGTCTGTTTCTCGTCTTTCTTTATGTATTCGTTCTACTTCCTTGCGGATCTTTCGACTCATGGCGATTATACACGCCTGTCTATCGTGTTTCTCTTCTGATATGTTCTGACCCCATTTGACAAGTCTTTGCATGGTATCGTGATCTGCCCCGGGCCTGTCTTGATTCCTAATTACACAATTTATGAAAAAACGTAGTAGTTGTCTTTGGACATCCACTTTCTGATATTCCATAGCTTCGTTGATACTTTCTGGACCTCGCCCTGTGTGGACAAAGCGATATATTTCGTCTAGGTGTTCACCCATTCCTGGTATCGTCATTAAATATAATGTAACTCGTCTTATACGTAGTGATGATATGAGCAATTTATCCTGTCTACCTGGTACTGGGTCGTATCTACAATCCACAAGTTGTTCTTTAAACATGTCGGATGTCGCTAATTGGGGTGTACGTTGGAGTGCTAAATCTCTAAGAGTCTGTTTATTTCGCGGCGGGGTGGCAAACATGTCTGTCGTACCTCCTGTAGCACCGTCTGAGGTGCTAGGCACGAAAGGATTCGTTGGGCGTAGGATAGAGATTGTAGATGCGGGAAAAACTGTAGAAACGGACGGACCTGTGGGAACTTGTGTAGGAGTTTGTAATTGCGGGGATACAGACGGATGCTCTTGGTGTTGAACACCATCGGCAAGCGGTATGTGTGGTATGGCATTAGCATACTCGGGAGCTACGTCATCTAAATAGGAGGAAAGGAAAACGTCCTTTGCTGTTTTGGGATGTGTTTTGGGATGTGCTTTTATCGGGAGCAATGGAGGAGTTAAATCTTTTGGTATTTCCGGGGTAGCCTTAGGTAACCCTTCGGCCAGAAGAGGATACATACCATTCATAAGAGTGTTTCTTTGTCTATCTACTTGTTCTGAGTTTACTCGGGTACCTTCCTCAAGTAATAGATTTTCTCGAGTTTTATTTGAATTCTCTCTACCTTTCTCTTCCTGTCTGTGTGCTTTTTCTGTACGTCTGTATGATTCTTTACGCCATAATTCAATGGCATCTTTCTGTGACTGTCTGGCTTTCTTTTTCCATAATTCTTCTTCTACTCTCATGATGCAATCTGCATCCCAGGTCCCCGTTGCGGGCCATCTCTGACTCTCTGGTAATTCTTTGGTGTAGTCCACCCATAAATCAAGAAATAATACGGCATCTAGACCATGCTTATGATACATAAAGTATCCTGGAGTATCCCTAGGTGGAATGGGAACAGCTTCTTCGAGTACACCTTTTCTAGTTTTGATCTGTCTTAGTTTCGAAAAGAGCGGCATTTTTAGATCTTGTTTCTAGAACACACTTTATACGATGAACACAATAATGAACAGTCATTCACACCACAATATATAGAACGTATTAAAACATTTTAACATTTAACAGTTTTAACGAACAATGATAACTAATAGAAAACTAGTTACTGACATAATACTGACACTAGATAATACTTATTTATATGCAAGACATACTCTATATACTGCTAAACAGTACAGATACACTGCTGAAACAGTGCAGACCGGATTTGTGTACCCAAACCCGTCTTGACCGGCACAGACTATGTGCACGTAAAATGCCTCCCCGGTAACGGTACTCACCGGGTAGCTCGGAACGGAAGGCCTCGGAACGGAACTGAAACTGGACCGGACTGGACTCGACTCGACTGGACTCGGAACTTCGGAACCTGGTGGGCCTCTGTATACCTCGGATCTTGCTCTCTCAGCTAGGCTCTGGTCGGGATACTTCGCACTTCTCACCGCCTCGTCTGGGTGTTGATCGCAGCCTCAGTCGCTCCCGCTTGGCCGGAGGGAGATACAGGAAATCCTGCGGGTACGCGTTTTTATCCGTTCAGCTGTGGCAGGAGACCGGGCCTGCAACGCACCGCCGGCACGTGAGATGAGAAAGTGTCCCTGTTCGGGCGCCAATTTATGTGGTAAATATTTCGTTACCGGTACTATTTTTTATGCGGTAAAGTCTTAGTGAGAATAACTCAGTAAAAATAAGAGGCAGAATCCGTGGTATTAGAGGTTTTTAAAAGGCTTTATTCCTATACAAAGGAATACAATTCGAATTGTGGGCCTTCTATTCCATCACCACGAAAGTTCAGGAAGGAAGGGGCATATATTATTGACAGATAAGCAGTTTTATAGAAAATACATTACAGTGAAACAGATGCAAGAGGCGTAACAGCTGATAATACAGATAAACTGTACATACGTAGCTAATAGAGGCGTATACATGGGTGTAACTAAAATACGTCATTAAACATGATGTCACAAGTGGGTGGATCCATAAAAGAATCCTGCAATGTCAGCAGAAATATTTGGCAGAGATGCGCGCGCAGCCGCATGACGTGTGATTGACGTGCAACTAGAGGGTGAAGGGGACTTGACATTTAGCCCTACATGTGGAGACAGAAGTCTGGGGTTATGTCAACCTAATCCCAAATCATATCTAATATCCTATGTTTAAAGAACTGTGTTATCCAAAAGGAAAGGTCTCTAGGATAGAATCTATTCTATACTGACTGTTAGTGCGTGTACAAGCGTCTAAGTGTCTACACTAGATGCGAGGGGGTAGGAATATTCCATGGTAACGGGGCTATGAATTACTTGCATGAGGACAGCGATGCCTGGCCCCTTTGCACGGTAGCTGGAGGAATGTTTACCTAAACTACTAGACAGGAATGCATCGGATGAGGAGGGAGGAGATAATCTTGAAGGTGAAATACAGTTTTTGGCAAGCAATATGCTGGATCAGGCACCGTTAGCCGCGCAGGGAGTAGGACAAAGTTCATGGATACAGATGTAGGCTCAGACTGGAGCTTTCAGAGGCAGAAGGCAGGAAAAGGCTTGATGACAGAATTCGGGGCCTACTCGCCTGAATCTGTAAAATGTGGAAAGTGAACCACATAAAGTCGGTGGCCTTTCATACTTAGGAATGGAATATCTGACCCATTCATGGCGGGTCTGAAAGAGGACATGTTGACGGTGGACGCACATATATTTGCGTCTTCAAAACTGGAGCAGGAGGGAACATACATGTACTTATAGCATGTACATGGAGCCGTTGGGGTCTACGATAGGGGACATAACTGATCACAAAATTCATATTTCCTCAGATGTATGACAGAGAGCGACAGCGGAGTGGCGGAAGGTTCAAGTATATGTTTGGTAGACCGTGTGGACAGGAGAATCATGATGACAGAATGAGGAGATGGCGAAGTACAAATATGGCTGATGGTATGTTCCCTATGAGAAGTGCTGAAGAGACTAGTAGTAGAAAATGTACAGAGAAGAGAAATAATACAGGATCAGAAGGTTATAAGTATGGTGTGCATGAGTCGGATGATGATGTTCTTGAGGACATGTTTTATAAAAATCCACCCCCGTACCAACCAAATTCCACCTTGTTGACACCAAGCGCCCCAGTAAAAGAATCACCACAAAATATAAAGTTTGAGTCAATACCACCTGAGGTAGGAAGAAATAATCCTTTTAGAGAAACAGAAAATACACAACCTGGTGAAATGATAAATGAAAATTCAGCTGAATTAGCCAGAACTACTTTAGAGTTAACTGAAAAGATTAGGGAATTGACTAAAAACATGGAAGCTGTAACTGTTCCTGTAACGATAGGACCCGTAATGCCTATTTTTGATAAGCAAAAGGATGGTGAGCATTAGCTGATGATTCCTTATAACAATAATAAACAGACCGAAATGGAAAGAAGAGGTTCAAGAGAGAACCCATGGAGACAGGTAATAGAAACTTCTGGACTAAGTACTCCTAAAAGTTTGACTGTAAATCAGAGTCAAGCGAATAGAGCAATAATGATGACAGAATCAGTACCAGAATCACCAAAAGGTTTAGAACAAACACAAAATGAAACAATTCCTGTAGGTCCTACTTCTGATGAATTAAGTGAATGGTTAAGGTGTTTACAGTAAAAAGATGCTGAACCTCGACCTTTAGATGTGTCTAAATTAAAAATAGTTTTAGAAGAATTAATAGTAGGAACTATTCCCACAGAAAAGTTAAAAGCCTATCAGGATGAGGAACTAATGTTTCTATGCAAAAGTATAACATGGAGAGCAAGAAATGTACATGAGAGACTGGAAGAAGTAGCAAGTGAAATGGGTATTGACTTTGAAAAAGTAAAGTCATTACAGAAACCATACAGAGTAGACTTTTCTGAAAAGGACATTGAAAATTTGAATACAGCAGGAAGAATAACACAGATTAAAGATTTAATTATTTTACTGAGAAAATGGGGCGATGTAGACAAATGGAAACGTAGGTGGTTTTGAAAACTAGATGATGCAACAGACAAAACGTTTGCAGCTTTCCCAGTAAGAGAAAAGGATAAGGTGGTAACTGAGTGTCCCATGAGGGAGATTCCAGGCGGAGGCTATGTGCATGTCCCCTGGACCAGACAAGACATTTTATCATTCACCAATGACTTTCCTCGTTTGCGCGAGAAGCCAGTTGAGTGGTACAGGCAGGTAGACAGGTTTGTTAAATTATCAAAAAGAACTATGGATTGATTCGAATAGTTTATTTGACATAATTGTGCCAGCAGACCTATGGACGGAATGTAAAATTACAATAGGTTGGCCTACTCAAGAATATCCTAGAGATCCAAAAACAGGTGCTCCCGATCCAGAAGTAATGAGAAAATATGAACAAGTAGTTACCTTTCTGAAAAATAAAGTGCCTCCTAAAGAAATTGATTGGGTAAAAATTGATAGAACTCATCAAGAAGTAAAAGAATCTGTACATGCCTACTATGAGAGATTGCTGTTAGCTTTTAAACAATACAGTGGTGATGAAAATCTGAGTGAGAAAGATTTGAGTCATTTTGTATATCGATTTGTGTATGGGTTGCATCCTGAAGTAAGTGAAATGATTAAACAGCATACAGTGGATTGGCAAAATAAAAAGATAGATGAAGTACTGAGACATGCAAAATATTTTAGTGATGAGATTGAAGCAAAGCAGCGTAAATTAAAAGAAAAGGCCATGTGGGCTCAAGTAAAAGTGGCAGAGAGACAGGAAGCCCAATTGATTGAACAAGCAAATGGTACGAGTATGCGACAAAAACCCAACATTGGGAAAGGGAAAGGACAGATTAGTATAGAAGAAGCCAAAAAGAAGTGGCCATGTCATAATTGCGGAAGAATAGGACATTGGAGAACCGAGTGTAAATTTCCCCCAAGTGCTAATGGCGATAATGCATCATTGAATCCACAGGTGCAGAATGAGGTGAGTTGTCAACCGCAGCGACAGCAGCAGGTTGTTGCCCAACAGGGTCAGGTGCCAAAACCACCTTTTCCACAGAGCGCAAATCCACAGAAATACAGTAATGAGACAGGATTCTACAATGAAGAAGAAGGTAACTAAGCTGCCGCGCGCTAGTGCTGTTTCGCAGTATTGGCTACAACGCGATGAGAGTGAGTCAGAAGAAAGTTATTGACGGTGCCGAGGGGAGGAAGAAGAGTGCGTACTTGGCGCAACTCTAGAAGTAGACCAGATAGGTCCTTTTGTGGATGGATAGGTAAATGATGAAAACATTACTTTCCTAGTAGATACTGGTGCTACTCGTTCAACTGTTAGGTCAGCTGACGTCAAAAATCTTCCTCTCTCAGATGAAACGATCCAAGTAGTTGGAGTATCCAACAGACAGATAAAAATGTATCTCACTGAACCAGTTAAAGTTAAAATAGGGAAATGTTCTGAAATGCACCGTTTTATCGTGTGCGATTCAAGCCCTGTAAATTTGTTAGGGAGAGACTAGGCCTGGGCAAAAATTTCGTTCCGTTCGCGGAAATTGCGATAATTTGACATTTTTGCGTTCCGCGGAGAGCGCGAAAATGTCAAAAATTCCGGTTTCCGCAGCTTGGCGATAATTTGTTTCTTGCTCGCGCTGTAAAATGATACATTCTCGCGCGCGCGCGATCGCCTTACCTGAATCCCTGCGTTCGCCGACAAGTTTTCTTGATCCGGTCGCGTTCTCCATGAGATGTTGTATTGTTTTTAGCCATTTGCGCTGTCTCGCGACAGTTCGCGCCCGCAGTGACGTCATGCGTCGCGCGATCACGTCTTTCTTCTCGCGATCATGCACCGCGAGAACAACTCAAAACAAGATGGCCGCGCCCGCAAGCAACCACATGGGTAAGTTGGCGACCCGCAACCATGCAGAAAATCTCGCGAACATGCCGGAAAAAAACTTCCGCATCTTCGCGATATTTCTGCTTGTTTGCGATAATTTTAAACATTCTCGCGATAATTTGCGAAGGTTAATTCCGCAAATTCCGCCCACCCCTAGGAGAGACTTGCTGTGCAAAATGAACTGCACAATATTCTGTACTCCTGATGGTATAGCTTTTGAGACTCTTGATGAGGATGTACTGTACAAGATGACTAAAGCTAATATGGAGCCTGAAATCACCGAGGCATTTGCTGTATTTGACCCCTAGGAATTGCCTCAAGAATTGAAGAAAACAGTAAAAACTGAGGTATGGTATTTCATAGGAGAAAATGTGGGATTCATGAAAAATGTAGATCCCGTAAAAATTTCTGTAAAGGAAGGAGTAAGTTACCCAAATATTCCACAGTACAAATTGACACCAGAGATAATTGCAGGAGTTACTCCTATAATAGAGAGAATGATTGAACAAGGTATTTTGAGGGAAATAATGAGCAGTCCATGTAATTCACCAATTATGGGTCTGAAAAAGCCTAACGGAACTTTCAGAATAGTGCAAGACCTGAGAAAAATAAATAAAATCGTTGTAGCATGTTGTCCCATTGTACCAAATCCATTTGTGATTTTATATCAGATTCCTCATGATGCAGAATGGTGTACAGTGATTGATTTGTGTCATGCTTTCTTTTCCATTCCATTGCACCCTGACAGGCAACAGATTTTTGCGTTCCGGTTTGGCGAACGTACTTTGCGTGGTGCCGAATCCCACAGGGGTATACAGAGCGCCCCTCAATATTCAATCAGATTCTGAAAAAGTCCCTAGAAGATTTAAAAATGCCTGAAAGTTCGGTGTTGGTCCAATATATCGATGACCTACTTGTGGCATCGAGAACTCGAGAAGCTTGAGTAGTGGATACCGTTGCCTTGTTGAATCATTTGGCAGATGGAGGACTTAAAGTATCCCCATCGAAATTGCAATTCTGTCAGAAAGAAGTACAATATTTGGGCCATAAAATTGAAAAAGGACTAAGAAAAGTAACTGCAGATAGAATCAGAATAATAAAAGGAATTAGAGCCCCAATGACTCAGAGAGAAGTGAGAATGTTTCTTGGAATGGTTGGATATTGCCGTCAATGGATTAGTAATTTTTTGTTGATTGTAAAACCTCTGGTACGATTGACTAGAAGTGATGTAAAAGATCCCAATGAATTAAATAAAGAAGAGCTGAAGGCTTTTAAACAATTGAGAGATGGTTTGTGTGAAGCCCCAGCACTTGGTATGCCTGACTATGAGAAATAATTTGAACTCTATTGCAGCGAAAGAAATAGGATGTGCACTTTCTGTATTAATACAGAAACAACGAAAGTTGAGGAGACCAAGTGCATATTTTTCAGCTATGTACAAAAACAACACCAAATGCACCACTTAAACAATGTAAATTAAATAAAGTCCAAGTTCTTAAGTTATTTTTCGTTTTCTCAAAAAGGTTCTTCTTTATTTTACAGTAAGTATTGCAATTAAAAAACAGTTTTCCAACACAGCCAAAGCAGCCGACGCGTTTCGTCCACCTCTGGACTTCTTCAGGGCTGCAACAGATATATACAAAAGCGCATTGTAAATATTTAACATAAGGACAAGGCACAATCAGAAACAACATAATAATAAAAATTCCATATATATGCCGAGCATATACAGACGCATATTTAATACCAAAAAAGTTATTCGAAACCCATACACACACAATTTTATCATGTTTCAACTGAAGCAATTGAAATGCAATTTATGATTTTCCAGGAAGAGACATATATTTATATAATCGCAGTTACTACATCAAACAATATTAATGTGACTAATTTAATGATGCCTATGGTCAATAAGTGTTTCAACCAAATATTAGAGCACTCCTCTCGAAATGTTCCAACCAGAGCCTAATTCGGCTAATTCCAACCATAAGGCAAGAGAAGGGTAACCAAAGGAATGGAAAAAATGAAGGGGAAACAAGGTATCAGAAAAAAAACACCTAATGTAGAGCAAAATGTAAAGTACAAGTCTAAGTAACAACTGAAATAGGGGGGGGGGGAAAAAGCAGATAAAACATATAAAGACATAGTGACTACAGGAAAAAGGAAGAAAAATGTATACACACCAAGGAAAAATTAAGAGGGATAAATAATGTCTTCACGTCCTAGTTTTCTTGTTTCGGTTCCCTCACAGTTTCAGATATCCAAAATGTGGCAGTTAGAAGTGCATGTTTCTAAGAAGACAAAGATAACATATATCGTCCATGATTGTATCAAGGACCTAAGTTAAGAAAAGATCAAGTCCAAAGTGATAGTGAATAAGGTAATACTCACTTAATGTCTTGTAGACAGCTAAAAATCAGAGTGGCGAAGTATTAAATTGGACAACCCAAATGAGGCTTTGACAAAAATAATAGTAGTCTGTATCGAAATTTCATTCAAATTGTAGGGCAGCTATAACGCAGTAGAGATACCTATAGTGGAAGACAAGAAAATATGTCCAAATGTAACCATGATGCTGATCATAATAATGAGAAAATGAACTAATGCTTCCTAATGGGGAATTTTGAAAATCGAGACCCTGCATCATACGGGGGACTCGCAACTGCCCAGAGGCTACTGCTCGTGCCTCTCCTACCTCCTCCCATGGTTTTGCCTGCACCTCCGTAGGGTCGAAGACGCCGCCATCTCTACTTCATCTTCCTGCGGCCGGAGCAAACTACAGCTCCCAGCGGCCCTAGCGACCCGTGACGCCAGCCACGCGCCCGGAGGCGCTCAAAAGGCGCTCATAAATTGCGTTTCAATTGCTTCAGTTGAAACATGATAAAATTGTGTTTGTATGGGTTTCGAATAACTTTTTTGGTATTAAATATGCGTCTGTATATGCTCGGCATATATATGGAATTTTTATTATTATGTTGTTTCTGTTTGTGCCTTGTCCTTATGTTAAATATTTACAATGCGCTTTTGTATATATCTGTTGCAGCCCTGAAGAAGTCCAGAGGTGGACAAAACGCGTCGGCTGCTTTGGCTGTGTTGGAAAACTGTTTTTTAATTGCAATACTTACTGTAAAATAAAGAAAAACCTTTTTGAGAAAACGAAAAATAACTTAAGAACTTGGACTTTATTTAATTTACATTGTTTAAGTGGTGCATTTGGTGTTGTTTTTGTACATGTATTTTCCAGTCATTGGAACGACATTGTGCTGGCGGGTGTCAACCAAAATTGCACACTTAGGGTGAATGGACTATATCACCAACATTTATATTGAGTTATTTTAAATCCGGTGCTGCTCTAGAGGGCTACCGCTAGCATTGTGGTTTGGTTGTTCATATTTTTCAGCTATGTTAGACCCTGTAGCTGTAGCGTTGCCTGGTTGTTTGAAAGCTGTAGCAGCTACTTGTAAGAGTCTGGAACAGAGTGAAGGAATTGTGATGGGATATCCTGTGAGAGTGTTTGTACCTCATGATGTGGCAATCCATTTTAACAAGGAGCCGCATTCAGTTCATGACGCATAGTCGTCTGACCAAATATGAGAAAGTCATCTTAGGTGCAACGAATGTGAGCCTTGTGAGATGTCTGAATATGAACCCTTCAACACTGTTACCTGATGCTAAGAATGTGGAAGTTAGAGATGATGTGGATCATGACTGTTTGGAAGTGCTTGATTTTTGTACCAAACCACGTCCTGATATAAAAGATGTACCTTTGACAGAAAGTAACCACGTGATGTTTGTGGATGGATCATGTCTGAGAACGGATGAGGGAATTTTGAGTGCAGCGTATGCAGTATGTACGGTAGCAGCTGTATTAGAAGCATCTTGCCTGAAAGGAGTAAAATCAGCCCATGTTGCTGAACTTTTTGCATTAACAAGAGCATGCAAGTTGGGGAAGAGTGTGAGAGTGACTGTGATAACCGATAGTCAGTACGGCTTTGGCGTAGTGTATGATTTTGGCCAGATCTGGTCCCAGAGAGGGTTTTTGACATCGAGTGGAACTCCTATAAGGAATGCTGAAGTGGTTGGAAAATTGCTTGAGGCGATACAGCTGCCTAAGCAGTTAGCAGTGGTGAAGTGTGCTGCACATTCCAAGTCTGCTGATTACATTTCAGCGGGCAACCAGTTTACTAACGACATGGCTCAGTATTGTGCACGTAATCAGAACTCTGTGAATCAGGGAAGAAAAAAGAAATGAATTCATCTCCCTTGTTGTTTACTAACACTGTGAATACATGGGAAGAAGTGAGGCAGTTGCAGGAAGAAGCAGGAGATGAGGAAATGAGACAGTGGGTAAAAGCAGGATGTGCACCACTGGAAACAGATCATGTGTGGGTTTATCGGGATGGAAGACCAGTCATGCCTGATAGCATGGTTTCTACCATGGCACGGATGTATCATGGACAAGCACATGTAGGAAGAGATGCTATGATCAGACTTTTCAAACAAACATGGTATAATACCAAATTTAGACTTGTAGCTGAAAGCCTTTGTCAAAGATGCCTTATATGTCAGCAATACAATCCTGGAAGGAAAATAGTGGTAAGTCTGGGAACAATAGGACGAGAAGGAGGGCCTTTCACAAGAATGCAGATTGACTTCATTGAAATGCCCCCCTGCAACAGGTTGAAGTATGTTCTAGTGATGGTTTGTCTGTTTTCTCGATGGGTGAAAGCATACCCAACTAGAAGGAGTGATGGAATCACAGTAGCAAAGCTACTATTGAGAGAGTTCATTCCTAGATTTGGTTTTCCAGTCACGATGGAGTCAGCTAGAGGAAAACATTTCCATAATGAAATCATGAAATTAATTTGTGAAGCATTGAATGTACAACATAAACTACATTGTGCCTATCGCCCAGAGGCTTCTGGTGTGGTGGAACAAGTAAATGGCACCATTAAAAACAGATTGGGAAAAATGTGTTTAGCCACAGGTTTGAAATGGCCTAATGTCTTGCCTCTGGTACTCATGACTATTAGATCTATTCCAGATAGGAATACCGGCTTGAGTCCTCATGAAATAGTGATGGGGAGAGCAATGAGACATGTTTTCATACCTGTCAACAAGCTATTGCCTATATCTGATGACTTGGTGTTGGATTATTGCAAGGGGTTGGCTGATTCCGTGCATTCTGTGTTTCATCAGGTTGGATCGAATGCAACCACTCTTGAAAAGAAGTCAGCTCATGATCTGAGCCCAGGTGACTGGGTGAGAATAATAGTGCATAGAAGAAGAAATTGTTTGGTCCCAAGGTGGGGTAAACCACGTCAGGTGATACTGACCACAACGACAGCTGTAAAATGTGCAGTAGTGAAGAACTGGATTCATGCTAGTCATACCTTGCGAATTCCAAATCCAGTGGATAACAGAGAAGGAGAATACTTTGAAGAATCTGATACAAGTTCAGAGTAAGAGCAAGACCAACTCCTGAAAGGGAGGAGTCAGAACCAAGTTCAGCTATAGCACCAGAGAATCTACCATTAAGAAGAAAATTGCAAATTTCTGACACCAGCTCAGAATCAGACATTGAACCAGAACAAGCACACAAGAGTGTAAATAAAAACAGTGAAGAGACTGTCAAAGAAATTCTTGATAAAGAAGTTCCGTATGAAAAGTCAAGAGAAATTCCACCTGAAATAACAGAAGTAGATGGTAAGCTACCAGATACAGAGAGAGAGGGAAAGATTGTTGCGGAAGATCCCCGAGGAGATGTAGGGAAACCATACATCCAGGTAGAAGAAGGGACAGTTAGTCAGCAGGAAGATTGTGTGGAAGAATCACGAGGAGGGACAGAAGTAGATAAGAAAAAGGAAGTGGTGGAAAGAAGGACTACTGAAAGTAAATGTCAAGTTGAGACTGAATCTGAGGACAGTGACGAAGAAGTACCAGAAGGTCGAGTCCTGAGAAAAAGAGCGTGGAGAACTGAGAGAAATGAAAAGAGAAGTAAGTTAAAAAGGCCAGCAAAGGATAAAATTTGGCCAAACAAGATAAAGAGATTGAGATACAGATTGACACGAGTAAAATCATCCAGAGCTGAACAAGTGAATGAGGTGTCTAGCCAAGAGTAATCAAAAGACGTTGAACAGACACCATCAGAAGAAAGCAAGCGAACGAGAAAACCTAACCAGAAGTATAAGTCACCAGAATGGTCATATGTGGCACTTCCTGAAGTACAAGAAGAGGCAGACAGCCATGGAGATCGAGAGGTGACTATACCAGAAGTGGTTGAGGATGACGAAGAATCGGAAATCCTGAGAGTTATCTTGTCCGACATCGGGGAAGAGACGGATGTTCAGGAAATTCTGAATCACGATTGTGAAAGAAAAGTGAAAGATGATCAAATGCCAAACTGAAGAGACAAAAAGAACCAAGTAGGTGCTTAGAGCCTTGGGTTTAGACAAAACTAGTTGTGAAGTAGAAGAGGCTAAGTCAAAAGACACTGATCATTTTCCGAAATGGCAAACACAGAGAGTAGAAAATCTACATGTGTGTTCCTTCGAAGATGGTGCAAAATGTGTTGTTGTTGTACAGGATTACTAATGATTTTGTGGAGTGTGTTAGCTTTAATGGTTTCATTTAAAGTTACAGTAGAAACAATAGAAGGTCATAGTGAGAATAAAACTGGTGTAGAAAAGATTCAGAAGATTTATCCGACTAAAATAGATAGAAATTATTTACATAAAGATAGGTCCATAACTGATTTTTCTAACAATGTTTTCTCAAAATTATTGTATGAATACGTACAAACCATAGATGTGAGAGACTGCTACTCATGTATGCAGTTGCCTGCATCAGTGTCTGAGGGAGTGACGTACCATCACCTTCCAGTGACATAATGGAATAACATGAAGCGTATTAGCAAGTTTGTTTTATAAAATAGGGAAATTAGAATATTATTTTTCAGATGTAGATAACATATTTTCACAAGTACCTGTAGTCCATAAACTGAATAAAGTAATACCTGGTAATGTGTTAGGTGAATTTTTCTTAAAAACAAAAGAATTAACATTAGAGTCAGTATTCAAAAATAATCTAACTTGTAGTCTGAAAAGAGAGGAGAAGGCTTTCTTTGATATGGTAGAAGAAAGGAGAATAAAAATGCAAAAGAAGGTATCTGAGAGAAAAGAAGAAAAGACAGTTTGGGATGTTGAAAGAGAAAAACATCTGAAAGGAGAAGCTAGTCTAGCAATGGCTCTAGATTGGCCTCAGAAAGGGAAATTGTGTATTAGAAGAAATAAAACTGCGTATGATAATTATTTCATAGGTGCAAGTCATTGCCATGATACTTACAGAATCATGGGTGGATGGGGATTTAAAGGAGGAAATGATTCGGTTTTTCCTGGATTATATTTTATCTGCGGGAACAAAGCTTATTATCGATTACCCGACCATTTGTATGGCACATGTTATATAGGCCTGGTTTTCCCAAAGATATTTCATGTGGGAAGAGGAAAAGATGGTGCACACGAGATAGGTAGACAACTAACACGTAGAAGAAGAAGAGAATCTTGGTCAGAAATTGTAGGAGACATTTTTGGAGCGTTGATACCAGCAGTTGGAATATCTCTGAATACACATAAAATTAGAAAATTATCAACAGTAGTGGATCACTTGTCAACAAGCACTGCTGGAGGATTTTTATTGGTAAATACCAAAATGGTTGCCATGAGAGCCATGGTGATGCAAAATCGACTTGCCCTTGATATAATTTTGGCAAAAGAGGGTGGAGTCTGTGGAATGCTGAAGGTTCAACATTGTTGTACTTATATTCCTGACGAAAGTCAAGATTTAAAGACTTACATAAAGAGTATAACTGATTTGCATGAGGAGATTGTTCCACTGGAGGTTGAAGGAATTTGGGAATAGATTGGGAAAAAGTGTTCTACTATTAAAGACTTTTTACTAAAATTAGGTAGTACCTTTATTGGTAAGATTTTATTTCCAGTAACATGTGTGATTATTCTAGTATTAATGTTTATGTTGCAAAAGAAGGAAAATACGAAATAACATAAAAAGAGAAACTGTAAAGAAAAGAGAGAAAGAAAGAAAACAAAGAGAATATGAAGAGGTAGAATTAGAAGAATGGAAAGAGAATATGTATAAAAAGACAAGAGAAGAAGAAACAGGGGAAACAATCATGGGATCTAACAAAAATGAAGAGAACTACATTAATTTCTATTTACAAATTTTATCAACATTTTTTGGGATTTTTTGGTGATATTAAAAATCACCAAAGGGGGGATTGATGGAGCAGGTAAAGCAACATTTTGTATACTTCCTCTATTTTGCATGAAAATACTAATTATATAACCTACTTATATTATAATTTGACTAACGGGTTGCTGTGTCATACTAAATCAACCATTTGCATACATCAATTACACGTGGGACTTATTGCTATTTGCATGGCAAAATAACTCCAAAAACTGAATATTGTACGCGTATTAATAGTAGTACATGTGGTAATAGGATATCGCATGATTTATGTTGCTTTTGTTATGTTTGCGTTTCCGTTTTGGACCGTAAGGGTGAGTATTATTGCTTTAAATGACACTAAAAGCTAGGAAAATACTAATACATAAAGGGATTAGTGAGGGTTTAACATTAGAATCTTCATTTCTATGTATTAATTATTCTTTTGTGTTTGTTTCACTTATGTTGACATTTGGGCCTACCAAAATATGGCGTCCGAAATGGAGTTCAGAAGTGGCCACCGTCTCGTGAGCGCGATGCCTACTGCGCAGACTCGGATGGCTCCGTAAACCTCCAGGCGACCCCAAGTCACAGTGTTCCTGGTCAAGGATAGGAACATGGAGGACTGCCAAACTTCAGTCAGTAAAATCTGGTCTAAATGAACAATTGGGACATACAAGCAAACCTTTTACATTGTTGCATAAGAGCAACATGGACAGAGGAAGTGAACCAGCAAAATCCATGAGAACCTCAAAAACTTGAACATCGGACGTTTCCAATGAACCAATCATCGGCCCTCTTAGCCTAAAAATGTTTCATGTTATCCCGAATGTTATTATAAAAAGGGTAGTAGAATAGGGAGGGGCATTCTGGGCATTCTGCGGTTTTCGATGACTGCACAGTGCACACCCCTATCGACCCCACAGACGATGACAGATGCTTGCACGATTTCTGGTCCTTTGGAGATCTTTGGGACTGTAACGTGCTGAGCAAAGAACTTTCGGACTTTGAACTTTGGCCTGCTTTATTTGGACAATTTAACGGCTAAATTCGGCTATGCAGAGCCAAAGGAATTAGGGAAAATCCAGATAGCAAGAATAGGTAAATATAAATGTCATGCGATTTGTGCTGATTGAACAAAATTCTAAACTTTGATTGACTAAAATGCTAATATTAATTACAAACAATATCTAGATAAACAAATATTTGATTAACAGAAAATTACGAGTTTGTGGTTTTTCAATGAAGAGAGTAGAGAATTCTGAGTCTTAAATTTGTTTTAGCTGGATCTAAATCACCATCAACCAGTCCAACTAATTGGTCCATCGACCAAGTGGTGGAGTGCCTTGATGTTTAAGGTTAGAATTCCATAGGTGGTGATGCTAATGTATATTTCTGTAAAATAACTTTTCTTCCCTATAGGTAATAAGGTACTCCCCCACATGTCCAGCGCTTGATTTCATCATCCCTCCTGTGTGCAGACTCGTGAGTGGAAACGTGTGAGTGTTGGTGTTATGGGCCCCACCAATGACTGCGTGTGTGAATGAGCTAGTGTGTCATCAGTTCTGCGACGCAGGAAGTATAAGTTGTAAAATTTGCTCTCTTCCTTTTCCCCGGTTTCGCGCTGGATCAAACACAAACAGTAGTTTACTGAGGTTACACGAATATTCTCATATCTGAACCCATTAAACGACATCCCTGATAAGATCGACCCTGATGACAGATCCATGTACATTGTTCTGCACAGGTGCATTGGGTCATGGATTTCCCATGCCCATCAGTAAGTGGGTAGGTCTCCTCTTCGCCTAGTATGTGTTCCCCACCACATTATAGTCATCTTGTGAAGCATACAATACATGTCACTTGAGTGGCACACATTTTCTGGTTCTCACCTAAGGTCACTTCACCCATACTTCCTTTGTTGGCAGAAGAGATTCCTCTTCAGCAGACCAAAGGCACATCCCCCTGCCTGAATATGACCTGTATTGTTTGCATCTCCTAGATATTTGCTTTGAACAATAATGTCTCTGTAAAAAATTTTTACTTCCAAAACACCCATGTAATTTAGGGCCATATGTAGAAAGCAAAATTGCGATCGCAAACGCCGAAATTCGCCGAATTTCGGCGTTTGCGATCGCAATTTTGCTAAGTGGTATGTAGGAAGGCAAATATGCGTGCAAAATAAGGAATCGCTAAATTTGCGATTCCTTATTTTGCAATTGCATTTAAGGAATCGCATATTTTGCGATTCCTTAAATGCAATGTAAGAAGCACCAAAAAAGTGCAATGTGGCCTTAAGGAATCGCAAATTACCACCAACTACAGGTTGGTGGTAATTTGCGATTTCTTTCAAAAATGCATATTTTTGCATTTTTCAAAGTGGCATGTGGTGCACACACATGTCCTTAGGGCATGTATGTGTGCCACATGTGCACCCATGCTCATTTCAGGGGTGCAACAGGGTGTCCTTTTGACACCCTGGCACACTTGAAATTGCATTCTCAATTTGCGATTCTCTAATTGAGAATCGCAAATTGAGAATGTCTTCCCATTCATTCCTATGGGCCTCTAGGCCCATAGGAATGAATGGGGAGGTATTCCTTAATTGCGAATTACAATTTGCAATTCGCAATTAAGGAATATGTAGGATTCGCTAAATTATTTGCTAATCCTACCTACATTCCGTTTTGCAATTCTCTAATTGCGATTCCCTAAAAATTGCAATTAGAGAAGCGCAAAACACGTTCTACCTACATATGGCCCCTAGTGTTTAAACACCCATTATTTATTTAGCACTGACACTTTGAGTGAGTGATGCCATATGTTCTCTGTTTGTGACTTTGATTGATTTTCTACCGATGTGCCCTGAACTGCCCGTGTGTGATGACCATATGACTATATATTTGGCTGTTCCAGGTGAAATGGATCTGCCCTTCTAGCTTTGATACTGTCATGTGTATACTCCTTGTACTATCAATGGATTTTGTGGCCAGTGCCTTAAATAGAATGTTTTCTCACTTTACTGTTGTTTGCCTGGGAATGGGTTGCTAACACAGTACTGACATTGAGCTCTGCCTTTGCACCGTTCATGACACATTATCATACAAGGTGGCATTATTTATTTATATACATCCACAAATGACTTGGAATGTTATATGGACAGTGTTGGGCTGTATATACCAGAAGGCTAGCTTGTGTGAGGTTGTTGTGTGTCCATGGTGGCCGCAATCTGGCTTTTCTGAGGATCATCGCATCATGGGCACGGGTGAGTGAAGTTCCATATTTTTTTCTAGCATGGGTAAGTCTTGCAAGTTTGCATGTTCTACCCATGGGCAGACATTTGGTGTGACAACTGAGGCTTTACAATGTTTTTCAATGAGAGAACACCACTTCAGAATTTCACCATCTGTTCATGACTATAAGTGATTTTCCAACCTTTCCTTCATGCCAGTCCACTGGCCAGTATCTGTCAGCCACATGGTGAACATTGCTAGCCCAGCACTCGAGGCAGACAGGGGACTCCTCACAGGAGCTACCAGTAAGTATACAGTGGAGTTTAACTACTGTGTCCAGGGCTTCTCGTCATAGGTGTATTCCTTCTGCATGGGGGGCACACACGTGTTTTGGACGGGTGCTTGTTAAGGTAATTTGTCCTATGTTGTAATACTTTGTTTCCTCTAAGACTGACCCTATGTCCAATGTAAGAAGTCACAATCAGAAAGTGTGCATGTGTCCTCCCTTGTGAAGGACCTTCACATCACACAGGTCCACACGTGTGATGCTCTCATTGAGCTTTGAACATGTGCTAGCATACATATTAATAAAGATGTGTACCCCAGACACATTGTAATAGGATATGGAAAGCTCCAGAGAGGTGTCTCCTTTCCTTTTTGAAGCAGTGTCTTCATTAGAGCAGTGGCATAGTTGTGTAGTCTAAATGAATGTAGTGCCCTCTCTGAGCTTAGGGGACTCTAGGAACTGTGCAAACTTTCAGAGCGATAGCTACATCTCATGCACACTTTGTAGCCACTGTTAGAGAGTAATATTAATTACTACTTCACACCACTAGGGCCTTTTAGTATAAAGCACTCCTGGGAAGTGGGTTCCCTACGTATAGTCACTTGCACTCCTTTTATGGTCCGACAATTGATTTCCCAAATAATTATACATATTGTACATGCATAGAGAGCTTTTAGCCAGGAGGCTTCGCCCATTGGTCTGGTGAATTGTCATTCAAGTTTGCTTCTACCCACCACAGGATACAACACTTTACCATTGGCTCCCTTCCCTTTGAGTGACTGCCCAAAACCTATGCACATTGTTCACATCCACTCAAAAATAGTTACTTTCTCTTCAGTCACAAACCTTTTCCAAAGTGTGCTTTTTATTTTCAAGAAACTTCTATTTATTTTGCTTGCACTTCACTTTCCCAGTTAGATGGTGATTAATTTCCTGTCTCTTTTACACTATATTGATGCCTGCAGGGGGGCGTGGCTAGCGACCGCCGGGAATGGTCGCTCTCTAAGGCGGCTCTGCAGCCCTCGCCGACTATCCATTAATTGATCCGTTTCCAGCAACAAAGATTCCCTTCTGAGCCTGGGAATCTCCCACAGAGCCGATCCAGCACAGAGGCACTGCACCACAATCTGACCATACCCGCTCCGAAGCTGAACGAAGCTGCCGTGTGAAGGAGCTCCGTGAGGGTCAAGATGGCGGCCTGAGGAACTGTCGGCGGTGCCTGCAGCGATCAACGGCACTACACCCGAGACAAAATCGCCCTCGATCTGGGCTCTGGTTTCCTTCGAGGTCCGGTGGGAGGTGGAGGTGTCAAGCGAGTGCTGTGGTAGGGGGCGCAGCGATGAGGAAGACCCCACGGCCCAACAGAGACTGTGACGGAGCCGGGAAGCCGTAGGAAATCGAGGCCCCGGCTTTGAGGCCTAGTGGCGTGATCGTCTCCCTATCCCTGACTCTGGGCAAGACTGGCGGGTGGCGGTGACGCTAGGCCCCTGCTCCTCATATTGTATGGCAGGAACATACACCGACTGGCACCTTCTCCCTGCGCCTTCTGGCCTGCCCGAGCGCTCCTCCTTGCGGGACGCCGTTGGTGGCAGAGCTGTGACCGGCCCCCTGCACCGCAGTGTCTCCTGCGGATTTGAGAGGTGGCGGACGTGGGCCTCCATGATCGGGCCAGGTGCTAGCCTCCTCTTTCCCACATCAAAGACAGGCAACCGACCTGCAATGCGCCCAGCGGAGAGCTCAATTTAATAGGGCCTTCGAAGCAGCACTCCACAGGCTGCATATCTGCCTCCTTATTAACCAGGCAAACTCACCCTGTTGTGGCCGCGCAGTAGACTGAGTGCCTTGGCAAGAACTGGTGCTAGCTCCCCTCGCTCTATCTTTGGGCCTGGACTGTTGTGGCGCTCCTGAAGAGGCTTCCACGTTGTTTTCCACGGGGGTTTAGAGGGGATCCACTACTGACCCACAATAGCCTTTCTGTGATTTGCTTGGGGACGAGGGGGGCTGTGAATACACCCCCACATGCCACTACAGCTACTTGTTGAACTCACTGATCATCATCACCGATCTGGTGCCACTATTTGACTGAGGGAGACTTTTAGCAGCGAAACAGTCCAGGGGACGATCAAGCTCACTGCCCAGCTACCAGAGCGACCTGGAACACCGACAGGCCGGCGGAGGACAGTTTTTTTCTCCGCGCAGGCGGCAGCGAGTACAGGAGCGTCCTGCTGATTTTGTAAAATCTCTTGTATCCTAATCCCAACGATGGCCAGTAACAGAGGACTTAAAATACAGGCCCAAAAACAACTGGCGAAATTCGCCTGGACCAAACCAGGCGAGGATGTCGACGTGACACCGGGAGAAGACCCCAAAGCCTCCCAGCCTCGCCCTTCCGCCAAAGACCTCACCCTTCAGGATGTTATGGAGGTCATAGCAGGAGTACGGACATCCCTGGAGATCCGCATCAAGGTGACTCTCCTGCGGGCAGACCTTAAGACAATGGACTCTAGGGTTAGAGACGTGGAAACCACTACGACAGCTCTTGTGTCCGACACCTCTACTTTACAATAGCAGGTAGCTCAGCTCCAAAACCAGCAAAAGAAGATGGAGGAGCTCCTCGATGATTATGAAGGGAGGGTGAGATGAAACAACATCCGTATCTTAGGGGTTCCTGAATGGGCAGAGGGGCCGGCAATGGACCTCTTTGTGGAAGAGATGGTGATCAACAAACTCCAGCCCAAACGTCTCTCCAGCTATTTTTCTATCGAACTGGCCCACAGAGTTCCCGGGGGCGTCCAAAGCCCGGAGCTCCTCCTAGGCCCATAATTACAAGGGTCTTTAACTTTCGGGATAGAGACATCATCCTACAAACAGCAAGGGCCGGCCCTCCGCTGAAAATCAACAACGTGGCTGTTACCTTTTTCCCGAACTTTACCACCAAAGTTCAAGCACAAAGACACAGCTTTACAGCGGTCAAAAAAGCTCTATGGGAGAAAGACATAAAGTACTCCATGCTGTTCCCAGCTAAACTCCGGGTTGAATCAGAGGGTAAGGATTGGTTTTTCCTGTCCCCGGAGGAAGCCTGGGAGTGGCTGGAGGGCTGGCGTAGGGTAGGGAGACCAACGGAGGGTCACAGCTACAGGACCCACAACAATAGCCAGCGCATCCTTCCAACCTCAAAGGAAAGCCACTCAGAGGAAGACCCGGACGGAAAACTCGAACTCGCTTAACCGAGCCTCATTTGTTCTAAACAGCACCCTTGGACTATCTACACACTCTCCTACTCTGGAGTCTACAGCCCGCATAGGATGGCTTCCTATGTTATTGTCTGCACTACTTCCACAGCAGTATTGGATGTAACGAGACCGTGCCTCAATGATTCACCATAAGCACGCAAGTATTCATAAGGATTGGACTAGAATTGACTGCTTTTAAGTATAACATTAATATATTACATTGACTAGGCGAGGGATGGAGGCAGTTACCTAGGTACCTCACAAGTGGGGGTGGGCGACAGGTACTCTGCCTTGTAGGGGAGTAGAAAGTTGGAATTCCACTCACAGAGGGGCAGGAAGGGGGGTTCGAGGTGGGGTGGGAATGTGGTTGTGGTTTTTATTGCTACAGATTTTATTGCACAGTGCACCATAACGGACCTAGATCAACTAGGTCAATTTGCTAGAATGCTGGTACTGCTTACGTACTTGAGAGGGCATGACTGGTGGTGATCCACCTTTACTTATAACTTGAAATGCTTTCAGAAATTGGGGTTGCTGTGCATGCCACCAATGGTTGCCTTACACTCCCTCTACGGTCTAGCTGACTACCCGCCATGACTAATACTGGGGAGCCAAAATTGTCCATACTGACGTGGAATGTGAACGGCCTGGACGATAAAATAAACCGGGGGGTGGTTCTGCAGTATCTTAAGAGACAATCGCCAGACCTGATATTATTGCAAGAGACACACCTGGTAGGCAATAGCTGTAAACCCCTGGACAAGTGGGAATACAAGCTTCTGATACATACAGGGTTTACATCCGGATCCAGAGGTATGGGTATCCTTATACGTAGGAACCTTGCCCTCACTCCTACCTGAATGTGGGCTGACCCACAGGGCAGATTTGCTGTGTTGGAGGTGCTCTGGGAGGGCAAACCACTAAACGTGGTGTCGGTCTAGTTTCCACCTGCGCTGGGAAGTGCTGCACTGCAAGATCTGGGTAAAATCTTGATAGATCTCCCCCCGGGCACCCTCATATTAGGGGGGGACTTCAACATGACAATGAACAAGAGGCTTGACAGGAACCCCCGGAAACTTTCCCTCCACCGTGGCATCCAGATGGCAGACTGCGCCCGAGCAATGGGCCTGACGGACATTTGGCGTTCACTGCACCCTTCTATAGTTCACTATGCACACTATTCCAATGCACACAAAAGCATGTCCCGCATTGACTACTTTCTTACCTCCCTTGAGGACTAAGCCACTTCCAACACCCTCATGCACTCCCCAGAGGAATTTCCCATCACTCCCCTCTCTGGGTTGAACTCACTTTTCACCAACGGTATACCCGAGGCTCCATAATTATCAACCCATGGCTCCTTACGATCCCAGATATTAAAGATGACCTCGCGTACCACACTGACCATTACTTTACTGAAAATGTTGGCTTGGTTGATTCGCCGAAGACTGTCTGGGAAGCCTACAAGGCAGTGATCAAGGGACAAGCCTTGGTGTTCCAGAATGGATATATCCAAAACCAAAATAGACGGCTGACACAACTTGAGAGCGAGTTGCTCCAACTAGAAACAAACCATAATGCCTCTCCCACCGCAGCCACAGCCCATAGTCTCATGAATAAACAGCTAGAATATAAAGCCCTAGCACGTGAAAAACCCAGGTGAGGTTGCTCCATACTCGCCATAGGGTGTACGAGCTCGGAGATAGAGCCGGTAAAACGCTGGCGTGGCTGGAGCGACGAGACCAGGCGTCTCGATGAGTCCCTGAAATTCTACTCGAGGACGGGTGACAGATCCCCAGGAGGTGGCGGAAGCAATTGCAGACCACCTAGAAGCAGTGACTACATCCAAGAACGCCACTTTCTCGGAAGATTCACATCAACTCTTGGAAGAAATGGACCTGCCCATGCTGTCGGACAGTAACCGGGAAGCGCTAGATGCAGATATTACAGCAGAAGAGATCTGTAAAGCCATTTTTGCCGTCCAGTCGA
The DNA here is from genome assembly GCF_964204655.1 of Triturus cristatus. NCBI lineage: Eukaryota > Metazoa > Chordata > Amphibia > Caudata > Salamandridae > Triturus > Triturus cristatus. The sequence goes on along the minus strand of NC_140582.1, from coordinate 1,172,978,622 downwards.
AGAAGGCAATGGGACCTAACGGGTTTCCAGTTTAATTCCTTAAGGGGATGGCCACAAAGGTGGCTCCTCACATAAAACACATGTCTGAAGAGAGTCTGCAACAGGGTATTCTTCCACTGGATCAGAGTCTGGCCTCTATAGTTGTAATACACAAAGCCGGGAAACCAGCGACCGCCTGTGGCTCATATAGGCCTATTTCTTTAATAAGCTCCAAAGCCAAGGTGCTGACAAAACTTCTCGCGTCTCGTTTGATCACAGTCCTCCGCTCACTGGTCCATGAAGAGCAGTCTGGATTTGAGCCGGGAGGCAACACCGCCCTCAACATTCGTTCGGGTCCAAAATGTCTTCGGTAGGAAGTCGTATATAGAGGAAGACGCAGTCATAATGTCATTGGATGCCGCCATGGTGTTCGACTCGATAGACTGCCCATACCTCTTCGAGGTTTTGGCCAGATTTAGCTTTGGTCCACGATTTCGACAATGGGTGGCGCTGCTCCACACAGCGCTGCTATGTCAAGTCAGAGTAAATAATCATACATCACGAACATTTGCTTTACAAAGGGGGACCAGGCAGGGATGTCCCCTGTCCCCCCTATTGTTTGCGCTGACTCTTGAACCGCTGTCGGCATGGATACTACGCGACGTGAGGATACGTGGATTGCGCTGGAGCGAAGATAAAGAAGATAGAATATTGTTATACACTGACGATATTCTGGTATATTTGGCGTCTCTACGGGCCTCTATTAACAGCCTATTAAACATTTTTACTAACTTTGGGAAATATGCGGGTTACACCATTAATTGGTCTAAATCTGTGCTATATGTCTTACCCGGGCCCCCGCCTAGGTTGCCTCGTGGCTACGCAATTGAGCTGGCCACGGGGGAGGTTTAAGTACTTGGGTATCTTTGTCACACCTGACTCCAAAACATTCTATGACCAGAATCTTCTGGGTCCCCTCAAACGGTTCCTAGACGACATCAAGCACTGGAGGTCGCTGCCCCTGTCCTTCCTGCGGCCTTGTTTAAAATGCTTGCCCTGTCCGTACCCTATTTCTGATAATTATTTTACCACCATTGAAGGGGAAATACGCACCTTACTATTTGACGGCGGTGCACCCCGCATCGCCCTCCAGAAGCTGACAAAAGTGTAGTATGATGGTGGGATTGCTCTTCCAGATCTGCGCTTTTACTATTGGGCCTCGCAACTGGTGGCAATTAATCATTGGATCTATGGCTCCCCGTCGAATCCATCTTTCCAGTTAGAAAGGTATCAAACAGGGCGAGAAGGATACATGGGTGCCCTCTACACCAATGTCCAGAGGGGACGTTATCTGGGATCCATGTCACAAACCGTAGCCATTTGGCACAAGGCCACAAAATGCCTCTTGTGGGCGGGTAAATTCACGAAAGCCACACCTCTGTGGTCCTCTCAGCGGTTAGGATTGCTCTGCCATCACACAGGTTTTGACAAATGGGACACCATTGGCATAAAGACCATAGGTGACTTGGTCTGCAGGGGCAAACTTCTCACGTTTAAGGAACTACAAGCCAAATATGCTCTTGCACCCGGGGAGGTGTTTCGATAGCTACAGATTAGGCACGCCCTTATCACGAAGATTCTGGACTTGACTTCCCTACCAGACTCCTCCCCTTTAGAGGTCCGTTTGCTTTCAGAACCTCTCTTAAACAAAGCTGTCTCCTGTACCTATGGCAAACTTTGTAATAATTTACCTGACTCCTTTCCGACCCTTTGAGATCGCTGGCAGGTAGACGTAGAACCAATAGATGACAAGGACTGGCAAACAGCGTTAATGTCCCCCAGAGAGACAGCCATAAACCATTGCTTTCGCCTCATACAACTAAAGATTCTACATAGGTCCTACCTTTCTGGGGTGCTATTGGCCAAAATAGAAAGTCGTGCGGATGCACTGTGCCTCACGGGCTGACGCCACGAAAGCACCTTTTATCATATCTTGTGGGACTGTCCTGAAATACGCTCACTGTAGGGGAGTGCAACCAAGAAAATGCAAGACACGTTGGGTAAACAGATCCAATTGACACCGAGGTTGGGGATCTGAACATATGGGAGGCCACAGATTTGACAGAACTCGAGCAACAATGGACCGCACTGGGGTACCTGCTAGTCAAACGGGCTATAGCGATGTTTGGGGATCCAATAGACGGCCCTTAACAGTTGGCTGGGTGGCGGAGATGGATAGATGGATAGATGCATGATAGCGGAGAACTTAGGGTCTGCCCCTAGAAATGGGACAAGAAATGGGGGGATTGGAATGCCTGTAGAGAGGAAATTTGTACCTCACCGACAGCAGACATGGCAATGCTAAGACGGCCAGAACTATAACCTCTCAAAGTACAGAATGTATACAGTCCATTCACATTGTTGAATTGTATTTCACTGCAGCAGAAGGAACATACTGTCTTGTAATGAGGACTCTATGCTTTCAATTTCAATAAAATTGTTATATTAAAAAAAAAAAATAGATGCCTGCAATTTCATTGTTTGATTGGGTGATGATTTTATCTGGTCTCCTCTTAAAAATTAATGCTAAAAGGTGTAATGTAAGGTGTATTTGTAGAGCGCCGCTTGTCACCAGTGAGGGTATCCAGGCATTGGGGCACAATTGAAAACCTTTTTTTAAATAAAAGAAAACACATATTGCTAGTAAAACAACCACATCAGTAAAGGTATTTTAAATTAAACATTTTTATTGCAAACATATGATGGCCACTTATGCGCCAATCTATTTTTTCTTTTTGTAAAATATGCTAGTGATAGATAAAAAACCATTGCAGAAGCAGTCCAAAGCAGGTCTATTGGCTTTGTCAATACGATTTTGAATACGTGGTTAAATAGTGTTTCCTAACAAAACAGCAAATATGAGCAGAGGCATATGGACACTAATTATTTTGGAACGTGGAAATAAATAAACAATACAATCACATAGAAGCGTACTACTATCTACCTATCCACATTACAGGCGCATATGTTGATTTTGAGCGAGTGTCTCCATAAGTCCAAAAAAGTTCTCTCTTCCAGATTGTTTTGCTGCACCAAAGTGACTTGTATTCTCCATTTCTAATTTCTTGGAAATATAGTCATTGCATGTATCACTTTTCAGGCCCTGAGCCTCACATCCTTTATTGAAGAGGGCAGCCCCAGCAGAAGCCAACATGTGTCATGGGGCTTGGACAGAACCCAGTCACATTTGTTCTTGCCCTTTACATTCCTTGGGCTGGGTTACGAAGACATTCCCGTGTGCATCTCGTATACATACATACTCACACATCATACTTTTCTTGCAGCGGAAGGGATACCCCATGGCGTTCATGTCTTTGGAAGTTTTGAGAACACCCAAAATGTACAGTTTTATCAGTATTCCCCAACTTTTCATTAGATCAGTCCCATCTTGAAAACAGTGAGAGATTTACTCCTATCAAGGCTAAGAGGAAATCAATTTCCAGGGTGTGATTGGGAAATCAACACTCCTAACATTGCAGGGGTCTATGGGAAGGGATTTCTCTGGAGGAAAATCTTTTCACCATGGAGGGATTCAAATGTAAGAAGTGCAAGTGCGCTCAGTCAAGGCATGTTCCCATGTGTTGATGTACACACGCCGTGTACATCTACTCTTCGATTCAAATTGTCATGAATGGGAAGTCGCAATGCTTTCACGTAGTACTCCTGGGAATCTGTCACAGTCATAGCTTCCCACTCACTCCTAGAAACCTTGGTGAGTTGTGAAAAAAGAGAAATTCACTTACAGTGTGGAAAAAAACTATCTAAGGAAACACTTTTTCACTTTTTTGGGTGAGTCAGGCTCCTCGGCTGTAGCCTTATCCTACAATACAGGAGATTACAATTTATTTCTTTGCAAATAAGGCTAAAGGTGGAAAATTAAGTCAGGTGACTGCAAGTACCAGGATAGAAAGGAGTATGCAGGAAGCTTAAGTGCAAGGTGATTTTTTCTCTGTCTGGCTCCAGAAGCATAGTGGCCTGTGTGTTCTTTCGTTCCCCCAGAACACCTGAGGTGGAAGCCATAAATCACTTTCTCTGCTGTCATGTTTTAGCCATGACGTTCAACAGGAAGTGTAAAAACACTGCCTTCTTACAACAAAACCTCCTGCAAGGTCTGGACTGGGATTCCCATCTTGGATATGGTCAGCCAATTTCCTACACTTGTCTGATGAGCGCATTGATCAGGTGAACGCACTTTAATCGACTATGAATAATTGAGCGAACTGCCTCTCACCCTCTGAGCCTGTCGGGGCAGCACTCCTTGTGCTGAAGACATGAGACCCCTGAAAGACACTCTTGGCATTTTGGCCTTCAAGCGCTCTATTTACACCCATTTTGAGGCAGGCGCTGTCAGTTTTTTGGCACTGCCCGCGCTTCTAGAAATGGCTGCCACTCACAGTTGTATCAGGCGTGTTGTTTCTCGGCTACGGTTAGAATAACAAGGCCCACCACACCCTTAAAATCCAGCACTGGGGGCCTGGGACCGGCTGAGATGTGGCACGAGCCGCCATTTTCTCCTCAGCCCTCATTCGTCGTCATGGCTGAGAGGGATTGAGGCGGGAAATCAATCTTTACCGAGTTTCATTGAAAACACAGCTTATGACCAGCAATTAGCGATGTTTGTGTCTGCAGACGCGTGCAACCAAAACAGAGCAGGATTGGAGAGAAAAAAAAGGGGCCCTCCTGTGGAAGGAAGTATTTTAGAGTCAAGTTTCAGTGAAAATAAGTAATTTCGAGTGTTTGCTCAGCGATGATTTATTTTATTTATGTGATGACCCCGAGCTCAGGGTCAGTGGTTAAGGTTACAGTAGGAAGCCCCTAATTGTTGCACAGACAGAAGTCAACAAACCACAGGCACTAGCAGGCCGACATTTTAATGGGGCTAGCACACTGCACGCTCTGTGAGGCTGCCTGCGCGCCTTACTGAGTCTTTTAACGACTTATGGTACAGGGTTAAGGTCTGGAAGGATGGGCAAATAACATGAATTTGGGGCATATAGCAGTCAGTAAAGAGTTGGTGCAAATTGCACATGCTTTAATAGCACATATGCAAATTAACCCTTAGGTGGCATGGCCTGCTACATGCAGGAGCAAATTGCACCCAAAATACCTTCAGTCCTGAGCAAGAGGAAAAACCCCAAAAGGCCACAATTCAAGCTACAAGCGTGTCGTACACTTTCTGGAGAGGGTCATAACTTGAGTGTGTACCAGCCCTTAACAGGTCATGATGTCTACAGACCTAGGGCCCGATTCACAGAACAAACTTAAGACTAAATCCTAAACTTAGTACCATTCTGGTATTCACAGAATGCACTTAGTACTTCTGGTATTCACAGAATGAACTTACTACTTTTGCTATTCACAGAATGAACTTAGTACTTTTGCTATTGACAGAATGGATTTACGACTCCTAAACTTACGTTCGCACTCGGGCCGGAAATTCCGGGCCGGAGGCGGAGCTTCCGGCCCGGAGGCGGAGCTTCCGGGCCAGAGGCGGGGCTTCCGGGCCGGAGGCGGAGCTTCCGGCCCGGAGGTGGGGATTCCGGCCGATTTAGCTATGGCTGAAATCTCAACCTCCGGGCCGGAAGCTCCGCCTCCGGCCCGGAAGCTCCGCCTCCGGCCCGGAAGCCCCGCCTCCGGGCCGGAAGCTCCGCCTCCGGGCCGGAATTTCCGGCCCGAGTGCGGACGTAAGTTTAGGAGTCGTAAATCCATTCTGTGAATAGCAAAAGTACTAAGTTCATTCTGTGAATAGCAAAAGTAGTAAGTTCATTCTGTGAATACCAGAAGTGCTAGGTGCATTCTGTGAATACCAGAATGGTACTAAGTTTAGGATTTAGTCTTAAGTTTGTTCTGTGAATCGGGCCCACACTCTTTAATGCGAGAATGTGGGGCATATATACAAGGGCATAGCGCCACTGGAGTGTCACTTTTTCCGATGCTTAGGTGGCGCTGTGCCCTGCTCCATATTTACAAGACTGCGCTAAGCCACTTTGCGTGGCTTAACGCCACCTTGTAAATATGGCACTCCTCGACGCAGTTTTCTGCAGAAAAGGGCGAGCAATGGCTGCTGCTGTGGGTGTTTCCACACAACACCCATTGCTTTTTGAGACTGCCTCAGATTTACAAAGAGGTGTTAATGTGGCACAACTAGGAGAATCACTTTTATTTCTCCTTTTTTTTTGCTCCGTGTATGTGTACAAGGAGCAAAACACAATTTTTCTTAAAACAGAAATAAACAGTCCATGATGGCCACTAATAATGCGCACACAAGCACAGAAGAAATGTGGGGGAAACGAACACACAGTAGCAAAGCAAATAGGTGTCATCGAAATGACCTATTGGCTTTGTCAGGCTTTGTTTGTGGAACCCTTCATATCATTCTTTTGCCATTTCTAAGCTCTTTTAATTAACAGGTGTCACTATCACCCAGTGAAGGCAGAAACATGAGTCAGCTCCGCCAGGTTTAGAACTCAGGACCTGTATATCACTCCAAGTTTGAGCAGCAAGCCTTCACCTCACTGAACTATTGTTCTGGTTATTACATAGTTGTTAACTGCTAGATAATATCAACAAGCAACTTACAAATATGTTGTACTTTAATTAAATAAACAACATGTCATAGATATCAGATTATAACTAACCCGTCGCCAATGGCTTGTAAACAATAAACATTACCATAGAAAGGAGAAAGAGAAGAACAAAGAATGAAAACAGGAAAAGGTAATGGTCAGATATTGGAATGAGGAGAAAGAGAGGCAGTCTTAAGCAACAGAAACAGACATGTTTAAATGTTTACGTCAATCTAAAATTCCCTGAAGGTCATTGGGATATCATTTGACTCAGCATTTGTAGATCTGAAGGGCATCTCTGTGTGTTAAAAGGTCTTGATTAAGGCCTCATCAGTTGGCCTAAAGTTGGTATGGAAGTGGCGGCATTGTCTGGATGCTGTGGTCCGAGATGCCCCTTGTATATCATTCATTACAATGCGGCAGAGGATTACTGTGCTATAAAATGTATTCTCTCAGTGTGCTGTACATAACGCATGAAACGCGAGATGAATCGCAAAGGTATTTGAAAATGGCTCTTACCATGTGGCTGCTGCTTACCCACATATTTCTATCCTGTGCAGGTTTCGAGGACTACTTGACGGCACTGCTGAAGGTGAGAAAACCTTGTGTGGACAGTACCATGGTGGGAACCAGAACCTGGTTCTCTTCGGTGGCAATGAAGATATATACAGAGGCACCTATTAAATTTACTGTTTTATTAAAACGTTTTGTCCACCAAATGTTTGATTTTGAAATGTTATGTTAGGAAGGAACCACCCTCCGTCCATGGATGGATGGATGGCTGTGCCATTCAGAAGCCGGTGTCTGGAATGAGACAACAGCATGTAAAGAAGATGTGTTGTTACATTGTATGTGACCACTCATCCCCATGAATGTCACTCGACATCTATAGAACCTATGGGAGACTACTGATCACCTTCTTGATTATTGCACCTGATCAACCTTTTTGTTTCTTTTTCTAATTGTCTTTTCATATGTTTTGTTTCCTGTACTTTCTTGGGGAAGAAGAGACCTGAATGGTTCTTCTGTGTCATGGTAGCTTTCGAGTGTCTTCTTGGCCAGCCCTGGTTAGTCACTTTTGTGGTCAACACAAAACAATGTAAGAGATCAACAGCCCAGTTTCCACTCACTTTATACACTGTGTTCATTGCAGTTAGTGGTGCAGTAATACACATGTAGCTTTAACGTACATTAGTAAGATGCAGTTTCTATGTCTGGGGCTCATCAAAATAAGAAGGAATAAAAAGGTTGAAGTGCCTCCAGAAAGAAAGAAACACAAACAACAACAAGCAAACCCGGTGAGTACAGCAAGTTTCATCAAGTGAGACAAGAATGGCCAACAAGAACAGTCAGGTGGTGCTCCGGACAATCCTACTCCAAGTGACGGATGCCGTATACCATGAACATGTCACCCTGATCATGGGGTCTCAAACCAAGCAACATTCATTCAGAATCTACTATTATAGCATGGGGATCTTGTATGTTTACCTCAAATGTGCTCTGTGTAAAAAATGTGTGAGCTGTGGGGAGAAAACAGCACACGTGGCCATGAAGGAGAGGAAAATGCCAAGAAATTATCAAATACCTAAGGTGCCAGTGAAAGACTCCTTCTTTTTCAGAAGGCAAACATCTTGTGGCACTTGGATTGTGATTGACAGTGAACAAGAAGAGATCCATCAGAGACCACCTGTATTGACATTATTGGCTTTCCCCTCACCAGGAGAAAGCAGGCACACCTCTGATGTGCCCTTGATTAGGCATGGCAGAGGTGTTTATGGCCCTATCAGCAGTGCTGTCTTCATTGGCAGCAGTTGAGGCACTGAGCCCATGGGAAGTGCCAGTTAACCAGTTTAAAGGTAGAGAGATGAATGCAAGACCTGCCATCTTGAAAATGTAGATCTAATCTCTTTTCCCCTTGTGCATCACAGCCCAACATTAACTGGGTGCCTGTAGCACAGACCAGGACGGTGTGTGCTACTACTTTAAGCGGGCTTTCCCATGGAAGGTGCAAACCGCCCCTGTACTGTAGACATCGGGTTAGTGAAAAGCTGACAAGCTGTTTCAAGCCATCAGTCTGCTTGTTATTGTAGACGCGATCTGATCACATTTTGAAGGGGAGAAAGGAGCCCTCCACCCACAAGATGCATCCAGCGAGTGACCGAACTCCTCTGCAGGGACGCACACTTTGGGTCCTAATGACCTTCTCCCAAGGTGTGCATTAGGGGGTGCATCATCTGTGCATCACCTCTTTTTAGCGCAGTCTGTGCACCTTCTGATGGGTAATTTATCTTTCCACCCATGCCTGTAATACAGCACGGGCACAATGGCAAGGAGTCTCCTCATTTGCATGGGGCCTTGTCCTATCTATTTGGGGGAGACCCTCTTGTGATATGCTAGTGCACTTCTAGTGCCAGAGTGAACCATGGGAAGACCCTCTTGTGATATGCTAGTGCACTTCTAGTGCCAGAGTGAACCATGGGAAGACCCTCTTGTGATCATACTAGTGCACTTCTAGTGCCAGAGTGAACCATGGGAAGACCCTCTTGTGATATGCTAGTGCACATTTAGTGTCAGAGTGAACCATGGGAAGACCCTCTTGTGATCATGCTAGTGCACATTTAGTGACAGAGTGAACCGTGCTACAGAAAGGGCCGTGCTGGGATCTGCCATCCCCTTCTGTACTGTCAAGTGCCCCCGGGCTCAAACAGTGGGTGATCCAGGCCCATTGCGCCCTGGGCCACTTGTATACTATGGCCCCTGGAGCTAAGATCTCAAGTATTTGAGTTCACCTGAAGCTACCAAAGTTCACCTGTCCATACCAGACGTACATGAGTGTGCCAAGTGTTAAATACCAGGCACTCAGGAGCCAACTGTAGTGCTTCACAATCAAGCATGAAAAGGGCAATCACTGGCAAAGCACTAAATGCAGAGAGGTCTTCAAAGACATGGAGGAATGCCCTAGTTATTTGTGCCAAGCTACATTATGTGACTCTACAGTCACCTGCAGTCTGATCCACAGAGCCTTGGGCCAGATGTACTAAGCATTCTTAAGGTCACAAATGCTCCGATTGAGCATGTGCTTTATTGCACATCTGTTCCTTAGATTATAATAATCTCATTTTTCTGCAAGCACAGCTCCAGTGTGAAGCCTAAGAGCGACACCTGCTGGAGTGGCAGAGTAAAAAGTAGGGAAGAGATGAGACCTGTGGTCTGGATGAAGGGGCAGTGTTTGTGGCCCAAGGCCTACCAGGCCTGAACAGGAAATACATTGAAGGAACCTTGGGGCATATTATCAAGACAGGTGATAAAATTATAGCCGCTTTAGCGGCAGAAAACTGCCGCTAAAACGTCGATAATGGGCTTGATAATATGCTCTATGGAATTCCAATTGAAGCCCATGTTAGATGTGAAGGACATCTAACCTGAGCTTCAATTGGGATTTCATAGAGCATATTATCAAGCCCATTATCGCTGTTTTAGCGGCAGTTTTCTGCCGCTAAATCGGCGATAATTTTATCGCCTGTCTTGATAATATCATATGCCCCCATCTGCCTTATGCCTGGAAACCTTCAAAGGACCAGGGACAAGTGAAAGGAGCTGATACATTTACAGTTTTTATTTAATGTGGTCATGAATAACCACCATAGTCCATACTCATGCTAACTCTGATTATAAAGGTAGCCATCTCTAAGGCGAGACAAGACTGCTTGTCATCCTGCTCCACTGAAATGGTGTAAATTGTTGTTACTTTTGAAGACCATTTAGTGTCTTCTCCCATCATCTTACCCCCGCCATCTCCGTTTATATTGCTTAGAATCTGGTCATGTGACACATTCTAGAAACATCTTTAATTATCATAGCAGAGCTTGGAAATCTTGTCTCCATAGCATTTGTCAGGGAGATCTCCTTGTCACTTTCCTGTGATTCACAGACACTTATATTTGTAATGAGTATTTTTTCAGACTCAGGGAAAACATGAGGTTTGAGAATTCTTCCCCCCTGCTTGCCAAAGGTTTAGAGGACTCAATTCATGGTCAGGCCAGAAGGAGCCATGTGGAAGAGCGATGGATGCATGTCCAGGGTTATCCTATGCACGGCACGCTTTGAGAAGCTCTCGGGCGCACATCTTTTACTACGGCAGTGTATGGAGCAAGAGTGCCTGATAATGTGCACAATGTATCAGAGAATGTGCCTGCCCTTTGCACTATCGCCTCGGCAGCCCGAATTGAAAGAAAAGGCGACTTGGTAGGTTTAAAAGGAAGGTCCTCACACCAGTAGGTCTGGAATGAGCTGGTCAGGGTTTTCTACCCTCCTCATGCCAAAGGGACTCTTAAGTCAATTCTAGTGAACTGGACTGCAAGATCCTAGTGGCTCATGTATGGTTCGCTTCCTTGGGATGACACCCACAGAAGTTTCAGTATGTCGAGTCCTGCTCCCTGTCTTCTTCGCCAGCGGCTTACTCCTGTCTGCATATGAAGTCTGACAGCCTCCTCTTCTGCTAAGGTAGTTGGAACCCGCAGCGATTCTCCATATCCTGAACTTGGACCAATTCATGAGAATGCACTTTGGCAACAATCCTCTGTGTTGCTGCAACAGAGCCTTCACATGAAAACCTAAAATATTGAAGTACAAATGGCGGCCGTAAAAATGGCAGGATTTATTCTAGCTTTCATGGACTTACAGGAAGCCTGGGTCAACTGAGAGCAAGGTTACATTTACATTTTTAAATGTCAGCCATCTCTGAGAGCAGTTTAAACAATTCTTTCCTTGTGTCTCCAGAGCCAGCATTTCAAAGGGTTTCAATGAAGCCGGTGCCCTCCATTTGAAGGGTTTATATTGGTGTTATTATGTGTGCTCACCTGTAGGTGCTGGCTCCATGTGGTGTGTGAGGATACCTGGAAGGAAGCATGTGTGAAGGTATGGTTACCGCTTAGGACTCGGCAGGCATGGGTGACAGTGAGGGGTGACGCTCCAATACCCTCGCGCTGGCTCCATCTCAGTGATGGAAAGGCTGGTGCTCCTTGCAAAGTTTCAGCACTGCCTGGGGAAAGCAGTACACAATGGCACCCTGAAGATGAACTACATATCCCGGCAGGCAATGCACTGCCAAGGCGTTTAGAGCCGTCATCTTATATCATATATACGGTTATAACTTCTCTTGTGGTCCAGAGCTTCATTTCTAGGCAATCGTGATACAATGTTGCTGCCAATTAGAGTTGTTTGAATAACATTGGGAACACACTGAAGTATTCTGAAAGTGTAATCCTGTTGTGGAAACAGACTTTATACTTCTGTGATCATTTACCTTGAACTTTTATAATGCATGTAGGAATGTTGCATTACATGTAAGGTTACCATGTACAACTATAAAAATATGATAAAGTCTCTGCATCATTTTAAAACAGGGTTTTTGTCTAATATGGACTTTTTTCACCTTAGTACACAACATTATATCACTGCATTGAGTGGCAAGTCAGTTGTCATGCGTACCCTCTATGTGGCGTAAGTTAATATTAGACATGCCTACATTAAACTCTGTTAAATCAAACACAAAATAATTTTTGAACAGCGCACATCCTGAACACGTGTATTTGAAGTGCTATCTCATATGTGGTAGTGGAAAAAGAGGCAAGGAGATATTAAACAATTGCCTAGGATCACTCAATTTGGTCAAGCAAGGAAGCTGGGATTGATCCCATGTTTTCTGGTTTCACATTGCGCAAATCAGCCACTACATGGGTTTCTCTTTTCCTGTATCGTTCCACTTCAAAGCTAATGCCTTCTCTTTACTTCTTGGCATATGAGGGCAGATCGTGGGTGGCAGACAAAAGCCACATGAAGGCCCAGCTTGTTTTAGGCTCGAGGGATACAAGAGGACCTCGAGATGAGTGTGAGCCAGGCATCTGGCTCACACTTGGCTTGATTCTTCAGTGGCTTGCTTAGACTTATCCAGTGATTAATTTGAGCCAGTGGTTTCTGGTACTCGGTACCAGCACTGAAATGCCAGCATCAGCACTTATGACAGTCTGCCACATGGCGGTGCTGTCTGCCTAATCAGGGATCAGCACAGCAACAGCTGTTTGTTCATTGAATATACATTAACAATGAGTAATGCCTACCACCGAAGCCGTTCTTATAGTTTTGGGGACCTGGAAAAGTATGAATTTTTACACTTGTCAGAGTGTGGTGTTTAGTAGTGGTGTTGGTATAGTTACTGGCAGTAGTGGCAGAGGCAATGGATGGTGCAAGCTGTAGTGGCCTCCTGAGGGGGCCCTCGCACTTATTTGTTTTACAAATTAAGCACTGACTTCATCACATAAGGACAAATAAGGATAAACGTTCTCATTAGTGACCGGACTATGGGAGGAGAGAACACCTAGTTCTATTTATTGGGTTGCAGTCCTGAGTTTTTTTAATCACATTTGTACTATCGGTGTTTGCTTTGTTTTATATTCTTCCTGTCCTCTGTTACAAAAGGAGCTGAGAAATAGGTTTAGGAAGTTTTTGCCCGGGCACACAATTTGCAGAAGGGGAGACTGGGATCGATAAAAACCATGGGCCTGATTCACAAAGGTAAACTTACATTTTTGTCTAAGTTTACAATTGTTTCCTATTCACAAAGGTATGTTACGTTATGACTGTGGAGTCTCCCCACTCTTGGTGGAGACTCCACACATAAAAAGATAGGGAAGGCCGAGCCTGTTTCTCAGCACTCCTAATGTATACAGATAAGGGAATAAAGTTATAAGGAGACTGAGAGGCCGAAGATTCTTTTTCATTCTAATTCTATAATCAAGTAACTTCCTTTGTGCACGTTAACTCGCTAAAAGCCTAGAAGGCTTACTCCTGGATGTGGGAGAGGTACATCAACCCAGATACAGATTAACACACTTTTGTCAAATAAACTGCCCTGATTACAAATTTGTCAGAATGTTCTGACCGCTATCTAGATCCCTAGATCCCTGTTTGTTCAGCATTAGGAATTACGAGTTAGGTGGTATTTACTGCATCTGGTAATTATTGGTTGCATTAAATATCTCAACCTTTGCCAAATTTTGTCAGGTCAAACCTACCTCAATTTGATATGGGACAAGTGTATGGTATTAACCTTACCATGCAGTTTTGGTGCAGTAGGCATCGAAATCTTCATGTTAAATCCCCAAAACTTGTGTTAGGTGTATTTTATCACACCCGATAAATAGCACACCTCATGATATTGTTATTTATCAGGTGAGGAAAATAGCACCTTTATCCCGAGAAACTCGGAATCAGGGCCTAAGTCAGTTCTGGTGACTCCTCAAAGTAACGCTGCGACTCACAGTCCACACCATGTACATGCTTCACTCGCCGTAAGCCCAACGTCCACTGACGTCCCCAACTTCCACCCTGCTGGTATTATATGCAGCCCCTGGTCACTCTATAGACCATACTTTTTTGCCCCCGTGAAAATGTTTGTGAGTACCCTATGGTGAGGTGAAATTGCAATCGGAGCAGGCAGACGTTAATTGCGGCCTGATCTAGTAGCTCGATGTTTCATGTAGAGCAGCGGGAGGACGGCTTCAAGGTTCTCAAGAGGAAAGTAGCAGTGCTGACGAGTGCACTGACATGCGGTTCCAATGTTACTCTAGCTTCACGTATGACTTGAAAGATTATGACCTTCACAGCTGTTTTACCACCACCATTACCATTATTAATGATGACTACCACCATTACCACCACTGTCAATCCCACCACCACAATTACTTCCACCAGCATTGCCATCAACACCATTGCCACCAGGATTGGCAACAGTATGATTTACATCAACACCACCACCATTACTATTACCACAAGCATCATTACCACCAACATTACCATTATTAATGATGACTACCACCATTACCACCACTGTCAATCCCACCACCACAATTACTTCCACCACCATTCCCACCACTGTCAATCCCACCACCACAATTACTTCCACCACCATTCCCACCACTGTCAATCCCACCACCACAATTACTTCCACCAGCATTGCCATCAACACCATTGCCACCAGGATTGGCAACAGTATGATTTACATCAACACCACCACCATTACTATTACCACACGCATCATTACCACCAACATTACCATTATTAATGATGACTACCACCATTACCACCACTGTCAATCCCACCCCCACTATTACTTCCACCACCATTCCCACCACTGTCAATCCCACCACCACCATTACTATTACCACAAGCATCATTACCACCAACATTACCTCTAGCACCATCATTACCATAACCACCACTTCTACCAGCAACATGTCCAGGTGTGCAGGGGGCTCTCAAATCTCCTCAAAGGCTAAGTGTGTTGTGTCCTGGCATAGAGTGAGGCTGCATGACCCGTGCAGCTGCCGGGCACTGCTCCATGACAATGGGCCACGGTTGATTTCCTTACCAGTCTGGCCAGTATGTTTAGGTCTAGGCTGGTATAAATATTGAGAAAAGTAGCAAAATCCAGAATTTCTAACTTCTGAAACATAAAGTATATGAGCCCATGCTTAAAGGCATCAGTTGAAAAGTATTTGAAAGCTCACTCAATCATTTCAGAATGTTTACTAGAGCAAACAGAGGGATAATTGGCGTTTTACAAAGGAATCCTGACAACCTTTTCACCGACCAGCTCCTGGCTGCTCCACAATGGCAAAATGTACTCAAATGGCTGGCATTGTTTTTTAAGAAAGGTGACAATCAGCCTCTTAAAGACCAAAGGGTAGTCTTGGCTATGCTCTGGTTGGAGAAGGATAAAGTCCTCCAACTACAGATGTGGACTGGCCTTTCTGCCACTTTACCAGTAGGCTGCAGGCCAGGGGGTGGTTTCAGACTTGGCTGGGCTGCCAGGACCCAGTTCTGAAAGCCTCTCTCTCCAGTTTAGTCGCGGGTTCCTGCATTGTGGGGCAGGTTTGAACACTTGTGCCTAGTTATGATTTTGGCTTCCAGTCTAACCAGCTGGAGCTCACATGTGCCAAATTTGAAGCTCACATGTGCAAGGCTTTGTGTGACAATTTCTGGCCTACCTTTTGAATTAAAGCCACTATAATACACGATGCCACACATTGACCAGTATAATTACTGGAGGGCAAAATACCCCTTTTTTAGGACAGGTCTACAGCTAGTTTTGAAAAGTTTTAGAAACAACAAAAACCCTGCCTCACTAAAACATTTCTAAAACCTACCCCACCCACCCTTAAAATTCCCCATTACTATGACGAGTTCTCTATATGATGACTGTTACTCCAACAGCCATGCAGAAGAACAATCTCTCAGCTCCATACTTCTTTGCTAACAATTCTCTAATCTCCATTAAATAGTATTTATTCCCTAAAAAAGACAAATGAACTTTGTCTTGTCTAAAAAAGGAAAACATCCTGCAGTATAAAAATATGTTGCAACAAACTTATACCATTGTCCTTACAAAAACTCCCTATTGACCTTGTGTCTAGCTTTTTCTTTTTTTTTAAACTGATTTTATTTATATTTAAAATAACAAAAATACAAAATAATAGCCAGCAGACATATCTCCCACACCTTTCAGCAAGTGGAATAAACAGTGATTACAATTGGTGGGGTTGATGGAGCAAGATTTCGTAGAAAAGAGACTTGCTCGGATGCAATCCACTTCTTTAATTTACTGACAAAGTTATTAATGAGTGTTGTGAATAATTAACCCTTTCGCTGCGGCGGGAATTCCGCCGCAGCGCTGGGGGGGGTTTGGGGGCAGCGCGGTGGCGCGGTGCTCATGACGGAACCGCTCCGTCATGAGCCGCGGTTGAGCTGTGCTCATGATGGAGCGGTTCCATCATGACTCCGCCCACTGCGCTAATCGCCCGCACAGGCGGGGAATTAGCGCCGCGTGGGCGGCGCGGCCGCCAACGGCCGCAGCATGACGGAACCACTCCGTCATGAGCACACGGCGACCGTGGCTCATGACGGAGTGGTTCCGTCATGAGTGGGGAAGGGGTTAATAGGCACCACATGAACACGCAGGTTAGTGAAGCTTGCATATGTGTGTACTAATGTGGATAACAATGAAGATGGATTAATTCCGCTTTAACCGGGGAACTTTTGTGCGCATGCGTCAACTGCATCTACGTAGTATGACGAGTTAATGCTTGGAGGGAAATTCTGGCGCATGAGCAGAAGACACTAAAATGGAGTCTGCTTACTTGAAACGAAAACAAGCTACTTTACTAATGCTAATGCGGAAAAAGTATTAATAAGTAAAGGAGATAGAGTAGAGGTGGGTGGTATACAGTGCGACTACTTTATTTGTGAAATTAATATTTGCCTTTCTGACTATATTACTAATGCGTATTTGGGCCTCTCTCGCATAACTGAATAAGGCTGAGTCACGTGAAGTCTGCGCATGTCCACTGAAAGGGAACCCGGAACAGTGACTGAGAAGTTGAATGCAAGCCAAAGGACAAGTGTTACAGCATGAGAACGAATGGGGCAGAAGTTCAACAATGAAGAATCGTATTAATAAAGTTATTAAATTGCTTCAAAGTGGACTAAGAGAGGGGTGTGATCAAGCCGCGGACCAAGATGGCCATGCGGCTCTGAGCTCCGTCAGCCGGTCCCGGTCAACAGCATCTGTCTCCCGATAAACTGTCTGCTATGGCATCGCAGTCCGCTCCACCAACTCTGCAAGCGCTGGTGCAGCTGAGATGCTTTCCCGCTCCTTCGTAGCTGTTGGCAGTCTGGAGAAATTGGCTCCGTTACACTGAGGGGTGGTGCCGGTCCCGTAATCCCAACCTGGCTGTAGATGGCCTCCACAGCCGGAATCGGAGTCTTCGTCATCACGGAGGAGGTGGCGGCACACTGCTGATTACCACTCTGTGGTTAGAGCTCCGCTTGCATGGCCTTCCCCCCTCCTGTTCAGATCCGATATAGCTGTTGCCCCCCCTCCCCACTCCCTGGTCCCACCTAGGACACGCGTGTGTCATCATTAATGCTTCCGAGGGCCCCGAGGTGACAGGGACCTCGGGTGGGCCTGGGAGGCAGCCTCCCGGCTGCGCTTTCGGGTCTGTTGGGTATGGAATGTAGCCTTTGCCCATGAGCCCCACCCGGACACTGCTACAGTCCTCATCCCGGGCCGCCTCTGTGTTTGCGCAACGCTGCTCGCTGAGAGGCTTTTGTGACACGGTGCCTTGATCCCTCTGCCTGTGACTGGGCCGGGGCCACGCTGACTGCATTGCATCGCCCACGGAGCCCCAATTCGGCCAGACGGACGACCCACAACACAGAAAGCTGTGTGGGACTGACTTCACTCTGCATTGCCTGGCTCCTCAGTGCCTCCGGGCACCTACACACGGCGGCCCTACTAGATACTCCGCTCGGACACAGCGGTGCTCTCACCTCAGTCGTACCCTCAGGACGATTGCGCAGGCTGGCACCTGGTGACTCCATAAGTTCAGCTGTGTGCCTACAGTTCTTCGCCACTGCTGCCCCCACGCTGCCATCCCGTAAACCCCCCGCTGCCACACACGTCACATATTGCCGTCACTTGGCCTGTTTGCTCTGGATTAGTCTACATTAGCAGGCTGTACGCCTCTCCCCACATGTGAGACGCCAGGGGCAGGAAGGACCCAAGGCAGAGGGTATTATCATTCAGCAAAGCAACGGACAAAAGGCACAGGACTCCAGAAGCACAATGGCGGAGGGAGGCCAGGAGGCGACCGCCATTGTGGACTCTGCCACCACCCAGACCGCCTTGTTGGCGGAGATGAGAGCTGGCTTTAAGTCACTGGATGGTAGGTTCAACATATTAGACAAAAGCTTAGATGCTATGGGGGCCAAGCTGGGCACACACGAGCGACGACAGGACACAGTGGAAGGTAGAATTTCTGATCTCGAGGATGGGGCAGCTCAGTCCCTCAAACAGCTGGAGCATGTGGAGAAAATCCTGAAAGATATCGCCATAAAGAACGAGGATATGGAACCTTCGAATTCTTTGGGTCCCGGAGTCCACAAACACGGGGAGGATGGATCTTTTTGTGGAAACAATGCTTACTGACATATTTGGGAAGGAGGACTTTACCACCGGCTTTGTAGTTGAACGTGCTCATCGGTTACTGGGCCCCCGCCCAAACCCAGGTTGTCCGCCGAGACCCATCAACGCACGTATAATGAACTTTCGGGACAGAGACACTGCACTCCGACTAGCCCGGGAGTGTGGGTCACTTACCTGGCAGGGCTCCAGGGTTGCACTCTATCCTGACTTTACCATGATGGTTCAAGAAGCAAGATGTAAATATTGTGGAGTCAAAGCTACTTTACGTAACCTGGGTTTGCGATATGGCATGTTGTATCCTGCTAGGCTATGAGTGGACATAAATGGATGTTCCTGCATATTTGAATCCCTCACCGCAGTCCAGGAGTTCTGCAGATCCTACAAAAACTCCAGCAGCCAGCTCAACATGATGGAGCTGGTTCTCCCCCGCCCACAGCGGATCTGTTGCCAGTGTTGAACTATTTTCTCATGACTGATTTCTCTGCAAGTTTAAACAGCAAAATAGATGGGTTGAAATTAAAGTCACTAAGGTCGAGACAGAAATAGGATACTATATTTTCAGGTTTTCTAAGTTACCGGGCACTGTCGGAGTGTTGCCTCCCCCCACGTGCGTAGCACATGGAGACGTCACCGATTATAATGTATTATTTGATTTATTTGCAATTCCAGCTGGGATGATTACAGGATGCGTTCTGTATTTTTTTAAGCGGGTTGGCTCCTTGCGTACTGGGACTCGAGGGTGGGTGGGGATGTTTCATGAACAGTTACTCACACTTTGGTTGCCAGTTGTTCGCATTACACACAGTATTTTCTTGCCGCTCACCGCACACATATCATGCATTACAACAGCCCTAATGACAGCGTTACTTAATCTCTCTGATCACTCCAACCTCTCCGTAATAACCTGGAATGTTAGGGGACTCAAGAATCCTAGGAAAGGGAAACACGTAATACATTATCTGCAAAGGCATCAGGTTGATGTAGCCTTTTTAGAGGGGACGCACTTGCCTAAAACAAACGCCACACATTTTGTAGCCAGCTGGGGCCCGCACCGCTTTTTTTCGAACTACAGCACATATGCCCGGGCCGATACGTTATATTAGTGGGTACCTTGATGGGTCATGCTGTGACACTTGTCTGTCTCTACGCCCCCAACGTTGACTGCCCTGAATTTTTTCAGGGATTGCATGCCAAGATTTTACGCATGGGCACTGACAGTGTCCTGATGGGGGGGACTTCAACCTATTCCTTAACCGGACACATGACTGTTCATCTGCCTCAGTCGACACCAAACCACACTCACGGCGAGCACTGTTGTCCTTGCGCGAATCCCTGCATCTCTCTGACATTTGGAGGAGGTGCAACCCCACAGCCAGTGAGTACACACACTATTAGGCGTAGCACGGCAGGTGAACAAGGCTTGATTATTGGTTAATCGCCCCGCAACCCACTACATGGTACAAGGCTATTAGGACGCTTCCCAGGACATACTCAGATCACTCACCTGTGATACTTAAACTGTGTATACCTAGGCCGGAAGGGCACGAACGTCAGTGGTGGTCCCCTGGCAGAGCACTAGTGGATGACCTCTTTCATTCCGAACGCAGAGAGGCCATAGAAGAGTATTTCGAACTGAACACGGGGTCTGTGGATACCAGGGCGGTTCTTTGGGAGGCTTTTAAGGCTTATATTAAGGGAGTCATAATTGCCAAACACGCAGGGGTTCTAAGGGACCTCAGAGGAACCTTGGCCCGCATAGAACAGCAACTTACCGCAATAGTCGCTGCACTGCGGCTCTCCTCTGACTTGGAGGACTCGAAACACAGGCTAGCGCTACTGGATGAAATCCGAGAAGCAGCAGACAGGGAAACTCAGTTCCTTAGCAAATATGCCACAACGCATAGATATGGGGATGGTGAGAGACCCTGTCGCACTCTAGCATGGTTACTATGACCCCCTTATGCCAAATCGTACATCACGGAGACAGGACAACGCCTCACGGGCACACCTGAAAGTTGCACGGAATTCCTTACATATTATGAGTCCTTGTATACGTCAAAAGTTGCACACACATTGGCGGAATAAGAAGACTATTTTTCAGAAATTGCTTTGGTTTACATGGAGAAATACATGCAAGATTTCCTTGCTGAGCCTTTCTCCTTAGACAAAGTTATCAGCACCATAGATGCGCTGAATGGCTCCACTGCTCCCGGCCTCAACGGCTTTACAGGTGATTTTTACAAAAAGTATAAAGATATATTGCCCCCCCCCCCCCCCCCAGCTCCTTCAGGTCTATCACTGAAGCCCTAGAATGACGGCAATTGCCCCCCACTCTCAGAGTGGCAGTAATCATTTTGCTGCCCAAGCCTGGAAATGACCCCCTGCTCTGCGGATCTTATAGGCCACTTTCGCTATTGAACTTAGATGACAAGATATTGGCAAAGATGATCGCTATGCGGCTCGCCTTACTACTTGACAAAATAATATCCTGTGTCAAATCTGGATTTGTCCCCAACAGATCCACCTCCTTGAACCTGTGTACGCTGTTTGCGGTCATACATAGAATTAACCCAACTGTACCGGCAGCAGCAGTCCTGCTGGACACTGAAAAAGCATTTGACTCCTTGGAGTGGCCCTTTTTATTAATGTTTGTAATGCGCTGGTTGGGTATGCCCAGGGGCTCCGTTGATCTCCCAGCCCTACTATATTCCGCCCCCACTGCCCGGATCTAAATAAATGGCACACTCTCCCGTTTTTTCAAACTCTCTTGTGGCACCAGGCAGGGTTGCCCTCTCTCACCGCTACTTTTCATATTAGCAATGGATCCCCTGCTCCGGCACTTTCAGGAACGCCACTTGCAGAGAGGACTTCAGTTTAACACAGGGCCCCTTCTGGTGTCTCAAAATGCAGACAATTTTATTCTCTATGTTAGGGACCTGCAGAGCAACCTAGATCCATTAATCAGAGAGACTATTAGATTTGGCAGTTTTCCTGGCCTGGGAATAAACTGGCATAAATGAGTGATATTTCACCTAACTTCCAGCACGGTGAAATGGGATTGTGAATTCCCACTTGCCTGGAACACAGACTCGGTCAAAGACCTGGGGATTAACATACACCTGGACACCTCTGAAATCATTAAATTGAATTATGGTAAGGCTATTCATCAACTGGAAATGCAGGTTGATAAATGGCTGCGACTCCCACTTTTAATTGCAGGACGGGTGGCGTTGATCAAAATGATTGTCCTCCCCAAGTTCCTATATCTCTTTAAAAACATTCCTATCCCACTTACAAACCATTTTTTTGCAACACTACGCACACACCTCATCCCCTTGACGTGGGGAGGCAGGAAGCCTGGGGTCCGTTGGGAGGTGATGATGCTCCCTTATGACAGGGGAGAGTTTAGGGTCTCCATCCTACATTTATACTACTTAGTAGCGCAGTGCAGTTATGCACATTCCTGGTTTCACCCGGATGCTAGAATCCCGTATTTACGTCCAGAGACGGATCTGGTCTTACCCTATGCACTTAACACAATACTTCCCCTGGGCTTCCCTCGAGACCCTACTGACATCCAAATGGTCTCCATCACTAGCTGGGCCTGGCAGAAGCTGATTAGGATTACGGGCTCCCTGTATTGTACTCTCCTGGTTTACCGATTCCCAACCACCGATGGATACCCATCACAGGTGAAACTATTGTGAAATGCACTCTTTCCAAATTTGACCTGTACGCAATTGGGGATTTGTATATAGATAGGCATAATTTCTCTGCTACGGAAGGAGCCAAGTTCACTGGTGCCTCCTTCATGGATACATTTTTACTTACCCGCATGAGATCTGCGTTGTGGGCGGTTGTCCCGGGATTCCCTTTGGAGCCGGATTCGTTCGCCCCCCTCTCCGCTGGGTTTGATAGTGCCGAGGGGAAACACCTTGTCTCCAAAATGTACAGGGCTTTTGCAGATATGATCCCAGTAAATGATTCCAAGCGTAGGGCCTCCTGGGAGGCAGATCTGTGCAACTCCATTCAGGACGACCAATGGGCGGTGTTGCAGCCAGACCAGGGAGGTGTCGCCACAAACTGATTCACTGTACATTTTTGTATAGAGTCTACATGACCCCTGTGATGGCGCACAAACTTGATCCTGAAAAATCTCACTGTTGTTTAAAACGTGCTGATTTCGCCCACCTCACTTGGAATTGTGGCAAAATTAAAGTCTTTTGGGCCACAATTTTTCAAATACTAGGAGAAAGACAGATTTGGACATCACGCCCACACCAGAGGTCGCACTGCTGGGTTATGTCAAAAACATCCCAAGGGCTGTACGGAGGTTTACCGCGATAGGGCTACTTCTGGCTAAAAGGGAAATAGCACTCAAATGGGGGCGTAAAATTGCTCCAACATTAAAAGACTGGCTAAGCAGTCTCACGTACTGCAACACCAACTATGATCTATACTCCACCACACTTCCCAGGACGTCCCACACTAAGGACATCTGGGGCTCGTTGAAACGTTACACGGCAGCTGTGCAGACACAACTTGCCATGCAAATTTAGCACGGCTTGGGACCCACTGGGGTGGGCTGAGCAGGGGGAGCTTTGATCATTGTACATTGACACCTCAATTTTACTCAGGTTTGTATATTAATCTCCCCTGGGGAACACATGTAGGTGGCAAGTTCTGTTTACAAGTGGAAGAGGAGATCACGAAAGGTGGACTGAATGGTTCATTTTGTGCTGAACAAGGACATGATTGTTAATTTGGATGTAGTGGGCACATTTTTTGGGCTTCTGCTGTATAGATACTGCTATGTATAACAGTACAAGATTTTGCAGATACGATGTTATATTACAAAAACTGGTAAATAAAGTTAAAAAAAAAGTGAACTAAGAAAGCGGATGGGAAACCAATTTATGAATAAAAATTAAGGGGATGGGTTTGCGAACAATAGTTTAACTAATTTGTGTGACATGTAAGCATGGTGTGATGGAGCCTTCCCCTTGCCCGACAAATCATATTTCGTATTTTTACGATATTGAAACTTTACTGGGTGGAACATGGAGAAACAAAGGTATAATTAAGATAGCTTTAGTTAGTTAATAAGTGCGCTATGCTGACAGAAGAAGAGATAAAGATTTGCCGAATGCTGGATGCTGTTTGCTGCGGTCGACGCTGTTGCTGGGAGAGATGCTGTGAGATGCTGATGAAGAGCCGAATGTAGAATCTGAAGCAGAACTTTCTATCCTAATTAATTGGGTTAGATCAGAAGATCGCGGAAGAATCTCGAGGAGGAAGAGAGTGCCAGAGAAGGGTGCGGCGCAAACGTCAGTATTCTAGAGCGGTCACCTATCCTGTCCTAAATCTTGTCCTGAGGTCTTTATCTCCTGACCTATCCCGGGGGACCCTTACCAGCCCTTTGGCCAGGGGGTTGGTCTTTCACACCATCCTTGGTAAATATAATTTCTTGTTATTTGCTGATGTTCTTCTCTCTCTGTCCTCTTCCTTTCTGTACATTGATTATTGTATGTTTTGGAGTTAATTAATTGAATTTTCTCTCCTATGAATGTTGGTGACTGCACTGTAGTTTTGAGAAAGATTCACATGCATTTAATTTAGATAAAGATTTAAACTTTCCTGAGTCTGTGGTTTATTTTATCACATTTAAAGTATAAGTAAGTTAGTTTATGCTATTCTCACCACCAACTAGTCGAACTAATGGTCCATTAACCAGAGGAAATAACTTTTTCAATTCAATTCAAAATAATCTTTATTTCGGTCATAGACCATAAAAGATAAGCAGTCCATAAAAACAAGAAATTATTAAATTACATAAAAAGTGAGTACAATAAAGATTAGATTGGTTGCAAGTTATTTCATTAAAACAATAGATAAAAGATTAAAAGGTTAAGATATCATAAAAACAATACATTATACCGGCAAATTCGACAATAAAAGGGAGCTTCTCCTTCGCCACACAGCATACCAGAAGCGTGAAAGCGAAAAAACTATAGGTAATGCTGTGTCTGTCTTCAGAATTCTGTAGGCAACTTTACAATGTATGGTCCCCAAATTCCTACAGAGTTGACGAAGCCAACGTTTTCTGATAGTTTTGTATGTGGGGCAAAAAAAGAGAACGTGTAGATCAGTTTCGCTAGGGGCTCCACAGGTTGGACAGTCGAGAGGATTATTTGTCGACCACTTCCCTGTGAAGGCTCTCAAAGGCAATGTTCCATACCTGAATTGCATATATAGTTTTCTAGAGGCATTAGGCTCCATCAGGTCTAGGACTGGCTCTATTTTGAAATCTTCTTTGATATTAAAAAAGTCCAAGGTCAATGAGCCTAATTTATTATTGGTTAGCATCGTGTTTTTGTTATTTATCCAAAATGCATTAGCCAATTCAGCTCTAGAAAGTGTAGGGGCATGTGTTTCAGGATGGTGCCATAGTTCAGGAAACCCTAATCTAATAAGCTCCCTTTTAATATAGAGAAGCCACGGTATGTTATCTATACCACGAGGGGTCATTAACGATTTTAAATCGTTTTGATAATCCACTAGCTCTGGAGTTGCCCACAGCCTGCGCCAATACAGTAGTGGCCTTAAAGCAATTTCGTCTTGGATAGACCTTACTCCCAGGTCCATTCTAAGTGGAATGAGGGGAGTGCTGGGTGGTAAGGACAGTATTGACCTTAAGAACGAGTTTTCTGATCTCCCAATGTCTCCAGTTGAGCAGTGCCCCCATAGTTCAACCCCATAGAGAGATGCAGCCCGTGCTTGTACTTTGTATATCTCAATGGTGGGTGCTATCAGTTTTGAGATGGAAGCTCTATATATTTTAAGGATCCCACCGCAGGTCTGCGTGAGTCGCAATTTAGCTTTTGCTAGCTGGGGACCCCATTCCATCCTGTCCGAAAGCGTGACACCAAGATATTCAAAGACTGAAACCCTATCCAGTGCAACACCATTGAGAGAAGGGTTTGGACCGTTGTTTTTAGGCGGGTTGCATATCATAAATTTTGTTTTTGAGGAATTAACCTCAAGGCCTCTCTGGGAACAAAAAACAGAGAAACTATCAAGGGCACGTTGAATCCCCATAGGGGATTTAGATACCAGGAGGGTATCATCAGCAAACATTAGTGCAACCACCTGCTCGTTGTTAAGTTTGGGGGCATCGATGTCCTTAACTCCCCTCAGGTGGGCCACTAATGCATTAGTATAGAGAGAAAATAGGGTTGGGGCCAGGACGCATCCCTGTCTTACTCCACGGTTGACCGGGAACTTTGGAGTCAATTTGCCCCACTTGCCACACCTAACTTGAGCAAAGTTGTCATTATGTAGCCGTTTTATAATCCCCAAAAGGCAGGCAGGCATCCCCATCTCAGCCAAGACCGCCCACAAAGTTTGCCGGGGGACTAAGTCAAAAGCTGCTTTGAGATCGACGAAGATAAGGTAGAGGCTGCCACCCTCTACCCTCACGGTTTTCCAATAAAGAAGTTGTAATCGGAAAAGTTGGTCCACCGTGGATGTCTTCTCTCTAAAGCCAGCCTGGTAAGGGGTTAGTATTCGTTTTTCGTCCATCCAGGCTTGTACTCGATCTAGAATGATACGTGCAAAGAGCTTCTGACTAACGTCAAT
The DNA here is from genome assembly GCF_964204655.1 of Triturus cristatus. Lineage (NCBI taxonomy): Eukaryota > Metazoa > Chordata > Amphibia > Caudata > Salamandridae > Triturus > Triturus cristatus. The sequence goes on along the minus strand of NC_140582.1, from coordinate 1,172,952,336 downwards.
TAGGCTGATCGGGCGGTAGTTGCTAGGCAAGAGGGGGGAGCCCTTCTTGAAAACCGGGACTATCTCTGCGCCTGCCCAGGTGTTCGGAATGGGGGCACCATGAAGAATGGCATTGAAGAGTAAGCAAAGGTATGGTATCCACACCTCAGGTTTATGCTTGTAAAGGTCCCCAGGAATCTTGTCAAGGCCAGGAGCCTTTCCTACTGGAAGTCTGTTCACGGCCTTTTCTACCTCCCTGGGGCTTATACTAACAATGGCTTCGTTAATCGCATCAGGGGGGGATGGAGCCTCAGCAGTGGGTGCCAACGGAGCATACAAACTCTGGAAGTGATCAACCCATTGACTCGATGCAATGTTGGGGTCATCGGCTATACAGCCATCCTTTGATTCTGATCTGACAATTAGCCAAAATTCTCTCATGTCCTTTTTAATGAGTGCTCTTTTGATGTCCTCCCATTTATCATATTCCCAGTTCTGCTTTGTCACTTTTACAGTTTGCTTGTAATTAGTTCTACTCATAGCGACCGCTTTCCTATCGCCAGATTTTAATGTGGCCAATAGGGCTAGTTTTGCCTCTCTGCATTCGTGGTTAAACCAGGAGAGTGCAATTGCGGTTCTCTTTTTCCTAGAGATCAAAGGATTTAGGTAGTTTCCCAATATGTTGACTAGCCCAGTGTGGATTTCGGACACATGATTTTTCCTGATATCATTGTCCTGATCTAAGATTTGGCACATTTGTGCAAGGGCATTACATGTGGCCGAGTAGATAAGGCTGATTTTATCAGGGGATTTAAGAATCAGCATCCACTTAAGGCGTCTTCTGTCGCCGGAGAGATGTAAGGGTCGGGGCGTACCACTATTTTGCGTGGGATTGTTTTCCCTCACTACAGTAAGGTCGAGGATCAGCGCATTGTGGTCGCTATCATGTCGAGGGTGGATCGTGAAATCTATAACCCTTGTCCACATTTTGGCCTCAACCATAATATAATCAATTCGCGAAGTCTGGCCTGGGCGATTAAAAGTATGTTTACCCTCAAGGTCCGACAAGGAGCGCCCGTTGCAGGCTCTGAGTGAGTTAGATAATGTTAGGGAGTTAATTTGCAGGGCTAGTGATGTCCAAGCCTTGACAGGTGGAATTAGAAGGGCCGGTATGGACCATTGTTCATCTTCCTCCCTAGTAATTGGGTCAATGAGCCCCGGTAGGGGCTCAAATTGACAATTGAAATCGCCTGCAACAATCAAGGTGCCCTTATCTTTTACGGATTGGATAAATTTATCCAATAAATCTAGTGTAGGCGATTCACTGCCTGACTTGGTAGGACGGGAGTAAACATTAACCAGGGTAATGACCGAACCTGAGGGAAACGTAAGCTGAAGACATTGGAGATCAAGTGATTGCGTGGCGATTTCAGAGATTACACAGCCCAAATGTGACCCTATAAAAATGGACAGCCCACCAGATGGTCTTCCTCTAGGACCCGAAAGTGCTAGAATATTGGTTGTAAAAAAAACCTTTATTCTAAGTTCTTCTTTTGCCCAGGTCTCCTGCAGCAGACAAACGTCATGCTGTTTAATGAAAGAGTTCCAGTCGGGGCAAGTAAGTTTATTTACAGTGCCCGCGACGTTCCAAGATAGTACTTTTAATTGGTTGTTTGGATGGGGATTGTTTCTTTCAGATCGTGAGGCAATAGGCGAAGAAAGAGAGGGGTGGATTATCTCCTCACTTAATGTGGGTCTAGAGGGGATATATTCAATAGGAACAATACTATTTTGAGGGGTGGGATGAGCAATAATATCACTTGTAGAAGGGCTGGAGGAACCCCTGGCAATTATATCAGTATCAGCTAAATCTTCCAGTCAATCGACGTCCTCTAACGGAGCAAATCGATTGTATACGGGGACTCCACATTGTTGGTTATTCAAGTTGGTACTATGTGGTACATTTTGGTGAAACCCGGTGTCTGGAAAAATAGAGTCAATTCGATAGGGGTCTGAGTTCCTAAGGGCCTGAGGATAGAAAAATTTGAGGGGGGATGCATTAATTGAGGTGTGGTGTCCAAATGATAGTGTTGGGTGGTCAAGGATCTTTTGATTAGTCTGCGGACGTCTAAAATTTATGACCACGCAATCCCCCCTAATATTTTTCTCCGTTGGTCCTATCCATGCAACCCTTCTCACCATCAGAATCTCATTAGCCATCTTGTAGGGAAACTGTTTATATCTTGCCAGCCAGAAAAGGACTTTATTGCGCTGAGGAAATATGAATTTTGTGATCAGTTATGTCCCCTATCGTAGACCCCAACGGCTCCATGTGCATGCTATAAGTACATGTATGTTCCCTCCAGTTCCAGTTTTGAAGACGCAAATATATGTGCGTCCACCGTCAACATGTCCTCTTTCAGATCCGCCATAAATGGGTCAGATATTCCATTCCTAAGTATGAAAGGCCACCGACTTTATGTGGTTCACTTTCCACATTTCACAGATTCAGGCGAGTAGGCCCAGAATTCTGTCATCAAGCCTTTTCCTGCCTTCTGCCTCTGAAAGCTCCAGTCTGAGCCTGCATCTGTATCCATGAACTTTGTCCTACTCCCTGCGCGGCTAACGGTGCCTGATCCAGCCTGTTGCCTGCCAAAACCTGTATTTCACCTTCAAGATTATCTGCTCCGCTCCTCATCCGATGCATTCCTGTCTAGTAGTTTAGGTAAACATTCCTCCAGCTACCGTGCAAAGGGCCAGGCCTCGCTGTCCTCATGCAAATAATTCATAGCCCCCGTTACCATGGAATATTCCTACCCCCTCGCATCTCATGTAGACACTTAGACGCTTGTACACGCACTAACAGTCAGTATAGAATAGATTCTATCCTAGAGACCTTTCCTTTTGGATAACACAGTTCTTTAAACATAGGATATTAGATATGATTTAGGATTAGGTTGACATGACCCCCCAGACTTCTGTCTCCACATGTAGAGCTAAATGTCAAGTCCCCTTCACCCTCTAGTTGCACGTCAATCACACGTCATGCGGCTGCGCGCGCATCTCTGCCAAATATTTCTGCTGACATTGCAGGATTCTTTTATGGATCCACCCACTTGTGACATCATGTATAATGACGTTTACTAAGTTACGCCTATATGTCCGCCTCTATTAGTTACGTATGCAAATTTTATCTGTATTATCAGCTGTTACGCCTCTTGCATCTGTTTCACTGTAATGCATTTCCTATAAAACTGATTATCTGTCAATAATGTATGCCCTTCCTTCCTGAACTTTCGTGGTGATGGAATAGAAGCCTACAATTCGAATTGTATTTCCTTTGTAAAGGAATAAAGTCTTTTAGAACCTCTAATACCACGGATTCTGCCTCTTATATTTACTGAGTTATTCTTACTAGACTTTACCGCATAAAAAATAGTACCGGTAATGAAATATTTACCACATAAATTGGCGCCCGAATAGGGACACTTTCTCATCTCACACGCCGGAGGTGCGTTGCAGGCCCGGTCTCCTGCCACAGCTGAACGGACAAAAACGCGTACCTGCAGGATTTCCTGTATCTCCCTCCGGCCAAGCGGGGGCGACTGAGGCTGCGATCAACACCCAGACGAGGCGGTGAGAAGTGCGAAGTATCCCGACCAGAGCCTAGCTGAGAGAGCAAGATCCGAGGTATACAGAGGCCCACCAGGTTCCGAAGTTCCGAGTCCAGTCGAGTCGAGTCCAGTCCGGTCCAGTTTCAGTTCCGTTCCGAGGCCTTCCGTTCCGAGCTACCCGGTGAGTACCATTACCGGGGAGGCATCTAACGTGCACATAGTCTGTGCCAGTCAAGACGGGTTTGGGTACACAAATCCGGTCTGCACTGTTTCAGCAGTGTATCTGTACTGTTTAGCAGTATATATAGTATGTCTTGCATATAAATAAGTATTATCTAGTGTCAGTATTATGTCAGTAACTAGTTTTCTATTAGTTATCATCGTTCGTTAAAACTGTTAAGTGGTAAATGTTTTAATACGTTCTATATATTGTGGTGTGAATGACTGTTCATTATTGTGTTTATTGTATAAAGTGTGTTCTAGTAATAAGGTCTAAAAATGCCGCTCTTTTCGAAATTAAGACAGATCAAAACTAGAAAAGGGGTACTCGAAGAAGCTGTTCCCATCCCACCTAGGGACACTCCAGGGTACTTTATGTATCATAAGCATGGCCTAGATGCCGTATTATTTCTTGATTTATGGGTGGACTACACCAAGGATTTGCCAGAAAATCAGAGATGGCCCGCAGCGGGGACCTGGGATGCAGATTGCATCATGAGAGTAGAAGAAGAATTATGGAAAAAGAAAGCCAGACAGTCACAGAAAGATGCCATTGAATTATGGCGTAAAGAATCATATAGACGTACAGAAAAAGCGCTCAGACAGGAAGAGAAAGGTAGAGAGAATTCAAACAAAACCCGAGAAAATCTATTAATTGAGGAAGGTACCCGAGTAAAATCAGAACAAGTAGATAGACAAAGAAACACTCTTATGAATGGTATGTATCCTCTTCTGGCCGAAGGGTTACCTAAGGCTACCCCGGAAATACCAAAAGACTTAACTCCTCCATTGCTCCCGATAAAAGCACATCCCAAAACACATCCCAAAACAGCAAAGGACGTTTTCCTTTCCTCCTATTTAGATGACGTAGCTCCCGAGTATGCTAATGCCATACCACACACACCGCTTGCCGATGGTGTTCAACACCAAGAGCATCCGTCTGTATCCCCGCAACAACAAGCTACTACACAAGTTCCCACAGGTCCGTCCGTTTCTACAGTTTTTCCCGCATCTACCATCTCTATCCTACGTCCAACGAATCCTTTCTTGCCCAGCACCTCAGATGGTGCTACAGGAGGTACGACAGACATGTTTGCCACACCGCCGCGAAATAAACAGACCCTTAGAGATTTAGCACTCCAACGTACACCCCAACTAGCGACATCCGACATGTTTAAAGAACAGCTTGTGGATTGTAGATACGATCCAGTGCCAGGTAGACAGGACAAATTGCTCATATCATCACTACGTATACGACGAGCTACATTGTATTTAATGACGATACCAGGAATGGTTGAACACCTAGACAATATATATCGCTTTGTCCAAACAGGGCGAGGTCCAGAAAGTATTAACGAAGCTATGGAATACCAGAAAGTGGATGTACAAAGACAACTACTACGCTTTTTCATAAATTGCGTGATTAGGAACCAAGACAGGCCTGGGGCAGATCATGATACCATGCAAAAACTTGCCAAATGGGGTCAGAACATATCAGAAGAGAAACATGATAGACAGGCGTGTATAATCGCCATGTATCGAAAGATCCGCAAGGAAGTAGAACAAATACATAAAGAAAGACGAGAAGCAGACAGAGTAGAATCAGAAGAAGAGGAGGAGCAAGACTCAGAACAATTAGAAACGATAGCTTACGTAGGTAGAGGAAGACCCCATAATAATACTAGAGGCTTTAATGACCCGATACGTCCGATACGTCCAGAATATAATAAACATTTTCAAAACCCTATGTTAAATACAAGATCCCCTGAACACCTATTCCAAGCCACTGATAAATTACTCCGAGATCGAAGGGGGTACCACATGCTCGATTCCATGGACGAACAAGAATTAGCCAGGTCAGCAGTACAATGGGCTGACAGTCCCAGCGAATACAATGATGATGCATTAGCACACACGTTTCTGAATCTTGCCCCATACGAACAGCGTTTAGCTAGTATATACATGATTCAACACCTCCTTATATTATATAAAAGCCAACACTCCGATCCAGGACCCTTACCTGACATATTGACAGAACTACTCACGAATAAATGGAGAGGGTCAGGTACTGATTTAATTAATGAAATTCTAGAATTCCGAAACCAGTATATAACTTTCGTATGCCCAGAACACGTTCCAGTTCCCATTATGGGAAGAAAAATGTATCACATAGATAGACAGAATCCGTTACGCGAAGTACACCCAATCAGAGGTGAAGGTAATAATTTTACACGCGTGTTTGTGTACACGCCTATAACCAAAATCGAATTATTAGAAATGAAGAAAGTAGTACCCAGCCATGACAAGGATCCAGCAGGTTTCCACCGTGAGATAAAAAGACATGTTACTCATGGGAGAGTATACCTACCCCGACATTATGAAAATACTAAAAGTCCTATTACCCGCCGGTGTTTACGAGAAACTCAAAGAAAAGGAATGGGAGGTGGGAGACCAAAAGATAGATTGGACAGCATTAGAAAACGAAGAAAGGGCCCGAGCTGCAGGAGCAGGGCTTGGGGAAAAGACTACAGCACTACCAGGATTACTAGTGCAGGTACTGCCACGTTTATTAACTACGAAAAAGGAAGACTGGGGTGCAATCTCAGCCTGTAAACAAAAACAAGATGAAGACACTAGTGATTTCTATTCCCGATTTGAAAAATGTTTTGGTATAAATAGTGGCATAAAAGCAAGTAGCGAGTCATATCCACATCTGTTTGTGACAAAATTAGTTGAAAATTCCCTACCACAAGTCAAGAATAGAGTATTGAAATTCGAAAGTACCTGGCAAGGTAATACCCCGTCACAGATGTTACAGATGTTACAATATCACCACAATAGAATTAGAGAAGAACAAGAACACGAACAAAGACGTATGAAAGATACAAAAATGAAAATGCTTGTTGCTCAGTCAGTTCCAGCTGATGGTCATCTAAAGGGTGATTCCGCAGGTCCTACGAAAGGGACATGCAACTATTGTAAACAACAAGGTCATTATATACACGATTGTCCAGTCCTGAAACATAATATTGCCACAGGTAGAACCCAAGAGAGACCACGTCCACCTAGACAGGATCAGAATCAACAACAAATCCCTCAGCATGCACAACCTAGGTTAGCTCCGCAACAACTAGCTCCGCAACAGGCAGCTCCACAACAGACCGTAGCACCACCACAAGCGCAGCCTATTGCTGCAACACAAGCAACAACACAACAGATGTATCAGTATGCACAAGCAGATTATCCCGATTATCAGCGATACACATGAAATAGCCTAGAGAGGGAAGTTGACCCTTATTGAGGTTCCTGTAGACCAAGAGGGACCTTATGTACATAGTGAACTATTAGGGGAAGACAGAAAGTGTTTACTTGATACAGGGGCAAGCAGAACAACTATACGACGCAGTGAAGTTCCAGGGGCACCCCTCTCAGGCTCACAAAGTATTTCCCTTGGATTCTCAGGAAAACCTATAATCAATGACGTAACACAACCTCTTCCACTCACAGTTGGTCCATTGACACGTACTACAGATTTATTGCTCACTAAATCATGTCCAGAAAACTTGTTAGGTATAAAAACATTGAAAGCTCTAGGAGCCATTATATGTTGTTCTCCGGAAGGAGTACGATTATTTTTACGTGACTTTAAAGGTCACTACGTGTCCAGAGACATGGATCACCGGCTGCAGAATTTACCTACACATTTATGGGCACAAGGCCCCACTGATGTTGGTTGCATGAACATTACACCATATCGTGTCACACTAAAAACAGGAGTAGTACTACCACGAATGCGACAATACAAGTTACCACCAGATGCTGTTGTGGCTTTACTGCAAATCATTGACGAGCTCATTGCACAAGGAGTGGTTGTCGAAACCGACTCCAATGTATGTAATTCCCCGATAATTCCGATTCTTAAAAGAACGGATCCAAAAGCACCACCAGTATATCGATTAGTTATTGATCTGCGCGAATTAAATAAATGTATTGTACCACAATACCCTGTGGTCCCAGATATCTCTTCATTACTAACAGCTATTGACTCAGAAGCAACGTTCTTCACTGTAATTGATCTCAAGAATGCTTTCTTTAGCGTCCCAATAGATCCGGAAAGTCAATATCTGTTCGGATTCAGTTTAAATGGACGAAGTTTTAAATTCACACGCGCACCTCAAGGATTTACAGAAAGCCCCAGCATCTATAGCCAAGCACTGAAACGAGAACTTGACAGTATCCACATGCCAGTTAACACTGCCTTGCTTCAATATGTCGATGATCTGCTGATCACCGCCCGAAGCGAACCTGAATGTGAAAAAGCGTCACTGACGGTTTTGAAATTTCTGGCCGACAAGGGGCACAAGGTGTCCCCTTCTAAGCTGCAATTCTGTGTCCAGCGAGTTGTTTACCTTGGGCACTCGCTGTCCAAGGAGGGAAGACAGCTTACACCCGACCGCATCCAGTTAATCGCTAACATGCCACCACCCAAGACACAAAAGGAGGTGCGGGCTTTTATAGGCCTCACTTCATACTGTAGGCAGTGGATCCCTCAATATGCATTTCTAGCAAAACCACTCATCCAGTTGACAACACAGGAGGCAGCCACATCGACTGTCCTCCCTTGGACTCAAGAACATACACACGCCTTTGAAAGCTTAAAGAAAGCTTTATGCCAAGCACCTGTTTTAGCAACACCATGTTTCAGTAAACAGTTTACACTCTTTGTTACAGAACGCGACGGTACTGCTTTGTCAGTACTCACTCAGGAACAAGCAGGATCACACAAACCATGTGCTTATTTCTCTAGTACATTAGATCCAGTAGCTCAGGCTCTTCCTGCGTGCCTGAAATCGGTGGCAGCAACAGCTTTAGCAATCAGACAAAGCGATGCCATAGTGTTAGGACACCAATTGACAGTACAAGTACCACACGCAGTAGAGGTTCTCTTGAACCGCACACAAACACAACACTTGACTATAGCGAGACTCACTGGTTACGAATTGACATTGTTTCAGCCACACATAGGAATCAGACGTTGTAATACGTTAAATCCTGCCACACTGTTACCAGTAGGCGGAACAGATCCATTGGCACATGATTGTGTTGAAGTCATTACTATCACGACGAAACCCAGACAAGACTTGACAGATATCCCTTTGTCAGATCCAGACTTGACATTGTATGTAGATGGGTCATGTATGAGAACAAGTACAGGAGAGTTAGTGGCCGCTTACGCAGTCACAACAGACACTGAAGTCATTGAAACAAATTGTATTAACACTTTGTCAGCTCAAGCAGCAGAGCTCATCGCTCTGACACAAGCCTGTATTCAAGCCAAAAATAAGAAAGTCAACATATACACAGATTCACGTTATGCATTCGGAGTCGTCCATGACTTCGGCGTACTGTGGCGAGAGAGAGGTTATTTAACTTCTCACGGTGCCCACATCCAACACGGACCCCTCATTCAAGCCCTATTAGACGCGATTCATCTACCTACTGCAATATCGATTATGAAATGCAAAGCCCACACAAAAGTTACCGATATCATTTCTCAGGGTAATGACCTAGCTGACAGAACAGCTAAACAGACTGCTCAGAATCAGACTCACACAACTGACATGACAAAGACAATAGTTCCGACACCAACACATTGCATGACAGTTAAGGATCCCACCCTTGATGTAATTGACATACAGACACATGCTACACCAGAAGAAATAAAGAAATGGACTGAATTAGGAGGGATCCAAACGGATCAAGGATGGATGACGAAGGAAAAATCTATATGGTTTCTTCCCGACTCCATGGTTCAAGTCATCATTAACACAATACATAGTCCAGCGCACCTAGGAGAAAAAGCTATGCTAGACAGCATTCAACACATTTGGTTCAACAAACACTTGCGAGCAGCAGCTAAACAAAACGTTCGTACCTGTATGATATGTTGTCAGTTTAATCCAGGTAAATGCATCCCCGCAGAGCAGGGTGGATTTCAACCTCCCGATCATGCTTTTGAAGTCCTCCAGATGGATTATATCCAGATGGAACGATGTCGAGGATTCAAATATGTTCTCGTAGTTGTCTGTGCTCTTTCCCGTTGGACAGAAGCCTACCCGGTTTCAGATTACACTGCCCCGACTACTGCCAAACAGTTAGTTCGAGAATTCTTCCCACGGTACGGTTTACCACGTGTTGTCTACTCAGATAACGGCCAGCCGTTCTCCTCCGAACTGATGAAACACGTTTCCCTTTTGTTAGGCTACCAATGGAAATTCCACTGTGTCCGACATCCCGAGGCAGCAGGTCTCGTGGAACGTCATAATCAAACCCTGAAAATTAGATTGTCCAAAATATGTAGAGAAAAAGGTGTCGATTGGATAGTAGCCTTACCAGTTGCGCTCTTTTACATGAGAATGGTAGCACATTCTCGAACAGGGCTATCCCCGTACGAGGTGATCTTCGGTAGACCACCAAATATGTGGGGGACGCCTATACCTCGCAAAATCACTGATGTTGACTGTAATATGCTGACAGATTACCTGGCTTCCTTGATGTCTGCACTACAATCTTGTCATTCACAGGTAGCTGCAGCTTTTCCTGATAACACTGAGGTGAAGCCCCATGACGTGGTTCCAGGCGACCTGGTTCTGGTCCGGAATTTCGACCGGAAGACCCAACTGGAGCCTAGGTGGAAATCGCCAAAATTGGTTCTACTAACCACAAGGACAGCCGTGAAGATCGAGGGACGTAAAGGGTGGTTGCACTCGAGTCATATCAAGAAATTTTATGGACTACCATCTAGTGTGAACGCTCAGCCCTGCATTCCCTCACAGACAGACTCAAAGCTCCCCTTGGTTGAACCAACAAACACTGAACTTTATAAACTGAAGTTAAGGTCTAGTAAGTCAGACAATTTGATTGTTTAAGTCCTCTCCAAGGTGAATCGGTTGAATTTGTCTCTGACATGTATCCTCTAGACCGGAATAGAGAAAGAAATCAACAGATGCAGCTTAAAAAGCATGCGTATTGTAAATCACTTCGTAGTCACTGCACAGTAACATTATTAATTTTGTTTTTTCTAAGTCTTCTGATCATCATTTCCAGCATACTATTGCACATGTATTACCCTATTCTTAAGCGTGCTTACAATGTAACTGCAGAACATTCTTTTAGCGAATTACCTCCGCATGAGTTGTCCTATAGATTTGCGCTGCGCAACAACACATTCATTAGTATGTTACATCATTCCCATCAGACCAGCAATGCCACAAATTGTTGGATATGTGGCCGACTCCCTCCCTATCAGAACTATAAGGGAGTTTTGCCCCTCTTTCCATATCCGTTCACACACAATGGCTCCTGTGGAGCATGGTTTAGTTTGATTAATTCCCTAGATTCAAATTCTGCAGTTTATCAAGACAACTGGGTATGGGGAAACCTGAACCTAGTTTTGCTTAAAGTCTGCTACCCTAACAAGGAGGGACTTCCCAAAAGAACAGGAACTGATCTAGAAAATGAAGTATATGGATTAGGTAATTTTACACTTAACCTCATGATCCTGAACGTTGAATCTGAAGCTACACCAATCTTGCCCGCCATGTCAGTATTCCCAGTGAAAGGGGAATTATGTGTAAGAAAGAATGGTTCCATACACATGGGCCATAGTAAATGCGCCACTGTAATAAAATTCAGTGATCAAGGCAAGTCTACATTTAGAGCTTCCCGTCATTCCTACTTCATATGTGGCCAGACCGCATATATACGTCTACCTCTAGACTGGGATGGTACCTGTTACATAGCATTCCTTCTGCCACCTGTTTTCCTAGCTCCTCCTGATTATCATAGAAATACCCATTTAGTACACAATAGACAGCAGAGAGATCTCCCAATTGTCGATTACACTGAAACAGCATGGGAGCAATACACAGATTTCAATAAAGGTTTCTTTCCCTATATAGGTACAGTCACTAATAGTAAGCTGATACGTAGATTAACCAGAACCCTTGAAGCAGTAGTGAACGAGACTACTTCCGCCTTAGGCAATTTAACAGAAGAGCAGTCTGCTATGCGGATTGTTGTGCTTCAAAATCGTCTTGTCCTTGACGTCATCCTGGCCGATAGGGGCGGAGCTTGTAGGGTCATCGGATCAAGTTGCTGCGTTTTCATACCAGAAAATTCGCCGTCAGTATATAAAGCCATAACTCGCCTTCATAAGATTGTGAGCCAGATACACCAGAGTCCAGGCACCTGGACTTGGTCCGGTTGGTTTTGGAGCGTGTTGTCAGCCTGGGGATGGAGAATCCTATCCTTCCTAGGTATTGGCTTTCTCATACTATTCAGTTGCTGCTTATGTCTACAATGTGGGCCAGCGATTTGTGGTCTGTGTGCCACATCGTGTATCCCACATCCAAGTTTTCGTTCAAGATCCCGGAAGAAGAAAGAAGAACAAATGATGCTATATGAACAGATCGATGGATTGATGAAGATCGATATCTCCTGAGGGTCCGTAGGGGACAAGGAGGGAATGAGGAAATATGAATTTTGTGATCAGTTATGTCCCCTATCGTAGACCCCAACGGCTCCATGTGCATGCTATAAGTACATGTATGTTCCCTCCAGTTCCAGTTTTGAAGACGCAAATATATGTGCGTCCACCGTCAACATGTCCTCTTTCAGATCCGCCATGAATGGGTCAGATATTTCATTCCTAAGTATGAAAGGCCACCGACTTTATGTGGTTCACTTTCCACATTTCACAGATTCAGGCGAGTAGGCCCAGAATTCTGTCATCAAGCCTTTTCCTGCCTTCTGCCTCTGAAAGCTCCAGTCTGAGCCTGCATCTGTATCCATGAACTTTGTCCTACTCCCTGCGCGGCTAACGGTGCCTGATCCAGCCTGTTGCCTGCCAAAACCTGTATTTCACCTTCAAGATTATCTGCTCCGCTCCTCATCCGATGCATTCCTGTCTAGTAGTTTAGGTAAACATTCCTCCAGCTACCGTGCAAAGGGCCAGGCCTCGCTGTCCTCATGCAAATAATTCATAGCCCCCGTTACCATGGAATATTCCTACCCCCTCGCATCTCATGTAGACACTTAGACGCTTGTACACGCACTAACAGTCAGTATAGAATAGATTCTATCCTAGAGACCTTTCCTTTTGGATAACACAGTTCTTTAAACATAGGATATTAGATATGATTTAGGATTAGGTTGACATGACCCCCCAGACTTCTGTCTCCACATGTAGAGCTAAATGTCAAGTCCCCTTCACCCTCTAGTTGCACGTCAATCACACGTCATGCGGCTGCGCGCGCATCTCTGCCAAATATTTCTGCTGACATTGCAGGATTCTTTTATGGATCCACCCACTTGTGACATCATGTATAATGACGTTTACTAAGTTACGCCTATATGTCCGCCTCTATTAGTTACGTATGCAAATTTTATCTGTATTATCAGCTGTTACGCCTCTTGCATCTGTTTCACTGTAATGCATTTCCTATAAAACTGATTATCTGTCAATAATGTATGCCCTTCCTTCCTGAACTTTCGTGGTGATGGAATAGAAGCCTGCAATTCGAATTGTATTTCCTTTGTAAAGGAATAAAGTCTTTTAGAACCTCTAATACCACGGATTCTGCCTCTTATATTTACTGAGTTATTCTTACTAGACTTTACCGCATAAAAAATAGTACCGGTAATGAAATATTTACCACAGCGCAGATCAAGGTGGTTTTCTTTAGAACCTTCACTTAATTCGGGGACACCAGTCAATACGGTCACGTAAGGGGATGCTGCTGGAGGAAGATTGATCATTAGAGAATTAGTTACAATGGTTCCATTCTTATTTACCTCATGTTTTTTGCGAATTGTAGTAGCAGTGGCTAGGGACTCATTGGTATTAGTAGTCTGAATTGAAAGGTTTTGGTTATCAGGAAGGGAAGGAGATTTTCTAATACCAGTAAATGTGGGGGGTCCTTCTGTTGATGAGGGAAGTTGGGTTGCCTTTAGTTGCCCAGTCTTACGTTGGACAGCCACTGGGACTAGTGATAAAGGCTGGGGTGTAAATGGACCAGTATTTTGCACAGTCGAAGTACTTGGCTTGGGATTACCAAGAGTATCGATATGTACTTTCGAAAGGCTTTGCATTAGTTTTAAAATAGGGGTCATCTCTTCCTTTATAATAGTCCTACATTGATCAATAATGTTAGTCACCACTAGATGCACCCAAGTAGGGTATAACGTATCCTGAGAGGGTGGTAATATAGTAGAAGTAGCAGGAGTTTGGGTGGTGGAACATGTTGTTACCTTACAGGAGCTCCCCTTGGTCTTCCTAGTTTTTTTTCCAGCATTAATAACTTTCCTTTTTCCTTTGGTCTTCGGGGGTATAGATATAGAGCCTTCACTAACCATAGGAGAAGTTATTGGGTCTTGTACAGTTACAATCAATGGGGAACGAGCCTGGCTATTGCATGTATCAGTCAAATCTTGAACAGTATGGTGGGCAGGCGACCCCAGAACTGAAAGGTCAGGTGTTAGTGAGAGGCGACGCTCAGTTAGTTCAATTTCCGTGGTGACCACACCAATTGCTTTCTGGAGCATTAAGTCGATAGCAGTTGGAAGCTTAGCCCCAGTGTCTCTGGGAGTGGCTTGTTGTTTGGGAGCACATGCACGTGCCCCTTGAACACGCTTTTGTAATGTAGATTTAGGTGGCATTGTAAATCGTGTGTCACCCAAGCCCCCCAATCACTTGGACAACACGGTAATAGTTCCCCACAGTACCTTGTAACCTTCGTGTGGAAAGGATAATGCTGGATGTAAGTGGTATGGCCCGTCCCGGCCTCCTCTGGCCCCGGACGGCCACAGACGGCCCGCCCTCTGCCCGGGCTCAGCCCGGCGCCGCCCGCGCGCGTCCCGCGACGCGGAGAGAGCCTCGTCCTATGTAGCGCCTCCGGGCGCCTTGTCCGGCGGATGTGGGCGTGGCGGCGAGGGATGCTGGGGCCTGTAGTTTCCCCCAACTGCGGCCTCAGGTGGTTGGAGGCGGCGGGGGAAGCTCGCGGAAAAGAGTGTGCAGGCTACTGTCGTGGGCCCAGGTGGATGCGGCGCTATGTCCGCGCTGTCTCGCTTCACTTTTTGATCTGTGAAAGGGTTAGTTAGAGATGAACATAAGTATTAAGTAACTAATCCTGACATTGTGAAAATTACAAACTTAAACACCAGCGGTTTCACGCATTGTGAGTTTATGGGCCCAGGTGAGTATATGGTAGTGGAGTATCTGTTGTTGCTGAACCGCTGGGTCAGGATCATGGAGTATATGACGTTGCATTTCGCTATTTCTAGGTCTCTCATACTGTTCTCACCCTCACGGTAGCTATTACACACCTCCCTCAAGAGATTTGTGATCTAAGGCTCCGGGCTCTACACCCACACATTCCCGTGAAATGGAGATAAACAGGACTAGGTATTTAAAGCCCTCAGCTGCAATCGAAAGACGCAGCAGTATAGATTGTATGTCAGCAGGGCCACCAATGGGGTAAATGTTGGATTTCTCCCAGTTGATGTTGTATCCCGCACGTTTACCGTATTCCGTGACTAATTCGAATACCACAGGGAGTGTTATGTCCGGACTAGCAATGTGTAGTAGGATGTCATCAGCATAGAGGGAGAGTCGTTCCTCCCTCATCTGCCCCTCATCCTCCTGAAATCCCTTCAGTGCCAGGTGTGCTCTGATTAGGCATGTCAATGGTTCAAGGAAGAGTGCAAAAAGCAGAGGGGACAGTGGTCAACCCTGTCTAGTTGGATGGGGAAGGTATATGGTAGTGGAGTATCTGTTGTTGCTGAACCGCTGGGTCAGGAAAATGGAGTATATGACTTTGCATTTCGCTACTTCTAGGTCTCTCATACTGTTCTCACCCTCACGGTAGCTATTACACACCTCCCTCAAGAGATTTGTGATCTAAGGCTCCGGGCTCTACACCCACACACTCCCATGAAATAAATTGCATAATGTCTGTGCCCCCATCGTCTATCCCTAGCCCGTAGTATCTCGGCCATGGTGGCAAATCTTCCGAACTTTCTTGGGACACCCTCTCGCCGGATATACTATCCTTTCTGCCCCCATGTACATGTCCATGCCAGTCCTCCAATCTTTCATAGTTGGGAGATCTGCTCTTCCCTAGTTCTTAGCTATATTGCGTTTTGCTACTATGAGTCCTAGATTACTTATCAAGAGACTATATCTAGACAAGTCGACATCTGTATATATGCTCAGCAGGACATATTTAGGGTCCATCGGGATTTGCGTCCCAAGTATATTGGTCAATTCTTGTGTTACCCATGTCCAGTAGCGGTGTATTATTTGGCAGTCCCAGAGAGTGTGGATATAGGAGCCCCTCTCTGTGTTGAATCATGGGCATTCAGGTGTCTCCGCTCGGCCCATTGCATGTAGCCTCGCACTGTCATAGTACACTCGATGTCATATTTTAAACTGTATCAATCGTAGCCTGAGTTTTATTGCTACTTCTCTGGGATGCATTAGGGCCATCTCCCAATCTATGTCCTCTAATTCGCCCGTTGTAGCCTCCCATTTACGCCTCAGTGCTAGTAGATTGTTGGGCATATTATTGAATAAAGTCTTATGTGTCCACAAAACTGCCTTTTCAGGTATCTCCTCCTGGAGCAACCTGCCTTTTAATAGAGCATACTCGGGCAGATGGCGATTTCGGGTTTCTGCGCTGCCCAGGCATGTTGGAGCTGAATATATTTGTAGTATTGCCTATCTGATAAGTTAAAGTCCTCTTGTAGTTGTGGAAAGGTTATCAAATCTCCTTGTCTAACAATGTCACCCAGGTTAGTTATCCCGATTGTGTCCCATCCTCTGAATCCCCGCAGTTTTGCTATGTCCTGTAACCGCCTGCCCTCCAATAAGGGGGTAGCCCTTGTCAACCTCATTTCCCATTTCATTTGACGTTCTGCTTCTTTCCAGGTTTCTATTACTCTCCTTGTTGCAGGTAGTAGACCCTGTACCCCCACCTCCGTATACATAATGTAGGTGAGAGTGTTTTTGAAATTTGAGTCTCTCCAGTGCATATGTGGGGTGGTCTCCGGGTGCATGTCCCCATTTGTTAAATATTGTGAGGTGAGCAGCTCAATAGTATGCCCGTATGTCTGGTAACGCTATCCCCCCATTATAGTGACTGCATTGCGACGTCTGGAGTGCTACCCAGGGGTGGCCTCCATCCCACTGTAATGTGCAGACTTGGTCGTTTATAGCCCGGAAAATCGTCTTCGGATCTTGTGGTACGTATTTTGAAAAATATATAGGAGCTTTGGCAGTGTGATCATTTTGTACATTGCGGCCCTTCCAAGCAACGTCAAAGGGAGGCGCCGCCATCTGGCCACATCCTCCCAGAATTCTTGCAGGACACATTGAATATTATGGGTGAGGCAATTTGCGTCATTAATGGAGATAAACAGACCTAGGTATTTAAAGCCCTCAGCTGCAATCGGAAGACGCAGCAGTATAGATTGTATGTCAGCAGGGTCACCAACGGAGTAAATGTTGGATTTTTCCCAGTTGATGTTGTATCCCGCACGTTTACCGTATTCCGTGACTAATTCAAATACCACAGGGAGTGTTATGTCCGGACTAGCAATGTGTAGTAGGATATTATCAGCATAGAGGGAGAGTCGTTCCTTCCTCATCTGCCCCTCATCATCCTGAAATCCCTTCAGTGCCAGGTACGCTCTGATTAGGCATGCCAATGGTTCAAGGACCAGTGCAAAAAGCAGAGGGGGCAGTGGGCAACCCTGTCTAGTCCCTCGTTGGATGGGGAAGGTCGCTGATTTGACTCCATTGACCTTAATTCTGGCGTTCGGGTTTGTATACAATAAATCTACCCACGACCGGAAGTTATACCCGAATCCAGTTTTTTGGCGCACATGTCTCATGAAAGGCTAATGGACCGTATAAAATGACTTTTCAGGGTCAAGCGATAGGAGTGTCCAAGGCCTGTCTCCCTGTTTAGCCGTGTCCATCCAGTTTGCAAGTCTACGCAAATTAGGACGTTTGGGCATAAAGCCCAACTGGTCCTTGTGGCTCAATGATGTGATAACCGTTAACAGTCGCGTGGCAAGTATAGAAGCCAAGATCTTAGTCTCAATGTTTAGAAGCGAGATTGGACGGTAGGACACGCAGTCTTCTGGGGCTTTACCAGGTTTTGGTATGACCACCACTGTGGCCTGACAGAGGTCTGGGGATAATGTTCCCACCTTTTTGGCCTCCATAAACATTTGCAAGATGTGTGGAGCCAGCAGACTATTATTCTGTTTGAGAAACTCACCAGATAGCCCATTGGGACCCGGGGTTTTCCCTGATTTTTGCTTGGCTATGGCTGCCTGCACCTCTTCAAGAGTAAGCTCTGCTTCCAGGGCATCAGTGTCTTCTTGGCTCAGGGTGGGCATTTCAATGGCACTAAGATAACTGCTTATATCACCCTCAGCAGCTGTTATCTTTGCCTGATACAGGTTGGTATAATAGCGCGAACGCTCCTGCTATGTCTACTGCAGTTGTATGTTGTGTATCTGCATCCACTATCTGGCCCACCCAGTTTGTCTCCCTCTCCTTTCGGTTCAGCCACGCTAGGAGTTTCCCTGCTCGGTCTCCTGACTCATAGAGTCTGTGTTGCATTGCCTGTATTTGCGACTAGACCTCCCTGTCATTTAGCGCGTGAAGTTACCTATGGGTGACCCCCAAATGCCTAAGTAGGATCGCCTCATTTTCAGGGGTAATATTGTCTTCGAGGTAGAGAAGTTGGTTTTTCCAAGGTTTTTATCTGAAGAACTTCTGCTCTCCGTTTCCTCGCTATTGTATCCTGCAGCCTACCTCGAAGAACTGCCTTGTCGGCCTCCCAAAGGGTGGCCGCAGAGGACACTGAGCCATCATTTTCTTGGAAGAACAGCTTTGTTTCTCGTTTAATGACCTCCATCACTGCCTCATCCCAGAGCTCGCATGCAATTAGCCGCCATTCCGACGGTGCTCCACGTGGAGCCCCTCCTACACGTACTCTTAACGGTGAGTGATCAGAAATGCCTCTAGCCAGGTACTCTACTTCCTCCACTGTCTGTATTTTCCCCGCTGGAGCAAATAGGTAATCTAGTGTAGAAAAGGTCTTATGTGCCCCCGAGAAGTATGAGTAGGTGCATGCTAGTGTATGGTGCCTACGCCACAAATCTATCAGCCCCATTGACCTCACAAATTCAGCCAGCGGGGGAGGGACACGGGTCCCCACCGTCGTTCTAGACCGGTCTCTACACGGGTTCATGACATCATTAAAATCACTGCCGATAACGTGAGTCGGCGTATCCGAGTCTAACGATATCTTAGCAACTGGGCCTAGCGTTTGGGATTGCAGTTTTGGAGAAGCATATACGCTAACTAGGGTGATCTCCCTCATTCCCCACACACCCTGAACAGCGGCATAAGTACCATTGGGATCTATCCAAGATTTGGTTATGCAGGATAGAAAGGTTTTCCTGATCAGGATAGCCACCCCACGAGCCCGGGTTATAATCTGGCGTGTGCTAGTGTGACGTATGTCCCCCTACCTATGAATGTACACTGCGTGCCGCGGAGGTGGGTTACTTGTAGCAGAACCACATCGGGCTTAATCCTCTTAAGGTACTGATTAACTAAACCTCTCTTAAATTTGCTAAGGTTAGGACTCCTAACTTTACAACTACTAAACTGAGAAAAATCCTAATTTTAAGACTTTCGGTATTCACAGAAGGCATTTAGGAGTCCTAAAGTTAGGACTCCTAACTTCTGTGAATACCGAAATGAGTAAGTGCCTTCTGTGAATACCAAAATGAGTAAGTGCCTTCTGTGAATACCAAAATGGTAGTAAGTTTAGGATTTTGTCTTAAGTTAGTTCTGTGAATCGGGCCCTGAATCTTTAAACTAACATTGCCCCCCATCCTGAACCCCCTCCCCACTTTCTCCCGCACTGTACACCCATCCCCTGAAGTGTCAACATGACAACTCTGCGTATGTTTCAATCGAGAAGTCTGTCGATCCCACCGTTTCATGGCACAGAGTTTGCTTTTTACTGAATCGAAGGTTCTCCACATTTTCTGCACGTCCCTTGAATAGTCGGGTTAAATCATAATATTGGCATTGGCCAGTTTGAGTTCACCTACTTTCCTTGCCTCTCTAAGGATCATATCACAATCCTGGTAATTCAAGAATCTTGCGATTAGTGGGCACGGCGGGGCTCCTGGAGGAGGCCTCGCATTCGGCATCCTGTGCGCCCGTTCGATGATAAAGCAGGTGGAGAACTGTGCCCCTGGGAGGGTTTCTCGCAGCCACTTCGCAAGGAAGATGATTGGGTCGGATCCTTCCTGCCCTTCTGGTCTCCCAATAAAGCGGAGGTTATTTCTTCTGGCCCTAGTTACAGCAATGTCCACCCTCAAAGCCATTTCCCGCATATCAGCTTTTAGTTCTTTAATGTCTTTTTGGATTGTATGCGTCGTATCCTCCACTTCCGAGATGCGTGTTTCCACCTGTGTTACTCATTCCGCGATATTGCAGACATCTTGCCGCAGGAGAGTCACTTCCGATTTAATCTCAGCCATCTTGCCTTCGAAGGTCTCCCTCGAGGCATGGATCGCTTGAAGAATAGCAGTATTGTCTGGTGGGTCCACCGCAGCCTTGCCCAACTCGGCCTGCGGCGGGAGCGCCTTCGTGTACTTGTCCATTTAACTTTTTTTTGTGTCCTGTGTTCTTTGTCCCTCGCCATCAGGAGAACTAGGTATGGCGGGTCGTGACCTGGGGGGGGAAGGAGCCAGAGCTACCCTGGTCCACACTTAGACCGTTGTCTACAGTGAATGAACCGCTAGCCCAATCCAAAGCCCCTGTGTTCCAATGTCTACTCTCCCCGTACCCCCAGGGCTAAGCTGCATGTGGTGGCGCAGGCTTGTTTCTGGTGAGCGCAAAATAGTCCCCAATGTGTCTTACAGACTCTGTTTGCCTACTCAGCACTCTAGTGGCATTTGTCGGGACCCTGTTATGCAACGCAGCACCGGCAGTGCAGGTGTATAAACCTCTCGGCCGTGAATACCATGTCCCGCTGGAACCTGGTCACCTCTTTGGCCCCACAGCCTTTCTCCTTCACGCCCTCGTGCAGGGCCGCAGCTGGCCATTCCCCCCGAACGAACCAGCCCTGGGTCTATTGTCCATTGTTAGCTTCACTAATTTTGAGTTAAGGGGCTCCCCCCCGGGCCCCACCAATGTCATATGATATTGTGTCACAAATCTTCATCCCAATCGTCGAGTAGGGGTTAATAGCGTGGGCCCCCCAGACGCTCTTCCTTCTATGGCGTGTAATTATTACCAGTCTAGCATATTGCGTCGCAATCCTCCCCTAGGGGCCAGCTGACAGCCACAGTCTCGAAGAGGTCTCTCCCCATCAACCAAGGAACTATGGAAGCATCACAGAGATATCCCCCCTGGCATGGATGGGCCATGTTTCTTCAATTGCACTATCTCTGAGGCTCCGTGTCTGGAGCCTTTATTTTACCTCAGTGTACAGGTGGCAGTGCTCGGAGCTCTTCTCTGGTCAGAGAGCCTCCCCTTCTGCTCACGCAGCCCTGAATCGAATTTATGGGCCGCGGTCATGTCCTCTGCCATAGTACCGCCAGGGGCACCCCTCTGTCCCCCCTACCCCAGAATGCATACACAAATAACACACACACAGACTGTGGAGTTGGGTGAAATTGCTGCAGGTTTATTACATAATCCAGATATGTAATGGGTGGGTTATCTTACGGGCGATCCAAGGGCAGGCAACCAACTGGGCCGCCCGCCCGCCTCATAAGCCGGGCAGCACGGGAGCGAAACCCGCCGTTGCTGCCATCCAGGTGATTCTTTCTAAGATCACGTGCCGTTGGTAACTTCTACTCACGCCCCCCCTCTCGGGGCGGAGCGTCGCATAGCAAACGCCCCAGTTGTTCAGGCCCACAACCACCCGCAGGACTAGTGGGGGCGCCGCTTCCGGAACCCTCCCCTGAGGCTCCTCGGTTTTGGCTCAGGCACCCCCTATGGTGCCGTGCAGAGGTACCCTTTGTACCGGCCTGCTTCCAGATCGCCCTGTAACTCCGCCACAGCCCTGGAGGTGGATCACCGTCGCAGCCAGGGCCCCCCACCACACCTTGCTCTTACCTGCACCCTCTCATCCCTAACGCCTCACTTAAGTCTTAGAGAAAGATGTCCATGCCCACCTGGGACAGGTGCACCTCATCCAATTCGAAATATCCCTTCACGCTCCCCCTGATCATCTCATGGCGTATAAAACCTAGGCCCCTTCGCTCCGTAAACTTCCGCATAGCCCCGTTGATACGTCTCCTAGAATGCTCCACTGCCTCTGCTGATTTGGCCCCCCGCCAAGACCTATGTGGAATAATCTCTGACCAGACGATCTCGCACTGGCCTAAGCGCTTGCAAATCTCCCCCAGGTCTCTCTACATGGCTAGCAGCAGCAGTCTCCTTCCTAGGGTGATGAGGTCGTTCCCCCCCAGGTGAATGACCAAAGTGTGGGGGAGGGTGGAGCCTTGCGAGATCAGCCTCTGCTCCAGCTTGTTCCTGAGCTCAAACCATCTCATGCCAGGGAAACCCATCCACTCCACCTGTCTCTGTGGGAAGTGCCGCATCCAATTTTGGTGCGACGCCCATTGAGCTGCCCTGGCGATAAATGAATGCCCGATCACCCACACCAATCGCCCTAGTAAAACAAGAGACATGGTGTACACTCATGGTTATTTAATCAACAGTAGATTATCCACCTAGTACAAATTCGCTACAAATCACGGCAAAACCACAAAGGAGGGAGGGTGGGGGCCACTCTGTCAGGGGCGAACATAACGTTTGTAACAGTCCGACTCCCACCGCCCCACTTTTTTCACCTTGGCGGGCGCCAGACCAGCTAGGTGGGCCACCGTGGACGCGCCAATCCTAAAAGAGTGGCTGGAGTACCTCTTCTCCGGTTGGTCCATCCCCGCCCTGGACAAGCTGGCCCTGATCATACGCTCTAACTGGTATCTGGTCACCGGAGCCTGGTCCCTGTGTACCAGTAAGTACCCCGGGGCGGGGGGCGGCACCCCAGAAACACCTTCGCCCAGTGGACTGGGCAAAACCTAGGGTCGCCGAGGGGCCGGAGAACCACGTCAATCCCCCGCCCCGCCTGATCGGTCTTTGACCTCCGTAGGCGGATGAACAAGGAGTCAGTGACGGACACATCTGAGATGGCCAGGGCATCCCCCGAGCTGTCATGCTTTGACCTGGCCACCAGCTCGCTAATGCGGAATGCGCCAAAAAATGCTAGGCAAAAGGCTGCCGCGAACAGCGTGGCCTCATATGTTGAATAGGTGACCGCCTCAAGTACGCCCAGCATGCCCTTCAGGATGTCAAAGTCAATGGGGGCTCGGTTGTCCGGCACCCTGGGTTCATCCCTTGCCCAACCCTTCATGGCGGCCCGGATGGCAAAAGAATTGGTGGGGTCTGCCCCACCGGATAACCTGGTGTACCGCCGCTAAATGGCTACCCACCCAGGAGTGGCTTTTCCCCTGCTCCCTTGCCCATACGACAAATGCTCTGACTTTGATCTCCATAGTTGCCCATGAAGTGCCCAGCGTCAGGGACACTGCCCTAAAGGTTGCCATGTGTGTACCATAACGTTTCCTGGTACCTGGGGCCAGTGCTCTCTCTCCCATTGCTTTCAGCTGCTGTCCCACTGCAGGATCCTCCAAAGGTGTTCCGGGAATGGGGTCATCTGGGGTCATCTGAGCTCTCGCCCGCGGCCAGGCCTCCCTGAAACGGAGCCACTGAAAACGAGAAAGAGCATCAGCTGCCACATCTTTCACACCTTCAATGTGCCTGGCCTTGAACTCGACATTGATGCGCAGGCAGGCCCCAACCAATTTCCTCAACAAGCATAGTACCAGCCGGCACCTGGCTGTCTGACCGTTGATCGCCTGAACGACCGCCATGTTGTCAGACCAGAATAGGACCTTTCTGTCCGACAACGCCTCGGGCCATCGATTGCCCCAAAGCCCTCCCTACCAGAGGCATCCGTGAATAAACACAGCTCCTGACTGCCCACCCACGGTTGCCGCCATATCACCGCTCCATTGAACCGGGAAAGGAAGTCGTCCCACACGGCCAGGTCCTGTTTCAACCCTGAACCTAGCTTGACCCAGTGATGCTTCTTTTTCACCCCGCAGTGGCCCTTGCTAGTCTACGGGCAAAAACCCTCCCCATGGGGATGACCCTGACTGCAAAGTTCAGTTTTCCTAACAAGCATTGGATTTCACCCAGCGTGGCCTTGTCCCTACCAAGCAAACTGTGAATATCATGACGAAGGGCCTGTACCTTATCCGCAGGGAGTCTGGACTCACCCTTGACTGTGTCCAACTCAATGCCCAAGAATACCAAGACCTGCGCTGGACCCTCAGTCTTGCCCGGAGCTAGAGGCACACCCAAGTGTCTTGACAAATCTTGGAAACACTGCAGTGCTCTTGCGCACTCCTGCGTGCCAGCTCCCCCGATGAACAGGAAATCGTCCAGGTAGTGGGTCACTCCCTCTACCCCGTACCTGCTCGTTAGGGCCCACTGGAGGAAAGAGCTGAACGCCTCAAAGTACGCGCATGACACTGAGCAACCCATGGGGATACATCTGTCGTAGAAAACTTTGTCCTCCCACCTGAAGCCCAAGAGGTGTTGGCTATCTGGGTGTACTGGCAGCAGTCTGAATGCCGACTCTATGTCTGACTTTGCCAACCACGCTCCCTTACCTGCCCTCCTGATCATGTCAACTGCTAGGTCTAGGGAACAGTAGGACACTGAGCACCTCCCCTCATCTAGCCAAAAGTTCACTGAGTCCCCCTCAGGGTATGACAAGTGGTGTATCAGCCGAAACGCCCCAGGCTCCTTTTCGGCACCACCCCCAGGGGGGAGAAGACAAAGTGCGGCAGGGGAGGGCTGGCAAACGGGCCCGCCACCCTGCCCAGGGCAACCTCCTTCGCTATCTTGGACTGTACTATCTCCAGGTGGTCCCTAGCCGATTTGAGGTTCCCCGCATCCCTGCTCCCGAGGGGGCCCTGGTATGGGATGCGGAAACCTTCTACAAAGCCTTCTGCAATGAGGGTCCCTTCTTTGCTGTTATGGTACCCGTGGAGGATGGGAAGGAGGTTGGCTATACATATGGGTGAGGGGCCTTTCGTTCGGTCGTGCGGGGCAGGGGCCAGCGCGCTGTGGGTTACGTCCGCAATGGGCCAGGGGGCGGGGGCAGGGGATCTGGGGGTTGGGGGGGGCCTGTGCCTGCCACAGTTTACTTGTCCTGTCTGGAAGTGGGCTGGCTGGGGCTGTCGCGCTTGGAGCATGAGGTCGCGGCATGGGGGGCCCCGCACTTGCTGCAATTATGGGCGAACCGGCACGCCTTGCCCCAGGAGCATGACCCTGCGTTGAACAGCCTACAGGTGCCGTTGGACTGTGCTCTAAAGCCCGGCTTGCGCCCCCCCCCCCCCCGGCTGCCTCGAAAGGGTTTCCTAGTCTGTGCCCTCCCTTCCTGCTTGGTCTCCTTGTACTTCTCACTGTTCGGAGTGCTTGGTTTGGTTGTTGCTTCTACCATGTGTTTACCCATATGCATGACCCATAGCCTGACCGCCAGCTGATCCCACTCTAGTTCTGGACAAATGGCCCTCTTCTTTCTAAAGTCGCAATCGTATCGGTACCACCCCATGCCCCCACCCTTGGCAGCCTCTTCTGTGATGACACTTGCATAATGAAATAGCCCTGGCCCTTCATCAGGGAATTTCTCCATTATAACCGCTGCCATTATGGCGAAAGTCTGGCCCCAAGTGACAATGTTCCTCTCAGGCCAAGATTGGAAGCGCACCTTCCTGTCCTCCTCCTTGGTGCCCATCCTCCTAGTGTCTACCCACTCCGCCCCATGCATGAGCAGGGTGAATATGTCGATGAACTCCCTACGCCATATACCCTCCTTAGCCACCAGGGGAACCTGCCATGCTAAGGAGCAGCGGCCGGATACTAGTGGGGCGGTGGTTACCAAAGGTTTGGGCACCACTGCTAGGGATGGCACCGCTGGGGCCCCCACCGGCGGGACCCCCTTGGGTAGGTTTAGGGTGCTTGCTGCTAAGTCTGATGCTATATCCATTGCGGGTGTGGACGTCGGAGGGGGAACCCCCGCCGCAGAGGTCTGCCCCCCCCGCAGGCGAAGGGCCGGCAGCCGCCGGTCGTCCCGGTGGCGTTGGACTGGCTGCCTACCTCCCCCCAAACTTGTGTGAACGCCCCCAGCCCCAGGGCAACGCCAGGTGGGGCAGGGGCGGCGGGCCCCATCCCCGTGGGCGGCCTGACCAGCATCAGGCCCGTTCTGACCTCTGCCATGAAGCTTTTCAAAGTGTCCTAGAGCTTACCGAGGTCAACTGATGTTGCAAATGCCACCTGATTAGGGCAGCTGGGAGGTGTAGGAGACGATCCGGTGCACAAGGGAAGGGGCGCCTGGAGGGGGAGTGCGGCCCTGGGGGGAGCAGTGGCTCTGCCTCTCGCCGGACGTTGCTCAGCCGGAAAATCCTTAACTGTGGGGCGGCGTATCCTCTTTGTCCTCGAGGGGCCCGCATCCTCGCAGTGCTCCCGTTCGGCGGGCGGGACTTGACTGGCAATACCAGAGTCAGCGGGGTTGTTGGTTCTCAACAGTTTGGTGGCCCAAGCCAATCCCTTGGTCCTGGCCAAGTCTATACGAGTGTCCTCCGAGGTGCCTGCCTGGGTCTCCTCGAATTGGGGCCCCGTTGT
Source organism: Triturus cristatus (assembly GCF_964204655.1). Lineage (NCBI taxonomy): Eukaryota > Metazoa > Chordata > Amphibia > Caudata > Salamandridae > Triturus > Triturus cristatus. The sequence continues at coordinate 1,172,925,660 of NC_140582.1, read as the reverse complement.
AAACAGCGAAGGGGATCCCTGACTATCCATCTTATTCGGAGCGTGCGCTTCCGGTACCTAATACGGGGGAGATGCAATGGACGTCCGGTTGTCGTTTGCTGGTCCCTCCGTTATCCTCGTCCAACTGTAATCCGTCGAGAACGCTGCTGTAACAACAAACTATTGTGAGACAAGGAACACACACGCCCATGCGGGGGGGGGTACCTTTTCCCCCCGCAGTGTCTAGCCGTGGCGCGCACGCGGCTGCTGCGGCGTTGAGGGGTCAATTCACGCAGGCTCGTGCACCCCTACGCCCCACCTCCCCGCTAACCGCTACTCGGCTGCAGAGGTCTAGACCTGCACCTGGAGGTGCGAGGCCCCAAAACTACTTAATTGTTTTTTATTGCATTTTTTATTGCATATTTATAAAGCGCGAATTCGCCCGAGGGCATTGGGACGCCTTAAATAGCACCATCTGTACCTTACACATTCAAGCACGGGGAGATAAGTGATTTGCACAGAATCACAGGAGTGGACGCGACCGCGAGGCTCGCACCCTGCTTTCCCGCACCCGAGGCGGCCGCGCAGCCGACGGACCACACCCCCGTCAATGAGATTTCATGATTTTAAAATTTATGCAAATTTTATGGAGAGTGCGGGCATTGATCCCGCTACTCGGCTGCCCCAATACTACTCTTACTTGATTTTGGTTGCATATTATATACAGCGCGAAGAAGTGGACGCGCCCACGGGGCTCGCAACCTGCTTTCCCGCACCAGAGGCGGCAGCGCAGCCGACGGACCACATCCTCGTCAAGGCGATTCCGTGATTTTAAAATTCATGCAAATTTTTATGGAGAGTGCGGGCATCGATCCCGCTACCTCTCGCGTGCTAGCAAGTGCTCTACCATTCGGAGCTACGTCCCCCGCGTCGAGGCCCCATCCGGACCCAACTCGAGGCACGGGGGGATTAAGTGATTTGCCCAGGACCACCGGATGAGGGCGCGACCACGAGGCTCGCAACCTGCTTACCCGCACCAGAGGCGGCAGCGCAGCCGCCGGACCACAAACCCGTCCAGGAGCTTACGTGATTTTAAAATTTATGCCAATTTTTCCTGGACAGTGCGGGCATAGATCCCGCTACCTCTTGCGTGCTAAGCAGGTGCTCTACAATTCGGGCAACTTCCCCTGCGTCGGGGCCCCACCCGGACCCACGCGAGGCACGGGGAGATTAAGTGATTTGCCCCAGATCACAGGATGTGGACGCGGCCTCGAGGCTCTAAACCTGCTTTCCCGCACCAGAGGCGGCCGCGCAGCTGACGGACCACATCCTCGTCCCAGACATTAAGGGGCATATCAACAACAACCGGCGATAATTATCGCTCAGCGCTCTTAGCGTGAGGATAATTATCGCCGGCTAGCGTGAATTTTTATCGCTGAGATAGCGTGCTATTAGCAACGCTTATCTCAATAGCGATAAAAATCCTCACGCTAACAGGCTAACGTGGGATTATCGCTGGAAACCCAGCGATAATCACACGTTACCTTGTTGATAGGGACAGGCAAACTTAGCCATGATATCCTCCATCCATAGGATATCATGGCTAAGTCTGAAAATTAGCAGACGTAAAAAAGCAGCGTTAACCGTGGTTAGCGCTGCTTTTTTTGTCTCTAACAGGGTTAGCGACATTCTTGATAATAGGAGAAATGTCGCTTAGCGGCATTTCTCCTATTATTTTACTCTGGAACGCCCCCTTTGCATCTCATTAGAGATGCAAGGGGAAGCGTAGAGTAAAAGGGTGCTAACATGCAAATTTGCGTGTTAGCACCCTGTTGTTGATAGGGCGCTAGTTTTATCTCTGCTTTTTTGGCTTTTAAAGCCAAAAAAGCAGAGATAAAGCCCTTGTTGATATGCCCCCAAGTGCTTTAAGATTTATGCAAATTTCAGAATGGAGAGTGTGGGCATCGATCCCCTTGCCTCTCGCGTGCTAAGCAAGTGCTCTAACATTCGTGCTACTTCCACTGCGTCGAAACCACACCCGGACCCAACTCGAGGCACGGGGAGATTAAGTGATTTGCCCAGGATCACAGGATGAGGACACGACCTCGGGGCTCGAAACCTGCTTTCCCGCAACATAGGCGGCAGCGCAGCCGACGGACCACATCCTCGTCAAGGAGATTAAACGATTTAAAAATTTATGCACATTTAGAATGGAGAGTGCGGGCATCGATCCCCTTACCTCTCGCGTGCTAAGCAAGTGCTCTACTATTCGCGCTACTTCCCCTGCATGGCAGCCACACCCGGACCCCACTCGAGGCACGGGGGGATTAAGTGATATGCCTAGGATCATAGGATGAGGAAGCGACCTCGAGGCTCGAAACTTGCTGTCCCGCACCAGAGGCGGCAGCGCAGCCGACGGCCCACATCTTCGTCAAGGAGATTCCGTAATTTTAAAATTTTTGGCAAATTTTAGGATGGAAAGTGCGGGCATCGGTCCCGCTACATCTCGCGCGCTAAGCAAGTGCTCTACTAATCGGGCTACTTCCCCTGCGGTGCTGACCAGCTCCACAAATCGGCAGCGCCGCCGACGGACCGCCTCAACCACCCTCTTAAATCGCCACTCGCGCGTCGATCTTGCGCCCCCTCCGCCCGTGGTAAATCCGTGCCACAGGGCCCCGTCGCTTGGTACTGCCCAGGGACAGGGCCGGGGCGGAGTGGGTGCAGCAAGACTCTCCGTTAGTAAAGAAGCACGATGACCAAGCGACGACCTGTGGCGACTGCGGCGTGGTGGGCGACAAAGAGGTCGCCAGGAGGGTGGGGGAAGGCTAAATAGCCTCCCCTTCCCCACAGGGGCCCGGAAGTGACGCGCTTGAGCGTCACATCCGGCCGGCACAAGCAGAGGGGGACATCTCAGCTCCCGCAGTCTCGTAGGGCACCGCCGCCACAGAATCAGCACCGGTCGCTCGCAGGGGCCCCATCTTCAGTCCAGCACATACAGCGTTGGAGGCCCACTCTCACTTCAAAGGGCGCCGGTACTACTCTCAGTTGCCACCGGTTGCATTCCTCCAAAGGGTGTCTTCACAGGGCAGGGCCCTCCACATGCAGGTATTCCACCCCAATTATTTACTTCAGCGAGGGGAGGAGGAGCGGGAAGACTCGACTTACCCGGCCCAACTGCTGCGGCGCCGCCGGCCTCAGCCTCCGGCGCGTCACCGCCACCGTTCCCTGGCTCCGTCCCTCTGCAGCGTCAACTTCAAATCCGGGTTGCCACTAAACGATGATCTCGTTCCCACTCGCCGCACTCCGTTTTCAGCCGGTCCCAGTGTGGCGTCTCATGAACAGTGCTGTGCCACTAATGGGTCGCGTCGGCCATGTTGGCGGCTTCAGCTTGCTCCACGGCCGCGCAGTTTCAAGCCTACACAAGTCTGGATCCGTAGTCGGGCAGCCTCCACAGCAGAGTCAAGGTGGTAGGAGGACTTAATATATGGAATAATTTGTCAATGGTGTCTAGGAATGCAGGATATCACTCAGGATTAATGACAGGCGGCTGGAGCTCAGGCGAGTACGTCTATTCAGCCATGCTTCTGACCACGCCCCCCACGTCTACTTTTTTCAATAGCGTTAGGCATTATTTCACCAAGCCAAACTCTCCTCAGGACCAATTCTGTCCATATCAGATGAGTACCTGACCATCCTGTCAATATCCTGTCTAAATCCTTTTTCATCATCTTCAACAAACCTAAACCCGACAATTGCACCAAGTTGTTCTTACCCAAGTGGACAAAAGGCATGTCAGAGCATACACACCGCCAAACCAAGTCGACTAACTACGGTACCATTTGACCCTACTTCATTCCACTCTTTCCCCACAATTCAACTGCAAAACAATCACTCTGCAAGCCCAGTAATCTGTCGAAAGGTCTCTTCAACGGTTGCTTTTCTGCCAATCTAATGAACAAGTGCCTGATGATCCATATAGAATACACGAATGCCAACGGCCAGGCCACACACCCTGAAAAAGAACTTTATAACAACTGATAAAGTACCAGCAAATTTCTTACTAACAATGGGGCATATTATCAAGCACGGCGTTAAAAGTATCGCCGCTTTAGCAGCAGAAAACTGCTGCTAAAGCGGCGACAAAGGGCTTGATAATATGCCGCAGAGAATTCCAATAGAAGCCCATGTTGACACCAGAACATGGGCTTCTATGGGAATTCTCTGCGGCATATTATCAAGCCCATTATCGCCGCTTTAGCGGCAGTTTTCTGCCGCTAAAGCGGCAATAATTTTAACGCCGTTTCTTGATAATATGCCCCAATGTTCTTCATACTAGTGTATATAACATCCATAGCAGTCTGACTTTAACCTACTCAATCTTCTTGGATCTAGTAAGTCAAAATCTAACCTATGTGCCACTGATGCTGCACCTATTAAAAAATATTTGGTCCCATAAGCCTTAAGGTCCTTGTCCAACCTTATCAAATCCTTTCGCAACACTGCCACCGATTGGAAGGTAGTCAAACATTTCCTGTTCTCATGGCATAACACCAACCCCTCCTTTCTCCCAGCTATCGGCTGGAAAGTAAAAAAGCAGCATATCTCCTCCACATTTGCTCAAAACAACCATCCTGGGGGCGTGGTCTGGCCACGCAGGAAGATGGCCGCCTGACGGACGAGCTCCGCCGCGGGATGAGCCCTTAAAGGAATATTCTCACCTTCCACCGGCTTTCGAATCTCCTCTTCGTGCCCTGCTGCAACCGGAAGATGGGGGGCAGGATTTGGGCGGGTTTCGGAGGCAGGACAACGGCTCTCTGTTGACGACCGCCTCGACGATGTTCTGTGGTGATGTTGCCCGGCGCACTCTGCCTGACGTGTTCCTTCAGGCCGCCTCACTCTCCTCATGAAGCCGCGCCCCCGACGTTGACAACGGGCGCCTGCCTGGTTTCACTCTGGCCGCGCCTCCTTTAACATGCCTGCAGCAACGCCTCCTTCAGAGTTCAGGAATTTCTGACAGGAACCATGATTTTTGCCGCGCTGTTCGTCAGCTACTGGTAGGGCTAATTTCTTCCATACTACTGTTGTAGCACCTTTGACGCGCATTTCGCACAGGATTTGTGCACTCCATCCTTTACATGGTCAATGGCTCCCTTGTAATTGGAAGTCCTGGTTCCTCAAGCTCAGCTGAAATTTACAAAAAACTGAACCTTTCGTTCCTTTGAGAGTTGTTTCCTCTCATCTTCACTGTAACTACAATTTTGCGCTTTTTGACTATTGTTTACGCTGGTGCTTCATGAAAATGGCTTTCTTAAGAGCAGGCTGTCTGACCTACATTAGACTGTGTCTCCTCATGATGTCGTCATAGCGCTCTTGTCAACTTTTTCAGTCAGGAATTGTGCCCTCTGTTCCTGCATGGTCCATGACTAATCTGCATTCTGGAATATTGATTAATTTAGTCTCGTCATAATCGCAAATTTGTCTGTCACCGCCATAAGCGCACATACGCTGTTTTTCATTCTATTACTGTTATATTTCTGCGCCCTTTTGACTATAGCGATAATTGATGCCTTGTTATTGCACAGATACCACTTTTTGAAAATATGCTTTCGAATTTCAGTGTTTGAAGGTGAGACATGGGTTTCTTCTTTTGGGGGGGCCAGTGTCCTACTATCATATATATGTACAGTTATTAATTGTGCTGCTTTGTATATTCCGACACTTTGCCATATTTTTTGTGCTCACATATAAGTATTTCATCACACGGAAAGACGCCTTCACGTATTTTCAAAGTTTCCATCAAGCCTATTCTTCAAATGTCTGCTACCAAGCAAGGAAATAAGACTCCTAAACCACTTCTTTTCGCAGAAGCTCTTAAACAGTCTACTACTATGCCAACGAAAGGCCATGCATCCTCCTCGGCCCCTCACGCTGCGCCCTCTAATGGTGGGCAAGCGTCGGCGGCAACTATGCAGCGTATTCTGCATGAAATATCTGAGGTTAGTCGCCGACTAGATGACATGAACCTTACAATCACGTCCTTGGCTGAGGAGACTAAATCAATTAGAGCAGAAATCTCCAGCTTCCATGTGAAGGTTGAATCCCTGGACTCCAGAGTTCTGGCAATGGAGAAACGATTTGATTCCCTTCCAAACAAAGAACAAGACCTTTTATTCTTACATAGCAAGCTCACTGATTTGGAAGATCGTAGTAGGAGGGACAACATCCGTTTTTTTGGTTTTCCAGAGCGCATTGAAGGACAAAACTCCAGTGCATTTTTGTGTCGTATACTTCCAAAGCTGACTGGCATTTCTTTCACTCCACCTTTGGAGATACAGCGGGCTCATAGACTTGGCCCCCCACGCAATGATCCTGCTGCGCGGCCACGACCGATCATTGCCTGTTTCCTCCGTCACGATCAAACAAGACAATTATTGGCTGCTGCTCGGTTACAAGGCTCTTTTTCCTTTGATGGCCATCGGATTCATATGGCAGCTGATTTCTCTAAAGAAACAAATGAGCGGCGGAAAGCCTTTCTTTCTATGCGACCTCAATTACGTCAATTAGGCATTAAGTATGGCCTATTTGAACCAGCACGTTTTCGCATCACCAAAGATGGAGTTTCTAAGGACTTTCATGATCCAGAGCACCTTCAGCAATTTTTGGACTGTCTTCAACCTCAAGATATGGAAGTTCTCACTCCATCTTCGCAGCAGGATCAGTCCCATTCTCCCTATAAGTCTTCTACTCCATTGCCAGACCGCAGCAGACGCCCTCCTAGTAGTCCTCGGCCTCGTGGTAGGGACCTTGAAAGACTTCACCGCTCACAAGAAGATAGGAAGTCAGCAATACAGTCGGTCTCAGCAGCCACATTCCCACAAGACTTACAAAGGGACAAGTCCCGCTCTCCTCTTAAAACCCCTTCGGATGCGGACTGAATAATACTTCCTCATGTGGGAAAAATCACTTCTTGACTTATTGGCAGTTTATCGTAGACTTTCGGTCCTTGCGGGCCTTGTTTATATTGTTAAACCATTATTATATATCTTTAGCATTTTCGCTGTTATAATATCTGATTGCCTTTTCTTTCTTACCTCTTTTCTCACTAACTTCTTATCTTACCTCTTTTCCTTTTCACTTTGCCTTCTGCTATATCTCTGCCCTATAATGCTATTCTTTTATCTCCCTGTATTTCTCACTTTTCATGCTACAATTTTATTGCATATTCTCAACTGGTTTTGCAGTTACCCGGGTGCATTGGTGCCTAATTGTTTGATTATAGTTGTATCACCTTATTTGCTCGTATGCATATTGGTATAGATTTTTGATATATGTGTATGATATGTTTTATACGCTTAGGTTACCTCACATTTAATTACTGTAAGATCTCTCCTCTTCTGTAGTGTTGCTTCTCAACCTCTATTTGGCTCTCTCTACCTTCTTCTGTTCTTTTTTATATTGCTCTTTTGGGCTTCCCTTCTATATTATTAATGCCTTCTTAATTGCTTCTCTCTTTCTGTGGGGTCTTTTCCCGCGGCGGCGCTCTAGTGCGCCCAGACCCGCGGGTAACAGTCTTACGGTTTCTTGTTCTTTACTCGCTAGTATTCCATATTTCCTTTATTATTGTACTATTTTCTAAATCTTACCTCCTTTCGTCTTTATCTTTTTATTGTTTTCTTTATGCATTTCATTTAGATTAGAAGTACTACTTCCACTTATATTCTTTCTGTTTCCTCTTTCTTTTGTCATTTCTCTCCCTTTTTCTTTTGTTTGGTTCACTACGTTGTTTTGTGCTTTATATTATCTTCTTCCTCCTGATTTTTGCTCTATTCTACTATGACACAGGCACATTCTCTGAATGCGATCACCTGGAATGTACATGGCCTCACTCATTACATAAAGCGGAAGAAAGTACTCTCCTATCTCCAGACCAAACATGTAGATGTGGCCTTGCTTCAAGAGACCCATTTGGATGCTCTGGAGTCGGACAAACTTTGCAGAGACTGGGTGGGCAAGGTTATCCATAGTAGTGTTCAACAAGACGATTCCTCAGACACAGGCCCTCTCCGCAAATGTGGAGTAGCAATCCTCCTTCGCAAATCCCTCCCGGTCACTGTCTCTAAAACATGGTCAGATGTAAATGGCCGTTATGTATTTGCCAAACTTAAAATTGGAGAGTCTCACATTTGTGTAGGGTCTGTTTATGCCCCTACGGGTACCAAAAAAACATTCTTTCTTCAACTTTCCCGTTTACTGCTTGAAATTAATGCATCACAATATTTGATTGGCGGAGACTGGAATGTGACGCAAGATTCCATTCTAGACAAAACTGGCCCATTAGATAGGGGCAATGCGTCAGACAGAGCCTTGTTGGGGGACATCATATCAGATATCGGACTGGTTGACCATTGGCGTTTTAGCCATCCAACGGATAAGGAATATACTTTCTTTTCTTCGGCCCATGGTACATTTTCTCGTCTTGATTATTTCCTTATTTCTCATAACACAGTTCAATTCGTTACAGACTCCTGCATCCTGGAAGCGGCCTTGTCTGATCACTCTCCGGTTCTCCTTTCCCTTGATCTGGGTCTCTCTCGGCCTGGGCGTAAACCATGGCGTATGAGCATCCAACGCCACAGGACTCCTGCTGGTAAGGCCCAACTGCAATCTCACCTTCAAAATTATCTTTCTACTAACCAGGGGTCTGTCACCTCCAGCAGGACTCTTTGGGCCGCGGCGAAGGCTACTTTGAGGGGGCAATTAATGCGTGGAGCAGCAATTGCTAATAAACAAAATGCAAGGAGACAAAGTGAACTCGAATCTGATATACAAACTTATTCTCGCTTATACACCGCATCTCCGTCTTTACAAAACCGCAAATTACTAGAGCAAGCTCGAATGGCCTTAAATAGCCTTTTTACATCCAAAGCAGAATTCGCTTTACAGAAAATGAAAGGCCGGCATTACGAGCAAGGGGAAAAGGCGGGAAGGTTATTAGCCGCGCAGTTGCGTCAGAGGGAGGCGTCCATGGCCATTCCGGCCATTAGATCTACGCAAGGTCACCTGTGCACGAAACCTCAAGACATCGTTAATGAGTTCGCCTCTTTTTACGAATCTCTTTACACCTCCGATAGTAGAATGGACACGGATAAAATGACAGCATTTCTTGCAAAAGTACATCTTCCTTCTCTTTCGGCGGAGGGCAGAGCCATCCTAGAGGGTGAAATAACCAGAGATGAGGTCTCTAGTGCGATTACTGCCCTGCCCTATCACAAGGCTCCTGGTGAAGATGGATTTCCCCCTGAGTTCTATCGCTGGGCAGGTCACAATATTATTGATACCCTGCATACCGCATTCCAGGAGGCGGATGGTTCATCTTCACTAGGACCTCTTTCTAACAAGGCTATTATTGTTGTGCTTCCAAAACCAGGTAAGGATCCCCAGCTCTGCAGTAGCTATCGCCCCATCTCTTTATTGAATACTGATATTAAAATTCTGGCCAGCATCCCTGCTTCGCGTTTGCGTAAGGTCTTGCCTTCTTTGATACACCATTCTCAAGTAGGCTTTGTACCGGGTCGATCCTCTAGGAATCATCTGCGTTCTCTGGCCCATGCATTATGGTCGGCTCAACATCTTAAGGATGATGCGTTAGCCCTTTCACTTGACGCAGAAAAGGCGTTCGACCGCATCGAATGGAACTATCTCTTCAAGGTCATGGATAGATTTGGTTTAGGCAAGAAATTTATTGATAAGGTGCGCTTATTATACGATCATCCTTCTGCTCAGGTAAATTGTGGTGGGTTTCTATCAGACACCTTTACTATTAAGAGAGGGACGCGTCAAGGATGTCCACTATCCCCTCTTTTGTTTCTTCTGGCTATGGAGCCCTTGGCCGCCACCATTCGTCAATCGGATGAGGTCTCTGGTGTCCCCCTTCCAATTGGACATTCTAAAATATACTTATATGCTGATGATATACTACTCACACTTACTCGTCTTCCCCGGTCGATTCCTTCTCTTCTTCACATTATTAATGATTTCTCCTCTTTTTCAGGTTATAAGATTAATTGGGACAAGAGTGAAGCTTTGCCCATCTCTAACGGTACCACCAAAGCAGCCATTTATGGATTCCCTTTTCATTGGCAGCCTTCACGCCTTAAATACTTGGGTGTCCTCGTTAATAAAGGATTGCAAGACATGGTTGCAGATAATTTATCTCCTCTTATATCCCAAATGCAGCGGGATTTTGACAAATGGAAGGCTTTGGGCCTTTCTCTTTGGGGCAGAACTCAGGCGGTTAAAATGGTTACCCTTCCGAGATTTATATACATTCTAGGTATGCTTCCTTTGCAGATCCCTCTATCCTTACTTCGATCAATAGATGCCCAGATTAAAACTTTCATCTGGGGTACTATGAAGCCGCGACTTGCTATCACTAAGTTGAAGGCTCACCAATTATCTGGCGGAATCGGTCTTCCTTCTATTGAACACTACTCTTTGGCGTTACATATTTCCCAAATCTCATATTTTTTACCTGGCATCAAGGATTTACCACAATGGGTTCAAATAGAAAGACATCTTCTATCCTCGGAATCAAACCTTTCTCCTCTGTATGGTACTGGCTCTAGTCGTTCTGACCCAAAAAACCCGATACTATCCGCCATGCATAAATCCTGGCAGAGAAGTCACAGATTATTAGGCTCAAACTCCAGAATACATGCTAAGGCTCCCTTGTGGAATAATTCGGGGATCCGTATTAATGGCCGTATGTTATCCTGGTCTGAATGGCGAGCTGCAGGTATTCTCTATCCGGATCAACTCCTACATGATGGGGATTTTAAGTCATTCTCTCAACTCAGGGTAGAATTTGATCTTCCCCTTCATCATTCTTCCAAATATCTTCAACTCCAACAATGTTTAAAGACCCATATGGGATCATCACCATGGCTCCTGCAGGATTCCCCTATATTATCCTATTTGCACATTTGGGGGAAATTTAAGGGTGTTACTTCTGGTATATACAAAATTTTTTCATCTCATCTTTTTTCTAAATCCCTTTCACATGATCTCCAGCGTAAATGGCAATCTCGTCTCTCCATTTCCTTTTCCGATGCTGAGTGGGATTTGATTCTAGAGAATTTAAATAAGGGAGCTCGTGAATCAAGGCTTAAATTTTGTCTTTTTAAAATTCTGCATGATTGGCACTGGTCTCCTGTCAAATTACACCAAGCTGGTCTTCTCTCCCATTCTAACTGCTGGAGATGCTTCAATTCAGGTTGTGATATTATTCATATCATTTGTGAATGCCCTAGTATTCAACCCTATTGGACTTTTATTGGTGCTACCTTGAAATCCACCATGCCCCTAAAATTGCCACTTACATCTACTAACATTCTCCTACATGACTTACGTCATTCCCCAAAACTCACGAAGCCACAACTCCGTCTTTTTCATACTTCAATTGCTACTGCCAAAATATGTATACTGCGTCATTGGAAATCAACTTTGCCTCCATCACAGGAGGATTGGTTGGTGGCCATGATGCAAACCGCTTCCCATGAACGTACAATCTATAATCTTCAAGATCAAAATGACACCTTTCTTCGAATATGGTCTCCATTTCTTAAATCAAATGCTGCTGACCCTCCGGCCTCCACTTCTACTCAAACACACTAATCAACTTTCACTTTTCTGTCCTCTGTTCCCTCACAATCATTTGCTTCCTCCGTTGTGGTACTCCTCTGCTTCTATTTAATTATCTTTCCTCTGTTCTATTTCTTTATATTTCCGGCACTCTTTATCCTACTATGTTTTTCTTCTCTCTTTTTTCCCTATTGCTCACTCTTATTATATGTTATTCTGGGTTTTGATATCTTCGTTGCATCAAGTTATATTTATCTATTTAGACGCATATTTATATCATATTTATTTATCAATTTCTTATTCCATGATTCCTTCTAACATGTAATTATTCTCTTGTATTTACTATTGCATATGCTCTAATGTATTTGTCTTATAAAATTCAATAAAAAATTTCAACACAAAAAAAAAACAACCATCCTATTACCCAGTGGCGTAGCAAGGAAGGGTTGGGGGCTGGGGTGGGCCGCCCTGTGTGGTACATGTTTTGGGGGAGGTTCCCCTTACTTACGGCAGTCGCAAGGCAGCAAACGAAGGAATCGGCAGCACCCCCCCTGCTCCTACATGCAGCCAAAAAAAGGAACCACAAAAACAACTGATCTCTATGAAAATCAACCTCCTCAGTCTAAATAGCTTGATAATGAAAGTGCCCAATAAGTCAGACACTCGAAAGGCACCCAAAAGAAGCTCAACATATAAAGCATAAACAACACTAAGGGGCCTATTCGTGGGATTTGTCACGCAGTGCAGCGCTGCAAGTCACCTATTTAAAAGAATACAGTGCATTTCTGCCTTTCCCCTTTACTGGAGCTGTTTTGCCTGCCTAGTGCAAACGCAAGCACTCTTACACCTGTTTATCCCCCAACCACTCAACACTGAGGGGCGGCTTCACACCACATTTTGAATATTCATGCTTGCACCTGCAATGGTTTTTTGCAAAGTCCCCTATTAATCATGGCCAGAGATGAAAACCTGACTTCTGTCGGTAAATCATACTCAAGGATGGGGTGTCCAATAAAGGCCCTTCAGGGAACTGGTGAACTGCTGGTAGTATGTTAGGCCAGTCCTGCCTGTGTGGGTGCGGTTATCCGAAGCCACATCTCATTGTCCACATCCCTATGGTTTCTCTGGAGCAATGCTCAATCTGGCCCTGAACTCCTCATCATAACAAAGTGAAGCAAAACTCCTAAAAACCATCTGTGCTTTTCTGACAATATCCATGTACTTAAAAATCGCTACAGATTTCTCTGGATACCTCTTACTGTAAATGCTGGCAAATATCAGGAATGCTGAGGTCTAATTAAGTGTATTAATCAGAAATCTCGGTCTCCTGGCCAAATCCCAAATCTCTTCCTTAAAACCCTCCTCTGCCTGTACTTCTCGATGAAGCAGCTTATACATGTCAACAAACTCCCCTCTCCCGACATTTTCTTTCGTGCAGTGAACAACTGAGCCCTCCATGGTTATACCCATTCAGAGTAACATTTTTGCACATTCTGCTTAACCTTTTCTTCAGTTTTTTTCTTCATCTGTGTGTTGGTGTATTTTTCCTTTCCTGGATTCAATTGTTCATTGTCAACCACTTTAACAGAGACCTTGACCCCACTCCAGCCTCGACGGTCTCAGATCTGACTGTGGCACCTCACCAATCCATTTGACCCCATCCTCCCCAGTGCTCACTGCTTCATGTATTTAATTCCCATTCTTCACAGAATGTGTGTTTGAATCACTGGCCCCTCCCTTCCCTATAGGAAGTGTGTGTGTACCCCCACTCCCCCACTCAGCCCACTGTGCCCCCCCCAAACAGTGCCACCATTTGAACAAATCTGGGAGAAGTTGCATCTCTTGTCTGGTGAACTTCAATTTCTCCTCCGTCTCCAATTTCTTCTTTTCTGTAAACACACCCCTTGTCTCCACCTCCAAGACTGTGAACCTCTTGTAACATAGAAAACTGCTTGTTCTAGTTAGGCAACCTCCCTCACCTGCCAATCTTCCACCTTTACATCTGTGCTCCTCTGTGGCATCTGTGATGCCAAACTCAGTATCTACCCTTGTCCCAACCGTCTCTCCTCTTTCTCGTAATCCATTTCCAATACTTTCTCTTCTTGACAATCTATCCCATCTCCTCAACAACTCACTCCTAGGCCTTCTCTGTCACCCAAACCATAATTAGAAACCTTCTTATCCACGTTAACATTTTGAAAGGTTTCTGCAGTTGCCAGCTGCTCCCTCAATGTCGGCATGGCTACATCAGCCCACTCTCTTTGGGCTGGTGTCCCCGGGACAACCAAGACCTCACCCGGTACTGCTACCTGTCCTCGTCTGCCAGGCTTGTTCTCATGTTTTTACCCGAGTCCCCCACCCTGGGGGGGCTGTGGTACTTTAGGTAAAGACAGGCACCTCAACCTGTCTACTGTACCTGTAACCACCTCCTCTGCTGAAATCCATACCAACTCACCCTGTCCTTGTAAAACCTGTCTCACAGCAGCAGTTGTTCTCAGTGTAAAACTCTGCTCTGGGGCAGTTTCTACCACCACCACCATCTCCACATTGCCCTTGTGGAGGTGGCTGCCTTGGCTGGTGGTACATAGTACTTGGCCATCTCCATTTCTCCCCCCCCATTTCTTCCCACTGCTCTAGAAGAGAGGTAGGTTCACAAGCAGCCTTACCTACAGCTGCCCCCTATCCACCTGCGCGCCACTCTCATTGACATCTATATGGCTTAGATCTGTCTGAGAAAAAGTGAATTAGTAGTTAGGGTAGATAGTAGTTCACCACAATTCTTGTTAGGTCCAGTAAAGGTTTCAGCAATTTAAACCTGCGGTCAACCCCTGATGGCTGTGGCACAGACACACAGGCTTAACTTAAGAAAATGTGTAAAGCATTTAGAAATAGCAAAACAGTTAAAACGTCGAAAACACAAAACAATAAAAATCCCTCCCCAGTTTATAAAAATAGATAATATTTTAATGAATAAAAAAAGGTCTTCAATAAGGAGGAAGCGGAGATATGAAGTTGAAATTGACTTGTACCTAAGCACAATTTAAGGCTGACCACAATGGAGTGCCGATCGGATACAGAAACCAGGATCATTAGAGTCTGAAGTTTTCCCTTCTGACTTAGCTTCTGCAATGCAAGTCACAAATCCTCAGAGGGGCAAAGAAGCAGGCTGTGGCCAGGAAGGGCTCCATAAACTGGATAGTGAAGTCCCGGTGAAGCTTTGTTTTTAGGCGGAAAAGTTCCAAGCAGGGCAGATTCAAAATTCCCTTGGAATCCACTTCTTTCACCTGGGTATAACTGGAAACAGGTCCAGTCTTTTAGATCTCCTCACAGGTCTCACCAGCAGATGTATGCCTTCTGTCTTCAAGTATTGTTCTCAAGAGAGTGTCCAGAGCTGCCACACTTATGCCTAGCACTAGCCAATGGGTAGGGTTGACTCCTGACTCCTCCCTGACCACTGCAGAAAATGTTTCCTCGGGTAACCCTATCCATATTTTCAGTGGTCCCCCACTGCAAACAATCCCACAGTGCCCTGCTCTGCCTAAATCCAAGATAGCAGAACCTTTCTTATTCTGTGTTGATCTCCCATGCCGACCCTAAAGGTGTGGCCAGGGACATGAGCAACCTTTCCTCTATGGGCACTCAAAACTGCTTCTGGGTGCAGCTCCTTTATCACTGGGACTGGTGCCTGGCTGACTCAAGGACAAAGGAGGGGGCAGGCCCAGGTGTTACCTACATCTGCCTGTGACAGAGTAGGCCTCTTTGAAGCTAATTACATTTATGGAGTCAGCCCAGATCATCATCCTTTCAGACGAACAAAGCACCTCTCTATGAAGTTCATAGCTCATCAAGGAACTCCTGAGACAGTTGGAAGCTAATGCAAATGTACTTCTAAAGACTTTAGGCCAAAAGAAGGTGACTTAAAGTACGTTTTGTGAAATATTTAGTATAAATCTGATTTTACCAATGTAAAATCTTTAATAAATATTTTATAAAATTCAAAGAATGAACTTTTTAGCTTGATTCTTGGCATATATAACATTATATAATTTCAATATTACCTCCAAATGGTTTCCTATGGAACAGTTAACCCTGCTACAGTGACAATAGCTTTTAGGGCCTTGCCACTGCGAGTACATGTTCCCATTACATTTCTATATGTCCTTCCTTTATATACCATGCATCCTGCCCTACTGGACATTAAGGCCTACTTAGGGGTAGCTTGCTAATATTTAAAAAGGAGGATTAGGCCTGTCAAAGAGGCGTTATTTTGAAAGGTCAAAATCGCTGGTTTATCACTGCACAGACACACTACAATGGTAGTCCTGCCGGTATGTTTTGCACTTCATTCTAGTGCTGGCACAATGTGTGCTGCAGCCCATTAGTGACACTTAACATAAATGAACTTTCTGGGGGGGTGCAGAGGCCTGTCTACTTCATTCCTCCCCCCTGACTTTTGCACCAACCGTTTCTGCTGCCACCATCAAAGGTGAGGCAGTCCTTCCAACACCCCCGCCCCACACCTACTGCAGACAGGCTCATACAAACCTCAGACCTGCCCCACAATGAGGAACATGCAAGAACCATAGCTGACACCGCCCCAGCCGCTTCCTTCTTTGGCCGCTCCACGCCCACCCAAGCAGGCTGTAAAGGTACTGCCACCCTGTCTCACAGAGCGTGCTCGGGGCCTCTTGCACCGATGCCGTGCTAACTAAATACTGCAGTAAATAATTATCAAGGAACCTGAAGCATTAACCCGGGGCCAGACAACTCACAAAGGACACACTCACCGACCCTTAGCGCAGTCAAAGGAGGACCAGTACTCTCCAAAGCCACCAAATACCGCCCCAAAAATCCCTCCTCTGGGACGAAACAGCCAATTACCTATTACAGGATTGCGCCACTAGCCCGGCAGACCCCAAGGAAGAAGACTCGAATCCTTCGCTCCCCAGAACCCCCATTGCACCGGTGCTTCACCTGCCCACATGACCATAATTTTGAAAATCACATCGTCAATACCAAGAGTAATTGGATCAGTGCCTACGGCAATCCGCCCCCTTCAGCTTGCACCCCTTGAAGTGGCAATGGGGCGGTTGCTAAGTGTTGTATTGTAACATGTGTAATTAGGCACAACCTTGAGTGGGGCCTGAGAACAAGCAGGTCACACTGTTATTCCTCATTCCAAAAGCAACCCTGCCTGACGCAGTTAGTTCAAATCTTCACTGCCCAGTCACAGCGCTGCGCATCACCCAACCCCCTCCCGCTCCCCCCCCCACCGCACCCCCCCCATGTGTTTGCCCCTTTTGCCAGCACGCTACCATCCACCCCCCATCCCGCACCCCCCGTGTTTGCCCCTTTTGCCGGCACGCTGTCGTTTCCACTCCAAACCCTCTCTGCTCAGCACAGCCGGGGTCTTTCCTCATTTTACCGTCTGGTTAATGTTGCTCCTTTCTTCCCCTGCCTCATTAGACCATTGATTAATTATCAAAGCAAAGAGAGATGCGTCTGGAAAACAACTTTAAAAAACCATACTGTACTGCCTGAAATAGTTTCATTCACGTGGGGAAGATTTATCAGAAGGAACCCTCCGACCGGTGCCAATGTTTTTATGACTAATCTGGAACATCAGGTTTTGAAACATACTTAAGAAGCAGCCAGCAGCATGTTTCTTATCATCAATAAAAATGATATAGAGCGCACCCTAGAGTTATTGAATTTCCAGAGCTTTCCTTTGGACAGAAGAAAAACACACTGCTTTATTCCAAAAAGGTGAACGTGGGAATGCCTTTGCTGTCCTGTGCTATCAAATTTATTGAAAGAACCAGCAGTTCACAGGCATAAGGCAAGAGCACTTCATATAGGATGGCATGCTCAATGCATGTTATGTGGCATCAATGTAAGCATACCTAATTTGACCAGGCTCAAAAGGATGGCAGGCTGATTTGTAATGCGATGCAGTTGCATTTTGTCTAGCACTTCTGGCCAGGCTCGGGCTGGGACAGAAATAAAACTGACCCCCATTTGTCAGTTAGATAGCTAAAAATAAAGGCCCATGTTTGCAAACGGGGCTTTTATGAACTAGAAAACACAAGGGGTCCGATTCACAAAGGCAATCTGAGACAAAAGTCTGACTTTATGACTTGGTATTCACAGAGTCATTTACGAGCCGGATCCTTACTTCAGCAGTCGGGCTGGAATCTCCAGCTCAGACCAGAATCTCCACTCCCGGGGCGAAATCTCTGGCCGGATGAAGTGTAATCAATGGGCCGGAGTGCAATTTTTACAAACAGGAACATTAGGAATATACAATAAATGGTAAAGGATGTTGTGAAAGTCAGTTTGAGCAGGGAAAAGGGTGTGGCCAGACACTACATCACATCCCAGAAAAGTTTGCTCCTTTGCATCATGGTACATTAAGTCCACAATTTTTGCTCCTGTTACTTAGTGTAACACTACAGGTAAAGATCTGACCCGTAAATGACCTCTGTGAATACCAAAAGTCGTAAAGTTATACTTTTGGCTCATAGTGCCTTTGGGAATCGGGCCCAAGATGTGGGCTTTTGCACAGTATACAAGGCTGCGTGGAGTTGAGCTTACTGCAGCAAACGTTTATTTTTAATATCAGCAAAATCAACAGTAAATACCGTCCCAGCAGACCAAAACACAGGCCCATGAACAGCCAAAGAAGCAGCCCACACACTGACCTGTCCGACACTGCCTTGTTGCCGTTCCGATCTTGCTTCCAGTTCCAGACAAGGCGCTCAGTGCTTAATTTGAGTCAGTGGTTTCCGGTGCTCCGCACCGGAACTTAATTGTCAACACTGGTGCTCGTGACAGTGTGCCACAAGGTGGCGCTGCTTGGCCAATTTAGAGATAACCACAACAACAGTTAATTATGAATTCAATATACATTAAAAATGACTCTTACCTGCCATCCAAGCCATTTATATAGCTTTTGGGGTGTGAAATAGTCTGAATTGTCACACTTGGAAGAGTGTGATGGTTAGTAATTGTGTTGGGTATTATCACTGGCAGCATAGCAGGGGCAATGTGTGGTGCACGCTGCAGGGGCTTCCTGATGAGAGCCCTGGCACTTATTTTTTTTTTACAAATTAAGTACTGAAGGTGCTGAAGCACATTTCCATAACAGTTGCGATTTAGGGGCGATGGAAGTAGGGGTGTGGGAGAAGCTGCGGCACCCCCAAAGCTAACTTTGCAGGAGTTTAGAAGGGGAATAACAATAAAACAGCCTTTCAATAAAAATGTTATCTCACCACATTTGCTGTGAGTTTAAAGGTCATGTAATACAATCTCTCAAATGTTTTCTGACACACAACAAATATTTTTAAATGAACTTTACCAATATTTAAACATATATCAGGAGCAAGAAAAGTTTGGCATGAGGAATATAGTTTTTTTTGTAATTCTGAAGTGTGATGGAAACAAAGATTTTAATTGGATGAAAACAAACCAAGACACTCTCCTTGTGTCTGTGTTAAAGTTTGTGTGCCACAAAGCTTATGCAATACAGCTGCATGACTGATGCAAATGTGTCGGCCGTTTCAATGTAGAATAAGCTCTTTGTAAAAGGCAGTAGCCTAGCACTCCATGCTTTAGTCATATACAAATTGTATTGCTCACCAAAATGCACCAGTGGACACATGCTACTCCCCTACAAGCCTTCTGCTGAATAAGTGGGGCCCATTTGCTACTTTGTGTAGCACTTAGATTTTTCACAACCCCTATGACGTCACTGACGTAATAGTCATGGCAGCACCCTCACTCTGATAGGGTTCCAGCGGCATTGAGTATCATGCTGCTCCAAGGGAGAGTTTTGGTTGGTAGAGTGTGTATTTGCCATATCGCCTACATGACGATGGAATGTACGTGGACCAGAATTGTGCTCCAGTTGTGTTTTGTAATTGTGCCCTTGTAGTGAGAGATAGAACATTTAAGCATCACACACTATTTATGGGAGGACAGAACAGCCATTTTGTGTGCCCTGTAGCCACAGGGTTTGTTAGCTCTACTTCCTGTGGCATCATCTTGAGTTTTCTGCTTGTACAAACAAGCATTGCCAAAGCCAGTGGGTCTGGGATTGGCATGAGGAGTGCAATGGTTATTTTTTTTCTTTCAGTTTTTATTGGAAGCATATACTAAACAAATTGACCGGAAACTAAATGTGGCCAGCACATGATCACAATAAAAAGGCTATTTTCACCAGTGATGTTTTTTGAAAGACAAACAAGCCTTTCAGTTGTGCCATGCAATTTACTATTTTTTTTTGAGAAGGCGATACATCATCACCCAACCAAGCACTGACATTGCATGCAGCTACAATATCATGGTGCCACTTAAACACTTTTTAACAGCAACCTTAAAAATGAGACTGGCGGTGTGAGAGAACAACCTAACCCCCCCACGGACCCTTGACTTATCTCGCACCCTGTGTCCGTGGTCTACATTCTTCCTGAGTCCTGATGATGACGACGGGGGCTGGGAAAGAAAGCAGACAGTAAGAACGGACAGTTTTTACTTTCTCACACCTTTCCACCATTTTGAGTCACCCCCCCTTTCCTCATAAAAAGCACAATAACGATCACAAGGAAACTGATAAATAGGTCGTAAAGAAAACAGGATATATGGCTACAACTTATGTAAATATATTTTCCTTCTTTTTCGCCTACTCCTTCACTTTGGCACCGTTTCCTCAACTTAGTTGTGGTGAAAGAGTATTATTTAGTCAACATAGCCATACTTACTGCTCCTTTTCTTTGTTGTTTTCCCCCTCTACAAGCCTCTCGGAACTCCCTTCAGGATATAGAAGCACCTAGAAGAAACCAGAAAAGAAGAAAACGCGAAGAAACGTCTGCCTATTTTATGAATTCCTAACAATGTATACTGTAATCTGATTTCGGAACAACGACCACCTGTAAATAGCAAGTCATCAATCAGAATACCCATTATTAATCCAATACGGCCTCCTCGCTTCTGTTTCTGCCCGTCCCTCCCACAAGTGGTGTCAGAAGTGGGATCGGGGTAAATGGAGGCCGTTGTTTCCAAAATGGTGGAAGGACAGGAGAGGTCGGAAGGAGTCATGGGAAGGTTCCTGGAGGTAGCAGATGCTGACCGAGAGACATTACATAAAACCCTCACGGAACAGAGCCAAACACAGGGAACCATAATAGGGAAACTAGCAGAGGTACTTGTGCTACCCCGAGGTCACACTCCTTACCCGCGGTAGTACTACAAAAATATGACCTGGGAGAAGACCCAGACTTCTTCTTCTGTAATTATGAGAGGATGGCTAGGGCCACCACGTGACCAGAAGATAAGTGGGGACAGTACCAAGGCCCTCTTTATGCTGGAGATCTACAGTCAGCCTACCAGGAGGTCAATCCCCTTGGTACTACCCCATACAAGGAGTGTCCTGGAACGCATGGGTATAGATGACGAGACATATAGAATCAAGTTGCGACAGATCAAGGAAGTACCACAGGAAACCCCCAGAGCTCTCTATTTCAGGCTTAAGCCTTTAACCGCTTCTAAAGAAGAAATACTAGAAAAAATATACCTAGAACAGTTCCTTACGTCCTTACACCTGCCCGTACAACGATGGGTCCGACAACATGCATGCCTTACCACAGAGAAACCCAGGAACTACAAAGGGGCCAAGAAGACAGTTCATGGAATCCCCACCTTAACCCCCAAAAACCTGATACAAAAAACCTGATCCCAGGAACCATAACTACACCACCCTGACGGTCATTTCACCTGGTACCCCAATGTTTTCACTGTGAAGCTTTTGGCTATATTGCTCGCTCATGTCGACAGAAAAAAGAACCCATGGATATGGGATACACCCAGGCCCTATACTGGTTTATGAAGGAGCACACTGTGAGAAAGTGCCATCTTTCTTGCATGGTATGCCCCCACTTTTTGCTGAATTGCTGAATGTACTTTGACTGAGTGTGCCCTGGACTCCTGCCAGTCAGGTGCCCAGGGCCCATGTTCCTTCCCTAAAAACCTAAAACCCAAATTGGCAAACCCTGGCCACATGTCAGCCCCTGGTAAATGGTACCCTAGGTACCCAGGGCCTTGTGACCAGGGAAGGCCTCTAAGGGCTGCAGCACTCATTGTGCCACCCTTAGAGGCCCTGTACCCTAACACACACACACTGCCCTTGCAGGCTGGGTGTCTGGGTACAAGACAAAACAAAGAGTCGACATGGCACACATCCCTGTGTGCCACGCCCACCACCTACACTGTCCTGGCATACATCAGCCACCCCTCTAGCTGGGTGCCCTATGCCAGTGGTGTGGGCACAGGACCAGGAGCCCTGTGCCCCTACAGTACCCAGGTCCATTCCTGGGCACTGTAAGTGCAGTGCTGCCATTTAAGAGCACATGGTGCTGAGAGCTCGTCAAACACGAACTCCACAGCACCATAATGGCAACACTGAAGACTGAGAAGTTTGGTATCAAACTTCTCAGCACATTAAACCGACACTGATGCCAGTGTGGGATTTAATGTACCAAGCACCCCAGAGGGCATCTTAGAGATGCCCCCTGAAACCTAACTTACAATCCACGTCTGGTCTGAGAGGCTGCCTAGGCTGCCACACAGCAGACATGATGCTGGACCCCTGGGTAGGAGAGCCCCTGCTCTCTTGGGCCTGCAACAATGCACATCCTGGGCGAGGTGCTAGATCTCCTCCCCCAGGATGAGCAGGGGGAAGCTTCAAAGGCATGCCGCCTCTGTGAGCATCCCCAGGCCACTGCAACCCCCCACTATGGAGGGAAGCTTGGCCGGAAACCCCAAATAAGGACAGGGGATGTGCCAGCCTACCAACCCCACCCCTCAGGTGGGGGAGGTGAAGCACATCTCTGGGCTCTCGCCATCTTGAAGATGGGAAGCCCTGTCCAATCAGAACTAGGCTACTGCCCCCCTCCCACAGGAGAGAGGCAGGGTAGGGGGTGTACCCACCCCAGGACAGGGACCCATTGGTCCCTGCCCTTCACTAACCTGTAACGCCCCTAAATCTATTATTTAGGGGCACCCTGAACCTTCCTTCCCCAGATTCCAGATTATGAAATACAAAGAAGAGCAAGAAGAAAGAAGACCTGCCCTGCAGCTGCTAAGAAGAGGAAGACACCAACTGCTTTGGCCCCAGCCCTACCGGCCTGTCGACCCTCGAACCCGCTCCTGCTTCAACCCGGCATCTCTTGTGGCCAGCAACCTCACAATCCCCGGAGGACCTGGCTACCTTTTGGCTCTAAGTACCTGGGACTCCCATGAGTAGAGGCTCTACTCAAAGTCTGCTTTTAATCCCTGGCGTCAGCCCGGAAACGCGAACCCTTCATACTCTGCACCCGCCAAGCCTGGCCTGTGCCAGTGTGAATAAAGACCACGAGGACGACCCCACGGCGACTGTGACCCCGAGTCCGGCACACAAGGACTTCCCTCAATGCTCCTGACGACGCCTGCAGCCTCAGAACCAGGAGCCCCCCCAACCGCGATCAACAGAGGTAAGAGTTCCCGACACCAAAAGGCACCCCTGCACCTGGCGCCCCCGGCCCCCTGTGCCCAACTCCGGGGTACCTACCTATCCTCCAACTACCCAACTTACCTCTCGAAGTGGTGGTGGCACCTGAAGAATCTTCGTCCCCGAGCTTGCAGTCTTTTTCTAAACCGGAGCTTTCCCACTGAAACCAATTGAGCGCCCGAAGGCTCAAAAGCACCCTGCACCCAGCCGCCCGAGTGGCCCTGGCAGTGTAACCTCTACACCTATCTACTTCCCCATTTGCCCTGAGCAAGTGACCAGGAGCCAAGCTCCCACAGCCGCATGACCTGCTAGTCAGCAGCCACCAACCAAGGCCCCCCTGCCTCCCATAGGATAACATTGGGCCTAACTCTCTCTGCACCCGGCTGCCCCTGTGCCGCTGAGGGTGTAACAACTGTACCTACCTGACCCTGGGAGACCCCTGAGTCTATGCCCAGAACCTTAACTCTGCCAGTCGAGTACTTACCTTAAAGTCGATAACTCAATTGTCTCCATAGGGTAACATTGACTGCTTTTTCCTGAAATTTCTTCCAAGTGTGGACTTTTCAAAACTTAAAATATTCACCAAAAATCAGCCGAGTAACGAAAACGAAAATACTCACCTGCTATTAGGTGAGCTCCCAGTGCTGGATCTTGGTACCCAACACTGACTCTGAAAAATATTCACAACCGTACTTACCAGTAACCCAGTTTTCTTTCATAGGAAACCATTGACTGTTTTTCTGTGAAATTTCTTCTGTGTCGATATCTGCAAACTTTAAATATTCTTTAAAAATCGTATAAATTGTGAAAACGTAATTACTTACCTGTTTTGGATAAAGGTCCCAGTACTGAGTCTAGGCACCCAGTACTGGATTACAAAAGTAACGAGAACATACTATACCTGCAACTTGAATGTTCTTCCATAGGGATTCATTGACTGTTTTCTATGAAATATTTTCTGTTAACTTTTAAAATAGCAAAATATTGTCTAAAAATCATAACAGTAACAAAGTCGACTTTTATCACTTGTTTCTAACTACTGTCCCAGGACTGAATCTAGGATCCAGTCCTGGAATCACAAAAGTAATCCTAAAAGTAATCTATTGTAAATAACTTGAAACTTCCATTGAACTCAATGCATTATTGTGTTTAAAATAGTGTTGCCTATTGCAACCACTTGTAACTTTCTACAAAACCCAATTGCATATTGAAAAAGTATTTATATAAAGCATCTCATTCTGAGAAAGTATATTTTAATACCTATTGTTGGTTCTAAAATAAAACAAGCATATATTTTTTATATATAAACCATTGGCCTAGAGTTCAGTTATTGAGTGTGTGAGACCATTTGCTGACTGAGTGTGTGCAACAAATGCTTTACACTGACCTCTGACACTGCCTTACTGCTCGACCAAGCTATCACTTTAAAGAGTAAGGTTATATCAAACTTTAGCCTCTGTCAAACCTCTGGGGACTGTGGACTCTGTACACCCTGTACCTATTTGGGAACAGTATATACAGAGCCACTTTCTCACACACTCCTTCCCCTTTCATAGGAGGGTGACGATCAACGGGGAACGGAGAGATGCCCTAATTGATGATACCGGGTGCCTACAAAGTGTCATGCGACCCCCGGCTGCCGCAGGAGGCTTCCCTGAGACAACTGGAGTTGTTAACATACAATGTGTTCATGGAGATAGCAAGATGTATCCATGACAGACGTGACTGTCCAACATCAAACCCCCACCCCCGTCCCTTTGCGGGTAGGCCTGATCCCAAAGCTACCCGAACCAATAGTCCTGGGTAATGATTATCCCCACATAGACAACCTCCTCCGTGAAACTTGGAAAGAAGGAACGGAATGGAGGGAAACGGCTCCTTCTTCCCAGGACCCGGATCCTGACTGGAACATAGGTAAAGATTGGAAAAGTTGAAAGCAGAGGAGGGAGAAGAAGAGTTGGTCTCGATTGGTCTTGACTAATACTGGTTGTGAACTGTGGAACCACGACAGAAAGCTTCATTTTTCACAACGAGAAGACCCTGCGCTCCAAGAAACGTGGAAAGAAGCTACAGACCAGGAAGATCCTCATCAAATAAGTCCCCAATGTTTTGTGCTACAGGGTTTGTTGCACCATAAGGGAGGGAAGACCATGCCTATCCAGCTAATAGTAAGCCAATCTTTCAAAGAAAAAGTAATTTTTTTAGCACATAGTGATTTTTTGGGGGGGCATTTTGGAGCTGATAAGACCGGAAAAGCTATTCTGGACAGGTTCTATTGGCCAGGGACATATCAGCAGCTCCGAAAGTATTGCAGGGAGTGCTTGGTTTGCCAGAAGAACAGCAGTTATATACCCACTCAAGTCCACTTGAGGCCCTTACCTATAATTGACTAACCTTTTCTAGGGTAGGGATGGATATATTTGGTCCCATCCTCCCCTTTCGTAGTGGATATCGTTATGTTTTAGTCCTAGTGGACCATGCTACTAGATTTCCTGAAGCAGTGGCCCGACGACACCCCAACAAGACACAAGTAGCCAAAGCTATGATTAATATCTTTTCTCTGGTCGGATGCCCAAGAGAGATTTTCACTGATCAGAAAACCCCTTTTACATCCCGATTAATGCAACAGGTTTGTCAGCAGCTTAATATCAAACAGATCCGCACAGCGACATATCACCCCTAAACAGATGGTTTGGTGGAGCGGTACAACGCCACCTTAAAAACCACTTTTAAAAAAGTGTTATACCCAGAAGCTCGGAAATGGGAAGACATGCTCCCCCTGGCTTTATTTGCCATTCGTTGTGGGCAACAAAAGAGTTTGGGTTATTCCCCCTTTCAATTACAATATGGAAGACAGCCCCATACCCTGTTGGATATGGCCAGAGAAGAGTGGGAAGAAGAAAAAGATGATTCGAAACCTCTCTTAGATTACGCAGCCAGTTAAAAAACCCAGCTTAATCAGGTGAGAGCGATTGTTAGAGCTAATATGGAACAAGCTCAAACATCCCAGAAAAATCAAAATGATCAAAGACGAAAGAGTGGACCCTGAAGATAGGAGACTTGGCACTTATTATGATGCCTACCTCAGAGCATAAGTTGTTAGGTCAGTGGCAAGGTCGATACAAAATTATAGAACAGGTTAACCCCTGTAACATACAAACTGGAGATGGAACCTCATAGGAAAAATACTCAGATCATTCATATCAATGTATTAATGAAATGGGAAGGGCCACTCCTTGTTTTAATGGGGACCAACACATTGTCCCTGGCAGAACAGAGTATTGATGCAGAACTGCCTGATTCTCTAAAACAAGAATAAGAGGGATACTTTACAACCAGTTCAGGAAGTATTTTCCCTACTCCCAGGTAGGACAGCAATCATAGAACATGAGATCCATACCCTTCCAGAGAAGAAAGTCCAGCTGCGTACGTACCGTATCCCAGAAGCAAGAAGGGAGGCGATAGACAATGAAATCCAACAAATGTTAGACTTAGGGGTCATAGAACCATCTAAAAGCGAATGGAGCTCCCCAATAGTAACAGTACTAAAACCAGATGGATCGATTAGATTTTGCATCAATTTTCAGGAAGTTAATAAAATTCCTCAGTTCGATGCTTACCCTCTCCCCAGGGTCGATGAAATGATAGAGAGACTGGGGAAGCCGCAGTACATCAGCACACTAGACCTGTGTAAGGGATACTGGCAAGTGTCATTAAGAAAACAGGATAGGGAGAAAGCAGCATTTTATACACCTAGAGGCCTGTTCTAGTTTAAGGTACTGCCCTTTGGATTACACGGAGCATCAGCCACATTTCAAAGGCTTATGAACATAATATGACAACCCTATACAGACTTTGTGGCCGCCTACATAGACGGTATTATCATCTATAATACTACCTGGAGAGAACACCTAAACCACCTAACTAAAGTTATCCGGGGTTTTAGTGAAAGTGGGCTGACTATTAATCCTGCCAAAAGTCACGTAGCCACAAAATCAGTAAGGTATTTGGGATACCTTCTAGCGAAGGGTTATATAAAACTCCAAGAAGAAAAACTTGCCGCAATTTCTCAGATACCTTTTCCTCAATCCAGAAAAGACCTCAGAGCCTTCTTAGGCCTGTTGGTATACTACAGGAGATTTAACCCATATTTCTCAGATATAGCCACTCCCTTAACCGACCTACTCAAAAAGAATGTGCAGACCGAAAAGCATCTTCAATACCTTTCCCAAAAAGAAGTACAGGCCTTTCAGCACCTAAAACAGACCATCACTTCAAAACAGTTTCTCCTAAGCCCTGACGATACAAAAACGTTCTTGCTACAAACTGATGCCTCAGAAAATGGCTGTGGGCCGTATTGTCACAGACTGATGACACAAACCAAGAAAGACCAATGATTTATATTAGCCTAAATTCTTTCCACGAGTAACTAGATATGCAGTAATAGAAAAAGAAGCCCTACCATCAAATAGTCTATTGAGACCCTCCGATACTACCTGGAGGGAAGAGAGCTTCTCCTGTATAGAGACCACGCTCCTCTAGAATGGCTATCGCAAAATAAGGGACATAACCAAAGAATACTACAATGGATCCTAACATTACAGCCATTCCGCTTTACTATCCTCCATAGAAAAGGAAAAGACCTGTCCAGATACCCTTCAGATTCCTTTCTTGTAAACAAGAAAGTTAGGGGAGGGGATGTGAGAGAACAACCCAACTCCCTCACGGACCCTTGACTTACCTCCCGCCCGCGTCCGTGGTCTCCATTCTTCCTTAATCCTGATGATGACGAGGAGGGCTGGGAAAGAAAGCAGACAGTAGGAACATACTGTCATTCAATCCTACAGGGCAGAGACACACCAACCCAGCGGTCAGGCCTATAACGCAGCAAGGGTGTGCTACAGAAGGCCCAATCAGAAACTAGAGAAGGAGGAGAAAAGGAGACGAAGAAACAGATGAGGGACAACCAGGAAGAAGATGCCACCAAGGAAGATGACGCCGGCAAGGAGAAACACGCCGTCAAGAAAGTCGCCATCGGGGACGTTGCCAAGGAAGACGTCAGCAGGGAAGACACCGCCACCAAAGACGCCAAAGCGGAGGGAAGTCTGGACGTTTGGTGTGAAGGGTGGTGGTCCCCGGAGGATGTACAGGCACTGCTGCAACTCTGGAGAGTTGCGGCAAGACACGGTACGTGACACAGGAAAATAGTGAAGGTTGGGAGATTGGGTAGTGGGTTGGAGCAGTGGGTTGAGTGACAGAATCTTGCACCCTCACTTCAAAAGGTCCTGGACTCCGGCTAAAATCGCACTTTTTTATTTTATTTATTTTTTCTTTCTCACACCTTTCCACTGCTTTGAGGCACCCCCCCTTTCCTCAAAAAGAGCACAATAACGGTCACAAGGAAACTGATAAATAGGTCGTAAAGAAAACCTGAAAACATGATATACGGCTACAACTACTTATATATATTTTTCCTTCTTTTTCGTCTGCTCCTTCACTTTGGCACCATTTCCTCCACTTGGGTGTGGTGAAAGAGTATTATTTAGTCAACATTGCCATATGTACCGCTCCTTTTCTTTGTTGTTTTACCCCTCTACAAACCTCTTGGACCCCTTCAGGATATAGAAGCACCTAGAAGAAACCAGAAAAGAAGCAAACGTGAAGAAAAGTTATGCTTATTTTACGGATTCCTAACAATGCATACTGTAATCTGATTTTGGAACAAAGACCACCTGTAAATAGCAAGTCATCAAACAGAATAAAACACCCATTATTAATCCAATACGGCCTCCTCGCTTCTGTTTCCTCCCGCCCCTCCCACAGGCGGTAACTCATCATCTAACTGGGCTACTGAAGTGCAAGCAAAATAAATAGCCATTTTTCAAGATTTTTTCTAAAAACGATTTACAAAAATACATTATAACAAGCAGACTTTAAAACAGGTTTACCAGCAAAGAGAAAAACACTATTTTAAGTAGATGTGAACAATATGCACAAGCTTTGTGCAGTCAAAGTGAAGGGATCCGACAGCTAAAGTGGCCTTACCCATGTCCCCATGCTGTATTTTGTAGTATGCGGTAATAAAATATGCAAGTCAGTTGAACAGACCGTTGGGTGGAACCCATATGCACGTTTATTCTGTATGTTTTTTTTGGAAAATAATAGTTTGGAGAGGCAGCTAAAAAGCAGTTTCAAAGACCAGACCTAAAATGGAGGTTCAAATACAGACACTTCTTCTGCAGAGAGACAGTCAGGTAGGATGCCAGTCTGCAGAAGAATGGTCTCTGCTTCTGAGCTTTAGTTGGTTAAGTCTGGATTTGTTCTTTATTATGTTTTCCTGTAGGGAGGATGTGTTGAGATTGAAGATTTTGACTTAAATTTTGAAGATACATTTGTACAACTGGTTAAATTTTCCTGTCTGTTCGGATGGTGAAAGTGGTGAGAGCTAAGAACAGTGGTCCTTAAACTGTGGTCCGAGGACTATTGGGGGCATTAGTTGCCGACACAAAAATATTGACCCTGGGTGGAGCTGGCGGTGCGGGGCTATGCGGAGGTCCACGGAGTTGGGAACAAACTCCGTGGAACTCCGCTCCGCCACCCGCCTCCACCCCCCCTATTAAGAATTAATTACAAAAACATTAAAGGTAAAAGAAAAAAGACTTACCTTGACTGCGGTGTCCCCGGGCTGCCATTCTCCTCTTCCTCGCTGTCTCAGTGCGATTTGCGCATGCGCGGACACCCCCGTATTCGCATTTCTCGCAAGGAATGCGCATGCGGGGGCGGGTCAACTCCGCTCTGCTGCGGAGTGTGCAGAGATTTTACTACTCCGCATTCTCTGCAGAACGCGGAGTATGCAAATCTCCGCACACTCCACGGGCGGAGTGGAGCTCTCTGCCCCCACCTAAAAAAAATAGCCAGCGGGCAGGTGGAGGGGGCGCAAAGGGAAGAGTGGGTTGGAGGAAAGCACGCGGGAGGAGCGCGCAGCAGGGGGCTTTAATAATAATAAACACATTTTAAAAACACTTACCTGGTGCTGCCAGCTGCCTCGTGCTCTTCTATTTCCAGTTCCTGGCATCACAGACTCCTCAGCCAATCCCTGCTATGCTCCCAAGCATGAGAGCAGCATTTGGACTGGCCTGAATGGGCAGGATTAACGATTGCTCTGTCTGTGCAGCTTCTCCATCCCGGCTTTATTGCAGAGGGAAACCTAAGTGCGCATGTCAGTTTGGCCGGCCTAAGACAGTCATCCAAACTGACATACACATGCAAAAGCGCATATCTACCACTCCTACCCTCCTCTCATGGCCCGGCCCCGCCCCTCCATGCACACGGTGGCTCAGAGCCAGCAGCTGAAAAAGAAAACAATAGTAAAGTATTGTTTTCTTTTTCAGCTGCTGGCTCTGAGCCAGTGGGGCGACGCTCCTCCGCCATTGCAGAGGAGTAGCTGCTGATTGGGGGTCTACAAAACCTATCCTGGGAATCCTGGCTGTTTGGAGAATTAAATAATATTACCAGATTAGTAAAGTTTATATGCAGAAAAACAAACTTGAAAATTGAAAATCTTAAAACACTCTGAAATTAATTATAAAGGATTTTGAAATTTGGAGGCTAAAAATTAAGTTGGTATCCTTATTTTGATTCTTGGGAGTAACACAAGTACAGCAAAAGGAATCTAGTATTGACAATTGATACACTGGTATATGCAGGTAAAAAGAGAGCTTTCTTTAGGAGCAAAAAAAAGACAAAGTTGTATACAAGCAACTAGGAGATTGCGTTGTCTTTTTATAAATACAACTAGACTACAAAAAATCTACTCTTCACTTTAATTTTTTGTATATTTGTTTGGGTGTGAAGTAAATATTTTATAATTTGTGTATTTGTTTGATGCCTACCCGGTTCTGTATTTTTTTGTATCGTTTTGGGGTTCAAATAGTAGAAATTACTTAGGAAGAGTCTCTGGTTTCCAGTAGTGATTGAGTGGGGGTCCAGAGAGGTCAAAGGTTAATAACCGCTGCCATAGAGTGCTGTGTATAGAGTTTGTGTTTAAGCTTCCAGGTTTATCATGATAGTTTTTGGCTGGGGGCTAAGAGGGGCAAAGATTGATTGCATCAAATGTTCATGTCCCTCAAAATGCACTAGTTTAGATAGTTTGGGGAGTTGTTTGAGATGTTGTCAAGAGAAGCATCCGTGAAAAGCTCCATTTAGTGGTGACAATAGTTAAGTTGAAATGCACAAAAAGAGATAGTGTTGGGTGAAACTCTCACTCTTTTATGGTGATGTAGTCATTGGTGGTGCTTTGCAATTATTGTTTGAAGATGACCGCTACTCCTAGTCCAATCTTCTCCTGGCAGGGGATTCAATATCCTGATGGGACTACCACATGCACTACTGGTGAGACCATCTCCATGCCATGTTTAGGTGATAAGGAGTGAGTCTGGTGTCAAGTTTGAGATGAAAGACAAACAAACCAACAAAGCTCCCAAGGAAGTTGGAGCTGCTAAGTAAGTGTAAGGGCATCAGCTGGCAAATAGACTCTTCCAGCTCACACAATGAGGCAGGTCCAAATTGATTCCACTTATTGGTAGCTTTAAAGGCAGAAACTGACTCATCTGAAAGGCATGAGTAGACCAGCCCAGTGCTTAATTTGAGCCAGTGGTTGGGGGTGGGGTCCACTGGCACTCATTTTCAGGGGACGGTTCTTATTTTTATTCAACAACCTTTTAATCAGAGAAAGAAAAACACAAAAGGGTGGAAAGAAGGAGGAAGAATGAAACAGAAAAACTGTGATAAAGGGAGAAAAAAGGGATGAAAAAGAATCTGCACGGGTGAAATAAAGTGGCAGGGTGAATCTGATGGTCGTTTAAAGAGGCACGAGGTGAGTTTATACTACACAGCCTTGATATTCAGCAGCCAAATCTTTGATAGCACCAGGCGCAAGCTTCTGAACAACATTGGGAACCCGGCACATACTCCTGTACAAATAGCACTGCCAGTGCCGTGAGTACCTGCACAGGTGCTTAATTCAGACTAAGATGGCTGATTTTGGCAAACAGGTGGGTACTTAAGGCAGTGGGTGGATCAGAGCGGAGGCGGAATGGAAGGAAGGAGGGATGGGAAGACCCAGACTACAAAAGATTTATTGTAATTTGGTGGAAGGGGAAGTAACTCAGGGGTGTAGTGTCTTGCAAAACTAAGGCGGGGGATTCCAATCGCCTTCAAAGGAGATGGATCTGCTGTGGGGGGGGGGGGGGTTGAAGTTATATTACAGAGAAGTCACATTTTATAGCAGCTTGACTGCCAAAATTATCCTTAGCTGTTCAACAATAAAGGACTTCAGCATGGGTGCATACTAGGGCCCGAGTCCCAGCATGGGGGCTCCAATCAGCTGGGATTTCAACCCACATCCTGAAGATCAGAGCAGGTGTTAGTCTTCTATACGGCAGAGTGCAATAAAGTCTGTTACATTTGGGTGAAACAGCAGTAGCTCAATTATGAAATTGAAAATACTTTGTAGGAGGTATTCTGAACGGAATCACTACTGCATGTCCCAAAATTTGAAATCAATAATGGAATGAGGCACAGTAAGCCAACATGGTTCGCCTCGGATCACCCAATTTGCAGAAGTGAGGACCAAAATTGTTTCTGAATCCTTAAACCTCGAGCCATAAAGTAGACGAAAAAGACAATATAGACACAGCATTTCTCCCTAAACAAATATCACAACGACTAAAAAGTGTTACTCATAGAGGGTACATCTTGAACAGTCGGCCGGTGTCACAGGCTGTCAACTAGAATAGATTGAGTTTGGTGAATTTCCCCAGCTCTAAGAGGCATTTTGATTTTCAAGAGCTCGTTTTAATTTAGAATTCTCTGCTTTCATACAAAATAAACTGGGCTAGGGTTCAGATCTTTCTGATTTATGCAGCATGGGTTGGCAGCCCATGGCGGGAAGACTGGCAGCTGAAGTCTGCCCAAAGAGGGTTGGGTGCAGGACCTGGCAAGATGTCAGCCCTTACAGCCAAACCCATTGGTCGCTTGCGGCAGGATGGGTGCCCCTACGCCCAACCATCCGTGAGCAGTCTCTGGCCTAAACCAAAACACTGCTCATGTTTGCTACACAGGCTCTATTTTTCTCCAGCCCTCACTCTGTGCAGACTTGTGCACAGAGTGAATAGCTGCTAGAGGTAGGGAAAGGAAGCGCTATCTAGACCTTCAGTCACACTGAAGGGATCAAACATTTTGGTGCCAATTCCGATCCGGTAAAAAAATTCCCCGTCCGACTCGTATCCGGATTTTTTTCCGTCCGAATCGTCAAAGTAGCGTACAAACTGCCAAGTACGATTCGAACGGAAAAAAGTCCATACGAATCGCATTGGGAAGATTTCCCCACACGTCCTCGGGTCGGGAAAAGTCACCGACACGTCCCCGGGCGAGAAACCCACCGTGCGGAAAAATAAAGTCCGACTGCGCAAGTACGATCCCTCCCGTCCTCCCCATTTCACAACCGTACGCAAAAAACACCGTCCGAACCGAACTCCCATAGCAACCATGGAGACATGTGCCCGCATACGCGCCGAACACCCCACCACCCCCCGCCCGCGTATGTACGCCCCGAACCCCCACCCGTGTATGTACGCACCAAACACCCACCCGTGTATGTACGCCCCCGAACCCCCCCCAGCCGTGTATGTACGCACCGAACCACCAGCCGTGTATGTACGCCCCCGAACCCCCCCCAGCCGTGTATGTACGCACCGAACCACCAGCCGTGTATGTACGCACCAAACACCCACCCGTGTATGTACGCCCCCGAACCCCCCCCCAGCCGTGTATGTACGCACCGAACCACCAGCCGTGTATGTACGCACCAAACCCCCACCCCAGCCGTGTATGTACGCACCGAACCACCAGCCGTGTATGTACGCACCAAACACCCACCCGTGTATGTACGCCCCCGAACCCCCCCCCAGCCGTGTATGTACGCACCGAACCACCAGCCGTGTATGTACGCACCAAACACCCACCCGTGTATGTACGCCCCCGAACCCCCCCCCAGCCGTGTATGTACGCACCGAACCACCAGCCGTGTATGTACGCCCCCGAACCCCCCCCAGCCGTGTATGTACGCACCGAACCACCAGCCGTGTATGTACGCACCAAACCCCCACCCCAGCCGTGTATGTACGCACCTAACCACCACCCCACCAGGGAATGTACGGACCGCACCCCCACCAGTGGGGGTTTGGTGCGTACATACACGGCTGGGGGGGGTTCGGGGGCGTACATACACGGGTGGTGGTTCGGTGCGTACATACACGGGTGGTGGTTCGGTGCGTACATACACGGCTGGGGTGGGGGTTTGGTGCGTACATACACGGCTGGTGGTTCGGTGCGTACATACACGGCTGGGGGGGGGTTCGGGGGCGTACATACACGGGTGGTGGTTTGGTGCGTACATACACGGCTGGGGTGGGGGTTCGGTCCGTACATACACGGGTGGGGGTTCGGGGCGTACATACTCTGCTGGGGTGGGGGTTCGGTCCGTACATACACGGGTGGGGGTTCGGGGCGTACATACTCTGCTGGGGTGGGTGTTAGGTGCGTACATACACGGGTGGGGGTTTGGTGCGTACATACACGGCTGGTGGTTCGGTGCGTACATACACGGCTGGGGGGGGTTAGGGGGCGTACATACACGGGTGGTGGTTTGGTGCGTACATACACGGGTGGCGGTTCGGGGCGTACATACACGGGTGGGGGTTCGGGGCGTACATACACGAGTGGGGGTTCGGGGCGTACATGCACGGGTGGGGGTACGGGCCGTACTTCCACGGGTGGGGGTACGGTCCGTACATACCCCTGCCCACGCTCTGCGTGCCTGGGTACGGGCCGTACCCATGCCTTTGGTGTGTGGGTACGGTGCGTCCCACCATTGTTGCGGGCCGTGGGGTCCGCACCGTACACAGGCCTTGGGGGCGTGGC
The DNA here is from genome assembly GCF_964204655.1 of Triturus cristatus. Taxonomy (NCBI): domain Eukaryota; kingdom Metazoa; phylum Chordata; class Amphibia; order Caudata; family Salamandridae; genus Triturus; species Triturus cristatus. The sequence continues at coordinate 1,172,890,517 of NC_140582.1, read as the reverse complement.
TACGGGTCGTACCACGCGTACCCCTACATGACCCCAGCAATGCTGGTACGAGCTGTACCAAGGCCTTTCTGACGTGGGTACGGGCCGTACCGCTATTGTTGGAGTGACGTAGGGGGACGCGTGGTACGTTCCGTACCCACGCTCTTGCGGCCTGGGTAGGGTACGTACCGGTTCGCGTGACCATCCACTTCCGTTGTGGCGGACGCTTGCGTTGCTGGCCTTGCCCCCACCCCCTGGAAGTGACCAGGCCCTGATGGTCAGGTATGTCCAGGCCATGTGTGATTTGGTACCATGTGTTGGTGTTGTGTGTCCTGCCCCTGCCCCCCCCTTTGCCCCTGGTTGTTGTGCTGACCTTCTGCGGCGTCTGCGTCGGTTCCTGTACGCCAGGTGGACTGCTAGGAGGGCAGGGATGGCACGTAGGTTCGGGTCCATGTCTGTTCGTCGCGTCCAGCTGCTCCTTGCGTGTGTCGTCCTGATTTCCCGGCAGTTTTTGGCAGCCGGTAAATATTTTCCGTGCGGGATGACGTCGGTTCGAATCGTACTTCCTGGTTCGTGAAACGTAGGCTGGATGCGTACCGACGTCACGTCGGCTCCTTTCAGGATCGGAATTGTGTTTAGTTTCTGTTCGGTCGGTGTTTTGTTCGAATCGTACGGAAATGGTGTTTCCGTATGAATCGTACTTGCATTTTCGGATGGATTTCGCACCGGGTACGAGTCGGACGGAGAAAAGGCTCCGTCCGACGGTTCGTACCCGGTTTTTACCGGATCGGAATTGGCACCTTTGTATTTCCATACAGAGTTAAATACAGAGCCAATATTCAGAAAAAGCTAAACCTGATTTTTGAGTGTCAAACTGGGAGGGAGATACATGTCAGGTCAAAAAATGCTGACAAGTCCCTCCAGACGGGTAGGTCTGACATGCTTCAGCCGCTGTCATGTGGATGTAGAACTTTATTGGAAGTCTGTTTTAAGAATTACATTTGCAGGTGTTTCCTGAACTCAAGATTGCAGGATTACGTTTGGAGCTGGGGTGAAGACTGTCCCATTATTTAGGGTCCTGGAACCCCACAGATCTTACTGCATATTTGCTGAGAAGGAGCACTGCACTGTAGCCAGTTCTTGAATGTACTTGTGGTCTCTGCCCCAGAAAGTTTTGTGCATAATTCATAGATTTTTTAACTAGATCTTGAATTCAACTGTGAACCAGTGTAAAGCTTTCTGTGTTGGCTTGATGTGGTAGTGGTGCAACATTAGCAGAAATGATGAATGCAGAAATGGCGTTTCACCTGAGCCAGACAGCCAGCGCCGATGCGTTGGCCGTGTAGAAGAACTCTGCCACCTTGCTGCCATCTGTCCAAATGAGGATCGTGTAGTCACCAGCACAGGTGTAGACGATGAAACCAAAAGTTGTTGCAAGTGTGATCAAGTGTGATCAAGCAGTGAACAGGTAATTGAAACAATTTGGTGGTGGGAAGCTGCCTCCGTACTTCCTCTGGAGACCTTCACTTCAGACCAAGCGGGTAAACAAGGAGTCACTTCTGTCAATTGAAGACTCTTCCTCCAAAGCCTGCCAGTATGTGACAATCTGGAATCCCTCTTGCCGATGGAGTCAAATGCTGCCAGATCCCTTATATAGTGTTAGGAGAAGTTTGCATCATGCTGTCAGTGAATGTCGAATGGTGGTTTGTCACACATGTGTGTGCTCTTCCCAGGATTTCCCTCTCCAGGGTGTGCTATTTTCACTCTCTGTCTGATAAATATTTTGTAGATTTATATAGGGGGGCTGTGAGGGTATCCAGGCACTGTCCATGAGCAAGGGGGAGATAAAGTGATTTGCCCAGAATCACGGGATGCTGACCGAGACGCGAACGCAGATTCCCAGCTCCCGAGTCGGCAGCTCTGGCCGCTGTGCCTCTCTCTCTCTCTCTCTCTCTCTCCCTCTCTCCCTCCCTCCCTCTCTCTCCTTCTCTCTCTCTCTTCCTCTCCCCCAGCAGTGTCGTAACCCGGAGCCTTACATATCACACATGGCGTTAGTGTGGTCTTTCCTTTCCTGGCAGCCTACTCTTACTGCCCAAATCTGACATGTGTTCGATTATACCAGGGGATGCCTCCCTAGGAGTTTAGGCACTTACAGGTTTCCTATCCCAACCTGTGTGTGAGGATGTGAGTCATAAGTGGGGTAATGATGTTGGTGTTAATGTTCCTGTGTCCCATGGATGGGTCATACGTCAATTGTTGTCTGTAAGTGCAGGTGTCATTGTAGTTTAGCAGCTTTTGGTGTCTGTGGGCAGTTCAAGGCTAAGGTAGAGAGTGGTCACAGTCTTGATATGACTCCCACACTTCCTAACATTGTCTAAGCAAAAGCACCACAAGGGTGAAATCAGTTCCCAAAAGGGTATCTTTGGCTTCACTTTGGTTGGTTCACCTGAAGAGCAAAGCTAACCATCAGTGGAGTATGTGTGATGTCATTGGACATCAGAGCGGCGTGTGCAAATCTGCAGTGCTGCCATTGGGCGAACAGTGAAAGACTGATGCTCTGACAATGGCATCTGCTGTTTGCATGCGAAAAATACTGATCTAGCGCAACACTAGGAGCTGGGACACTTTGCAAAGACGGGTGTGTGGTATCTTGAATGAGATTCGTTCTCTAGGCACACCGTCTTGCATGCGTGTCTACATAATACCTACTGGCTAAGGGTAGGCCCTGTAAAATGTGTGTTTGTGTCTAAAGTACACCTTACCTGTGCATATATCACAAGATATTATGTTTGCCCACTGTTTGTGCTTGGGTTCATTTGGCAATAGGATTCCAAGCACTAGTTTAGTAGCTCTGGCCATGGGTAGGATCCTAGGGGTGCCTGGGCTGTATCCACCCTCCTTTCATACATTATGGGCTCTTTGTAGTTGTACGATACAAGGGCATTTGCAACTGTGCTTACGTCAACTTTCGATTGTAAAGAAAAATGGAGAAAATTGAATAAGGGATCCCAAGTTATTAAAGATATTCTGCACTTACATGAACCTTCCAGCCTGTCAAGCACAATTGCACGCATTTGCAAGACCCGAATTCTGTCTGCAACTACAGGGGTGGACTACCAGTAATAGGGCTGAGCACTAGGGAGTCAGATGAAAGAGGAATAGGGAAAGGGGTCACAAAGGTTTCAGAAGAAAGCAGTAGATTCATAGGTTAGCTAGAGGAAAGGAAGGGTACAATGGGAATAAAGGGATTATTGGAAGCCACAGGCAATGTGACAGAATGAAGGGGGTGAGGGGAGGGTGAAGTCATGAGGTACAGATGCTCCCAGCTATCACAATCATTTTGGACTTGCATCAGCTCCTAGGACGCAGGTGAGAAACACTGTGGGTGAATAATACCATGTAACAGTAATGACTTTATTTAGTAGATTTATGTCCATGATGTCCATGTATGCCTACCAGCACTTTCCCACCAGGGCCTCAGTAACACAAGCCTAATCAACAGTAAAAGCAAAAGAATATCCTATCTTGCATGCCTAATATTTTGTAATAATGCCAATATTTCCTGATGATAAAGGTGACTACACATCATATTAAATTCTTATGTTTAGGCCTGGGCGGAGCTCGTGGAGTCGCGCTACGTGAAACTCTGCCAAGTGCTGAAAAAACTCGTCCGCGCTACTTGAGTTCCTCAAGTAGCAGAGTCCGGTACATTGTACTGTTTGCTCAGAGTTTTAGTAGAAAGAGTTTTTTCCCGCACTGTAAAATCAGCACAAACAGCATCACATGGAGTGCCAGAAGCCGCTGCTTTTTTCTACCGCTCAAGTAGATTTTGTACTAGAGAGGCAGCTACCTCAACGTGAGTGGCAACTTTTCTCAACGCGAGGGGTAGTGACCTACCACAACCACCCGCGTTCAGTAATCGCTCCGAGAGGTGGTCTAGCGCTCAATTTCTCTCGCTTGTCAACTTAAAATTGGTAAGACGCGTGACAGAAAAAATTCTGTTCTGCGTTGCTTCACGGAGTGTTTTGGAACAACGCCAGCAGAGATGAATTCTTCACCCACCCTTAATATTTAATACCAGCTCCAGATACATGCTGATTGTTTACATTTGCTGTAATTGAAATGTTATTGTCTTGTCCTCTGGATGTTACCAGTGGTTAACACACTCTGCAGTGGGTGTCCATATTTGGTCATTGCTTGCCTTTCTATTTTGGGCCTGAGCCAAAAGTGCCCAAGAAGAGGAAGGGCAATTAACAGCTTTTAATGCCCTTCTGATTGTCGACAATAAAGCTATATGCCCCCCTAATCCAATTTGTCCTCTGTCTCTTTCTGCTTCATGTCTATGCCACTTAGTCTACGACGCATAAAAATAGTTAGTGCCAGCTATTATCAAGATACCATACAGTGTTCAATGAATGCTCTAAAGTGTGCTTCTTAACCATTTGACTTCAGTGGATCCCCATAGAATCACAAATGGAAGTCTGGGTCCCCAACTGTTCAATTTCTATGATGTGAAGATGCAAAGAATACACAGAACTACAGAAGCAAGTGGACATTGAACAAATACACACATTTTAAAATATTTTCTTAAATTAAAAAAAACCAGAAAAAAGATACCATAAATATAAATGTTTATTTTAACGGGAAGGTTGCAGATTTTCTAAATTGGTTTTCATTTCATGAAGACAGAGTGCTGTTGCTTAGCCAATTTTGATCTTAATACAGCCTTTCTTTTGTCGGAGCTTACTAGTGCTTCAATTGAGGCCACCAATCATCCATACTACTGTTTGCTGTATTTTGTGCTGCTCCCACAAATCAAGTGGATACCAACTTTATTTTAGCCTCCAATTTCAAATTCCTGCACATTCAAAGAATAAATAATACAAAACACATTCTATATTTCTACATTTTTGCTTTGTATGGTGTATATACCTGATAAATCTGCTAATATTATTTCATTTTCCAAACTGTCTGCAAACCTTAGGTAAAGAATCATCGTTTTAAAGGAAGTTAACATGAAATATTCTTCCACAACCGCAGGTATGCATCCTGAGTCGAATGTGACAGTACATAAGAGGATGAAACACAATTAGACTGTGATAGTGCCCCTGCAAGTACCTCTGGCAGCTACTCAACAATGTTCACTGAGAACAGGAGCAGGAGGAGATCTGAATACTTCCAATGAGTAAAAACAAAAAAAACATTTATAGGAGTGGAATTCTGTTTAACTACTTCACTTCACATGAGTCAGATATGCAGAGAGCAGGCTAATACTGCTGGTCATTGAATTCTTCCTGAGTGAGCTGATTGGCCAGAATATTTTGTTACATATTCTAATTTATATTAGAACATTGGAATGTTGGAAGCTCCATTGAAAACAATGGAGTAGCTCCGGTCTTATAATGGCTGGTATAAGCCCGGAGCTCCAACATTCCAATGCTTCTTTGCTCACAGGTGTGGCTGTGAACAAAGGCTTCAGGGAGCCTGAGGGGATTTCATTCCCCTCGTGCTCCCTAAAGCCTTTGTTTAATTTGTTAGAACATTCTGCCCTCTAGTGGCAGAATGTTCTAATAGCCTTATACCCCTTTGTAGCTGGGCTATACCGGCTATTAAAGTTCCGCTCCCTTGTTAAAGTCCCTCGCCTTCGTCTCGGGCTTTTAACGCTGGAGTGGGCCTTTAATAGCTGGTATAGCCCGCTACGGCGGGCTATAAGGCTATATCAGAACATTGGAATGTTGGGAGCACCATTGAAAACAATGTAGTACTCTAGGCTTCTAATGGCTGGTAGAAGCCCGAAGCTCCAAAATTCCAATGTCGTACTTCAAAGCTGTTGCTGTGAACAAAGGCCTGAGGGCATTTCAAAAGTCTGTGTTTTATTTCTTAGAACTTTCTGCCCTTTAGTGGCAGAATGTTCTTACAGCCTTATAGCCCTCTACAACTGGGCTATACCGGCATTAAAGTCAGCTCCCTTGTTAAAGGCTCTTGCCTTCGGCTCAGGCTTATAAGCTATATTTGGTACACCTTCACTACCCAGTATGCTTCAATATTTGATGTGATCGCTTGCTCACTCACAAGTGATATTATGCCCATTGACTCTGGCACTAATGAGGATTGAATCCGCTAGCTTGGTATAAAATTATATGTAGACTTTTGTTTAGTACCTCAAGCTAGGCATGTGGCTGAACAGTGGTCTGGTGTAAATGTCTCTTCTGTCATTATAAGTTCCCTGGTGGATAAATTAGGAAAAATGCAGACTCAATACTTTTTCTTGCTTTAATCTTGCCTTCTGAAAACCGGAACAATATTCGAGTTGCTATAAACGCTTATTTGTTCCAGGCTCCTGGGGGTAAAAAATGTAAAAAGAAACCTAGTTTGCAGCAATGATTGTATTTCATATTTTTCTGTGTATGCATTCTTAAAGTTGTCTTTTTCCACTCATGTAAAATTCTGCCAAACAAACCACTTTTAATGAGGATTCTCATTGGAAATGTCACTTGCAATATTGTTTCCATGTGTGTTGAAATAGAATTATGTGGCGTGTTTTGTTGCTCTATATGTGTTCTGCAATACATAGAAGCCTGCAAATCCTGTAGAAAATCCTGTCACATCATTAGTCAACTGAATTAACAAAATTGCACCACTACTCTACTGTAACCATTTATTACAGTTGAGTTGTGACGTCACAATGCTGCTTTTTAATAACATTAGACTGTGTGAAATGTAAGTCAAAGAGCTGAATTACAACTGCTACCTAAATAAATATAGGGAGAGCTAATTTTTGTTACTCTTTTTCTGAACATATTTATCTAGAAATTCATATTCATTAGCCCATAAGGAGACATTTATGATTTGTTAATTGTGCTGCTGGTGTTCATTACCAAAAAGCAGGTTACCATGCATTCTCAAAGTCACCTACAAATGACTACTCATATATAAAGTACATATTATCTTTTTTATTTTTATTACACTGCTGATTTCGAAAGGAAATTATAATTAAAAGAAACCAAGATTTGGAAACAGCATTATGAGGAGTGTGATGGTGTGTAGCCAAACAGTACAAGGAATTAAATGTCATCAGTGATGTAATTTGAGATGTCATCAGTGATGTCACTGACCATGTGATGAATGATGTAATATGTGACGTCATCAGCAGTGCATTGCGGGGGCGCGAGTTTTAGTTAGCTGAACTAACTATAATGGCGGAATTTCCCTGGTTTTGTACGAGTGAAATGGCCAACTAACTATAACGTCCCTGAAACCTATGGTTTTTTCAGTGAATTTCTAAGGTTTTTTAAATGCAAATTTCTAACTATAACGTGCCTGAAACCTATGGTTTTTTCAGTGAACTACAAAGTTTTTTTAAATGCAAATTTCTAACTATAACGTCCTTGAAACCTATGTTTTTTTTCAGTGAATATCAAAGGTTTTTTAAATGCTAATTTCTATCTATGCCTACAAAGGTAGGACATGTGAAGAAAGAGGAAGAAAAGCGCAGAAAGAAGCAAGACAAATGCAGAAAGAGGCAACAGAAGTCTAGAAAGACAAAGACAAGTGCAGGAAGAAGCAAGGGATGTGCAGAAAGAACCAACAGAGGAGTAACACTATGTGTTGGGGTACCCCTGCGATTAGCATGACCTCCTCTGTATTTGCCATGAGTTAGTGCCTGGGTCATTGCATGAGTACATGGGTAGTGGCTGGATAATTAGCGTGCTGCAAGGACAGTGCATAGTGATTTTATAACTGCTTGGGTTTTGGCAGAGTGATTGGATAAGTACCTGATGCTGGATGGGCGATTGGAGGAGTGCATGGGCAGTGACAGGGGGATTGCAGGAGGGCATGGGTACTGCCTGGGTAATTGCAGGAGTGAATCAGTACTGTGTAGGTGGTTAGAGCTCTGCATGGCTAGTGCATAGGGGATTGTAGCAGTGATGAATTAGTGCTTGGATCATTGCACGAGTACATAGCTACTGACTGAAACATTAGAATACTGCAAGGAGAGTGCCTGAGTAAATTTATAAGTGCTTGGGTATTGGCAGAGTGTTTGGATTAGTACATAGTGATGGCTGAGTGACTGGAGGAGTGCAAAGGGAGTGACTGGGTCATTGCATTAGTACATGGGTACTGATTAGATGATTAGAGTACTGCAAGGAGAGTGCATGGTGAAATTATAAGGTCTTGGGTTTTGGCGGAGTGATTGGATAAGTACATGGTGCTCGCTGGGTGATTGGAGGAGTGCATGGGTAGTGACACAGCGATGGCTGGACTGCATGGGTTGTGCTCATGGTATTGTAACAGTGCATGAGTTGGTGCATGGGTCATTGCATGAGTGCATGGGTAGTGACTGGATGATTAGAGTGCTGCAACGAGTGTGCATGATGAATTTATAGGTGCTTGGGTTTTGGCGGAGTGCTTGGATAAGTACACACGTCACATCAGGCCCCCCCACTCCCTTCACCACTGTGCAAACGCACCTCCTGGTGAGTTTTAAGTTGGGGAATTAATTCCCCTTGAATCCTGAGGGTCCCTGGTACCTCCAGTAAGCGCCACAGAGCTGTGTTGCAGAGAGGTGTATAAAGGGGCGTGGCCTCGGACCCCCCACATATTAAAAAACACGCCCCGGGGTGTGGCAATTTTTCACCTTTGTTTCACTGTTTTCTTGTGACTCAGTTCTACCGAGTCACAAGATGGCTGCCAACACTTCCTGGTTTGGAGTGTTGACAGCCAATCACAGTGAAGCTCGTGGTAGGGAGGTTTCGGGAATCCACCGCTGCCCTAGATATCAAAACTTTTATTTTTTTAATTTCTCAGCAACTACTGAACGGATTTACACCATTTAAAAAAGGTCGCTTTCTGAACCAAGCACTACCTTTTTGCCAAATTTGGTGTAATTCCGTTCAGCAGATCGGGCTGTATCCTTGGCTAAAGTTTCCTATGGAAAATTGATTTTGAAACTTTTATTTTTTTAATTTCTCAGGAACTACTGAACGGATTTACACCATTTAACAAAAAGAACTCTTTCTGAACCAAGGGCTACCTTTTCCCCAACTTTGGTGTAATTCCGTTTAGCAGTTTGGGCTGTAGCTTTGTCTAAAGTTTCCTATGGAAAATAACATGGGGAAAATGCATTTTGGGACCCCCTTCTTTCTCGGCCCCCGCTTGGTGAATCACCCCGAATCGTTCAAGGCAGGAGCTGCCGGAGCTGATCACTAGTTTTGAAAATTTCGCGAACATTCGTCAACTGGCGCCAAAGTTATTGGGAAAACAAAAAACGCTTTTCCTATATATATATATATATATATATATATATATATATATATATATATATATATATATATATATATATATATGTATGTATGTATATATATATATATATATATATATATATATATATATATATATATATATATATATTCACTGAAAAAACCATAGGTTTCACACACGTTATAGTTAGGAATTAGCATTTAAAAAACCTTAGAAATTCAGTGAAAAAACCATAGGTTTCACACATGTTATAGTTAGCTGGACATTTTACTCGTAAAAAACCAATGAAATTGCCCCGTTATAGTTAGTTCAGCTAACTATAACTCACGCGCCCGCAATGCACTGCTGATGACGTCACATATTACATCACTCATGACATGGTCAGTGACATCACTCATGACATCACTGATGACATCTCAAATGACATCACTGATGACCTCACTGATGACATCATCCAGTGAATGTGTGTTTTTCTGAAAATTAAATATGTTTTATATATGTATATCTCAAGGTCGATGGAAGAATAAATGGGTATATAAGTGTCTAAATGGATGATTTGTTTTTAAAAAATTGATTGTGTAACTGACTGATTAAGTGTATCTCTCACTTTGTGTATAAGTGGCTGCATGGGTTGGTGAGTAGCTACATGGGTGTCTATATAGGTTAGTAGTTGTTTTTTTGAGTATCAGTCTGAGTGTCTGTATGGTTCGGTGGGGGGTATTACGTAGTGCATAGGTGCATGAATGAGTGACTCACTGTTTGTATGTGTTGAAGACAGCATGTGTGCAGGACTGTATGGGTGGATGAGTGTGTGTATGGGTGTGTTAGTGAGTGAATGACTGTCCCAATAGTGTCTTCAGGAGTAACTACATATGTTTTAAACTAGTATATGTGACTATTGGTGTGTATATATGTGAGTATATGTGAGAGGGAGAGATTGAAAGAGTTCCTGTATGAATAAGTATGTGTTTCTATAAGTGATTGTTTAAAAGACTAAGTATGTGTAAGTTTCCGTAGAAGTAAGTGTGGTGGTGTGTGTATAACTGTATATGCAGGTGAATGTATGTTTGATTCTTTATTAGCATGAGTGACTATGTGTGTGAGTAACTCTATGGATGAGTGGCATTATGTAACAGGATGTATAGGTGTATGAGTACATATGATGAGTGAGTACATGTATGAGTGACTGTATAGGACTGTTGGTGAATGAGTGGATGTGTATGTGGATCTTAGAATTACTGAAGAGGTTGTTGTAACTGGTATTGGTATGTCCATTGTTTTGAAAATTTTAGTCTCTATTTTTGAATGTGTGTATCAAAGCTTATATTAAGGTGAGAGGAGGTCTGCCACTCTATCACAAGGATGATGTCATCAGTGATGTCATCAGTGATGTCATTTGAGATGTCATCAGTGATGTCATGAGTGATGTCACTGACCATGTCATGAGTGATGTAATATGTGACGTCATCAGCAGTGCATTGCGGGCGCGTGAGTTATAGTTAGCTGAACTAACTATAACGGGGCAATTTCATTGGTTTTTTACGAGTAAAATGTCCAGCTAACTATAACATGTGTGAAACCTATGGTTTTTTCACTGAATTTCTAAGGTTTTTTAAATGCTAATTCCTAACTATAACGTGTGTGAAACCTATGGTTTTTTCAGTGAATTTCTAAGGTTTTTTAAATGCTAATTCCTAACTATAACGTGTGTGAAACCCATGGTTTTTTCAGTGAATTTGCAAGGTTTTTTAAATGCTAATTCCTAACTATAACGTGTGTGTAACCCATGGTTTTTTCAGTGAATTTGCAAGGTTTTTTAAATGCTAATTTTTTTTTTTATTCTTCATTTTTTTCAAACATATTTTTAATTTAATTTTCTTTCATTTTATAAAGACTATGCTTAAATTTTTAAAATCCTTAAATATTTTTTTTTAATATATTTTTTAAAATAAACATGTAAAATTTATTACCAGATTTTTTTTTTTTTTTTTTTTTTTTTTATAGTACGCGTACCGTAAGCTCACGGTAAGCGTACGGTTTACGCAACGTCCGTAATCTATCTACGCTGCTTGCGTATAGTTACGCACTTTGCGTAGCCGCGCGTACTGCGCGTGGGACGCGTGCGCGCTTACGCCACACGCGCACGTTACGCGGAAGTGCCGGGGAGTGACTGTTATTCTGAAAACAGCACATGTCCAAACTGCTTTTTCAGACCAGCATCATTTGTAACCTGGGTGTCTGCCTACACTCCAGCAAGGGCAACCAGCCTTAGTGATGCTGAATGTATTTGCATTACTGACTGAAACCTCAAACCCCACTCGCTTGTGAATACTGTGCATGATTCCACATGGTAAGCAGCTACCTGTGTGCTAAGAGTCTGCTTCTGCACCAAAAAAAGGCTCTCCCTTTCCATCTAATGCAACTGTGAAATCACCAGAGCAATACGCAATAAATCTCTGCCTGTAATTCCTTTTTGCACACAGAGTCATGTTTTCATATTAGTCACAAAACGAAATTTCTTTGCCAATTTGAAAGCACACTTACTGCTCTTTTTTTTGGCAAGTAATAAACACTTTTACAGACTGACACATTATGAATCCACTTTTCAGATTTTTTACAAAGCACATGTCCAAACTGCTTTTTCAGACCAGCATCATGTGTAACCTGGGTGGTTGCCTACACTCCAGCAAGGGCAACCAGCCTTAGTGATGCTGAATGTATTTGCATTACAGACTTAAACCTGAAAACCCCACTGGCTTCTAAATACTGTGCATGACTATACACGGCAAGCACATGGGTGTGTGCTAAGCCTCTGCTTCTTCCCCAAAAAATTCGCTCCCCCTTTCCATCTAATGCAACTGTGAAATCACCAGAGCAAGACGCAATAAATCTCTGCCTATAATTCCTCTATGCACACAGAGTCATGTTTTCACATTAGTCCTAAAACGAAATTTCTTTGCCAATTTGAAAGCACACTTCCTGCTCTTTTTTTTTAGGGCCAAGTGAAAATCTCTTTTTACAATTTGAAATCACTTTTACAGACTGACACATTATGAAACCACTATTTTTGATTTATTTAATTGCACGTGTCCAAGCTGTTTTTTTTTCAGACCAACACCATGTGTATTCTCTGTGTCTGCCTACACTCCACCAAGGGCAACCAGCCTTAGTGATGCTGAATGTATTTGCATTACAGACTTAAACCTGAAAACCCCAGTGGCTTCTAAATACTGTGCATGACTATACATGGCAAGCACATGGGTGTGTGCTAAGCCTCTGCTTCTTCCCCAAAAAATTCGCTCCCCCTTTCCATCTAATGCAACTGTGAAATCACCAGAGCAAGACGCAATAAATCTCTGCCTATAATTCTTCTATGCACACAGAGTCATGTTTTCACATTAGTCCCAAAACGAAATTTCTTTGCCAATTTGAAAGCACACTTACTGCTCTTTTTTTTTTGGGCCAAGTGAAAATCTCTTTTTACAATTTGAAATCACTTTTACAGACTGACACATTATGAAACCACTATTTTTGATTTATTTAATTGCACGTGTCCAAGCTGTTTTTTTTTCAGACCACCACCATGTGCATTCTCTGTGACTGCCTACACTCCACCAAGGGCAACCAGCCTTAGTGATGCTGAATGTATTTGCATTACAGACTTAAACCTGAAAACCCCACTGGCTTCTAAATACTGTGCATGACTATACATGGCAAGCACATGGGTGTGTGCTAAGCCTCTGCTTCTTCCCCAAAAAATTCGCTCCCCCTTTCCATCTAATGCAACTGTGAAATCACCAGAGCAAGACGCAATAAATCTCTGCCTATAATTCTTCTATGCACACAGAGTCATGTTTTCACATTAGTCCCAAAACGAAATTTCTTTGCCAATTTGAAAGCACACTTACTGCTCTTTTTTTTTTCGGGGCAAGTGTAAATCACTTTTACACACTGTCACATTATGAAACCACCATGTGTAACTACAACAAAAACAATTCCCATTTCTATTATTCATTTCTTAAGTTACCACATACATCCCCTCTCAAACTCTAAACTCACCTTTAAAATTAGTTAGTTGTGAAAGAAATGTGACACTCAAACAGCAGATTATCAGAGCCAGGATCTCTGTTGTGTTCACCTCTCTCCTCTCAGCAGAACCAGATAATGGCAAACTTTCCCTCTATTTTTCCACACATATACATGTAAGTTTCAAATCTCAGTGCTTCCCCTTTTTTTCAAATGTAATCACACATTTCTATTGGTTGAAAACCAACCCTTTTCCAAAAGTACCCTGCCCCCAACTTGACTTCTGCCTAGTACCCTTCCCCCAACTTGACTTCTGCCTGCTACCATAGCAACAGCTCATGGAACACTGCTGTGTGCAGTTAGGTCAGAAGTTCGACACACAATGTTTCAATTCCACAGAGCAAGAGTGCTTGACTTTTCAAACCTAACAGCAAATCCATAGTACTGTTCTTTGGTTACACATTTTTCTGTACCAATACAAAACATGCTTCTATCAATTGACACATACAGCCTAGTTTTTATTCTAGAATGGTATGAAACAGCCAATCAGTTCTTTTTGTTTTAAAAAAATATGTATGCCTCCATTTCCAAACTGTCTTTCTTTTCATATTGCCATTCTACTGAAAGACACCTCCTGAGTGCATCCAGTTCTCCTTTGAAGATGTTCACAGTGTGGATTGTAGGGCACAGCTATGTCTTCTGGAGTGAAAAGTTTGCAGAGAAAACAGATATGGTGAGAGACCTTGCTTTGCCAAATGTAGACATTAAATGGATTGGTCAGAGAGGGTTAAAGTGGCACCAATTGATGCCATTGGTGAAATCCTTCATTCAAATCCAACACCCTGACCTCATAATAGTGCACTGTGGTGGCAATGACCTAGGCACTTTGACTGGGGTAGGTCTGGAAATGCTTATGAAGGACACCTTTGCACAACTGTTTACACTTTTCCCTAAAACTGCCTTTGTGTTTTCCAACATATGCCAAAGGCAAAAATGGAACTGGTCCAATCATTTCTGTCCACAGATTGACAAAGCAAGAAAGCACGTCAACAAATCTGTTTCTGCTTTCCTCCGTGACTATGGTATGGGTGCCATTTACCACAACAACTTGCGCTATGACCTGCAAGACATTTATAGAGGAGATGGTGTGCACTTCAATGATGAAGGGAACAGAGTCTTCCTCTTGAACCTTAGACTCTGCATCGGTACTTACTTGTAGGTACCACTAAAAAAATGACTTCATAAACACAACAGCTCTTTTTAGAGCTCCCTAATTTCTAAACTCTTAAATCTGCTTTTCATTTATCTATTTTTATTTTTTTACCGTACGCTTACCGTAAGCTTACCGTACGCGTACCCCGTGATTTTTTTTAAAATCAATAAATGTTTTTTTTGTACTTTTCTGTCCTTCTTTGCCCCCCTTACAAATGTTAGGGGGTCTGTAACTCTCCTCATTGCCCCCTTTCCTTGTTTCCACTCTTTTTTTTCAGAGTGAAATACACAAAATGGCGGCCGCCGCTTCCTGGTTTCGGCCGATTCGAATGTTTACTAAGATCTAAGAGCCAATCAGAATCGCGCTCGCGCACGCCACCGTACGCTTACCGTAAGCGTACGGTAAGCGTACCGTAAGCGGGCTCAGATATATATATTGATTTAAAGGCTATTTTCTCAGAATCTACTGAACAGATTTACACCAAACCTACAAAAGGCACTTCCTTGACCTAGGGACTACCTCTCTGCCAAATTTTGAGTAATTCTGTTCAGCCGTTCGGGCTGTAGCTCGTTCTAAAGGTCCTATGGAAAAATGCATGGGAAAAACGCGTTTTGGGACCCCCCTTTTATCTCAGCCCCCGCTTGACGGATCCCCCCGAGACTTTCAGGGTAGGAGCGGAGCGTAGCGCCCCACCTATTTTGAGAAATTCGCGAGGATTCGTCGACCGGCGCCAAAGTTATTCAAAATAGAATGTTGAGGTTTTCCTATGGAAACGTGGTCCTAACTATAACTACCTACTGGCGACCGCCAGTAGGTAATATATATGTATGTATATATATATATATATATATATATATATATATATATATATATATATATATATATATATATATATATATATATATAGATAGATAGATAGATAGATAGATAGATAGATAGATAGATAGATAGATAGATAGATAGATAGATAGATAGATAGATAGATAGATAGATAGATAGATAGATAGATATTACAGAGTGGTGGTAGCCACTCTCTAGTTATAGTTAGGATAACCAGAGATAGGAATTTGTCAGATTTTTCACCATTAATACTTTTGCGCCTATTTTACAAATATTCACTACACTTTGCAGACCTCTTGCTTTATCTACATTGGTAGAGGATGGAAAATAACACTGGAAAAAGGTTGAAGTGACATTATAGTTAGGTGAATATGTCAACATAATGTTTTGAGCTTAAAATATCACAGAAATTAACCAGATATAGTTAGCAGAGCAGAGCTAACTATAACTTTGGCACTCACCATGCACTGCTGATGGCCTCACATATTGATCCCTTCCTGCACAAAAACTATCATTTATGGTGGTTTCCTCCTTCTATGTGTGGTGCAGAATGCAGCACACATAGAAAGTGCAAAAAAAGAGGAGAAATAAAGGCACGGCCTTGTAAATATGGCTCAGCATTGTGCGCCATCGGAGTGTCAAAAAAAGTGACGCTCCGGTGGCGCAGGGACCTTGCAAATATACCCCTGGGTCCGAGGGACTCTGCTGAAACATAACTAGCACTCCCCAGTGGCGACCGCCGCTGGTTAATGTATCTATATATTTATTTAGATTTTTGATATGCATATGGCCCAGCCACATTCTTTAGTCAGAAGTCTGAGGAGACCTACATCAGGAACCCTGGGAATGTATCTTACCATAGATAAGAGCAACTGACCCTCATGTAAAAGTAGGTGTAGTTTTCAGTGAGCTCTCGCTCTTTGCAGTCACTCTGCTGCTGGGCCTGGCAAGCAGGTCCCGGTGTAGGGAATTAGACAGGACACTGGGGGTCAGGATCAATGAGGGGCTTACCACAGCATCGGGCAGGCTGTTTTGACTCTGGACCCCACGTATTGCTGGATAGTGTTAGTCTCTAGTCCCTCCTGCAGAGCTTTTCTTCTCCAAGGTTTGGCGCTGAAGATTCCTGTAGGCACTATGGATTCCTTCCATAGGGTGCGCACTCCTGTAGGGATGCTTCCAGTGCTCCCTCCTCAGTCTAGCAAACAGACTGCTTCCTTCAAGGGTCTTGCAAGCAGGGCTTCAGGTTTGTGCCCAGCCTGGCAGAGGAACTGGCTATTGAGGACACCAGCCCTTCAATTCAGTAAGACTGTCTCCTCCACATTAGTGTGCATAGCCTGGACACCGGTCTGCAGAAATCCCTGAAATACTGGCTTCTATTCTTTACTTATCATTGTTTGGCAGCAGAAATGTGTATCTCAGAGCCCAACTCTGGAGCATATTATCAAGACAGGTGATAAAATTATCGCCGCTTTAGTGGCAGAAAACTGCCGCTAAAACAGCGATAATGGGCTTGATATTATATTCTATGGAATTCAAATTGAAGCCCATGTTAGATGTGAAGGACATCTAACCTGAGCTTCAATTGGAATTTCATAGAGCATATTATCAAGCCCATTATCGCCGTTTTAGCGGCAGTTTTCTGCCGCTAAAGCGGCGATAATTTTATCGCCTGTCTTGATGATCTGCCCCTCTGTGTTTGTACGATCTTGTTTCACAAGAGTGGTCACACAGGCTACTCAGCCACATCTCTTTTAATCTGCAGTTTTACAGAAGGAGGGGGTAGCTGGGTGTTCCTGTCAGAGAACTAAAAGCAGTAGCACAAAAGGTGAGGGGTCTTCCCTCTTTGGCTACTGCAAAACAGTCTCTTGTATACCAGCTAAGAGTAATCGAGGAAAAGCAGGAGGGGTGCCCACAGTTGCCCTTGTAAATTGATAAATTGCAAATGTAAATTGATACTACTCACCCGTAAAAGTCTCAAGGCGCTTGTACGAATACCGCTGTGGAACCCATCCTGGCTTTCCCTGTGAAGTGTCCACTCCTGGGCACCCCCAAGATGGAGGCCAGGCATCCTTAGCATTGTGGGGGCCGTTGTGGAGATTAAGCAAGCTATTGCCCAGAGTTGCAGAGTGGGACTCCATGATTGGAATAGGCACCGAGGCGAGAATTATCAGGTCCGTGGAATTTTGAGCCCAAGACCCGCCGAGGCGGGGAATTGAATCCTGGTCCCGGGCTAGACCTCTGCATCAGGGTCTGCCGCTCTAACCATTGAGCCACACTTCTCCACCCTTGGTGGGAGAAGGAAGGACATACATGAACGTATAAGGGTATTGATCATATAGAGTTGGAGATGTGATCCCCACCACTCCGACGCCCCCTGCGCTATGGGGTGTTTGCACAACCCTCTTACACTAGCTAGCAGGTTGACAGAATATGTGTGGCTGCCAAAAGGGCCAGTGCAAATGTTTATGGTGGCCTCTCTCCCGCAAACCTTGAAGGACCATCAGAGGTCTTGTTAAGGTCATTGTCTAAGTCTGCCCTGTGCTTGTGCATACACTGCTTGAATCCACTTTTTGAATTATTTTGGAAAAGACCAAGTCTCACATTCAATGACATCAAATGCAAGAATTAATGTATTAATTTTGTTGCACCTTCACTTAATAATATAACACTTTATAAATCATGGGAATGCATATCTATGAATGAGTATTTATCAGAAAATAAATCTTATACCTTATACATGTGTAAACAACACTAAATATGTGTTTATAAATGACAAATGTGAGAAACCAGAACTTGAGGGTGGAGGCTGATAGAATCCGCACACAACAAATGAATATAGTGTCTAATTATTAGATAGTGCACGAAACCAGAGAGTACTCCCCTCTTTACTCCCTAAAAAGTAGGAACAGGTCCTACAACAACATTCACTGCAAAAAGGTTTCAGCACTATGTACATTTATATTAATACGATGTTTTAATGTTCATCAACAACTGCTCAATAACGAAGACATCCAAATCAAGGTGTATGTTTCATAGAGAAATGTTCTTCTTTATTTTTCACAGGTGGAAGTTCTTTACATTTCACATTTCATATCCTCATAGCCAACGCGTTTCGTCTCCCACGAGACTTCTTCAGGGCTTTCATATGTGATGTACAGAATTTTTCTTGTAAATTTATATAGTTCAAATTCAATGATCAACGTTTTCAATAGGTCACCCAGTCTAAAATTGAATACTGACGACGTATGTGGCCGGCTATCAAACCGCTGCTGAAGACTGGGTGACCTATTGAAAACGTTGATCATTGAATTTGAACTATATAAATTTACAAGAAAAATTCTGTACATCACATATGAAAGCCCTGAAGAAGTCTCGTGGGAGACGAAACGCGTTGGCTATGAGGATATGAAATGTGAAATGTAAAGAACTTCCACCTGTGAAAAATAAAGAAGAACATTTCTCTATGAAACATACACCTTGAATTGGATGTCTTCGTTATTGAGCAGTTGTTGATGAACATTAAAACATCGTATTAATTTAAATGTACATAGTGCTAAAACCTTTTTGTAGTAAATGACAAATGTGCACTTCAAATAAGTGGAAATATGAAATGGGGAGAAGATACATCACCATGAAGTAACTTGGGGCATATTTATGGGAATTGTGGCGCAGGTCAGCGCATCAAGTTACCTTGCTGCGCTGCCCTGCGTCACATCGAAAGGGCAGGAATGCACCGTATTCATCCAATACTGTGCATTCCTGTCCTTTCCCCCTGCGCTGACATCGTTTCGACAGCCATGCTCCAAAGCAAGAACCCTTCTACCATGTTGCGAGGATGCCTGTGTTTTAGGCAGAATTATTTTTGTGCAGGAAGGGGCACATTCATGCATAAAAACAATCCATTAAGGCGTTACCATCTTTCTATGTGTATTGCAGAATTCAGGACACAAAGAAAGAGTAAAAAAACGAGGAGAAATAAAGATATTCTTTTTGACCTGTTTAACCCTTTTTGGCGCATTGCCAGGTTTACCAGGTTTGGCAAATCTGGGACTATGTCAAAAACCATGGGATTTGCGTTTGAACACAAACCGCAACGCCCTTGGAACGCCTCCCTTGCACAGAGTAAAGCAACGCATCGATTTGCGCTGTGTAGTCTTACTCCAGATGTATGAGGCCACTCAAAGCCAGGCAGAGCGCCTTTGCGTGGCTCCATAAATCTGACTCAGAGCCTTGCATCACGCATGTACCACTCTGCGTGATGCAAACTTGACGCAAGGCTCTCATAAATATGCCCTCAGTGTATATTCATCTGTTGTTACAGGCGGACTGATGTGTCAGTCACGTGCACCTGACACAAAAGAACATGATAATCCCAGACACTAAGCTTGTGTTGTCATCTAATAAGCACCTTCAGTACTTCAAGAGTGAAGGTGAAAGAGAGGTGTGGTGTCCTGTCGGACAGTGCAGCTTTAGTGCTGTGTCTGCAGTGCATTGATGTGGTGTGCAGAGTACGTCCCAGCAGCCACCTGCGATACACCACACCACACATACTTCAAGATGGACGCTGCAGAAACCAGGCATTGATCCCACAGAAGGCAGAGTCCTATAAAACATCTAACACTGGGCATCACAAGCGGCCTTGAGCCGAACACTTTGTAACACCTTGTAGAACCAGCCCTCCAGGTGCAGCTCTGAGTCTGTTGTTTCCCATTATCCCAGCATGCACCTTTGCATGATGTGCTAAGCTGCTTCACATGGAGCTACAATGGAAAGCATTTATGAAACGCAAACGATCTGCAGTGAAAGAAAGAGCTGGTGTTCTGTTTCAAATTAGATATCGGAAGGTCACTGGAATACTACTTTGAACTTTTATACAGCATCCAGCTGGGCCGTTTTTATTGCCCCGAAAGTACATGGGCCAAGCGACCAATGGCTGATTCAGGAATCGAGGTGTGTTCTAGGGAGATATGTATCTGTCTCTGAATCATGACAAAATATAATTCAGCTAAGGATGCCCGCCTGAGGTTTTCCTTTACAGTCTTATAAAAACTACACATTTAGCCAACATCTTCCTATCTATGTTGTATTTACACCAAAATATACAACACTTACTGCTTACTTAATCCAACTCATTTGACTAACACACCAGGGGGCATATTTATAAGCCCCCAGTGCCACCGTAGTGTCACTTTTTTTGACGCTCCAGTGGCGCTCTATGTAAGCCCATATTTACAAGGCGGCACTAAGCCACTTAGTGTGGCTTAACACAGTCTTGTAGTATGTGACCCTCTGCAACGCAGTTTTCTGCGGCAGAGGAGCATGCAGTGGGTGTTGCTGTGGGTGTTCCCAGCAACACCTACGGCTTTTTGACGCTGCCCCAGATTTACAAGGATCTGTAAATATAAGGAAGTGCGGAACACTAACGCCTTTCAAAAGGAGGCATTAATGTGGCGCAACGAGTAGAAATACTTTTATTTCTCCTCATTTTTTACTCCTTCTATGTGTTCTGCATTCAGCAGCATACATAGAAGGAGCAAAACGCCATTAATGATTGGTTTTGTGCTGGAAGTTGTCCCTTCGTGCACAAACACAGTCATCCCTGCAACGCAGACACCCTTGCAAAATGGTGCAAGGGTGGCTGCGTTGGCGCTAGGAAGCTTTTTTAGCACAGGGGCCAGCAGAGAGATGTGCTGTATTCTTGTTTATATAGCGCATCCCTGTGTCTTGAAAATGACACCGCTCGGCCCAGCAAAATTGCTTGTGGTGCGCACTGCGCCATTTTCCTGTAAATACGCCCCCAGGGATAAAAATCAGGAGAAACTCTGAACTACTTTCCCCAAAACCATCAACTTCTCCAGACATGAGCTTTAAGGTCATCGGCTGTTGACTCACACCTGCAGGCGGGCTTAGATTTCATTCTTTGTTCTCATTTTAAGGGTTTTCTATATGTTCAACACCTTGGGTTTAAAGGGTTGTGTTAATAAAATTAGCAATAAAGTAAGTGAGAAAGAAAAATCCCTTGCAGATTGGCCGCTGCCTAGGCTGATGTTCTGCAGGTGCGACTACGTATCGCACTTCACGAGCACAACCCCAACAAGGGTCTATTGTTTTAATAAATACGATACATATTCTGGAGACAAAATCAATGTTGCATTTTACATCTTTAAAAACAAGAGTTCAAGTAACAAACAACACAAGAGACACACATGGGCACTTTAAGTAACAAAAAGAAAAGTCCTAATGAGCCATACATGATGCTCCTTCAAAGAATGACAAGGGTCCTAAGGCTTTGAAAGTTGATGACAACTTTAGCCTCTAAACATATCGATTATTGAAGACTGTGTTGTTCTCTGCTCTGCTTTACCTTGTATACCATGTTTTATAATAGTGTGTTTGAATTCCAAAAGGGCAAAATATTGCACTGATTTGAAGAGCGAGGTAGGTATTGTAGTGTATTATTACTTACTCTATATGTAACTTGTGTAATTACTGCTGTGCTAACTCTGCAAAGCGCTCTGATACCTTCAAGCAAAGTTCGCGCGATACAAAACTCGATAAATAAATAGCATGCTTAGACTAGCATCCGCTGTAGATCTACCATTGTTCGAGAGATATGATGGTATTTCTTCATTCCTTTGACCAGAAATGTCGTGGCATCAGTATTCATCAATGGAGTCGCTGTATTGTCAGGGGTGCTCGTGAGGATGGCACTGCCACCCTACTGATGGGCGAGGAGTAGATTTGGACAGTGGTTTTGAAAGCTGCTCTGGTGATATATTGCTTGCATGGTTGTACGAAGCACTATCAAGGTCACAAATATCGATCTATAAAAATATTGAATCCAGAATATTGACAGTCATGGACAGTGGCATAACACAAAATGATGGGGTCCCTTGCAGAATGTGAAGAGGGCCCCCTTAATCACTTATATCTCAAATATCCATTGGCCTAAGAGTGAATGGGGGACCCAGGAAGGGTTGAGGGGCCTCTGAAAGGTTGGGCCCACCCTGCACCACAGGAGCTGCAGGGGCTTGCATTACACCCCTGAACATGGAGGAATGTATTTATGAATAAATAGAAAATATACCTGTACATCGCATGCATTTACGACGCATGCGATTACAACGCGGTCGCTACAACAACCGCATTGTTAAATCGCAGTAACATTACAACGCAAGTCATTACAACGATTTGCTGTAGCGGGCGCTGGATGTTGGAATAGTATAATTTACTATTCCGACTCCAGTGTGTGCAACAGTAGGGAAGGTGTTGGAATAGTAAATTATACTATTCCTTAGCTTAGAGCGCCCCCTACAGCAAGTCGCTGTAACGACTTGCGTTGTAATGGTACTGCGATGTAACAACGCGGTCGTTGTAACAACCATGTTGTAATCGCATGCTTTGTTACGCATGCGATGTAATGGCTGTTTCCCGAATAAATATAGATTTCCAAGTCTTAACTCTACATTTACGTATCTTGTGCAAATATAGCTTATCAAGTCATTCAGATGTGGAGATAAGAATTGTAAATGTACACTTACCTATATATACTTAACTTCACAATATAGTGGTAGTCCATATCCTGGATTCAATATGTTTAGAGGTGAATGTGAAAAACTGACATGCACTAGATTTGAACATTTTGGCACACCTTTCAATGAAGATGAATTTGGTCAGTGTCTACATTTTAGTTAAGTTGATGGCTGCCAAGGAGGGCGGTATGCATTTCCATGTGTAAGTTGATGTTCATTGGGACGAGGATAAATCCTTGTGGGACTCTGTAGGTCACAGGTAGTTGCTTCGTTCACCTGAAGTTGAGCAGCTGGTTGACCGGTAGCTGTTGGAGGTGCCCACCTGGAGATAATGATGCCTTGGGTGATGTAGGACAAGACCAAGTGTGGTGGTAGGGTATCTCATGTGCATTAAAAATCCAACAATGTGGTCCTACTCTTGATGGCTAACAGTGGCAACACATTCTCATAGTTCTATAGGACAGAAGTCAGATGAAGTGAATGTCATTCATGTTTTGGTCGGTCGTTATTTTGATGCTGCAGTGTAGTATAAATACTGATGGATAGTGGTGCATAAATTATTTTGTAGTAAATATTTTCTTACACTTGGATGATGAATGCTTTTTTTATATTTAGCTTTTTTTGTCGAGGACCAAGTTTATATTGGCTGTTAGTTGAAGGACCTGTCATCTTCTGAAAAAGCATGGAAAGTTCCTTTTTAGGAGAGAGATGATGAATACTGAGAAGTGGTGTGAGTGCTTCTTGAATAAGGGACTCCAGGATGGTCTAGGAGGGGATTAATTCTTCAGCAGGGGTTGTCCTGAATTATGTTGTGTGCACTTCATTTTTTGCTATTATTTACATGTGCTGTTAGTGATTTCTTGGGTAACGGGAATTGGAGGGCTTGTGCTTGTTTGGGTTATAAATGAAGGTCTAGTGGACTGATGGGTCATTGATTGTGTTTTGAATGGCGGATGATAGAATGAGCAAACCCAAACTGAGTGTGTTGCCCCTGCACAAGGGCAACCATTCAGAGGCACTTGCATATGATTGGCCTGATTAAATAGTACTTATATGGTTGATTACAAAAGTAGTCTATCAAATTCAATTGTTTGTGGGTGACATTTGATGAGCAAATATGGTCAATATATATGTGGAGCTAGGTATAGTAATCCTACACGTACCTACATACTTCTACTTTCAAGATATTTTGGTAGTTGATATTTAAATCATGATATTTTTGTGACACAATACTTTGTCTACGATATACCGGTACTAGATTTGGTAGAGACCTGCGTGGAAGCCCACGGAAGAAAAAAGTGGAGCTACACTGACTGTAATTAAATACAAACCAGGATTAGGTTTTCTAGACCCTCTGGCAAAAGTAAAGACTCAATCCTAATTTACTGACTAGAGACAGAAAACCTGGTGGACTGTAGCCCACAAACCAGCTTTGTTTTACAAAAGGGTGGTGTGTTCTGGGTAACTATCAGTCGTGTCAGACTCAGGATTATTTGTTGTTAATGGGTTCCAAATCTCTTTCCATCATGAACAGACACACTCAAGAATACATACCAGGAATACATTTTAGGATTTTATTCAAATCAATGTGTTATCATAGAGCAAATAATTGCATTGTTATAACTGTAAAAACTAACAAAACAGTGGCGATGAAAACACTTGATAAACAAAATATTAAAAAGAATTGCAGAATTCTAACAATGTTTTAGAATTTCCCTGTATGGATAGATAAAGCCGGTCTCCGCTCTCCAACCCCTGCTTTCTTGTCTCTAGCTAAGCTGTCTTAGCACCAAAAGGACCGGTACGAGTGTTCTTGGTGGCCTCTCACCCGCAAACCTTAGAGAAACAACAGAGGTGTTGTTAAGGTCATTGTCTGAGGTCCATGTTCTGGGAAACAATCCTGAGCTTTAGAGAATTAACCACTGGCCTGACACTCTGGGACCTGGGTTTTATCATTGAAAACAACCTCTCTCTTAAAGCCCAGGTGTCTGTGGTCACTGCGACTTGCTTTGCGGTTATCAAGTGGCGTAAGAAAATACTTTGGTTAATCCCCGCTGCAGCCCAGACAACGGTAAGACAGGCACTGGTGATGTCCAGATTAGATTATGGAAATGTATTGTACCTGGGAGCTCATAAAGCTTCAGACCATCACTTGCAGCTCATACAAATGTGTCAGCACGCCTCCTTTTCCGTTTACTTCGACATGCTTCAGTTTCACCTTTGTTTCATAAACTTCAGTGGCTTAAGGTGACCAAACACATTGAATTTAAGGCCTTATGCTACATGTTCTGGGTGCCTAGGGCGCCTCAATACATACAGAGTCTGGTCAAACCTTACGCGCCCACTCGCCAGCTGAGATCAGCTAGCCTTTCTCTTTTTTCTGTACCCAGATTCCGTCTTACTCGTATGAGAGGACACTCCTTTTCTTACTTGTATCCAAAGCTTTGGGACTCTCTTCCAATGGAACTTAGGATGTGCCACTCATTGTAAGCCTTTCACAAGATTTTAAAGACTTTCCTTTACAGTCAAGTATAAACTTCTTATCCTGTCTGTGCTTTGTCTGTTGTCTAGCTTAGCGCCGGGAGACCCTGTTGGGTAGCTGCGCACTCTATAAAACTATATAAATAAATAGTCTATCTCTGTCTGCCCTGTACTTGTGCGTTGACTGCTTAAATACACCTTTGTAATTATTTGGGAAAAGAATAAGCCTTACATCCAATTTGAAATGCAAGATTTAATGTATTAATCTTGTGGCACCTTCACTTAGTTATATAAAACTTTTTAAATCATAGGAATGCATATATATGAATAACAGATACTGTCAAACTATAAGAAAATACATCTTATACATTATACACGTGCAAACACTAAATATGTGTTTATAAATGAGAAATTATAAAGAACACATAAGAGGGTCCCTGCGAAAACACAATATGAGTGGGAAGCAACCAGAGAAGAATAAACACAGACACTCCCCCTCTAAATATCTTTCGTGATCGGGAGTGTATCCAGAATAATATGTCCCACAGAACAAGTCGTTTAAATCATTTATTATCAAAAAATATAAATAGCATTATTTTTTTTGTTGAGATATTTTTTATATATATATCCTTATAAAATTACATATTCTTAAATGAAATAATTCACAAGATCGCACATTGATCAGAACGGAGCCGCAAAATATACACAGAAAAAGTCATACAATGAATGTACTTGTCTCCACAGTGACAGAATTGACAAAAACATATAGTGAAAAAATACTACAATAAATTACACTAAACATACAAACAACATTAAATACAATATGTAAACACCACAGAGAAAGTGCGCCGACGAGCGTTTCGGAGGTACCATGTACTGAGACACTCCTTCATCAGGGTGCTGAATTTATGATTTATGTAGTGGTCAGAAGGCCATCTGTAATTCATATGTTGTGTCCATATATCATAATACACCAGGGCTCAATATAATAATAAAAAACAAGTTGTCTCAGGATTCCTAGTATGTGCCACAAGGTCTCAGAAACAGATAAAGGCACAGGGGGTTGTAATGCTCGAAATTACAGCCAGTAAGCGGATATCTAAAGGCTGGAGAGAGCCAATTTTTGCAGTATCAGCTATAATTAAATGGTCAGTCCGTAAATCCTCAAATACGGGTGACTATGGGCTCAATTGGCACACTTGATACCATGCAGACAGCGGTAAATGAAACCTGGCCATCGCGATAACCGTATAAATGTAATCATAAAAAGATGAATCTCTGAATCAGCAGTCGTTCTTCCGGTATAGTCACCTTGCCATAAAGGAAGGATACAAGAAGACTGTGCCCAACTGTGTGTCCTGGATTGTTATTCCCCCAATGGATAGAGCCAGAGTGCACGATAAAAATGAAAGAATTAGAATGTCGATGTGTATAGAACTAGCCTCTGGGCTCCGTTTCCATTGATCTGCATGAGAAATGTACACACAAAATAAATGAATATATGAAACAAGGGGTACATAAACAGAACATGTGAAGATTACGTCAACCCCAACAATAAACATGCAACTTGAAGGAAAGTCATGATGACCCCAAAGAGGCTACCAAACCTGACATGCCAAGCAATCCAAGGCAGCACCCAGTAGGTAGATACGCAGCACCGTCGAGCCACAACCAGACCCTGACTCAGCGAGGACCCAACCATAACAGAAATAGTGGGACAGATCCAAAGACCCAAGGGCAAATACCCACTTAGAGTCTATGAGGAAGGAAGGTCAAATGATAGGCTAGACTGTCCAAGGAAGGCTGAAGCCCAGAGACAAATTACATGCAATCAGCTACCCAAACAAAAACAGGACCTCAGATACACCTCTACAGCCAAGCCTCAAGCTCAAAAGAGAAAATACCCTTAAAAGAGCGTCAAGGGTCGGAATACACAGAATGGTAAAAAGAGCCACCAGTCGCTGAGAGGGAGGAGCCATGCAGTCACAGTTGCATCACAACAGCATTTGTAAACACATAAGGGACATATGAACAACCAGTAACAAAGAATAGAAGCGTGTCATGGAACAGAAAAGAGAGTTGCTGGGACACACCACCATCTCAATGGTGACTAAATGGCCTTGGTGCCCTGTTTACCCCTGAAGGCTGACAGATGACTGTAGCTCCGAACCCCGTTCATGAAGCAAGCCACCAGCTGCCGCATCTCCTCCCCAAGATATTAGACCACAGACATATGCACCTGCGCCCTGCCTAAAAGAAAGTAATAACCAAGATTACTCCCCTAAAGCTCAAACCAAGACTGTGGTGCCAAATACATAACTATGCACCAAGCCACTAGACTAGACAAACCCTCTCAAAGCACCATATTAGAAATATAAAAAATCTAAAAACTGAAACACAAATCCCAACCAAGTCAGCAAGAAACCCAAGCAGTCTGGAGGAGTGGCTGGAAAAGGAGCCACAAAAGCTTCAGCAACTGGCAGGACCAGAAGAGGGTACGCAAGATAGGCACACGCAAGGTAGAGGGATAAACAAGAGGTAGGGGCACAAAATCAAACAAGCCAACAGGTAAAAACAAAGAAATAGGACGTATAGAAAAAATGTAAGACTGAAGTCAAAATAATGAATTTAGTATGTATGGAGGGCATCAGTAAAGGAACACCAGAAAGAAGAAACAGTGAAAAAGGTAAAAGAGTAAAAATAGTCCATACCTCACCCTTGTTAAAAGGAGGAAATACCCACAAAAGAGTGTAAGGGGCAGACAAAGTCCCTCACCAAAAAGGGTGAAAATTAAAGTGATTGTGCTTTTGAGAAGACGAGGTTGAGGATGTGGCCATTGTAGTGTGGTAGTTAGTTGACATATTGTACCGCATTTTGTGTCTGTCGGTGAGGTTGAGGAATTCTTTCAAAACACCAGAGCCTCCTTACTGGTACACATCTTCATGAATGTATGTGTGTATATGATATTTTTTATAGTGGCCGTGTGCCCCCTGATCTGAGCCCTGTTTTCTTTGTGTGCCCCCTGATCTGTGCCCTGTTTTTCTTCGTGTGCCCCCTGATCTGTGCCCCGTTTTCTTTGTGTGCCCCCTGATCTGTGCCCCGTTTTCTTCGTGTGCCCCCTGATCTGAGCCCCGTTTTTTTCTGTGCCCCGTGATTCCTTGCCCTTGCCCCCGTGCCATCCACCGCTCCCGTTCCCGCCGCTGCATCCCCTGCGGCCCGGCCCCCTCTGACTGCCCATTCGCTGCCCCTTCCTCCCGCCTCCCAGCTGCTCCTCCCTCCCTCCTCCCCATATATGGCAGCCGCTGCACCACGCACGCAGCGGGTGCGCTGCTGGCACGCCGCTGGCGTGCCTAAGGCAAACCCATCTGTGCCCGTCCGCGCCTGGACCGCGCCCAGCGCCCGAACACCTGGCCCCCGCGAACGCGACAACACCCTTCTCCACTACGACTCCAGCACCCTCCACGCACTCAACGCCGGACGATCACGCACCTGCTGCCTGGCCGCCGCGAAGCGCACCCAAGGACCCTTCTCCTGCCAGAACTGCAGCTTCCCCAGCATCCGGCCCGCCATCCCACCTACCAAAGAACCCAACCACCTCAGATGCATCCTTCTCAACACCCGCTCTGCAAGCAAACACGCCGTGGAACTCTAGGACCTACTGGACTCCAACACCCCAGATGTCATCTTCCTGACGGAGACCTGGCTAAACCCCTCCACGGCACCAGACATCGCCATAGCCATCCCGGAAGGCTATAAGATCACCCGCAGGGACCGCACCAATGGAGTAGGAGGAGGAATCGCCATCGTCCACAGGAACTCTCTCAAAGTCTCAACCAACACCGATGACACCCTCAGCACCGCTGAACACCTGCACTTCCAGATCCACACCAATCCCAACACCACCCTCATCTACAGACCCCCCGGACCATGAGCACAGTTCAGAGACTCCATCACCGACCTCGTCAGCACACATGCCCTCGCCTCCAAGGACTACATACTCCTTGGGGACCTGAACTTCCACCTCGAGAACAACAACGACACCAACTCCTCCACCCTGATAGACAACCTCGCCAACCTCAGAATCAGACAACTCGTCAGTACACCCACCCACTCCGCCGGCCACACGCTTGACCCCATCTTCTCCGCAAGCTCCCATGTCTCCTTCCACCACACCACCAAGCTCCACTGGACCGATCACCGCTGCATCCACTTCACCTTCCGGAAACCCACCATGCACCACCACACCCAACAGATGCCGCGCTGCTGCTGGAGCAAAGTCACCGAAGACCAGCTTTCCACCTCTCTCACCCGGAACCCACCCGCAGATCCGACCGACCCCGCCACTCGCAACCTCAAACAGTGGATCAACGACTGCGCCAACACCCTCGCCCCCTCAAGAACCCCTCTAACACCCACACTAGCAAGAAAGCCAGCTGGTTCACCGAATACCTCCAGGCCTCCAAGCGAACCTCCCGAAAACTCAAAAAAACCTGGATCTGTGAACGAACACCGGAAACCTACACCGCCCACAAGAACGCCACCCACAGACACCACCACCTCATCAGATCTGCCAAAAGGACCTCCTTCAAAGACCGCCTAGACGACAATGCACACAACAGCAAAGAGCTCTTCAACATCGTGAAGGAACTCTCCAACACCAACGACATCCCACCTTCACAAGACCTGTGCGACTCGCTGGCCACTTTCTCCCATCGCAAGATCGCAGACATCCACGACAGCTTCAACACCGTCACCACCCCGGCAACCACTGAGACCCCCACTCCCACGACCACCACCCGCACCAACCGCCTGATCTCCTGGACCAACATCCACAACGACGACACCATCAAGATCATGAACACCATCCACTCCGGATCCCCGGGCGACCCCTGCCCACACCACATCTTCAAAAAAGCCAGCAGCACCATCGCACCCCATCTCCTTCGAGACAACGACCTTCCCGGAGAGCTGGAAGCACGCAGAGATAAACGCCTTACTCAAAAAACCCAAGGCGGACCCCAAGGACCTCAAGAACTTCCGACCCATCTCCCTGCTCCTGTTCCCGGCCAAAATCATCAAAAAGGCCGTCAACAAACAACTGACCAGCTTCCTCGAGGAGAACAGCATCCGGGACCCGTCCCAGTCCGGGTTCTGCAGCAACCACAGTACTGAAACTGCCCTCATTGCCGCCACCGATGACATCAGGTCCCTGCTAGACAACAGAGAAACCGCGGCCCTCATCCTCCTGGACCTGTCAGCCGCCTTTGACATGGTTTGCCACCACACACTATGAACACGCCTCTACGACGCCGGAATCCTAGAGAAAGCCCTGGACTGGACCTCCTCCTTCTTCTCCGGCAGAACACAGAGCGTCCGCCTCCCCCCCTTCCGCTCCGAAGCCACCGAGATCATCTGCGGCATACCCCAAGGCTCATCCCTCAGCCTACATGGCACCACTCGCCCACATCGCACGACGGCACGACCTCAACATCATCTCCTATGCCGACGACACCCAGCTGTTCCTATCCCTCACCAAGGACCCCCACACTGCCAAAACCAACCTCCACGAAGGAATGAAGGCCGTCGCCGACTGGATGAGAATCAGCTGACTGAAACTGAATTCGGACAAGACGGAGGTCCTCATCCTCGGATCCACGCCCTCGGCCTGGGACGACTCCTGGTGGCCGACTGCACTAGGAGCACCCCCAACTCCCACCGACCACACACGCAACCTAGGGATCATCCTCGACTCTACCCTCTCCATGACGAAGCAGGTCAACGCCGTCTCCTCCTCCTGCTTCAACACCCTCCGCATGCTTCGCAGGATCTTCAAGTGGCTCCCTACCGAAACAAGAAGGACAGTCACCCAGGCCCTCGTCAGCAGTAGACTGGACTATGGAAACGCACTCTATGCAGGAGCCCCGGCCAAACTCCTGAAACAGCTTCAACGCATCCAGAACGCCTCCGCACGCCTGATCCTCGACATCCGTCGCCGCAGCCACATCACACCCCACCTGAAAGACCTACACTGGTTCCCTGTCAACAAGAGGATAACCTTCAAACTCCTCACCCACGCACACAAGGCACTCCACAACACCGGACCAACGTACCTCAACAGCCGACTCGGCCTCTACACCCCCACCGCCAGCTCTGCTCCTCAGACCTCGCCCTCGCCACCGTCCCCCGCATCCAAACAGTGACCGCCGGCGGCTGATCATTCTCCCACCTCACCTCACCTCACTGTCAAGACATGGAGCACCCTCCCCATCCGCCTACGGCAGACCGAAGACCTTCTGACCTTCTCAAGACCTGGCTCTTCGAACAGTAGCAGCTTCCCACCCCCCCAGCGCCTTGAGACCCTCGCGGGTATGTAGCGAGCTTTACAAATGCCATGATTGATTTATTGATTGATTGGCATACTCCTCGCTGCGAGCTGCGGTTGCCTCCCTCTTTCTTCGAAACACAGCCCTGATCAGCCACACCATTGATTCTATTCATTGGAGGCATCCATCTTTGTCTCCCAGTGTGGGGCAGTCTTGGTCAATGTCTCTCAGCCCTTAGGGTGTGCCAAACGTGTGGCTGCACCCGGTTGGTTCTCAGCACCTATGAGCAACCCGGGACCACTGGCCTGAAACCCCTGTTGAGGGAATCGTAGCCCGATCACGCCTGTTGTGTGGCCAGTAAGGATTGATCTCTCCTTTCCCTCCCATTACAATGGCGACAAACAGGGCAAAGCCTCCCCTCTCCACTTTGATACGGACATGCTTAATAAGCCTGACCAACCCCCCTTGCCCAGGCTATCTGTGACTAGAGAAGATACCTGGCTTCTCTTCACTGAGTTCTGCAAAAATCTTGCTTTGTTTCTGCAAGATTTCACCAGGTATTTACCTGACCTCGACCAGTTCTTATGTCAAAATGATGCTCGCCTTGCGGCTGTGGAGATGACTGTGGCTGACCATGTTCTTGACAATGTTGAACAGCCCACATTGAAAAACTGGAGCGAGGGCAGTTGGTACTCAATGACAGCATAATGATATCAAGAATTGCTTGAGGCGTAACAATAGTCGCATCAGAGGCTTCACATCCACCATTCTACCGGCAGCCCTCGCAGCCCACGTTCAAATTCTCTTTGCTCATCTTCTCCAGCTGCCCGATGATTTGCAGGTTCTCCTAGATTGCACCCACAGGGTGTTCTCCATACTCCAACAGTAGAAGAACCTGGTGCCGGCCACTCTGACTAGAGTGCGCTATTTCCACCAGAAGGAACAGATTCTGCGTGCCGCTCATCAGCAGGAACAAATTGTCTTTCATGGGGACTCTATCTGCCCACTCACTGGTTCACCAGAAAGACTTCAAGGATATCACCCATTATTTGCAACAAAACAACATCCCATATCATTGGGGCTTCCCGCTACGCATAGACTTCATGTTTCAGGACAAGAGGATTGCTGCCCGCACTCCTCATGATGTTTTGGTGGAAGGGGGGAGTAGAAGGCATTTCCAACCTTCACGACAGGCAAAGAAGACGGCGCGTGAGCAGTGGCGGCAGCTGATAAAGACTGGTGCTCCCCTTCCTCAGATGAGGACTCTCCACCTTGACATCCTTATTGAGGACAGTGGGTCGATGGATGTGTTATTTCTTCAGCGCGTAACTACTTTGGCTTTTTCTCTCCTGTCGAACATTTATCTTTCTTCACGAATCATACTGTGAGTACAAAGGGGGTAGGGTGCCCTCATGGGTTTTTCCCACGAGGTTGACACTTCCTTGTTGACTTGTGCTATTTTCACTTGAGAACTTTCTCCCTGATTTTCTTCAATGTGCAGTTTCATTGGTTATGATGGCTGGTGGCTGGTGGCCTTCCAGGTGCCTGGCTCCCCACCCTTGTTATTGTCGTTTTTTTTAGAGAATGTTTTATTCAATAAACAAAAGACAAAAACAGATTACAGTGCAGTATCATTGACTTCAAACAAGCACAGTGCATTCGTACAGTATCAATCAATACGTTACATAGGACCAATTTCTTTGCATCGTATCTTATTACTTCCTTCGCATTCTGGACTTTAATCTCCCAAGCGGTCCCTTGCCAGTGGGAAAGTGTCATTAAATGGTGTGCAGTTCAACCCTCTACTTTCGTTCCACGCTGTTATTGTCGTTTTTGTTCTTTTTTTATTTGTCTGTTGTTATTGACATACGCATGCGTCATGCTCCAGGTCGATGAAAGGGGGCCGAGCTTTGACCGCTCCACTCTCTGCATGCAGGAGGATTGCCAACTTACTTATTCATGACCACTCTCCACATCATTTCCCTCAATGTCTGAGGCTTGAACACCCCGCTGAAAGGGGAGGTACAAGGAGGCAGAGGCATTTCCTGCGAGACGACACCAAATGTCTCTATTCATATGGGTACCCTACACAATTGTATTCATGTCACACTTGCAATCCTGGGGGGTGGCTATCCTCCTCTGTCGAGACCTCTCCCTCAAATTGGATAGTACTGACAAGGATCAAGAGGGGCGACAAATAGGACTGTATGGCATGTTTAGTTCCACCCTTTTGACTATAGCCTCGATATATGGCCCTAAGGTGGATAGGGAGAAGTTTTATGCCGACCTTTTTCCGATGCCTTCTCACCTCCAACGAGGAAAGACGGTATTGGGAGCTGACTTTAATATTCCACTGGACCCCCTGAGTCACCTGCTCTCACCCCAGACACGAGGCTCCTCGCACACCCGAAGCTCTAGTTCAGGGGATTCTGCATCTGGCCCTTATAAACGCTTGACAACACCATCATCACAAGAGCAAGACTACACCTTGTAATCCCACGTACATAAGGCGTATTCTCGACTCAGCTACTTCTTAGTCTCTAAGTGCCTACTTCCCAGACTTATCAACTTATCGACACAAGTGTCCGAGTCCTCACTAACTATGCCCCGGTTTGGTTGACGTTAATTCCGGTTGTTGCACAGCGATCACTTTCCAGACCATGGGTCATCAGTGAAGTCGATCTTCGAGACCCAGTTCTGCCTCACCGCATCAAATATGTCATCAAATGCAACTTCCCTGAAAACTACACTAGCAAGGTGTCTCTGGCGACCTTCTGGGATGCTGCAAAAGTGGTCTTCCGGGGAGAACTTATTTCCCATATGGGCACATTTGAATGAGTGGCTAAACTCCGACCCCAGAAATTAGAACCACAGATGCAACAGGCGGAGGCGAGACACAGAGAGGGAGGCTCCCACAGAACTCTGAGGGGCTTACGTCTACTTAGGGGCGCACACAAACCTCTTTTGATGAAAACAGCAGCCAAGAAGCTGCTGTACATTAACCAAACCCACTATGAAAAGGCGGCTAAAGCAGACAGGCTCTTGGCCCACAAACTGCGTATCCGCTCCACACGTAATCACATCAGGGAGATAGCAGATGATGAGGGCCGTCTCCAGCAGGAGACAGAAGATATAATCGGAGTTTTTCCTCGCTACTATTCCACCCTCTACTAGGCCTAACATCTTGATGCCCAGCATCAGGATGACTATCTGCATAAGTTGTATGGATAGAAACAAGGAGTTACGCCTCCTTGAGTATGATATCACCCCAGACAAGGTCAAGGCAGTGATTAATAATCTCCCCTCATGCAAGTTCCCTGGTCCTGATGGGTACTTGGCCACATTTTTGGAATCTTACTCCACCCTTCGATTGAGCCCTTGGTGAAGGTGTTAAATTCCTTTTTGGTTTCCGGAGTGGTTACTGATTCCATGTAGGAATCCAATATTACACTCCTCCTAAAGCCGCGTAAAACTGCCACAAAATGCTCCTCCTACAAGCCCATAGTGTTGCTAAACTGTGATATGAAATTGTTCGCTTCAATCCCTGTGGCCCACCTACACGATACATCAGCCCTTCCTTTATCGAACTGACTCAGTCTAACTTTATCTGCAACCAGCAGGCTAGCAACAACACATGATTGCCAGTGGTTCTTATAAAGGTTGCAGAACCGGGGAAACAACCAATGGCCTACCTTTCTCTCGATGCAGAGAAGGCGTTTGATAAGGTCGACTGGGAATACCTGTCTAGGGCTCTCAATAAGTTCCACTTAGGGCCAAAGATGAAAGCTTTTATTCATGCCAATTTCCAGATGCCTACTGCCAAACTCAAAATCAATGCCTCCTTTTTTCCAGTGATAAGGTTTACACGGGGCACACCGCAGGAATGTTCGTTGTCCCCCCTGGTCTTTGCCCTCATGATGGAACCCTTAGTGGCCATGAATCAATCCAATCCTGCAAAATGCGGCATGACTGCAAATGGCTGAGAACACAAGTTGGAGCCTTTGCTTCATTAGCAACCCCAACACCACTATCCTGTCGCTGATGAAGGAGTTGGATTCCTTCTCTAAAGCATTGGGTTTCAAGATCAACTTTTTAAAATAACAGGACAGGGGAGTGGCAGCCCCCCTGCATAGGTTCATGGACCCCGCCCAGACAGGCAGCATTCAGTGGGAGACATCAGCCATTCCCTACCTGGGCATTCAACTCCCACCCCGTATGAGAGACATATACATCAGCAATATCCTCACTTCCGTTTTCAAGGACCTCTACCCCTGGGGAAAGCTAGGGAGCTTCTGGCTGGGCAGGGTTACCAGCCTTTAAATTAACTTTATGCATCATCTCCTGTATGTCCTACAGACCCTTACTCTAGTCACCCCCAAAGCGACTCGTATACAGATCCGCACCAAAATGCTTGACTTTGTGTGGGCGACAAGTCCACCAGAGTAGCGAAAGCATCCACACTGCAGTCCCGTAGTGGAGGGCGGCTCTGGTTCCCCGGATGTCCTAACATATATTTTAGCTCCACAACTACGCCATTCCCTTAACTGGAACTATGACCCCAAAGGTAAATCCTGGGTTCAGGTCGAACAACTTTTCTCCCCATGTTCTTTGTTGGGGCTTTTATGGCTCCCAATGTTGGCTTGGGCCTGGGGCTCCCGAACTACTGTCTCTGACATCTACACTTTTAGCTTATTGGAGGGAGATATGGAAGCGCCGGGTATTTCCGACCTATCCTTTTCAGCTTACCCCTTTGACACACAAGTCTGACTTTCCCACAAGCAGGGTCAATCCTGGCACCTTTAGCTGGGCACAGGGCCACTTTCATGCTCTATGAGACTTTTATGATGACAGCGACTTACAATCATGGGAGTATTTTTTTCACTAAATTTGCATTCACTAGACGAGACACCCATAGGTTGAGTCAGGCACTTCACTAGGCAGGTAGACACTGACACGACTAGCCCTCCAACGTGACGATGCACCCATCGAGAACCTCTACCTTACTAACACCTGCTGTAGAGACATATCGTGGCTATACCAATATCTTCTGCTCCAAGCCTCCCCCAAAAAAATATGCCTATGTACTGCAGTGGGAGAGGGAACTGGACACAGAGATTTCCGATGACACATGGGGAACCATATGGCAGAGAGCTGCAAAATCCTCAATATATATTTGTTAGAAAGAGAATGCTTATAAAATACTAAGTGGATGGTACCTTACACAAGTCAAACTTGCAAAGATGTTTGGGGGTGTTGATTTATGTGGGAAGGCGTGTGGCGAAAGAGGCACATTTCTACTTACTTGATGGTCCTGCCTACTGATCCACACATTCTGGGTTGAGATCTCCATACAATACAGGCCATAACAAATGTCTTTCTACCACTTTATCCACTCGTGATCCTCCTGTGAGATCCGGGGGTGGATAGACTTTACCCTTGACGACCCCACAGGGCCACCTCTTTTCCCACT
The DNA here is from genome assembly GCF_964204655.1 of Triturus cristatus. Lineage (NCBI taxonomy): Eukaryota > Metazoa > Chordata > Amphibia > Caudata > Salamandridae > Triturus > Triturus cristatus. Next base: position 1,172,853,392 of record NC_140582.1, on the reverse strand, counting down.
TGATTTTAGTAGCCCGACTATGCGTAACTCAGATATAGAAACAGCCCCAACCCACGTCCTTGAACATGTGGTGGGGGAAGGTTTGGTCTCTCTAAGCCATGGAAAAACTAACTGCCATTATTCGTGATCTAGCAGCCTAATTTGATGTCATATGATGCCCCTTCCCTACTTACATACAGCGCTCACAATGGCCGGGGTCTTCACATGTCAATGTCCAGGACTCTGAGGGCATCCGATATTCATATGGAGGTGTATGGAGATTCCCTATGTACTCATTTAACAGGGTTATAGTTCACATGTACCAAAAGCCTTTAGCGTGTGTATATGAGATGTGTCTTCCTTTTTATACTCTTTACACTGCTGCATTCAAAAATGTACTGTGTGTCATGTTATATTCTTCAAAATGCAAAATAAAATTGTTAAAAAAAGATCAGGGACATCAATACATAAGTGTGGAAGGATGGGTCATTTTAATTTCAGTGTAAAGAGGGATCTCTATTCTGACAGCCTCTGCTGAGTAGAGACATTCAGCATTGTAGCTCTACCCCATAGCACATGTTCTGGAATTGGTCCTCTCTGTATGGTCATCCCCAAACGTTCTGCCTTCACCCTCCTGTTTTCAGAACCCATTTCTGTTGGCTTCTAGGACTCTGTGCACTTTACCACTGCTAACCAGTGAGAAGGTGATTGTGCTCTCTCTTTTAAACATAGTAACCTTGGTTTACACCCAATTGGCACATTTAATTTATTATGAAGTCCCTAGTATAGCGGTACTACACGTACCCCGGGTCTGTAAATTAAATGCTACTAGTGGGCCTGCAGCACATATCGAGCCACCCACATAAGTAACCCTTTAAACATGTCTCGGGCCTGACACTGCAGACTGTGTGTGCAATTGTAGACTGCCATTTTGACTTGACAAAATACACCTTTTGCCAGGCTTGAACCTCCCTTTTTATTTCATTCAAGTCACCCTAGGGTAGGACCTAATCAGCCCATAGGGCAGGGTGCAGTGTATTTAAAAGGTTAGACTTGTACTTGTCCTGGTAGTGAAACACTCTAAAATTCATTTTTGACTAAAGCAAGGCCTACCTCTTCCATAGGAAACATTGGCTGACCTTATTACATTAAACAGTGGTGAGTTTGGTGTTTAAAGAATTGTAATATAAAATCCTCCTTAATGGTAAAGCTGGATTTTAAGTCACAATTCTGAAAATGGAACTTTTAGAAAGGTGGAGTGCCTGCTAAATTTGGGAATTCCTTGAACTGAAAATATCCCTCTCTATTTGGGTCACTGAGCCATTCCTTTACGGTTAGTATCACAACAGATTGTGGCACCAACCTCCACTTGAGTATTTATTCCGTCCCACTTAATTACTTTAGTGAGTTCAAAATACTCCAGCTTGTATCCTCCTAAAAGTTGATTGTTCTGAGCATGTCAGCGACTTTGTTGACTCTTAACTGGCTCCTCCAGACCTCCTTAAGTCATGTCATGTTGATGGGATGATCTGAGTGACAAATGTGTTAAGGCAATAATATAAACAGGATGCAATTTAGGGAGTCTTCTTTTAAGGAAGTGTACTGTCTTAGACACTCAAAATGAACCTGAAGACCACGTTACTCACTCAGGTATTGGCCTGGCACAATGTCCACTTTACATATTTCCTCCTCAAAGCCCCTTTGATGTTGCCACTAACCAAGCAACAGTTTCATTATTATTTCATTTCATTAAGCCAGCATCTATGAAGCCCTAGCAGTGCATTTCTAACCACTACTAAAAGGTGCCATAGGAAAACAATACCTGTGATTTGTGTGACACTACCTCTGCAGAAAACAGGGCAAGAAAGATTTGTGTAGGATTGGTTCTTTTTTGTTTTTTAAAATGCTTTGATTGCTTTCTACATGTTTTTGAGTATATTCCTGTTTTCTATTAAGAATCTTCAGATACATTTTTCAATCCAGGTCATTCTGACCTCGCTGCAAATTTCTGAAATGGTAGAAAGTTCACCATTCTCAGCATTAATGTTCCACTGTGGATTTGTGGTTTCAGGAGTCTCTCCAAAGTGGAAGCTACAACCCGAGGCGAACAGTTCATAACTGGCCAACTAAAAAGCAAGTGATTTGGGAAAGGTCCATAGCTAAAGACCCCTGGGGACATGTCCCACCAGAGGAAAATAACAACCTGCATCTCTAGAAGGGGGTTGCATACCAAATGGCAAACTATCAATTCCTAATAAATGAGGTCACTTTGAATATATACATTTAAAACCATTTGACTGATGTTATTGTAATGAAATGGCTGTTTGGAACATGTCTCATTCTTTAGACCATAAAAGAAACTAAAGCTAGGGGCTTGACAAATGTGTTTTTAATTTCCGTAGAACTGATGGCAGTGCCTATATTTGCTTCATTTTTACTTTGACTTCTTAATCAATGCAATAAAAACCTCCTGCCTGACCATAAATACCAGACAGCAGGATTTAAGCAGCGCTTGCTTGGCAGCATGTACTAACAGGCATTGGCAAAGCCAGGACGCCTAGCTTATTACTTTGCTGCGTCTCTGTGCAACCTGCCTCTTCCTGGGCCGTCTATGCCTCTGTCCCATTTTCTTTCACAAAGCTCGCAGTGTTTCATGGCACCAGCACTGCACTCTGGGGAAATAAAAAAACAGCAGCATTGCAAGGTTAGGTAATAAAATACAGAGCACAAAAATGGGAGGCACAGCTAAAGACAGGTCAGACAGAGAGTTGATACCAATAATACACATTTGTGCATGCTTTGTTTGTATGTGTTAGTGCATTAAATTCAGAACTATTGGCTTTGTCTTAGTTGTTATCAATGTGCCTGAGGATTTGTGTCTCTGGTTAGAGTGCTTAAGGTCAACATTGTGAAAGAAACATTTTAGAATCACAACCCAATTTTAGAATGACAAACTCTAATAGACAAGCTTTCAAAACACTGTGAATTACCAGCATAACATACTCTTTACAATTTTTTGCATGCCTCTCTTGCAATTGCAAATGTCAAGACCTTGACCACACCCTTCAATATGTCTTTTACAGACTGTGGCAAAGATATTGATCTGCTCATAAAAGTGGCAGATCCTGAACTGCACTGATCTGGAAGACTTTTCAGAGAGCAGGTGCTAACCTGTGGCAACTGTTGACTAAAATCAGAAGGCTTCTGAAAAATCTTGGTGATGATGCCAGTGATTTTAGCAAATTTTTAAAAACACCTTCTACATCAGAGTATGGGGTAAGGCCTCGTATCAATTTGTCTGTTAATAACAAAGCTCAGTGGTGTATTTTGGACTCCATAAATGTATCTATTGAAGTTTTATACAACTCTAACACTGCCCAAGGGCATTGGAGTGCTTTACGTGACCACAAGATTACATTACACAAGGTCACACTCATTTTATTTTAAACACGGAGATTAAGTGATTTATACAGGGTCAATGTCAGCACTTGAACCTGGCTGCCCAGATCCAAAGTCAGCAACTCAGGCCCTTAGGCCAAATCCATATTTCTCAACTTATGCATGAAAGTCATACACAAGTGGGATGATTGTATATAATCACGTATAGTGAGCACATTCTCTGTTAAATGACTTTGTGAAGTTAAAAACAAAAAAACAGCAGCAAGGTTTACCTGATGGCTTGCTTGGGATTACTTGTGAAGGTTTGTTTCCATCACACTTCAAAATTATGAAAAAAAATGTGCTCCATTTTTGCTTTCCTAACTGCTGTTTTATATTCTCAAATGTGTACAGTTCATTTACAGGTATTTAAATGTTGTTGTGAGTTACAAAAAATGTCATCCTTTAGCCTTTCCTTTCACTCTTCATCTAAAAAAAAGTCAGCCTTTAGCCTTTCCTTTTACACTCCATCTATAAAAAAAAGTAATCCTTTAGCCCTTCCTTGCATACTGTATCTATAAAACAAAAGTCATCCTTTAGCCTTTCCTTTCACACTCCATCTATAAAAATAGTCATCCTTTAGCCTTTTTTTCACACTCCATCTATAAAACAAAGTCATCCTTTAGCCTTTCCTTGCATACTCCATCTATAACACAAATTCATCCTTTAGCCTTTCCTTGCATACTCCATCTATAACACAAATTCATCCTTTAGCCTTTCCTTGCATACTCCATCTATAAAAATAGTCATCCTTTAGCCATTTTTCACACTCCATCTATAAAACAAAGTCATCCTTTAGCCTTTCCTTGCATACTCCATCTATAACACAAATTCATCCTTTAGCCTTTCCTTGCATACTCTATCTTTAACACAAATTCATCCTTTAGCCTTTCCTTGCATACTCCATCTATAACACAAATTCATCCTTTAGCCTTTCCTTGCATACTCCATCTATAACACAAATTCATCCTTTAGCCTTTCCTTGCATACTCCATCTATAAAAATAGTCATCCTTTAGCCATTTTTCACACTCCATCTATAAAACAAAGTCATCCTTTAGCCTTTCCTTGCATACTCCATCTATAACACATATTCATCCTTTAGCCTTTCCTTGCATACTCCATCTATAACACAAATTCATCCTTTAGCCTTTCCTTGCATACTCCATCTATAACACAAATTCATCCTTTAGCCTTTCCTTGCATACTCCATCTATAAAAATAGTCATCCTTTAGCCATTTTTCACACTCCATCTATAAAACAAAGTCATCCTTTAGCCTTTCCTTGCATACTCCATCTACCACAGCAAGATTGCCACATAGGTTGCTTTAAAATATCCTCTTACTTTGCAGTACAAAAGGGGGTGGTGATGGACGGAGCATCAGAACCAATCAAACACTCACACCCAGTCAACAGATCTGGGTTTGAGAGAAAGAAAAGTAAACACCAATCAAAACGTTAAAAGAATAAGCAGCGATTTGTCAGAAGACATAGTCTGACATTTGACCTCTGTCTTTGAAGCACAGCAAATGTGACAAGAAAAATACAACATGTAAAGGCATCTTTAATTATTACTCTTTCGTGTCCACCAGAAATCGGCTGATGACAAACCAGTGATCCACAGATTAGGAAACACTGTTCCACGCACATCTGATCAATGTAGAAGATGAGTTGACAAATCTTATAATCAAGAAAATCATCACAAACAACTTCTGTTGCCAAAATTATATAAAAGAATTTCAGCCTCATTATTTTGGTGGTGTTTCTGTTATCTCCACAGTGAGGCACTAAAACAAGGATTATTTTATGCTTAGTGGTTTTCATGTATGGGGTGCACCCCTATCAGCTTTACTACAATATCAAAGCGGATAATCTTGTACCCTAGAAGGCCAAGATCAAACAGCAATATGGTGGTTGAGGAGCCCTAGATGTCCATGAGTGCAATAACACTGAGGTCTATCGTAAAACTACTACCCATAACACTCATGGCAATAAACAAAAATGGGCCAACATAAAGAGATGAAAATAAATAAATACTACTAAAACACACTATACTTCAGATAGCTCCCACAATTAATTATTCTACCATATATGAAGAAAACTGTTAGTGGTTCACCATTCTTCATCCAAACTGCCAAACAATGCAATTCACTCCCAGCAAAGATATGGGCTACCATCAATCACCGGAAGTTTAGACGGATGCTGAAAAGTGTGTCCCCGAACAACACCTCTAACACGTCATAGAACACGATGGAATAACAGGTACCTCATGGAAACGAGGATGAAGTCCTGCTTTCATCAAACACATTTACGGAAACCCAAACAGACCCCGTAAAATTCCTACAACTTTCAGCACTCACATAATCTGAAGGATACAGCTCTGTAATTGCAAATGAAAAAAAACGAAAACTCTTCTTGTACCCCTTGGGAAGACACAGCATGTGAGGCATCCCCAAACTGCATATGGCTTACACAACAGGCTTATTTCATAGTCCTACTACCTGAGTCCATGTCACCCTGACCTTCCAAACTGAGCCCCACTGAACCCCTCTCACCAGACTCACTGCCCCAGCCTGTGTAAGCGTGAACCAAGACATGTATGCCTGTGTACTCTAACAACGCTACTGCCAACCAATGACACAGTGTGCTAGAACAGCCAAACAATGGAATAACACCCACTCCCTCCATTCCCTTTCACCACAGAGACACAGTAAGAATGCACATCAATGCAAAACTAAAGCATCTGCATTAATACCAACAATTACCATCGAACTCTCATCTGGGCTAGAAGCTGCATGCAACGCATCAATAAAGTACAACCAACTGCAATACTTACAACTAACACCACAAAGTACCCCTGGGCTCCAGGAAGTAGCGCGCAGCCCCTTTGCATAGCGCGTCAACGCCTCTTCAGGTGTAGAACACACTATATAAATCTTCAGTACAATTGGGGTTGAGCTCAACCTGCACCCAGCTCTAAACAACACCAGCCCCAAAACAAGCACAAACAGGCAGGGCAGATAAGCTCAGTGCAGGGACCAAAGAAGGCAACCATTGGCTCCAAGTTTGTCAATCAGCAGCTTCTGGGAGGATTGGCTTCTGTGTGACTGGCTTCCTCAGAAGGGGTTTTCTGCATTGTCACAGTCTGCTCTTGGTCGCTACCATTTTTCTTAAATTAATTGGAAGATTTCACAATTCTGTTACCTTTTCGCAGCCGTGCGCACTTTGCCCATAGGCGGTCACCTATCGTGAGAAAGTCACACAGCACCTAGAAAAAGAATTCTCGTAAATCAGGTGCATATTTCGCATTTGCAAATTTTCTGGCACAAATCCATTCCGAATGAGATTAGAGGGGGCTGAAAGGTCTTTATTTCATTCTATGCACAAGGCAGGGAACCAATTTTGACAAGGACATGGCGCACAAAATCAAATACAGAATATTCAGGATGTCTGGATCTGCTTTGTGGGTTTTTTGCGGACGAACTTTGTAAAAACAAATATGAAAGCAATCAAGCAAAACCAAAATATTGTGTCACAGGAAATTTGTAATATTAAAGAAATATTCAATAACTCTAAATAAAGAGGAACAAAACGCCAGTGTTGCCGGACAGTTAAAGTGCCGTGGCGCAAGAGAAGGATTCATCGCGTGTTTTAAAAAGGCACATTTTTGTCAGGCAATATCGTTTTGACAGCAATCACAAAAACACCACGGCATTATTAATGCACTAAATACACTACAGGGAATACAGACTGGCGGGAATCAGTAAAGAAAACACAACAGCAGGAATCTAGACTTCAGAGTCAGCAGAAGGAAAAGGGAAAAAACCTTTCTAATAATCAGTACTTGAAAACATGATTCTAATAAGTTCATGACCCCAGGATCATATATTTGAAGGATTTAAAGAATTTTGCGATTCTGTGCCTGTCACTTTATCTTTCATTGTCTCAAATTGTGCAGGGGCTATTGCAATGTAACAAAAAACTGTTTCAATTAAATGTTCTCACCACCGTACTCACTCAGAGCCCAGGTCCCGGAGTCCTGTTTTAACGAGCAACAATTTTCCTGCTACAATTAAGAAATATTAGGTCTGACTTTCATTTTCTGGCTCATGGAAACAACCTGTGTGTGTGCCTGCGTTAGCACATTAATTACTTTAAATGTTAAAAACAATTTGCAACACATTGTCTTAGAGAAAAAGGAAGACAAGGAAATAAAATATCTAAATATATAGATTCACTGAAAAAATCATAGGTTAAAGTGATGCTATACTTAGGTTTTGAAATAAGGTAAAAAGTAATGTTTAAACACCAAAACACCTCTGAAATTCACCAGTTGTAGTTTACTGAACTAACTCTAAGTTACGTCCTGCCTAGCACTGTTTATGACCTCACATATCACATTACTCTGCCAAAATGTTAGCGCTCTAGTTGTTCGTTAGAGCTCAGTGGTGACGCTGCAGCGGATTCATAGGGAGTTAACTGATGGACTGCTGCGTGTTTGGATGTAAGTTTGACTCTGCATGCAAGAATGTTTTACTGAAATGGATGACGAAGATATTCAAAAACTCATAGAAAATGTGACCCCATTTTAGTTTTCTACAGAATTAACCATAATTTCCAGGACAAAAAAAAGCCTAATCTCTTCATTTACTGCAGTATCCACTGATTCCAATAAGACGAAGACCAGGTGTGCCACACTTTTGTCATAAATTCTGAATGTTAGCACTCTAGCTCATCATTAGAACTTTGTGGTAAATCTGCAGTTAATCTTTGTGGCACATGGATTCCAACGTGTTCCTGAAGATACCTTGGATACGAGACATCAATGCATTTGAAATGTAAGGATAAGACCTTGAACTAAAACTCTAGACTATACGGCAATTCGATTCATCATGTAGCCGCAAAGCTTTGAGCAGATCTTCTGAGACTGAATAGAAACTGGATTCTCATCTTCAGCGCTCTCTCCAGCAATCTGCTGCATCATAATGTCTTATGGCCAGAAAATGACACTCTCGTCCTCTTCTGGAAACCCGTATTTGCAGTTGGGTCCCGCCTTTAATACATCAGGCTTTCATTTTGACCTATTGTCCTCCTGCAAATGATGATAGAAAATTGTGGCGCTCTGTGGGCTGGTGGCCCATAGACGACCCAGTCTTATTATTTCAGGGGACATTATCACAGCAATAAGAACAACTAAACCTCTTGCTATCACTCCGAGGACCCAGCAAGGTGGGTACACCCTGGAGTCTTAATCTGATGATTTCTTGATCAACTTTGCACTCATTGTACCTGCTCAGAATTAAAGCTCCTCCTATACCAAGACGAATGAGGTGGCCAAGGAAGATATTGGGACTGTTATCATCTCTTCCTTGACCTGGCTGTCCATATTTTCCACAGAGTCTCTTTTCAGCGGCATTGGTAAACTTGCAGATAAGCTCACGCAGCCTGTACCAGCTTCCGGAAGGAATAGGAAACACGCAACAGATGATTCTTGGCTGACCTGTAAGCGAAAAAGGTAAAAGTCAAGCAAGCTGACCAGCAGGGGTGGAAATATTATGTGAGTAACTGTCAGCTGGCCTTTAAGGCCACCTATAAGCATCGTATCTCTTGCCTAAAAGCAGCTACAAATAATTTTATAATCACCCATTTCTTTATGTTTCCAGTGTGAAAACACACATCTCTCCCTCCCTGGTCATTCACAGCAGCTTAGCCAAGTACTTTGCATCCAAGATTCCTACAATCTATGAAGACATCTAGGGCAGGATTGCTAACACACCTTACTCTGCTAGTGAGCCATAATCCTTCCCATTATTTTGGTGTTCCAGTTGACTTGATTGGTGTTACACTGATCTGTCTCAAGCCTGGCTCCCTGGAAGACCTATACCCGTTGACCTTTCTTCAAGGCCTTCTCCCCTCTGTAGATGTCCTGTTTAAAAAAACATCAATGCCTCCTTAAAGTCAGGGTTGGTTCCAGATGTGCTCAAGAAAGGTGTTATCATCACTTTACTGAAAAGACCTGCGCTTGACTGCCTGCCATGGCCACAATTATGGAGGAAACATCTCGCCAGGTGACTGAATAACATTTTGGTGCTAGTAGCTGATCCAGCGTGAGGTCAATAGGTGACAAGGGATCAATGCTCAATTCATACATCTACAATGGCCCATACACCTTTACCCAGAATCCCTGATGCGCTGGTGTCAATTTGTTTCATTCAACAAACTTTTCTTCTTTGAATTAAGTGTAAAGAGTTTAAATACCTATCAATTTAATTAATCAACTTTCCTTCTACTTGGTCAAAGGACCAATTACTTGAATAGTTGATGATAATGATTATCCTACCTTAATTAGCCTTATAGTTGACTAAATAACCACAAACATTTGGTAAAGTTAGATAGCTTGATCTCAATAAATAGCAGTTGCTCAAATGCATTCAGTCACAAATGTAAAATACTGAAACCACGAAAGGAGAGATACACATCAGCAACAAAAAATTAAATACGACTATTCAGACTAACTCAATGGCAATATGCATGAAGGAGTGGATAGTTTAAGAGACAGAAGTTTCAGCAAAGTTATATGCAAACACTGATTAAACCAGACAGGAAAGATAGATGAAGAGACAAAAGTTTCATCTAAAATAATTCTTTCAATGAGTCGAATGAAGTGGATAGGTGGAGAGACAAAAGAATTCAGGCATAAAATACATTTGCAACAAATTGCGCAAATGAATCAGAGACAGAAATACAAACCTATTGGTTTGTAGAAAATTCCCCCTTTGGCCTAAGTGATGATGGAGGTTCCCCGAAACAGGATCGGAGAACAAAGTCTAAAGTGACAGGAAACAGGAGAGGACTGGTACAGCTAGGCCTCTCTGCAAACCGAAGGACGGCGACGCATCTCCCCTCTTCCTCTCCTGTCAGCCTAAGCGTAAACCACACCCCTAAAGACACCCACTTATACCCTAAAACTAACATGGCCTTCCCACAATTGTTGCAAACTTTCATAAACTCGCAAAGGGATTGGCAGGCTTGAGGGGTGGCGTTATCACACCACTGGGACTTCACCTTTAATTCAACTAAGCATTGTTCTTTATTAGTTCCCAGGGTTTTGGTCTTGTCCGTTCTCACGTTTACTTCGTACAATATCGAATTTTAATATTTCTATTCATTCTTTAACATCATCCGCAGAATGAATCTACGGTCCCACGCCTGGGCACTTCATTTGGCAGTCGCTCGACACATCGGCCTTCAACCTTTTTATGTCCTCTGCGGTGCATGTCACATTCTGTCTTGCTTCTGACAGAGGGGACTCGCTTCTCGACTTTCCCCCTCCCACTTCAGCCAAGTTTAGGAAGATGGCCGTTTCATTCAGCACACTAAAGCAAATGAAAATGAACAATTTTTGATTATGTGATAATGAAACCCTCACTGTTTACCTCCCACCTTGTGCTATTCCTTGTTAAAGTTACCTGGCATAAGCTTTAAGCGCAAATCAGCATTTATTATTCCACAGCAAGACGCAACGTGCAAATTACTAATGCAAATGCGGCCTAGTCGTGCAACATTTCTTGTTTCTTTAAAAACACAACAGTTATTACAATATTATTTATTTACGTGCTAGTTCAAGCATGCGCAAAGCAATTTCCCTTGTGTTCATGCTGGGTGTAAGTTAGTTTTTCTACTACTACTTACTGTTAGTACATATCCAGGGGTTACTTAATTCGACCACGTTTCTTTTCTTTTTTTATGCGAATCCTTGCTCCATCATGGCTATATTGGATGAGCTCTATTTCTGGCAAGATGAGGGACAACTGAAGGAGGGGAGGTTGGGGGGGGGGTTACTATTGTTGTACCTTTTAGCAGTGTTTGACATGGCCAGTCTTACCATCCTCGCTAGCCATCTCAAAGCCACCAAAATGGCATGGTATGACCTCACAATTTTCACTTCCATCTCATCAAATGAGGCTCCCCCACTTTTCAATCTGCAGAGGTGGCTTCCCCTTGGAGAGCCCTGCAGTGCTCTGCTCTGCTCCCCATTTTGTTTAAAATGTACATCGACCACACTGTGGCCTCATCTGGTCATTTCGATTCAGAGCACTATTGTGTACCGACAGCAGCCAATTGCTACAGGAATTTGAAGATGCATGGTTCTTATTCTATTGGACGGCTACAGGAGCATGTGCTGGCCATTCAGAGGTGAATGTCCAGCAATTTTCCAAAACATAATGGAAACAAAACCAAGATGCTGAGAATAGGAGATGATCCTGAGTATTGAACCTCTCACTTGGGGGCCGTTCAACTTGGTCTTCTTCCAATATCTTCCAAGTCAAGAACTTGCGAGATCGGTTTAATCAGGAACTGTCCCTTTGGCCACAAATCCAGAAAGTCACACATAGAACTCAATTATGACAGGCACTTATTAATGCCTTCGACCCTGACAATACAACCCTGAACCTCCTGTTGGTCAGGTTTGTGACACTAACAGAAGCTAAGCTAAGAAGAGAAGCTAAGCATGGCTAGGACAATGTGCGGTGTGACTTTTAGCTATTAGTTCTCGCAGTTCTCCGGATGATCCGTCAGTTACGCAGCTCTTCAAGGCAGTTCCTTTTAGCTAACCATCTTCAGTTTAAAGACAAAGCGCCATGCCCTCTTCAAGGCAGTGTCCCTTATCTGACTATTGGTTACAACTGAGCGTGTCCATGAACTCTCTGACTCACTATGCTGGGTGAAAAGTGCTGACAATACAGTGCGTGTTTGGTTGCTACCTTATGTTTTGGACCGTGCTCACACCTTGTTTTTCTAGTCATTGGAGTAGTCATCCATTCAGCAGTATTGAGTAACATTTATTGCTTTGAAAGCCATTTGACTTGCACTTGAACACTATTTTAATGATTGTTTGATTGTATAGATTGAAGGATAAATGTAAAAAGCTCTGAAAACCATTTGGCTTGGAATTTTAAAATTGCTTATATTTTATTGTTTGTAATGGTTTTAAGTAACCAAACAATAGATCATCATAAATTTAATTTAAAACTCCATTTTGAGAGTACTGTAGAGTTTCTAGATATATAACAGAACTACGATCACAAGTTGGGCCCCATGCTTATCGAGAGAAGTATGGGTACGCTGAGTAGTAGGTATTTTGTGGATTCTTGTAGCTGCTCGAACTTTCTAGGCCAAAAATGTACAGAAAATGTGTGATTTTATCCATAATTTGAGGTTTGTAGGGCATTGTGGGTATGAAAATTCATGCAAGTCACACCACCCTGGAATCACCTGGGTGTCTTGGTTGGTAGGTTTCCATTGGTTGCTGGCTGGCAGTATGCCTGAATAGGTCAGCCTTTGAAAGAAGAAATTTGGATGTATCCCTACTATGATGGTCCATATGTACAAGTAAAAACGACACCCAGAAGAATCAAAACACCCTCTTGCTTACCATGGGGATGCTGTACTCTCCAGGGACGCAGAAAGACTGTTGTGGCTTTAGGGGTGGGGGTGCGGCCTGACGTAAGGACGGGCCCACTTCCCCCACCCATTATTTCTTTTAAAAAGATCTTTGGTGGGCTTTGACCCACTCCCTTTCTGTTTTTAACGGTTTCCCCTGGTATCTAGTTGGCTTTCTGTCCCTGTTGGAAACGGTTAGGGATGAACACCCCAATCCACTCCCACATAAAGCAGAAAGAAAGCTGTGCCTTATCTGGGGTGGAGGATGCCTGCGTGGAGCACGCCCCCACCTGCTAATTTTTTGGGAACTCTTTTTCCATGATGTCTAGAGGGTTTTGTGATCCCCAGGGTAGCAGATTGGAAATATACTCCCCAAACCACCCCAGGAGGGCAGAAAGGCAGATTTATTTTCTGGCAGAAGCACTTAGCCATCCCTGAAGCCCCCCCCCTCACCCGGGGTCTACAAAGTGGATCCCTGTTAGGATCACCCTCCTGCAGCAATCAACAAGCAGGGATCCACTAAGGAGGGATATAATTTGAAAGGGGAGATTCTTCACTTTCCAATGATTCCTCTCCCATCGAAATCAGTGCTCGAGGAGGACAGGTTATGCCCTGAGCACCGAGGCAAGTGAAAGTGACATGAGCCAGTGGCCTCATTTGACTATCACTTACAACATAAGGACGTTGGTGTGTGATGCTCTCAGATCGTCATTGCCTCGGATGCTGGGGAAGCTCCTCCTCAGCAGCCTGACCTGAAGCGAAGCAGAGAATACCTCGGGCGCAAGCACCAGAAGAATTCCCTCCCTAAGGTCTCTGAGGAGAACTACACATCAATAGCACAAGGCTGGCAGTGCTGTTGACATGGTTACGTTAAGAGCACCTAACAGTTAAACCAACGAACTACAACAGTCCTTTTTTACTTTCTATCATAAGCTCCTTGTAGTCCTCCATCGCTCTCTCCAAAATGTAGGCAGTGATGTTCTTCAGAACTTCAAGAGGAGAGGCTACATCAGCAACTCAAGTCAACAGGTAAGAGGCCTTATGTACCCAACACTGAGTCAGTGGTCCGACCTTCTCTCTGGCACTCTAATCTTTATTTGACCAAGTGCTCCCGGCTTTGTATGAGCCACCCACCACAGTACTCTTAACCCCAAAAACTCACCCTCAATGCACCACATAACCTCTATATACATACACACTTTTTACCGTACTGCTAAGTTCCTATGATCCTGCATTCCTCTCCTCACAAATAACAGGGTTCATGTCACTGAAAATGAAGGTCCACTGTGACATCACACTAGGGATCACTGCATTCAATTCTACATGCTTTCCCAGATTCAGTGGGAAGTTCTATGGACATTTGTCTACTCCAAGATGGAGAAAATGTGCATGGAAGCACATGTGGTTTCGACAGGTACATTCCTGCACCCAGCAAAACTTGTAATTAGATGGTGCCTGGGGGTATCCCTCCGACATATTGCTCTACCCTACTGACAACGGCCCTCACAATCACGTGCAGGTACATCATAAAGTTTATCCATTGGAGAAATAGAAGAGGGGTATGAGTTGCCATTATATTAGGAAATTGTTAGATTTAATCAATTGCACCCAAATAAATCTGGATCACAACTTCAAATCGTGGTTATCAACGTATTTGACCCCAGCTGTAATAAACCTTTACTTTTTTACTCTCTCCGACAACATGTAGATTTTAGGGCTTTTTTTGAAACGGTTGGAGTTGATCATAATCTGCCAACCAACTGCTGTGGATCATAATCCTTGATGCACTAAAGGGCGTTACAGATATCTAAGGCACTTTGCTGTAACAGGCATACTCTACATCTCTCGCTCTCACAACCAAGGCCGCTGGAGAGAACATTTCTTCCTGGAGATGTAATAAATAAACTTTCAGAACCCAATTCACAAAGAATAATAAATAATGTAAAAGGCATTGATTTATACATCTGGGATTTAATCCTGTGAATTGCATTGATGTTCAACTTTGTGGGACTTTACAACATTTGCAGTTTTTCTGGGTGAGAGATTCACATCCAATTTTCAAACTTTCTTCTGGTTTTTAGCACTAAAAGCAAGTGCACATTTTTTCTGTGAATAGCTACCATGGAAGTATGACTACTAACCTTGCAACTGCTACCTAACTACCTTTCAATCAATGTGAGACTCAATACTCAACTGCCCCCACCCCCCACCGGAGTGGTGGGAGGGGGAGAGAGGGAAACAAATGACCTGTAAATATCTTGAGTGCCTAGGTAAATTTAGGTGTGCAAAAAGTGTTTGAATAGGGCCTAAAAGTCCACTGAGGAAGGGCTAACAACCCTCTCAGATGGATTGTGAGTCATACACCATTCATAAAAACATAGGCATGTATGTGTGGGCATTAAAACAAAAACCTCTTCCTTCAAATAAAACAGAATGCAAATTGCAATTATCTTTCTAATAAAGAAAGATTTTATAACATGCAAAACCAGTTTTATGTAAAAATGAGAAAATTATGAAGAAACTAAAAAATAAAAATAAAATGAAGAAAACTAAAGCATTGCTATCTTGAGCGTTAGTGAAATATTAATGAAGGGAATTAATTACATAATGACACCATATTTGTACAGATAATAGTTACTGTTAGGACAACAGCTAAATGTAGTTTAATTTAGTTATGCTAAGGGTTAGATTTAAGGTAGTATGGTTAAATGATAACCATTTGGTTCATTCTGTTTTCTTCAAACTGTTTCTTTACATTCTTAGTTCAATGTAAAATGACATTTTAAAACTGGGATGTAGATATGTATTAACTCATAAATGTATTTCTTTGTTTTTGCACACTTCCTTAACACATACATATACTAAGTATGTATAGGCACTCAATCACTCACTCATTCAAAGCTACCATCATTCTCTAAATCTCTTCATCACTTCATTATACTATTATATTCACCTCTTTATAACTTCATTATATCACAGCCCCATGCCAAGTGAGGAGAATGTCCCATTCCTAGCCCTATTACAAGGATGTTGACGCATACCTGATACTGTTTATCAAAGATTTATTTTGCGGGAACCAGAACAAACCTCTTTACTATTCTTTATGGTAATAGGACGGTGTCTAAATGTTAACGAAAATGTTCTTGTTTCGAATAGTGTAAGCAAATTCAGTCACACAAACTTGTTATTTGTTACTGTTGAATGTAATTGGGTTATTGTATCTTTTGACCCTCTTGTTGTTTACATTCACACACAGTGTAACTTTGTACGCACAAACCTCAAGTATTTAGTGGTGGTCATTCTAAGAATCTGGTAAGGGGTGGGTGTAAGTCACAATCTATTTACACAAAGAGAACAACTGTTTTATAATCTGTTGTCTCTTTTGCAGTTCAAATTACTGTTTTGGGCACACAGTTTTGTTCGACAAACGTTAACCCAGAAAACTTTTTCTAGACTGGAAGTACTACTCTACTCTTCACCTCGATCTCTGCATGTTACTTCTTCCCGCCACCAGTTTTTGATCAAATGGTTCTATAAGAGCACCTATAGCACTCCAAGTCTGGTGGCCTCTTATCACCCTAGGGTAAATAATTGAATGCCAGTTGGACAAGTGATGCGGTTGGGTCTGAGGCCTGACGATGGCCTTTGTAAAACCAAAATAAGGGTGAAAAGCAGATTGTGGTACATGACAGGAAGGCCTGGCAGGCACATCACACATAAAGATCACAACACTCAAGAAAGTTCAGGTATTTACTGGACTAGGACCTATCATTAGTACAACCAGTAGAATGCATAACCTAACAGAGATGGTTTCCACATCACACCACAAGTACAATGGTGTGTCATATTGAAGGACCATGTTCAGCCACAAATGAATTACAATTAACAAACAAAGATCTGCAAAGGACAGAACCCAATGGGCGGGCACCCTCACATTCACAAACAATGCACGAAAAAAAATGGTACGAAAAGTGTAACCACAAAGCACCTGTGCATTGGTGTAAAGTGAATTCCAACCCGAGGTTACCATCCCTTGCCTCTACAAGGGCAATAATCAGTTGAACGGGACAATACCTGGTGTGGTGGCTCAGTGAACTCATTCATCCGCTCCAGGGATCCGTGTTTGACCTCAAGGTCACAGGTTGAAGTCGCGGCAGGTTCACTCAGCCTTTCGTAGAATCAGTACCACTGCATTGGGTTGCACCACAAAGCTCCAAGGGGTGAATGCGCTGTTGAACCTCAGGGAGGTGAGTGGGTTAGGGTGCTAAAAGGTCAGTTTTCAGCAACTTCTAGGAGGCTGGAGGATGTTTTAATGGACCTGAGCTTGGGCACGAAGGACCCGCAGAGCCATAGTTACACCTTGACGGGATGTTCCTTGAAGAGTGGTCTTTGAGTGCCTTTGTGAGTGGCAGACTGGGGCTGATTCCTTAGGAATGGCCAGATGCGAGAGGCAGCTAGTTTTCTACTTTCAGCATATCTTACTTGCCAATTTTTCTAATACATAATTTCTGAGCTACGCCTAACTACATGTGTGAAGTACAATATACCAACTAAAAACAGAGAAGTGTGTAGGGGGCATGTGTGCCTACTGTTTACTCCAGTATGGAAATTTGTGACTGTGACTTTTTTCCCAGTACATAAGAGAAATCTCAAAACGAGAAGAAGAAGGAGAAGAAGAAGAAAAGGAAGAAGAAGAAGGAGGAGAAGAAGAAGAGGGGAGAAGGGTGAGGAGAAGAAGGGCGAGGAGGAGGAGGAGGAGGGAGAGAAGGATGAAAATGTTTTCCTGGCAGAGGCCAAACTATCCCTCAACTCCATCTTGTTGCTTAAACCATTCATATTACTCATCATGTGTTTATGTTTTTCACTGACACCGCACGCCGAAAAAAGTGCACTCTTGCTTGTGTTGGCACGCTGTTCTCGAAGAACTCAGGAGGATGACTTTAGTTACTGTTCAAGGCTCTTCCTGCTTGTTCACTGTAGCATATTCATTTATGAGACTTTTCATTGTTCATGTAACTACATTTGTTCTAACACCTCCAGTGATATTAGGTCAGAAGGGACTCATTAATATTCAGTTAGGGTGTTAGTGCTTGGACGGTGGCATTATATGATGTTTAAAAATGCTGTACTGTGGCTTGACAACGTGTTGCCACTATTGCTCACCCTCTGGTGCCAATGCGACTTCCACTGCTTTCTATGGTGACATTGTCTATAACCAGGACATATTTTGGGTTGCTGAGCCTGGTTTATTTGGATCCATTTAAAAAAAAAGAATGTGTTGCACCCTCTGGACTTCGTCTATTTGTAAGACTTTGCTCATGCTGCATCCATTTTAAATGCCAAGAGCCTTCATGTCAGTGGATTTCTAAGCTCTATAAATGATTTTCTGAAACTAACTTTTTTTGTTTTCTGTAATGCATTACAATATTTTAAAAAACCTTCATGGTTTTCTAATGTATTGATCTCTAGCCTTTTGGATTCTGTCCTGATTATTTGGACTGCTGTTTTGAATCTTATCTCGAGGGACAGATTTCCATTTCTTCGGGTATTGTTGAGGATAACACCGCCCTGACACCGCTTTTCGGCGCTTCGTCTCCATCATGTGAGATAACCTGCAAGATGGCGCCCACAGTAGCGAGAGAGAGCAGTCAAAGGCTTCTCAGGGTGACAGGGTGGGGGACAAGAGCTCAGAACTCAACAGTCAACGAATCGACACAATAATGTATTATCTATCCCTGTGCATATCTATAATCACACAGCATTAATTAATACTACCCAGCCTTTTAGGGGAATGTAACACAGAAAAAATACCTCTTGAGTCTTAAGGCGCTACACAGTTTAGTACCCACCGTCACAGATGTGGTTTCTCCGAGTCTGGAATCGCTGCCATCTAATCTGATACATGGGACTGGGTAGGCTTAGGAGCAGCTCATTCGATCACCCCAAAGTCTATATGCACCCAAGAGTTCCGGGCACCTTTACTTGCTGCAGTGGCCCATTAAATGGGTCAGACTCCTTCCTTGGTATCCAGGGTTTCTTGTACCCTGAGCCCTTTTGTTTTCATTGGACCACTTGCAGCTTTCACTGTATTGATCTGGTTTCTCCTACAGTTTTCATCTGCAGATATAATGTATCAGGTTACTTTTTCTTGGGTGTCTTTTGGCAAATGTCCTGATGATGGTCCTAAACCACAGAAGTCAAAATATCAACAAATCCCTCCATTACAACATGGGCTGTGCCATTTGTTATACTGTACACCTCTGTGTGGCTCCTATTGAGTAACCCCAGATTATATGATCAAAGCGGAGCCTATTGATGATGGTTAAGGGCCAAGGTTTAAAGTTTGGCAGACAGGTAACCCTTCCGCAGAACTCTAATCAGACCCTACGCTTTCATACCTTTTCGTATATAAACGCCACCAATTGCACTGCACCACCACACAAGAGGTACTGTGCTAATAAGAGTAATTTCTTTTTTCTATATTGTAATTAATATCATTATATCACATTTGACATGAGACGCTTGCAGCGGTCTAATTATTCATCATATGCTGTGATCTTTTTTCTTTGATGTGCCGGTGGGGTTACCTCCTTTAAGCATTTTTCTACTTTTTGCTTGAATCAATTAACATTGGTTACTTTCCTTGTGCATTACTGCTCCCAGCGCCCCACCCTAGCAAACCATTGTTAATTGAAATGTGTTACTTGCCTGGATCTTAGGGCTACAGGGTTTGCCCTCTTGTTTGCTATGTATTCACCCGAGTCTGAGGTGGCACTGAAAATGCATCTCTCTCCATCTCCCCGGAGGTCTGGGGGGTCCTTGACAATCTACCTTGTTCTCGTGGCAGGGGCAAGCACACAGCCACCCCTGTCCAAATTGCTGCTCATTCGCCTCACGCCTTCTGTCTTGGTTCTCAGGTGACTGCTCGCTGCTGCTCAGTCAGGATTCTGGGGCTCTGCCCTCCATTTCTAGGGCTTTGTTGTGTGGCCCAACCTGGTGGCCGCATGCGGCCAGAGCTGGCTGTTTCTTTCAGCGCCGCTGCCTCCATTCTAGCCAATCTCCATACCACATGCACCCGATAATGCTCTTCCATCAATTTTAGGTAACATGCAGGTGGAATGGGTCAGGATGTTGATCACTTTAGACATGGCCCCAGAGGTGCTTACCTCCTTTACTTAAATTTGAAACAATGGGGGAATCAAAAAGAATCATTAACGGATCTCCCTGGGTTGGGGATATATCTAAATGCACACATCCCCTGTAGTGAATCAGCAGTGAGAAAGCATGTAATCTAGTCTAGCATCTAAAGACAATCTAGTCCAGTGTTAAGAATGTGGAGACATTTCCTGCTGACATTTTAGAGGATACAGTGATCAACCATGTCAAATGCTGCTGACTAGTCAACTTTGGTCTCTGCTGAGACACCACACTTGTCCGTGGTTAGATGTAAGGTGTCCAAGGAGGATGCAAGGATCGTTCGGTGTACCTAATAGGAAAAAACACAGCCTGATGAAGACCAAGCATCACACGCGTTTTTATGTACTGTTGAGGATTATTGGAGACCATGAACTAGAGTACTTTGATCGCATATGGTTTGAAATTGGACAATAGAAGCCAGGTTCAAAGAGAGTTTCTTCAATAAATGTGATGTTGTTGCCTTTTTTAAAGGAGACGGTACCTTACCTACACTAAAAGAGGCATTCATAAAATAGGTAAACCCTAGGGTGACAGATCCCAACATATTTTAATAAATTCTTGTAGGAGAAGCATGAAGATGAGAGATAATAGCACTTTTTGCTTCAATATAGCATCTGCAATTTGTGGGTTTAAGACACAGCAAAATGTTGTAGCAGAGTCATAACATTTTGGAGTGAACTCTTCCATAGAAACAACTTGATCCGTGAAACCGATATATGTGGAACTGTCAAACTAGTGATGTTCAACTGGTACACCCCATTAATACACTGGAGTATACAAGCCAATTACTTAAAACCTTTTTTAATAGCCAAAAGATCCTTATGCTCCTATTGGAAGACGTGAAAAACACCAAAAACTGTAAGACTGTTTGATGTTAATGCTTAAATTAGCATCACAGGAAAAATCCAACTTGAACTAAAATATTTACTCATTTTCTTTTTTTTAATAATATGGAAGTTTCCTTGCATTATATGACCGAGATTTTCATTTTTAGAATAAATATCCTACCAAGTGCATTTTAAGACATTATATTTATTAGGTAAACAAGATGATGCTTAATTAGAACAATTGATACATGGAATGCTGGACAATGTCAAACATTCAACCCCAGTACAGAGATCTGGGCCTAAATCCATAGTTGTTTTTGCCAACCAAGCCATCTCTGTTTGGACCCAGTAATATTCAAATCAGCCTTGACTTTGTCCCCCATGGGAAACGTCCAGCCCGAACTTCCAACCCAGGTCCTCCCTGGACCGGAAACAAGCATCCCGACACTCGCCCCTCATCAGCCAGACAAGCTTAACTCCAGTGGCATGGAGGGCACGGGACCCACGTCTGGGCATAGCCGTCGCACTCAGGGTGACAAATGCAAAAACAACAATTGATGGACAGAATGCAGAACAATGTCATACACCTCCAATACAGAGATTTGGGCCTAAATCCATAATTTTTTTGCACACCATGCCATTCCAGTTGGGACACAGCCATATGCAAATCAGCCATGACCCTGTTCCTCATGGGAACAGTCCAGCCCGAACTGCCAGGCTATCCCTGGACTAGAAATAAGCATTCTGGGACAGCCTTCAGGGTAACACCCCTCATCAGCCAGGTTAGCTTGATTGCCGTGCCATGGCGGAGGAGAACCTGTCCTGACAGTTCGGGCTGGACTGTTCCCACGGGGCGCAGGGTCAAGACTGATTTGCATATGGCTGGGTCCACACTCGGGTGGCGTGGTGAGCAAAAGAACGATGGATTTAACCCACATCTGTGACTGGGGGTGAATGTTTGATATGTTCAGCATTCTATCCATCATCTTTTCTTTTTGCTTAATTTTATTAGGTTTACCTTGACATACCACTTATTATCTTGTATAGCCTTTAAGTATTTTAATTTTATCAGGCGGGATAGATAATATGAAATTAGTCCATACACTTTATATACCACCGTTTCTAACCGCATTTATGCATGTAGATTAAAGTGAATAAAGTATAACACGGGCCTCGGGGACGCCAGCCCTGTGCCTTAGTTAAATAATAAGACAATGCATTATGGGATTTTTAGTCCAGGTTCGCCTCACAAGCTGGGCTAAAGTTCTAACTTACAATGGTTTGCAGAAGGAAAGTCTGAATTGGAATAGTGTGTTCCTAACAACGCAGTCATCTGGTAACCTTGCAAATGCACACGCATTAGTTTGAAAAATAAATCTGAGAGCTGGTTTAGCTTGACAGAGTTTTATATCCTGATTACTGTGTGGGTTTCGCTCCATTTCTTTCGCTCCTGCTTGCTTGAAACTGCTGTTTTATCGTTTGCTGCCTACGCCCGCGTCTCGGGACTCTTCCATTTCTTCCATAAAGTTCAACCCGGGACTCAAAAAGGTGGATCCCAAGTAGGTGATTTTTTCCACAGGGAAGTTTGACAAACTTCCCTTTTTTCACACTTTGAAAAGTTTCTTGGCTTACCTTTGCCCCCGCCCGGACAAAGCTTCTCTGTGCATTGTGAGTCAATCTTCACTTTGCTGCAGACAATTTTCTCCTAAATTGAAATCTTTTAAACCAGGTATCTACAAAGACTTGTATATGCTCAGTTTGCACTTATTGTAGCACTTACTCCAGGGTCTAAATCACATGTCTGGTTATTATTTCAAGCAAACATAAGTCATATATCCCAAAAACGAATTAATACAGTTAGTGATAAGTTTGTTGTCATGTGCATGGTGTTTGGGACGCAAATACAACAGAAACAGTAAAAGCAAAATACCATGTCAGTATCTTAACCCCTTGCCTGCGGGGGTATTTCCCCGGCGGTGCGGGGGGATGGGTGGCCGCCGCGGCGCTGTGCTCGTGACGAGCTCAGCTCGTCATGACTCACAGTGGAGCTGTGCTCATGACGAGCTGAGCTCGTCACGACCCTGCCCACTGATTAATTCTCCCGCAGAGGCGGGGAATTAATCACGCGTGGGCGGGCCGCGGCCGTTATGACGAGCTCAGCTCGTCATGAGCACAGCTCCACTGTGACTCATGTTGAGCGAGCATGCAACAGGTTAAAGTAGGTTAGAGTAGAGAAAAATATTCGTGCCACACCCTGCTCTTAATTTTCTCCTTCTGACTGACCTTTGGCCCTAAGACAGAACGTTCCCTGGGGAAGCAGCAGGCGGTTGCTTCTGCTTTGTTTCACGGAAGGAGCGCTTTGGTATTACAGAAGGGGACACAGATGCTTGTGAGGCCCCGTCCGTAATACGGATCGCGCCAGTGTGCTTTTTGTGCAGGCACAAGTACGAATGGCGGTCTCCCACTTGCATGGGTGTGTGGCCCCGTGCAAATGAGAAAACACTTCGCCTTCACACCTGTGCCATATTAGACATGTTGGCAGAGAGGTAAAGATGCTCTCAGGAGACACAGTGACTGTGCGCCGCCTAGAGGGGACAGCCAGTGTGTGCGCTCTCCCAGGGCTGCTAATGAAGGTTAGGAATCTTGAGGCTATGACAGAAGAGGAACTTAATTTTAAAGATCAAGTTAGTAGGGTCACTTCGTCGTCCTAGTTTGCCTTGTGAACCATTGAGGAAAAAAAACGAGATTTGTTCCATTTGCCCTTTTGAAGACATTAGTCTTTGCACTGGCCATATCTAGACTAGACTACTGTAATGGTTTATATCAAAACCAGCCCAAAGGTTCCTTATATAGACTGCAAACTCTACACAATGCGGCAGCCGGCATGCTTTTGAAGGTCCCCAGATCTCAAGCTGCATCCAGAGCTATCAGCAGGCTCCACTGACCTCCTGTGAAGAAGCATATAGTGTTTAAAGCCCTGTGTATAGCTTACAAGCTCTTCATGGACAGAGCTCTGTCTTCCTGAAGGAGAGTCTGAGATGGTACACGCCTGGAAGGACTCTTTGTTCTAGCTTTGCCAGTAATTTGGTCATTCCCCCCTTCAAGCGCTCCTCCTGGGGAGGCAGGAGCTTTGTTACTTGCACGGCCATAAACTGGAACCGATCGCCTCAGGACCTTAAAAGTGCTACTTCTTTTTTAGGTTTTAGGAAATCCTTAAAAACATAACTTTTTAAGCTGGAGCTCAGCTACCACTGTTTCTGGTTAAGTGGTAGTCCCGTGGCTTATTCAGGATAGGTGGTGGTCACTTTGGCTTGTAGAGGGTTCACAGTTTTACTTGAAAGAACTCTGTACACCTGTACCCATGAAACAGCATAGACTGTCTCCCTGATTCTAGACACGAGGCAAGGGTTTTGTGGAGTCAAGGCGACCTTATCAGGAAAGTCTGTTACCACTGCCTAGCATAGCCAAAGATGTTGTGCCTCTGCACTCTACTACAACAACTATAACTGCTCTCCTGTGAGTGGTGCTGAGACAATTGTAAGGGTCCCTGTGCCACTGCATCGAACATCAGGGCCCGTGTTCTTTGCTCACCAATTCGTTTCCATGCAAGGAGGCTACCCGGTCTATCAACACCCTCTGCCTGACTCTGAATCACAACAGATGCTACAAGTGACTCTATGGTCGATACCATCGCACAAAGACCTGCAACCTCTGCTTCATCCCAATCCTGCGGAGAAGAAGTCACTAATGTCTGAAACAAATAGTGGTATTTTACTGCAGTCCAGACTCTAAGGAGCTGTGTGCCTATGGTCGAAGCATCTATATTATACTGGAAACTTTATCATCACCATGAATGCATGCGGATCCTAATAGAACACAGAAGTAGAGACTAAGGGCTTCAATACGAAGGTGGTCAGGCGAGCATTGAACCGCCATTGGATCTAGATGGAGACTGCCCGACATGTAGTCGGCGGCTCCACCCGCCTTATTACGATGCAACTGCCAATATGCCTTTTTCAATTACAGCTTGTGCTGTGCCCCGGAAAAGGGCTGCAGTACAAGCCACAATTGAAAAAGGCATGTTTACAAACATCCATGCCCTGTGTGCCAGGCAGCACATGGTGCCTGGCAAATGGTGCATGGATGTTTGGGGGGCACCACATGTGCCCCCCTGGGCCCATAGCGGAGGCCCACAGGGACGGGGGCCCTGCTAGGGCCCCCAAAGGCCCATTCTGTCTGCCTTTACATGGTGTTTAGACTACCATGTAAAGGCAGAAGGGAAATGGTCATCGTAATCCCTACAGCAGTGCCTCTGCAAGCCCTGCCCTCATTGTAGGGATTACGCTATGACTGAAGCTCCGACGGGCTCCTTGATCCTGTCGGAGGCGTCGGTTTAGTCCCTCAGCCGCTGCACTCCGACTGACCACATCATTATGCGGCGGTCAGACCGCAGCCTTAGATGTCAGAAGGACTGCCACCAACGGCCTGTCGGTGGCGATCCACCCGACATCATAATTGGGTCTACAGTAACTACAATACTTATCTAAGTGTAATTTTGTAGGTCCTAATACTCTCTGAAGTTGCTAAGCATATTGCCTTAATGCTAATAGAGTTGCATTTATTTTTTAAATCAGGGAATCACTGCTTGAATATTATATTTATATTCAGTGATTCAAGTGCTAACTTGGTGTTCTTTCCAGGGCATGCTAAAGACTAAATCTTGACTCTTCGACCTCACAACCGCCTGGAAGACTGAACCCAAAAACAATGACACTTGGCAATTCACTAAGATCACAGTAGTATTTGTCTTCTGTGGCTCCGAAGGAGAAGAGCAAGGATTGCCTAGCTGTTCTTCTGTTCCTGAAAAACTGGCCTAAAATGTACACTTTTTGCTACAAAACTATGGAGCCGATGTTCACCTTGGCGGTAAGGATTCTCCATCGCAACAGCGTTGAAGTATCCTTACCACCAACATAATGGTCGGCCCACCAAATTTACATGCAGGGGACCATTGGTGTAACCGTGCAAGAGATTACTTCATCTCCGCCATGGTTAGACCACTTCAACGGCCCGACAGAGTAAGGGCCGTCCGAGAATTGCCTATATGTCCATCCGTCCAAATAGGATGCAAACAGTGAAATGCATTAACCGAAACCGCCATGACTGCGGATCCTGACAATGCTTTATAACTGACCGCCAGCTTGGTGGTCATGTATAAACCAGGCGGTCCAGACCTCCGCCAGGGCGACAGAGGAATTTGCTACGTCGTCCTGGCAGAACAAAAGCCTGACCGCCAATAACTAAATCAGGCCCTAAAACACACAACAAACAAACCTGATAAGGATCTACATGCACTACGAACAAACTACATCTTGTAGGCACACCACAAACCTGCCTTTGACACTGGACATTCATTCAACACAATTTGCAAGGCCCCTCAATGCTTTGTGAACCACAGGACAGGGCCCATGGAGACATTTTCAACCCACATTCCAACGTGAATCTGAATGGGCCCACTTGTGCCGTGTATGATTGTAGATCACTATGAAAGCTTTATAGGTCTTTTACAAAGCCCTTACTTAAAATGTCAGAAATGTGGTCTTTTATATTTGCTTTTATATTTGGAATAGACTTCAAATTTTTTTAGGAACTCACAAAGAACCCAGGACTATGTCAGAAAATCTGCGCCAGTCACGGATTTCATGGGGTACACTAATGTAAGAATATATCCAAGCAGAATTTCTGCTGCATGGGAATGAATGCATGAATAAAGGAAGGATAAAAGGGCATTGGGACAACTCATCTTTTTTACTCCACATGGGGAAATCCACTAACCCCAGGGCCTGGATGGCCATTGTCCACCTCTGGCAACCACCCTGTAGGCTACAGGCCAGGTGGCTGCATTCAGAGCATGATGAGCTGCCATGGGCAAACCATGGCTCCATGGCCCTATACTCGGAACAACTTCCCACAACTGAGGGGCTGTGGGGTTGGGGGAGGTGGACTATTTCGCAAGGGTTGGTTTTGGTTTCCAGTCTGGCCCTCGCAAACCTTTCACTTATGAATGCAGCAATTCCCCCATCCTCGAAGATTTTAGGCATCACAAGATGGACCTTATGAGAGCAAAATGGAAAAAGTATATTAACACCAATTCCAAATTCTGGCAGGTGACCCAGCAGGTCTGACGCCCTCCAGTAGGGGGAGAGTGCCAACCAACGTTATCTACAGCACTTTTTCCAAAATGCATTTGCTACATATATTACAGGTCTTCAGTAAGATTACTAAGGGAATCATTCAGAACAGCATCTCTCAAACTGTGGGAGCTGATTTTTGGTGGGTCATGAAAGTCCACGCCCGGGACTAGGGTTCAATACCCGGCGCGGCAGGGTCGTGGACCAGGGCCAGCGGACTCGATAATTCTTGCCTCGGTGCCTACTCTAACCTGGGATCACACTCGGCAACTCTGGGCATTAGCTTGCCTCATCTCCACAACGGCCCCCCACATTCGCCGGGGATGCCTGGTTTCACCTTGGAGATACCCAGGAGGGACCATCTCACAGGGATAGCCAGGACGGGTTCCCCAGCGGTCTACAGCGCCAGGACGCCTCAGGGCAGCAGTGCGCTTTACAAGACACATACATACATACATACATACATACATACATACATACATACATACATACACGCGTGCCTTTAAATTCAGTATTTGTCTTGTCACATTTGCTGTGCTTCAAAGACAGAGGTCAAATGGAAGGCTATGTCTTTTGGCAAATTACTTCTTATGTTTTTTAGCATGGTCACTGGTCTATTCAAACTCCTCTCACTTTGCAGTCAAGTGAAGTGAATTATGTGAGAACCTTGCTGGGGTACACGGAGTGTAAGAGGAAAGACTGTAGGATGTCATTTGTTTGTACCGCACAAAAAAATGTAAATACATGTAAATGAATCATACACATTCATCAGGTAGGAAAGCAAAAAGGAAGCACATTATTTTGTAGTTCTAAAGTGTGAGGGAAACAGAGTTTTCAATAGGATTAAAACAATTCAACATACTTTACTTGCTGATGCACAAATGATAAATATTCACTGAAATCCGATTTCCACACATTATGAATTCGGTGCAATATAGTTTAAATGGTAAAACTGTTTGTCTGTGAAAATGGAGCGTCCATTTCCATGGAGAATGTGCTGCCTGCAATGACAGTGCGCTACCACACGGGGCGCTTTAGTTCCATTAAAAACTCATCCATTAGGTGGATCACAAAAGTTTGCTGTTGGAAAAATGGGGTTGTGGTCCTGCAAGGTTTGGGAATCACTGATTTAGAAATGCAGGGCTCTCTGGCACCCGTAGTCCTTTGGGATGTGGTACTGCCATATTTGGAAATGCAGGGCTCTCTGGCATCTGTAGTCCTTTGGGATGTGGTACTGCCATATTTAGAAATGCAGGGCTCTCTGGCACCCGTAGTCCTTTGGGATGTGGTACTGCCATATTTAGAAATGCAGGGCTCTCTGGCATCTGTAGTCCTTTGGGAAGTGGTACTGCCATATTTAGAAATGCAGGGCTCTCTGGCATCTGTAGTCCTTTGGGATGTGGTACTGCCATATTTAGAAATGCAGGGCTCTCTGGCATTACAGAAATCCTGTAATCCTGATATAGAAATGCAGGGCTCTCTGGCATCCGTAGTCCTTTGGGATGTGGTACTGCCATATTTAGAAATGCAGGGCTCTCTGGCACCCGTAGTCCTTTGGGGTGTGGTACTGCCATATTTAGAAATGCAGGGCTCTCTGGCACCCGTAGTCCTTTGGGATGTGGTACTGCCATATTTAGAAATGCAGGGCTCTCTGGCACCCGTAGTCCTCTGGGGTGTGGAACTGCCATATTTAGAAATGCAGGGCTCTCTGGCATCTGTAGTCCTTTGGGATGTGGTACTGCCATATTTAGAAATGCAGGGCTCTCTGGCATTACAGAAATCCTGTAATCCTGATATAGAAATGCAGGGCTCTCTGGCATCCGTAGTCCTTTGGGATGTGGTACTGCCATATTTAGAAATGCAGGGCTCTCTGGCACCCGTAGTCCTTTGGGGTGTGGTACTGCCATATTTAGAAATGCAGGGCTCTCTGGCACCCGTAGTCCTTTGGGATGTGGTACTGCCATATTTAGAAATGCAGGGCTCTCTGGCACCCGTAGTCCTTTGGGGTGTGGTACTGCCATATTTAGAAATGCAGGGCTCTCTGGCACCCGTAGTCCTTTGGGGTGTGGTACTGCCATATTTAGAAATGCAGGGCTTTCTGGCATCCGTAGTCCTTTGGGGTGTGGTACTGCCATATTTAGAAATGCAGGGCTCTCTGGCATCCGTAGTCCTTTGGGATGTGGTACTGCCATATTTAGAAATGCAGGGCTCTCTGGCATCTGTAGTCCTTTGGGATGTGGTACTGCCATATTTAGAAATGCAGGGCTCTCTGGCACCCGTAGTCCTTTGGGATGTGGTACTGCCATATTTAGAAATGCAGGGCTCTCTGGCATCTGTAGTCCTTTGGGATGTGGTACTGCCATATTTAGAAATGCAGGGCTCTCTGGCATCTGTAGTCCTTTGGGGTGTGGTACTGCCATATTTAGAAATGCAGGGCTCTCTTGCATCTGTAGTCCTTTGGGATGTGGTACTGCCATATTTAGAAATGCAGGGCTCTCTGGCACCCGTAGTCCTCTGGGGTGTGGAACTGCCATATTTAGAAATGCAGGGCTCTCTGGCATCTGTAGTCCTTTGGGATGTGGTACTGCCATATTTAGAAATGCAGGGCTCTCTGGCATTACAGAAATCCTGTAATCCTGATATAGAAATGCAGGGCTCTCTGGCATCCGTAGTCCTTTGGGATGTGGTACTGCCATATTTAGAAATGCAGGGCTCTCTGGCACCCGTAGTCCTTTGGGGTGTGGTACTGCCATATTTAGAAATGCAGGGCTCTCTGGCACCCGTAGTCCTTTGGGATGTGGTACTGCCATATTTAGAAATGCAGGGCTCTCTGGCACCCGTAGTCCTTTGGGGTGTGGTACTGCCATATTTAGAAATGCAGGGCTTTCTGGCATCCATAGTCCTTTGGGGTGTGGTACTGCCATATTTAGAAATGCAGGGCTCTCTGGCATCCGTAGTCCTTTGGGATGTGGTACTGCCATATTTAGAAATGCAGGGCTCTCTCGCAACTGTAGTCCTTTGGGATGTGGTACTGCCATATTTAGAAATGCAGGGCTCTCTGGCATCCGTAGTCCTTTGGGGTGTGGTACTGCCATATTTAGAAATGCAGGGCTTTCTGGCATCCGTAGTCCTTTGGGGTGTGGTACTGCCATATTTAGAAATGCAGGGCTCTCTGGCATCCGTAGTCCTTTGGGATGTGGTACTGCCATATTTAGAAATGCAGGGCTCTCTCACAACTGTAGTCCTTTGGGATGTGGTACTGCCATATTTAGAAATGCAGGGCTCTCTGGCATCCGTAGTCCTTTGGGGTGTGGTACTGCCATATTTAGAAATGCAGGGCTCTCTGGCACCCGTAGTCCTTTGGGGTGTGGTACTGCCATATTTAGAAATGCAGGGCTCTCTGGCATTACAGAAATCCTGTAATCCTGATATAGAAATGCAGGGCTCTCTGGCATCCGTAGTCCTTTGGGATGTGGTACTGCCATATTTAGAAATGCAGGGCTCTCTGGCACCCGTAGTCCTTTGGGGTGTGGTACTGCCATATTTAGAAATGCAGGGCTCTCTGGCACCCGTAGTCCTTTGGGATGTGGTACTGCCATATTTAGAAATGCAGGGCTCTCTGGCACCCGTAGTCCTCTGGGGTGTGGAACTGCCATATTTAGAAATGCAGGGCTCTCTGGCATCTGTAGTCCTTTGGGATGTGGTACTGCCATATTTAGAAATGCAGGGCTCTCTGGCATTACAGAAATCCTGTAATCCTGATATAGAAATGCAGGGCTCTCTGGCATCCGTAGTCCTTTGGGATGTGGTACTGCCATATTTAGAAATGCAGGGCTCTCTGGCACCCGTAGTCCTTTGGGGTGTGGTACTGCCATATTTAGAAATGCAGGGCTCTCTGGCACCCGTAGTCCTTTGGGATGTGGTACTGCCATATTTAGAAATGCAGGGCTCTCTGGCACCCGTAGTCCTTTGGGGTGTGGTACTGCCATATTTAGAAATGCAGGGCTCTCTGGCACCCGTAGTCCTTTGGGGTGTGGTACTGCCATATTTAGAAATGCAGGGCTTTCTGGCATCCGTAGTCCTTTGGGGTGTGGTACTGCCATATTTAGAAATGCAGGGCTCTCTGGCATCCGTAGTCCTTTGGGATGTGGTACTGCCATATTTAGAAATGCAGGGCTCTCTGGCATCTGTAGTCCTTTGGGATGTGGTACTGCCATATTTAGAAATGCAGGGCTCTCTGGCACCCGTAGTCCTTTGGGATGTGGTACTGCCATATTTAGAAATGCAGGGCTCTCTGGCATCTGTAGTCCTTTGGGATGTGGTACTGCCATATTTAGAAATGCAGGGCTCTCTGGCATCTGTAGTCCTTTGGGGTGTGGTACTGCCATATTTAGAAATGCAGGGCTCTCTTGCATCTGTAGTCCTTTGGGATGTGGTACTGCCATATTTAGAAATGCAGGGCTCTCTGGCACCCGTAGTCCTCTGGGGTGTGGAACTGCCATATTTAGAAATGCAGGGCTCTCTGGCATCTGTAGTCCTTTGGGATGTGGTACTGCCATATTTAGAAATGCAGGGCTCTCTGGCATTACAGAAATCCTGTAATCCTGATATAGAAATGCAGGGCTCTCTGGCATCCGTAGTCCTTTGGGATGTGGTACTGCCATATTTAGAAATGCAGGGCTCTCTGGCACCCGTAGTCCTTTGGGGTGTGGTACTGCCATATTTAGAAATGCAGGGCTCTCTGGCACCCGTAGTCCTTTGGGATGTGGTACTGCCATATTTAGAAATGCAGGGCTCTCTGGCACCCGTAGTCCTCTGGGGTGTGGAACTGCCATATTTAGAAATGCAGGGCTCTCTGGCATCTGTAGTCCTTTGGGATGTGGTACTGCCATATTTAGAAATGCAGGGCTCTCTGGCATTACAGAAATCCTGTAATCCTGATATAGAAATGCAGGGCTCTCTGGCATCCGTAGTCCTTTGGGATGTGGTACTGCCATATTTAGAAATGCAGGGCTCTCTGGCACCCGTAGTCCTTTGGGGTGTGGTACTGCCATATTTAGAAATGCAGGGCTCTCTGGCACCCGTAGTCCTTTGGGATGTGGTACTGCCATATTTAGAAATGCAGGGCTCTCTGGCACCCGTAGTCCTTTGGGGTGTGGTACTGCCATATTTAGAAATGCAGGGCTCTCTGGCACCCGTAGTCCTTTGGGGTGTGGTACTGCCATATTTTAAAATGCAGGGCTTTCTGGCATCCGTAGTCCTTTGGGGTGTGGTACTGCCATATTTAGAAATGCAGGGCTCTCTGGCATCCGTAGTCCTTTGGGATGTGGTACTGCCATATTTAGAAATGCAGGGCTCTCTGGCATCTGTAGTCCTTTGGGATGTGGTACTGCCATATTTAGAAATGCAGGGCTCTCTGGCACCCGTAGTCCTTTGGGATGTGGTACTGCCATATTTAGAAATGCAGGGCTCTCTGGCATCTGTAGTCCTTTGGGATGTGGTACTGCCATATTTAGAAATGCAGGGCTCTCTGGCATCTGTAGTCCTTTGGGGTGTGGTACTGCCATATTTAGAAATGCAGGGCTCTCTTGCATCTGTAGTCCTTTGGGATGTGGTACTGCCATATTTAGAAATGCAGGGCTCTCTGGCACCCATAGTCCTCTGGGGTGTGGAACTGCCATATTTAGAAATGCAGGGCTCTCTGGCATCTGTAGTCCTTTGGGATGTGGTACTGCCATATTTAGAAATGCAGGGCTCTCTGGCATTACAGAAATCCTGTAATCCTGATATAGAAATGCAGGGCTCTCTGGCATCCGTAGTCCTTTGGGATGTGGTACTGCCATATTTAGAAATGCAGGGTCTCTGGCACCCGTAGTCCTTTGGGGTGTGGTACTGCCATATTTAGAAATGCAGGGCTCTCTGGCACCCGTAGTCCTTTGGGATGTGGTACTGCCATATTTAGAAATGCAGGGCTCTCTGGCACCCGTAGTCCTTTGGGGTGTGGTACTGCCATATTTAGAAATGCAGGGCTTTCTGGCATCCGTAGTCCTTTGGGGTGTGGTACTGCCATATTTAGAAATGCAGGGCTCTCTGGCATCCGTAGTCCTTTGGGATGTGGTACTGCCATATTTAGAAATGCAGGGCTCTCTCGCAACTGTAGTCCTTTGGGATGTGGTACTGCCATATTTAGAAATGCAGGGCTCTCTGGCATCCGTAGTCCTTTGGGGTGTGGTACTGCCATATTTAGAAATGCAGGGCTTTCTGGCATCCGTAGTCCTTTGGGGTGTGGTACTGCCATATTTAGAAATGCAGGGCTCTCTGGCATCCGTAGTCCTTTGGGATGTGGTACTGCCATATTTAGAAATGCAGGGCTCTCTCGCAACTGTAGTCCTTTGGGATGTGGTACTGCCATATTTAGAAATGCAGGGCTCTCTGGCATCCGTAGTCCTTTGGGGTGTGGTACTGCCATATTTAGAAATGCAGGGCTCTCTTGCATCTGTAGTCCTTTGGGATGTGGTACTGCCATATTTAGAAATGCAGGGCTCTCTGGCACCCGTAGTCCTCTGGGGTGTGGAACTGCCATATTTAGAAATGCAGGGCTCTCTGGCATCTGTAGTCCTTTGGGATGTGGTACTGCCATATTTAGAAATGCAGGGCTCTCTGGCATTACAGAAATCCTGTAATCCTGATATAGAAATGCAGGGCTCTCTGGCATCCGTAGTCCTTTGGGATGTGGTACTGCCATATTTAGAAATGCAGGGCTCTCTGGCACCCGTAGTCCTTTGGGGTGTGGTACTGCCATATTTAGAAATGCAGGGCTCTCTGGCACCCGTAGTCCTTTGGGATGTGGTACTGCCATATTTAGAAATGCAGGGCTCTCTGGCACCCGTAGTCCTTTGGGGTGTGGTACTGCCATATTTAGAAATGCAGGGCTCTCTGGCACCCGTAGTCCTTTGGGGTGTGGTACTGCCATATTTAGAAATGCAGGGCTTTCTGGCATCCGTAGTCCTTTGGGGTGTGGTACTGCCATATTTAGAAATGCAGGGCTCTCTGGCATCCGTAGTCCTTTGGGATGTGGTACTGCCATATTTAGAAATGCAGGGCTCTCTCGCAACTGTAGTCCTTTGGGATGTGGTACTGCCATATTTAGAAATGCAGGGCTCTCTCGCAACTGTAGTCCTTTGGGATGTGGTACTGCCATATTTAGAAATGCAGGGCTCTCTGGCATCCGTAGTCCTTTAGGGTGTGGT
This sequence comes from Triturus cristatus, assembly GCF_964204655.1. NCBI lineage: Eukaryota > Metazoa > Chordata > Amphibia > Caudata > Salamandridae > Triturus > Triturus cristatus. Next base: position 1,172,819,066 of record NC_140582.1, on the reverse strand, counting down.
ACTGCCATATTTAGAAATGCATGGCTCTCTGGCACCCGTAGTCCTTTGTCACTCAAATGAATCAGGTGCACACATTCCAAAAGGACTTTGGAGAAGAAAAATCTTTGGAATATGTTGCGTTAAAATTTACTGTAATTAAATTGACCTTACATAGATATTCTAAGAGTCTATCATGGATATCGTGGTGTAGAGTGGAGTGGCTTGGGGTAGGGTGGAAAAGGATGGAGTGGGATGGAGTGGATTGAGGTAATTCGGTGGATTGGATTGGAGTAGAGTGGGGTGGATTGGATTGCGGTAGAGTGGGATAGGTTGAGTGGGTGGATTGAAATGGGGTGCAATGGATTGGAGTGGGTTGATTAGATTGGAATGAGGTGGATGCATTGGACTGAAGTTATAGGACTAGGGTGGGGTGGATTAGATTGGGGTGTGGTGGATTGTATTGATTTGGAGTGGGGCAGATTGTTTGGATTGGAGTCGGGCAGATTGTTTTGGATTGGAGTAGGGCAGATTATTCTGGATAGGAGTGGGGCGGATTGTATTGAAATGGAGTGGGGCAGATTGTTTTGCTTTGGAGTGGGGCACATTGGAGTGGGAACAGATTGTTTTCGATTGGAGTGGGGCAGATTGTTTTGGACTGGAGTGGGGAAGATTGTTTTGGGTAGGAGTGGGGCAGATTGTGTTGGATTGGAATGGGGCACAATGTTTTCAATTGGAGTGGAGCACATTGTTTTGCTTTGGAGTGGGGCACGTTGGTGTGGGGACAGATTGTTTTGGATTGGAGTGGGGCAGATTGGTTTGGAGTGCAGTGGGGCAGATTGGATTCAGGCAGATTACAGTGGGCAGATTGGAGTGGGGTGAGGTGGATTGTTTGAAGTGGGATAGATTGAATTGGATTGCTGTGTGGTGGATTGGATTGGAGGGGGTGATTTGGGTTGGAGTGAGGAGGACTGGATTGGAGTGGGGCAGATTGGATCGGGCAGACTGGAGTGGGGCAGATTGTTTTGGAATGGAGTAGGGACGATTGTATGGATTGGAGTCGTCAAATTGATTTGAATTGGAATGGGGCCGATTGCAGTGGGAAGGAGTGAAGTGTGGCAGATTGTTTTGGATTTCAGTGGTGCAGATTGGAGTAGGGCAGATTGGTTCGGATTGGGGTGAGTAAGACTGTAATAGATTGGAGTGGGGCAGATTGTTTTGGAATGGAGTGGGGCAGGTTGTTTGTGATTGGAGTGGAGCAGATTGTTTTGGGTTGGGGTGGGGTAAACTGGTTTGGATTGGAGTTGGGCAGATTGTTTTGGATTGGAGTGGTGCAGATTGGAGTAGGGCAGATTGTTTTGGATTGGAGTGGGCCAGATTGTTTCGGATTGGGGTGAGGAAGACTGTATTGGATTGGAGCGGGGAAGATTGTTTTGGATTGGAGTGGGGCAGATTGTTTTGGATTGGGGGTAAACTGGTTTGGATTGGAGTTGGACAGATTGTTTTGGATTGGAGTGAGGCAGATTGTTTAGAACTGGCATGGGGCCGATTGTTTTGGATAGGTGTGGGGCAGATTGCTTTGGATTGGAGTGGAGCACATTGTTTGGGATTAGAGTGAGGCAGATTGTTTTGCATTAGATTGGGGCAGATTGTCTTGGATTGGAGTGGGGCAGATTGCTTTGTATTGGAGTGGAGCAGATTGTATTAAAGTAGATTGGAGTGGGGCAGATTGGAGTGGGGTCAGGTGGATTGTTTGAAGTGGGGTAGATTGAATTTGGCTGGATTGGATTGCTGTGGGGTGGATCAGATTCGAGGGGGTGAATTCGGATGGAGTGAGGTGGATTGGATTGGAGTGGGTCGGATTGGACCAGGTGGATTAGATTGGAGTGGGATGGATCGGGGTGGAGTGGGGTGCGGTGGGTTGGATTTGGGTGAGGTGAGGTGGGTTGGAGTGGGGTAGATTGGATTGGGCTGGATTAGTGTGGATTGGATTGGTGTGAGTTGTATTGGACTGGAGTAGGGCAGATAGTGGTTGATTGGAGTGGGGTGAACTGGAACGGAGTGGGGTGGATTGGGATGGAGTGGGGCGGGTTGGGATGGGTGGAATGGAGTTGATTGGACTGGATTAGGATGAGATAGACTGGATAGGAGTGGGGCGGATTGGATAGGAGTGGAGCGGATTCGATTGAAGTAGGGCAGATTGAATTTAAGTGGGCGGATTGTTTTGATTTGGAGTGGGGCAGATTGTTTGGATGGGAGTGGGACAGATTATTTTGGATTGGAGTTGGACAGAATGTTTTGTATTGGAGTAGGGCAGATTGCTTTGGATTGGAGTGGGGCAGATTGGAGTGGGGCAGATTGTTTTGGATTGGAGTGGGGTAGATTGTTTTGGATTGGAGTGGGAAGATTGTTTTGGATTGAAGAGGGGTTGGTTGTTTTGGATTGGAGTAGGGCAGGACATTCTGGATTGTTTTGGATTGGAGTGGGGCATATTGTTTTGGACTGGAGTGGGGTGCATTGTTTTGCATTCGAGTGGGGCAGGCTGGAGTGGAGTAGATTGTTTTGGATTGGGGTGGGGAAGATTGTTATGGATTTGAGTGGGGCAGATTGTTTTGGACTGGAGTGGGGAAGATTGTTTTGGGTAGGAGTGGGGCAGATTGCTTTGGACTGGAGAGGAGCACATTGTTTTGCTTTGGAGTGGGGCAGATTGGAGTGGGGACAGATTGTTTTGGATTGGAGTGGGGCAGATTGTTTTGGACTGGAGTGGGGCAGATTGTTTTGCATTGCTGGATTGGAGTAGGACAGATTGTTTTGGATTGGAGTGAGGCAGATTGTTTTGGACTGGACCGGGGCAGATTGGAATGGGGTGGGTTGGGAGGACTGGAGTGTAATGGATTGGAGTGGATTGGTGTGAGTGGGGTTGGCTGGGTTGGTCTGGGATAGACTGGAATGAGGCAGATTGGAGTGGGGTGAGGTGGATTGTTTGAAGTGGGATAGATTGAATTGGATTGCTGTGGGATGGATTGGATTGGAGGGGGTGTATTGGGATGGAGTGAGGAGGTCTGGATTGGAGTGGACCTGGCAGACTGGAGTGGGGCAGATTGTTTTGTATTGGTGTAAGGATGATTGTATGGATTGGAGTAGTCAGATTATTTTGAATTGGAATGGGACAGATTGGAGTGGGCTGGGGTGAAGTAGGTCAGATTGTTTGGATTGGAGTGGCACAGATTGGATTGGGGCACAATGTTTTGGATTATAGTGGGGCAGATTAGAGTGGAGCAGTTTGTTATGGATTGGAGTGGGGCAGATTGTTTTGGATTGGAGTGGGCAGATTGCTTTGAATTGGAGTGGGGCAGAGTATTTTGGATTCAGGTGAGGAAGACTGTATTGGATTGGAGTGGGGCAGATTGTTTTGTATTGGAGTGAGGCAGGTTGTTTTTGATTAGAGTGGGGTAGATTGTTTTGGGTTGGGGTGGGGTAGACTGGTTTGGATTCCAGTTGGGCAAATTGTTTTGGATTGGAGTGCGGCAGATTGTTTAGAATTGGCGTGGGACAGATTGTTTTGCATTGGAGTGGGGCAGATTGCTTTGGATTGGAGTGGGACACGTTGTTTTGGATTGGAGTGAAGCACATTGTCTTGTAATGGAGTAGGGCAAATTGGAGTGGGACAGATTGTTTTGGATTGGAGTGGGGCAGATTGTTTTGGATTGGAGTGGGGCAGATTGTTTTGGATTGGCGTTAGATTGGCAGATTAGATTGAGGCAGATTTGAGTGTGGTCAGGTGGATTGTTTGAAGTGGGGTAGATTGAATTGGGCTGGATTGGATTGTTATGGGGTGTATTGGATTGGAAGTGGTGAATTGGAATGGAATGAGGTGGATTGGATTGAAGTGGGTCAGATTGGACCGGGCGGATTGGAGTGGGGCAGATTGTTTTGGATTGGAGTTGGGGAGATTGTTTGGATTGGAGCGGGGCAGATTTTTTGAATTGGAGTGGGGCAGACTGGAGTGGGGTTGAGTGAAGTGGGGAAGATTGTTTTGGATTGGAGTGGCACAGATTGGAGTGAAGCATATTGTTTTGGAGTAGATTGTTTTGTATTGGAGTGGAGCAGATTGTTTTGTATTGGAGTAGGGCAGAATGTTTTGTATTGGAGTGAGGCAGATTGTTTTGGATTGGCGTGGGGCAGATTGTGTTGGATTTAAATGGGCAGATTGGAGTGTGGCAGATTGGTTTGGATTTGAGTAGGGCAGACTGATCTAGATTGGAGTGGGACGGATAGTTTTGGACTGAGTGGGGGAGAATGGAGTGGGGCGGATTGATTTGGATTGGGATGGGGCACATTGTTTTGAATTGGAGTGGAGCACATTGTTTTTCATTGGAGTGGGGCAGATTGAAGTGAGACAGATTGTTTTTGATTGGAGTGGGGCAGACTGATTTAGATTGGAGTGGGGCGGATTGTTTTGGACTGAGTGGGGGAGAATGGAGTGGGGCGCATTGCTTTGGATTGGGATGGGGCACATTGTTTTGAATTGGAGTGGAGCACATTGTTTTTCATTGGAGTGGGGCAGATTGAAGTGAGACAGATTGGTTTTGATTGGAGTGGGGCAGATTGGAGTGGGACAGATTGGTTTTGATTGGAGTGGGGCAGATTGTTTTGGATTGGAGTGGGGCAGATTGGATTGTTTTAAGTGGGGTAGATTGAATTGGGCTGGATTGAATTGCTGTGTGGTGAATTTGATTGTAGTGAGTGAATTGGGAAGGGGTGAGGTAGATTGGATTGGATTGGATTGGATTGGATTGGATTGGATTGGAGTGGGGCTGATTGGACCGGGCTGATAGAAGTGGAGTAGATTGTTTCAGATTGGAGTTGAGGAGATTGTTTGGATTGGAGTGAGAGAGATTGTTTTGAATTGGAATGGGGCAGAATGAAGTGGGGCAGATTGTTTTGGATTGGAGTGGTGCAGACTGGAGTGGAGCAGATTGTTTTGGATTGAAGTGGGGCAGATTGGAGTCAAGCAGATTATTTGGGCTTGGAGTGCGTCAGATTGCTTTGGATTGGAGTGGGGCACATTGTTTTGGACTGGAGTCGAGCACATTTTGCAATGGAGTGGAGCAGATTGGAGTGGGGCGGAGTGAAGTGGGGCAGATTGTTTTGGATTGGAGTGGCACAGATTGGAGCGGAGCAGATTGTTTTGGAGCAGAGTGTTTTAGATTGGAGTGGAACAGATTGTTGTGGATTGGAATGGGGCAGATTGGAGCGAGGCAGATTGTTTTGGATTGGAGTGGGGCAATTTTGTTTTGGATTGGAGTGGGGCAGATTGTTTTGGACTGGAGTGGGGCAGAATGGAGAGGGGCAGATTGTTTTGAATTGGAGTGGAGCACATTGTTTTTCATTGGAGTGGGGTAGATTGGAGTGGGCAGATTGTTTTTGATTGGAGTGGGGCAGATTGTTTTGGATTGGGGTGGGGCAGATTGAATTGTTTGAAGTGGGGTAGATTGAGTTGGGCTGGATTGAATTGCTGTGGGGTGAATTGGGATGGCGTGAGGTGGATTGGAATGGATTGGAGTGGATTGGAGTCCGGCGTATTGGACTCGGCTGATACAAGTGGGGTAGATTGTTTTGGATTGGAGTCAAGGTGATTGTTTGGATTGGAGTTAGGCAGATTGCTTTGAACTGGAGTGGGGCAGAGTGAAGGGCAGATTGTTTTGGATTGAAGTGGTGTAGACTGGAGTATCAGAAGATTGTTTTTGATTGAAGTGGGCAGATTGTTTTGGATTGGAGTGGGGCAGATTAGAGTGAAGCAGACTGTTTTTGATTGAAGTGGGCAGATTGTTTTGGATTGCTAGATTGGAGTGGGGCAGGTTGTTTGGATTGGAGTGAGGCAGATTGTTTTGAATTGGAGTGGGGCAGAGTGAAGTGGGGCAGATTGTTTTGAATTGGAGTGGCGCAGATTGGAGTGGGGCAGATTGTTTTGGATTGAAGTCGGGCAGATTGTTTTGGATTGGAGTGGGGCAGATTGGAGTGGAGCAGATTGTTTTGGATTGAAGTGGGGCAGATTGTCTTGGATTGGAGTGTGGCATATTGTTTTGGATTTCTAGATTGGAGTGGGGCAGATTGATTTAGATTAGAGTGGGGCAGCTTGTTTTGGATTGCTGGATTGGAGTGGGACAGATTGTATTGGATTGGAGTGGGGCAGATTGTTTTGGACTGAAGCGGGGCAGATTGGAGTGGGGTGGGTTGGGAGGACTGGGTTGTAATGTATTGGAGTGGATTGGGGAGAGTGGGGTTGGCTTGGTTGGTCTGGGCTGGATTGGATTGAGTGGGGTAGATTGGATTGAGTGGCTTGGTGTGGGGTGATGTGGGGTTGATTGGTGTGGTTTGGAGTGGGCAGATCGGATAGGAGTTGGGTTAATGGGGGTGTACTGCACTGCGTAATATCAAAAATTACACATAAGAAAGAAACCTTGTCACTTTGCAATATATAGAACAAGATAATTGTTATCTTTATAGAACAGAGCCCACGAGCAAAAACAAAACATGAGGACCAAGTGAGAAAAGAAGAATTGGCAAAATATAAGAAAGTTAAGTATTGAAAATAAAACGTTGCAATTTTGTTTGTCCTGCTGGGCACGTTTTTTCCAGTCACACGCATTGCCTTAGTACCTCAGTCAGGTTGGGAGCAGTGGAATGGCAGTGAGTAAGTTGAATCAATTAGTGATTGGTCCCTTCTCTACACAAAGGAATGGGAATGATGCTAGGCCTGCAGGGACCAGTTACGAAGCTGTAAAGAAGAGTGCCATGCAAGCCGACAAACTGTAAGCAAGGTGCGGGCTCCAAGCCCTTTTTGTTAACAACAGCATCTCGCAAGCGATACGCATGCGCCAGCACCTCCTATCACAGGCTCGACCCTGAAAAAGGTGATTGGTGGAATGCTTTAGATACTGTTGGCTACTAGTAAACACTCCGGCAGCATTCCAATCTATTGTTTTTAGTTCATAAACGCCATTAGACAATCACCAGCCATATACAAATTATTCATGGTCCCGCCTAGCCCAAACTAAAAGGCCAAGTCCCCTAATACCCCCATACTGGCTTCCGCCATCTTAGATTTCATCAGTAAAGTGCCTTGCTTGATGCTTATGGGGCAGCGAGCTTGGAACCCATGTTAGGGCATATTACTGTTACTTATAGAGGATTCACTTGGCAGAAGAGCAAGTCCTAAGTGGAATGTCCGACTCAAACTGGTAATCCTCTCGGCTGGATTCCAGTCCATGTTCTTAATGAATTGACTGTTCCATTACAGAGTGAGAGGAACCAGCCATATGCAAAGCAGTCTTGGCCCCGCCCCACAGGAGACAGTTCAGACTGAACTTCCATGCCATCTAGCCTTGAGGGAGGCTACCTGCAACGTAGCCGGATGGGGTCCCGTTTGGGTTCCACGTGCCGCTGTGTTCCTTGTGGCCAGCCTGCTCATTCCAAGAGCAGTAGACACAGCCTCATCTTTGGCACATTTCTCAACATCACCAACACAACAATTTCCCAGTCCTGGGGCTTACCTGTTACCCATCATTTTAGCAGATGCATTGTCATCCATGCCAACATTTTAGAGAAGGCAAGTGAGAGATTTGAAAAATTAGTCTGGGGAATGTATTTCCCCCACTGACTTCTATTGAAGCAGAGGCAGTCTGACTGCATGGGGTCTGTTGGTATGTATGGTGACGGACAAACAGCATTTCATTTTTGGCAGCTGAATAATATCAGGCAAACAACACCAGAGTTATAAACTCACCAAACATAAACTGAGTTCTAATCTCTTGATTTTGTTTGACCTTTGTAAAACTACCAAAATTAAAATCTCATGGCCTGTCATGTGCTCTAAATTTCTTTCCCCTGGAAGAATTAAGAACAAAGCGTTGACTTTTGATGTTAGAGGTAATTCTTGGAGGGGGAGGTTGGAGCGTGGTGGACAGACATCAACATTTTATTTTTGGCAGTTTTACTAAACTCTGAATTGTAAGGCGAGCGAGACTAGCCTTGAAATCAGTAGTCTCCCGCTGTTGGCAGGTATGCATCAGCCAGTTGCTTCAGTTAAAACGAGCCAGGACTGCCAGGACTACAATTCCCACAATGCTCAGAACGGAAACAGGTTGTGCCTGGTGAAGTGATCTGTGGTGGCCACCTGACACCAGAAGCCTCTGCAATATGGACAACTCTCTCTGAAAGTGAAACCCGCCTGCAGGCGTTTTGTTTGTTTTCTCTAGTAAAGGGCTGGCTCCCCAGCGACGGAGACCACAGGCTGCAGCAGCCCAACAACTGCACGTGACACATAATGGGAGACCACCGAGGAGGTGCAAACAGGAACTTCTACCCCTGGGTCAGCCTTCACCCTAAGTCAAGTTCCCACTGTTGCCAGCTGTTCCCAATAAATCACTGCGACCTCTCCAGATGTGCCTCCCCTGCGCCATGGAGGATTATGGGGGATATTCCACCTGTTTAACATGAAACACGCCTGTTTACCAGAGCATGAGCTGGAAGGATTGTGAAAGTAAAGCATTCGTTAAATTGACTCATTTTCCACATGAGGAGGTTAAAATAAAAAGCATCATGAAATCTAATGTGTTTATTGGAGCGCAGTGCATTCAATAACATATAAGGCTTTCGTCAAACATGCATAGAATATGCTTTTCATCTTTTTAAAGTGAATAATAGAGAAACATTAACAAGTGTTTCTTTGACCCAGTTTAACGGAAGTCAATGTACTGACCTGGAAAGGATAAAAGTCTGTGCTAGCCCTGCTGGGATTCATCGTTTTGACTTGCAGATCTCACCCAGATATTAGCAGCGAGTGTTTAACCCACTAGGCCATCTTCCCAGCACATACTGTGCCTACATTTTAAAAACTCAAAATTGAGTTTCTTTCACATTGTCTGGCAGACAGGCTGAAAGCCTGCCCGTCTCCACTAGCAGTTCTTAAGGGTGACTCCATGTCACCAGGACATAACTTTTTCTGCCCTGTGATTCCCTTTTGCAAATTATTGTTTTAAGGGCTGTCTGAATGTGCAAAGATGCAAATTACGTATAAGGAAAAATGTGTGAATTTTGCAAGATATCCCATGCATACAAAAATTCTCTCAAACATAATGTGATCTGCGCCTAGTGGGGGGCCTGAATTTGGAAACATGGTGCGTGAAGCGGAGTTGTGACATTGTGCAGCATCATAAGGTGAGTGTGTATATATATATATATTACCTACTGGCGGTCGCCAGTAGGTAGTTATAGTTAGGACCCCTTTTCCATAGGAAATCTGCAACATTCTATTTTGAATAACTTTGGCGCCGGTCGATGAATCCTCGCGAATTTCTCAAAATAGGTGGGGCGCTACGCTCCGCTCCTACCCTGAAAGTCTCGGGGGGATTCGTCAAGCGGGGGCTGAGATAAAAGGGGGGTCCCAAAACGCGTTTTTCCCATGCATTTTTCCATAGGACCTTTAGAACGAGCTACAGCCCGAACGGCTGAACAGAATTACTAGAAATTTGGCAGAGAGGTAGCCATAAGGTCAAGGAAGTGCCTTTTGCAGGTCTGGTGTAAATCTGTTCAGTATTTCCTGAGTAAATAGCATTTAAAAGCATATATATATGTGGGCGGAGCCTAACCACACATCTCATCCTGAGATCTGATTGGCTGTCAGCACTTCATCCAAGAAGTGTTGGCAGCCATCTTGGGACAAATATACATGATAGCACCTCATTAAAAAGCATTGCAGTTAATAGAAGGTTTTAAGACTTTAGTTACATTATAAATCATTTGTTGATGGTACCATACTCATTTTAGGAATTGTGGTATGTTCTAAGGTGATTTCACCATGTGAAAAAGCCTTCTGCTGGGATATCATGATTGAGAGAAAAATATTTTCTCATGCTTTTACCACAGAGGTTTGGAAGGTGATCTATAGGCTAAACTGAGAGCTTATTTTTTGTAAATTCACATTATCTTTCTCAGTCATGTGAGAATGAAGTCTGATATTCTCAGTAAAACATGTACATCCAACAAGGGCAGAGACTGTCAGTTGATTCCTTTGTGTTCTACTGCAGCTTCCCAGAGTGTTCCATAGAACTACTAGAGCGCTAACAGTCCTACTTATGATAAACGTATGGCACACCTGAAGCCATCTTGCTTGGATTAAAGTGGTAACTCTTAAAACATTTAATTTAAAAAGGAACAAAATGAGGGGGTTCATTTTTCCATAAAAAGTATGATTAGTGCTGCAGAAAGAAAAATTAGGGCACATTTTGAGTGACTTCTCAAATCCTCTTCTATTTCATTAAAAAATTCTGACATGCAGACTGAAACATGCACTTTCAATACCAGCAGCAGTTTTCCCTGGTGAGCAGTAGCTTTACTACAGTGATCTAATGAGCAAAAAGAGTGCTAACATTCTGAATTTATGGCAAATGTGTGACACATCTGAATGCCTTCCTGATGGAATCAAAGTAAAAAACTGAAAGTATTTCCTACTGAGGAGACTGCAGTAAATGAGGAAATTAGGAAACTTCATAACAAATAAGTCTCCCAAGATGGCCACCAGAGACAAAAGAGCCCAAATGTAGCCCAAATATCACCCAGATGTAGCCCAAGTATAGCCCAATGACAGAATGTCCCAGAATGTTCTTAAAAACAACTAGAGCGCTTACTGTCTTCATTATGACAAAAGTATGGCACACCTGAAGCCATCTTGATTGGAATAAACTGGTAACACTTAAAACATTTAATTTAAAAAGGAACACAATGAGGAGGTTCATTTTGCCATAGAAATTATGATTAATACTGAAGAAAGAAAATGAGGGCACATTTTGAGTGACTTCTCAAATCCTCTTCTATTTCATTAAAAAATTCTGACATGCAGACTGAAACATGCACTTTTAATACCAGGAGCAGACTTCCATGGTGGAGTAGTTTTACTACAGTGATCTAATGAGCAACTAGAGTGCTAACATTCAGAATTTATGGCAAATGTGTGACATATCTGAATACCTTCATGATGGAATCAAAGTAAAAAACTGAAAGCATTTCCTACTGAGGAGACTGCAGTACATGAGGAAATTAGGAAACTTCATAACAAATAAATCTCCCAAGATGGCCACCGGAGACAAAAGAGCCCAAATGTAGCCCAAAATCAACCAGATGTAGCCCAAATATAGCCCAATGACAGAAGTGTGCAAAACACTTATTATTTTGTGTTTTTGCAGTGTTATATAGTGCAGACTTGTCAGGTATTGGAGTGCTTTACATGAGCATTGGTTACATCACACAAGAACAAATTCATTTTGGTTGTAGACATGGGGAGACTAAGTGATTTGACCAGAATCACAGAATGTCGAGCTGAAGCAGAAACTTCAACCTGGTTCCCCAGTTGCAAAGTCTGCAGTTCTGGAAGTAACACCACATCCTCTCCCCTAAGTGCAACATTTAATCAAGTGGTCAACTGGATAAAAAAACATAAAGATAACAAATAATTTAAAAGTGCTTTGTCGCTATTTGAAAACTCAGAAAATATGTCCTTATTTTAGTCTTTTAGAGCACTAACCATAATTTTGATGCCAATAAGACCCTCTCATATATGTAATTTCTAAAGGAAATGCTCTAGGTATTACAGTTTTGATTACATCAAGATGATGTCAGGCGTTCCACACTTTTGTAATAAATATAGAATGTTAGCAATCTAGTTGTTCATTAGGATACTGTTGAGAGGCAGAGGCCAGGGGCACGGACTCTGAAAATTGAAGGCAGGTAGGAGGGTGCAAAGGCAACAATTTAACCACACTGAGCAGGCAGGAAGGGCCGTGGAAGCACAACAGACTATGGAGGGCAGTGGAAAGGGGGGCAGGGGCAACAAACCAACAATACAGGACTTGCAAGAGAGGCTGTTGGAGGGAAGATCTATTACGGGTCAAGGAAGCTAGGGGCGGTCCCCAGATCCCCGGGAGCCACCACAGAACTGAGCAGGAGAGTGAGTCAGGGACAAAAGGGGCACCTTAATTTGAGCCGGGGTGCCTAGGAACGCTTGCTCCAAAAATGAAGAAAACAGACATATGAGACATGGAATTGGAGGCAGAATACAATGGCAGTTTAATGAGAAGATGCAACTTCAAAGAAACCGCAGAATAGAGACATAAAGTACAAAAAACAGAATCCAGATAATCATACAGCTGTCATAATATTCTCTGTATCTCAATTAATGTACTGACAGAGAGAGAGAGAAAACACATCTATAAATGCATAATGAGAAACAAGTTACACCAAGGAAAATGTTACCTAGGAACACTCACGTTTACTCTTAGAGCAAGCATTCCTGCAATTACAATACAAAATCTTTTAAATGCAAAAGTAAAGAGAACAATGGTTAAACATAACATGACATTTCATATAGGTAAAATAGAATAAGATACTTCAAGCAAAGCAGAGCAAGACATTTTAAGCAAAGGAAGACAAGAGCTCCCAGCTCTTGGGGAAAACCTGCACTGCCTGTTAACCTACATACAGACGGCGAGGTAGTCCGTCGATATCTGTGGGTGCTCCCTTTTTATATCATTTTGTGGGCTCCTTTGCACGCTACATCTACCTACGTATGCTACCCAAAAGCTTCGACTGCAGATTTTACCAGACATTTCGTCATTTACCCACTTAATGCTGACAATGGACTGGGTGAAAAGGTCAGTCTCTCAGGCCAATCGCTTATCGTAAGTTCCATAGAGCAAGCAGAAAATAATGGGTATTGTACGGGAATTCAATATATTCATGTATAAAATCTCCTCAGTTCTCCTAACTTGACGCTCTGCGGTTGCCACTTCCTTAAAAGCGGGAAACCTGCCCAGGAAGCAAGTACCAGTCCAGGATGCAGCCTACTGTATGTCGACAGCTTCAGGGGGATGTTGAACTTTGATACCGAGCACGGAGCACTCGGGTAGGGTGGGGGCTACTAGTTTGGATCAGAAGGCCTCGCAGACCTGCCTTCAGACTGCTATACACTAAAATTGCAGAGCTATGGTCAATTTAACAAAGAGGCCTACATATTGAACAGAAGGGCCTACACAGGGGTTTTATGCTGGCTGAGTGGTAAGGATGTCTCAGGATAATTATATAGCAATACAGGACCCGCTGGTCAATTTAATACGGCCTACAAATGCAGCTGGCAGGGCAAGGACAAGGGTCTCATACTTCAGGTGTGGACAGAACGGGCCAGGGGCCCCCTGTGATACAAAATCTACCCTCCTTCAAGGCTGTGGCAATGTAATAGACCATTGTGGGCAGAAGGAAGAGGCAATGGTAGTACAACCATACATGCCAACAGACCCGATTCAGCCAGGAAACGTCCAATGTTTTTAAGCTCAAATGGGCTTTATTTGATCTGTCTCCTGTCTACAATATCCTCTTTTTCAATGTAACTCAAAGGGGAAAATCAATACCCCAGTTTTTTTTCAAAATCTCCCTCTTACCAAGTTCAAAATGTTCGCAAGTATGGTACATTGGATCATGGAAGGAAATGGGATAGGGACATGGACTTGGATAACAGAGGACAGGAGGGACATGGAGAGGTGCACCAAACTGACCCTGCAGGGCAGGCATCAGGGTTTGCAGCAGCACAATACACCACACAGGGCATGCAGGACGGGAGTGCAGCACAACAATCCATAGAAAGCAAGAGGGAGGGGACAGGACCATGCACATGGACAACAGAGAACAGAGGGGCAAGAGGCAATGGTAGCTAGCTGACCATAATGGACAGACAGGAGAGAAAGCTGCAGCATAACAGACCATAAAGGGCAGGAGGGACGGATCAGGGGCATTACAATGGAACAGACAAGCCAGGAGGGAGGGAGTAGGGCTGGGGGCAAGGGGGCAGGGCAGGAGCAGCAAGATAGCCATGGAGGTCAGGCAGGATGGGCACTAGAAGCAAGACACACCATGAAGAGCAACAGTGAGACTGTGATGGCATACACACAGACCATGGAGGGAAGGTGGGAGGGGGTCAGGGGCAGCTAACTGACCACACAGGGAAGGTGGGAGGGGCCATGGCAGCACAGAAGACCATGCATGGCAAGTGGGAGGGTTAGTGGCAGCACAATGGCTATGATGGGCAAGAAGGAGGGTGGAGGGGCATGCACAAAGGACAATGGAGGATAGAAGGGAGGGTCAGGACCTGTGCACAGACAAGAAAGTTCAGGGGAAGGGACCTCACAACAGACCACACGGGGCAGGCAGGAGGAGCAGTTGCAGCACAACAGACCAGGGAGGGCAGAAGGGTGTGGCAGTACAATGGACCATGTAGGACAGGAGGAAGAGGATAGGGGCATGGCATGTGGACAGGCAGGGTGGAGGTGGCAGGGACAGGTTACAGTCATCTGACAATGCTAGGCAGGTGGGAGGGGAGTGGCAGCTCAACAGAACACTCAGAGTAGATAGGAGTGGCAGGTCCATGGGACATGGTGGGCAAAAAGGATGGAGCAGGGGCATGCACAAAGACATCGGAGGGCAGGGGGAAGGAGAATAGGGGCAGCAAGCTAAGCACAGAGTTTAAGCAGGAGGTCAATGATGGGGCATAGAATTGGGCAATGGAGGGCAGGAGGACTGGACTGGTACATCATACTAAATTGAGGGCAGTGGCAGCACATCAGACCATGCATGGCAGGAGGGAGGAGGCTAGTCCATGGATTCACACAACAGAGGATAGGGAGGAAGGGGATGGGGCAGCAAGCTAACTGTTCAGAGAAGGCGGGTATTAGGAACTTTATTGTTTTTAAAACATTGTGTCTGTGCGAACTACTTAAAATATGAACAAGTATGCAGCATAATCTCACTTTTATTCAGGAAGAAGAGGACGTTTGTGACTGTGACTCCGGGCTCACTTGGCAGAAACACCCCCTGACCCTCCACCCCCTATCGCAAAATGTAATGCCCGTGAAAAGGGTAGGTGAACACAGTGTTATATAGAACATAGTCCTGAGAGCACGATTGAAAATGAAAACTAGATATAGTGTATGGTATAAACTATGCACCAAAAAGTGTGATATAAGATGAACCGGGCGTGAAATATAATTTGCAATACATTGTGCGCAATGACAGATTCATTGGAGAGCGCGAGATAGCACAGGCACTAGCGCGTGCTATGCGATATGCGCCTTGGAGTGTAATATGCACAGGGCAGTGTTGTGTAACCTAACTAGTCTCTAAAGTTGTAATATAAAATATGTGCTGGGGAGTGTAACGTTGCATATGCACTGTGACAAATATATGGATCCCAGATTGTAATATGTATGGCATAGCACTGTGCGTTATAACATAGGCATCGAGAAAGGCACGTTAGATGGGGCAATATAACCCGTGCGAAGACAAGTGTGGCATGACATATTCACGGGGTGGTGTTACAGTGCACATGGGCTAGAGAGTGTCATAGCATATGCACTAGCTAGTGGAATACAACACAGAGGTGTGTGGCACTCGGCAGGCAATGGTGGGTGTAACACAGCATTGGGCTCTGTCAGGAGCACGCTGTGACTCTCAAGTGATGTTCGTCCCCTTTCCAGAGAGTAAAATAAAAAGTATTACACATCCGGCAGTGGATGTGTGTTTTATTAACCGTGAGGGGGGTTTCTTGCATAGTTTTGGTCGAATTTTTGTCGAATCCCCTTTGAATGGCTTGGTGTGCATGTGTATTAAATGTGCCCGTCAATAGCTACCCATGTTTGTATAAATAAACGACACGGGTGTCTACCAGGATTAGGCACGGTAGGGCATCAGACATGTCAGAGCTTCACTAGTGGTGTAAATACATTCCACGTGGATTCATTGCATGCATAGTCGCCTTTTAATGAATATCACGCAAATCATCATGGTGATAGGTACGTACGGTTTGTCCAGCATGTCCTAGGTGTGTCTATAAATATATATTTTTTAAAAATAATAAAAAACAGTGGCCGGCCCTGGGGATTGGGGTCAAAAAAATATAATTAGGAGACTGGCCCTGGGGGATGGGGTCATCAGGGCCAATAAATTAGAATAAGAAGGGGAACCAAACAGCCCCCCTTCTTAAAAAACTAAAATAAATAAAAGACTGGCATCGTGCCGGAGGCCATGCCCCCTCCGTGCAGCACTCTGCAAACGCGCCCCCAACAGGCATCTCCAGTATGCGCCAGGGAGCTGCGCTGCAGCCAGGTGTTCTGGGGCCAAGCCCCTTTTTACACCTCTCTGCAACGCAGCTCTGTGGCGCTTACTGGAGGTACCTAGTGGTCTAGTTTGACCCTAGGGACCCTTAGGATTCAGGGGGACTCTCAACTTAGAACAGCCACAGGGCGCGTTTACACAGTGGTGAAGGGAGGGGACGGGGCCTGAGGTGACGTGTGCAAACACGCACTATGGCATGTTTTAAATTGGGCATATAATTTCCCTTCAATACTGAGGGCCCCTGGGGGCTAACTAGCCCACCAAGTGCTTCCAGTAAGCGCCACTGAGCTGCATTGCAGAGAGGTGGTCCAGGCCGTGCCACTTTTTACACCTCTCTGCAACGCAGCTCTGTGGCACTTACTGGAGGTACCTAGTGGGCTAGTTGGACCCTAGGGACCCTCAGGATTCAAATGAACTTAATCTCCCAACTAAAAATGGACACAGGGCGTGTTTACACAGTGGTGAAGGGAGGGGACGGGGCCTGAGTTAATGTGTGCAAAAACGCCCTGTGGCCTGTTTTAAGAGGTAGATTTAATCCCCATGCCCTATTATACACTAGGGGCTTACAGAGGAGGTCATGCTAATCACAGGGGGACCCCAACGCATAATGTTCCCTAGTGTATGTAGGTGTTTTCACTGTATTCTAAGTGTCTTTTAACATAGCACTGGCTCTAGGACTGGTTAGTCAGACTCAGTTACCACCAGTATCCGTCTGAAAAAGTTGAGGGTACAGGATGATTTTGCAACAAGGCTTCTTTCTGCTCTTCTTTTTGTTCTTTCTGCACGTTATCCTTCTTCCTGCACTTATCTTCGTATTTGAGGACTTCTGTTGCTTCTTTCTGCACTTCTTTTGTTTCTTTCTGTGCATTTTTTCTTCTTTCTTCACATGTCCTATCTCTGTAGGCATAGTTAGAAATTAGCATTTAAAAAACCTTTGAAATTCACTGAAAAAACCATGGGTTTCACACACGTTATAGTTAGGAATTAGCATTTAAAAAACCTTAGAAATTCAATGAAAAAACCAAAGGTTTCACACATGTTATAGTTAGCTGGACATTTCACTCGTAAAAAACCATTGAAATTCCCCCGTTATAGTTAGTTCAGCTAACTATAACTCGCGCGCCCGCAATGCACTACTGATGACGTCACATATTACATCACTCATGACATGGTCACTGACATCACTCATGACATCACTGATGACATCTCAAATGACATCACTGATGACATCACTGATGACATCATCCAGTGATTGTGTGTTTTTATGAAAATTATATATTTTTTATATTTATGTATATCTCAAGGTCAAAGGAAGAATAAATGGGTATATAAGTGTCTAAATGGATACTTTTTTTTGGAATTTTTTTTGTGTAACTGACTGTTTAAGTGTATCATAGTGAATACATGGCTTACTGAGTAATCTTTAAATATTTAAATATCTGTATCAGTTTCTTACTTTGTGTATAAGTGGCTGCATGGGTTGGTGAGTAGCTACATGAGTGTCTATATAGGTTATTAGTTGGTTTTTTATCACTATGAGTGTCTGAGTTTCTGTATGGTTCGGTGGGGGGTATTACTTAGTGCATAGGTGCATGAATGAGTGACTCACTGTTTGTATGTGTTGAATACAGCATGTGTGCAGGACTGTATGGGTGGATGAGTGTGTGCATGGGTGTGTTAGTGAGTGAATGACTGTCTCAATAGTGTCTTTATGAGTAACTACATATGTTTTAAACTAGTATATATGACTATTGGTGTATATAAGTGAGTATATGTGAGAGTGAGAGATTGGAAGAGTTCCTGTATGAATAAGTATGTGTTTCTATAAGTGATTGTTTAAAAGAGTAAGTATATGTAAGTTTCTGTAGAAGTAAGTGTGGTGGTGTGTGTATAACTGTATATGCAAGTAAATGGATGATTGATTCTTTATTAGCATGAGTGACTATGTGTGTGAGTTACTCTATGGATGAGTGGCATTGTGTAACGGGATGTACAGGTGTATGAGTACATATGATGAGTGAGTACATGTATGAGTGACTGTAGAGGACTGTTGGTGAATTACTGTATGTGTATGTGGTTCTTAGAATTACTGAATAGGTTGTTGTAACTGATATTGATATGTTCATTATTTTGAACATTTTAGTTTCTATTTTTGAATGTGTGTTTCAATGGTTATATTAGGGGGAGAGGAGGTCTGCCACTCTATCACAAGGATGATGTCATCAGTGATGTCATCAGTGATGTCATTTGAGATGTCATCAGTGATGTCATGAGTGATGTCAGTGACCATGTCATGAGTGATGTAATATGTGACGTCATCAGTAGTGCATTGCGGGCGCGCGGGTTATAGTTAGCTGAACTAACTATAACGGGGGAATTTCAATGGTTTTTTACGAGTGAAATGTCCAGCTAACTATAACATGTGTGAAACCTTTGGTTTTTTCATTGATATATATATATATATATATATATACACGCATTATTTATGGATGTGGTATTTTTGTAACTCAAACCTAGCCATAAAGGTAGGGGTGCTGTTAAGGGTCAAAGGTTTGCATACAGTCCAACAGTGATTGGAGAGACAGCGGGGTTCTGGGTACAGAAGGATACTATTATTGCATCGAGATGTATTGTTCTTTAAAGCGCGTCTTTATCTATTTCCTGAATTAGAGCACGGCTGGAGCAGTCTGGATGGACACAAGGATGTTGCTCCAGATCCCGGGTGCATAGATGGAAAAGCCCTACAGCCTTGTTCTTTATTTTTTACACTTCTTTGTCTCCAGTCTGATGGTGTCTTGGCTTTCCGAGAACCACAAGAGATAGTGTGCGGGGTCCAGGTCACGATGACTTTATAAATGATACAGCTGGTTTTAAAGATGATGCAGGCCTGGACGAAGAGCATGTGAAGTTTCATCAGGATGGGGTGTGGGGTCTGTTTTTCTTAATTATGAGAAATCAAGCTCATGTTAGCATAAGTCACTTTTTGGGCTTTTTCCATTTTTTATGTAACATTGTGACATCACGTGATTACTGTTGCTGTTATTTTTCAATGTAATAAATAATTTGGGGCTTTATACTGTAACGACTTAGATTTTCCCGGTCTTATTGATTGTGATGTACCTAATCAAGGACAACATAACTGTCTCTGACCGAATATCATACTATGTACTGCTCGAATGTATTGTGCAATAAAATATTTCTTCTTGCTCGTTCCCCATTGGTGCATACCCTGTGAGCCATGTATTTTTGTAATAAATGTAATCTAATCCAATGTGCCTTGCACATGTGGGTTCGGAACCCATCCTCGTCGCCATTTGCCACGAAGTGTTCAGCACTTAAGAAGTTCAAGTCCCTCATTTCATCCACCTCCAGCCAACATTGTACACAGCCTCCAGGTTACCATTCCCTCTCCAGTTGTACCCTCTGGACTCCCACACTCAAAGAATTCCACCTCATGACATCTGATGACACTCTGGGGCCGATTCTGGGTCGGAAGGGCACCGAATGCGATCCGGCTGGAAAAACTACGTGCCGTACGCGTGTTTTCCGCCCGACTAGTACAGCTGTACGAGCGAGCAAGTACGATGCGAGCTACATGAAATTCACCGACCGACTCGTTTCCGGGTCCGAACTGCTCCATACGTCTTGGTCGGAAGCTAACCGTGGCGTGCAATGGAGGCGATTCACGACCGAGCCAGTACGATGCACGCATCGGACAGCTGCAAATCGTCCGGGTGGTTGCCTTTGGGTATCCGCGTCGGACCCCCTGTCACCCGCAGCCCTACGACTCGGACACAGGGGGAGACCCATGGGTCTCCCCAACACAGGCATGTACGGTGCGGATGGCACCGACGCATACTTACAGTAGGGGGTGCACTTGTCCGCGACGTACCCATTCAGTCAATGGGAGCCCATGTGCGCGTCGTACGACCGGTTCCCATTGACTTCGATGGGAGTCCGACCGAACCGAGTCCGACAGCATACGGCCGCATCGTACTCGCTCGGTCGGACTGCAGGACTCCGGCTCGGTCGGAAAACACTCCGGATCCGGCTTGGTCAGAGTGCTTTCTGACCCGGATCGGGATCGGCCCCTCTATAGTTAAAGAAATAGCAGGCTACGAAAAGTAGAGGTTACAACACAATCCTTTGTCTAGACTCCTATAAAAGGACATGCTTTTTCTCGGTTTCCCTTTCGTAGAAGGCAAATCAATGCTGAATTTCCAGTACAACTTTACAGAGTTCTTCTTGTACCTTATAACTTATATGCTTAGATTCTGAATTGTTAGATGGTCCAGTTTATGTATTCCTGTACCTATATTCTTTGAGCAAACATTTAAACTTTAGTCCTTGTCTATCATTCTTACTGAGGATGTTTACAGTTTCATTCTAATGTATGGGATTTAATTAAGTAGAGACGGGTCCATCGGGGAGCGCCAAAGTCCGGAGAGGGTCTGCACCACTCTGGTCGAAGCCACTGGCATGCATTGGACAAGTAAATGAGACACAGATTTGTGCACCAACAGAGGTGATTTGATCATAATTTTTCAGAGACTGAAAGAAATGTGAAGGATGCCCTTACGGGGGTGGGGGGCGGGTGAGGCAGTCTAGGTCGTCATGGAGCAGGGTGTACGATGACTTGAACAGCAGTTCTGAAGTCACTTTCAGGGAAGGATCATTCACTTTAGAAGACAGAGCTGGAACAAGGCTCCTAGAGGGTCAGGTTGAGGTTGAATCAAAGTGAGGTGGCACTGAGTGAACGATTATGTTCGAAGCCATCAGGTTTCATGTCATTGAGCAAGGTTGGACTATTTGTTGCTAACTGGTCTTGGCAAATATCATAAATTAACTCTTGATGGACTTGAGCTTCAGTGTAGCGGAAGGAGTGTTTGAGTCAGGGTTGGCGCTTGTATTTCTGACCAATGCTTCAGACTCAAGGTGGTTGTGATTACCATTCATTTCTTAAGGAACACAAAAAGCCCGCCTGCTCTGTTGAGTTTTTCGCATAGGGGGTGATCCTTCGACTCTACTATCAATCCTAAGAGCCCTAGTGTAGGAGCTGACACAACAAATCATTCCCCTATAAAATCTGGGTCTGACAACCTTGCTATGTCAGTAGAGCCTGAATTTTGATTAAAAAAAGACGCGTTCTGTTCTGTGGATGGGCGGGTTGGCTATGCAGAGAGCTTGAAATAAGATTCTTCTAGCCAGGGAGCACCAGTGCGAAGATTTGCTGGCAGGGATGATATTTTTATGTGCATTCAAGTTTAGCGTGCTGTCTTGCTGCAGCATTCAGAAGCCATTATAAAGTGTCTATTCGGGGTATCAGGAGAACTATAACAGCCTCTCTTGCATACGTGAGGTCTGATAACACTACAGCTTTAGATGCCAGAGCCCTGTGAGAGACTTCCAAGTGAGGGAAGATCCTGTGTCAGTTCCTTGAGATGAAGGATGCATTTTATTTACTTGGTTGACCTGTAGTTGGAGAGAGATTGGAGTTCATGTACACGGATGGGTTCTTTACTTGTGTAACGGTGTGTTGGGTGGTTTGATTTCCTTAGGTAATACCATGGTTGGGTTATATTTGAGCTATACTTCTCAAGTGAAGATTTCAGTTTTTGAGGAGCTGACCTTTTGGAGATTCTGTGGCATCAAAGTCTCTATTTCTTCAAGCACTGGCTATGGTTTAACGTGCCCTGGTCTTTTCTACCTTTAGGTAGCTGTGGTTAAGGTAGGCTTAGATGTAGCAAGTAAGATTTGAAAGTGTGAGTGATTTCTAGGAATGGCGAAAGGTAAACATTAGAAAGCTAGGGGGCGTTCATTGAGGCTTGGGCAGGCACTTAAACACTGTAAAAAAGGTAGTGCACTTAAAGGAGGAAGAGGGTTAATTTTGGCTCATTCTGCAATGTAGTTCTTAATTCAATTAAGAACTGTGCCTTGGATTTGAAGCACTAGCTGATGGTCAGTGGTGTTTTCTACAATATCCTTGAAATCCCTCCATTTTGTAATTAACACAGATGTGGTGCCTCTTCCAAGTGGAAATCAGTCTCTTTGTTCAAATTAATCATACATTTGTATAAAGGCTTCTCTTTTCAATGAGTTTCTCTTGGGATGTTCCATTGGCTGTAGTTTGCTAGGTCAGCTTCATAAAGCGGTTACTTCCTTTTCAAGGCTTAATGAAGAAGGTTTTAGTTTGTGAAAAAATGTTTGTCATTTCCAGGAGTGACTTAATGTTTGTTGCTGCCGCGAGTAACACAGGTGATGCTAGGCACATGTTTTTGAATAAGTGTAGGGCCCATTGGTCAACTGGAGATGGACCTGCTCAGTCCAGTGTTGTCACATCCAGAGAGTGTGTTGTCCATGCATAGTTTTGGTTGAGCTGTTTTTGAGGCGTGGAATGGAAGCACCACCTTTTGTTCTGGAATGAAAGTGAGACAGCAGGCTGTTAGCTCTTTCAATACAATGATCAGCCAGTAAACTTCAGAGCTTATGAGACTAGTTCTTATTAGTTGAGTTGCAGTTCTGGTTACGGAACTCCAAGATGATGTAGATGATTTTGATGAGCTCCACGGTTCGTTACAGATCGTCTGAGGTACACAGCAAACAGTGCGTTCTTTATCTGCCTTGATGGTGGCTTTGTACATTCATATTATCTGTGTAGATCTTTACATCACTCTAGTGTGTTTTTCTCCTGTCTGTTTACAATTCTAGCTATGTTTCCAGGTAATTTTACATTCAAGTTGAGCAAACCCATCTGCAGATGGTGTTGTCAGTTTCATGAGGCTTTGAGGGCAACCACTTTCTCAAAGTTCACAAAAAGCCATTGGTAGAACTTATTGACTGTCATCAGAGGGTCCAATAGTCAGTTAGCTGATAGCTCTTTCCAAAATGTGTCCAGGTTACGTTGTTCCATGGTAGGGCGAGTGTTCTGCAGTAGTAAGCTGGTGGGACAGGAGGTACATTGGTACGGTTGAGGTCAAAGTTGATGATGTGAGGATCATTTTAGGCATTTGGGATGTTTCCTGTTGCTGATGTTAGATTGTATCAAGGGCATGGCCTCCAGAGTGAGTTGATCCAGTGGCTAGCTGGTGGAGATCAATGGTTTCAAGGTTAGTGACGAGCGATATGGTATGACGAAGTTTCGACTTGACAAACCAGGCGTTGAGGTCACCCAAGATACATAGATTTTGATGATCAATGATAATTTGGAGATAGAATCCAGAAGGGAGTCTGGAACCGCTTGGTTATGAGGGGTGGGCAGTAAATGATCAGGAAAAAAGAGGATAGAAAGTTGGATTTTTTGGTTCAAACAGTGTTGTGTGCTCTTGGAGGAAGGTGGTTGATAAAATATT
The DNA here is from genome assembly GCF_964204655.1 of Triturus cristatus. NCBI lineage: Eukaryota > Metazoa > Chordata > Amphibia > Caudata > Salamandridae > Triturus > Triturus cristatus. The sequence continues at coordinate 1,172,795,523 of NC_140582.1, read as the reverse complement.
TTGTGAACTGCTGTTATTTCCCCCACTAGTTTTCATGATTTGGTGATTTTTGAATAGAGTAAGACATCCCTTAGGATGACATGATATTCACAAAGGCAAGTTTCAGTGATGAAGACAATGTCCATTTCAGAGTAAGATGGTAGACTCTATATGTGAAATGCTTTCTTGTCCTAGGATCTCACACTGAGTGCAGAGAAAGTGGGTCTGGCTCTGATCTGGATTGGGAACGCCGGTAATTCATCTGGGTAGTGAGGCTAAAGATGTCCCGTACCTGCTCAATTATTTAACTATGTTGGGAAAATAAATTCTAGTTGGTGTCCCTGAAGTTTTATATGACAATCTACATTCAGAATCAGGAATTTGAATTTACAACCAGAGTATCGGAATCTGGAGACAGGGAAGGAAATGGACCCTACCTTTGATGAAATTATTTATGTAAAAATAGTAAAAACCCCAGTACCGCCACAATGTGGCAAATGGCGTACAGTGTGTGCCAATTTGGAGATGGGAGGGTGCCTTGGACATGTTGAGGTGGCAACAGTAGAAATTTGAGAAGATAATGGCCACATTAACCACTTATCCCCTTAACAACTGGAAAATATTTCTTGAAGGTCAATGAAGATTATGTCATGGGAAATCATGAATTGAAATATCCCCTCACAATCTGTTGTAGTAGTTACATGTACTTCTATTTTTCCTGTACACAAGGGTTACTTAAGTGTTGAAATACTAATCCTTTTGCCATCTTATTTGTCGCTTTTATTCACTTCTCACTCATACTATTCATCCAATCCCAGAGTTACTAAACATTCACTCTAGAAAATCTGAGCTTGCATCAAAATACATCGACTGACGCAAGAGTACCTGTGTTGTGGTCACAAAGGCTAATTTTTGTGCAGCAAGGGACACCTTTCTGCACAAATACTATTCTTAGAGGCTACAGCACACATTCAAAGAGGAAATAACGTGGAAAAATATATTTCTCTTTCGTATGCCATTTTCGGGTAGGGCCAGCAATTTGGCACACACTCAGGTTGACAGCCTTTAGTAAATCTGGGTTTGCATCGAAATACAGGGAATGCCCATGCTCCACCCACATAACGCCTCCCCAATGTAGGGTAATACAATGCCTGTCCAGGCGTTGTGTTGCAGCACTTTTTTAGGTAGAATCCCATGCTCAGCCACACAAATTTTATTTTGAATGGCTTAGTAAATCCCGAAATACATTTGGCGTGGTGGTGACACCAAACAAATGGCATAACCATGATGCAAAATGTTTGTAAACCTGAGCCTCAGTTTTTATTCCACAGTGTTTCTAGTTATTTTTTTTCTTTGTCCATACTCTTTTTCATTTTCTCTACTAGCCCTGCATCTTTTCTCTTCGGTCTACTTTTAATAATATGACAGCTCATTCCACTTCAGACCCACTTACAAGTTCCAAGCTTATTTATGTTTTTATGTGTTGTACTGCCAGTAGTAAACAGTTGTACATCTGCAGTTATTTAAGCTTCATTAGGAAATTGTTTTTTTTTAGTTCCCTCACCCGTCACTCTGCATAGCCACAGATCTGTCACAGTTGTTAGAATCCTCCAAAAGAAGACATATTTTCTGCATTTGTCCATATTTAAAAATGAATGCAGCAGGAAATATATGGTTTTCTGTCTGTATTTAGCTGTAAAAATCAGTACAAATGAAAACCTGGGAGCCTTAATTATATAGTTTTTACCTGATTGCCATAAATGGCAATTTATGTCCTGCTATTAGGAAGAAAAGAATACTTTTATGCTGTTATGGAGAAGGGCATACCTGTAAATGTGCCCAGAGCTGAGACACAGGAAACCTTTGAGCATTTGCAACCTGCTGACCCTCTATAAGGAGTAGGAGCAGAGTCTTTGGGTGTTGTTGAAGAACTTGGAAGGCTTAAATTACAATTCAAAGAAGAGCCTCAAGTTGCTATGTTGAGTTACAAATTATGTTTAGGATATCAGTTTGTGAATGAGCCTCCTGAAAATTATGTGGCACGTTTGTGTGTACTTCCTACTAGTTGTGAATTTGGTTAAATTGCTGATAAGTACATTATAAATCAGATAGTTATGTACTGTTATATCAAGAAATTTCAGGAATGTAAGTTAGTCAATTATTATCTGGGGTGGCCTGTTGCCCACCTCAAGAAATATTCACACTAACTTGTCAGGGTGCACACCCCAGTCACTAAATTAACCTGAACTCAACCCTTGGTAGCCATGGGCTTATCTTACCACATTGTGTACAGTATGTATTCAAAACTAAAACAATAAGTCGAAACACCAACCAAAAAAATACCCAAACTGAATTAGAAGAATAGAGTAAAATGTAATAAACAAAATGACGTCAAACCAACAAAACTCCAATTTGGGGAGCTGGAGATGTGAATTTTTAATGTTTTAAGTAAAAACAGAGCCAAAAAGCACTATGCTCTAATGATAGTCCATGAAAGCGTTAAACCGAGACCTAGCGGCGATTCCAGGCCAACTACGATAAAGCACGAAAGGAATGTGCCAAGCGGGTTTGTCCCAGTCACAGATTTTACCTTCTGTCTTAGTCTTTTTTTTTATGGAGCTCAAATTCATCCAGGGGGGCAAGCCTGGAGCTATATCCAAAGAAGGTGCATAGATATAGGACACCTTTGCAGTGAAGCTCCTATTAGCCAGAAGGGCTAAAAAGTCAAAAAACTTTCCAGGGTTTCTGAAGCAGCTCCTCTGTGTCACTTCTAAGGCTCCCAGTAACTTAGGAACAGCACTTAGGGAGCAGGACTCATTTTTGCGGAGACCATGAGCAAGGTCCAGTCCAGGTCCAGTTGGAACTGGTGAAATATGTCCCATTCAGAAAAGAAGACCCCTTGCAGCTTGTGTCCCTGTAGGCACCCAGCTGACCCTTGGAGTCCACATCTTTGTCCTGGGTGCAAGAGGGAGCAGGTCCACTCCTTCAGAGCTCATTTCAGGTTAAATAAAGCAGGGTCCAACGCACCTCTGATCTGCAGGTCTAGAAAGTGTTCTGACGAGGGTTGCTTGGGGAGCAACATTTATGGTTGGGGGCTGTGTGACACCTGTACACTCTCTAACAAATGTGGTAAAAGTTCCTAGGGCAACCCTGCCCACTTTGCAGCAGTTCATGTTTGTCATACTGCATACAATCCTGTAGTCCCCCTCACTCTGAAAATCTAAGCTGGGGAAACCTTTCCTCCCTTGTGCTGAGCTCTTGTGTCCACCCGAAGGTGTGGCTAGGGAAATGAGCAGTCCCCTCCCTTGTGTCCACTGCAAACCAGTTTGGGGTTTAGCTTCCCTCCCACACTGGGTTTCGTGCCAGCCTGGCTAGGGCACAAAGGACTGTGTTCTTCAAGTCTCACGTTACATTTACCTGTGAAAATGCTGGCCCCCTTACAACTTATTGAATTTCCTGGGTCCACCCTACCTGGTCTTCCTGCAAGGGTACGAAAAACACCTCCCAAGTCCCAGCCATTGCTCCTGCTCTGGGAGCAGTTTTCACACCTCAATAAGGCCACACGCTGACTGGACAACTGCTGAGTGCTAATGCAAATTAGTATTCAGGCAGGGAAAATTTAACTTTCTAAGTCACTGGAGAAACAAGCCAACTTTGATTTGGGGTGTTTCACAGTTAAATATCAGGCACCCAACCTTGTGGGCAACAAACTGTACATAGTGGTAACTTTATAGAAGGCTTTCCCAACCTGTCAAAAAGGGGTATTTTCACAGGGTTTGACAGCAGCTGTTAGGCTTCTCCAGGCAGGCTACACATGGTAAGTCTGCAGCCATGTTTTACAGGCCACTATTTCCATTGCGCAATAGGTGCTGCAGTCCACAGGCGTCATTTTAGTTCCAGGCTGTGGGTGCATTTTTTACACCCTACACTTGGGACTTAAAAACAAGTTAAATATGTCAGTCAAGGGCAAGCCAATTTACCATGTTTAAATGGGAAGCACAGGCACATTACTCCTGTTTAACAGGGGTAACTGGGCATAAGGGCATATCATCAAGGACCGGCGATAATTATCGCTAAGCGCACTTAGCGCTAGGATAATTATCGCTGGGTAACGTGGAACTTTATCGCTGAGATAGCGTGCTATTAGCAACGCTTATGTCAAAAGCAATAAAATTCCAAGCGCTAACTGCCAAATGTGAGATTATAGCTGGAAATCCAGCGATAATCTCACAAAGTTTGGCGATAGCTTGATGATAGGGCAAGGCATACTTAGCCATGATATCCACCTTACATAGGATATCATGGCTAGGTCAGTCTTGAAGCAGGTGTAAGGAAAGTAGCGATAACAGAGGTTATCGCTACTTTGCTTGTCGCTCTGCAGGTTAGCGTGCCCATTGATAATTGGAGAAATGTCGCTTAGCGACATTTCTCCAGTTATGTCAGGGCAGGAACGCCCACTTTGCATCTCATTAGAGATGCAAAGCTGGGTGTTCAGTAAACAGGCGCTAATGCAAGGATTCACGCTATAGCGTGACCTTGCTGATAAGGCGATAAAATTATCGATGCTTTTCGTCCGAAAACGGATGCAAAAGCGGTGATAATTTTATATCGCCTCCTTGCTGATATGCTCCTAAGTCCACCAAAAACATAGTCTACAAAAAGGTGAAACACCTGGGGTGATCAAGAAGAAACAGCGCATTTCCGACAAGGAACAACAACTAAAACATTGGAATCCCACATTAACAGAAACCATTAAAACCGCCACCGGGATTTAAAGCTTCACCATGTTATTTAAACTAAATACGTGTAGTCAAAGATACTCCAAATGATGTGGCCTTAATCAGAAGTAAGGAAAAAATTAAAGTCAACAGGATGAAAGAACAGAATTCTTTTAAGGGAAGACGCAACAGATATAATGCAAACCTCATGTTAATAAGACATGTCCGGCTTTTAATAAGAAGTGTTCTAAACATGGTAAGGCTGGTAAATAATTTTCAGTATACAGTATGCAGGTCTCTTTATAAACTCTGCATTAGAAGAAAATAATGAGACTGTAAATGTGGGTGCTAACAGTTTAGAAAGTTTATGCTGCCAACAACATTGGAGTTGGAAGTATAGTTTCAGACCATGTAAACCACCCATGTGTAAAAGTGTTATTGAGGGAGTACCCATGGTTACAGTTATTGACTCAGGTTCACCTTTCTCCCTAATTTCAAATTTGAAGCAGAGCTTAAATCTGTTCATGTCAAAGTATATGGTTATGGAGAAAAAAATACATTGCAACGTTGGGTTACTTTGATATATCTATCTCATTTCTAAATGCGGTTCAATATTTGAAAGACAATTTTTGACATTTGTTTTTACCATTGTACTCAACATAGAGTTACTACATACAGCTCTTTTCAATTGTTGTAAAGTAGGAGTACTGGTAGAGAGTTAATTCCCACATGGGTTAGAAGAGATTTACTTTAATTGGACTTGAAAAGTGGCATTAGAAATGTTCAGGACAATTCTAATAAGGATGATTTTGCCCCAAAAAAGAATAATGATAAAAATTTTGCTGTGGGAGATATTTAAAAGATGAAGTTACCGTTCACTGGATTGTCCACATTTTCCAAGACATTTAAGATTGCCATATTAATCAAGACCTCTTCTAAGCTCACAAATTGTCCTGGGGGTTACAAAGATTAGTAAACACTTTTACTCCACATGACAGTACTGTTGATGTGCTCAATGAAATTAATGGTAATGTCTGTGTAATATCCTTACATTCATAAGTTTCTTTTATGTTGTTCATATTGCAGTCATGTTGCTTATGCTTGAAAGTGCACCATGGTGATAGAACCTGGTGTAGTGATGCCTCTACTGTTAATGGTCAGTTGCACCTGACATCTCTTGCTGGATGGATGGGATCACTTTACTGGAATAAACTTAATCTTTACTTTCACCATTTGGAGTCTCCTCATCATCCATTTACTTGAATTTTACACTGGCGACGAGTTGCGGCTTCTGCCCGCGCATCAGCATCGTGATCTCAACAACAGAACATTATTTTGGGATTTTTTTTCCCCCACTAAAGACTTATGGACCTTCCAAACTGGTACTCTCAACCTTCTGTAAGTACCTGACTTTTACTTTAAATTTGAGCTCCCCACACATGTATCTTATTCAATATCTTTTGGATTAAAAGACCTCTGTGTGAGCTCCAACATTGGAGCAACCGCCGCACATCTCACCTCATTTTAAAGTTTGTATTCCTGTGAGGTTGGGAGATTTCGGTGCGGGCTCTTCATCACTTAATTTTTAGCTAAGAAGACAATTCATGGACATTCATATTGTAGATTGTCATCTTGCACGCTTAATATGTTGCTTCATAGATCACCATAATTTCTAGAAAATTCTTCATGAACAAGCTTGCTAAAGGAGTAAAGCTCATCAAAGCCGACATAAGTCCTACTGGATATGGAGGTGAGCCCATAAAATTGCTAGGGTACTTCACTGGATTGATAGAATACAAATGTAGGCTTACCACGGGGAAGATATAAGTTTCACATAAAGGGGACAGCATCCTCAGTTGGTTTCATCAGAAAGATCTTGGGATGATGTTAGACCCCAAGAGCGATCCCCCCATTTTATTAAGAGAAGATTTTCCAGTTAACGATGTATTAGTTCAAAATGGAGAAAGTGATTTTACCACACTTTTGAAGAGAAGGTTTCCTAACGTCTTTAAAGATGAATTAGGGTCTTTGAGAGGCTATGCCCACAACATAAGATTAATTCCTGGAGCAGTTCCCATAGCTGGCAAAGTACGGAAATTTGCGTCTTTGTATTGATTTAAGAGAATTGAATAAAAAGGCAATTATTGATAAATATCCTTTACCAAAAATATCTGACATGTAAATGCTTTTACATAGGGCAAGTGTTTTTTCTACTGTGGACTTAAAATCTGCTTATCACCAGATCAAATTGGAAGATGAGTCCAAAGACCTTACAGCATTCATCACGCCCTTTGGAACCTACAGATTTGTTGGGCTTCCATTTGGACTGGTGTCTGCAGCATCTGTATTCCATAGAGCTTTGGAAAGGGTTTTGAAAGGCGTAATGGGTGTAAAATGTTATCTAGATGATGTGCTTTTATACGGGAGGAATGAGGAAGAACATGACAAGATACTCAGAGAAGTTTTCAAGAAATTTCAGGAATACAATCTTACTGTGAGGATTGACAAATGTAAATTCAAAAGGTCATCAATTGATTACCTTGGAATCACAATTTCAGGTCAACGTGTGCAACCCAAGGCTGAACTTGTAAGTGCCATTCAGAGTCTAGCTTCTCCATCCAATAAGGAGCAATTGATTAAGTTTCTTGGAATGGCGCAATATTATAGCAAATTCATAAAGAAATTTGCTGGAATGTGTGTGAATATGCGGAAATATTTGTGTAAGGGTGTCAATTTTATTTGGTCAAATGATTGTGAAAAAGAATTTCTTGCTGTTAAGAGCATACTTGAGAAAACTCCAAAGTTAAAAAGTTTTGATCCAACCAAAAGAACTGTACTCATTACCGATGCCAGCATGAAAGGTTTGGGCGGTTTTTACAACAAAATGATGGTAATTCAGAGAATGTCATTCTGTTCCTATCGCGAAGTCTCAGAGGTGCAGAATTATGTTACTCTGTAATAGAAAGAGAAGCACTAGCTGTACACTGGGTGATAAAGAAACTCAAGAACTTGCTCTGGGGTGTGAAATTTGATGTAAGGACAGATCACAAACCACTATGTCAGGTTTTTAACAAAAAAGGTATAGATGCCATCTCAGGAAGGATTTCCAAATGGGTTGTAGCTCTTCAAGGTTATAACTTTAAGGTTGAGTACTTACCAGGTGCGAGGAACAGTGTTGCTGACACTTTGTCGAGATTGGTTGTACATAGTAATGATAAGGATGAACTAGAGGAGGATTATATTAATGAATGGGTTTGCACCATTGAGGCTGGTGGAATGAAAGAAAGTAGATGGCGAGATGAATGTGCTAAAGATAAAGTTTTTGTTGAGTTAATATCCCTTCTTAAAAATGGTTGGGAAAAGAAAGTCAAGGGCGAGTGTGATAAGTATTGGCTGGTGAGGGATGAGTTAGCTGAAAGTCAAGGACTTATTTTTAGAGGTACTAGGTTAGTTCCACCCACCTCACTGCGTGAAGAACTTCTTGTTATAGCACATGAGGGTCACCTTGGAATGTGCAAGACTAAGGAGAGGTTAAGACTTAATTATTGGTGGCCAGGAATGGACATACAAGTTGAACAACTTGTGAGAGATTGCATACCTTGTTGCATGAGTGAAAAGTGTCAGAAACCAAGGGTCTAACCCATGGCAATCAGAGAAAAAACGAAGCATCCATGGGAAGAGTTGTCCTTTGATATTTTAGGACCCATTCGTGGAAATGGTAGTGAGTGTTATGTCTTTGTCTTGGTTGATTTATATTCCAGGTGGCCAGAAGTGAGGATCACTAAGTCCATTGATACTCTGCATATGATTGAATTTCTTAAGGAGATTTTGGGGAGAGAAGGATTACCTGCTGTTATATTGACCGATAATGGTACGCAATTGGTCTCATCTGATATGGAGGATTTCTTGTTGAAGTGTTTCATTAAACACAAGAAGTGTGCATTATATCACCCAGAAAGCAATGGAATGGTGGAACGCTTTAACCGTGTTCTAAGAGAGACCATTGACTTAGCTAAACATCATAGTTTGGATTGGAAAAAGGAGGTCATTAGAAAGGTTGAAATTTACAGAGTTACTCCTCATGCCATAACTGGTCGGACTCCTTTTGAGCTGCTGAAAGGAAGAAGTGCCAATACTTTGGTTGCTCCCTTTTGGGTCAATGACATTCAATGCAAGAAAGGTTCGGTGAGTTCTAATGATGATTGGAAACTCAAAGAGTGACAAAATTAAAGCACAGAAAATGTATTATGATCAAAGAAAAGCTGTGAAAATCACAAAAGTCAATGTTGGTGACTTAGTTATGATTAGAGCTCCTATTGGTAGGAAAGGATCTGACTTGTTTCAGAAGCCTCATAGAGTTATCAAAGTGTTCACTAATGCTATCAAGACTGAAGATTCCCGTGTTTGGAATCTGAACAGAGTGGTAATTTTTAATAACAGTAAATTAAATGTCAACATTGATAAACCATCTCCAGTTAGTTCCAGAGTCAGTCCTGATGTGGATTGCGGAATGGAAAGCCATTCAAGGGATAAAAGGACCTCCAGGTTACCAGCGAGGTTTGATGATTTTCAGATGTAATGATGTTTTTTTTTCTCTTTGCTCTTTTTTTTCTTGTTGTTTTTTTTTAATATAAATATATTTTCTCTGTTCTGTATATAGGGGAAAGGTGCATAATATCCTTAAATTCATAAGTTTCTTTTATGTTGTTCATATTGCAGTCATGTTGTTATGCTTGAAAGTGCACCATGGTGATAGAACCTGGTGTAGTGATGCCTCTGCTTTTAATGGTCAGTTGCACCTGACATCTCTTGCTGGATGGATGGGATCACTTTACTGGAATAAACTTAATCTTTACTTTCACCATTTGGAGTCTCCTCATCATCCATTTACTTGAATTCTACAGTCACTTTTCACAGAGAAATGAAAAGTAGTCCTTTTTATACCAGACGTGTAAAAATTAGTTTCTCTAATCGCTAAATAGAATAAGCAAAAACAACGATTCAGTGGAGATCAGTTCTCAAGATTAAAATATGGGAGGTAATGAAGTAGTAATTAATGATTACTCTCTATTAGCTTTACATGATTCTCATAAAGTTTAAGGAGATTTGGAATATCAGAAAGGTCTCACAACCAGCAGTACCTCTATGGAACATGTATCAGTTCTCTAAAAGAGAACATAAGAAGCCAAAAATATGTGGATTGCATTTTGGACTAAGTTTATTTAACTTTTAAATTGTTTTGGTTTGAAGGTGCAAGAAGTGTAGTAATTAAATGTGCTTTAATTTTTCTTGTTTGCAGGGTTACTTTTATGTTTGTATATTTTTACAATTGCTGTTAGGGTTATCTTTTTGATTCTTTATCCACTCCTTTTACTATTCATTTAGGGCCATACGTACGAGCACATTTACCCATAGACACAAAATGGGTAAAACCCTTTAATACATCTGGCCCTTAGTTTTTGTTCCCCAGTGTTTCTAGTTCTTTGTTCCCTTTGTCCATCATCTGTTTCTTTTCCTCTACTGTCCATGCATCTTTTCTCTTTTGTTTTCTTTTGATATGACTGCTCGCTCTACCAGTAAGAGCCACTTGCATGTTCCAAGCTATGTTTATTTTTATGTACTGGGTTGGCTGTTTACTGATCTATGTCTGCCAAGCAACCCGGCTACCTAGCCACTGGGGGGCATTTGGCTAATGAACACCCTTTGCTACCTGTCAATTCATCTGCTTTGCCTGAACAATTCACATTTCTGCTTACTTAGACGTAAAGGGCATTTGAGGTTTGCGACATTTGTTTTCTTAGAAGTGTAAGTTGTAAAGATATTATGTTGGTACCAATATGATGATCATCCTTGAAATTAATTATTAAATTTCATCTATTACAATGCTTACATCTAGATCGGTTTATATGAGTGTAAAAAGACAGGAGGTATCTCATGTTTGCCAACGCAGGTCCGAGCCAGGCCAAATATTTAGGATAAGCACATGAGATCAATTCACTCTTCACAAATTTAAGCTGGAATCCTTTATATATTCCACACATTCTTTGGAATTCCGCTTTAGTGAAACCAAAATTGAAAAGCTGGGGCATTAGAGTTCTGATTTAGAGCTTGGCTGATGAGCACTCCATCACACCGGACCGATATTCCGTCCACCTTATTACAAGTGAATTTGGATATACCTCAAACTCTAAATCAGGCCATTAGACTTTAGAAGCAGGAATCCAGGGCTTTAGTAGTGGTGTTATTAGTTTATCTGCTACTTGATCCGTTCCATTGTGTGCCAAAAGTTGGCATCACCTGTAGGCAGCTTAGTTTGCAGTGCTGAACTCTTGTATTCCAATCACAGGAGTCGGGCTCAGAGTACTGTTGGCCAATATTCCCACCTCATGATAGACCTGTGGTTAAAAACCACAATGACATCTTTTTGGCCATCTCTATTGGAATCAAGAGACCGCTTGAATTGTATTTCTCACCGCAATGAGCTAATTTTAGGAGGCATGTAGTATTTGTAATATAAGAACGCTACAGAACGTATGCAACTACTATTATATGTCTGACTTCAAGCAGTTGAAACGCTGCTCTTGCCGATGAAATATTATGGACAGAACTTTTGGAACTTGTAATTAACAAGTTGTTACTCTGACACCAAGTATATTCCCTCCCACCCGTTTCTTCAGACTCCTGATAATATTACTGTACATCCACCATAACTTTGTTTTTAACTGGATATCAAAGTAGTTTTGTGTTTTATATTTCACCTCTTCAAAGAATACATGTGGATTTTGTCCAGAAATAATAGCAACCACTCAAAATAAATTCCCACTTGAAGAAAGAATAAGGGCCATTCAATGTCAAACACTGGAATTGAAAGACGACCCCAATGAAAGGAGTATGAAATAAGCAGTGAATTATAGGTTTCAGAATGAATGATTGTGGTGTGTATGTGTAAATTGTGCCCTTAGCCAGAAAAGAAGTGACACTCTCTGCTCATAAGCTGTCCAGAGGGGCAAAGAATGTTTTTAATAAAATTGCTGATAAATGAAAATGCAGATGGCCAGGAAGTAGAGAGTTTTAGTTAATTCCTTCCCTTTTCATATGCAATCTATCTTCAGGCCAACCAAGTCTAAGAGCTTGGCCCATTGCAGTTGCTTAGGCAGAACATGTTTCACTGCTTAGTCCACACAATTTATTATGTGACAGTGTTACATTAGCAAAGGGAATTTATACACTACTGCCAACCCTGGACACGTTCAGCAGCCACTTTCCTCCCCCTCATTTTGGCACAATGTATGTACTTTCAACATGGAAAAATATACTCTACCTCAACAACACAGCTAAATAGTTCTTTATCCAAAGCAATGGATAATTTTCTAAACCTTTTTTATGGGTATATCACTCTTCACCCTATTGAAAACTGCGTACATAGTTCATTAGTTGCACTTTCTCTAATAAAGCATGTGGTCCCAATGTCCATCATCTTAACCCTCCTTTATATAATTCTAAAACTTGACAGCCAACCAGACAGTGTAGGATGCTGAAGTTAACTACTTTTTTCTGCATTATTCATTCAGTAAAACTGTGAAGCAATGACATACATTGTATAGGACGCAGCGTGCAAGGAGTTGCACCTCAGAAGCCAGTTGCATGTAGCAATTTCCAACATATTGGAGGGCATTAACAGCTGTAATTTGACATAACACTTTCTTGTAGGCCCTCTCATTTGATGTAGTCTATAAGTGGCCTGGGAATTTAACAGTTCTTAACACCCAGCTTAGAGAGCAGTATTACTTTAATAAATAGTACAATTATTTATATGTTTTTAGGTGTTCATCAACTTTCACTACCCGCTCAAGAATGACCTGCTCTTGAAACTGCTTGGATGGCATTCCAAGATACTGGACTACGATATGTTCTAGGAAAAATGCTTTGTTCTCACACCTAAGCCAAATGTGGATGTGCAGGCACAACCTCGAGAAAATCATGAGGAGAACCATTTGAAAGTGGGACCAACCATACCAGTCATGCAAGTGTGTTAACGAAGATCACGTGTTTGACAGTGCTGAACGCTTCAGATAAACTAAGTAGGCTTTGGATCGATGAAACAGAATCTCACACTGAGAAGTGACCTGGGTATAAAACTGCATGGCAGAGGATGGCTCTTTCCATTTAAGAGAACACAATTTATAATGTTGCAGGGATTCTGTAAAATCACAGAACCATGCTTGGGACCATAGAACCTTAGTAGGCAGGGACTGAGTTATCCTAACACCTTAGTACCCACGAGCCTCAGACTGACTAGCAATAGTGTCTCACTTGCCCTCCTACTCACTCACAGAGGAACAAGTGATTTGATACACAACACTCTTGACCCTTTCAGGAACTATGGTGACAGAATACACCCTTTCACTCTCACAATCGTACTTGTCCACAGCGAGAAAAGTTTAATATATTTATTTTAACTATCGTGCTCTAGTATGCAGTATACGAGCCATATTAAGTAAGACGCTGCCTGACACAAATGCGGTCAGCATTATAAGTAATCCATAAATCATAAAGGGAGCTGTCATTGACAGGGTAAGCTAAACCCCCACCCCTTCTACAGAAGCAAAGTGATTATATATCAAAAGATCTCTGGGTGTTTGCAGCGGACCCCGTACCCTAGTATTCACGGATGAAGGTTATACATCTTAGGTGTAGTCGTAATCTCGTCTGCCTGTTTGCATGTCTGTGCATACTTATATGACAAAGAGTACGTGTTCCCAAACAGCAGTTGCATTTGTATGTTTTGTCTATGTGCTAGAGCCTGACCAAAACAGAATAACAAGGGGCATTGTTGTTTGATCTTATCTATTGTGTTTAGACTAAATCCCAGGAAATGACAGGACGAAAAACAACAGCAGGTTCCGTGTGAAAGTACAGAGTGGCACAAAGCAAAATACGTGTGCATAGTAACGTGTGCAAAGCAAAGCAAGGACTGCAGCGTGCTCATGCTAACATAGGAAAAACGGCAATAGGCCTGCACAGGACACATGACAATAACAGAAGATTTGTCAACTGACAAGCAAAAATAACTGGTTTAAAATAAGTAATTTCAATCATTAATACTGCACAGTGGATTATTGACAACAATACTGCTGAAGGCTTTATATTCACTCCCTAAAAGCCAAAGGCCTGGTAGGACAGAGTTGGCGAGTGTTTAAGGAATATCATATAGTAAATTACAATTCACGTAATGATCACATTAGCATCTGTCTGCATCTGAATGTGCTCCTTGCGGACTGCTTAATTTCATATTGTAGAACGCTGAAAAACAAAGCACTTAAGCAATTCTCAATGGAAAAATGTTGATGTTGTTGAAGCATGAGTATCCTAACAATCGGAAACTATTATTCTGAGACACCAAGAGTCAGAGCTGATATCAAGCACCAGGCCTAGGCAATGATATTGGGCCTCAGAGAAAATATGACTTCTTGCTTTATCAAAACAAGCAAATACCTGGTCACTAATTAAGCATTATTTCCTTATGCTCCAGACATAAGGGCTCAGGGTTCAAAGAGCATTGTCTATTGTTAATTGCCTCTCTAATTATGAGCTATGAGGTAAAGGCACATATGAGAAAGAGTGAATGAACAAAATATCAAGAAAAAAAATAGAGTGTTGCCAAAATATCCTGATAAGAATATTGAGGACAAGAATATTGTGAAGGTAAGTTTCTGTGGCTTTTTCTATGTTTAACTCCACATATATGTACCCTGACTCTATATATATATATAATCTATATATAGATATAGATATCTATATATAGATACCGATGCCAAGTTTGCACCAAAAGCCAAGTCACTCACAGGCGGGTGCTTTTGCGTGGTGGTGCCCCACGTTTCTTCATAAAAACACTTCCCAACTTCGTCCTCGTCCTGTAACAAAGTCAAGCACTCCCGGGGGGGTTGTATCAGCTCTTTTTAATCAGCAAATAAACAAAAAACAGACGCGTTTCGGAGATTCCTTCGTCAGTGTTAAGTATATCTATCCATCTCTCTCTCTCTCTCTCTCGCTCACATATTTATATACATATTAAAAAACAAACATCTTTTGAGTCAAATAAAGATGGAATCGGCACTCCGTACGTTTTTTCACTACGGTTTATTTCATCTTGAGTGACACAATCATCTCGCATTTCGGCTGCTGCCAGACGCAGCCTTGTTCACGATATATACAGGGCTGGCTCTAGGGAGGTGCGATCGGTGCCACCGCACCGGGTGTTGACTTGGGGTGGGGGGCGCCCTGTTTGCAAATATATTATGTCTTGAAAACCCCCTGCAGCTGCGTTCCTGGACTCCAGCAATTTTCAGACATCAATAAAAATATCAAGATAACTCCACTGATCAATATTCTTCCTTGTGAGAGACAGAGTTTTGTCTAGTTGAAGGTTCACTCCTCCTAAGGTAGCTCAGAGGGTTAATATGCCTGCTGCTACGAACGTGTGCATGCAAATCACAAAGTGTATATAGTGTTAATAGGTCAATGGGTTACTGCTTTTGTCAGATAGATCTTTTTGTTACCTACAGTTTATAAGTTAAAATCCTAATATAGAACGTTGAGCTCTTAACTGTCATCAAAGAGCTTCATGCAACTGCAAGGTGTATATTAGACCTACATGTTTTTTTGCCCAGTCTTCACTAATCTTGCAAAAAGGGTTCATTAGGGTAGAAATGAATTATTATTATTAAAGAGAACCCCTAACAATTACTGTTATGTTTTAAATTCGGAGTGTGTGCTTTCCAAAAGAAAGGACTCAAACTATATTGCCTACCAGTATGGATGACGTGTGACTCCTACATCTTGTAATCTTCTGTCTTATGTAACATTTCCTATACACTGATTTACACATGTGATTGTCTCTGTTAACTGTGTGTATGATGTAAAGTGCTCTGACACCTCACACTGGTATGAGTGGCGCTATAAAACTAAATGAATCTGAGAGACTAGTTATGGAGACTTGAGGGGCACTGTTAAAGGGTAGTAGTGAGGGAATCTGTGGCAGCGGTGGTCATTGGGGCTGCCAACATTGTCGCACAGGGCGCCACCAGTGCTAAAACCGGCCCTGGAGATGTATATATATATATATATATATATATATATATACACACACATACAGGGACATCAGACAGTTGGAGATTAAGTAGAATAATTAGCAATTTACGGGTTCCATGCATAATTTTATAATTCATTTGAAGAAGGACTAACACCAATTTGTAAGGATCTAAAGGTTGTCAGATGAACATAGTCCCATGTTTTCTAGTTTGGTCTCAGGAGTCAGTGATTTATGTAATTGTTACTGTTCTGTGCTTGTTGGAGAGGGCCTTGGATGTTATGTGTCAATGCATAGTTACAGTCTTCATGGAAGTGCTAAAACTAGTGATTGTTAACACTGACTCCAAAGAAGATAAATAAGTTTGACGGGAATGCAATACTAATGTTAAAACTAATGCAAAATACTGAAGATAATATAGATGATCAGATCTGAGTGTGTGATTAAAAACATGACCTAAAAAAGCAGACTTGTTGAGTATTCGTGATCCGTACTTTCAATGCAACAAAGAGGTATACAGTTCCTCTACATGCAGGTGGTAACCTAGGCACCCAGAAAGGAGGAGAAATCCTCTTTTTGGAACTAAAGCCCTCACACACCCAGCAAGCTAAGTGTCATGCTTCATCATTTGAGCTTGCTCCTCATCGGCTCGGCGCTGCAATACCCGACGGGCACCCATAAAGGGGCTCTTTTACGGAGATCTTTTGTTCCTAGAGGCGCTCTACTCCCTGATGGTCGACATGTTTCACGGGTTTTGGCGTGAAACATGTCGACCATTAGGGAATAGAGCGCCTCTTGACCTTTGTGAGCTTGATAGTCACCTCTCCCCATTATCATTTTTAATCAAGTAGAGATCCACCTAGAATAAAATTGCTCTTAGGATTCCCCACTTGTTTTAAGTCTCACCTTTATAGTACATCTACACGCACACTAAAGCCCTCACACAAACATCACCCATACGGCAGGAACAAAAGATCTCCGAAAAAGAGCCCCTTTATGGGTGCCCGTCGGGTATTTCAGCGCCGACCCGACGAGAAGCAAGCTCAAATGATTAAGCATGACACCTAGCTTGCTGGGTGTGTGAGGGCTTTAGTTCCGAAAGGAGGATTTCTCCTCCTTTCTGGTCGCCTGGGTTACCACCTGCATGTAGAGGAACTGCGTACCTCTTTGTTGCATATAACTTTGATGGGGCTAGTACGCTGGACCTCTTAAAAAAGCCCTCTGTCCCTCTTTTCTAGTAACATCCGCACTGTCAAACCAGGAGACGTGGGGCCTGATTGGAGTACCCTGCTCACCCAACTCTTGGTTCGCCTGCTTCATTAAGGGTGAACAGTAAGGTTTCTGTCAACAGAGCCCTGATTGGCTCTGTCGATGGAAAACTTCCTCCGATGGCCTGACGTAATAGGAGGTCAGTAATGAAAAGGAAAGGACCTGGCTTGGCAGTTCAGTCTGGACAGTGCCTATTGGCGCAGGAACAACGCTGTTTTGCATATAGCTGATTCTATTCTGAGTTGGCATGGTGAGTCACCATGCTACCACCTCAGTGGACTCGGATACAGCCCTGAATAGTTTTTACCGGCTGAGATTATTCCGTACATCACTTTTTTGTATGCTTCATTAAAATGTCCTGAATGCCACAGGTATGCCTAGATGTGGACCCCTGCTGACTGTGTGTAGAGAATATGCTAAGCTGACATCATGGAATGTATGATGTTAGTCTGATAGGGAATGTTGAGAAATGAACTGAAGAGGCTGTTGAACTGGGAGCTCAGCTGGGATGTCGCAGATGAATAAAATACTTTGAATGAAGACTAATCTACCTGTCATCAAATCTTTACATTGGAGATGAGGATGGGATACGAACCCACGCGTGCAGGGGACAGTTTGTGCGACATTTCCACCCCTGGATGAACTAGACCTGCGTGTGAAAGCTAACGGCAAGTGTCCATTATTGATTCGATCAATTAAACTAATTAGCCTTGAAATCAACTAAACTAATTAACCTTGGGATGAACTTGTGAGGAACTGCTGAAAATTAAGATTTGCTCCGACTATTAACCTCTACCGTTAGACCGATAAACTACACTAAACGTTGTATATCGTTAAAGTATAATGGACACCGTAATCGGCATGTTATGCATAATTGAAGAAGAAGTGAAAGTTATATTCAATTATTAGAGTTTTATTCAATAAATTGTTAACTTTGAGGCACACCGGCGCGAGCATCGTCACGCGTGACCTCAACCGCCATCCCCATCAAAGGCTTACTCGCGCTAGCAAGGAGGCACGTGTCTCTGAAGACGCGATTCAGCTCCTGATCACACGCTAGCGATCACTGTGCGATCTCTGGGCACGTCACAGTGAGCACGCGATTAGGCTAGTGATCACAGTATAGCGATCACCATGCGATCTCTGGACGCATGATCTTTAAAGTACAGTGCTAGAAGAATAGGAAAATACAGACGCGCGAGCATGGTTTTATAACCGGCTCTCAGTGCGCGATCTTAGATTTTGAAGAGAAGGCAATACTGTGACTGCCACTTCCTGTGCCAAACTGTGCAGCGCTTTAACATCAGCGAGAGAAGACCCCAACAAGACACACAGACCAATTTAGAATTAAAATTGAACTTTGAGCTCACCATTGACTCTTGAAAAGCACCCTCCTCCCAGAGTTGTGGTAATAGAGGATTGACAATCACATTGAATAACAGAAAGGAAAGGAGGACTACGTTTGCACGTGAACATGTCAATGGAAGAAAAAAAAGACTATAAATACAGATGAACACACTGCATAAAAGTATCTATTTGGTTCATTATTTTATTTTATTATGTTAAATTATTATTTTAGTCTGTTATATTAAATTATTATTTTAGTTTATTATTTTAGTTAGTTGTTTTAGTTTGTTATATATACATTTCTTTCAGAGATGGGTGATCAAAGTATGGCCTCACCTCCGCCATTCTTGGCTTCTCCCGGTGACCCGCCTGTGCCATGGAAACAATGGAAAAAATTGTTTCTCACTTATATATTAGCTATAGGTGGAGATCGTTATGGTCCACTTAGACGTCAAGCTATCCTTCTACACCACTTGGGTATTGAAGGAAGAAGGATTTATGAGGATTTGCCCGAGTTATCGTTAGGAATGGGAGATGGACAACCAAACAATGTTTTCGTAATGTCTATGCAAATGTTAGACATACAATTCACCCCTAAGACGAATTTGGTATTAGAGCGACACAAGTTTTTTTCTAGAGTGCAGACGAAGACATAGCGTCTTATGTAGCTACATTGAGGGGGTTGGCCTTATCCTGTCATTTCGAAGAGCTAACAGATTCTCTTATAAGGGATCAAATTGTACGTTGCACCAATGACAAGAGAATCAAAGAAAAGCTACTAACGAAAGATCCTAACTTAGAAGAGACCATAAAAATTGCTAAGGGAATGGAACATACTGCTATATGGAAAAAAGAATTAGACAATACCAGTTCAGAAAAGAAAAGTAGCGTTGTTGCGGAAGTACAGGCTTCTCAACCAGAAAAAAAAGAGAAGAGTGTTGATACTAAAAAAATGTTAGATGATAGGAAAAAAATGGAATTAGGAACGAGACAGAAAAATTGGAGAGAAATAAAATGCTTCAGATGTGGTGCCCCAGGACATCTGGCTTCAAGTACAATGTGTGCAGCTAGAACTGCTCTGTGCAGAAGGTGTGGAATGAGAGGACATCTTGCCAAGATGTGCAAAACCAAAATGGAGAATCGAGACACAAAGAGAATTCAACTAGTAGATCAAGAAGTGGATGACATTTGTGTAAATGTTCAAGAAATTACTTTAACTGTGGAGGGAGAACAAGAAAATTTCAATGGAAATGGAATGATTGTAGTCAAGCCATCAGATGTAAAATTAGAGAGCACTCATAAATTAGAGAAACCGCATCGTGATGTTTCCTTTGATGGATCCCCTGTAAGAGTGTTAGTAGATTCTGGAAGTTTATTCACTCTTATTTCCAGAGAGACTTTTATGAAATTCAGTGATTCTTCGTTGCTGAAACCTGATATTAAGGCTGTGGGATATGCTAGAAGGAAAATAGAAATTTTGGGACTGAAATGGACAACAATACATTTTTAAAATAGAAAGGTTTTTGGAAGATCTTCTTGGTTGGCGCCATCAATATGACTTGGGGATAATTATCAATCCTTCTGCTAAAGAACCAATAATGCTAACTGAGGAGAACAAAGTAGAAGTTTCACCAGAAGATCACGATGCACTAATGAAGAAGTTTCCTAATGTGTTTTCAGATAAGTTGGGCTTGTTGAAAGGATTTTCACATAAAATTATTTTGAAACAAGGTATAAAGCCAGTAGTACACAAAGTGAGAAACGTACCTAATATGATGAAACAAGCCTTGAAGGAAGAACTAGACAAATTATTGGAACAACAAATCATCGAACCAATAGAGGCCTCAGAATGGTTGGCCCCCATTGTCGTGGCACCTAAGGGAGATGGAAAAATCCGCTTGTGTATTGACTTGCGCGATTTAAATAAATGCATCTGGGTAGACAGACAACCATTACCAAATATTTCAGAAATGTTAACTATGGAGGGTAAGGGAGTTGTGTTCAGTGTTTTGGACATGTCATCGGCCTATCATCAGGTGAACTTACACGATGAATCACGTCATCTGACATCTTTTTTTGCTCCATTAGGTGCTTTTCGTTATAAAAGAATGCCTTTTGGACTAGCATCAGCCTCTGTTATTTTTCAAAGGTTGATAAAGAACATTTTCGGTGACTTAAAAAATGTATTATGTTTCCATGATGATGTGCTCGTTGTAGGAAATAGTAACCACAGTCACGACAAGCTATTTGAAGAAGTCATGTTCAGATTAGAGAAATATGGTTTAACTGTGAAGAAAGAAAAGTGCCAAATTAGGAAAGAGGAGGTTACTTATTTAGGGCACACTATTAATGCTAAGGGAATTAGTCCAAAAAAAGGTATTGTGACAGCTGCAGAAAATGCACGTAGACCTGATTCCAAGGATGAACTGAAATCGTTCCTGGGGTTGGCAGAATATGGTTCTAAATATGTAAAGAATTTTACAGAGATTGTTGAACCTCTAAGGAGACTGATGAAAAAAGGGGCAGAGTATGATTGGACAAGTGAATGTGAGAGTTCCTTTATCAATATAAAGAAATCCATAGTGAGTGCCCCTACCTTGGGTCATTTTGATGTGACAAAGAGAACATACATTACCACCGATGCTAGCAATGTTGGAATTGGAGCTGTTCTTACTCAAGTTCATGATGGGGTTGAGAGTGTCATTGGGTTTGCATCAAGAAGGTTACAAGGTGCTGAAACTTCCTATTCTGTGATTGAAAGGGAGGCTCTTGCTTGTTGTTGGGGAATTAACCATTTCAGGTTTTATGTGTGGGGAATACCCTTTAGATTAAGAACAGATCATAAACCATTGACATATATTTTTAGAGGTGGACGAGGCTTAGAAGGGAATGTTACGCCTCGTATTACAGGGTGGTTGTTAGGTGTGTTTGAATACAATTTTGAGATTGAATTCGTCAAGGGGAGCAATAATGTTGTAGCTGACTACTTGTCAAGGATGCCTGAGGAAGTCGTTTCTGAGATCGACTATAGTGAGGTGTTGTCAATTGAAGGGGAACTATCTATTGTTGCTAGTGAGTGGACAATTGCTAAAGAAGGCGATAACATCATGAAAGAAGTTGAGGAGAAGATCGTGCATGGATGGGATGATAGGGATGCTCAAAGAATGGACATATGTGAATATTTCAAGGTCAAAGATGAGTTAAGCATAGTTGGAGGTAAACTCAAGAGGAGGAGTCAAGTTGTTCCTCCCGTTGGTATTCGTTCTAGAATTCTTGATATTATTCATGAAGGTCATCTAGGACGTAGTGCCATGAAGAGGAGAGTAAGAGAGGTGTTTTGGTGGCCGGGGGTGGATCGTAGTGTTGAGGAAAAAGTGAAAAATTGTGTGGCATGTGCCAATAATGATAAGTCTAAAGTAATTAGACAGCCCCCATTAGAAATGTCAAGCTTTCCTAGTAAACCTTGGGAAAAGCTAGCGATTGATTTTTTGGGACCTGTGGTGAAATTAGGAACTGCGAACAAATATATTATTGTACTAGAAGACTACCATTCTAAATGGTTCGTAGTCAAAGTTGTGCCAGAAGTAAACACGTCTGTAGTTATTGATTTTCTGGAGGAGACTTTCATGGATGAAGGTTTACCGAAGACCATTGTTTGTGATAACGGAGTACAATTTGGGTCTAAAGAAATGGTGTCTTATTTGACCGAATTAGGCATTGTGCATGAAAGAGTTGCTCTTTTTCGTCCACAAGCCAATGGTCTGGTGGAAAGAGTGAATCGCTTGATTATGGAAAATATACAACTGTCATTGACAAATCAGTTGTCGTGGAAAAAGGAGTTAAGGAGATTGATGTGGTCACATAGGATTACTCCCTATTCTGTAACTGGTATTGCACATTTTGTTTCCCTCAAGGGAAGGGTCCCAAATTCCAAGGAGTTTCCAGTGTGGTTGAAAGATGATGGGGAAGTTATTGTGGATCGTGAGGAAATAAAGAGAAAAGTGATGAAGTCATATGGTAAGAATGTTTCGTACTACAATAAAAGGATGGGTGTGAAAACATCTTAGCTGGTGCCGGGAGACTGGATTGTGGTGCGAAGGAAAGGTTTTGTGCATAAAGGTGAAAGTAAATATTCTGACCCTTGTAAGGTCAAAGAAGTTAAACGTAATGTGGTAGTTCTGGTTAATAGAACTACTAGAAGTGTGGGTGATGTGTGTAAAATTAGGAGATAATTTTAGAATCTTATGGTACAGTGTTTGTACAGTGGTTTTGTATTCTTCTAGATTTTGTTATAATATAGTTAACATAGGAATTATTACAAGAGCTCAAATTTTGTTTGATGTAAGGGGGGAGATGTGTAGAGAATATGCTAAGCTGACATCATGGAATGTATGATGTCAGTCTGATAGGGAATGTTGAGAAATGAGCTCAAGAGGCTGTTGAACTGAGAGCTCAGCTGGGATGTCGCAGATGAATAAAAGACTTTGAATGAAGACTAATCTACCTGTCATCAAATCTTTACACTGTGCCACTGAAACCAAGCTGTATATGGCTGAAGAGGCCCAATTAGGCTGAAATTGGTCTTGGGTCGGTCAAGTTCCGATCAGACAAGACCATGCTTGGCAGTTCGAGCAGGACTGTTCCTACTGGTACTAGGTTGCATATGGCTGGTTCTAATGTGAGGTGGCATAGTGGGCAAAAAGCAATAAACTGAGATGTGGGAAGTAAGTAATTACCTGTGGCTGAGATTAATTCAAGCATTCCTTCCATCACTCATTTTTTGTAGACCACTGATCTCTGTAATAGGCAAGACTTTCTCCCAGATCTATTGAGTTTGTTTTTAGAGCATAAACAAAGTGCTCCAAGGATTTCTCCCCTTCAGGCAATCTTTAACTAGAAGCCCCTTAAGCTCCTTAACAGACTGAGCCAGAGCAGCTCTCAGTATTGCACAGTAACCCATAAATGCTGCCTTCAGCAAAGAGATTTGACTCCAAAGATTAAACTCCAAGTTCACTTGTATTTGTGGTGTGGAGTTTGGTAACAGGAACAGCAGTATATATGAGGCATTCAGCAACATTCATCCAACTGTCTAATTTACTGTGAAAGGCACTACCCAAAGCACAGGTGAGAGGACGGGACTGGAGAATTTGTTAAGCAGATTATATTTAGTACAAGATCCTCAGCTTTCAGTGTGCCTAGCAGTGCCCATGTTCATCCCACTATATCTATGGGTACTTATAGCTTTTTCCTCTCTCAATATAGCCTTATAGCCCACCGTAGCAGGCTATACCAGCTATTAAAGGCCCTCTCCCTTGTTAACTATAACAAGGGAGCAGGCCAATAATAGCGGGTATAGCCCAGCTACAAAGGGCTATAAGGCTATTTGAAAACTCTGCCACTAGAGGGAAGAATATTCTAACAAATAAAACAAAGGCCTCTCAGAGCCCGAGGGGGTTTAACCCGTTGTGTGCTTATGACGAGCCCAGCTCGTCATGAGGCACAGTGGAGCTGTGCTCATGACGAACTGGGCTTGTCATAACGGTGTGATTGATTCCCCGCCTGTGCGGGAGAATCAATTAGTGGGCGGAGTCGTGACGAGCTCAGTTCGTCATGAGCACAGCTCCACTGTGCCTCATGACGAGCTGGGCTCGTCACGAGCACAGCGCTGCCGCCGCCGCGCCGCGGGGGAATTACCCCCATGGCGAAGAGGTTAAATCCCCTCTGGCTCCGAGAGGCCTTTGTGAAAACAACATTGGAATGTTGCTTTAAGGGCCTTTACCGGCCATAGAGCATGGAGCACTACATTGTCTTCAATGGAGTGCTCCACATTCCAATGTCCTACTACAAATTAGAATGTTTGGGGCTCTATTTTCTTCAATGGAGTGCTCCGGTCTGGTAAAAGCCCGGGGCTCCAACATTCCAGTGTTTGTCGTTCACAGCTGTTGCTGTGAACAAAGGCCTCATAGACCCTGAGGGGATTTTAAATCCCCTTGGGCTCGCTGAGGTCTTTGTTTTATTTTTTAGAACATTCTGCCCTCTAGTGTT
Organism: Triturus cristatus; assembly: GCF_964204655.1. Classification (NCBI taxonomy): domain Eukaryota; kingdom Metazoa; phylum Chordata; class Amphibia; order Caudata; family Salamandridae; genus Triturus; species Triturus cristatus. The sequence goes on along the minus strand of NC_140582.1, from coordinate 1,172,771,076 downwards.
GGAATGTTCTACTAGCCTTGTAACCCTTCTGCCTCAGGCTATCCAGATTGCTAAAGTTCCTCTCCTTGGTTACAGGAGCTCAGAGCTTTAATAACCGGTAAAGCCCTCGCCAGTGGGCTATAAGGCTATAGTACAGACTTTCAAAGACCTAATTAATTAACACTTAACAGCCCAGGTAATTCAAAGTTTCAGTTACTAGCTTACAGTATTATGTTCTCACTTCTGTTATGTCTCCATACTTCATGGTTGGACAGGCCTATAGGGCAATCAGGCAGTCCCCGATGGGCTGGTCAGACAGATCAGTGTGTGGTCCGTTTTATAGGAGTTTTTGGGACAGTTTATGGCTAGGTGGGCCAGGTTTTACTGTTGATTTTCTTATTATTACCACAAGCATTGCCCGCAGCAAACAAATATGCATACAGTCTCCTGTACCTTGCAAAATACCAATACAGCGTGTGTTTACAAGTTCAACACTGGCCTGATTTGCAAATGTGGGTCACTTTTTTTTAGCTATTTGGTTCACAAATGGGGCAATTTTTAGGTCTCGCCTACGCAGCACGCATGCGCTGCATAGGAGGAGACCTTTAGTAATCGATTCCCTTTTTCTGCCATTGCTTTCAATGGCAACGCGTGCACGTTTGGCGATTCCCTTGCGGGAGCGAGCTTTGAAACCATATGTTTGTATTTAACAGATAGTTCCTGCTCGCTCCCGCAAGGGAAAAAGGCGCAGGCTCCCTCCTCTCTACCCTCCCCCTGCTGCCTCCTCCTCTCCTCGTCTTTTTTTTTACTATCAGCGCGAGGCGCGCGTGCTTGTTGGTATTTGTGTGCATCTACTGTGTGAATGTCTTGTTTGCGCATTACATGGGTTTTCTGTGTGTATGTGCGAGGTGCCTATTGTACTAAGCGTGCTTTTTGTGAATTTCACATAAGAATGCCGTGTTTGTACATTGCGCTTCCGAGTGTGTGCAGGTGTGAGTGTTGAATGCGATTGATCACGTGATGAGCACTGGGTGTGGATCTGTTCGGGGATGTTTGTGCGTGCCATTGAAGTGGTGTGGATCTGTTGTCTATGGTGTGTGTATTGGACCTTGCTTGTGCCTTTGGTGTTCGTGCACTAAGTGGAAAGTGCTTTTTTGTGTGTTTGTGAGTGCGTTTTGTGTGCATTCATGAGGGTGTGTGTGTTTAAGTGTCTCCGTGTATGTTGTTTGTTTGTATGATTTATGTTGGCGTGTTTCGGGTGTCAAGGCTGCACATAACATGCGAGTGGGGTGCATTTCATATTAGCGACAGCGAGAGCCATGTTAGCCTCGAAAAGGAGCATAGTGTGAAATTCACATACACTCCCTGTATTTTCCTGTAGCATGCTGCTCGTCCTCTGAGCGCCACTTGTGCTGCTAACTTTGGGCTGCCCTAAGCGGGCTAGTCTCCTTTGAGGAATGCGAGCCTCCAGTGGGGCTGGGGAGGGGTGGAGCTTCGGCACTGTGGTGGGAGGTGGGGGGCCTTTTGAACTGGCAGGAGCTCTAAGCACAAGTATTGGCAAAGCCAACAGGCCGCACCTTCTTGTCCGGCTTTCTTTGTTAGTGTTTTTTGCTGATAAAATGCAGCGTCAGGAAAAAAAAAAGCATTGGCATTGCCAATAAGTCTCGCCTTTGGGACCTTATAAGTGTTTAGTTATCCAGCACAATAACCTTGGTGCAACAACATCAAGTGTTGCATGGCTAAACACTTATGAGGTCCCAAAGGCGAGACCTGTTGGCTATGCCACTTCTTGTTATTTTAGTGCCCGTGCCTATTTTATGTCCCAGTCCAAGGAATGTCATCTGCATTTACCTTGTGGTGACGTGTCAAATGTTTACCTTTTATAACATTAGCTGGGCTTGCTCTACCACTGTAATCTGGAAGTTCATTTGAGCGGGCTCTGCTTGCTGTAATGAATGTTGAATGTAGTCTTTCTTATCTGAACCTTTGTGTACCCACTTGCACATGTCTTTCTTGTCAAATAACTTCATAAAAACTCATTTACTTATCTATCTGCGATGCACATTGATTTCAAAGAAATGTATCAAGTTAATCAATTTAAAATACACACAGAAAAAAATTATTTCATTGTTAAAGATGGTATCTGTTCAGCCCAAACCACTGTTTGCAGGTATTGTTCTCTGTCATGGAAATAACCTTCAATTCATTGCTGCTACTTTGGGTCATAGGTTTCTGCTACTTTGTTAACTTGACATTGTAATTTTTGTGTGTTGTTTAAAGGATTGCATATAATATGTTGCATGAAGCATATTAAATCATGTTTATTAAGCACCCTAGTAATGACCATATCCAGTTTATTAATTATGTACATTTTTCTGACTTCAAATCAATTGTGCGTGGGGCCAGACATCATACCACCTTTCTGATATTTCTACTAAGCAATGGTGTAATTTCCCAAGGCATTCCCAGGACATTTGATCGGGACCAGCACTTAATTTGTGCCTGTGTTTGCATGTGCACCTGCACTTAATTCTTAACACCAGCACTTATTTATGGCAGCTCAACACTATTTGTGAGCAGAGCACATCAATGTAACAATTAAATATACATTAAAAAATATCATTCTAGTGTGTCAAGACCATTGGGTCTTGTGGACCTGTCCAAACAGTCACATTTGTAGGTGTGATGTTTACAGGGGAGCATTTACAGCCATGCCAGGTCCAGTTGGTAGTTGCATGGGACTTTTAGGAAACATCTTGGGCCCTGGCACATAGTTATTTATTTATTTATTTTACAAATGAAGCACTCATCAGGGCGCATATTTACCTTTTAGTGTCCTCAGGCACCCACATGGAAGTTTTGTCAAAGGTGCCTACATGTTCTGTGGCACTTCCCCAGAAGGGATGCCCACCTTGACATTAGTAAACTGGTATTGACTCCAGTGGCGGCTGGCATTTACGGGGAGGGTAAGTGCACAAATAATATGTTTAAAAAGCACTTACCAAACTCGAACACGACATCCCATGCTCCGGACCTGTCCTTTCACAGAAACTGGAACTGGATGCTGCAACTCCGTTGACCAATCCTGGTGCTGCTCTCAGCATGACAGCAGCACCCTGATTAGAGGGAGCGGCCTGACTCAGCGCTCCCCAGCGCACTTGAAGCCTGCACTTGCTCTAACCCAGCTGTCTTTATACAACTGGGTTAGAGCGGTTTAAAGTGCGCATGTGTGGCTGGCCGTGGCAAGATGGCCGGACAAAAAGACACGCACACTTTAAACAGTGCGCAGACAGCCCAACCCCCTCCCTACTCCTGACACTCAGCAGGCCCACCCTGTCCTTACGCTCTGTGCGGGACGGGTGGTGATAAATTACCGTTCTATTTTTCATCTCTGGGGCACGTGGGGCTTTTAAGTGGGGCGATGCTCCTGCACTCCAAAGGACGAGCCGAGCCGCCCCTGGATTACTTTTTGTTCTTCGTATGTGGCTTCAAAGTCCTGGGCAATGGGTACCGTAGGATTTCACAGGGGTTGACCGTCTCTTTAAGATCTCTCTGCCACACTGCACAGCTCCTCAGCTGCAGTTATGGCGACTAGCAGAGGGCTGACGTCATCAGTGCGGGCTGCTGCAACATGGCGGCATTCGTCAATGTTAGTGATCTGCTACCTACAAATTACTATATTTGTGCTGCAATATTTTGCGACTTACGTGTGCATTATTTCATCGCACCATTTCAGAATTTGTGATTTGCAAATATCTATGACTCGCTACATTTGCAAAGCAAATGGTTGGTTCTCATAGTACATGTGACTTACGATGTCCTTATGAGATGTAGAGGACAACTCATGTATATATACATACGTCAAGACAGGTGTCTCCATGGTGGTGGAGCGCCGCAACCTTGGTTCTAGTTCCACGTTTGGTATTTAACCAAAAATAGTGACGTTATGGCCAGCCCACGTTGTGTGTCTGCAATTTAAAAAAATGTGTAGGGTAAAATAAAAAAAGTGTGCGTTCCCAATTACATACGTGCGCACCCTTTTGCTTGGTTTGCACTATCTCAAACTCAGAAAAATCTATTTTTAATATGTTAATCCATCTAAAGGTTAGATGCATTGAATAACACAAATAAATATGTCTAGAACTAATGTTGATGCACCGACCTTTAGAGAGAGAACACTTTGGAAACACTGACTTCTTTTCACCCTTAAATTAACAGTGGTTTGACAAGGGAGGAAATGGCTCATTCCGCTCGTTCCTACGGTTCAGGGATGCAAATCCTGCCACAAACGTCGAGGCACGAGGCCCGCAGGCCCATGTACCGAAGGCTGAGGCCGACTGTGCCCTGGTGAAAAGGCTTAAACAAATATTTCTGCCACGTTTCTCTGGACTCCTGCACGCTGGTACCTCATTATATTTCAGTTATTTTAGAACCTGGGCAGGACATTCAGCACTTACCTCATGAGCAGACACCTCAGGCAGGCTTTGACTGGGCACTGAACCGGAAATCAGGTCCCTTTGCCGACTTTCTGCACGGTTACACCCTTTGTCCGTGGAGTCTGTTGAATGGCACAGTTGTGAACAGTGTCTTTTTGTTCCAGTATGAGAGCATGCATGTGCGATTGCCAATTTTTCAATATGTAGAGATGGTTATTTGGATTTCTCTGGGCGGAGAGACAAAAATGGCACACATTTAAAGAGTCAGTTTAGTGTGGAAATGACACGTGAGACAGGTTAACTTGGCTGGGTGAATGCAAAATGTCATAAGAAACAAGTGGTGGTTGGTGAACATTTAAACTGGCAGAGCCTAAATAGGCATGAGGGAAGGTACTTTAGTCAAACATACGAAAGGGGATGGGAGAAAAGCTTGGATTAAGTATAACCTCTGGCAATTGCTCAGAATAGCGTCCCGTGCTACCATGGCCTTATAACTCCCGCAATAGCGTGCTATACCGGCCCTTAAAGGCCCGCTCCAGCATTAAAGGCCTGAGCCGAAGGCTGGTATAGCCCGGTACGGAGCGCTATAAAGCTATTAGAACATTCCATCCCTAGAGGGCAGAATGCTCTAATTACTAAAACAAAGGCTTCGCAGAGCCTGAGGGGTTTTAAATCCCCTTGGACTCCATAAGGCCTTTGTTCACAGCAACAGCTGTGAAAGGAAAGCATTGGAATGTTGATCCTCTGGGCTTCTACCGGCCATTAGAAGCCTGGAGCACTCCATTGTCTTCAACGGTGCTCCCAACATTCCAACGTTCTACTTCAGGTTAGAACCAGCCATTTGGAAATCAGTCTTGGTCCTTCTCCAATAGGAACTGTCCAGGCTGAACTGCCACACTCGGTCCAATCCGAACCGGAACACAAGTAAACTCAAGACCTGTTTCAGCCTTATTCGGCCTCTTTAATTGGGTGTAGCTTGGGTCCAGTTGGTCCAGATAAGTACCTGGGACCAGTCAAAACATCTCAGAATGTCCCTATTACAGCCTGGATGAAACTCTGGATCACCACATATGTAACACGCCCTTCTCAGAAGAGGGAAAAAAACAATACTGTTCCAATACTTTTAGCACATGTGTAATGTCTAAATTGAGGCCCAAAGAAAATTAGATCTCAAACAAAAATGATCTACTAAACGCTCATGGTAGCAAAACTGAGGGCAGTCGGGAGGAAGAAGCTGTGACTGGTCAGATGTCACATGATGCTCGTCTCGTGAGAGAGATCCACTGATTTCAACTACCACACTAAAGAAACAAGACGTGAAGCCACTGAAGAAAGATCACTTGGCTGCACCAGCTGAGTGTAGAAGGAGAAGATGGGCGCAGGGAGAGCACACACACCCTGGACAGAGCATGGACTCTGCTGGACATCTAGAAGATGGAAGAGTGCACTCACATATTAAAACGTGGGAAGGTCGGTAAGATTGTTCATGTTAAGAAAATCTTAGAATTTGATGCTTGAAACAGGAGACAGAGGGATTTAGAATAAGGAAATATATTTCTTTTCAAGTGCTCTATGTGATGCAGATGTTGACAACATCAGCTTCAAAGACTGAGGAAAAAATGAACAATATCAAATATTCATGCAATTTTGTAACCACATACCTCTAATACAGTACACATAATTGGCTTTTTCTGGCTACAAAGAAATGGACAAGATCACCTTCAAAAACAACAAATTTCTGCCATCACAAGGCCTAACATTTGGAGTTGGTGCGCAATCAGAAGAAAAACTGACATGCCCAAGAGAAAACTGTTGGGTGGGCATGCCAGTGGAAGTGGGAACCACCAATTATCACTTCATACCGACAGGGGGACTAGTTGCGGAACCTAATTGCTGTGGCACTGGATTTTGTTTGGGCATCAGCAGTAAAGACAAGAGGCAATTCATTGCACAGATGAAATAGACGTTCAGGATCTCAAGTTATCAGCAAGAATTTAAGGAGTAGTGTCTGACAAAAAAACTGACTAGTGACTGCCCTGTGAGCTACATGTGGGTGGATCAAGTACTCTTCAAGTGGAAGGTAAAACTATGACTTGTCTAATACTTGAACTAGTTTCTTTGGGTTAATGCTTTGCAATGGAGTAAGGAACTTTTCGTGGGACAGGATTATGCAATGTGAGATTCCTACCTACAGGTTTGGTTACCTGCTTTGGAACGGAAGTTGAAGGGTATGAACTTTATCCTGAAATCAATGCATTCGATTGCTATTCTTGCCCAGTTGCGGTATGGCAGTAGAGTAACAGCAATTAAAAAAGTCTTCTGTTAGGAGAGAAAAGTTGCAAGTGCCTACACTAGGAGTTTCAAACTGCAAAATACAGACTACTTCTTATTTCTCTTTTCCACAGAAGACTAGGAATCGTTTTAAGATAGGATTGTCAAACTTTTCTTAATTAAAATTAAGCAGAAAACCTGATTCACACAATATCGAGTACAATATTATTGCCAAATTAATTAAATAATCATTAATAAAACACTTATAAACCACATTTCACATAAAACTATTACTTTAAATTAACCCAAAACTTGTTACACACATGTTCAGTTTAAATAAAAATATATTATATCAACAAAATATTTATCATTCACCTCAAAAATTTGCAAACCAAAACTACATACAATAAAAAAATGAAAAAAAATTACAATCATCATCCTTATCAGTGTACTGCTCCCTTCCTTGCGCATCTCTGCCTGGTAGCTGCTTCCCCCCAGCTCCCTGCTGCTGACCATCTGACCCTCGGGTCAGTGGTTCAGGGCCCTCCTCCACCCATAGGTACCCACCCGCGCCTCATCCCTGGTGGTCTAGTGGTAGAGCATCTCTGCTCTGCTGCTGGACTGCCCTCTGTCTCTCTTTTCCTACCTTTTCCATAGATTCCTTTCTGTCCTTTTCACCCTTTTTGTACTTTTTCCTTTTTTTCTCCGTTTGCTTTTTTTGACGCTTTTTGCCCACTTGCCCCCCCTCCAGTGCCACAGTCCCACTGCCCACGTTTCCAGCCTCCCAGTTGTCCAGCAACCGCACACTACTTAATGGCGGCTGCTGTGTGGCCGTGTCACTGGCAAGCCTGTCAGCACCCGTCCACGCCTGGATTGTGCCCAGCACCACGGACCCTGATTCTCGGGCCTTCCACTGACACAACGCCAGCACCATCCTGACCCTCAACACTGGATGCCATGCCACCTTCCACCTCGCGCCACCGAAGAACACCCAAGGACCTTTCTCCTGCCGAAACTGCAGCTGCACCCTCGCCCACCTCCACACTCCAGCTCGTCCCGCCGCCCAGCCAACCAACAGCACACCCGACCGGCTCAGCTGCCTCCTCCTCAACATGCGCTCCCTCCACAAACACACCACAGAAATCTGGGACCTCCTCGATTCAGTCTCTCCCAACATCACCTTCCTCACGGAAACCTGGACAAACCCCAGCTCTGGCCCGGACAGCACCAACCACATCCCTGATGACTACAAAATCACCCACAAGGACCACATCACTGACTGGGGGAGGCATCACCATCATCCACAAAAACACCCACCGACCTTACCACACACTAGAATGACCCAAAACAACCAAGGAACACCTCCACTTCCAGATCCAGACCAAAACCAACACCACCCTCCACAGCTCCCTAGTCTACAGACCTGCTGGCCCCCGCCCGCCCTTCACTGACACCATCATCGACCAGGTTCTCGCATCCACCGATTACATCCTGCTCGAGGACCTCAACTTTCACCTGGACAACCCCAATGACCAGAACATCGCATCTCTTCTGGAGAGCCTCGCCAACGTAGGACTCAAGCACCCTCCTACCCACACCGTAGGACACACGCTCGACCCCATCTTTTCTGCCAGCAAAAACATCACCTACAGCCTCACCTACAAACTCTTCTTGACCGACCACCACTGCATGCACTTTGCCTTCACCAAACCCACTGTACACCACCACTCTCATCAGACCCCACCATAGCTGGAACAAGTTCTCAGGAGAACATCTCACCACCTCCCTCAGCATTACCAAACCGCCGAATTCGGCCAACGCTATACCTCAGCATGCAGCCTCCACTGATGAATCTCCAACTGCTTTGACACTCTGGCACCCCTCAAGAAAGCACCCATTAAGCAACAATCCAAGAAAGCCAGCTGGTTCATTCCCACTATCCACGAGTCCAGACACACCTGTAGACCACTCGAGAAGAGATGGAGGATCAACAAAACACCGGAAGCCCACACAACCTTCAAAGCCATTGTCACCGTACACCACCTCCTCCTCAAAACCACAAAGAAAACGGCCCTCCAAGACAGAATCAACAACAACGCACACAACAGCAAAGAACTCTTCGCCATTGTCAAGGAGTTTCCCAGGCCTAACAGCGAGACCACAGACATCCCAGACTCCCAAGACCTCTGCAACAAACTCAGCACCTTCTTCCACCATAAGATCAGGCAGATCTATGACAGCTTAGACACCCAAGACGCTCCCACCACTCCTGCCACCACCACACCCAACCACGTCACACTCCAACAGATCCTGCTCAAATGGACCCCGCTCACCATAGACGACACACTCAAGACCATGAAGAGCATCCACTCCAGAGCCCCCTTGGACCCATGCCCGCACCACATCTTCCACAGAGCAGCCACCTCCTTCGCTCCGAGCTACGCCACACCTTGAACTGCTACATTGAGACCGCCACCTTCCACAATGACTGGAGATCAATCTCCTGCTGAAGAAGCCATCCGCTGACCCAGCAGACCTCAAGAACTTCAGACCCATCTTCCTGCTCCCCTTCCCAGCCAAGGTCATCGAGAAGGCCATCAACGCCCAACTCTTCAAGTTCATCTAATTGAACCACGTCCTATACTTCTCCCAATCTGGCTTCCAGAGTTATCAGCAAGAATTTAAGGAGTAGGGTCTGACAAACGAACTGACTAGTGGCTGCTCTGTGAGCTACATGTGGGTAGATCAAGTACTCTTCAGGTGGAAGGTAAAACTATGACTTGTCCAATAGTTGAACTAGTTCAATGGGGTTAATGTTTTGCAATGAGGTAAGGAACATTTTGTTGGACAGGATTATGTAATGTGACAATCTTAACTACAGGTGTTATTGTTACCAGCTTTGAGAGTGAAAGTCGAAGGGTATGAACTTTATACTGAAATCAATTGATTCATTTGCTATTCTTGCCCAGTTGCAGTACCGCAGTAGGGTAAGGACAATGAAAAAGGTCTTCTGTTAGGAATAAAAATGTTGCAAGTGCCTAAACTAAGAGTTTAAAACTGCAAAATACAGATTACATTCTTATTTTGCTTTTCCACAAAAGACTCAAAATCATTTTAATATAAGATTGTCAACATTTTCTTATTGAAAACTAAGCAGAATACCAGTGCATTGTGTTAATTAAGCAACAGCAATACCACTTTACAACAGTATTTTGTTATGTACATTTAGCACCCATTTAACATCATAGTAGGCTGGATCAGAAGCCAGCCAACATGGAACAGTGACATAATATCAATCTAACAAATATCGAAACACAAAAATATCGGAAATTAAATATCAATAACGAAAATATCGACTCTGTATACTTAACTATAAAAACCACAAATATCAAGATCACAAATATCTTTATTAAAAATATCGATTTTTTCATATATCGAAAACATAATTATTGGAAACAAAAATATAGTTACCCTTAAATAAACATTTAACATATAAAAATATTGATCCACACAATATCGGGAACAATATTATTGCCAAATTAATTAAATAATCATTAATAAAACACTAATAAAATTCTTTTCACATAGAACAATTGCTTTAAATGAACCCAACATTTATTACTCACATATTTAATTTAAATAAAAATATATCAACAAAATATGTATTATTCACTCCAAAAATGAACAAATCTAAACTAAATACAATAAAGACCCCCCAAAAATTACCATCAACAACTAACAAGTAGACACAAATGTAACAATTACTAAATATATAAAAATACATTACTACCAAAAAAATGTTTTTAAATGTAAAACATGCGATCAAACACACTACAATACATTACATACCACTGAACACTTACAAATGATATTATATACAACGATATTTTTTACAATATTAAAAACACACAAAAAACGATATTTTTACCTTTGAGATTCCTGTTGATATTGTTGATGTCCCGATGTTTTTGACACAATACCCCCAAAACATATTTTGCCAACAGTCATTGGTAACATTAACCCTTCCATGGGCATAGTCAACAAGGATGGGCTAGTATAGAGACTCGCTTTGACCTGCCAAAGATCCTGGAAAGTTAATTTATGTTGGTGAGATTACCTGGTTTGCTTTCAGCAGTCAAAGAAAATCAAAAATGTATATCCTAAAATCCAAACTTCTGTATTTGATGCAAAGCAGGTAACACACATGAATTACCGTAAACATAAGTAGAGCATTAGCACAGGAGAAAATAAGAAAGACAAATAGAAAATATCAAGCAACTTATTTATTGATGAAAAGAGTCAGCATCGAAAGTTCTGATAACTTGTTAGAAATATACACAATCAAGTCATATTCACACCTCCAACGTTGGGTTATACTGTTCATGTTATACAAATACTTTCTTTCTTTTTTTCTTTCTTATATAAACTCCAATATACACATATAGCTAAGTGATGTATTGATACATGTTGAGTAAACAACTTGCATGGGACAGATTAAAGATAAAATTAATAAACATATTTAAAAAAAAGTCATATTCATACCTCTCCTTAGATCAGCTAGACTGAGAGCATCCTTCGTAGAACTGGGGAGTAGGGTTCTTTGGCAAAGTGCTCTGCTGACCTAGTATTCCCTGGAACTGTAGAGTTCGCTCCTATACAGCAAAACGGTGGGCTTTTCTCTACTCTTTCTAGGAAATGTTGCATGAAGCAATGGGAAAATAGTGTACTGTTTGCACATGTCATAAGGCTCAGTCACAGGTTTTCAAATAATGTTACTGAATGAAAACATCTGCAAACATTATTAATTTTAACTTATAATCATATCAAGTCTAGAACAACCAAAAGTCATCAGGACTTCAACAAGCACTTGCACAAAATGAATGCATTAGTATTTAAGCACTTTCTGGTACCATGCTATAGTGCAGGAATCACAAGTCATGGGTCATGAATGATGTGAAATAATCATAAATTGTGCTAAATCATGACAAGCTTTTGAGGTTCTGTCTTGAAGGAAACTGACTCTACAGTCAAATTCAATTTGTCCAAAGACCCTCAATTATATAACACTAGTACACACTGACATTCTTGCCCATTATGGTTTACCAATTAGCAAATAATGACATGTTAATGGCTGCCAAGCATGCAATAGTGCCTAAATGGAGTATAGGTTCTGTTCCAAAGCAGACTACCACAATAGGTTTTGTGACTAGTTAGCCTTGAACAAGATCAAACATTATCTCCAGTATGCATATGTTATGTTTTAATTTCTTTGACTCACACTCATCACACATATGCTTTTTTTTTATAGAGCTTACAACTTCTTTAAGATTGTAAGCCTTTTGGGTTGTAAGCCCTTTGGGTCACTGACAAATCTTAAAAGGATATTGAGGGAGAACTATTGTGATGTGAAGAATATCATTGTACTCAACAACAAACATAAGAATATTGATTTGTTCACGTTTTTGAAAATATTGATCTAAATAATATTGATTTCTTTAATATCATTGAATTTTATAGCTATTTTTTCTTTTATTAGTGTTTGATTTTTGTTTGTTTATTTTTGTTTTCTTATCGACCCTTGCCATGCACTGCTAATTACCACACGTTACATCATTCATAACATCTTCTATGACATGATTGATAAAATCACTGCAACATTTGCAGTAAAATTATTGATGAGAAAACTGTGCATGGCTGGGTCATGATTTATAGTTACCATAGGACACGAGTTATAGTTACTTGAGATAACTATAACTATAACTGCTGAATTTGTATGGTGTTATGTGTGTAAAATCTAAATCTAACTATACCGTCCCTGTAACCTTTGTTTTTTTGAGTGAATTTCTAAGGTTTTTTAAATTCTATTTCCTATCTATAACAACCCTGTAACCTGTTTTTTTTCAGTAGAAATATATATATACACCTGAACAAAATAAATTAGCCTTATACTCACCGACCATGAGTACGTGCCACTTTCTCCTTGGAGTTGGATGGATGACTATCTATATATATATATATATATATATATATATATTAAAAGCTCCAACTTGCCCTCCGGCACGGCAGCACTCCCCAACAACAACTCTGGGTACAAGCATTCTGGATTGTGTAGTGCGTTTAATCAGTCCCATGATGGTTGCACGAATTTTGACTGTCAAGGGTCCTTGATGGTCCCCCAAAGTGTTGGTGAGCCATAAATCCCTGTTGCTGGTCCATACGAGACCCAGAAGATTCCAGGCCCCGTGGCACTACACATTCCAGAATGCAATGCGTTTCACTCACCTGAGCGAACCCATCCATGGGCGTGTAATTATAAATTATGTGGGTGTGTCAACAAAGCACAATCTCTTCGTCGAAAGCCTCTGATGAGGGTGGATGCCCAGAAACGCGTCAGGCAAATAAGTGTCGACATGAGGACTAAAAGGACAAAGTAGACAGTGAGCTTGTACCCAGAGTTGTTGTTGGGGAGTGCTGCCGTGCCGGAGGGCAAGTTGGAGCTTTGAATATATATATATATATATATATATATTCACAGAAAAAACCATAGGTTTCAGGCACGTTATAGTTAGGAATTAGCATTTAAAAAACCTCAGAAATTCACTGAAAAAAACATAGGTTTCAGGGGTGTTATAGTTAGCTACACTTTTCACTTGTACAAAACCATTGAAATTCCCCCGTTATAGTTAGTTCAGCTAACTATAACTCGCGCGCCCGCAATGCACTGCTGATGACGTCACATATTACATCACTCATGACATGGTCAGTGACATCACTCATGACATCACTGATGACATCTCAAATGACATCACTGATGACATCACTGATGACATCATCCAGTGAATGAGTGTTTTTCTGAAAATTAAATATGTTTTATATATGTATATCTCAAGGTCGATGGAAGAATACATGGGTATATAAGTGTCTAAATGGATGATTTGTTTTTGAAAAATTGATTGTGTAACTGACTGATTAAGTGTATCATAGTGAATACATGGCTTAGTGAGTAATGTTTAAATATGTAAATATCTGTATCAGTCTCTCACTTTGTCTATAAGTGGCTGCATGGGTTGGTGAGTAGCTACATGGGTGTCTATATAGGTTATTAGTTGGTTTTTTGAGTATCAGTCTGAGTGTCTGCATGGTTCGGTGGGGGGTATTACGTAGTGCATAGGTGCATGAATGAGTGACTCACTCTTTGTATGTGTTGAAGACAGCATGTGTGCAGGACTGTATGGGTGGATGAGTGTGTGTATGGGTGTGTTAGTGTGTGAATGACTGTCTCAATAGTGTCTTTATGAGTAACTACATATGTTTTAAACTAGTATATGTGACTATTGGTGTATATAAGTGAGTATATGTGAGAGTGAGAGATTGAAAGAGTTCCTGTATGAATAAGTATGTGTTTCTATAAGTGATTGTTTAAAAGACTAAGTATGTGTAAGTTTCCGTAGAAGTAAGTGTGGTGGTGTGTGTATAACTGTATATGCAAGTAAATGTATGTTTGATTCTTTATTAGCATGAGTGACTATGTGTGTGAGTAACTCTATGGATGAGTGGCATTGTGTAACAGGATGTATAGGTGTATGAGAACATATGATGAGTGAGTACATGTATGAGTGACTGTATAGGACTGTTGGTGAATGAGTGGATGTGCATGTGGATCTTAGAATTACTGAAGAGGTTGTTGTAACTGGTATTGGTATGTCCATTGTTTTGAAAATTTTAGTCTCTATTTTTGAATGTGTGTATCAAAGGTTATATTAGGGTGAGAGGAGGTCTGCCACTCTATCACAAGGATGATGTCATCAGTGATGTCATCAGTGATGTCATTTGAGATGTCATCAGTGATGTCATGAGTGATGTCACTGACCATGTCATGAGTGATGTAATATGTGACGTCATCAGCAGTGCATTGCGGGCGCGCGAGTTATAGTTAGCTGAACTAACTATAACGGGGGAATTTCAATGGTTTTGTACAAGTGAAAAGTGCAGCTAACTATAACACCCCTGAAACCTATGTTTTTTTCAGTGAATTTCTGAGGTTTTTTAAATGGTAATTCCTAACTATAGCGTGCCTGAAACCTATGGTTTTTTCTGTGAATTTCAAAGGTGTTTTAAATGCTAATTTCTAACTATGCTTACAGAGATAGGACATGTGAAGAAAGAAGAAAAATGCACAGAAAGAAAAAAAAGAAGTGCAGAAAGAAGCAACAGAAGTCCTCAAAGACGAAGAAAAGTGCAGGAAGAAGGATAACGTGCAGAAAGAACAAAATAGAAGAGCAGAAAGAAGCCTTGTTGCAAAATCATCCTGTACCCTCAACTTTTTCAGACGGATACTGGTGGTAACTGAGTCTGACTAACCAGTCCTAGAGCCAGTGCTATGTTAAAAGACACTTAGAATACAGTGAAAACACCTACATACACTAGGGAACATTATGCGTTGGGGTCCCCCTGTGATTAGCATGACCTCCTCTGTAAGCCCCTAGTATATAATAGGGCAGGGGGATTAAAACTACCTCTTAAAACAGGCCACAGGGCGTGTTTGCACACGTTCACTCAGGCCCTGTCCCCTCCCTTCACCACTGTGTAAACACGCCCTGTGTCTGTTTTTAGTTGGGAGATTACATTCATTTGAATCCTGAGGGTCCCTAGGGTCCAACTAGCCCACTAGGTACCTCCAGTAAGTGCCACAGAGCTGCATTGCAGAGAGGTGTAAAAAGTGGCACGGCCTAGACCACCTCTCTGCAATGCAGCTCAGTGGCGCTTACTGGAAGCACTTGGTGGGCTAGTTAGCCCCCAGGGGCCCTCAGTATTGAAGGGAAATTATATCCCCAATTTAAAACGTGCCATAGTGCGTGTTTGCACACGTCACCTCAGGCCCCGTCCCCTCCCTTCACCGCTGTGTAAACGCGCCCTGTGGCTGTTCTAAGTTGAGAGATTAAGTCCCCTTGAATCCTAAGGGTCCCTAGGGTCATACTAGACCACTAGGTACCTCCAGTAAGCGCCACAGAGCTGCGTTGCAGAGAGGTGTAAAAAGGGGCTTGGCCTCAGAACACCTGTCTGCAGCGCAGCTCCCTGGCGCATACTGGAGATGCCTGTTGGGCTAGTTGGCCCTCAGGGACCCTCAGTATTGAAGAGGAATTCATTCCCCAACTTACAACTCGCCAGGGGGCGCGTTTGCAGAGTGCTGCAAGGAGGGGGCGTGGCCTCCGGCATGATGCCAGTCTTTCATTTATTTTAATTTTTTAAGAAGGGGGGCTGTGTGGTTCCCCTTCTTATTCTAATTTATTGGCCCTGATGACCCCATCCCCCAGGGCCTGTCTCCTAATTATATTTTTTTGACCCCAATCCCCAGGGCCGGCCACTGTTTTTTATTATTTTAAAAAAATATATATTTATAGACACACCTAGGACATGCTGGACAAACCGTACGTACCTATCACCATGACGATTTGCGTGATATTCATTAAAAGGCGACTATGCATATAATGAATCCACGTGGAATGTATTTACACCACTAGTGAAGCTCTGACATGTCTGATGCCCTACCGTGCCTAGTCCCGGTAGACACCCTTGTCGTTTATTTATACAAACATGGGTAGCTATTGACGGGCACATTTAATACACATGCACACCAAGCCATTTAAAGGGGATTCGACAAAAATTCGACCAAAACTATGCAAGAAACCCCCCTCACGGTTAATAAAACACACATCCACTGCCGGATGTGTAATACTTTTTATTTTACTCTCTGGAAAGGGGACGAACATCACTTGAGAGTCACAGCGCGCTCCTGGCAGAGCCCAATACTGTGTTACACCCACCATTGCCTGCTGAGTGCCACACACCTCTGTGTTGTATTCCACTAGCTGGTGCATATGCTATGACACTCTCTAGCCCATGTGCACTGTAACACCACTCCGTGAATATGTCATGCCACACTTGTCTTTGCACGGGTTATATTGCCCTATCTAACATGCCTTCCTCGATGCCTATTTTATAACGCACAGTGCTATGCCATACATATTACAATCTGGGATCCATATCTTTGTCACAGTGCATATGCAACGTTACACTCCCCAGCACATATTTTATATTACAACTTTAGAGACTAGCTAGGTTAGACAACACTGCCCTGTGCATATTACACTCCAAGGCGCATATCGCATAGCACGCGCTAGTGCCTGTGCTATCTCGCTCTCTCCAATGAATCTGTCATTGCGCACAATGTATTGCATATTATATTTCACGCCCGGTTCATCTTATATCACACTTTTTGGTGCATAGTTTATACCATACACTATTTCTAGTTTTCATTTTCAATCGTGCTCTCAGGACTATGTTCTATATAACACTGTGTTCACCCACCCTTTTCACGGGCATTACATTTTGCGATAGGGGGTGGAGGGTCAGAGGGTGTTTCTGCCAAGTGAGCCCGGAGTCACAGTCACAAACGTCCTCTTCTTCCTGAATAAAAGTGAGATTATGCTGCATACTTGTTCATATTTTAAGTAGTTCGCACAGACACACGTTTTAAAAACAATAAAGTTCCTAATACCCGCCTTCTCTGAACAGTTAGCTTGCTGCCCTATCCCCCTCCTCCCTATCCTCTGTTGTGTGAACCCATGGACTAGCCTCCTCCCTCCTGCCATGCATGGTCTGATATGCTGCCACTGCCCTCAATTTAGTATGATGTACCAGTCCACTCCTCCTGCCCTCCATTGCCCAATTCTATGCCCCATCATTGACCTCCTGCTTAAACTCTGTGCTTAGCTTGCTGCCCCTATTCTCCTTCCCCCTGCCCTCCGATGTCTTTGTGCATGCCCCTGCTCCATCATTTTTGCCCACCATGTTCCATGGACCTGCCACTCCTATCTACTCTGAGTGTTCTGTTGAGCTGCCACTCCCCTCCCACCTGCCTAGCATTGTCAGATGACTGTAACCTGTCCCTGCCACCTCCACCCTGCCTGTCCACATGCCATGCCCCTATCCTCTTCCTCCTGTCCTACATGGTCCATTGTACTGCCATACCCTTCTGCCCTCCCTGGTCTGTTGTGCTGCAACTGCTCCTCCTGCCTGCCCCGTGCGGTCTGTTGTGAGGCCCCTTCCCCTGAACTTTCTTGTCTGTGCACAGGTCCTGACCCTCCCTTCTATCCTCCATCGTCCTTTGTGCATGCCCCTGCACCCTCCTTCTTGCCCATCATAGCCATTGTGCTGCCACTAACCCTCCCACTTGCCATGCATGGTCTTCTGTGCTGCCATGGCCCCTCCCACCTTCCCTGTGTGGTCAGTTAGCTGCCCCTGACCCCCTCCCACCTTCCCTCCATGGTCTGTGTGTATGCCATCACAGTCTCACTGTTGCTCTTCATGTTGTGTCTTGCTTCTAGTGCCCATCCTGCCTGACCTCCATGGCTATCTTGCTGCTCCTGCCCTGCCCCATTGCACCCAGCCCTCTGTTTACATGTGCAGACCCCTACTCCCTCCCTCCTGGCTTGTCTGTTCCATTGTAATGCCCCTGATCTGTCCCTCCTGCCCTTTATGGTCTGTTATGCTGCAGCTTTCTCTCCTGTCTGTCCATTATGGTCAGCTAGCTACCATTGCCTCTTGCCCCTCTGTTCTCTGTTGTCCATGTGCATGGTCCTGTCCCCTCCCTCTTGCTTTCTATGGATTGTTGTGCTGCACTCCCGTCCCGCATGCCCTGTGTGGTGTATTGTGCTGCTGCAAACCCTGATGCCTGCCCTGCAGGGTCAGTTTGGAGCACCTCTCCATGTCCCTCCTGTCCTCTGTTATCCAAGTCCATGTCCCTACCCCATTTCCTTCCATGATCCAATGTACCATACTTGCGAACATTTTGAACTTGGTAAGAGGGAGATTTTGAAAAAAAACTAGGGTATTGATTTTCCCCTTTGAGTTACATTGAAAAAGAGGAGATTGTAGACAGGAGACAGATCAAATAAAGCCCATTTGAGCTTAAAAACATTGGACGTTTCCTGGCTGAATCGGGTCTGTTGGCATGTATGGTTGTACTACCATTGCCTCTTCCTTCTGCCCACAATGGTCTATTACATTGCCACAGCCTCTCTTGCAAGTCCTGTATTGTTGGTTTGTTGCCCCTGCCCCCCTTTCCACTGCCCTCCATAGTCTGTTGTGCTGCCACGGCCCTTCCTGCCTGCTCAGTGTGGTTAAATTGTTGCCTTTGCACCCTCCTACCTGCCTTCAATTTTCATAGTCCGTGCCCCTGGCCTCTGCCTCTCAACAGTATCCTAATGAACAACTAGATTGCTAGCATTCTATATTTATTACAAAAGTGTGGAACGCCTGACGTCATCTTGATGTAATCAAAACTGTAATACCTAGAGCATTTCCTTTATAAATTACATATATGAGAGGGTCTTATTGGCATCAAAATTATGGTTAGTGCTCTAAAAGACTAAAATAAGGACATATTTTCTGAGTTTTCAAATAGTGACAAAGCACTTTTAAATTATTTGTTATCTTTATGTTTTTTTATCCAGTTGACCACTTGATTAAATGTTGCACGTAGGGGAGAGGACGTGGTGTTACTTCCAGAACTGCAGACTTTGCAACTGGGGAACCAGGTTGGAGTTTCTGCTTCAGCTCGACATTCTGTGATTCTGGTCAAATCACTTAGTCTCCCCATGTCTACAACCAAAATTAATTTGTTCTTGTGTGATGTAACCAATGCTCATGTAAAGCACTCCAATACCTGACAAGTCTGCACTATATAACACTGCAAAAACACAAAATAATAAGTGTTTTGCACACTTCTGTCATTGGGCTATATTTGGGCTACATCTGGGTGATTTTGGGCTACATTTGGGCTCTTTTGTCTCCGGTGGCCATCTTGGGAGACTTATTTGTTATGAAGTTTCCTAATTTCCTCATTTACTGCAGTCTCCTCAGTAGGAAATACTTTCAGTTTTTTACTTTGATTCCATCAAGAAGGCATTCAGATGTGTCACACATTTGCCATAAATTCAGAATGTTAGCACTCTTTTTGCTCATTAGATCACTGTAGTAAAGCTACTGCTCACCAGGGGAAACTGCTGCTGGTATTGAAAGTACATGTTTCAGTCTGCATGTCAATATTTTTTAATGAAATAGAAGAGGATTTGAGAAGTCACTCAAAATGTGCCCTAATTTTTCTTTCTGCAGCACTAATCATACTTTTTATGGAGAAATGAACTCCCTCATTTTGTTCCTTTTTAAATTAAATGTTTTAAGGGTTACCACTTTAATCCAAGCAAGATGGCTTCAGGTGTGCCATACGTTTATCATAAGTAGGACTGTTAGCGCTCTAGTTGTTCTTTGGAACACTCTGGGAAGCTGCAGTAGGAATCAACTGACAGTCTCTGCCCTTGTTGGATGTACATGTTTTACTGAGAATGTCAGACTTCATTCTCACATGACTGAGAAAGATAATGTGAATTTACAGAAAATAAGCTCTCAGTTTAGCTTATAGATCACCTTCCAAACCTCTGTGGGAAAAGCATGAGAAAATATTTTTCTCTCAATCATGATATCCCAGCAGAAGGCTTTTTCACATGGTGAAATCACCTTAGAACATACCACAATTCCTAAAAAGAGTATGGTACCATCAACAAATGATTTATAATGTAACTAAAGTCTTAAAACCTTCTATTAACTGCAATGCTTTTTAATGAGGTGCTATCATGTATATTGGTCCCAAGATGGCTGCCAACACTTCTTGGATGAAGTGCTGACAGCCAATCAGATCTCAGGATGACATGTGTGGTTAGGCTCCGCCCACATATATATATGATTTTACTTTTGATTTTCTCAGGACCTACTGAACAGATTGACACCAGACCTGCAAAAGGCACATCTCTGACCTGAGGACTACCTCTCTGCCAAATTTCAAGTAATTCTGTTCAGCCGTTCAGGCTGTAGCTCGGACTAAAGGTCCTATGGGAAAATGCATGGGGAAAACGCGTTTTGGGACCCCCCTTTTGTCTCAGCCCCCGCTTGACGAATTCCTCCGAGACTTTCAGGGTAGGAGCGGAGCGGAGCGCCCCACCTATTTTGAAAATTTCGCGAGGATTCGTCAACCGGCGCCAAAGTTATTCCAAATAGAATGTTGCGGATTTCCTATGGAAACACGGTCCTAACTATAACTATCTACTGGCAACCGCCAGTAGATAATATATATATATATATATATCTCCACTGTGATCAAGAAGCTGAGTGCTTTGAAACGCGCAAGGCAAATAAATGCATCTGAATGAAAATGCCAGTTTCCTTTAAATTCATCTGCTCTTCGAGTGCGTCTTCAAAGTGGGAAAGCTCTGTTTGATGATATATATATCTATATATATATATCTACATGCATATATATATATATATATTATCTACTGGCGGTCGCCAGTAGATAGTTATAGTTAGGACCGTGTTTCCATAGGAAATCCGCAACATTCTATTTGGAATAACTTTGTCGCCGATTGACGAATCCTCGCGAAATTTTCAAAATAGGTGGGGCGCTTCGCTCCGCTCCGCTCCTTCCCTGAAAGTCTCAGGGGGATTCCTCAAGCGGGGGCTGAGAAAAAGGGGGGGTCCCAAAACGCGTTTTCCCCATGCATTTTTCCAAAGGACCTTTAGTCCAAGCTACAGCCCGAACGGCTGAACAGAATTACTTGAAATTTGGCAGAGAAGTAGTCCTCAGGTCAGGGATGTGCCTTTTGCAGGTCTGGTGTAAATCTGTTCAGTATTTCCTGAGAAAATAGCATTTAAATCAATATATATATCTGTAAGCGCGCACCGTGCGCGTACGGTAAGCTTACCGTACGCGCACGCTGCCGTGCGCGAGCGCGATTCTGATTGGTTGTTAGATCTTAGTAAACAATCGAATCGGTCGAAACCAGGAAGTGTCGGCCGCCATTTTGTCTCTCGCAGTCTGAGGGGGTGAAAAACAAAGGTGGAGAACGTGACAAGGGGGCAGAGTGGACAGTTCCTGACCCCCTAGCCTTTGTCAGGGGGTCCCAGAAGGACCCCCAAGGGCCAAAATTTCTTTTCATTTTTTGGCGAAAAATCGCGGAGTACGCGTAGCGTGCGCGTACAGTAGAAACGGAAAAATTCCGCGAAGAAGCGCACCGTGCGCGTACGGTACGCGCACCGTGAAAATACATAAATAAATACATAACTTAGCATTTAAAAAACCGTACAAATTCACTGAAAAAACCATAGTTTTCACACACGTTATAGTTAGGAATTAGCATTTAAAAAACCTTGCAAATTCACTTAAAAAACCATAGGTTTCACACATGTTATAGTTAGCTGGACATTTCACTCGTGAAAAACCATTGAAATTCCCCCGTTATAGTTGCAGGCAACTATAACTCACGCGACCGCAATCTTCTGCTGATGACGTCAGATATTACATCACTGATGACATATGTGTCTTTCAGAAAAATACATATTTGCAATATATGTATAGCTAAAGATTAATGGAAGAAGACATGGGTAAATAAGTGTCTAAATACAGTGATGTAATATCTGACGTCATCAGCAGAGGATTGCGGTCGCGTCAGTTATAGTTGCCTGCAGTAACTATAACGGGGGAATTTCAATGGTTTTTCACGAGTGAAATGTCCAGCTAACTATAACATGTGTGAAACCTATGGTTTTTTAAGTGAATATATATATACATATATATACACATACATATATATACAGACATATATACATACATATACACACACACACACACACACATATACAGTCACTCAGACCGGCGCACTCACGGACGGGTGCTTCGTACGCGGAGGTGCATCCGCGTTCAAATGATCGCTCACTCCTTCCTCCTTCCAGAAACAAGGCAAGCACTCGTAGGGGGATTTTTCTTTTCAAATTTATTAAATTATCCGCTCTGAAACATGACGCGTTTCGGCTGACGCCTTAGTCTTATGTTTTTAAGTTTCGCGCCACAACGCGGCTCACATTTAAAATTACGGCATAGGTCACATGATGCACTTTGAACTTTACATGGAAATCAAAGAAAGACCACTGAACTCACATGTCTCGATGCCATATTTGAGAATGCAATTCCTCAATGGGCCCGATATACGGGACAAACCTCACTAGGCAATTACCAAAGCGAAGCGAACAATATGTATATATTATTAGTGGGAAAGAAGTTATCTTTAGCCCCATTCTCATCTCAATGTTAATCATGCCGTGTATCGGCTGAGACCTGAGTTCAATGCTTGTATCGTGCCGTGTATCGGCTTACATTTTCCGTTTCCATTGTACAACACGACCCTGTCGTAAAAACAATCACCATGAGTACATCAATTACATATTACAAATATAAAATATCTGATAATCATAACATTCTTTGTTGACACAGAAATTGATTAATTAATTAATCACCCAAATGCACTGCCAATTCTTCTCCTATATTCATTCCATTCGGTATCTTAGTGCTCAGATCAATGATATACCTCGATTCAAGTCTACGTAATTGTTTAATCCTGTCTCCTCCTCTAATATCAGCAGGTACCTGATCAAGCCCAAAAAACCTTATCAGCTCCCTGTCGCTGCCATGTTTCTCAGAGAAGTGCCTTGCCACTGAATAGGTTACATCCTTTTTAGCTATTGCTCTCATGTGTTCTAGAATTCTTATTTTCACTGGGTGAATAGTGCTGCCGATGTATCGCAGTCCACATGGGCATACAAGACAGTAAACCACATAGGCGCTATTACATGTGAGAAACTTATTTATGGTTTTGGGCTTTTTAAGACCAATAACCTGATACATTAGAGTTCTTCTACTATTTACACAGGCCTTGCATTTACCACAGGGGAAAAAACCCTTGAGATCCCTCAAGGTCCCCCCTGTGTTTGGTTTTGAAAAAAAGTGACTTTGAACAAGGCCATCTTTTAATGATCTGGCCTTTCTAAAGGTTAACAAAGGAGTAGATGGAATATCTGGACCTATGATACTATCAGTTTTGAGGATATGCCAATTTCTTCTCATGATTGTTCTTAATTCTTTGGCATCACTCGAAAAAGTGGTTATCATCCTGAATTTATTGATTCCCATTTCATTTTTTCTTCTTTCCTTGGTAAATAGATCTTGTCGGGACATACTCCTCACCTTATTAAGGGTCATGTCCAGAAGAGCTCTATTATAGCCTCTGGCTAGAAACCTAGTAACGCTAGCCTGAACAGCTGTTTCAAAGTCCATTTCTCTAGTGCTATTACGCTTCAATCTTAAAAATTCCCCATAGGGGATACTCTTAATCAACCCTGATGGATGGTTGCTCGTCGCGTGTAATAATGAGTTTCCTGCCGTTGGTTTACGATATAGTGACACATGTATTTGATTGCTGTCTATACTGATTTTAAGATCCAAAAAATTCACTGACTCTGAACTAATTGTTCCACTAAACTCCAAATTCACTACATTTTCATTTAGATCATCAATGAATTGTCTGGCTGATTGTTCTGAACCATCCCAAATTATACAGAGGTCGTCAATATAACAATGCCAGGAGATTACCCTTCCCATAGTTGCATCGCTAGACGCTCTGAACACCTGCTCCTCCCACCAGCCCACGAATAAATTTGCGTAGCTGGGGGCAAAACAGGTTCCCATCGCTGTACCGGAGATTTGCCGGTAAAAATCCTCACCAAAAACAAAGATGTTATTTTTCAGACAAAATTCTGTGAATTGGAGAATCATAACATTATGCTCAGTGAATTTTAATGGTTTCTTTTTCAAAAAATGTGTCACTGCCTCCAGGCCATGTTCATGTTGGATTCGAGTATACAAACTAGTAATATCTAGTACAATCAATTTGTATCCCGGGCTCCACTGTTGTTTCTCAATGAGCATGAGGAAATCCTGTGAGTCTTTAATGTACGCGGGCAGTGTCTTAACCAAGGGAAAAAGGAAGAAATCAATAAAGGTTGACAAATGTTCAGTGAGTCCTCCTTGTGAGGAAACAATAGGTCTTCCTGGTGGTTTCGTGCAGCTTTTATGAATTTTGGGGATATGATAAAAAGTCGGCACTACTGGATTTAGACAACGGAGAAATAGATACTCCTCCATGTCCAACATAGATTTATCCAGCCATAGTTTGATCATATCGTGATATCTTTGTATACTGTCCAAGTACACATCTTTAGAAATCTTCTGATAGCAGCTAGTGTCAGATAGTTGTCTCAGTGCTTCGATTTGGTAGTTTTCTCTAGTTTGTAAAACTATGTTTCCGCCTTTGTCGGAAGGCTTGCAGATGATCGTGCTGTCCTTGCTTAGGCCTTCAATGGCCTCACGTTGCTCTCTAGTTAGATTTTGAGTTTTCTTCAAATCCGGTTGTCGTTTCCGCAGTCGTATAAGATCTTTATTGACTGCCTCTGCAAAGACATCAATTGCATCTGGAGGTAACTGAGGCAAAAATTGTGACGTGGGTTTGAAATTGCTTGTGTCTTTTTCCTGGTCAAATCCCAGTTGCAATGTTCTCTGTAACTGATCTGTTTTGTCATGGACATTGTCAGCTTGATTGTCCACTCTCAGCGATTCCATGACTTCCAAGGCTGCCAAATCTTCACCGGTTAATGCATCCATGGTACATGGTACATTCAATTTCTTTCTTTGCTTGAGAAAGCTTGGTTTGGACTTGAAGTATTTATGAAGTTTTAGCTTACGAGTGAGTTTGAAGAGGTCGATACGTGTTTGCGTGTATTCCATTTTGTTGGAAGGGCAAAAGGTAAGACCTAATTTTAGCACTTGTTCTTCCGTGTTGGTGAGAGTCTATATATATATCAAAGCTCCAAGGTTCCCACCTGTGGAGACGCACTCTGACATCCACTGCCGCAACCTTCATGAGGTAAAAGCCGGATTGGCGGGCGGATCCAGTTTACACCATGTCTGTCCCACAAGGACCCCCAAGGCCAAAATGACATGTTAATGGCTGCCAAGCATGCAATAGTGCCTAAATGGAGTATAGGTTCTGTTCCAAAGCAGACTACCACAATAGGTTTTGTGACTAGTTAGCCTTGAACAAGATCAAACATTATCTCCAGTATGCATATGTTATGTTTTAATTTCTTTGACTCACACTCATCACACATATGCTTTTTTTTTATAGAGCTTACAACTTCTTTAAGATTGTAAGCCTTTTGGGTTGTAAGCCCTTTGGGTCACTGACAAATCTTAAAAGGATATTGAGGGAGAACTATTGTGATGTGAAGAATATCATTGTACTCAACAACAAACATAAGAATATTGATTTGTTCACGTTTTTGAAAATATTGATCTAAATAATATTGATTTCTTTAATATCATTGAATTTTATAGCTAATAAAATTTTATTTTGTTTTCTTATCGACCCTTGCCATGCACTGCTAATTACCACACGTTACATCATTCATAACATCTTCTATGACATGATTGATAAAATCACTGCAACATTTGCAGTAAAATTATTGATGAGAAAACTGTGCATGGCTGGGTCATGATTTATAGTTACCATAGGACACGAGTTATAGTTACTTGAGATAACTATAACTATAACTGCTGAATTTGTATGGTGTTATGTGTGTAAAATCTAAATCTAACTATACCGTCCCTGTAACCTTTGTTTTTTTGAGTGAATTTCTAAGGTTTTTTAAATTCTATTTCCTATCTATAACAACCCTGTAACCTGTTTTTTTTCAGTAGAAATATATATATACACCTGAACAAAATAAATTAGCCTTATACTCACCGACCATGAGTACGTGCCACTTTCTCCTTGGAGTTGGATGGATGACTATCTATATATATATATATATATATATATATATATTAAAAGCTCCAACTTGCCCTCCGGCACGGCAGCACTCCCCAACAACAACTCTGGGTACAAGCATTCTGGATTGTGTAGTGCGTTTAATCAGTCCCATGATGGTTGCACGAATTTTGACTGTCAAGGGTCCTTGATGGTCCCCCAAAGTGTTGGTGAGCCATAAATCCCTGTTGCTGGTCCATACGAGACCCAGAAGATTCCAGGCCCCGTGGCACTACACATTCCAGAATGCAATGCGTTTCACTCACCTGAGCGAACCCATCCATGGGCGTGTAATTATAAATTATGTGGGTGTGTCAACAAAGCACAATCTCTTCGTCGAAAGCCTCTGATGAGGGTGGATGCCCAGAAACGCGTCAGGCAAATAAGTGTCGACATGAGGACTAAAAGGACAAAGTAGACAGTGAGCTTGTACCCAGAGTTGTTGTTGGGGAGTGCTGCCGTGCCGGAGGGCAAGTTGGAGCTTTGAATATATATATATATATATATATATATTCACAGAAAAAACCATAGGTTTCAGGCACGTTATAGTTAGGAATTAGCATTTAAAAAACCTCAGAAATTCACTGAAAAAAACATAGGTTTCAGGGGTGTTATAGTTAGCTACACTTTTCACTTGTACAAAACCATTGAAATTCCCCCGTTATAGTTAGTTCAGCTAACTATAACTCGCGCGCCCGCAATGCACTGCTGATGACGTCACATATTACATCACTCATGACATGGTCAGTGACATCACTCATGACATCACTGATGACATCTCAAATGACATCACTGATGACATCACTGATGACATCATCCAGTGAATGAGTGTTTTTCTGAAAATTAAATATGTTTTATATATGTATATCTCAAGGTCGATGGAAGAATACATGGGTATATAAGTGTCTAAATGGATGATTTGTTTTTGAAAAATTGATTGTGTAACTGACTGATTAAGTGTATCATAGTGAATACATGGCTTAGTGAGTAATGTTTAAATATGTAAATATCTGTATCAGTCTCTCACTTTGTCTATAAGTGGCTGCATGGGTTGGTGAGTAGCTACATGGGTGTCTATATAGGTTATTAGTTGGTTTTTTGAGTATCAGTCTGAGTGTCTGCATGGTTCGGTGGGGGGTATTACGTAGTGCATAGGTGCATGAATGAGTGACTCACTCTTTGTATGTGTTGAAGACAGCATGTGTGCAGGACTGTATGGGTGGATGAGTGTGTGTATGGGTGTGTTAGTGTGTGAATGACTGTCTCAATAGTGTCTTTATGAGTAACTACATATGTTTTAAACTAGTATATGTGACTATTGGTGTATATAAGTGAGTATATGTGAGAGTGAGAGATTGAAAGAGTTCCTGTATGAATAAGTATGTGTTTCTATAAGTGATTGTTTAAAAGACTAAGTATGTGTAAGTTTCCGTAGAAGTAAGTGTGGTGGTGTGTGTATAACTGTATATGCAAGTAAATGTATGTTTGATTCTTTATTAGCATGAGTGACTATGTGTGTGAGTAACTCTATGGATGAGTGGCATTGTGTAACAGGATGTATAGGTGTATGAGTACATATGATGAGTGAGTACATGTATGAGTGACTGTATAGGACTGTTGGTGAATGAGTGGATGTGCATGTGGATCTTAGAATTACTGAAGAGGTTGTTGTAACTGGTATTGGTATGTCCATTGTTTTGAAAATTTTAGTCTCTATTTTTGAATGTGTGTATCAAAGGTTATATTAGGGTGAGAGGAGGTCTGCCACTCTATCACAAGGATGATGTCATCAGTGATGTCATCAGTGATGTCATTTGAGATGTCATCAGTGATGTCATGAGTGATGTCACTGACCATGTCATGAGTGATGTAATATGTGACGTCATCAGCAGTGCATTGCGGGCGCGCGAGTTATAGTTAGCTGAACTAACTATAACGGGGGAATTTCAATGGTTTTGTACAAGTGAAAAGTGCAGCTAACTATAACACCCCTGAAACCTATGTTTTTTTCAGTGAATTTCTGAGGTTTTTTAAATGGTAATTCCTAACTATAGCGTGCCTGAAACCTATGGTTTTTTCTGTGAATTTCAAAGGTGTTTTAAATGCTAATTTCTAACTATGCTTACAGAGATAGGACATGTGAAGAAAGAAGAAAAATGCACAGAAAGAAAAAAAAGAAGTGCAGAAAGAAGCAACAGAAGTCCTCAAAGACGAAGAAAAGTGCAGGAAGAAGGATAACGTGCAGAAAGAACAAAATAGAAGAGCAGAAAGAAGCCTTGTTGCAAAATCATCCTGTACCCTCAACTTTTTCAGACGGATACTGGTGGTAACTGAGTCTGACTAACCAGTCCTAGAGCCAGTGCTATGTTAAAAGACACTTAGAATACAGTGAAAACACCTACATACACTAGGGAACATTATGCGTTGGGGTCCCCCTGTGATTAGCATGACCTCCTCTGTAAGCCCCTAGTATATAATAGGGCAGGGGGATTAAAACTACCTCTTAAAACAGGCCACAGGGCGTGTTTGCACACGTTCACTCAGGCCCTGTCCCCTCCCTTCACCACTGTGTAAACACGCCCTGTGTCTGTTTTTAGTTGGGAGATTACATTCATTTGAATCCTGAGGGTCCCTAGGGTCCAACTAGCCCACTAGGTACCTCCAGTAAGTGCCACAGAGCTGCATTGCAGAGAGGTGTAAAAAGTGGCACGGCCTAGACCACCTCTCTGCAATGCAGCTCAGTGGCGCTTACTGGAAGCACTTGGTGGGCTAGTTAGCCCCCAGGGGCCCTCAGTATTGAAGGGAAATTATATCCCCAATTTAAAACGTGCCATAGTGCGTGTTTGCACACGTCACCTCAGGCCCCGTCCCCTCCCTTCACCGCTGTGTAAACGCGCCCTGTGGCTGTTCTAAGTTGAGAGATTAAGTCCCCTTGAATCCTAAGGGTCCCTAGGGTCATACTAGACCACTAGGTACCTCCAGTAAGCGCCACAGAGCTGCGTTGCAGAGAGGTGTAAAAAGGGGCTTGGCCTCAGAACACCTGTCTGCAGCGCAGCTCCCTGGCGCATACTGGAGATGCCTGTTGGGCTAGTTGGCCCTCAGGGACCCTCAGTATTGAAGAGGAATTCATTCCCCAACTTACAACTCGCCAGGGGGCGCGTTTGCAGAGTGCTGCAAGGAGGGGGCGTGGCCTCCGGCATGATGCCAGTCTTTCATTTATTTTAATTTTTTAAGAAGGGGGGCTGTGTGGTTCCCCTTCTTATTCTAATTTATTGGCCCTGATGACCCCATCCCCCAGGGCCTGTCTCCTAATTATATTTTTTTGACCCCAATCCCCAGGGCCGGCCACTGTTTTTTATTATTTTAAAAAAATATATATTTATAGACACACCTAGGACATGCTGGACAAACCGTACGTACCTATCACCATGACGATTTGCGTGATATTCATTAAAAGGCGACTATGCATATAATGAATCCACGTGGAATGTATTTACACCACTAGTGAAGCTCTGACATGTCTGATGCCCTACCGTGCCTAGTCCCGGTAGACACCCTTGTCGTTTATTTATACAAACATGGGTAGCTATTGACGGGCACATTTAATACACATGCACACCAAGCCATTTAAAGGGGATTCGACAAAAATTCGACCAAAACTATGCAAGAAACCCCCCTCACGGTTAATAAAACACACATCCACTGCCGGATGTGTAATACTTTTTATTTTACTCTCTGGAAAGGGGACGAACATCACTTGAGAGTCACAGCGCGCTCCTGGCAGAGCCCAATACTGTGTTACACCCACCATTGCCTGCTGAGTGCCACACACCTCTGTGTTGTATTCCACTAGCTGGTGCATATGCTATGACACTCTCTAGCCCATGTGCACTGTAACACCACTCCGTGAATATGTCATGCCACACTTGTCTTTGCACGGGTTATATTGCCCTATCTAACATGCCTTCCTCGATGCCTATTTTATAACGCACAGTGCTATGCCATACATATTACAATCTGGGATCCATATCTTTGTCACAGTGCATATGCAACGTTACACTCCCCAGCACATATTTTATATTACAACTTTAGAGACTAGCTAGGTTAGACAACACTGCCCTGTGCATATTACACTCCAAGGCGCATATCGCATAGCACGCGCTAGTGCCTGTGCTATCTCGCTCTCTCCAATGAATCTGTCATTGCGCACAATGTATTGCATATTATATTTCACGCCCGGTTCATCTTATATCACACTTTTTGGTGCATAGTTTATACCATACACTATTTCTAGTTTTCATTTTCAATCGTGCTCTCAGGACTATGTTCTATATAACACTGTGTTCACCCACCCTTTTCACGGGCATTACATTTTGCGATAGGGGGTGGAGGGTCAGAGGGTGTTTCTGCCAAGTGAGCCCGGAGTCACAGTCACAAACGTCCTCTTCTTCCTGAATAAAAGTGAGATTATGCTGCATACTTGTTCATATTTTAAGTAGTTCGCACAGACACACGTTTTAAAAACAATAAAGTTCCTAATACCCGCCTTCTCTGAACAGTTAGCTTGCTGCCCTATCCCCCTCCTCCCTATCCTCTGTTGTGTGAACCCATGGACTAGCCTCCTCCCTCCTGCCATGCATGGTCTGATATGCTGCCACTGCCCTCAATTTAGTATGATGTACCAGTCCACTCCTCCTGCCCTCCATTGCCCAATTCTATGCCCCATCATTGACCTCCTGCTTAAACTCTGTGCTTAGCTTGCTGCCCCTATTCTCCTTCCCCCTGCCCTCCGATGTCTTTGTGCATGCCCCTGCTCCATCATTTTTGCCCACCATGTTCCATGGACCTGCCACTCCTATCTACTCTGAGTGTTCTGTTGAGCTGCCACTCCCCTCCCACCTGCCTAGCATTGTCAGATGACTGTAACCTGTCCCTGCCACCTCCACCCTGCCTGTCCACATGCCATGCCCCTATCCTCTTCCTCCTGTCCTACATGGTCCATTGTACTGCCATACCCTTCTGCCCTCCCTGGTCTGTTGTGCTGCAACTGCTCCTCCTGCCTGCCCCGTGCGGTCTGTTGTGAGGCCCCTTCCCCTGAACTTTCTTGTCTGTGCACAGGTCCTGACCCTCCCTTCTATCCTCCATCGTCCTTTGTGCATGCCCCTGCACCCTCCTTCTTGCCCATCATAGCCATTGTGCTGCCACTAACCCTCCCACTTGCCATGCATGGTCTTCTGTGCTGCCATGGCCCCTCCCACCTTCCCTGTGTGGTCAGTTAGCTGCCCCTGACCCCCTCCCACCTTCCCTCCATGGTCTGTGTGTATGCCATCACAGTCTCACTGTTGCTCTTCATGTTGTGTCTTGCTTCTAGTGCCCATCCTGCCTGACCTCCATGGCTATCTTGCTGCTCCTGCCCTGCCCCATTGCACCCAGCCCTCTGTTTACATGTGCAGACCCCTACTCCCTCCCTCCTGGCTTGTCTGTTCCATTGTAATGCCCCTGATCTGTCCCTCCTGCCCTTTATGGTCTGTTATGCTGCAGCTTTCTCTCCTGTCTGTCCATTATGGTCAGCTAGCTACCATTGCCTCTTGCCCCTCTGTTCTCTGTTGTCCATGTGCATGGTCCTGTCCCCTCCCTCTTGCTTTCTATGGATTGTTGTGCTGCACTCCCGTCCCGCATGCCCTGTGTGGTGTATTGTGCTGCTGCAAACCCTGATGCCTGCCCTGCAGGGTCAGTTTGGAGCACCTCTCCATGTCCCTCCTGTCCTCTGTTATCCAAGTCCATGTCCCTACCCCATTTCCTTCCATGATCCAATGTACCATACTTGCGAACATTTTGAACTTGGTAAGAGGGAGATTTTGAAAAAAAACTAGGGTATTGATTTTCCCCTTTGAGTTACATTGAAAAAGAGGAGATTGTAGACAGGAGACAGATCAAATAAAGCCCATTTGAGCTTAAAAACATTGGACGTTTCCTGGCTGAATCGGGTCTGTTGGCATGTATGGTTGTACTACCATTGCCTCTTCCTTCTGCCCACAATGGTCTATTACATTGCCACAGCCTCTCTTGCAAGTCCTGTATTGTTGGTTTGTTGCCCCTGCCCCCCTTTCCACTGCCCTCCATAGTCTGTTGTGCTGCCACGGCCCTTCCTGCCTGCTCAGTGTGGTTAAATTGTTGCCTTTGCACCCTCCTACCTGCCTTCAATTTTCATAGTCCGTGCCCCTGGCCTCTGCCTCTCAACAGTATCCTAATGAACAACTAGATTGCTAGCATTCTATATTTATTACAAAAGTGTGGAACGCCTGACGTCATCTTGATGTAATCAAAACTGTAATACCTAGAGCATTTCCTTTATAAATTACATATATGAGAGGGTCTTATTGGCATAAAAATTATGGTTAGTGCTCTAAAAGACTAAAATAAGGACATATTTTCTGAGTTTTCAAATAGTGACAAAGCACTTTTAAATTATTTGTTATCTTTATGTTTTTTTATCCAGTTGACCACTTGATTAAATGTTGCACGTAGGGGAGAGGACGTGGTGTTACTTCCAGAACTGCAGACTTTGCAACTGGGGAACCAGGTTGGAGTTTCTGCTTCAGCTCGACATTCTGTGATTCTGGTCAAATCACTTAGTCTCCCCATGTCTACAACCAAAATTAATTTGTTCTTGTGTGATGTAACCAATGCTCATGTAAAGCACTCCAATACCTGACAAGTCTGCACTATATAACACTGCAAAAACACAAAATAATAAGTGTTTTGCACACTTCTGTCATTGGGCTATATTTGGGCTACATCTGGGTGATTTTGGGCTACATTTGGGCTCTTTTGTCTCCGGTGGCCATCTTGGGAGACTTATTTGTTATGAAGTTTCCTAATTTCCTCATTTACTGCAGTCTCCTCAGTAGGAAATACTTTCAGTTTTTTACTTTGATTCCATCAAGAAGGCATTCAGATGTGTCACACATTTGCCATAAATTCAGAATGTTAGCACTCTTTTTGCTCATTAGATCACTGTAGTAAAGCTACTGCTCACCAGGGGAAACTGCTGCTGGTATTGAAAGTACATGTTTCAGTCTGCATGTCAATATTTTTTAATGAAATAGAAGAGGATTTGAGAAGTCACTCAAAATGTGCCCTAATTTTTCTTTCTGCAGCACTAATCATACTTTTTATGGAGAAATGAACTCCCTCATTTTGTTCCTTTTTAAATTAAATGTTTTAAGGGTTACCACTTTAATCCAAGCAAGATGGCTTCAGGTGTGCCATACGTTTATCATAAGTAGGACTGTTAGCGCTCTAGTTGTTCTTTGGAACACTCTGGGAAGCTGCAGTAGGAATCAACTGACAGTCTCTGCCCTTGTTGGATGTACATGTTTTACTGAGAATGTCAGACTTCATTCTCACATGACTGAGAAAGATAATGTGAATTTACAGAAAATAAGCTCTCAGTTTAGCTTATAGATCACCTTCCAAACCTCTGTGGGAAAAGCATGAGAAAATATTTTTCTCTCAATCATGATATCCCAGCAGAAGGCTTTTTCACATGGTGAAATCACCTTAGAACATACCACAATTCCTAAAAAGAGTATGGTACCATCAACAAATGATTTATAATGTAACTAAAGTCTTAAAACCTTCTATTAACTGCAATGCTTTTTAATGAGGTGCTATCATGTATATTGGTCCCAAGATGGCTGCCAACACTTCTTGGATGAAGTGCTGACAGCCAATCAGATCTCAGGATGACATGTGTGGTTAGGCTCCGCCCACATATATATATGATTTTACTTTTGATTTTCTCAGGACCTACTGAACAGATTGACACCAGACCTGCAAAAGGCACATCTCTGACCTGAGGACTACCTCTCTGCCAAATTTCAAGTAATTCTGTTCAGCCGTTCAGGCTGTAGCTCGGACTAAAGGTCCTATGGGAAAATGCATGGGGAAAACGCGTTTTGGGACCCCCCTTTTGTCTCAGCCCCCGCTTGACGAATTCCTCCGAGACTTTCAGGGTAGGAGCGGAGCGGAGCGCCCCACCTATTTTGAAAATTTCGCGAGGATTCGTCAACCGGCGCCAAAGTTATTCCAAATAGAATGTTGCGGATTTCCTATGGAAACACGGTCCTAACTATAACTATCTACTGGCAACCGCCAGTAGATAATATATATATATATATATATCTCCACTGTGATCAAGAAGCTGAGTGCTTTGAAACGCGCAAGGCAAATAAATGCATCTGAATGAAAATGCCAGTTTCCTTTAAATTCATCTGCTCTTCGAGTGCGTCTTCAAAGTGGGAAAGCTCTGTTTGATGATATATATATCTATATATATATATCTACATGCATATATATATATATATATTATCTACTGGCGGTCGCCAGTAGATAGTTATAGTTAGGACCGTGTTTCCATAGGAAATCCGCAACATTCTATTTGGAATAACTTTGTCGCCGATTGACGAATCCTCGCGAAATTTTCAAAATAGGTGGGGCGCTTCGCTCCGCTCCGCTCCTTCCCTGAAAGTCTCAGGGGGATTCCTCAAGCGGGGGCTGAGAAAAAGGGGGGGTCCCAAAACGCGTTTTCCCCATGCATTTTTCCAAAGGACCTTTAGTCCAAGCTACAGCCCGAACGGCTGAACAGAATTACTTGAAATTTGGCAGAGAAGTAGTCCTCAGGTCAGGGATGTGCCTTTTGCAGGTCTGGTGTAAATCTGTTCAGTATTTCCTGAGAAAATAGCATTTAAATCAATATATATATCTGTAAGCGCGCACCGTGCGCGTACGGTAAGCTTACCGTACGCGCACGCTGCCGTGCGCGAGCGCGATTCTGATTGGTTGTTAGATCTTAGTAAACAATCGAATCGGTCGAAACCAGGAAGTGTCGGCCGCCATTTTGTCTCTCGCAGTCTGAGGGGGTGAAAAACAAAGGTGGAGAACGTGACAAGGGGGCAGAGTGGACAGTTCCTGACCCCCTAGCCTTTGTCAGGGGGTCCCAGAAGGACCCCCAAGGGCCAAAATTTCTTTTCATTTTTTGGCGAAAAATCGTGGAGTACGCGTAGCGTGCGCGTACAGTAGAAACGGAAAAATTCCGCGAAGAAGCGCACCGTGCGCGTACGGTACGCGCACCGTGAAAATACATAAATAAATACATAACTTAGCATTTAAAAAACCGTACAAATTCACTGAAAAAACCATAGTTTTCACACACGTTATAGTTAGGAATTAGCATTTAAAAAACCTTGCAAATTCACTTAAAAAACCATAGGTTTCACACATGTTATAGTTAGCTGGACATTTCACTCGTGAAAAACCATTGAAATTCCCCCGTTATAGTTGCAGGCAACTATAACTCACGCGACCGCAATCTTCTGCTGATGACGTCAGATATTACATCACTGATGACATATGTGTCTTTCAGAAAAATACATATTTGCAATATATGTATAGCTAAAGATTAATGGAAGAAGACATGGGTAAATAAGTGTCTAAATACAGTGATGTAATATCTGACGTCATCAGCAGAGGATTGCGGTCGCGTCAGTTATAGTTGCCTGCAGTAACTATAACGGGGGAATTTCAATGGTTTTTCACGAGTGAAATGTCCAGCTAACTATAACATGTGTGAAACCTATGGTTTTTTAAGTGAATATATATATACATATATATACACATACATATATATACAGACATATATACATACATATACACACACACACACACACACATATACAGTCACTCAGACCGGCGCACTCACGGACGGGTGCTTCGTACGCGGAGGTGCATCCGCGTTCAAATGATCGCTCACTCCTTCCTCCTTCCAGAAACAAGGCAAGCACTCGTAGGGGGATTTTTCTTTTCAAATTTATTAAATTATCCGCTCTGAAACATGACGCGTTTCGGCTGACGCCTTAGTCTTATGTTTTTAAGTTTCGCGCCACAACGCGGCTCACATTTAAAATTACGGCATAGGTCACATGATGCACTTTGAACTTTACATGGAAATCAAAGAAAGACCACTGAACTCACATGTCTCGATGCCATATTTGAGAATGCAATTCCTCAATGGGCCCGATATACGGGACAAACCTCACTAGGCAATTACCAAAGCGAAGCGAACAATATGTATATATTATTAGTGGGAAAGAAGTTATCTTTAGCCCCATTCTCATCTCAATGTTAATCATGCCGTGTATCGGCTGAGACCTGAGTTCAATGCTTGTATCGTGCCGTGTATCGGCTTACATTTTCCGTTTCCATTGTACAACACGACCCTGTCGTAAAAACAATCACCATGAGTACATCAATTACATATTACAAATATAAAATATCTGATAATCATAACATTCTTTGTTGACACAGAAATTGATTAATTAATTAATCACCCAAATGCACTGCCAATTCTTCTCCTATATTCATTCCATTCGGTATCTTAGTGCTCAGATCAATGATATACCTCGATTCAAGTCTACGTAATTGTTTAATCCTGTCTCCTCCTCTAATATCAGCAGGTACCTGATCAAGCCCAAAAAACCTTATCAGCTCCCTGTCGCTGCCATGTTTCTCAGAGAAGTGCCTTGCCACTGAATAGGTTACATCCTTTTTAGCTATTGCTCTCATGTGTTCTAGAATTCTTATTTTCACTGGGTGAATAGTGCTGCCGATGTATCGCAGTCCACATGGGCATACAAGACAGTAAACCACATAGGCGCTATTACATGTGAGAAACTTATTTATGGTTTTGGGCTTTTTAAGACCAATAACCTGATACATTAGAGTTCTTCTACTATTTACACAGGCCTTGCATTTACCACAGGGGAAAAAACCCTTGAGATCCCTCAAGGTCCCCCCTGTGTTTGGTTTTGAAAAAAAGTGACTTTGAACAAGGCCATCTTTTAATGATCTGGCCTTTCTAAAGGTTAACAAAGGAGTAGATGGAATATCTGGACCTATGATACTATCAGTTTTGAGGATATGCCAATTTCTTCTCATGATTGTTCTTAATTCTTTGGCATCACTCGAAAAAGTGGTTATCATCCTGAATTTATTGATTCCCATTTCATTTTTTCTTCTTTCCTTGGTAAATAGATCTTGTCGGGACATACTCCTCACCTTATTAAGGGTCATGTCCAGAAGAGCTCTATTATAGCCTCTGGCTAGAAACCTAGTAACGCTAGCCTGAACAGCTGTTTCAAAGTCCATTTCTCTAGTGCTATTACGCTTCAATCTTAAAAATTCCCCATAGGGGATACTCTTAATCAACCCTGATGGATGGTTGCTCGTCGCGTGTAATAATGAGTTTCCTGCCGTTGGTTTACGATATAGTGACACATGTATTTGATTGCTGTCTATACTGATTTTAAGATCCAAAAAATTCACTGACTCTGAACTAATTGTTCCACTAAACTCCAAATTCACTACATTTTCATTTAGATCATCAATGAATTGTCTGGCTGATTGTTCTGAACCATCCCAAATTATACAGAGGTCGTCAATATAACAATGCCAGGAGATTACCCTTCCCATAGTTGCATCGCTAGACGCTCTGAACACCTGCTCCTCCCACCAGCCCACGAATAAATTTGCGTAGCTGGGGGCAAAACAGGTTCCCATCGCTGTACCGGAGATTTGCCGGTAAAAATCCTCACCAAAAACAAAGATGTTATTTTTCAGACAAAATTCTGTGAATTGGAGAATCATAACATTATGCTCAGTGAATTTTAATGGTTTCTTTTTCAAAAAATGTGTCACTGCCTCCAGGCCATGTTCATGTTGGATTCGAGTATACAAACTAGTAATATCTAGTACAATCAATTTGTATCCCGGGCTCCACTGTTGTTTCTCAATGAGCATGAGGAAATCCTGTGAGTCTTTAATGTACGCGGGCAGTGTCTTAACCAAGGGAAAAAGGAAGAAATCAATAAAGGTTGACAAATGTTCAGTGAGTCCTCCTTGTGAGGAAACAATAGGTCTTCCTGGTGGTTTCGTGCAGCTTTTATGAATTTTGGGGATATGATAAAAAGTCGGCACTACTGGATTTAGACAACGGAGAAATAGATACTCCTCCATGTCCAACATAGATTTATCCAGCCATAGTTTGATCATATCGTGATATCTTTGTATACTGTCCAAGTACACATCTTTAGAAATCTTCTGATAGCAGCTAGTGTCAGATAGTTGTCTCAGTGCTTCGATTTGGTAGTTTTCTCTAGTTTGTAAAACTATGTTTCCGCCTTTGTCGGAAGGCTTGCAGATGATCGTGCTGTCCTTGCTTAGGCCTTCAATGGCCTCAGGTTGCTCTCTAGTTAGATTTTGAGTTTTCTTCAAATCCGGTTGTCGTTTCCGCAGTCGTATAAGATCTTTATTGACTGCCTCTGCAAAGACATCAATTGCATCTGGAGGTAACTGAGGCAAAAATTGTGACGTGGGTTTGAAATTGCTTGTGTCTTTTTCCTGGTCAAATCCCAGTTGCAATGTTCTCTGTAACTGATCTGTTTTGTCATGGACATTGTCAGCTTGATTGTCCACTCTCAGCGATTCCATGACTTCCAAGGCTGCCAAATCTTCACCGGTTAATGCATCCATGGTACATGGTACATTCAATTTCTTTCTTTGCTTGAGAAAGCTTGGTTTGGACTTGAAGTATTTATGAAGTTTTAGCTTACGAGTGAGTTTGAAGAGGTCGATACGTGTTTGCGTGTATTCCATTTTGTTGGAAGGGCAAAAGGTAAGACCTAATTTTAGCACTTGTTCTTCCGTGTTGGTGAGAGTCTATATATATATCAAAGCTCCAAGGTTCCCACCTGTGGAGACGCACTCTGACATCCACTGCCGCAACCTTCATGAGGTAAAAGCCGGATTGGCGGGCGGATCCAGTTTACACCATGTCTGTCCCACAAGGACCCCCAAGGCCAAAATATATATATATTTTTTTAAACGGGAGGATGCGTGGTTTGTTATCTAGCCCCCGGGGGGGCCAAATCCCGGGGGCAATGAATTTAATGTAAAGGGTGGCCCAGAGGGGCCCCCCAGCCCCGGGGACTGCCACCCCCGGGGTTTTTGAAATTATGTATGGGGGCTCTCAGGCCCCCCCAGCGCCGGGGCCTGCCACCCCCTGGGGCTTTTTCAAATTGGGTGGGGGGCTCTCAGGCCCCTCAGCCCCGGTGACCGCCAACCCCCGGGGCAATTTCAAATTAGGTGTGGGGGGCTCTGAGGCCCCCCCAGCCCCGGGGACCACCACCCCCCTCCTGGAGCCTGTACAGGCCCTGGGGACCGCCACCCCCCAGGGCCGGCTCCTGTAGTGTCCCGGGGTGCCCACCCCCGGGACACTGCTGTTTGCAATGGCAGGGCGGCAGTCTCGCGGCTCCCACCCTGCCATTGCAAAACTGCTTTGCTTCATTGAAGCGAGACCAGGGAAACCTGCTCTCGCCTCAATGAAGCAAAGCAGATTGCTTTTCCATATGGGGAACAGCATGCTAGCTGTTCCCCATATGGTCCCCGGGTCTACCAGTGGCCCAGGAGGGGGGCCACGCGGCCCCCCTCCCCCATTAACATGAAAAAAATGGCCGGTGGTCTGAGGAGGGGGGCTACGCAACCCCCCTCCATAAAAATATGTTACAACATTGGCCATGCCCCGGGGGATGGGGTCCCCGGGGCCCGGAATTGGCCACGGGAGGGGGGCCACGCGGCCCTCTTCCCGTAAAAAAATGATTTAAGTAACATTTGGGGGTCAGGCCCTGGGGTATGTGGTCCACAGGGCCCAAACAAGTTAAAAGGAAAGGGGGCCACACAGCCCCCCTTTCAAAAAACATTAAAAAAACAAATGGCATGCGATCGTCCCTAGGCCCCGCCCCTCACAAACACACTCTGCAAACGCGCCTTGTGGTGCGTTTTAAATTCCCCTTCAATACTGGGGGTCCCTGGGGGCCAACTAGCCCACCAGGTACCTCCAGTAAGCGCCACAGGGCTGCGTTGCAGAGAGGTGCTCCAGGTCACGCCCCTTTTTACACCTCTCTGCAACGCAGCCTTGTGGCTCTTACTGGAGGTACCTGGTGGGCTAGTTGGACCCCAGGGACCCTCAGGATTCAAAGAGACTTAATCCCCCAACTTAAAACGCGCCACAGGCGCGTTTGCACAGTGGTGAAGGTAGGGGGCGGGGCCTCAGATGATATGTGCGCAAACACGCACTGTGGCACATTTTAAGTTGGGGAATTAATTCCTCTTCAATCCTGAGGTCCCCTGGGGGTCAACTAGCCCACCAGGTACCTCCAGTAAGCGCCACGGAGCTGCGTTGCAGAGTGTTGTAAAAAGGGGCATGGCCTCTAAACACCTCTCTG
Source organism: Triturus cristatus (assembly GCF_964204655.1). Taxonomy (NCBI): domain Eukaryota; kingdom Metazoa; phylum Chordata; class Amphibia; order Caudata; family Salamandridae; genus Triturus; species Triturus cristatus. The sequence goes on along the minus strand of NC_140582.1, from coordinate 1,172,730,237 downwards.
CAATGCAGCTCCACGAATTCCGATTTACTCACCTGTTATCACGAGAGACCTCAGTGCTGCATCTTTGAGCCCAGTACTGATCCTGAAAAGTAATTCTAACCGTACTTACCAGTAACTTGTATTTCCTTCCATAGGAATCCATTGTGTGGTTTTCACCAGAAAAGTTTCTAAGTGTCGATTTTAGAAACGTACAAATATTCCTCTAAAATCAGCCGAACTACGAATTCCGATTTACTCACCTGTTATCATGCGAGACCTCAGTGCTGCATCTTTGAGCCCAGTACTGATCCTGAAAAGTAATTCTAACCGTACATACCAGTAACTTGAATTTCCTTCCATAGGATATCATTGCCTGCTTTTTGCGGAAAAAGTTTCTAAGTGTCGATTTTTGAAACTTAAAAATATTCCTCTAAAATCAGCCAAACTACGAATTCCGATTTACTCACCTGTTATCAGGAGAGAACCCAGTGCTGCATCTTTTAGACCAGCACTGACCCTGAAAAGTAATTCTAAGCGTACTTGTATTTCCTTTCATAGGAATCCATTGTGTGGTTTTCAGCAGAAAAGTTTCTAAGTGTCTATTTTCACAAACTAAAAATATTCCTAAAAAATCGTCTGTATGACTTAAACACATTCTTTCAACTGTTTACAGGAGATGCACCAGTGCTGGATCCAGGGTCCACCACTGAGTAAGAAAAAGTAATGATAACAGTGAAATGTCCAGCTAATTATAACACCCCTAAAACCTATGTTTTTTTCAGTGAATTTCTAAGGTTTTTTAAATGCTAATTCCTAACTATATCAGGCCTGAAACCGATGGTTTTTCAGTGAATTTCAAAGGTTTTTTAAATGAGAATTCCTAACTATATCAGGCCTGAAATCTATGTTTTTTTCAGTGAATATATATAGATATATATAAAAAATCACTGAAGGAACAGAGGTTACAGGGATGTTATAAGTTAGGAAATATCAGTAGAAATCATAGAAATTAATTAGAAAATAACAAAGGTTATATGGACATTAGGGTTAGGAAATAGAATTACAGTTTCCATAGGTTAAATGTTCAAACTAGTAATTACAAAGAAAAATCACAATTCTGTCAAGGAGCACAATGTTACGGCAGCTCTAAAGTTGATGTTGGAAAGGGGAAGAAGAAGGGACTGGGACTACAATACAGGAACTCATTCTTCCTGACTGTGTTCATCCCATCTGTGGTGCTGCCATAGTAGAAAAAAATACTGTAAATGTCTAATTATCTAGGAGACATACTTTAATAGCATTGTAGCGCCTTGTGTGTGACCTAAAGGACAAGCTTACTCCAGCCATACCACAATAGCTTGACTTGATTAAAAAAACTGGCCATAATGTTGCTGACTCAGTCAGCTTGTCAGACAAATAATCACAACCGCTTGGAGGGTAAGCCCTCTTCATGTGGAAGCTCACAGTTTTTACCAAATCAAAAACTGTACTGATATGAAACAACATCTGGATGAAACCACTGGCCCACTCTCTAGCATCCTGGAAGCTCTTTGTTTTAATTGCATTCGGTCTGGCGATAGTATCCCTCAGACTCCTAGCAGCCATCGCCTTCCCACTGCGGCTCAAAAGCCCATGCCTGTCTGCAGCTAGTCTCCATCTCTTGTCTAACTCCTTTCCTCAGCATAGAGGCAGATGTGATCTGCATCTTAGCACCTCCCACATATCTGTGGAGAGTGATAATAACAAGGGCAAAGCAATGACTACCCAGAGCCTGAGCAGTACAGATAGTGTTTCCAGCATCTTTTTGGGGTACGCATTCAGATTGTCTATGGGACTTTTTTACTGAACAAGTTGGCTTCCAACGAGCTGCTTCTATCCACTTGTAGAAGAATACTAACACTGTTCCAAGAACGGTGGGACCACCAAGGACATTATGAAGGTCTGTTGATGTTCAACATTCTATTGTGCTGATGATGACCCAGTCAACGACTCAAATGGCGATCCAGCTGACTAAATTGCTCTGAAACTCTGGGGAGAAATTTGTATTACTGTTGTTTGATCCTGTAGCATTATCTGATGATTGTATACTTTGTTGCATAATTCTGCATGTACACATGCTCTTCATAGCTTGATCTTTGTTCACGTGTGATCACTTGAGCACTGAGCACATCTTCTTTTTGCCAAGTGAGAGCAACATACTAAATATTTCGTCTTACTAAGTCGATTTTGTATGTGTGGTGTATGATTACATTTAGGCCTGAATGCATGTAGAGAGCTGGCTGCATTTATGGTTTTAAAATACGTTCTGCTTACACTGCTAGGAACCATTGTTCATTTACTATCTGTGGGGCGAGCCCCTCACCCACCAGCCCCTCATGCTGCAGGTTGTGGTAGTTGTCAGTCTGGACATCTTCTTCACAACAGTAGACACCATCAATAACAAATGGAAGTGTCAGTGGAGTACATCATGGCTACTCCTGTGGTGCTGTTTGCTCCACCCCTTTCATTCTTTGTCTGCCTCTGTCCTCCGCCCTAGGAGCAGCTCCCGCCTCCCCATAGCCATGGCTCTCAACAAGAATGGTTGCCCTGCTCCCCTTGATGGGGTTGCAGATCACCTGATAGAATCAGAGCCCCTGCAAAACTTGCTTTCATTGTTACTTTTGCTTGTATGACTTACTCCTTTGCCGAAAGATTGAAGTTCGGTGACAAAATGTTATGTCTTTGGCAGGAGCGGCTCGTCCATTAGGGCGGAGGAGCGTCGCTCTACTAACAAAAATGGCCCCCAGAAAGTGCCAGAGATGAAAAATAACTTTTGGTAATTTTATTACCAAGCCATCCCAATCCGAGTGTCAGGACGGGGCTGGGCCATTGCTGCCGCAGGAAGGAGTGGTGGGCCGGCTGGCCACTTAGGTTTAAAGTGCTCATGACTCTTTGGCCGGCCGTCTTCAGATGGCCAGCCAGACATGCACACTTTAAACCTCTCATGCCCAGCTGTGTTCAACAGCTGTCTTAGTAAAAGCACAGGCCTCCAGTGCTCTTGAGAGCACCGAGAGAAGCCGCTCCCTCCATTCCTGGTGCTTCTCGCATGTTGGTTCCCATCATGAGAAGAGCGCCAGGACTGGTTAGGGGAATTGGATGGAGTCCACGGAGCCTGGAGGAGACAGAAGCAGAAGATGGACCGGAGCTAGGAGGATGTCAGATGTCATGCAGCAAGCAGGGTAAGAAATACCATTTCTTTTTATTTATAGTCGCCACCCACCTTGAATGCATGCACCCACCCACCACCCTTTCGTCTGCCCCCTCCCCCCCACTCTGTGGAGTTGCCAGCTGTCACTGGTCTTTGGCACCTGGGCTTCCATATTTCTGCCAGTGCACTGCAAACAAGACAACCTGTGACCAAATAAACTACATCTATTTGTTTAGTGCCGCCGACACAGGAGTGATCTGTATGTTCTGTGCACAAGTGCTAATCTCCTTATCGGCCTCTTGAGTGCCACCACCCCAATGAATATATCTATGTATATTGCAATTCTATAACACGAACCAAAGCAAGCATAATGTCAATGAGTAAGAGGACAGGAAGCAGAGTTGTAGATGGTTAATGCACCATCCACCATCCCCAATGAACATGTTCACAATTCCTCCAGAGTTACCTTCTCACATTAGTATGTGCACCATGGTCAGACCAAAGCTCCAGTCCCAGGAATGGAGGAGACTGCATCCAACTCGCCAGGCATTCGTGCAACGGCAGATGAAAAAGGCATCAATTCAAGAGGACTCCATCTTATCAGACTACTACATGAGAGAGCACGTTCCAAATGTGTTTTTCGATTTCCGAGTAGAACATATTTTTTTTTAAAGTGGTTGCATGTGAGTGGTGTGTCTATATGAGTGTGGTGTGAGCAGTATTACTGGAAGAGTTCAGGCTAAGCGGTGTGCCTGTAAGAGTTCAGGCTGAGCTGTGGGTCTGTGTGAGTGCAGGGTGTGTTGTGTGCCAGTGCGAGTGCAGGGTATGTTGTGTCCCTGTATGAGTGCAGGGTCTGTTGTGTGAGTGCAAGGTGTGTTGTGTGCCTGTGTGAGTGCATGGTGTGTTGTGTGCCAGTGCGAGTGCAGGGTATGTTGTGTCCCTGTGTGAGTGCAGGGTCTGTTGTGTGAGTGCAAGGTGTGTTGTGTGCCTGTGTGAGTGCATGGTGTGTTGTGTGCCAGTGTGAGTGCAGGGTATGTTGTGTCCCTGTGTGAGTGCAGGGTCTGTTGTGTGAGTGCAAGGTGTGTTGTGTGCCTGTGTGAGTGCATGGTGTGTTGTGTGCCAGTGTGAGTGCAGGGTATGTTGTGTCCCTGTGTGAGTGCAGGGTGTGTTGTGTGAGTACAAGGTGTGTTGTGTGCCTGTGTGAGTGCAGTAACTATGGCTGCCATCTTTCTTAGAAGAAAATACTGGCTATTTGTTTACATTTTGCTATTCTGGAAGAGCCAAGAACTGCTAGGTGGCAAGTCCTTTGTCTAAAATGACCAGAGTTCCTTTGCAACATGATAATTATTTTTGCTCCAATTTTGAAACGATTTAGACAGCTCTCAAATACTTTTCAACTGATTCTTTATGTGTTTTGCGTTTAAGTTTCAAAAGGGAAAAATACCATATTTCACTGCTTTTGCCAACATTTTTACCAACTTCAACTTCAAAATACAGGTTAAACTGGTAAAAAATAAAACAGCAAGGTGGCAACGCTAGCAGTGGTTGGTGTGCCAAAGAGAGACAGGGTGCAGCACAATAAAGTTATACCTATTGATATTGCCAGTGCTTATTTCAGAAAATAGACCCTGTATGTGAGAAATATCACTCTCCTACTTACTTACTGTCCTGCAGCAGGACAATTCATGTTACTGGACAAAAACATACAAAAAAGAGTGCCTCAAGAGTCCAATAATTGTGTTATAGAGAGCTTGTTTCTCCTCCTTTCACGAAGAACACATAATTCCATGGTGTTGATCCCATTATACTCTTCTCTAAGACCATAATAACATGAGAGACGTGGAATGAAGCCTCAAAACAATTCTCTTTAATATTCTTCAAAACGTCAATGAAACAGCCTGGTCAATGCGTTTCGTCCTCTGAAAGGACTTCATCAGGGTTTATGTATTACTTTGCAGCAATATCATATCAAAGTCTAAGTGTGAGGGAACTAGTTCTCCCAGATATTCTTGGAACACTCGTATTGCTCCTATATTATCGTAGACCAATAACTGAAGGCCATATATTAACAATGCAGCTTAATATCCACACCCCATAAGGTTCTGTAAGCTCAGAAGTGCTATCTGATCTGTTTTTGGATTTTTTTGTCGGTTCAATTGTATTTATGGTTGTTGAGTAGTTTGACCATTAGAGGGTGAGTGCCAACAACTATTACCTTACAAGACCAGCATTTGTGCAACCGTTGGAAGCCATAACTACTCTTGCTTTGGGATTATTTGCAATTAATGTCACCCCCTGCCGTCCGTGCACAGGACGCGCTACTGAGCATGTATGACATCTGCATTCCCCTGACCTTTGACCGGGAAGGCGTTGCAGTGGTATTTAGGCGAGGCCTGCCGATAAGGAAGCTTGTCACCATGCGGCCCGCCGGGTCTGGCCGGCTCCTCCCTTCAGTTGTCCCTTCTCGCAGGCCGTCGTCCTCGGGCAGCTGCCGTGCCCTGCACACGCTGCGAAAGGCGCGTTTGCTGCAGGGAAACGCAAATGAAAACTTCCACCGAGGTCTCCGAGTGTCAGCGTGACTCTTTGATCTTTCATCTTATTTTTAAATATGGAAAAAGCACGGCCACCCTCAAACTTCAAACAAAACGTGCTGAAAGTTAGCATGAAACTGGAGTGGTTGGAAGCAGCCAGACATGTATGTGGGAAAAAATGTTCTTTTTTTTATTGGAAACAGCTCCGCGGGGACTCTTACCATGAGTTTACAAGTGGCTAGAAAAAATGGCATCGGTAAAACATTAAATGTGTTAGGGCCATAAAAAGCTCGAGGCATGATGCATGCATCAGGGGGTAAAAATACTTGTAGCTAAATCTCTGCTGCTAATGATTAGGGAAAGCGGAGTGCGATGGCAGACATGAGGCGTTTCACACAGATGTCAAAGGCAGGTCAGAGGAGACATGTTGTACTGTGCTCAACTCAAGCAACCTTTAAAAAAAAAAGAAAAAAAAACAGGCTCCAAGGAACTTTGGTTCTGTGTTGCAATCGTCAAGTCCTCTGCAGTTTTTAATCGGCCAATGTCCATAGTTCAGGGTCACAGACACACAGAAGGTCGTTCTGATAAAAAGTGGCATTCAATGGAAGAAAGACAAAGCTTGTATTTTCCAAATTCTCGGCTCACCGCCGCCTTGTGAACTGCACGAAAGATTAAACAGCAAGTAAACTTGGTGCACCTGGGTCCCCAGAGGTCAGTGCGGACCCCTGTCTTAAGGGCCTCTATCTTCACCTAGAAAAGTATGAAGCCCACTTTCTATAATCCAAATCTGCGCTGGCGAGCCATCGGTGAGGCGAACCTCTCCATTTCCATCTAACCATGGACTTTAAAAGGAAGGAAAAGTAGCATTTGGCAGAATTTGCCAGCCACGCTCTTGTAATTCCAGCCCAATACAGTAGTCAGCCATAAGTAAATTCATTTACGGAATATCTGTCCCACGTGATCTCCCAGTTTAGAAAAAAATACTAAATCCCACTGCTGAAAATCCAAACAGTCGGAAGCCAGTGGCGTAAAATTAGCCCCCGCAGCCCCTGTGGCGGGGGTCCGAGCTCCAGGGACCCCCTCCTGCACTGTGAATGGCCCATCGTAGAGTGTCTTCCACTCTAAAAACGACACATAATGCATGATAACCAAAAGATGACTTGAAGTATTATGTAAATAAGTATGTAAAAGTATGTATATTTTCCAACTGTTATTTTTCAATAAAAGTATTTGATGCGTTTAGGCACAATTTAGACATCGGTGGCCAAGAAGCATTCAGCACACTCCAAGAGTAGTCCCTTGTCTCTGTCCGAAACGTAGGTGCTCATTCACCTGGTACCAAGCCATCACGGCTACCCCTGCAAACCTCTGCAGGAGTAGTCTTAAATTCCAACAGGGGAAGAACATTCCATGTAACGCAATCGAATCACAAAGAGATCTAAAGTGCCAATTCAGATAATCTTTCTTTATTCTTGGCTGGAAAAAAACAACATGCCAACACGTTTCGTTCCTTTTAATTATGGAACTTATTCAGGGCAAGAGGGGGTACATATGCTTCATGTCAAATTAAACTGCTCCACACACTCAAGTGTACATCATGAAATGCTTCTGTCACTCGTCACCTGGGAGAGGAGTCCATCTCTGGCATCGCTTATCGATGCAAAATGAGACTAGGCAGCAATTGAGCAGTACAGTATTCAAATGCTGGCATTGAGAATAGTGTATTTTTATTTACTCATTTGTAACTCTTTTCAATATGTACTATTTTATTTCGTATTCTTCTCTTATATACGGTTACTATGTACTCCTATTTACTTCATATGTAACTCATGTAATTGCTGCTGTGCTAGCTCTGTGTATCTACTCTTTCCAACTACGTAACACACTACCTTAACTACCTCCGAACTACTACGCAACATATCCTTCCATATATTATATTCTACTTTTATATACTGTTGCTATGTATTTCTATTTACTCCTCATGTGTCTCATGCAATTGTGGCTGTGATATCTCTGTAAAGTGCTCTGATACTCTTGGGTCAAGTTAGCGCTATAAATAATTCGATAAATAAATACATAAATAAATGCTGAATTCCAACACCTTTTGCCCTGTCCATCTATATCTTTGAAATACCATATTTGTGAGTATGAAGGAGAATCAAAAGGAAGGAAACAGTACCACTGTGTGATCCGACTGAAAGCATCACAAGTAAACCAGGGGTCTCCAACCTTTTCTGTAATAAGAGCTACTTATGTTCAATGAAAATCATGCCGAGCTTCTATGTTATTAGTGCTGAATTGCGACCCAAACAGACAAGATTACTTTAGTGGCCACCCTATGCAAGACTGTTGGCGGTCATCACCTCAGTGCATCGGACAGGGATCCCAGCAGTAATGCAACAAGCTATATCTACTTGGAATGCCTACAAAGGGGTTATACAAAACACACCTAGCTGCAAAGCCACTGGCACCATGGTTGTGATATTAGTCATACCCATCCCCAGCGCTACATAATTCATCTCTCAAATGTCAGCTTCAGATATATTTTGGAACTTCAAAAGATTTTCTCCAAACATAAACTTAAGAGTTTTGAAAATACACACATTTTTATCCCGAATACACACATTTTAATTCTGGTAGTTTTTATTTGGAGTTTTATATAGTGCAAACTCGACCTGGAGGTATCGGAGCACTTCAACAAACAAATGATGGACGGAATGCTGACAATGCATACATTCTCCCCCAGTCAAGAGATCTGGGTTAAATCCATCGTTCTTTTGCCCACTACACCACCCCAGTTTAGACATGGCCATATGCAAATCAGTCTTGACCCTGTGCCTCATGGGAACAGTCCAGCCCGAACTGCCAAGCCATGTCTTCCCTGGACCGGAATCAAGCATCCTAGGACCGGTTTCTGGCTATCAGCCGTCATCAGCCAGAATAGCTTGACTCCAGTGGCGTAGTGAGCACGGGTCCCACGTCTGGGAATACCCATCCCACTTAGGGCGAAAAGCGTTACAACAAACAAATGATGGACGGAATGCTGACAATGCATACATTCTCCCCCAGTCAAGAGATCTGGGTTAAATCCATCGTTCTTTTGCCCACTACACCACCCCAGTTTAGACATGGCCATATGCAAATCAGTCTTGACCCTGTGCCTCATGGGAACAGTCCAGCCCGAACTGCCAAGCCATGTCTTCCCTGGACCGGAATCAAGCATCCTAGGACCGGTTTCTGGCTATCAGCCGTCATCAGCCAGAATAGCTTGACTCCAGTGGCGTAGTGAGCACGGGTCCCACGTCTGGGAATACCCATCCCACTTAGGGCGAAAAGCGTTACAACAAACAAATGATGGACGGAATGCTGACAATGCATACATTCTCCCCCAGTCAAGAGATCTGGGTTAAATCCATCGTTCTTTTGCCCACTACACCACCCCAGGTTAGACATGGCCATATGCAAATCAGTCTTGACCCTGTGCCTCATGGGAACAGTCCAGCCCGAACTGCCAAGCCATGTCTTCCCTGGACCGGAATCAAGCATCCTAGGACCGGTTTCTGGCTATCAGCCGTCATCAGCCAGAATAGCTTGACTCCAGTGGCGTAGTGAGCACGGGTCCCACGTCTGGGAATACCCATCCCACTTAGGGCGAAAAGCGTTACAACAAACAAATGATGGACGGAATGCTGACAATGCATACATTCTCCCCCAGTCAAGAGATCTGGGTTAAATCCATGAGCACTAGTTGAGTTACAGACGGACACATTCATTTTGTTAGGCATGGGGAGATTAAGTGATTTTGCCCAGAATCACAGGATGTTGAGCATCCCTGCCAAGACTCAAACCTGGTTCCCTAGCTTTGAGGTTGACCGCTCTAGGCCACAACCTGGTATCCATATGTTAATTCAACCAAGCAAAATGTTCTAATTTAGTAGGCTGGGCTGCACACAGGAGAGCTAGTCACAGGTAGATAGAGAGCTACTAGCAGGTCTCAAGCTACTCGGAGAAGCCTGGTATAAAAAAAGACACAGCATGGGTGCTTTCTGTGAAGGGGTACTCTTGAAACGAAACTCAGAATGTGTGTGCTGATGGGGAAAAGGCCACACATTCAGCTGGCTGCTATGTTACTACAGGTCCACTCCCAGTCTCCTTTAAAAGACAAAACTATGGTGGGGCGTGTCCAAGATGGCAAAGGTGTAAGTCGCACTTCCTGGAGCTCCTTCGGACTTCAGGGCCAAAAGCATCCCACCGAGGGAGTCTGGCGTCCGGACCATCTGGAGAGGGTCTACGTGAGTGAGTGGGTTTGGGCCCCGGGTTTCGAGGCTGTGTACTGGCATGTTATGCAGCTCCGCAAGCCAGCATCTGTGTGAACGGTATTCAGTCCGCTCCCTCTCCCATAGAGCGGGAACCAGACAGGGATGTCCTCTATCCCCCCTTTTATTTGCGCTCTATATGGAGCCCCTGGCACAGTGTATATGGTGAATTGCGAGAGTGACTGGGATTAAGATGGGCGGAAGAGAGCATAAGATTATATTATATGCAGACAATGTACTCTTGAATCCGGTTGAATCCTTGCCAACAGTTATTGCGGAGTTAACGGAATTCGAACACGCATCGTGCTTCAAACTTAATTCACAAACATCCATGATTTTAGACCTAACGTTGCAGAATCCAGAGCGAGCACTTCTTCAAGCACAATTCCCGCTTCAGTGGGTGACTGGGGGAAACCCATATCTGGGTTTACAAATTTTCTCCACAACTAAAGCCACAGTAGACCACAACTATGGGAACCTAATAGCCAAGGCCCGTTCGTATCGTACTAAATTGAAGCACCTAACATTATCGTGGCTGGGCAGGCCCGCAGCCGGTAAAATGAAGCTAGTCCCTAAACTGCTTTATGCAATGCAGACCCTGCCCCTTCGGCCTCCCCCGCGGGTTTGGGAGAAGCTACAGAACTTGATTTGGGACTTTATTTAGGAAGGCAAGTGGGCGAGAATGTCCAGATCCCGCGCCTTCCTTGCAACGGCAGAGGGGAGTTTGGGTGTCTCTAACATTAGTAAATACAACCAGGCCGCACAGCTGAGGTATATGGTGGAGTGGTCCCGCACACTCACTGAAAAATTATGGTGCTTTATAGAACAGGCTATAGCGGGAATACACATATGGAAGGTACCATGGTTGCCCAAACCTCACAGGCCAGTGGGAGTATACATCTTGCCAGTCCCAAGAGCAACAATGGGCGTCTGGGACAGGGTGCACTTTAGACACAACCCTTCCACTCCGATCTCCACGCAGACCGCGTTTATAGGTAACCCGGATTTCCCCCCGGCACTGGAGGGTTCAGGCTTCAAGGTATGGCAGGACGCCAATTGCAAACGAGTGGGAGACTTATTTGATATAGACGGGCTCATGGGCTTTGACCAACTACAGGCACACTACCCACTCCCAAACTCAGCGAAATGGCAATAGACAGCGGTGGCGCACTGGATCACTCATCCATGGATCCAGCTCCATGCGGGTAGACCCCTTTACCTTTTGAAAAATAGCTTATCATGAGGAGCTCCGACAAGAAGCTGCACTCGGACATATATGCGTTCTTGATACAGCCTGTGAGCCCATTGCCGTCGCCCGCCAGGGCCAGATGGGAGAAAGAATGTGAACGCCCCTTCTCTGACAAAGAATTGAGGGCTATCCTACACCGAGCCCGGACATCCGCCCTTAACACCACTAGCAAGGAAATGCTACTCAAAATAGCCCATTACTGGTACTTCACGCCGGTAAGGGTGGCCAAGTGGGACTCTAGAGAGAGTGGGTTATGTTGGCGACAATGCAGCCAGTAGGGCACACTTACGCATCTCCTTTGGCACTGCCCCAAAATAGAGGAGTTCTGGAAGGGAGTTCTGGATGCCATTAACATGATATTCAATACAGACATACCCAGATTCCCCAGTTATATGCTATTGGGCCTCCCCAATCCGCCTACAGACCTCCTGAAATCACCCAGGGGCAAACCTATCATCCTATCCTTAGGGGCGGCTACTAGCCAGATGGGGGCTGACAAGGTACCCACGCATCAAGACTGGTTGCATAAAGTATGGGAAGTCTTGGGGATGGAGAAGCTGACGGCTGTGGTCACCCAGCAGCTGCCACAGTTTGATAGATGCAGCAACCATGTATAACATATTTGGCGGATGAATTCCACGAGTTGACATGCCCCCAATATCTGCGGGTTCTCAGCAGGTACCTGTAAGAAGCACAGACACACTAAACGGATAAGGCGTCCTTCTGCGGTCCGCCCTCCTCGCCACCCTTTATCTACTCGCTTACTTCCCCCCCTTTCAACTTTATTCTGTGTTAGATTTTCTTTTCAGACCCACCACTATTGTCCATGCATCCAAATGTCACACCACTGGCCAGTGGTTGTAGGTGGTTATCCTTGTTACATGTTTATCAACTTAGAAAATCAATAAAAATGGTTTAAACATTAAAGACAAAACTATAACAGTGCCATTCTTATGTTAAGATCATACATATTGCTTCAGATTCATTACAAATGCACAGACATGTTATGCTGATGGGTAAAGCCATTGATAGATGGTCGGATGACTGGTGGCCTGTCGAATTGGGCCCTGCCCCCTCTCCCAAACAGTCTGTAAAAAATCTAGGTGTAAAACTGGACCAGGCCTTGACCATGAAGGACCATATCGCGGCGGCAACAGCAAGTTCATGTTACTATGGTTTAAAGCTTCCTTATCTGCCCACTTTCCACCGCAGAACTTTAGTCCAGGCAATGGTCATCAGTCGCCTGGACTATGGCAATGCCCTGCTGGCAGAAGTGGGACAGACCCAATTGGCCAAATTCCAAGTAATTCAAAACACCGCAGCGCGACTGATGTTAAATCGCCCAGCAGGATCGGCTTCGGCCCCTCTGCTGAGGGAATTGCACTGGTTAACAATAAAGAAGAGATCCTTTTTTAAGATTTGCTGTCTTACACATAATGCTATGAACGAAAGAGGCCCTTTCTATTTGCGGAAAAAACTATTAAAATATTCTCCCTGTAGGAAATTTAGATACAGTACTCTGGATCTCCTTCAGGTCCCCAGAATTCGCCTCATCCGCACTGGAGGTAGAGCCTTCTCATACCTGGCGCCAAAATATTGGAATAAGCTCCCTCCAGCTTTGCGTAAAATTCCAACGCTAAGCATTTTTAGGAAACAGCTGAAAGCTTTCCTGTTCTAATCTGACATCCCCTTTCGCTTTCTCAGATCTTTCTATCCTCAGTACATCCTCCTAGTTAGCGCCAAGATGCCCCAGGGTGAGTTGAGCGCTCTATAAAATTACATAACATAACTTGCTGATTCACGTTTCATCTCCATGAGCACATTACTGGTATTAGGGAAATAAATGTCTGATAAGTAAAGTAACTGTTAGGTATTAGGCCTTTCTTTGTAAAAGTATTCGGGTTCAGTAAATTCAGAAACTGAACACGTTTGTCTGACTTCACAATGACACCCAGTAATAAAAGTGTGGAACTGCTGATTTCAAAGTAACTGGTATCGACCTGTGGTATTAAGCCCTGGTGAAGCTGGACAGCATAAGGAGAAACAAACAGAAAAATAAATCACTTTATATTATCAAATATTCTCTTTTTTAATAAGCTTGCAAGCATCACCGCTTTTACCTGTGCTAGCCGCCACTGCTAATCATTACTGAGCGATTGTGCAAATCTGAACATGCACTAGAAATAAGTAAATAATGGTACACATGTGCCTATTCAGCAATGTGATTTAAGTAATAACGCAAGTCTGACCTGCACAAGTGTTCAAGACAGATAGATAAGTGATGGTGCAAATCTGAACATTCACAAAAATATGGACATGCATCACTGATTAATAAGCGTCAGGGCAAACCTGAACATCCACATTGACGATAATTCTTGACTTGTGGTGGATATACTGGCCGTCTTGCCACTATGGTGCCCACCCCTCTGTAAAGCTTACACAGGCATATTGCTGGTGATAGCACCAGTGTGGTTATTGTCGAGTTAGAAGTCCCATAGGAAGTGCATTTTTGGTTTTCTTAATAACATAGGGCCATTCGAAGAACCTCAGGAAATAAAAAAATAAAAAACCGATTTCATCCACCTCGGTCCTTCACGGCAAGTTTCGTGCAGATCTGTGCAGATCAGGCAAAGAGAAAGAGGCTTCCCAAAACTGGGATTACAATTTTAATTCACACAGGGTTGTTTGGTCTTCGATTCAGAAAGAAAAATGGCTGAACGGAATCAAAGCTAACACGCCTCAAAGTAATAACTTTACTCAAGGATTGGGCTTTTATTGGCTTCGTGTAAATCCGTTTAGTAGATTTGAGAAATTAGCGTTTGAAGAGGTGCTCGGGTTGAGCAGGAAGAGTTCCATTTTCTGTGGTTCCCGCACCAAATTTGTATTGCGTTAAGGATGAGGTCTTGAAAAAAGTGCACGGACCGCCAACACACTTATGCACCGTTAAACAATTAAATGTAGGTACATCTATTCTTCACAAAAATATCTCCTTTGATGTAGACAGGCATTAATATCAGTTAGAGGGCGGTTCTATCCCAGTGGAACCAACGTATTTTAATGACGCTGAATCTGGAGTCTCTATTAATGAGAGCCGGACCTCCTCTGTAGCCCGCTGACTTCTGGAAGAATCCGTGAACCATTTTACATTTTAAGGACATTTGGAGATTTTTCATTAGTTAAAATTTCAGTGAAAGGAAATGCCTCTTTTTGCAATGTTTGGCTGCTGGTTTTCTGACTCTGAGACTGCTGTGAGGCTTTGTAAACAAGCCGCTGGGCCAGTGCTTTGACCCTTAAAAGTCCAATGTTGGATTAGCTTATGCACAATTGGCATAACTTTACTTACTCATAAGTCCGTAGTATATGGTACCAGAGGTACCCAGTGCCAATAAGTCAAAATGTCCTACCTGGGCTGCAGCACTAATGGTGCCACCCTGGATGTGACGGTGTAAAAGCATATATCCCAGCCTGCCACTGCTTAACGGCTAACTCAACTTTGCCTTTTAAATTAATAGCAAAGTCCAAACCTTCGCTTTTAATATAGATGCCACCCCTACAGCACGTCTTAAGGCAGGGTGCTCTATACTAAAAAACAGTACATGTATTTTTATATGTCCTAACAGCAAAAACCCCAATTGTTGTTTTTACTATGGGAAGGCTAGTAGCCTGATTGGCAAGTGCAGGGTTACAAGCTGATAAATCAGCTGTGCTAATTCTTGAATGAAATTGCTAAAGTTGGTGCTTCAAGGTATCAATAAATCAATCAATCAATCACCCAGGGGCTTGTAGAGCACACTACTCACTCATTAGAGTCTAAAGGCGCTGGGGGGAGGGGGTGCAGCTCAGTCGGGGTCATTCGAAGATCCGGGTCTTGAGGTCTTTCCTGAATTGGTGCAGTGTCGGGCTTCACCAGAGGTGAAGGGGGAGCTCGTTCCAGGTCTTGGCTGCAAGGTAGGAGCAGAACCATCCACCCGCTCTGTTCCTGTACAAGCATGGGGCGGTGGCTAGGAGGTTTCGGCCGAGCGGAGGTTTTGTTTGGATGCATGGAAGGAGAGGCAGTTGTTGAGGTATTGTGGTCCGATGTTGTAGAGGGCCTTATAGGCGTGCGTGAGCAGCTTGAAAGTTATTCTTCTTTTGACAAAGTGGCGGTCACAGAGGTTTTGGGTGAAGTGGTTGTGCCGTGGAATATCGAGGATTACTCTTGCTGCCGCGTTCTGGATGGTCTGGAGTTTCCAGATTCGTTTTTTGTTGATTCCGGCACAGAGGCTGTTGCTGTAGTCCAGTCTGCTGGTGATGAGGGTGTGAGTGACTGTTTTCCTGGAGTCGGAGGCTATCCATTTGAATGTTTTACGCAGTATGCAGAGGGTGCTGAAGCATGCGGAGGAGACAGCGTTGATCTGGTGATTAATGGTATCAAATTTATCAGCACATTAAACCCGACTTGATCTCCAAATGGAATTTAATATAATCTCTAAATAGATGCAACTTTTAGATATTTGCTACTCTGTCGCCCAACTTTTCCGGTAAGCCTTTGATGTCCTGGCCACAAGACAGCCTCCTGCCCTCCTAAAGAGAAGCGTGAACAACTCCAAGGAGCGAAAACAATGGAGGCCTGCTGGTGGAAGAGGTGTCACCTCTCCCTGGCAGGAAACCTCACTGGATGCGAGTCCAAAAGTCAAGCTTCAAAGGGGAACCGCCTTTGAAGGGCAAATACTGGACACAAATGAGTTAGGCTGCTTTTTGGTTAAGATAAACAGGTTGGTGTTGGGTACAAAGAGGGGAGACCAATTGCCAAACCATTTTTTTCCGTGGGCGTGTAGCCTTCAAGTAGCCACACCTCTAGGGTTGGCTACTAAGCTCCACACACACAGAGGGGTTCTGCCATTTTAAGTGTGGGCAGAATATTCACTCTGGGATAGCTTGATGTCACACTTTTACAGGACATCGTCATCAGACAGTAAAGGTCCTATTAGGCCATTGGCTAGTCACTGCCACATATCCTGAGGGCATTTTCTGGACATAAATATGGCACCCCTGGCACAAACCCCTCCGATCACATCTGGACTGGAGAGAGCACCATAAAAGGACTGCCCAGAGCTGGCTAAAGTAGCTGAACACAACTCTTTAAATGTTTTACAGCTTTCAAAACTTTGCAGTTATCAATGTTTGTTTGCAATTCCTAGTGAAAAGCTGAGATTTACGATTTGTCATATCTCTGGAACCCTCTCAATTTTGTTTGTTTAGGTGTCTAAAAAAATAATAAAAATAAGATCTATTTTTATAAATTGGTGTCAGATTTCTTTTGAGTTGCGTGACTTTTTAATTTTGTTTTTCGGCACTTCCAAATGCTTTACATTTGTTCCTTTGTTTAAGCCTGACTACTGTAAGCCACAGATCCCCAGGGTTGAGCTAAGGTTTAGCAAACAAGCTTGACTGGACCCACGTTGGTATTCTACTGTGAATTCCACGTTGAGGTTGCACCACCACACCATACAATACACCACATTTCCTCACATTCAGGTAACTTTCCACCAAGTGTTTTTTCTTGACAACAGGAGGCCATTCCTGAAAAGCATGAGATCTGAACAGGTGATACTGGTGCTCACAGGTCTTAGGTGCTATTGTCCCATCTTCCAACCTCGGCCTTGACTTTAGCTGGTCATTCTTTCATTCGTATGGGGAATAATAATTCTGTTTTAGCACCACATAACCTTGTTCTTGCTCGTTTCTGTGCCTTAATCCTGTCACATGCGGCCAATCTCCATTGTGCACAATTGGTGGGTGGCCGCTGACTATAGGTTGAGTGCAGGGCCTGACTGTTAACCCAAAATATACCCCTTACAGTGTCTTCATGGATGAGCTACCCCTATGCATAAGGCCTGAAGGATAAGGGGGCTTACTGTTTGCAAAAGGGACAGGTTAGGTGAATAGGAAAACATTTGGGTGCAATGCCAAGGTTCAGATGCAAGTTCTGAGAGTTTGAGGTCAGAGTCCCAGTGCTTTGGAACTTTTCGAGCAGTAATAACGTCATTTGAGGGGAATGGTTACATGTTATTTTTATGTTCTGTTAGTAGGTTAGTTAGGTATATATTTTATAGTACACAAATCACCCCTGGTTTCTGTCTGATGCATGGTTCGAGGGCTTTCAGGCTTCATTGATATAGCACAATTACAAAAATAAATGAAAAATAAAATGTTAAAATACCATAAAATGCCCCATTACAGTACCCTAGAAAATGAAATACTGCAATTGATGAGCCCTTTAAAAAGCCTAGAAACCAGGAACTGCCAATGGATAAGGTTAGTGACATCGTGCGCTCTTTTTCCTTCAGTGACATCAGAGGGTCAACCCCAGGTCCCGCCCTTAACCCTACAACAGCCTTGTATGCAGTGCTTAATTTGAGCCGGTGGTTTCCAATGCTCGGCACTGGCACTTAATTGTCAACACCAGTGCTTGTGACTGTCTGCCACAAGGTGGCACTGTCTGGCTAATTTAACAGATGACCACAACAACAGTTCATTATGAATTCAATATGCATTAAAAATTACTATCTCCTACCTACCAAGCCATTCTTATCACTCTGGAATAGTCCAAATTGTCACACTTGTACAAACTGCAGTGGCCTCTTGACGAGAGCTCTGGCCCTTTTTTTTACAAATTAGGCTCTGTCAGTGGGAAGGAGCGGGTTGGAGTCTCGGCAGTGACACTCAACATCCTGTGATTGCGGGCAAAATCACGTAATCTCCCCGGAGCAGATTTACAAGTCCCTTGCGCCTTCCTGCGCCGCCATTGCGTCACTTTTTTTGACGCAACGGCGGCGCAAAAAATGCGGCCTATTTACAACGTGACGCATCTAGGGAGATGCGTCACGTTGCAAAGCCCTGCGTCACATTATACCTCGTCAGGTATAATGTATGCAGGGTGGGCGTTCCCACTCAGGAAGGCCTCGTAAAAGTGGAGCAGTGAAATCTACAAGATTTCACTGCGCCACTTTTAGGACGCCGCTGCGTCAAAACCTTACGTCTGCTTGAAGCAGGCATAAGTAGTGACGCAGTGTAGTGGAAATAGGCGTCAACACGCATTGCTGGAGTTGCGTCGTGCTTGCGACACGACTCCAGCAATGCGTGACTTTTCCTGCCAACAGATGCATCAGAATTTCTGACGCATCTGTCAATCCTTGCGCCATAGTGCGCCGTATTCTAAATGCGGCGCATCTATGGTGGCGCAAGGGTTTCCAAGGGTGGCGCATTGAAAGTGACGCATCTATAGCGATGCGTCACTTTCTTGCAAATCTGCCCCCCCCCCCCGCCCTGCCTAACAAGATGAATGCGTCTGTCTGTAAGGCAACTGGTGCTCGTGTAAAGCGCTCTGAAACCTTCAGGTCGAGTTCGCGCTATATAAAACTCTTCTAAACAAAAAAAAAAACTGGGATCTTCTCTCTAAGTTTCTGCTCCTTCGAGAGCCAAAGTGCTTTGGAAATGGATGGCCATTGAAAGTGTGAACTGAAGAGCCAGGCATCCATTTCAGAGCGTCGTGCGCGAGCCCTTCTGCAGGGCCCAGCTGCTGCTGTGCTTAACAGTCCCGGTGGCTTCTGGGAAGGTTCACTTTCTATAAGGGAAGGTGACAGCTCGGCCAGCTGTGAATTTGCTCGTTTACGAGGCTCCGCGTCTGAGTAGCCCGTTATTGTGTTTCAGGTGGAAAAGGCGATGGAATGTAGGACTCCAGACAGAGTCGGAAATCTCCGCCACCAAAGACCCACCCAGAAATGCCAGACCTCGTCCAGGGCCAGGCAGACTGAAATAAAGTTCAAAGGCACAATAAATTCTTGGAGCTCGAATGGAAGGTAATGGGAAAAGCAGAGGTGATTATGATGTCTTAAAGCAGGGACACATCTCATAAAAAAGGATTATTTGTAAAGATCTCTGCTCACAGCTCTGCATTTTTGTTGGGTCACCCCTTAAGTGGTTGGTTCTCCTTGGTTTTGTTCTTCTGTGACTGAAAAGTCTAGAAAGAGAGAGAAGCAAGTGCCGCAAAGAGCAACCATCCTTTTGATATTCGGGATAGGCAGAGTTTCGCCTCTGCATGTTTATAAAACACTGGAAGCCTCTCACCCAGTATAAGGACTGCAAATTTGGAGAAAAAAACAATTGTGAGAAAAATATCAGATAAAATAGGCTTTGCAGAAACAGTTCTGTAAAATACACATTTAGTGGGAGAATTCTCTTGCAAAAATGTTTTTGCCGGACCATTATATTGCAAGATTGTATTTGGCAAGTGTTTTCAACATGCAGAAAATATTGTGCAAAGATTACAAAGTTATGCAACAGTCATAATATGCAATGTTTTGAAAAATGTTAGTTTTGGTCGCCTATTGCGTCAAAGGCCGCTGGCTAACTTGCTCAGGCCTTAGAAATCCATTCACCACCTTCTTGGAAAGTAAGGAACCTGGGACACTCTTCAAGTCTGAACTCATATCCCCTCCCCAGGTTGTCAATTTACATATTTCTCTAGTCCAAAAAATCTTTGCAGTACTCCAAGCCGACCACCAGGTGGCATTGGCATCAGCCGCTGTCATGGCACAACTGGACTGCACTACTGCAGTGCTATCCACACTGGTCACCACAAGAAAGACGTTGCAATGGCTGCAGAGCCAGGAATCCTGAATGCACCTACATCCGCACTATTATTAGAGGAAAGGATCCAATTCAAGTCCCCTGCACGTTTCCAGTTACTACTGGGGTACGGGCAAAAGACTTCAAATACTATCTTCACAATGTGGCCCACTTTGAAACTCTAACTCAGCAACATTATTATCCTGAAGGCGCTGCAGGAATGAGGCGGATCCCTGGGTTTGGGGGACCCTAGACTGTGGAAGGCTGAATCCCAAACCTGAGAGTAGAATTTGACCGCGTGCGGCTCTAGATCCTCCTGAGAATTCTTCAGACTTGCATTCAGTTTAACTTTCCACAGATCAGGGGTCATTACTGAAGGTCATTTGACATGGTCTCCACTTCATCCAGTCAGGATTGAAATCTCCTCCTTCGGTGCATGAAGATGTCTTTTTGTGGAATCCCTCCTTGCTCTCGAGTTCTTCAGCCCTAAATACGAATAATAAATACTCTAAAATGATGCATAAAATATCAGATGGTCTTGATCTTGTTCGATGGGACCAGCTGCTCAGCTAGAATTTTTTATGCCAACACTGGCCAAGGTTATGGAGTATTCCCGAAGGCCATTTCCACAATTCATAATTTATGAGTCATCAGAGAAGAAATTACAAATACAGGGGTTCTCTTTTGCATTCCAAATTTAAACGTTGCCCAGCATCTAGCCTTCTGTGGTTCCAGACATTGGTCTACTGTGACCATCTGTAGATGAATGTGAGGCTGTACCAGGGGCCAGGCTACCTACAACAGGGGGAGGATTCTCTACATTCAAGGGGAAAAGTTGTGGACAAGCTTCCAAGGGTTCTGGAAATCTACTAACTAGAGCAGCTCATTCCTGAAGGCAGCCTTTTGAGCCATGTTTTTTTTACTCCCCTCCCATAGGAAACGCAGATATTTATGAACTAGACAAATAAAGAGAATGTAACATGTTCCCATGTGCAAGAGCTTTTGGATTGTGTAAATTGCATACTTCTCCAAACTGGAACACGTCAGTGATCTGCCGAAGTGGAATAGTGGGAAATGGTTACCTTCGCTCTCTCAGTGGAACCCAAGATGTCACCTGAAAGTGCGTCCATCAGACCCATGATGAAAAAAAGACCATTCTCAAGGTACTGCAGAGCGGTCTAGCCAAAGTCATTCTTCCTCCAATAATGGTTACTTTCTCATGGCACTCAAATAAAGTTTGTGATGGCTTCCAGCGTGAAGTATAGGGCCACAAAAAGGGGACCAATGTTTCTCTTCAGTAGCCATCTTTGGCATCCTCCCTCATATTTTACATTCAAGACTCCCAGAGATTTTAGCCTAATGGTCTCAAATTACAATAATGATTAGGAAGACACAGAGCACGTCCAAGCGAATGAAAGGCCTATTTCTATATTATAAGATGTGCAGGAGCAGTCATGACCTGCCGAACAGCTGGAGGTGACCTGATAGAAAGCTGTCTGAACAATGGAGGGGTCAGGGATTTGTAGGAGATATTGCAAGAGTGTGGGGAGTCTGCACTACTCTTTTTTCCTGCTTATGTGGCAGCTGGATTATCCAGGTCAGCCTGAGATAAGTTTAAAGGTTGTTCCCTTTCATCATGGGCCTTAGGGCAGTGGCACATTGTTTGTGATAGATGGTCGTGATTTTTGAGTACTTGAACAATATCTGTATAATCTATAGTTCTGGGGATGTCAGGCTTTAAAGGTGTGGTCACGACCTAACAAGGCAAGCCCCTCTTCTGTAAGTAGGAACAAAGATTGCGAAGGATGTCCCAGGTCTTATCGGTGGCCTCTTTAGATGGCTTGCCATCAGCACAAGAAAAACTGTGATGCAGGCCCTCATCACCAGCCGACTGACCACGGAAACGCACTATGCCGGCACCTCCACTAAACTCATGCAAAAACTACAGATAATCCAGAATGCAGCAGCCAAGCTGATCTTCAAGCTGCCTCACCCAGCACCTGAAAGACCTCGACTGGCTACCTGTCTACAAGAGATGCCAGTTAAAGCTCTTCACCCAGGCCTACAAAGCCCTCCACGGCCAAGTACCAGACTAAATGAACCACTGCCTGATCTTCCACCAACTAACCAGAAACCTCTGCTCCACACACCTCGCACTCGCTCAGACACCACGTATTTGCCACAGCTGCTCCCGAGAACGCTCCTTCTCTTACCTCGCTGCCAAAGCCTGGAAAAACCTCTCCCTCAACCTGCGCACTTCAACCTCGCTGAACCACTTCAGGAAGGGACTCAAGACCTGCCTCTGCAACTGATACCTACAACACAGCACCTGGATACCCCACGGGGGGATTTAACGTACTATACAAATACAACTTGATTGTCTGATGATTGAAAGTGTTAACCTGCCATTTAAGATATAAAGAATGTGCTCAGGCCATTAGATGCAAACTCATTTATTTGTGTACTACTGCCCTTTCCACAAGCGATAGTGCCAAACCCTATGGGCCCGATTCACAGAACTAACTTAAGACAAAATCCTAAACGTACTACTTTTGGTATTCACAGAAGTTAGGATTTTGTCTTAAGTTTGTCTTAAGACAAACTTAAGACAGACTTAAGACAGACTTAAGACAAACTTAAGACAGACTTAAGACAGACTTAAGACAAACTTAAGACAGACTTAAGACAGACTTAAGACAGACTTAAGACAAAATCCTAACTTAAGTCTGTCTTAAGTCTGTCTTAAGTTTGTCTTAAGTCTGTCTTAAGTTTGTCTTAAGTCTGTCTTAAGTCTGTCTTAAGTCTGTCTTAAGTTTGTCTTAAGACAAACTTAAGACAAAATCCTAACTTCTGTGAATACCAAAAGTAGTACGTTTAGGATTTTGTCTTAAGTTAGTTCTGTGAATCGGCCCCACCATGTTTGCCAAATACAGGCCTATTATCCCCCTGTTGCTTTTTTCTGCTAAGGTGCAAAGCGTTCCCAATTCTTAACTATCTGGCGTTCTAGAAACCAGCATCTTGATGTCAGTTTGGCTTTTGTCCCTCCTTTGGAATGAAGGTAGTTTTGGATACTTGAGTGGAGGACAAGCTGTGCTTGATCTTCCCATGGCCTTGGACACATAACCCTCATCAACATACAGAATAAACATAAGGGAGGGGATGTGGCTTGCTTTCCTTGTCGGTGTAAGAATATGGGTTACTCTCTGGAGGATGTGAGTCCTTCCCACATAATAAGTCCAAAATCTTGTTGGTCCCACACTAAAGTACAGTAAGTACACCCGGGCTCAAGCCTTATAGCTACAGGATGAAAGAGACCGGCTTAACTTAAGGAAGAGTGTATACAGTATTTAGCAGTGCCAAAACAGTTGAAAAGTCAAACCACAATACAATAAAAATCTTACAGCCAATTTCTATAACTAGACAAACATTTTTTTTAGAAATATCACACAAAAATAATTAAAATCCAATCAGGGTAACAGGAGATATGTTTTTTAAATGTTTATGGTAAAAGTGCCAAGAAAAGGTTAAGCATTACCCAGCAGTCACGGTTCTTAGTTCCTCAGGAGCTAAGTATGATTTCAGGTCAACAATGACGGAGTGGCGGTCGGGTACACCAAACGGTTGTCCCTATCAAATTAATTGTCCCGTGACTTGGTCTCAGAAATGAAAGTCGAAACCTTCTAGGGGGGCAAGGTTGAAGGATATATCCAACAATGTTCCACTGAAATTGATGGTTTGGGTGGGAAAAACGCAGTGCAGGAAAACTCAAATTTTGCGACCACCACAGTCCACTCCTTGGGTGAATAACTTTTGCAATTTCACTTAGTCAAGATTTCAACCTTCAGACTTAGGTCCGGATTTACTAATATTTTCATACAACTCAATGCGGCAAGAGAAGTTGCTGCACTGTGTTGCGTGAAACGGAGAGAGCAGAATTGTGCCAAATCTACTAAGTTATGGTGCATTTCTGCTTCCTCGTATGGCTGGCGCACTCCTGGCTGCCTAGCCCCAATGCAGACAACCTTGCGCCAAGACACAAGAGTGCCTGCATTGTGGTGAGAATGGTTTTGTGGAGGGAGGGGTCCCTTTTTCCTCTTTGCGAATTTTGTTGCGCGCACTGTATCGCAAAATGCGATGCAGCGCAAGCAACGACATTCGTTTTATTTATTTAATCGTTTACTTACCTCCGTTCATCCATATTCCGGTGTTTACTACCCCCCTCCCTGACCCGCCTCACCACCCCACAGAACTCCCTCCACTGGCCTCTACTGCTGACTAGTAAATATGGGTTTGAGTCAGAATACATGTGTTCATGCATGGGAACACCCATGCCAATGAAACAGTAACTTCCTAGGCAATTGGTGAGTCAGAAGTAATGATACTATGAGAGTGTCAAAATAGGGTGAGGGATTGCCGGCCCGTCCATCGACGATTTTTGAGGCATTTTATGCATCTGAATATCATTTATCAGAAAATGCACCCTACTTAACAGATGCTCGTCATCCACCACAGTCCACTCCTTGGGTGAATAACTTTTGCAATTTCACTTAGTCAAGATTTCAACCTTCAGACTTAGGTCCGGATTGACTAATATTTTCATACAACTCAATGCGGCAAGAGAAGTTGCTGCACTGTGTTGCGTGAAACGGAGAGAGCAGAATTGTGCCAAATCTACTAAGTTATGGTGCATTTCTGCTTCCTCGTATGGCTGGCGCACTCCTGGCTGCCTAGCCCCAATGCAGACAACCTTGCGCCAAGACACAAGAGTGCCTGCATTGTGGTGAGAATGGTTTTGTGGAGGGAGGGGTCCCTTTTTCCTCTTTGCGAATTTTGTTGCGCGCACTGTATCGCAAAATGCGATGCAGCGCAAGCAACGACATTCGTTTTATTTATTTAATCGTTTACTTACCTCCGTTCATCCATATTCCGGTGTTTACTACCCCCCTCCCTGACCCGCCTCACCACCCCACAGAACTCCCTCCACTGGCCTCTACTGCTGACTAGTAAATATGGGTTTGAGTCAGAATACATGTGTTCATGCATGGGAACACCCATGCCAATGAAACAGTAACTTCCTAGGCAATTGGTGAGTCAGAAGTAATGATACTATGAGAGTGTCAAAATAGGGTGAGGGATCACCGGCCCGTCCATCGACGATTTTTGAGGCATTTTATGCATCTGAATATCATTTATCAGAAAATGCACCCTACTTAACAGATGCTCGTCATCCATACAACATTATACTACGAAACCTACTGTGGGCAATCTCCGCATAAATTGAAATACCAGATACATACGGTGAACAGTAAAGGTTTCCACTACATCAACCTCGGTGGACTCTAGAGGAAATAGAATACCCAACCATATCATTTTTTAAGTGGACCTATACCAGAGAAAAGGTACCTTTTAATCGTTTGTATACTACTTAATTCTTGACCAACCTATGAGGACATCAAACCCGTAGCGGCTCTATATCAAATAACAGGCCTTTTTGGATACGTCCAAAAAAAACATCAAAAATGTTTTGGTCTATTTGTGAAGACAACATCTTTAGTAAGCACTATATCTCCTTAAGTATCTTAAATATTGATATGTGTCCCCACTCCACAATTCTTGTCACATATATACTCTAACACTTTTTATTTTATTTTATTTTCATTCTATCTTATTTTAAATAAGTGTCTATCTAGTCTCTTTCACTTACCCTCTGTCTTGGAAGTAATCTCTCTCACACTTAAATAGTAAACCTACAAATAGAGAATGTGCAATGTAGATATATACAGCCAGATATAGGAAATCATCTTTGTGTCAATTAAAATGTTGTAGTCACAATATGTTGAATATGTAATCGAAAAAATACCCGTGTAAGACAGTATTGAGTTTATGTTTTTAATTACAGGAATTCTGGCTTTTCCTGACGAAGGCGTACTTTTCGCCGAAACGCGCGTAGAAAACTATTGCATGGCCACAGAAGTGCCCTTTTATGTGTATAAATTGTTGAAATTTTAACAGAATTATTGTACTGTATGATGATATATTGTAGATTTGTATTTTATTGCTGCATAAATTTGTTATTTTTGTGATATTGTGTAATTTTTGTAATCTGTTGTGGCTACCCTATTTTGACACTCTCATAGTATCATTACTTCTGACTCACCAATTGCCTAGGAAGTTACTGTTTCATTGTATATTGCCCTGTCCTAGGAATTTTATTTTCTTAAATTCAGGGGGTCCGAGTTAATCACATTATGGGAACACCCATGCTCCACTCATTTAACACCTCTGGATTCAAAGTAACACTAGATCTCAGGTTAGGTTCCCAGGTTCCCAGGAACAGTTACAGGCCAGGACTCACTCCAGCAGAACCCCCCAGCAGGGTCCAGTCCAGGTCCAGTTACTACTTGTCAGTTAAGGCCTTTTGCAGCTTGTTGCATTCCTGTAGCCACACAGCCAACTGAACCTTGGAGTCCAGTTGTCACTCCTGGATGCAAGATAAAAAGGCCTCAGGTCTCGCTTTACACTTAGCCATGAATAAGCAGTGGTTTTAATGCTGTAAGCGGTTTGATTGGCCATATAGTATGAAGATGGATATGAGGTGATTTCACCACAATTGGGAGACGGATGTATGACGTAACAACGCATGCTATTACAACGCATACCATTACAACGCATTTTTTACAACGCAAATACCACTACAACGCATTACTTTACAACGAACACTTTTACAACGCAAAACCTATTAAAATACTTAAAAGTGCTGTTACAACGAAATCTATTACAACGCATACCATTACAACGCGATTTTTTTTTTTTTTTTTTAAAGTACAATAAAATCTGGCACGGGATGCAGGGAAATTAGGGGTTTTAGGGTGGGGAAGTGTATTAAAATGTGGAGAAAAACTGTACGTAAATCTACTTAAATGCATTACCAAATTAATACTCGAGTATTAAAATTAATACTCGAGTATTAAAATTAATACTCAAAACCCCCCCTAAAATTCCGTATTCACACATTTCAAAGTTTTATACAAACAACGAAAGATTTAACAACAATACATACACATTTTTATCATGATGACATTGGAAAGTAATTAAACAGAGAAAAACAGAAGACACATACACATAGGCGCCATTTTATCCATCTCACTTGTAAAACTTGTCCTACAACACTTTCTATGAAAACATTAGCAAAAGACATGTTCCAAAATGGATGCCAAAACGGAGCAAATGAATGAAAACATAACATTTTTAAATGCTTTTTTAAATTATCATTTTCCACAGTAAAATAAAGTTTTAAAAAAAACACAACGAACGGAGTTTTTAAAAAAATTAATAGTGACACTGAGTAAAACTTATAAATACCAGGAAGACACCATTTTGCAATCAGTTGATTATCAACTACCAGAGAGACCAGACGTCAAAACCTGACCCTCTGTCACCTCCACTGCGACCTCCTCAGAGAGAGCACTGAATTCATTCGGAAAAGCATTATTAGTTTGCAACTACTAGTAAGTCAGTAAAATATTTTAACACCTTGCTTTAGCGTAAAATATGTTTGCTTTCCATACAAAATATGTTTTAAAATTTTTTATATTAACTTTTAAAATGTACTGTTTCTAATTTGTTATCACTAAAAATATATACCAACTTAAAACAACTACTTTCTTTTCCAAAAACAGAAACTTGCTATATTTTCAAAATCAAGAATTGGTGTACCTAATTTTGCATCACCTCAACGTAATCGACTCACCTTTACTATTGTGAAGGTAAATTTTATTTAATTGTAATTATTTTCCTTTAAAAATAAATTTTTAGGATTAGCTAAAGTGTTGTATGGTAAAGGCGATTTTTTTTTTTTTTACTCATTCACACTACATCATAAAAGAAATTATACCATGATGCAGGGGTAACAATTACTAATATGACTTCAGTTAGGTACTACATTTGAAAAAGCGTTTCATGTTACTGGGGTAACTATTACAATTCTAAGTCCCAGAATGTTCAGCCGTAGAGTTATTGAGTGATGGTGTAGGTGTATCCATTATTACTCTTATTTAAAAATGCATTCAAAGTGTATTATTTTTTGCTTTACCAATTGTTACTCATACTCATTTGTCAAATATCATATTTTCAAAAAATTTGTTATTTTGTTTTAACCAACGTTGGCTAAGTAACATTAATTTATAAAACTTTTTTTTCATTTCCACAGTACATCGGTTACAAGTTTGTGGATTAAATAAATTTTTTAAAAAACTTAATCCTGCAGCCAGCATTACCAAAAAGCCACGAGAACAAACAACAACTGTAAAAGGTATTTTATATTTTCAGTGTTATAATTTCGACAAAGTAATAGTCATTCCTTTTGCTATTGTAACTCCAGTAAAGTGCAGAAGTAGGGTAACTGATGGATAGTGTAGGGGTACAATTAACTATTCCAACTCCAGGAAGGTGCAGCAGTAGGGAAAGTGTTGGATGGTGTAGGGGTACATTTTTCTAGTGTAACTCCAGGAAGGTGCAGTAGTTAGGAAAGTGTTATGTAGTATTAGTTATATTCTATGTCATAATTTTAAAAAGTTAATCAGAATTTGCATTTTTCAACAACGTTAAGTTATTTTATTTTCTCTTTTTTTTCCCCAAGACAATTGTTTGTTTCTTTGCTGAAAGATTCAGTCCATCACATACGTGACAACTCCAGCCAACAGGCCAATTCCACTTCAGAAGCCTCACCAAGGAAAGCAATTCCAAAAAAACAAGGTATTATTATACAGCATTTTATTTAATCCATCAATATGTTAGACTAACCATTTATTTTTTAATGTAAATATAATCCCAAAATAATTAAAATAAGAGTTGCAGTTTGAAAAATTTTTTTTCCTAACTCCAGGTTGGTGCAGCGGTAGGGAAAGTGTTGGATGGTGTAGGGGTATAATTTACTATTCCAACTCCAGGAAGGTGCAGCAGTAGGGAAAGTGTTGGATGGTGTAGGGGTGCAATTTACTATTCCAACTCCATGTTGGTGCAGCGGTAGGGAAAGTGTTGGATGGTGTAGGGGTATAATTTACTATTCCAACTCCAGGAAGGTGCAGCAGTAGGGAAAGTGTTGGATGGTGTAGGGGTATAATTTACTATTCCAACTCCAGGAAGGTGCAGCAGTAGGGAAAGTGTTGGATGGTGTAGGGGTGCAATTTACTATTCCAACTCCAGGAAGGTGCAGCAGTAGGGAAAGTGTTGGATGGTGTAGGGGTATAATTTACTATTCCAACTCCAGGAAGGTGCAGCAGTAGGGAAAGTGTTGGATGGTGTAGGGGTACATTTTTCCAGTGTAACTCCAGGAAGGTGCAGTAGTTAGGAAAGTGTTATGTAGTATTAGTTATATTCTATGTCATAATTTTAAAAAGTTAATCAGAATTTGCATTTTTCAACAACGTTAAGTTATTTTATTTTCTCTTTTTTTTCCCCAAGACAATTGTTTGTTTCTTTGCTGAAAGATTCAGTCCATCACATACGTGACAACTCCAGCCAACAGGCCAATTCCACTTCAGAAGCCTCACCAAGGAAACCAATTCCAAAAAAACAAGGTATTTTTATACAACATTGTATTTAAACCATCAATTTGTTTAACAAACAATTTACTTTTTATTTTTAAAATATTCCCAAAATGTATAACATAAAGTTTTTAGTTGGAAGAATTTTTTTTTCTTACTCCAGGAAGGTGCAGCAGTAGGGAAAGTGTTGGATGGTGTAGGGGTATAATTTACTATTCCTACTCCAGGAAAGTGCAGCAGTAGGGAAAGTGTTGGATGGTGTAGGGGTAATAATTTCTATTCTAACTCCAGGAAGGTGTAGCAGTAGGGAAAGTGTTGGATGGTGTAGGGGTGCAATTTACTATTCTAACTCCAGAAAGGTGCAGCAGTAGGGAAAGTGTTGGATGGTGTAGGGGTGCAATTTACTATTCCAACTCCAGGAAGGTGCAGCAGTAGGGAAAGTGTTGGATGGTGTAGGGGTGCAATTTACTATTCCAACTCCAGGAAAGAGCAGCAGTAGGAAAAGTGTTGGATGGTGTAGGGGTGCAATTTACTATTCCGACTCCAGGAAGGTGCAGCAGTAGGGAAAGTGTTGGATGGTGTAGGGGTGCAATTTACTATTCCAACTCCAGAAAGGTGCAGCAGTAGGGAAAGTGTTGGATGGTGTAGGGGTGCAATTTACTATTCCAACTCCAGGAAGGTGCAGCAGTACGGAAAGTGTTGGATGGTGTAGGGGTGCAATTTACTATTCCAACTCCAGGAAGGTGCAGCAGTAGGGAAAGTGTTGGATGGTGTAGGGGTGCAATTTACTATTCCAACTCCAGGAAGGTGCAGCAGTAGGGAAAGTGTTGGATGGTGTAGGGGTGCAATTTACTATTCCAACTCCAGGAAGGTGCAGCAGTAGGGAAAGTGTTGGATGGTGTAGGGGTGCAATTTACTATTCCAACTCCAGGAAGGTGCAGCAGTAGGGAAAGTGTTGGATGGTGTAGGGGTATAGTTTACTATTCCAACTCCAGGAAGGTGCAGCAGTAGGGAAAGTGTTGGATGGTGTAGGGGTAATATTTACTATTCCAACTCCAGGAAGGTGCAACAGTAGGGAAAGTGT
This sequence comes from Triturus cristatus, assembly GCF_964204655.1. NCBI lineage: Eukaryota > Metazoa > Chordata > Amphibia > Caudata > Salamandridae > Triturus > Triturus cristatus. The sequence goes on along the minus strand of NC_140582.1, from coordinate 1,172,699,736 downwards.
GGGAATGTGTAAGTGTTACATTTGAGGTATTGCATTTACTTTTTTAGCCTAATTTGTTTTTCTTCTCTTCTCTTTTCAGATAATGTCTAGTCTTGAAGCTGCGAAGTACATTAAGTCCAGGAAGGGAAAAAATGTATTAAACCATGGAGGATACATATATAGTAAGGAAAGAATAAGTTTAACTAGAAATCATTGGAGGTGTGTGCAATACTACACTACCCATTGCAGTGGCAGAGCGGTTACTCTTGATAATTTAGTTGTGAAAACCACAGAACATAACCACTCTGTCTCTGCAATGGAGGTAGAAATTAGAGAAACCGTTAACGAAATGAAAGCTATTGCATGCACCTCCAATGATTCTACAGGATCCATTTTAAGAGAGGTTGCACAGCATGTCCCCAGTCATGTTGCTAGTAACATGCCTATAATTCCTAATTTGAGAAGAATTATTCAAAGACAAAAGCAGGCAAGTAACATTCAATTATCTACACCACATTCTTTCTCTGACATTAGAATTCCACATGATCTTTCTATTTCTTTTTCTGATGAACCTTTCCTTCTGCATGACAACGAAAACCCTCAAAAACGAATTCTCATTTTTAGTACCCCACGTAACCTTGCAAAGTTAGAAAGTAGTGAAATTTGGATGATGGATGGGACGTTTAAAAGTACACCCCATCCTGAACTGTCACTGACGCTATCCAGGCTAAGCACCTACCGGAGGAGTAGAACGGCGGATCTTTGGCGGGGCACCCACGCTGTTTGTCTCCCCCGCTGCCCTGACGACATCGAGGGCCGCGGTGGGGGGAGACTACAGCTCCCGTGAGCCTTTACTGTCACGCCCCCTTCCAGGTGATTGCGCGCCCGGAGGCGCTTTAAAATCAGCGGCTCCCTCGGTGGAGCGGGGGAATCCTGAACTGTCACTGACGCTATCCAGGCTAAGCACCTACCGGAGGAGTAGAACGGCGGGGCACCCACGCTGTTTGTCTCCCCCGCTGCCCTGACGACATCGAGGGCCGCGGTGGGGGGAGACTACAGCTCCCGTGAGCCTTTACTGTCACGCCCCCTTCCAGGTGATTGCGCGCCCGGAGGCGCTTTAAAATCAGCGGCTCCCTCGGTGGAGCGGGGGAATCCTGAACTGTCACTGACGCTATCCAGGCTAAGCACCTACCGGAGGAGTAGAACGGCGGATCTTTGGCGGGGCACCCACGCTGTTTGTCTCCCCCGCTGCCCTGACGACATCGAGGGCCGCGGTGGGGGGAGACTACAGCTCCCGTGAGCCTTTACTGTCACGCCCCCTTCCAGGTGATTGCGCGCCCGGAGGCGCTTTAAAATCAGCGGCTCCCTCGGTGGAGCGGGGGAATCCTGAACTGTCACTGACGCTATCCAGGCTAAGCACCTACCGGAGGAGTAGAACAGCGGATCTTTGGCGGGGCACCCACGCTGTTTGTCTCCCCCGCTGCCCTGACGACATCGAGGGCCGCGGTGGGGGGAGACTACAGCTCCCGTGAGCCTTTACTGTCACGCCCCCTTCCAGGTGATTGCGCGCCCGGAGGCGCTTTAAAATCAGCGGCTCCCCCCGCGACGCGGGACGCGCGCAGGCAGCGCCGGGCTGAGCCCGGGCAGAGGGCGGGCCGTCTGTGGCCGTCCGGGGTCGCTGGAGGTCGGGCCGGGCAACCCCTCTTGATCCATCTTAAGTTGGTGCCCAATCGTAAGTCATCGCATAGTGTGTGAGTATAGCATATGTTGTGACTGGGACTCAACCACTTATTGTTGCTTAGCATACTCAAAACACATATTGAAAAATGGGGAAAAAAGCTCCACCTGTGCTTAAACCTACCCGTAAGCAGTTAACATCTCCCTCAACTGCTACTGTTCCCACCCCGTTGCCTAGTTTGACTGCTATTGATAAAATGCTGCAGAGGACGATCGGCGTTGTGGCTTCTGCCATCCAAAACACTGAAAGACGCCTCTCGCTCCCACCAAGCACGCAATTACCTTTGCTGCAGGACAATACATTGGATTCCCTGGTGGCCACATCGGATATAACATCCTACGCGGGGCTACCAGGAACTGACTCAAATGTGAATTGTATAATCCTGGACAGTGCATCCCCTAATCATCGTACAATGGATAATAGACTATCACAAACACCGTCTATGTCACGATCAAGCATTAATAAGACCACTGACACTACCCCATCCTTAATTAATGAGCAGGTTCATTTAGAAGGGATAGAACTATGCTTAGATACGGATGTATCGATTACAGATAGGGAAAAAAGTGATAGTACACCAGCACGAACAAGGGGACAAAAAGCAAGAAAACAAAAAGCAAAGCGAAAACAGAAACACATAGAGTCACTAGTAGATAAACGCAGAGAGAATGGTGGACGCCCTCAACTGAGCAGGCCTCTCACTCCTGTAATACAAAACCATACTCAAAGTGAGGCGCACCTTGGCAAAAATAATGAACAAAGCTCATTAACCTATGCACTGCCGGGGAATGAAGATTTTTGGGGGAGACTGGAGACCTTAATAACTACTCTTTTAGGACCCATCAACCAACAAGTCCTTAATATTGATAAGAGGTTGAAGGCATTAGATGACCATGCGTTGAAATTAGGCACAGGGTGTAAATCTATAACTACAACACACCATGTTGCATCCAACACCAACACACATAAACCACAACACACTATGGCCAACAAGAAAAGTATAGTGGAGACTAATGCCTCTCCATCCACATCCAAATTGAGTAGAAGTAAAGGTCAATTAAATCTAGAACCCCTATCCAGACAGGCATTAGATACTAAAACCACCACAACAGTTAGCTCAGGAGGAAGGGAGAAATCTACTGACATAAGCAATAGGCCAGTAACGAGACAAGCGCAGGATGTTAACCAACATCACCCAACAGATAAGCCAGATATAATTGAAGTGATTAGTAAGAGACAGATCCCGGCCCGCATCAGTTTGCCCCCAGATTGCGGTCCATATGTCTTGGTTTTAGCTAATGTCCCAAAATTGGGGGAAACCCAAGAGGAAAACTACACAAGCTTAAGAAATAGAACTCTCCATTGGCTTTCCACAAATTGTAACTTCCCAATGGAAGGAGCAGGGGAAATTATTCATACCCAGAGGGTAGGGTGGGTGGGTCCAATGAGAAAAAAGTTTGAAGGAGATTGCATCATTATAAACTTTAGATCTCCACAATGGGTGCAATCTACACTCTCAAAAGCCCCATTGCCCTCACCCTGGGAATTTAATACTACTCTGCTTCCTCTTGGGTATTTTTATAGACATTTAACTGACCTTTATTCCAACCCTGGGACTAACTTTTTAGTAGATCAACCGGGCATGAACTGTAACATTATTAACGGCTATGAACATCCTTACCAAGAGTTTAATACCAATTTTAGGAACGGCCGTCCATTAGGCCAACGGATTATACCCCCACCACATCAATTGCCATATCTACCTTTCCCCACTCCCTCTTATCCCAACCTAAGGGAGAGACCCTACGCAAGGCCCAAACAAAACTTTAATATGCCTCAGAACGAGCCAAGGTATATATATAATATACCAACGCATAACCGTTTTGAACATGCTCTCTCCAATTTGGAATGTCAAGATTGACTGGGGAAAAGAAATAGGGGGTGTGAGGACGTACTAATTACCATTAGGGAAAATCCCTCTAATGTACAATGTAACGAGATTGAGACAATGGCACCACGCATTGTTTCGACTATGTCCCCAGTTACACATGAGAACATAACTATTCCATCAATTCAACCCAAGCAGCCTAGTGGCTATAATGCCTCTTGTGCCCTAAAACGACCCAAATTGTCCATCCTTAGTTGGAACGTCGCCGGGTTGGAACCAAGATTGCTTGACCCTCAATGGATCAAGCTATTGGATAATAAAGATATTGTTATGTTCCAGGAGACATGGGCCGTCAGCAATTTATTTATTGAGGGTTACCATTGTTTTAGTGTAACCTCAAAGAAGCCCATTTTTGGCCGTGCAGTGGGAGGATTATTTATAGGTGTCAGCACATTGGTGGGAGGCACCATCAAAGACCTATCAGAAGGAAATCCGAACATTCAGGTCCTCGAGTTGAAACTAAAACCCAGGATTTTTATAATTAATTTTTATAATAATGATTTTTACTCTACACCCAACACAAACTACATAGCCCTCTCTAAGATCCTAAGAAAATTGGAAATAAACTTGGAATCAGAGGGGGGGATAGGGATTCTAATCGGCGGAGATTTTAATGCCAAATTACCAAAGAAATCTTGGATCGATGACACTAACAACATCACGGACCAAGCTGAAAAAAGGGGATTTGAACTAGCAAAAATATTGAGTGAACACACCCTTGGAAATGCCATGGAAGTATCTTCAATACCTGACATGGACTATGTCCCCACGTTCAGGGGGCGTGATTGTTGTTCAACTATTGACTTTATTTTTATGTCCCCTGATTTGCTGGACCGTGTATTGGAATCCAAGGTGGTAAAAACATCTTTTGGCGACCATAACCCCCTCACAGTTACCTTGCACCTAGGCTCCCGCCCTGTATATGCGAAACCTAATGGTGCAAGAGACATTACACCATCAGGTGACGGTCTGCGGTTAAAATGGAGGGGGATTGATAGCGGAGCTATTTTAGAAAATGTGCAGAATGATCATCCTGATTTAATTAATTCTTGTCTATTTTTAAATGGAAATAATAATAGAATAATCTCTGACTTTGGCAAACTGTGTTTAGTGATTAAAAAATTGCTGTCAGTCCCATTGCCAAAGATAGCGAAAGAACCAAGATGGTTTGACTCAACTTGCTCTATGGCAAATAGGGAACTACGTGAAGCATTGTCTTCTAACCCAAGGTGTATACTAGAGGTACAGCTGGCCAGGAAAAACTATAAGTTAAAAACAACTGAAAGGAAGGCTGCCCTGCTAACAGAACAGTGGGAAACATTGGTCGCGAGTGCAAATTTGAAGAGTAGCGGCCCCTTCTGGTCAGCCGTTAGGAAGACGCGAGATATGGGGAAACAATTGTCCCCAATTAGCTGCAACATTACTAGTAGTAGTTGGGAGGCTCATTTTGCTAAAATATATGCTACTCCCTCTAAGGAAGTAACCATTCCTTCTTTGAAGGTGTCATGCAACCTCAAGATTGACCTCCCTGAGATAGTCACAGCCATTAAAGAAAGCCTTGGCAACAAGGCCCCTGGTCCCGACGGGCTCCCTATAGACATTATTAAGTATAACACGGATCTATGGGCACCAATTCTTTTTAATGTCTTTAATAGTCTACCTATGGCGCCAATGCCTGACACTTGGGCGACCAGCACCATAGTTCCCATTTTTAAGAAGGGAGATAGGTCAGATCCAGCCAACTATCGTCCAATCTCGCTCTTGGACAATACTTTAAAAATCCTTGGACGAGTTATTTATAACAGGATGATAGAGTGGACTGAAGATACTGATCTATTGGATCCGTGCCAGTTGGGATTCAGGAGTGGCGTGGGCACGGTGGAGCAGTGCCTAAACCTGAAACTGATTATCGATAAGTATAACGTTGCTCGCTCTAGTCCAATCTATCTCGCATTTATGGATCTTTCATCTGCATTCGACCTAGTTAATAGATCCAAATTATGGCTTATGCTTTCTAACTATGGCCTGGACGCAAGTCTTGTTAATTTTCTGGCCTATCTTCACACGGACCTTAAAGCGCAAGTTAGGATCGGGTCTGGTGGCGATGTGTCCGGACCCATAAAAATAGGCAGGGGGGTGAGGCAGGGGTGCGTTTTAGCACCTCTGCTATTTATTATTTATATTAACGGTCTTGCCAAAGCCCTGAAACAAGTGACGAGAGATGTCCCAATTATCCAGGGGAATCCATTACCGGTCTTATTATACGCAGATGATGCGGTCATTATGGGCCGCACCCCTAATGCTCTTCGTTTGCTCATTAGAGCATTCGTCCAGCATATGGAGGCACTTGATCTGCGTGTAAATTTTAAAAAATCTTTTATTATGTCTAGTGGACCCGGGAAAAGGAGGCTCAACACTATAAATGTAGGTTCGGATAAATTAGAATCCGTAACCTCCTTTCCATACTTAGGATTGGTTTTCGCTGCGAACGGCTCATGGAGTGGGCATTCTGCCCACGCCATGGGCAAGTTCTCGAAAGCCACCAATTCTATACTGAGCCTCCAACGCCCGAAGAAAATAGGTGCCACTAGGGCCATTTTAAAATTTTTTAAATTACAGTGCATTCCTGTGGCAACGTATGGGGCTGAGGTCTGGGGCTCAGGGAGAAACTCAGGAATTCAACGTGAGGAAAATCGTTTTTGTAGAAAGGTATTGGGTGCTCCTTTTTCAGCCTCTGAATTCATCTGTCACAAAGAACTAAATCTCCCCTATGTATGTGATTTTATTAGAGCCAGACCAGCCCTATTCTGGATTAGGATTTGGACAAATAACTTTGCGACCCTAACAAAAAATATTATAATGGATTGCCTTAAGTGTGATCACCATATGTCAATACCCTGGTTAGCCGAGGTTTCCAAAACATTATGTGCCGTGGATAAAGGCAATCTTTTCTTAGAACCTACTGGAATTGAGAAGAATGATAAGGTCGTAGTTAAACAAGCACTTTATGCACTTTTTAATTCAGAAAGAATGGGGAGGGAGTTACCTAAATCTTCTGTTGCTACATACATGGGGTATGATTTGTGTAGGCACCCACTACCATCTTATTTAACTCTCCCCATGTCCAATTGGGAACGGTCGCTGCTCTTTCGTTTAAGGGCAGGTTCTGTAAAATTCTTGTTGGCCTTCCCTTTGGGGTATCACCACACAGTAGAATACAACCCCTGCCCATGTGATGGAATTAGCAAACAGAATGACATTCACTTCCTATTCTTCTGTAAATTTTATTTAAAATATATTAACTGGTTTTTAACTCCCTATTTTAGAAAATTAAGACCCCTTTCCTTGGGGGAATCCTGTTCATTATTATTTTCCCTGGATACAGATGAATTAATTTTTCGTACCAGCACTTTTCTGAGATTAATAGTACAAGCACGCAAAATGATGGAAAATCCCTGAAAATTATTTATGCTAGATGTATATTTGAAAATGAATTGTTGTGATTGTGGTGCTTTTATGGATTGTATTATTGTATAAATGTGTTGTTTTTCTTTTGTTGTACTTTTATGGATTTTATGAAATCCGAATAAAGGTCTTTTGAATTGAATTGAATTACACCCCATCCTTTCACTCAAATTTACACTATACATGCCAAAATTAACAATAGTGTAATCCCCTTAGTATATAGTTTGCTACCTGATAAGACTTTTGCAACATACACTGAACTTTTATCAGTGATTAAAAGTAAAACATCTCAAAGTCCTAGGAAAATAATTATAGATTTTGAATTGAGCATGATCAATGTGATCAATAAAACGTACACGGATACCCAAATTCAGGGATGTTTTTTTCATTTTTCCCAGGCATTTTGGCGTAAATTACAGAAAACATCCCTAGTTGCAGAATATTCTCGTGATAGCAAACTACAATTTGAACTAAAAAAATTAACAGCACTTTGTTTTGTTGCTCCCGATAGTGTGGACGAGTACTACACTGCAATTATAGAATCTGTTTATTATACAAGTAACGAAGAAAAATTGGCACCCATTCTAAATTATTTCGAGGACACATGGATTGGACACCTAAGCAGATCGGGTCGCAGGAGGAAGCCACGATTCCATGTGGAGTGGTGGAACTGCTACACGAGTTGTTTAGAGGGAGAAGCAAAAACAAACAATGCCATTGAGGGATGGCATAACTCCTTCAACCACACAATTGGCAAACCTCATCCAAACTTCTATTTTTTTTTGGAAACTTTGAAGAAGGAGCAAAGTTTTCAAGAAATGAGAATAGCCCAAACACTTGCAGGTAGTCTAAACCCACGAGTTACTGTCAAAACAAGGGAAATGTCTGAGAGACTATTGGCTATTGTACAACAATTTTCGTTGTGTGTGGCTATAGACTACCTTGAAAATCTTTCTAACATTCTTTCTTTCTAAAATTAGTTTAGTACTTACTTTCTTGCTTTGCTTCAAATCTAATTTTTAAAAATTTACAATTGGCATACAATGTTTTTTCTAAAAAATGTTTCAAACTTACAAGTCGGGTCCTTTTTTTTTTTACAAATCTTCATTTCTAGCAAAACTACCAATGTCATCAAATCTACTGTTCCATAGTATTGGACCAATTTTTCAACAACCGTACGCCATTAGTTTAATTACAGAAAACTTCTTTATTAATTACCAACCTAAAAACTCACCAAAAAACAAACTCATCTAAATTGTACATGTGAAGCCATTATCCAAAATGCACATTGCTGCATAACCACCAATTTATATTCAATCATTATTTCCCAAAATTTACGAATACGCTATTATTTTTCTCTTAGAAATGAAGAACAAAATCACTATTTTTCATTCCGAAGTTAACAAATAAACTTTGTGAACAGTAACTTTAAATATTTTTACAGTTACATACATTTTTTAAATGAACCAATACCTTTGTGCGACCCGACATAGGCATACATTAATGACATAAATGTGGACAAGTTTTTAAACATTTTAAACATCAATTAGTTTTTCCGCAACCTCTCCTTATTCTTTCCTTACTATATATGTATCACTATTAAAGGTTTAATATAAAATTAAAAGTGAAAATGTTTCCTACCTGGACGCAGATCAGCTTCCTGCTGCTTCCTCCTCCGATGCTCTTCAAAATGGCGCATTACGTCGACGCTCACGTCATTACGTCATCGCGTGCTTCAATATTTATAACAGACTACTTTATTTAAGAAATCTGTAAATAAATGTTTAAAAATGTAATTTAAATATTTATATGTTTTCTAAAAAATGTACCTTATTTTGCAAAAATCAATAAAAATATGGTTTAATTTTTAAGTTTGTTTCAATAAAGAAATATTTTATAAACATTATTTGTTTACTGTTTTCATTTTTAAATATTGTAATTTAATCATGTAAAATGTTACTTTTTAAATGTAAATTTACTAAATCTGTTCCTTACCTCGACTCTATTTTCTTTTTCCTTCTAATCTTGCGCATTCTTCTCTTTCTGATCCTTCTTTTCTTGTTCCGCGGGTTGTATATTCAGAAGCTGCCAAAATAAATGAAGGACAAATTAGCTCATAGACTTCAATGCAAAAGCGTGGGAACTTTTTTTTAAAGTAAGTTCTATTTTCTTTGCTCTATTTTCTTTCTGTATTATTATTTTTTTAAATGCATTTCTAATTACTCTTTTAATATTAAAAATATTTTTAGTTTTTTAACTTTTTTATTTTTTACATTTCTCTAATTTTATATTATAATACTCCAAAAGTACTCTTATTTTTTTTGTAATATTTTTTCAAAAATTAAACTTTATATAAGAAGATTAATAATACTCAAGTATTATTCTTTCATAATACTAATATTAATTTTTATATTAATTGATATTAATTTAAAATAAATGCACTAGTATTATTATTTTATAATAATCCTAATGTTTATTTTAATTACATATTTTAGTAAAATTAAAATTACTCAATTATTAATTTCTCATAATACAATTTTTTTATTATTAATATTATATTTATTTAATTTAACTTAAAAAATAGTCTTTGATTTTTTCAAAATACTCAAGTATTATTCTTCCTTAATAATAATTTTTAAATAATTTTATTTTTTTATTTTTTAAGAAAGCTCTAGTATAAATAATTAATAATAAATCTATTTTTAAATTATTAACATATTATAATAAAATTTAAAATAATCAATTATTAATTTCTCATAACACAAATCAATTAATATTAAAATTTTATTTTTTTAAATAAACTAAAAAAATACTCTTTCATATTAGAAAAATACTCTTTTATTAATCTTATTTTTATTTAATTTAAATAAAAATATACTCTTTGAAATTAGAAAAATACTCAAGTATTAATCATATATTTTTTTAATTTAACTTAAAAAATACTCTTTAAAATAAGAAAAATACTCAAGTATTAATCTTTTGTTAAACTACTCAAATTTTTAAATTTTTCAAAAACAAAAAAAAAATTATACTCAATAATTACTCTATCATATTTAACAATAATTACTCTATCATATTAAACAAATATAGTAATTATTTTAAATTATACAATATATATTTAATTTTTTACATATCTCAATATTAAAAAAAAAAGCGTTGTAATAGTATATGCGTTGTAAAAGTACTTACCATATAACATCATGCGTTGTAAATGCATGCGTTGTAAATGCATGCGTTGTAAAGGCTTTTGCAAAGAATGCGTTGTAATGGTATATGCGTTGTAAAAGTACTTACCATATAATAGCATGCGTTGTAAATGCATGCGTTGTAAAAGCTTTTGCGTTGTAAAAAATGCGTTGTAATAGCATAGCGTTGTAAAAGTTGCGTTGTAAAGGTTGTTTCCCTTGGGAGACAGTTAGAAGTTGGGATAACTACATGAGTCACTCCAGGGAAACCTCTTCACACCTTAGACATCTTACAATATGCAGATAACCCTAATGTCATGGAAGAGATATTCGGTACGCTTACATTGAAATGATTCCGGAATCGCACTTGCTTAATGCTGAAATTGCAGCAATGTGTGACAAAGTCGTGAGCTTACATGTATGCTGTGTAGGAAGCTGGCTCTGTATATACTATACCCACGTAAGGCATAGTGTGCAAGGGGCCAGTGGATCCTCACAGGCTTTACAGAGGCTAAAGCAGATAACACTAAAGCTCTATTTGTGGTAGCGTGGTCGAGCAGTTAGGCTTATCAGAGGGCTGTGTTAAGCATTTGTTATACTGACTCAGGCAAGAAATGATTACACACACTCAATGACTAAATCCGAGAACAATTGTTTATAAAAATATTGCTTTTTGTATGTTTATTACTTAGAACCAAAGATACTTTGTTGCAGTAAAATACGTTTTGCAATACCACAGTATAAAAGTGGACAAAGTGTTCAATGTTAACCTATGGAAGGAAAACAATAATGCAATTTCATAGGTAAGTACACAACTTACATTTCCAGTCTTTGGGTTTTAGGATCAACACTGGGCAAGGGTCAGGTACAGTGACGGTACGTCCATGGGGCACTGGGGCATTGCCCCTCTAATGCCACATGGCCCCATTCATCGTTTACAACTTGTAAACGATGAAGTACAACTTCGTTCTAAGTTGTCTGTAACTGCTAATTCTTGACCGGCTGGTCTCCGGGCCCTGAGGCAATCAGGACGCAGTACGCTGAAGGGAGTGGGGCTGCGGCAGCACTCAGGGTTGTTTGACTGAACAAAGAATGGCACTTTAAAATTGCCCATAATCCCTGCACATTATGTAACCAGCTACCTATGTCATTATTATATGAAATCTCTATATAGATGTGATGTCATAACTACTCTTTCCCAATTGCTTTATCAAATTTCTTGCTTTCTCAAATTTACTTGAAAATGCACCATTTACCCACTTTTTTCATATTTTTTAAAAACTCTTATGGAGGTCGGGCGCTTGCTATGCTTGCTCGCCACCGGGCACTCCTACAGAGGTTTTACATCTCACCACTTTAAAATTTCACCAGCCGCCACTGGTCAGGTAAGTATAAAGAATGAACAACCAGCAAAGCTGGGGCGGCCGGGTGCACAGATCAAATTCAGTCACTGGGGCCCAGTGTTAATCAATGGAGACTGGGGCACTCAAAGAGCTGTCACTTGAAGGTAGGTAAAATCGGAGTTGGGAGTCGATCTGCGGGGTTTTGACCAGCACTGTCGGGGCCAAAAGGCAGCACCAAACACACACCCTCAGCAGCTCAGAGGCGACCAGGTGCAGAATGCCAACACAATACAAATTAATGGGGGATGACAGTTTCCAATCAAGGCTGCAAGCTCGGACAAGGCAGCTGGACGAAGGGAACCGTTTGCTCTGGAGGTAAGTTGGGATGCTGAAGAACTCAGGGACACTGTTGGTTGTGCTCCCCATGGACTGGGAGTTGCGAATTCAAGGGTTTCTTTGGACGTTGGAAAAATCTTACCGGAGCTGGTCATGGTTACGGGCCTTCGTGTTGAGGCAGTAGACATGGTCGTGGAGACCAGGTGAGATCACTCTTGGGTGGACTCCAGCTCAGGACTGCTTGGGAACCTTATTGGAACTCGTGGGCCACTTTGACTCAGGCCGGAGGCGCTGGGTGCAGATGTGGGTCCGAAGGTCTGGTTGTGTGGCTCAGCAGTTGTTGTTGGTTTCTATGTGGACAGGGCCACTGTCCTCAGGAGTGCTTGGTCTTTAGGGAAGGCAGACAGACCTGCCAATATTTTGGAGGTTGGTGGGCCCTCAGGATGAGTCGCTTTATGGAACAGGTTTCTTCAAGGGCTGCAGACTGGCCAGAAGGGCTGGAGCTAAATCAGTTGCCATCCAGAGTCTTCAGTGCTGGTACGGCTCTTTGGTCCGGTTTCTTCTTTAGGTTGCCAGGAATCTAAGGATCAAGGTTCAGGGGTGCCCCTAAATGCTCAATTTTGGGGCGTTCCAGGGCCTGGAAAGTAGTAGCAAATGGACTACTTATCTTTAGGGTGACTACACCCTTTTTATGTCCACTCCCGTGGGGAGGCGGCATACCCGTATTCCTATGGGCTGGAATCCTCTAAAACAATTTGGAGGATTTTCCAAGGAGATGGGTCATCTCAGCTCAGGATAGCTTAGGGGTGGTCCTGGCTGAGAGGGGACACACCTCTCTTGCCTGCTAATTTCCCACCAACCTTGCCATCAAAAGTGGGGGTTGGGCTGCTCCACTAGCTAGAGAGGCCCTGGCTAGCATAACAAAGGGCAGGAAGCCTTTGAGGCTGACCGCCCTTCAGTGCGGTTTCTGCTGGGGGAAGGTGTGAAGCACCCCCACCGAGAGCAGGCTTTGTTTCTGACCCACAAGTGCCCAAGGCCCCCCCCCTTAGGGGGTCAGAAACATGTCTAGAAGTGGCAGGCGGGTTCAGACCAGTCAGGCACACACTAGAGGTGCCCTCTGAGTGCATTTATTAATTAATCCAACACCCAACACTGGCATCAGTGTGGGCTCATTATTCTGAGATGTTTGGTGCCAAACATCTTGGGATTCAACTGTAGAGTTCGTATTGACCCGCTCCCAGCCCATGTACTCAGTATGGCTTTACTGTGCACTTATAATGTCTAAGAATGAACTTAGACACTATAAGGGCATAACTGCTCATGCAGTTATGCACTCACATGAGGTATAGTGCACCCTGCCTTAGGGCTTTAATACCTGCTGTAGGGGTGACTTATATATGCCTCATGCAGTGCTGGAAGGCCTGGCACACAGAGACATGTGCCAGGTCAATACATGCTGTAGCCCTTAGAGACCGTCGTTGGTCACAAAGCCCTTGGTACCAGAGGTACCTTTTACAAGGGTCTTATATGTGAGCCAATTGTGGAAACAATGGTGCACTTTAGGGACAGAACACAGGAGTTGGGGCCTGTTTAGCAGGGACCCAGTTCACGCTCAGTCAAAGTTGCATCAGATACCAGGCAGAAAGTGGGTACACTAAAACAGAACCCCATTTTCTAACATGCTGCCACATATTTAAATTACGGCAGGGGAGGGATTACTTGGATAGCTGTTGGGGTCCCTTTTAAGCTATCCACAATGATTGTCAATTTGAAAACTTTAACACTTGTTTGATAAATACCTATGCCACCCAACACGGATGATAAAAACTTTTTCTCGGAGCTCATGAGAATAATAGCTCCCTAGTTGAATATCAGACTCACTTTAACTGCATTTTGATTTGGTACTTAGACTAGATTTCCCCTAGGCCTGGAAGAAACCCGCTATGGAAGCATCCCTGAACACAAACAAATCGGTTTTAAATTTGGTAGAGATATGGAGACCCCATCATCCAAAGTCTTCTGTTACCACTCATGTGTTTACAATATCTATAGTAGACTGGATTATGTGCTGGGACTTAGGGAAGATATTGCAATGTTTGAAAACTTGAGAAGTTGGTCTAACGGCTAGGGCGCTCGACCTTGGACCTGGGCAACTGGGTTCGAGTCTCGGTAATGACGCTAAATATCCTGTGATTCTGGGCAAATCACTTAATCTCCCCATGCCTAACAAAGAATGATTGTGTGTCCTCATGTAACGTAACTGGTGCTATGTAAAGCGCTCTGATACCTGATTGGATTCGGGTCAAGTTCACGCTATATAAAACTCTGCAAAAAAACAACAACAAAAAACTTGTCTTATCTTCCTAGGTTTTTGTCAGATCACTCACCCTCGATTTTGATCCAGGGTGTGTCAGGCCACATGTACCAGTCTAGACGATGAAAACAGTGGCACTATCTGATGGGACCTTTGTGGGACACAGGAGGGATTAACAGAACAATTGAGGAGATGAAAGAAGGCTATAAAAAAAGCAAAACTCAAGGAGTGGACGGTCTTCCAGCAAAACTCGAACAAGCAATACCTCCCTCTCTCCCCGATAGGATTCTGGAGGTCTTTAGGGAGGCATATGCGAGGGGCATCTCCCTTACTGTTGAAGAGAAGCAGTAATAGTGATGATTCTGAAGGATGCGCTTTATATATGCTAAATTGGCAGTATCTGTGGGTGGTCATTACATATATGGGCTTTGGCCCTGAGAATATAGGATGGGTCAAAATGCTATATAAAGATCCTAGTATGAGAGTGTGCATGGGTTATATTATCAGTCTCCTGGGCAATGGGAAAAAGATCCCAACAGGGGTGCCCACTGTTGCGCTTACCATTCGCATTGGCGAGTGAGCCTCTTGCTGCCACACTACGAGTGAGGCGCCGTCCACAGTGAATCCTTATTGGGGATTTGGCTTGTATCATCGTGCTATAGGAGGGTGATCCGCATTGGTGTATTTTGGCAACCCACTTAGGTCAGTCCCCTGCATGCTTGAAGAATCTGAGAACTTTGGATCGGTCTTGGGATTATGCACTAATTGAAATAAGTCCCAGATGTCCGCCTCCTCCAGCCACCCCTCCAACTGATCCAACCACCCACATCTTTACACTCCTCCAACCACCCCTCCAACCCATCCAACCAACCACATCATCATACTCCTCCACCCAACCCTCCAACCCATCCAACCACCCACATTTTCACACTCCTCCAACCACCCCTCCAACCCGTCCAAC
Organism: Triturus cristatus; assembly: GCF_964204655.1. NCBI lineage: Eukaryota > Metazoa > Chordata > Amphibia > Caudata > Salamandridae > Triturus > Triturus cristatus. Next base: position 1,172,684,467 of record NC_140582.1, on the reverse strand, counting down.
CACCCACATCTTCACACTCCTCCAACCACCCCTCCAACCCATCCAACTACCCACATCTTCACACTCCTCCAACCCATTCAAACACCCACATCATCAGAATCCTTCACCCAACCCTCTAACCTATCCAACCACTCACATCTACAGACTCCTCCAACCACCCCTCCAACCCATCCAACCACCCACATCACACTCCTCCAACCACTCCTCCAACCACCCACATCATCAGACTCCCCCTCTAGTGCATCAAAACACTCAAATCATTAGACTCCTCCAACCACCCCTGGTAGTAATTAAAAAATATGTCACCACTAACCACCAGGAGCTGTAAAACCAATGTGCAGCAGCTGCGCCAAGTGGATATGCAGTATTTCTGTACCATACAAACCGTGATGGGAGGATTTGAGAAACAAATATATTTTATTTTATCTTGTTTTATTTTTAAATCTTTATCTTCTTTATAATCCAGATATTTTTGGAAACCATTGCTTTTGATTATAATATATTTAATGCTGTGAAATAACAGTTTTGCTGTATAATTTACACCACAAAAATATATATTTTCATTGTGTATCTAGTTCCATTGTTGATGTGGTCACCCTGCTTAGACCTAGTCACTTCCTCCCCACCCATCTTTTCAGCCCCAACATATATCCAAGCCATTTCTCAAACACCCTTCAGCTCCAATCATTGGTTTGGTGCTGTGACTTCACCACCTGCTCTAATGAGCTGCACTGAATGTTTCTCTGCTATTCCAGTGCCTTTGTGCTTCATTTGTCTGTGCTCTCTTGCCTGAGGGTTGACAGTTGCAGCTGTGTCACCCGGCCCGGGGGCCTGTGTATCAGTCATGCATATGTTCTGGTGTCATCTCCCTTTCTGGGATACATGGCGAGTAGGAATTGATTAGGGAGCTGCAGACAGAAGATGCTGGAGGACACCACTCAGAAGGTTGCTAAGATTCATTGGGCTGGTGTTAGAGTTTGGTTGCAGGGTTGATGAATGCACCAGTGATCAAGGGAGCAGAGGTTTGTGTGTGCTCGGGCTGGCTATTGGCAACATAATATTATCCCCCTTCTAACTCTTTATGTTTTACCCACTACTCACATACCGCACATTGCATACATACATACAAAACTGTAAAGCCTGTTTTTTGTCAAAATGATATCTTCTTTTTTATAAAAATAAATTGCACATACATTCATAGAATTTGATAAAAATATGAACAATTCATAACATATGCCTCAGGAAAATTCCCACAACCATTTTTTTGAGATTGAGTCCTCTTTGCACCATAGAGGAATCCATTATGTTTCCCTGAGTTAGTACTATTTATACTCTACTTAAGATCACAAATGGGGAACCACATAGAACCTTATTGTTTTATGCTTAATATCAAAATTAGCAATGTTAAGGTCAAAGCACTGAAATTAAGCTCCAAGGCATATAGAAGAAATTCAATTTCATATAGAAATAATTCTCAAAATAATTAAAACAAGTTGTTAAAATGGCGTTTCGGTGGACTACAGTCGATTGACATCAACTTCTTCAGGACAAACGTGTTGTTCAATCTAATAAGTGAAAGAATGCATATTCAATCGAGGAGACCCACTACTATTACAGAAAACAGGCTGAGATTTACTGTATTTAATATACTGTTTTACTGTCATTCAATAAAGCACTTCATTCAAACACACATTTCTCTAATATGTCTACTCCCATCTGTCCCATATATTTTAATCATGTTTATTGAGTTGCTGTTTGAGCACTTGTATGTTTTTATATTATGATTATATCTCTGAGCACAATTTGATTATTAAAGGGCTCCCCTTTCATTCCACAATCATCGGTGTTTAAGATTTTCTATATGTCTCACTGAATCAATAAACTGTGCTCATATATCACTTACTTCCAGTTTATTGTTGGACTGAGCCGGATTCACCCCTCAATATGGGTGGCGGATCATATCTTCAGGGATAAGGTCAGAAGGATATTTATACACACACCAGGACCTCCGTACTTTATGTCCCTTGGTCTCTAAAGAAATATATGCAATGACATAATAATATTTCATAATTTTTAGCACAGGACTAAATTTAAAGTCTATCTTGTACTAAATGGACACTTACCCTTTGTTTTCTTGTTTTATTATTCCAATTACCACTTTTGGGTTCTTGATTGTTGTATATTCGGCCTAGGGCTGGCTATTTCTTACACAAGACGCACTCCCCTTTCGTGTCTATCTCCTCAGGAATCCCAATTCTTCAGCTAAGATTTCAGAATGCTACAGTTGCCGGAGGTGATCTAAGGGAGTGCAGGTACAGAGAAAGTTCAACTTTGTGGCTCTGGGGAGTGTCCAGCTCTGCCATGAAGTCCTCATAGCAAGTTGTAGTATTTTTCTTATCCCCACCTCAGCACACGAGATAATCATGCATGTGCACTTGGGCCTTGTCATGATGTGGAATAAGACCCAGGGAGGGGCTCTGTGGTGAGAAGAGCACATCAAGTGCTGAAGAAATAAAAACCTTCTCAGGGGTTTCACTGATACACCTGGTCTTTTCACCCAACAAAGAAGAGATTGGCACGGAAGCTGTAATATCAAAAATAAATATTTATTAACCTCACATGAGGGAGACTGCGTCATACAGTACCCTCAGGCCACTGTAGGAGACAGTCTAAGGAGTGCAGAGAACAGAGGCCTTTTATACCCACACAGGGGCTCAAAAGGAGGCGGTACAAGTACACATGAGAAGAGTTACACACATAGAAGGTCATACAGAAAATACACAGTCAACAAGTAGGAGGAGTTACGAGTTGCTTTCATCAGTTAGAACAGCCTGACAGTTACAGTCTAAGGCAGGTGCATGAGCAGCTCCAGACTCTTCTGAGCATGTGCAAGGCTCTGGCTCTGTGCTGAAAGAGTTAACTATATCACATGACACAAGCAGAATACAAGGGCAGTCAACAGTGAAGAGGGAGAAAGCACATGGTGAGCACATAGCTAACTAAAATGGCTGCCACAAACAAAATGGCTTCAGCAGTTGCTAACAGCTATTGCAGCTAGTTTTCCACAGTGTGCACCTCCCATTCTTAGGAGACTGAATACTATCATCTTGCCTGAATGTCACTGGTTGCAGCAAAATGATTATAGTACAGAGCAGACCTTTTTTATGTTGCCTACTTTGGGACCGAGACCTTGTGGCCTCTCCCACATTTGAAGTTGTTCTGCTAGTCCCTATAACCGGGTCCTTCGCCGATCCATAGAATATTACGTGTGCATGCACTACAGGCGTCTGGATGATGGGTGTGCCTGTGTTGCCTAGGTGTGGACAATGCATGTACAGAGCAAGACAGTTCATGTGGTTCCATTTTCCATCAGGCTTGGAGAGATAAAATGTCTCTTACATAGCTTAGCAAACACAAGGGGATGATGGACAGAGCGCTGAAACTTTTCAGACACTCACCACCATTCACTATTAGATCTAGGTTAACTCCATCATCATTCTTTAGCTCACTTCGCCACCCCAGTTCAGACCCAGCCATATAAAAATCAGGCTTGACCCTGTTCCTCACGGGAACAACTCAGTCTGAACTGCCAGGCCAGCTCTACCCTGGACCAGAAACAAGCATCCTGGGACCAGTTTCAGGGTGAAGCCCTCATCAGCCAGGCTAGCTTGAATCCAGTGGCAAAGTGAGCAAGGGACCCATTTCTGGGCCTACTCTGCCAACTCAGGGCGAACAAAGCAAACACAAGAAGATAATGGACGGAGCACTGAAACTTTTCCCTTGCTCACTTTGCCCTGGATTCAATCTAGCCTGGCTGTTGAGGGTTGTTACCCTGAAACTGGTCCCAGGACGCTTGTTTCCGGTCCAGGGAGACCTGGTTTGGCAGTTCGGGCTGGACTGTTCCCATGAGGAACAGGGTCAAGACTGATTTACATATAGCTGGGTCTGAACTGGATCAGCGAAGTGAGCTAAAGAACGATGATGGATTCAACCCAGATCTATTCGTGACTGGGGATGAGTGTCTGAAAAGTTTTAGCGCTCCGTCCATCATCTCCTTGTGTTTGCTTTATTACCTAGCTTCCTCTAAATTCCATGGATCTTTCAGTAGATCAGAAAGTGAAGTGCTGAGTAAATGAAGAAAGGAGACAGAATCTCTTTGAAGCTAGGGATTTTCTCCTACCCCTTCCTGACTGATGGTTCCCAGGGAGAGGCTCTCCCTCACAGGTTAACAGATAGTTAAATAGAGTAGCCTTACTTGTCCTGCTTTCCCCACCCTTCCTGTTCACACTTGTCACAAAGTCCATGGATGGAAGAGTCTGCATAGAAATCACAAAAATGCAGACCTGCCTAGAACCAGTCATAGGACTGAACTGCTGGAATAAGCAAGAACTATCTGAAACTTTTGTATAGACACATAAAGCTGAGGCAGAAACATCCGATCAGGATGGCAAGATTTCTTGAGCCTCTACAAGGGCCAACCAGGTGATTCCTTTCAGCTCCAAGGCTTGGATACTGACAGCCAACTCCCTTTGCCAGGTTTGGCACTAGTAACCTGTGGAAACTTGATGAATTTGCCACGAGACACCTCCTGCATCCTACTTCGCGACAGAAAGCGGACTGGTTGCTCAGGAGAGACTGGAAATATCCGTGCTTGCATGGGGAATGGACTACTTAGAAGGAGCAGACACTGATCAGCTCAGGTGAGGTCAACATTACTACACAGGTTGCTACTCACATCGAGAGACTAGCGAGGTCAGGGCGAGTCCAGGCGTGCCTCCCTAGGCGAGGCAGCATCAACGCCTGTGGCTGATTGTCAGAACGCAGATTGGTTAAGAGCATACAGCCACTAACCTTCAGGAACAAATCCAGCAAGGGCGATGCAAAATTCCCAGTTCCACCCCGTACTACCCCTTCCGGGAAGCTATAAATTCTTCTCTGGGGAGGCAGCATGCAGGGGAAAAGGAAAAGTAGATAAAATAACAAATAAACTAGAGGTCCACGGCTTTAATGGCCCTTTTTTCAGCACTCGATAAGGGAGCAGCTCCTTGCCATGGAAGAATTCCTCAGCATTTGGATATATCCTATATAAGGAAGAAATGACAGATATTACTACCATCAGACTAGCAAAGATGTCCTAGCCTCTTATACCAACCCCCTATTATTCCCAGGACATACTTACTCTCTCTACCTCGGGTAACACTTCGGGGAGTGAGGTGGATGAGAATGAGGAAGGCAAGCAGGAGTCCAAGGCACAGACCATCCAACATGAATTAGGACCCCAGAGAGGATACAGGAAGGATAGTAACCCCAGGCCAATAACGTGCGCACAGCCGTGCGTCTCTCTCTCTCTGAAACATACAGAGTACAAAAAATGTGAAACAAAACAAGTAATCCAGAAGTGTTGTGATCAAGCTCACGTTGTGAAAACGAAGTCTCGAAGGTAATGGGGCTGCTCTGCCCGCTCCTTACAAATGCACTGCATGTAGTAGGTGCGTAGGAATACTACCGTGGAGTTGGGTAACTAGAAACGGTACACGGCTCCTTTCCTCAGAGCGGTCCAAATCCAGCCAGGAACCGGAAAGCAAAATGTCAGGCCACAAGCTAGCTGCCCACAGATGCAGCAAAAAAGGTGAAGTGAAAGAAAACTTACAAAAATCAAATACGCGGCAGCTCTCACTGCCTGCGAAGGCTCTGCAGTCGCAGGGGCGTAACACAGCCCCCCCCAGCCCCACAGGGGCTGGGGGGGCCCAAGCTTCAGGGGGCCCCCTCAGCCCATCACTCTGGCTGCAGAGCTCCTGATTGAGCCCGGAGGGGGGCCCTCCGTCCACGTGCCTTGCAGGGAGGCCCCCTCGAGTTTTGTTACGCCAGTGTGCAGTCGAGATGTAGGCTGCCGTCCGTGGAGCCAGGGGCAGCCTTTAGGCATGTGCAAGCTGTGCACCTGCACAGGGCCGCCAAACCCCAGGGGCCACCACGAGGAATCGGATACAATACATATTCGTGGCGGCCCCTGGCAGGGATTTGGCGGCCTCCGCCCGGACCCCCTCTTCCGGGCCCCCTACCTACGCTCCCTGCACAGGGCCACCATGAGCCTAGAGCCGCCCCTGGTGGAGCCTGGCGAATGGAAGGAGCAAACAGTGAGGCGGCAGGTATAAATGCCGAAAAGTTCTTCTCAGGCCAAGGGTCGATGAGACAGAGCTCAGAATACCGTCAGCAGCGAGGCGGCTCCTTCCATCGTTCGACGCTCAGCGCGAGCGGGATTTCTCCCAAGCACAGGAGCGCAGGCCATTTCTGGGAAGAGCAGACGAGATGCAGGACAAGCCAGGAAACATACGCTCACGAAGAAGATTGACAAGCACCGGTATGATCGGGAGGAAGGGCTAATAAGGCAGCCTCACTTCCTTGGGAAAACCCGGTGAGTCCCGAGGCATGTTGGGACTTGAAGTCTTCAGACCGTTGTATCAATTCTGTCCACGGAGAATCATGACACTGATGGTGTCATAGAATTCATCCCAATGAAAATTGCTAACTGAGGTCTAGCACCAAGAAGTGCCAAAGCGCTATGACAATCATGACCTTCAAAGAGGTCAGACTGTAAAGAAAACTCCAACTTCTGGAGAGAAGCCCAAGGGTGTCTGTGGAGTGCCACTGCTGTAGCCTGGGGTGGGCGCCTGCTTGTTTGGGGGTGAGGGATTAAAACTGGCCCGAGGAGGACCCTAGGGCAAGACACCATAACACAGAGCTCTGCGCCATGGTGCACCTCTGATTGATTGGTGCTGGTGTTGCTATAACCTACCTTAGGTTATGGGTGTAAAGCACTAACTCTCTCCGCTGTGTTTGGGCCGCAAATAAAGAATACTCACTGGTGTGCTGCTGGGCACACCCCACCAGAGAGGGAGAACCCCTCTGACTGTGACATGCACAGGTGGCTCTCGTGGGAGACTTTAAGGACTTCTAAAATTCAGATTGAGAAGAGCAAGTTCACTTGAGTGGGATGTGATCAAATAGTGTATTGTAACTACACATGACTGGAGCAGCAGGTATTATCCCTGGAAGGCACTGTGAGGCTTCTCTGCACTGGGCCCAGGACCATTGTAAGCTAGCCTAGAAGACTATCCCATGAAATGCTGAAGGTAGTGCTCTCATTTGCACCAGAATAACTGCCCTGTGTTGAATCCCACACTTTCTCTCCGAAAAGGTCGATTGTTGACTATCTAAGTCCCACACCATCTCACAAAATAGGACTATTGCTATCCCACACCATTTCTCCGAATAGGTTGATTGCTGACTATCTAATCCCACACAACATCTCCAAAAAGGTCGATTGTTAACTCCCACACCATCTCTCCGAATAGGTCGATTGCTAACTACCTAATCCCACACCATCTCTCCGAATAGGTCAATTACGGATGATCTAATCCCACACCATCTCTCCGAATAGGTCAATTACGGATGATCTAATCCCACAACATCTCTCCGAATAGGTCGATTTCGTATGATCTAATCCCACAACATCTCTCCGAATAGGTTGATTGCGGATGATCTAATCCCACAACATCTCTCCGAATAGGACGATTGCGGATGATCTAATCCTACACCATCTTTCCGAATAGGTCTTGGACTGCTCGACTTTGGTACCCTTGAGAGTCATGACTCAAAAGCTAAAGGGATGTCCTTGGCGATTCCTTTGGGGTCCAGCAGTCACGTTAAGCCCCTGGCCATCAGTGGTAAAAGGCTCTGATCAATAGTCGGGGCCCAGTAACTCATGACTGCCCACGGTCTCCTAAAAGATTGCATTCCCGGCCTTCTCTTCTGCTCTAGAAATGGCAATACTCAGGAGGTAAGTGAATGAAGGGAGTTTCCTCACCTGCACACAGTGCAAAGACACAGGAACCATAAAGGGTATGGCAGGCCTCAGTGGACCCCGCCCCTGCCTTGCACTCATAAAGGCAGGAATCTTCAGCTGGACACCATGGTTGGATTTCTCTATGCCTCATTCACGATGGGGGAAAGCCCACGTCCTCCGTGTTTGAAGTGGGAACATGCGTGCCAAGGTGCCAGGTTTTGCCACCTGTAGCACTTTGCTGGCTACAACTTGGAAAGGCAAAAGCAAACACCAAGTCTCGGAACGCTATTCGTCTTCTCCTGCTACAGAGCACATGAAATGTGTTAAATTTACTTGTTGAATTAAGAGACCGGTCTCTGATATTGGTGCTCCCGCCACCCAGCAGAAACAGGCCATATATTGATTTTATGGGCTACACATGTACCCATTGCTTGAGCAGGGCCTCGTGGTCTCCTCTCCACCTCAGCTGCTGCATTCATGTTCATACCTCTGACTGAAAGCATCAGCAGACACCTTACATTCGTGTGATCTTCACAACTGCCTGGCAGCACCAGAGGTGGGCGGGGCTACAGGAGCAGGCTGTGGAGGGGGCGGGCAAGGCACGGAAAAAAGAAAGAAACGCTGGACACTGAAATCATTTTGGCCCGTTTTGGTTTTTCAAAAATCAAAATATTCTATTAAACTTCAGGAGGCACACACAGGACAAGGGACGTAGACATCAGCAGACACACACACACACACAGGCACACATACACACATATACACAGACACACACGCTCACACACACACACACACACACACACACACTCTCTCTACTCTCTTTCTCACTAGCAGGCCACGTTTCTTTCATAAAGAACAGGTGCATCCTGTCAGTGGCAGTGAACAGTTCTGTCACAAATATGGAAGGGACACAGCACAGATACAACACACTGGACTCTTCCCCTTAAAGCAGCGGACACGTTGCACAGGCAGCATAGAGTAGAAATCACCACAAAGACTGAACTGTAGCTGCAGGATTGGGGGCGGGGGAGAGACACATTCCAACAATTCTCTTTCAAAGCACGATTATACCTGTATGTTGTTATCTAACACGCTCAAAGAAACATGACATTTCTTGTGGACATGTGATTAATATTAGGCCTGGGCAAAAATTTCGTTCCGTTCGCGGAAATTGCGATATTTTGACATTTTTGCGTTCCGCGGAGAGCGCGAAAATGTCAAAAATTCCGGTTTCCGCAGCTTGGCGATAATTTGTTTCTTGCTCGCGCTGTAAAATGATACATTCTCGCGCGCGCGCGATCGCCTTACCTGAATCCCTGCGTTCGCCGACAAGTTTTCTTGATCCGGTCGCGTTCTCCATGAGATGTTGTATTGTTTTTAGCCATTTGCGCTGTCTCGCGACAGTTCGCGCCCGCAGTGACGTCATGCGTCGCGCGATCACGTCTTTCTTCTCGCGATCATGCACCGCGAGAACAACTCAAAACAAGATGGCCGCGCCCGCAAGCAGCCACATGGGTAAGTTGGCGACCCGCAACCATGCAGAAAATCGCGCGAACATGCCGGAAAAAAACTTCCGCATCTTCGCGATATTTCTGCTTGTTTGCGATAATTTTAAACATTCTCGCGATAATTTGCGAAGGTTAATTCCGCAAATTCCGCCCACCCCTAATTAATATGCGCTCTACTGCTGACGTCGCAGTTTATTTTAGGTGTGAGTCAGGGACAGCGAAATCGCTGAATATTTTCTCAAACGTTGCCTTATTTCTTGCCAAACCTACAAGAGCTTCTAGTAGGGTCTCTGATAAGGATCACTGGTGCTGCCTCCCTGTGCTCAGATAACACTGATCCTAGCTCTGATCCCGTCCAGAGCTGATTATGGAAACATTTCATATTTGGGCGCCTAGAAGGCCGTCATCTGGCGCTTGCAAACAGTACAAAATGCGGCAGTCGGGCTACTTTTTCATCTCCCGAAATATGTGTTGGTGTCTCATTCGCTCTGCAAACTTCACTGGCTGCCCATAGACAAGCACACTCAGGGGCAGATTTACAAGCCCCTTGCGCTGGCAGTACGTCACTTTTTGTGACGCACTGGCAGCGCAATACACTGCCCCATATTTACAAGGACAGGAAAAGCCACCCTGCGTGGCTTTTCCTGACCTTGTAAATATGGCACCTTTACACGCAGCAGTTTGCGTGAAAGGGGCATTCCATGGGTGTTGCTGTGGGTGTTCCCACGCCACACCCATGGAACCTGACACATTTCCAGATTTACGAGGATTTGTAAACCTGGAAATACGTCTGAATGCTGCGCCAGGGAGGCGCAACGAGGAGAAATGTATTCATCTCTCCTCGTTGTTGTTTCCTGTTTCTATGCGTGCTGCATTCTGCAGCACACATTGAAAGAGGAAATCACCTCTAATGATTGTTTTTGTGCAGGAAGGGAAAACAATCTTCCCATGGCGCAGGCATCCTTGCACCATGGTGCAAGGGTGCCTGCGCCGGCGCATGGCAGCTGTTTGTGCACCAGCGCAGGGGAGAGCACAGGAATGCGAAATATTATTGTAAATATGTCGCATTCCTGGGCTTCGATAGTGCCGCAGCATGGCGCAGCCAAAGGGCTTCTGTTAGCACTTCCTTGTAAATCTGTCCCCCAGTTTAAAGCTCTCTGCTACATGCACAGCACCAGATCGGGCACTGCACCGTGGTTTATTCAGGATCTGATGACATTGTATTAGCCAACTCGCAAGCTCCGGTCATCTTCCCAGTCCCTGTGCAAAGTGCCAAGAATTCGCCGAGCACACGGGGGGCTCTTTTTCATATCTGGGTACACAGCTTTGGAACAATATCCCAGAGTCCTTGCGGAATATCCTTTCTCTTATGGCATTTCGCAAGGGTTTTACTTTTAGTGTTTGGACTACACTCCCTCTATTTGGGTCTAGCGCCAGGAAACCCTCTGGGGTAGCTGTGCGCTTTAGAAGACAAAAATAATAGGATGCTAAATTCTAGGTAGTCTGGTTTTTGTCTGGTAACTGCGAAAAAATGCCCCTTCTACTTTCATTACACTGTAAATCCTGCCAGTTTGTGGTCACAGGAGATAAAGAGAGCACCAGGTCTTGAAGGAGCCCTGGGATACAAGGCCATGATTAAAAAATACAATATCATACATGGGAGCCTGCAATGCCAGTATACAAGCCCATCTCCAATATCCTTATTACTGGCAACTTATGACATCCAGCCACTCAAGTTGAATAACCTATCACAGCTGAGTTTTGCCCTCACAATCCCTGCTGCCAGAGCCAGCAGTCCAGGGGAAAGACAGGACACAGAGCATAATTAAAGCTGCACTTTAAACAAAGAAATGTGGCCTTTCCTGCTGCTGCTGTCTTTTCATAGATGGAAGTGGTAAGTAAAAACGAGATATTTATATGGCAACAAGTGTAGTTTTTCCACGCTTTTGGTAATTATAAAAAGATAGTCTCTCTACATCTTCCTATAGATTCAACTATATTTTTGCAACAAACATCTAGTTGCTTTTTGGTGTGTTTAACTTTGAATCAGAGATGCAAATGTTCTTCTTCATCTTTACAAACATCCTATCTCTGACATATGAAAGAGGAGCCATTTTTCCAAAAAGCTTCATTCGACACATAGTCATAAAACCAGATAAAAATATATATAATATTTACAAAAAAAGTGTCAAATAAAATTCTATTCAGAAAATCTGTTTGTCCAATGGGCAATTACACATATTTTATGGGCCAACAATGATTTGTGGTTCCCTAAAGCATTCTCTATAACAGTTAATCAAACCTAACACGGACATCTCATTTCCTAAAACCGTGTATATAAAAAATTCATAAGTAGCACTATAGATAGGAACTCATACTATTGGGGAACACTGTGTTGTGGGGATGGTTGTGGCTATCTAAAATCATTAAGTCAGACAAGTATTTTAACACGATTTTACATGCCCATTTTTAATAGAGTAGAATTTCGACCTGATTATCCACATCCACCCTAGATATTTAGCAACTGCTAGGAATATAGGGGATGAGGTATTCGTACGCAGGATTCTTTCAGCTGCCAGGCTACTTCTTGTCCCCAAGAGTTTACATACGGGTCTCAACCATACCCTGCGAGGGATTGCGTAAGCTGGGCAGGCGAATAACATGTGCACAACTGATTCATTACAGGCCGAGCAACTGGGACACTTGCTCTCACGTGCTTTGTTCCACTTTGATGTAAAAGACCTCAATGGCAGCGTGCCCGCTCTCAGCTGGAAGTAGAGCTTCCTGTCTAGGGGTTTGGTGACAGTGTCCCAATATGGTTCGTATCTCGAAGTAAGTTTAAATTCCAAGAATCTTCCTGTTAATGATGATGCATCACTAGCACTAAGAGAATTGAGTGTAACCCTCTCCCAACATTTTTCTTTTAAGAACTTCTTTGTTCGAAAGCAAGCTGTAGTAGGTTCATCCCAGAGCATTGACATTCCAATTTTAGCTAGGATATCTTTAACGCCACGCAGCCAACTTATTTTATGGAAAGTGTCAGCTTTTATAATGTCCATAAAACCCTCGGCATATGGTGCCAGTACTGGTGTAGTCCACAATCTGCACCAATATAACGCAGTGCGTAGCTTAGCAGTGTCAGAAATAGATTTCTTCCCAAGATCATAGAACAGAGGGCGCAATGGTGTACTTCGTAGGAGATTGGTAATGCCCCGCAAGAACTTGTTTTCAGACACACTAAGTTTAGACAGGTTCTCTAGCCCCCAGAGTTCAACACCATATAGTGCAGAGCTAACCACTTTTGCGTTATATACTTGGAGGACTGGTCTGATAGGTTTAGTGAGTGACCTGTTATGCTCAAGACGTAAGGCCCCCGACAGTTGCCAATGTTTCAGTATGGCCATGTCAATCTGATGGTTCCACTTTAGGTCAGTCTGTATGTTTACCCCTAAATATGTGAACTCCAAAACTTGCTACAGGGGTCGATTATTCATAAAAATGCCTCCTTTAAAAACTCTTTGTTGATTAAAAGTCATGAATTTCGTTGTTGACACATTGACTTCGAGACCACGAGTGGAGCAAAATTCCTCAAATACTAACAGCGCTCATTGGAGCCCACTCGGGGGCTTCTAAATTATTAATGTGTCGTCCGCGAACATAAGGATTGGGATTTTAGTCCCTGCTAAAATCGGGGCATCTGTGTTCACACTTGTCATACAATCAACTATCCCATTAATAAACACAGTGAACAAGGTCAGGGCCATAACGCATCCCTGGCGCACCCCTCGCTCAAAGGAAAAAGGATCAGTCACCTGGCCCTGGGAGCCCCAATGTATTTTTGCATAGTTGCCTTCGTGCAATCTCTTTAAAAGCGTCAAAAGATCAATAGGCAGCCCTAATTCTTGAAGGGTCACCCATAGCTTAGAGCGAGGGACAAAATCGAAAGCCGAGTTTAGGTCCACAAAGGCAGCGTAGATGCTGCCTTTGCCCAGAACCACCACCTTCCAGTGTAGTAAAACAAAACAAAACACCTAATCGATGGTACTTGTGTATGCGCGGAAACCGGCTTGCAAAGGTGACAATATGCTATGCTCCTCAGCCCAGTCCTGGATTTTATTCAGGATTAGACTCCCTAGTATTTTGTGTGATGAAAATCCGATTGGCCGCACTCTGCTAGTCCTACCAGCGTGTTACCCCAAAGAATTGTGGTCCATGAAGAAGCGTCGGCGGGTACGCCTATGCCAAAAGTTTAAAATGAAAATAAGTGTCGCGTTAGCCATCCCTGGACACGTGTTTCGAGGTAGTTGCCTCTCGTCAGCAGGGAGTAGGTATGTGTGTAGGGTTGCTGCGTAGGCTGCCAAAAAATATTCTCAGGTAAAGTACCACTCAAGGCGCGCAGGTGCGTAGCCATGGGCTCGTCAGCCCCACCGGCTCAAGGGAGCCTGAATGTAAACAAAAATCCGATTGGCCGCACTCTGCTAGTCTACCAGCGTGTTACCCCAAAGAATTGTGGTCCATGAAGAAGCGTCGGCGGGTACGCCTATGCCAAAAGTTTAAAATGAAAATAAGTGTCGCGTTAGCCATCCCTGGACACGTGTTTCGAGGTAGTTGCCTCTCGTCAGCAGGGAGTAGGTATGTGTGTAGGGTTGCTGCATAGGCTGCCAAAAAATATTCTCAGGTAAAGTACCACTCAAGGCGCGCAGGTGCGTAGCCATGGGCTCGTCAGCCCCACCGGCTCAAGGGAGCCTGAATGTAAACAAAAATCCGATTGGCCGCACTCTGCTAGTCCTACCAGCGTGTTACCCCAAAGAATTGTGGTCCATGAAGAAGCGTCGGCGGGTACGCCTATGCCAAAAGTTTAAAATGAAAATAAGTGTCGCGTTAGCCATCCCTGGACACGTGTTTCGAGGTAGTTGCCTCTCGTCAGCAGGGAGTAGGTATGTGTGTAGGGTTGCTGCGTAGGCTGCCAAAAAATATTCTCAGGTAAAGTACCACTCAAGGCGCGCAGGTGCGTAGCCATGGGCTCGTCAGCCCCACCGGCTCAAGGGAGCCTGAATGTAAACAAAAATCCGATTGGCCGCACTCTGCTAGTCCTACCAGCGTGTTACCCCAAAGAATTGTGGTCCATGAAGAAGCGTCGGCGGGTACGCCTATGCCAAAAGTTTAAAATGAAAATAAGTGTCGCGTTAGCCATCCCTGGACACGTGTTTCGAGGTAGTTGCCTCTCGTCAGCAGGGAGTAGGTATGTGTGTAGGGTTGCTGCGTAGGCTGCCAAAAAATATTCTCAGGTAAAGTACCACTCAAGGCGCGCAGGTGCGTAGCCATGGGCTCGTCAGCCCCACCGGCTCAAGGGAGCCTGAATGTAAACAAAAATCCGATTGGCCGCACTCTGCTAGTCCTACCAGCGTGTTACCCCAAAGAATTGTGGTCCATGAAGAAGCGTCGGCGGGTACGCCTATGCCAAAAGTTTAAAATGAAAATAAGTGTCGCGTTAGCCATCCCTGGACACGTGTTTCGAGGTAGTTGCCTCTCGTCAGCAGGGAGTAGGTATGTGTGTAGGGTTGCTGCGTAGGCTGCCAAAATATATTCTCAGGTAAAGTACCACTCAAGGCGCGCAGGTGCGTAGCCATGGGCTCGTCAGCCCCACCGGCTCAAGGGAGCCTGAATGTAAACAAAAATCCGATTGGCCGCACTCT
Organism: Triturus cristatus; assembly: GCF_964204655.1. Classification (NCBI taxonomy): domain Eukaryota; kingdom Metazoa; phylum Chordata; class Amphibia; order Caudata; family Salamandridae; genus Triturus; species Triturus cristatus. The sequence goes on along the minus strand of NC_140582.1, from coordinate 1,172,669,420 downwards.
GCTAGTCCTACCAGCGTGTTACCCCAAAGAATTGTGGTCCATGAAGAAGCGTCGGCGGGTACGCCTATGCCAAAAGTTTAAAATGAAAATAAGTGTCGCGTTAGCCATCCCTGGACACGTGTTTCGAGGTAGTTGCCTCTCGTCAGCAGGGAGTAGGTATGTGTGTAGGGTTGCTGCGTAGGCTGCCAAAAAATATTCTCAGGTAAAGTACCACTCAAGGCGCGCAGGTGCGTAGCCATGGGCTTGTCAGCCCCACCGGCTCAAGGGAGCCTGAATGTAAACAAAAATCCGATTGGCCGCACTCTGCTAGTCCTACCAGCGTGTTACCCCAAAGAATTGTGGTCCATGAAGAAGCGTCGGCGGGTACGCCTATGCCAAAAGTTTAAAATGAAAATAAGTGTCGCGTTAGCCATCCCTGGACACGTGTTTCGAGGTAGTTGCCTCTCGTCAGCAGGGAGTAGGTATGTGTGTAGGGTTGCTGCGTAGGCTGCCAAAAAATATTCTCAGGTAAAGTACCACTCAAGGCGCGCAGGTGCGTAGCCATGGGCTCGTCAGCCCCACCGGCTCAAGGGAGCCTGAATGTAAACAAAAATCCGATTGGCCGCACTCTGCTAGTCCTACCAGCGTGTTACCCCAAAGAATTGTGGTCCATGAAGAAGCGTCGGCGGGTACGCCTATGCCAAAAGTTTAAAATGAAAATAAGTGTCGCGTTAGCCATCCCTGGACACGTGTTTCGAGGTAGTTGCCTCTCGTCAGCAGGGAGTAGGTATGTGTGTAGGGTTGCTGCGTAGGCTGCCAAAAAATATTCTCAGGTAAAGTACCACTCAAGGCGCGCAGGTGCGTAGCCATGGGCTCGTCAGCCCCACCGGCTCAAGGGAGCCTGAATGTAAACAAAAATCCGATTGGCCGCACTCTGCTAGTCCTACCAGCGTGTTTCCCCAAAGAATTGTGGTCCATGAAGAAGCGTCGGCGGGTACGCCTATGCCAAAAGTTTAAAATGAAAATAAGTGTCGCGTTAGCCATCCCTGGACACGTGTTTCGAGGTAGTTGCCTCTCGTCAGCAGGGAGTAGGTATGTGTGTAGGGTTGCTGCGTAGGCTGCCAAAAAATATTCTCAGGTAAAGTACCACTCAAGGCGCGCAGGTGCGTAGCCATGGGCTCGTCAGCCCCACCGGCTCAAGGGAGCCTGAATGTAAACAAAAATCCGATTGGCCGCACTCTGCTAGTCCTACCAGCGTGTTACCCCAAAGAATTGTGGTCCATGAAGAAGCGTCGGCGGGTACGCCTATGCCAAAAGTTTAAAATGAAAATAAGTGTCGCGTTAGCCATCCCTGGACACGTGTTTCGAGGTAGTTGCCTCTCGTCAGCAGGGAGTAGGTATGTGTGTAGGGTTGCTGCGTAGGCTGCCAAAAAATATTCTCAGGTAAAGTACCACTCAAGGCGCGCAGGTGCGTAGCCATGGGCTCGTCAGCCCCACCGGCTCAAGGGAGCCTGAATGTAAACAAAAATCCGATTGGCCGCACTCTGCTAGTCCTACCAGCGTGTTACCCCAAAGAATTGTGGTCCATGAAGAAGCGTCGGCGGGTACGCCTATGCCAAAAGTTTAAAATGAAAATAAGTGTCGCGTTAGCCATCCCTGGACACGTGTTTCGAGGTAGTTGCCTCTCGTCAGCAGGGAGTAGGTATGTGTGTAGGGTTGCTGCGTAGGCTGCCAAAAAATATTCTCAGGTAAAGTACCACTCAAGGCGCGCAGGTGCGTAGCCATGGGCTCGTCAGCCCCACCGGCTCAAGGGAGCCTGAATGTAAACAAAAATCCGATTGGCCGCACTCTGCTAGTCCTACCAGCGTGTTACCCCAAAGAATTGTGGTCCATGAAGAAGCGTCGGCGGGTACGCCTATGCCAAAAGTTTAAAATGAAAATAAGTGTCGCGTTAGCCATCCCTGGACACGTGTTTCGAGGTAGTTGCCTCTCATCAGCAGGGAGTAGGTATGTGTGTAGGGTTGCTGCGTAGGCTGCCAAAAAATATTCTCAGGTAAAGTACCACTCAAGGCGCGCAGGTGCGTAGCCATGGGCTCGTCAGCCCCACCGGCTCAAGGGAGCCTGAATGTAAACAAAAATCCGATTGGCCGCACTCTGCTAGTCCTACCAGCGTGTTACCCCAAAGAATTGTGGTCCATGAAGAAGCGTCGGCGGGTACGCCTATGCCAAAAGTTTAAAATGAAAATAAGTGTCGCGTTAGCCATCCCTGGACACGTGTTTCGAGGTAGTTGCCTCTCGTCAGCAGGGAGTAGGTATGTGTGTAGGGTTGCTGCGTAGGCTGCCAAAAAATATTCTCAGGTAAAGTACCACTCAAGGCGCGCAGGTGCGTAGCCATGGGCTCGTCAGCCCCACCGGCTCAAGGGAGCCTGAATGTAAACAAAAATCCGATTGGCCGCACTCTGCTAGTCCTACCAGCGTGTTACCCCAAAGAATTGTGGTCCATGAACAAGCGTCGGCGGGTACGCCTATGCCAAAAGTTTAAAATGAAAATAAGTGTCGCGTTAGCCATCCCTGGACACGTGTTTCGAGGTAGTTGCCTCTCGTCAGCAGGGAGTAGGTATGTGTGTAGGGTTGCTGCGTAGGCTGCCAAAAAATATTCTCAGGTAAAGTACCACTCAAGGCGCGCAGGTGCGTAGCCATGGGCTCGTCAGCCCCACCGGCTCAAGGGAGCCTGAATGTAAACAAAAATCCGATTGGCCGCACTCTGCTAGTCCTACCAGCGTGTTACCCCAAAGAATTGTGGTCCATGAAGAAGCGTCGGCGGGTACGCCTATGCCAAAAGTTTAAAATGAAAATAAGTGTCGCGTTAGCCATCCCTGGACACGTGTTTCGAGGTAGTTGCCTCTCGTCAGCAGGGAGTAGGTATGTGTGTAGGGTTGCTGCGTAGGCTGCCAAAAAATATTCTCAGGTAAAGTACCACTCAAGGCGCGCAGGTGCGTAGCCATGGGCTCGTCAGCCCCACCGGCTCAAGGGAGCCTGAATGTAAACAAAAATCCGATTGGCCGCACTCTGCTAGTCCTACCAGCGTGTTACCCCAAAGAATTGTGGTCCATGAAGAAGCGTCGGCGGGTACGCCTATGCCAAACGTTTAAAATGAAAATAAGTGTCGCGTTAGCCATCCCTGGACACGTGTTTCGAGGTAGTTGCCTCTCGTCAGCAGGGAGTAGGTATGTGTGTAGGGTTGCTGCGTAGGCTGCCAAAAAATATTCTCAGGTAAAGTACCACTCAAGGCGCGCAGGTGCGTAGCCATGGGCTCGTCAGCCCCACCGGCTCAAGGGAGCCTGAATGTAAACAAAAATCCGATTGGCCGCACTCTGCTAGTCCTACCAGCGTGTTACCCCAAAGAATTGTGGTCCATGAAGAAGCGTCGGCGGGTACGCCTATGCCAAAAGTTTAAAATGAAAATAAGTGTCGCGTTAGCCATCCCTGGACACGTGTTTCGAGGTAGTTGCCTCTCGTCAGCAGGGAGTAGGTATGTGTGTAGGGTTGCTGCGTAGGCTGCCAAAAAATATTCTCAGGTAAAGTACCACTCAAGGCGCGCAGGTGCGTAGCCATGGGCTCGTCAGCCCCACCGGCTCAAGGGAGCCTGAATGTAAACAAAAATCCGATTGGCCGCACTCTGCTAGTCCTACCAGCGTGTTACCCCAAAGAATTGTGGTCCATGAAGAAGCGTCGGCGGGTACGCCTATGCCAAAAGTTTAAAATGAAAATAAGTGTCGCGTTAGCCATCCCTGAACACGTGTTTCGAGGTAGTTGCCTCTCGTCAGCAGGGAGTAGGTATGTGTGTAGGGTTGCTGCGTAGGCTGCCAAAAAATATTCTCAGGTAAAGTACCACTCAAGGCGCGCAGGTGCGTAGCCATGGGCTCGTCAGCCCCACCGGCTCAAGGGAGCCTGAATGTAAACAAAAATCCGATTGGCCGCACTCTACTAGTCCTACCAGCGTGTTACCCCAAAGAATTGTGGTCCATGAAGAAGCGTCGGCGGGTACGCCTATGCCAAAAGTTTACAATGAAAATAAGTGTCGCGTTAGCCATCCCTGGACACGTGTTTCGAGGTAGTTGCCTCTCGTCAGCAGGGAGTAGGTATGTGTGTAGGGTTGCTGCGTAGGCTGCCAAAAAATATTCTCAGGTAAAGTACCACTCAAGGCGCGCAGGTGCGTAGCCATGGGCTCGTCAGCCCCACCGGCTCAAGGGAGCCTGAATGTAAACAAAAATCCGATTGGCCGCACTCTGCTAGTCCTACCAGCGTGTTACCCCAAAGAATTGTGGTCCATGAAGAAGCGTCGGCGGGTACGCCTATGCCAAAAGTTTAAAATGAAAATAAGTGTCGCGTTAGCCATCCCTGGACACGTGTTTCGAGGTAGTTGCCTCTCGTCAGCAGGGAGTAGGTATGTGTGTAGGGTTGCTGCGTAGGCTGCCAAAAAATATTCTCAGGTAAAGTACCACTCAAGGCGCGCAGGTGCGTAGCCATGGGCTCGTCAGCCCCACCGGCTCAAGGGAGCCTGAATGTAAACAAAAATCCGATTGGCCGCACTCTGCTAGTCCTACCAGCGTGTTACCCCAAAGAATTGTGGTCCATGAAGAAGCGTCGGCGGGTACGCCTATGCCAAAAGTTTACAATGAAAATAAGTGTCGCGTTAGCCATCCCTGGACACGTGTTTCGAGGTAGTTGCCTCTCGTCAGCAGGGAGTAGGTATGTGTGTAGGGTTGCTGCGTAGGCTGCCAAAAAATATTCTCAGGTAAAGTACCACTCAAGGCGCACAGGTGCGTAGCCATGGGCTCGTCAGCCCCACCGGCTCAAGGGAGCCTGAATGTAAACAAAAATCCGATTGGCCGCACTCTGCTAGTCCTACCAGCGTGTTACCCCAAAGAATTGTGGTCCATGAAGAAGCGTCGGCGGGTACGCCTATGCCAAAAGTTTAAAATGAAAATAAGTGTCGCGTTAGCCATCCCTGGACACGTGTTTCGAGGTAGTTGCCTCTCGTCAGCAGGGAGTAGGTATGTGTGTAGGGTTGCTGCGTAGGCTGCCAAAAAATATTCTCAGGTAAAGTACCACTCAAGGCGCGCAGGTGCGTAGCCATGGGCTCGTCAGCCCCACCGGCTCAAGGGAGCCTGAATGTAAACAAAAATCCGATTGGCCGCACTCTGCTAGTCCTACCAGCGTGTTACCCCAAAGAATTGTGGTCCATGAAGAAGCGTCGGCGGGTACGCCTATGCCAAAAGTTTAAGATGAAAATAAGTGTCGCGTTAGCCATCCCTGGACACGTGTTTCGAGGTAGTTGCCTCTCGTCAGCAGGGAGTAGGTATGTGTGTAGGGTTGCTGCGTAGGCTGCCAAAAAATATTCTCAGGTAAAGTACCACTCAAGGCGCGCAGGTGCGTAGCCATGGGCTCGTCAGCCCCACCGGCTCAAGGGAGCCTGAATGTAAACAAAAATCCGATTGGCCGCACTCTGCTAGTCCTACCAGCGTGTTACCCCAAAGAATTGTGGTCCATGAAGAAGCGTCGGCGGGTACGCCTATGCCAAAAGTTTAAAATGAAAATAAGTGTCGCGTTAGCCATCCCTGGACACGTGTTTCGAGGTAGTTGCCTCTCGTCAGCAGGGAGTAGGTATGTGTGTAGGGTTGCTGCGTAGGCTGCCAAAAAATATTCTCAGGTAAAGTACCACTCAAGGCGCGCAGGTGCGTAGCCATGGGCTCGTCAGCCCCACCGGCTCAAGGGAGCCTGAATGTAAACAAAAATCCGATTGGCCGCACTCTGCTAGTCCTACCAGCGTGTTACCCCAAAGAATTGTGGTCCATGAAGAAGCGTCGGCGGGTACGCCTATGCCAAAAGTTTACAATGAAAATAAGTGTCGCGTTAGCCATCCCTGGACACGTGTTTCGAGGTAGTTGCCTCTCGTCAGCAGGGAGTAGGTATGTGTGTAGGGTTGCTGCGTAGGCTGCCAAAAAATATTCTCAGGTACCCGCCGTCGCCACTACATCTACCACAGTCCTTTGGGGCAACTTGCTGGTGTGACGAGCAGTGTGCGACCAACCTTTGCTTAATTTATTACGGCTCCCTTGAGCCAACGGGCTGACGAGCCTTGGATCTGCACCTGCGCGCCATGAGAGGTACTTGACCTGTTTTAATTACATTTTGGCAGTCCACGCGGCACCCCTTTACACTGACCTGCTCCCTGCTGACGAGAGGCAACTACCTCGAAACACGTGTCCAGGGATGGCTAACGCAACACATACTGTTCTTTATACATCGTGGCATAGGCGTACCCGCCGTCGCCACTACATCTACCACAGTCCTTTGGGGCAACTTGCTGGTGTGACGAGCAGTGTGCGACCAACCTTTGCTTAATTTATTACGGCTCCCTTGAGCCAACGGGCTGACGAGCCTTGGATCTGCACCTGCGCGCCATGAGAGGTACTTGATCTGTTTTAATTACATTTTGGCAGTCCACGCGGCACCCCTTTACACTGACCTGCTCCCTGCTGACGAGAGGCAACTACCTCGAAACACGTGTCCAGGGATGGCTAACGCAACACATACTGTTCTTTATACATCGTGGCATAGGCGTACCCGCCGTCGCCACTACATCTACCACAGTCCTTTGGGGCAACTTGCTGGTGTGACGAGCAGTGTGCGACCAACCTTTGCTTAATTTATTACGGCTCCCTTGAGCCAACGGGCTGACGAGCCTTGGATCTGCACCTGCGCGCCATGAGAGGTACTTGACCTGTTTTAATTACATTTTGGCAGTCCACGCGGCACCCCTTTACACTGACCTGCTCCCTGCTGACGAGAGGCAACTACCTCGAAACACGTGTCCAGGGATGGCTAACGCAACACATACTGTTCTTTATACATCGTGGCATAGGCGTACCCGCCGTCGCCACTACATCTACCACAGTCCTTTGGGGCAACTTGCTGGTGTGACGAGCAGTGTGCGACCAACCTTTGCTTAATTTATTACGGCTCCCTTGAGCCAACGGGCTGACGAGCCTTGGATCTGCACCTGCGCGCCATGAGAGGTACTTGACCTGTTTTAATTACATTTTGGCAGTCCACGCGGCACCCCTTTACACTGACCTGCTCCCTGCTGACGAGAGGCAACTACCTCGAAACACGTGTCCAGGGATGGCTAACGCAACACATACTGTTCTTTATACATCGTGGCATAGGCGTACCCGCCGTCGCCACTACATCTACCACAGTCCTTTGGGGCAACTTGCTGGTGTGACGAGCAGTGTGCGACCAACCTTTGCTTAATTTATTACGGCTCCCTTGAGCCAACGGGCTGACGAGCCTTGGATCTGCACCTGCGCGCCATGAGAGGTACTTGACCTGTTTTAATTACATTTTGGCAGTCCACGCGGCACCCCTTTACACTGACCTGCTCCCTGCTGACGAGAGGCAACTACCTCGAAACACGTGTCCAGGGATGGCTAACGCAACACATACTGTTCTTTATACATCGTGGCACAGGCGTACCCGCCGTCGCCACTACATCTACCACAGTCCTTTGGGGCAACTTGCTGGTGTGACGAGCAGTGTGCGACCAACCTTTGCTTTATTTTGTGTGATGAGTCGATCAGGCTAATGGGATGATAGTTCCCCGGTGATGATTTACCACCCTTTTTATACACGTGGATTATTTCTGCTCCTTTCCAGGAGTCCTGTATTGGGGCTCCTCGCGCAATTGCATTAGCCAATAACATAATATACTTTCCCCATCTGATTTTATCATGTAAAAACACATCCGAAGGGATGCCGTCTGGGCCGGGTGCTCTCCCTCCAACAACAGTACCAAGGGCTGTCTCGACGTCTTTGATATTAAAAGCCTGATCTACATAAAACACATAGCTTGCCTCACCCACAGTTGACTCTGGTGGGTTACGTGCATATTGTGGTTCAAAGTGTTTAACCCACTCTTCCTGCGAAACATGATTGATTGGAGATTCAGGAATACACTCTCTGACCCACTTAATAATGCTCCAGAAATATTTACTATCTTTCTTATTGCTGGCCTCTTTAAGATCCTGCCACCTTTTTTCGTCCCAAAAGCGTTTAGCTATCGCCATGGAGCTTTTTTATGCCTGCCTGGCTACACGTACTGCGGCTGGTTTGCCACCATTAAATGGCCTTCCCAAGAGGAGCTCTTGTCTGCCGGCAATCACTATTGTACCAGCTGCAGGAATTCTGATACATTACTTTCTTTGGCTTGTAAGGTTTGATAAAATACGTTCTCAAGTGTGAAAAAAGACTGTCATGGGGCATGGTCAACCTCCTTAGTAATTTTATCCAAAGTCCCTGGGTTTTCAACTATGCTCGTCCACTTGAGTCGTCTCATTTCATTCGTAGGGATTACATCACGGGAGTGTAATTCTACCTCTCTACAGGATGCTTGTTCAGGCAGCCACCATTTTAAAGCTACACACAGAGGATTGTAATTGCTTTCAAGTCGATCCCTCACCCCCATGTCATCGATGGTATGCCAGAGTTCCATACTCACAAGTATATAATCAATCCTGCTTTTACTGGACCCATTATTAAATGTGTTGAACCCTAGCTTATCTTGAGGAGTCCTGCCATTTACTGCCCTGAGCCCCTTCTCTAGACAGACGGAGTTTATCTGTATTACCGTATCTGTCCATTTCTTTATGGGAACTAGCTCGAGCTTTGGAATTCCCCACTGGGCATCTTCCTCTTCAGTGAGGAGCCATTCCTCACTGGCGAGGGGCTCAAACATTGTGTTGAAATCACCTGCTATAACTGTTTTACTTTCTTGAGTGTGGGAATCGAGGAGATCATCTAAAGCCGCTAAAACTTGAGACCTACCACCTCTTGTTCCCCTCACATAAATGTTGAAAATATCAACTTTACCTAGTGATCCCAAGTTTAATCTTAGTGCTTGGATGTCATTGCTATTGGAAGGGAGTTCCTTAATACTGATGCCTAATGATTGTCGGACCCATATGGTCAAACCACCCGAAGGACAATCTTTTGCCCCTTTTACTGCCGGCACATGATAATTTAGAAAACCAACCCGGTGTTGTGCCGCTAATAGCCACGTTTCTTGAAAGCAATAAATATTAAAACGATCAATGAAAGCTAATCAATCTGGAGATAGTATTTTCGAACCGATTCCTGCAATGTTCCATGATAAGAGAGTATCCCTTTTAAAATCTTCGTTGCTAAATGTTGGAGCTATGTAATTCTCTATGGGGGAATTGCTAGACCTAATTTGCCCCACGGGTTCAGGTGACTGTAAGTTTAAAATTTGGACCATGGGGAGTATTTGTGGGGAGTTGGGTTTTCTATAAAATCAGTTTGATGTTCCTTGGCACAGAGACTGCGGCTTGAATGGACTCTTATTCTCTACCTAGACTGTGGACACCGGACTATTGGTCTATGGGGTTTGCCCATGGGGGATCTCCGGGGCACAGTTTTGGGGCCTGCTACGCCTCATATTTTCGCACTGCTGTACACCTACTTTGGCATATATTACTAGTGGTGAAGCTTGCCTCGTCTACGTCCGGGTTTGGGTCTGGGTCTGTACCTTTCTCTTTCCTATTCTTCGCTTGCCGGTCCATTCTGTGGTATTACCAGTGTCATGACCTGTACTTTCTTTTCTGTTGCTAATAAATACAACTTTGACAAAAAAAAAATTTGGACCAACTTTGTCGGCCTGTTATGAGCTCTACAAGACCGAATCACCAATGGATCACTTTCCCTAGTTGTTAACAGGTCTTCACCACTACCAGTACGGGATATGGGCACACCAGTCAGTCAATCATTACATTCGAGAGTGGAAATACCTATTCTAGTTGCCAATTGCTCATGATGGTTGTTAATGTTATTGGCAGGCAGAAACTGCCTAAACTGGATAGATGAGTGGTCAGGGGAACAGGTTCTATATTCAAGTGCCAATACGTTTTTAACTAACACTTCACTCTGGAGGATTAGTTCAATGCAATCCAGGGGGTTAGTGGGAGAGGTGAGCCTACCCGCTTTCACAATGTCATCCCTTATTACGAGCGACAGCCCCTTACATGCCGTATCCAGTGTATGGCCTTATTGGTCAGTGAATCTGCATTTTCTATTTTATTTTGCCCCAGTTTCTGCACATTCACCATAAAGATTCTGTGAATATTATGTGACTTAATGGTTGCACTATCCCCCCTCTTTTCATGATTACCACGCTGCCTTGTTAAGGGTGTGCCGGTGTTTTGAGCTCCTGCCCTGTTGTAGGTGCTTGCTTAATGTGTTATTAGGCAAAGAGCCAATGCTGGTTCTAATGTTAGGCGGTGCATTACTTCCAGTAAGAATCGCTGTAGAGGAAGTGTTCTGCTTAACCACCTCACTACATATGGGGGTCGCTTTACTTAATGTCTCCTTGACTTGATATGTGGATAATTGTGACTGGGCTAACGGCAGATTGCAAGGAATGTTGGCACTACAGGTTAGACAATGAGTGCTGGAAGACTTTCCTTGTGTCAAATGCTTAAACATGGTTGTTAAATTCTGCATCATGGCCTTCAAAGACCCTAATTCAGTCTGGAGCGAATGGACTGCCCGGATAACCTCTTGTGTGTCTGGAATATGATTCCCAACCTGTTTAACAACCTGCTCTGCACTATGGCGCTTCAATACCCTGTACACCACCCTCCCCCTGAGAATTGGACAATATGGCATATCTATTGGTACAAATGACTGAAGGATCAATTACCAAGGACTGAGTGCCATCAGTTTCCAGGGGGATTGGGCCAATGACAATGGGCGTTGCCTCCCTAACGGTACTTATTTGACTCTCATCCTTACTCTCCTTAGGACCCTTTTTGGGCTTGAGAAACATATTAGGGATCACGGGGCAGTTGTTTGGGCTATTCCTGCTAGAATGCACTATACTAATCAGGGACTTGTCCATCACATGCAGATTTGGCTCACTCACTAGTAGATCCTCACATTCCTCTATGAGTGTATCAATACGATCTAAAACACAATTGCTTGTTGATTTTTTTGGTGCCTACCTAGCCTTTCTCCCTTTGCAAGTTTTACCACCCTCCCCCTTCCATGGTCTTTCTTTTCCCCATCACTCCTGCACTGGACTGCGAGCAAAAAAGGGGGGGGGGCCTGGCCTGCCTCTTCCTGGCAATGACGGGCAAGGACGGGCTCCCCCTTGGTCTTGGATTTGCCCAGGCGCAACCCGCGAAGCGGGAGTCGCGAGGGAACTTATGCGCCTCATGGCGCGTGAAGATGACAGTGGCAGCACAGGGAGCAGTCTGGGGGCTGTAGTCCTCTCCCCGGAGGCAGGTTACTGGTGGTGCCGGTGTTGCGCGGGTCCCGTGAAGCGGGAACCGCGAGGGAACTTTTGCACCTCCTGGTGCGCGAAGATGACAGCGGCCGCACAGGGAGTAGTCTGGGGGCTGTAGTCCTACCCCCATAGGCAGGTTACTGGTGGTGCCGGTGTTGTGCGAGTCCAGCAAAGCGGGAGCCGTGAGGGAATTTATGCGCCTCCTGGTGCGCGAAGATGACAGTGGCAGCACAGGGAGCAGTCTGGGGGCTGTAGTCCTCCCCCCGTAGGCAGGTTACTGGTGGTGCCGGTGTTGCACGGGTTCCGAGAAGCAGGAGCCGCGAGGGAACTTATGCGCCTCCTGGCGCGCAAAGATGACAGCGACAGCACAGGGAGCAGTCTGGGGGCTGTAGTCCTTCCCCCATAGGCAGGTTACTGGTGGTGCCGGTGTTGCACGGGTTCCGAGAAGCAGGAGCCGCGAGGGAACTTATGCGCCTCCTGGCGCGCAAAGATGACAGCGGCAGCACAGGGAGCAGTCTGGGGGCTGTAGTCCTTCCCCCATAGGCAGGTTACTGGTGGTGCCGGTGTTGCGCGGGTCCCGTGAAGCGGGAATCGCGAGGGAACTTATGCGCCTCCTGGCGCGCAAAGATGACAGCGGCAGCACAGGGAGCAGTCTGGGGGCTGTAGTCTTCCCCCCATAGGCAGGTTACTGGTGCTGCCAGTGTTGCGCGAATGAAAGAGTAGCACACGAAGGCTATAAGTAGCTTGTGGGAACGGTTATGGTGTGACCATATATTAATAGGAATAAAGTATCCCTTACCATATATAATAAAAGGATATTGGAAGTGACATTGGAGTTCTAAGATCTTATACAAGAACTTTGCCTTCGGCCTTGTTACTCTATGGTCATGGAACTCCTCGGTGTCTTGCAAAATCCTTTTAATATACAGCAGAGGGTACTTTATCCCATATTTTATATCACAGAACACAACAAGTTGATTTGCCCATAATCACACATTTTTGGAGCCTAGTGCTGCAGCCAGAATTAGGAAGCAAGTGCACAGGTCATAAGGTCAGCATCTTAGCGACATGTCTACATCTCCTTCCTGTTCACAGATGTCCACAACATTACTGTTCACTTGGCAGAAGGAGCTGACCATTTCTTGGGCTCTGCCCTCCTCTCTTATCCAAGACAAGTCATTGTCAGTGCCCTCGGAGGCTGTTCATTTGTAGCGCTCCATGTCTCGGCTGCGGCCTCTGCGCGCCTCCCCCATGCTACCACTGGCCCTGCTTTCATCTTCTGCAGTGCGGTTTGCCACACACTGCACGCCAGGATTAGCTGAACAGCTGGAAACGGTAGAGCAAGGCCAGGTGTCGCGCTGAAGATTGAGCTGTAAAATTAGTAACAGAAATACCACATGTGAGGACATTTTCTGCATAGTGCCCTGTCATCAGCGAGAAGGAGGCCCGACTGTTGACCACACCGACATGAGCTGTTGAGCATACATTAGGTTTATGAACGGAGGGCACATGCAAAGAATGAGCTGCATCACTCGTAGCAACGAGTAGGTGTCTGCAGTGCTACTCCTTTCTCCTGCCTACAGGAGCAGTGTGCGCCCTTGCTTCATGGCACACTTGCTGTACACTGAACAAGCGTTGGCAAAGTCAATGAATCTCAATAGGGATATTTGCCAATGCTTTTTTTTTTTTTTACATAGATATCCGCTGCAAATGCGTTTGCATCTGAAATGTCTATCTGTAGTACCCGGAGAGAGACAGCCTTGCAAACGGGCCTCATTACTGAACACTCTTTTACTGCTACTACTCACAGCACCGCCAAAACTGCTTATTATAAACTGAATTCATATCAGCGGGTTCATGTAATGAAAAATACATATTGGAATCTTGGGTTCGGGCGGAGGGAGAGTCCTGACGTGACCCTCAGTGCGGCGAAGGAATACAGAACTGCCACTGGGCCGTCAGGGCCGTGTGATGGGTTCCTCGGGCCGGGCCGGGCCGGTGATGGGTTTCTCGGGCCGGGTGACGGGTTCCTCGGTCCTGGCCACGGAGTGACTCCCTGCTGCAGAGGACACACCGCTGTCACCAGAGGCCGCAGGCGCGAGAATGACGTGCGCATGGGGACACACCGCTGTCACCAGAGGCCGCAGGCGCGAGAATGACGTGCGCATGGGCGGGGCCACGCGCGGCCCTTCTCAACGGCTTTAGATTGCTTATGTGTGACATGTCCATATTTCAGTTTACTTATGAGTGATATTTAACGAGTATGAGTGACACTTTCTGGCAAGCAAAATCAGGCAATAAAGACAAGGGAAACACAAATATTAGAATGGGAGCTTGGGGGGCAGCCGAGCACAGCGAGGTCTGCCCCCCAGGGCAGATTGGGAGGGGGAGGGGAGGGGGAGTGGCCGAAGCGGCCATTTTGTGAGTTTTGGGCTACGTTTGGTATAGCCCAAATGTAGCCCAATTTCAGTAGAAGTAGCCCAAGGGCTATATAGTCCTGTGAAGCGCCTCCCCAGCCACCATTTTAGGTTTGGTGACCTGGTGGCTGGGAGCGCGGGCAGTAAGCTAAAAAAAAATTCCCTCCCTCCCACCCTAATGTTGAGGGGTGAGGGGGCGTAGTTTTAGGGATGCTTTATGGCGTTTTGTGAAGTTTGGTGGGGCAGCATTTGTTGGAACAGGTACATAGGGGCAGTTTGATGTATTGTCGCTTGGAACAGGTGCAGGCGGGGTGGTTGACAGTTGGCCGGGATTGGCTAGAGTTTGTTGTTATAAGTTTGGTAGTTTGGGTCCAGGAACAGGGAAGGGTAACCAGTTTGGATAAGTTTAGATTAGAGGTTGGATAGTTACAGTTGCACAGAAGGCAGGTAGGGGTTACGGTCAGGGGAGTTTGGGAGTGGGAAAGGCTACATGGTGTAGGATTGGGTTAATTGTTGGTTATGGAATGTTATGTGGTATTTTGGGGGATGGGGGAACTGAGGGTGGGATCGTAGGGGTGGGGGAAGGAACAAGAGGTCAGGAAATGATTGTATAGCGAGGTGTTAGTTTTGTAAGGCAGTGGCCAAGGAGTTAAAATTGTGATATGCACCTGTTTCAATAAAGCGGCCTTTTTCACACACAATAAAGTGGTCTGGTGTCGGCTTGCCCCCCCTCTCCCCCTTAATTCCCAAATATCACCCATTTGAGCAACACGAAACTCTAAGTATATCCTAAAACTGCTGCAAATCACCAGAAATGGAAGGGCACTAACCTAGTGTCCAGTTTACTTGTGCGTAATGTGGGGGTCAGCGCGGTGTGGTGTATAGCGCTGGGGGGGTGCGTCAGGCCTTATTACTAGAGGCCACGTGGGACATCCGGGAACTGCTAAATAATGGAGACACAGCATTCGTGGTTCGGGTCTGGGCCGGAAGTCACGAGCGACCTCCGCCCGTTTATTTATAGTCTCTCTGGCCACGCCTGGCCAGAGAGTGATACAAAGTGTGCAGGTGTTTCCTGTGGTCCAAACCTCTCTCAGCAACTAGACCGTTAAATAAGGATTGGAAAAGGTACTAGTGACACTTATTCCTCTGTAGCGAGCAGCACATGGCTGGACAGACAATAAACTAATCAAACACTGCAGTGAGTGTGTTTAATTCTTATATCACCCTGACCATCATCGCTGCCAAGTTTTCAGACTGCTTATGTGTGACAATTTGGTGGTTTCACTAAGTAACGAGTAACACTTTCTCGCAAGTAAATCTATGCAGTAACTAGTATTTTTGTGATCCTCTGTGAATTTTCGATTTTTATGCAGGGTAAAAACCCAGCTTCTGTAATGAACAAGGCCAGACAAGTGGAAAAGCTTGCAATACAAACAACTCCTCAACGTTTCCCAGATGACAAGTACATGACGATGTGCCCCTACATTAGCTGTACCTGAAATAGCCTTTTCGTAAAATGCACCTAAGTTACATATTTTCCTCATTAGAAAAACCCAGAAGTTAGTTCCTGCCACATTGAAATAAATAAAGGGTTCTGCTGAAAATAAAAATTGCCCACCCGACGACCTACCACCTGAGAGGCACCATCGCAGATCTCAGCTGCTATGAATCAACAAAGTTTAAAAACCATCTGAAGTTTGGTAAAGCTCATCAATAGATCCTTATAACAGATCCAAAGTACCACAACCAACACCCTATCAACCATGCACCCAAAGGGCGCCCAGAAACCTCCTTGTGAGTATAAGCGCTATATAATCGACTAACACGAAGTGGCACATGTGTACTCAACAATTCAAAAGTGTCTCAATCCTATCATTTGGAACGTGCTACAAAAATACTAACACAGTACTTTAAAAAAAATCCCTAATAATATCTGATCCACGTGTTACCTCTTTAATAGGCCGAAATCATGCCTGAACTGGCAGTGCAAAGCTGCCATCTTCAGTTTCAATGTTCCGACCTCTACTGCCCCTCCCTCGGGCCCCACTTTCGGAATTATATGATGCTGCTCAAAGCATCACTCCAGGCCTCTCTGTCCCAGTTGGGACCCGGCCGGATTCCAAACGGAATGTGAGGCCCTACAACACTCTTCTCACTGCCACTTGTGCCTAGTGTTGGCAGGTCGGGCAGCAGAAGAACAAATTAAAAGAGATTGGCCGCCTTTGCCTAGTCACTGGGCAGGCCCCCTCCCTGCAGGAATCAATCGGGAGGGCATCAGTATTCCAGCCCCTCTCTCTGTCCACGTGGGACCCGGCCCCCCAATAAGAAGGATGTGCGATGCCCAAACATGAAGAAGTTGCAGACCGATCCAGGCATCTCAGCTGCCGAAGTGTGAGAGTCTCAGCTGACTCTCACCATTTATTAGTCTCACAAGCTGACTTCACCAGTAACATTACACCTGCCAGGAATGTACACAACCTCAAAATCATACTCCTGTAATCTGGATGTGTGTCGAGCAATACGAGCTGTAGAGTTCCATCCTCCCCCGGGGATAAAATTCCAACAAGGGGTTTATGATCTGTTCTCAGAAGAAATCTGTTTCCCAACACATTGTTGCAAAAATGCTCTATGGCCCAAATACATGCTAATAACTCTTTTTCGATAACAGCATACCTTCTTTCAGTAGCCGAGAGAGTTCTAGATGCGAACGCAACACACCCTTCATCCTTTCCAGAGCACTGACTAAGTACTCCTCCCAACCCATACAGGCTGGCATCAACAGTAATGATGCATTTCTTATTTAAGCAAAATGACTTGAGAGTAGGAGCATTCACTATCTCATTTTTGATTTGCACAAAAGCAGTTTCCTGTCTGTCAGACCAAACAAACTCAGTGGACTTCCTGGTCAACTCTCTGAGGGGCTCCATTTTGGTGGAAAAATTCTGTATGAATTTACTCTAGTATTCGCACAGACCAGCAAAAGAGAGAAGCTTCTCTCTATTGTCAGGTGAAGGTGCATTTATAATGGCATCAACCAATGACTTTTTGGGCACCACACCTTCACCCGAAAGGGTGTGACCAAGATACTCCACAGATTTGCAGAAAACTGTGCATTTTCCAGCTTTAAGTGTCAAACCACTCTTTCTCAACCTCAGGCAAACTTCATTCACATGTTGGAAATGATCATCCTCACTCTTAGAGAAAATAAGAATATCGTCCTGGAAGCATTTCACAAAATTACCAACATCCTTAACAAGCATTGGCATAGCCAATAGGTCTCGCCTCTGGGACCTTATAAGTGTTTAGCCATGCAACAACACTTATAAGGTCCCAAAAGCGAGACCTATTGGCTATGCCAATGCTTGTTTTAACCTCTGCAAACTATTGAAGCCTCACGGAGAACATCAAAGCGGCCGTGCGGCTGCAAAAGTGATCGCGATCAAACATCAAAGCGGGCACGCGGCCGCAAAAGTGAAAGTAATAGCGGTAAAGCGAGACGCGCGCACGCGCACATGCACTGTAGCTCTAGGCTGGCCTGGAGCCCTCTCAATAAGTCTCGCCAGACCAGCGCATGCGCTGGGTCAGGCGAGACCTAAAAATAGGGTACATGGCTCTTTGAAAAATGGATGCCGCCGACGCTAGGCCGAAAGGCATCCTTTTAAACTGAAATAAAACATGAGGAGTGATAAAAGGTGTAGTGTTTGGAATCTTCAGTAAGTTCGATTTGGTGGTACGCTGAGCGAAGGTCATGTGTGGAAAAAATACAGGCACCATCCAAAATGCACACCATCTCATTAACCCCTTCCATGCTCATGACGGAACGGTTCCGTCATGAGCCACGGTTGAGCTGTGCTCATGACGGAACCGTTCCGTCATGAGCCCGCCCGCGCTCGAACCCTTCAGCACCGCGGCGGAATTCGCCCAGCGCTGAAGGGGTTAATATTAGGAAGTGGGTGACAATCAGCAACCAAATTGGCATTCAAGGCTTTCATGTCAACACACAATCTAAGACTTTTGTCAGGCTTCTGTGCCAAAACGATTGGAGAAACCCATTCGGATGACTCAATCTCTTCAATTATACCACTACTGACCATATCATCTAACATAGATTTTAACTCAGCCCTTACACTGATGGGGACCCCCTCCACTTTTGCTTGATGGGCACAGATCCTTCTCTTATTTTATCCTATGGCTGAAACCTTTGAGTTTACCAAGATCTTCAGAAAACACATCAGGAAATAATTTAGTAAAATCTTCAGTACAGGATGCAGTTATCGCAAGGACAGATACAGGTTCTTTTTCTCTAGGATTTTACACAATCCCAAGTTTGGCCTGGTCACACCAACCAAACACATTAACTCCTTTAAGAGCTACATAAAGCTTAATAAAAGCACTGCTTTCTTTGAATTCATGAGTACTTCTTTGAAACCTACAAAGTCAATATAGGATCCATCAAAATTCTGTGCCACAATATCAGGTTTACATAAAGAACTCATATCAAGTAGGTTCCCAAAAGATTCCAAGAAAAATTGCCCCGTGATAATTGTCCATGATGACCCAGAGTCTGCCATAAGTTCGAGATTTCTTCCCAGAATACAATCAATACATTTGGGTGGACCGATCTTCTCAGCTTTATAATCATCAAAAGAGTCACGAATAGAGACTATAATACCGGTCTCTAACTCCGACAGGATATCATCACTCAAAGATAGGTCGTGAGATATACAAAAAATATTTTCTTTGGAAAAGTTGGGAGGGGGAGTAGAAGACAAACTTTTCTTGGTATTGGTGACATTGGTATCCTTGCACATTTTAGAAAAATTTCCCATACGTCCACACTTACTACACTCTTTCTCAATGGCAGGACAACGTGGAAAAGAAGCGATGCGACCACGATTACCACATATGTAACGGTAAAAACATTTTGAATTAAGGTTATTCCTGGAATTTGCATTATATGAACCTTTGGAAGACCTAGGTGTGACACTGTTTACTTCACATGAAATGGACGGCTTACTCTCTTTGTTGAGGGATTCCAGTCACTTTTCAATTGTTCTAAAGCTTTGGCAGTGCTGATGGCAAGCTCCAAATTAGGGTCACCCAAAATCCAAAGTTGCTCTTGAACTTTCTTACTCCTCACATGAGCGATGATTTGGTCCCTGATCATCTCATCAGTGATCAAACCAAAATTACAATGCAAAGACAATGCACGAAGGGCAGTAAGAAAATCATCAAATAACTCTCCCTCTTCTTGGGCTCTGGTGTAAAGCTTGAACCTATTCAAGGCAACACTGGTAGTTGGTTTAAATCTGTTCTCAATGCGTGAAATGGCTTCATCGTAGACATTATGATCCCCCCCAGACCTAACAGGAGGAAGAGTCCTGTAAACAACTTGACCCTCAGAACCTAAATAATGAAGGAAAATGTTTTTTTTTCCGCACGGCAGACATGCGTTCACCATCAATGGCTTTTAAGTAAGTAATGAGCTCCTCTTTCCACCTTGTCCACGTTATAGGTGGTCCCCCTTTACTCTGCAAAAATGTTCTAAGTAGATCAAACTGCATGGTTATGGGATACACTAATTAAACAATGAAATAATAATGTAGACAAAATAGGTGCACAAGCAAAATGTCAGTAAAAAGAAATAAAGGATGTGATGAAACATACTAAACAAACAACTATAATGCAATCAATGCTAATACTCTGTAATAAGGTAGTATAAAAGTTAAGGTGTGCCTCTCACCGTAAAGACAGGCTGGGAATAAGGTATCCAGAGTTTTGCTTAAACGGTTAAGTATGGTGTGCCTGTCACCGTAGTGAAAAATAGGTAACACAGGCTGAAAACAAATGTCCCAAAAAAAAAACAAAGTAATAGTAAAATATGGCAGGGATGCTCTACATCATCAAGATAGTCACATTTCTTAGGGTAACAGGGACTGTATTCCAGACACTTTGCACTTCTTTAGTACTTATCGTGATTGTGTTCCTGTTTTTGTAATAGGAAATTAAGCAAACTGTGTTTGCAGCAGGGCAAACATAACACAAACTGATTTTGCATCATGTCCGCTGTGTTTAAATAGTGAGTAGTAAAATCAGTAACACCTCTCCAATGTGGTCAAGCAGGGAACCTGGTATTAATCATGCTGTGCAGTTCGTCCACTAGATGATATCTCTTTCTAACATGTTAACTATATCAGCCTGATTTATACATTGGCAGTAAGCGTACTCCATTGCAATGGCAACGGAATATCCTTACCGCCAATATAAGGGTCCGTCCACTGAATTTATATGCTGGAAAACCATAGTTTAGCAATGGCGGCAAAATCTTCTTATCCCCATCGCAAAACTTCTCTGACAGAGTAAAAACCATCGGAGAAATGGCTATATGTTCAAAGGCTTGCCGCCTTTGTGAGCTTCCCCAGCCCACTTGCTGCTCTCAGCAACTGGCTCACCACTGGTTCAGACCCCCACTTTGGGCGGGAGAACCAGCGGGAAAAACAAGTGAGGAAGAGAGGTGTGCCCACCTCTGCCAACTCCACCCCTCAGGTGGGTACGGCGAGGTGAAGCACAACTCTCAGTCCACGCCATCTTGAAGAGGGGGGGACTCAGCCAACCAGGGACAGGCTTACGCCCCCCTCCCACTGGAAGGTGGCATAATAGGGGGTGTACCCACTTCAGGGAAGGGATCCATTGGTCCCTGCCTTTTACCTACGTGTAACGCCCCTACATCTAGTATTTAGGGGCACCCATGAACCTTCCTTCCTCATACAAGAACCTGCAAGAAGAAGAAGGACCGAACAGCTGTGCAGCAGCTAACAAGAGGAAGACGCCCACTGACTTGGCCCCAGCCCTACCGGCCTGTCTCCCCCTAGAACCTGATCCTGCAAAATCCTGGTGTGTCCAGCAGCCATCAACCTCAAAATCCCCCGAGGACCTGCCTGCCTTCAACTACAAAGCTGTCCATGGTCCGAGCTCGAGTGGGCAGACACCGCGAGGAGGTCACCTCGGCGGTCCTGACCTGAGATCCGATGACCCCTGACCTGCCTCAAGCCTCCAGCTGGTGCCTGCAGCCTTAATCCAGAAGGCCCCCCTAACCGCGACGAGGAGCTGGTAAGAAGATCCAACCCCAAAAGGCACACCTGCACCCGATGCCCCACGGCCTTGTGTGCCCAAACCTAACGGTGCCTAACCAACCCCTAACTTCCCAACTTGCTTGTCAAAGTGGTGGTCGCACCCAGAAGACCTTCGTCCCTGAGCCTGCATTGCCTTTGCAAACCGGAGGTTCCCCTTTGAAAGCAACAGGGCTCCCTACATCGAAACAGCACCCTGCACCCGGCCGCCCTCGTGCCGCTGAAGGGTGCGCCTTTGGTGCTACTTTGTTTCCCCATTTGCCCTGAGCTAAAGTCCAGGAGCTTTGCTCCCACAACCCAGTGGCCTGCTTGCCAGCACCCAGCAGCCACCAACCGGAGGCCATCTATCCCCCATTAGATAATATTGGGCCTCAGCACTCTGCACCCGGCCGCCCTAGTGCCGTTGAGGGTGTAATGAGAGTGCATCCTTGATCCTGGGGGAACCCTTGTTCTAACCCCAGAAGCTCAACTCCAAAGACCGATTACTTATCTGGTAACCATTAAGTTAATTTCTCTCCATAGGAACCTATTGACTGCTTTTCTCTGAAAAATGTTCTGTGTGGAGTTGAATTGTATGCAAAGCTGAAAAATAACAATTGTGCAAAACTGATTTTACTTACCTTTTCTCTAGGAAATGTCCCAGTGTAATATAAAAAGTAATCTCAAAAGTAATGTAACAGTAACTTACCTGTAATTTTCATTGCAAAGTCGATACAAAGTATATGTACAGCATTTCACAGTATTGCATTACCAGTAATTCAAACTGTAACCATTTCAAAGTACATTTACAATTGCATTTCTCTGCATCCATACTGTAAATCAAACCAAAGTGCATAAACAATTATCATTCAAACTGTATTTCAATTGCGTTACTACTGTAAAGTATTTATTGCTTACCTGTGCCAGGCTTGCTTGGTTCGAGAAAATAAAATAACAAAAATAACTTTTTTATACAAAAACAATTGGTCTGAAGTTCAGTCTTTGAGTGTGTGAATTCATTTGCTGACTGAGTGTGTACAACAAATGCTTAACACTGTTCTCTCATGCTGCCTTACTGTTCGACCACACTACCACAAATAGAAAGTAAGTTTCTATCTAACTTACCCTCTGCCTAAGTTTGGGCTTCCACTGGACTCTGTGCACACTCTACCTCACTTTGGTATAGTATATACAGAGCCATCTTCCTACAAGTGGTTAGCGGGTAGAATCCACATTTTATTTTTGGCAGTTATACATAGCGCAGACCTTGTCCCAGGACAGCAATTCAATATGCTACTAAAAGCTTAAGTTGTTGCTTGGGCTAAATGAGATCGGGCTACATGGGACTGCACTGAAAGGATTCCAGGTCTTCTTGACTAACAGATCTCAGGTGATCTCACTGGGTGACTTTAAGTCACGCACTATGATGATTGACAAGGGTGTACCTCAGGGATCTTGCTTGAGCCCCACCTTGTTCAATATATATGTGCCCCCGTTAGTCAAACTCATCAGATCTTTCAGCTTTGAAATCTTGTCCTATGCTGATGACACTCAGCTGGTCATCTTCTTTGACAACAATGTGGACAAAGTGAAGGAACGTTACTCAAATGAGATGAAAGCAGTGGCAGAGTGAATGCCTGAGACCCACCTTCAGCTTAGTGCTGAAAAGACTGAGATTATGCTATTTGGAAAAGCCCAACAAATGTTGATTCACAATTGGTGGCCACCTGAACTAGGGAGTGCTCCCACTCCCTGTCAGGCTGTAAAAAATCTTGGCGTTAAACAGGATCAAGCCATAAAAGTGAAGGAGCAGGTTCTATCTATAACAGGTACCGGCTTTCACATGTTACGGCTACTAAGGAAAGCCCTGCCTTTTCTTCCGCTTGCGGCTAGGAAAACCCTGGTACAGGCTTTTGTTGTCAGCAGGCTTGATTCTGGCAATGCTCTTCTGCTTCTGCCAATGAGACTCTACGCTCTAAATTACAGGTCGTGCAGAACACCGCTGCAAGGCTTATTTGTAGTCCTCCTTGCAGATCTGCACCACTCCCACTTTTAAGAGCAGTACACTGGCTAGCAGTCAGAAAGAGAATTATATTTAAGATCTGCTGCCTGCCTCACTCACAGAGCTCTAGTGGGGAAAGAACCGATATACTTGTACCAAGAGCTTAAATGATATCTCCCCGTCAGGAATCCGGTGATCTAAGGACACAGAGCTACTTACTATTCCCCGCATTCAACGTTTACGGTGGGAAGGCAAATCTCTCTCTTATTTAGCCCCTACCTACTGGTATTGTTTACCTTTTTATTTTTGCATATGCTCTTCATACACCAAATGTAAGAAATTTTTGAAAACCTTTCTAATTTAAACTTGCTGTTTCTGGCCCTGTTGTAGTGACCTTCTGCTGCGCCCAGATACCCTGTCTGGGGGATTTGTGTACAATATCAAATTAAAAGAACATAACATAACACAGAACAGATCTCTCCAACAAGAGCATTAACCTTATCTTACCTAAAAATTACTGGGCAACTAAGGACTCACAGGTTTAGCACGCTGGGCAGGACTACCACCCTTGACTCTCCTCAACTCCTCCTCCCTAAAGGCCAAACCACCCCATGTACGAGCACTACGACAGGGCATGAATGACATTTAAAATAAATAAAATGATGACAGGCTTAACCACAGTGGCCCAGTCACTCTGGGGTCAGGCCAGCCACATGAAGCAGGGCCGACATATGTAGTGCTTTCACGTTACACACGATTGACCGCTATGAGTCCTTTGGCTGTGGCAATTCTCAGAACCTGCACTGAAAATGCCCAATGTCTGGGGGCACCACAACTTTTACCAAATGTTGTGCACAATGGGGCATGTAACACCTAAAGCTGGTGGTTTGCTGACCGTCAAACTGCAGTACATTGAGAGTCAATTCTGACCCTCCCCTGCACCCTGGCATCCTCTGCCTCACTGAGTCACAGGCTTGTGCTGAGTAACTGATGCCATCCCGTTGCTGTGGACGTGCCCCTCTCCAATGACTTTTTGTTAAGCAGTTCCACTGTCGGGTCTTGTCTTCATTACATGATAACAGATACGAAGCGACAGACAAATACGATTGTCTAATCTCCTGCACAAGTATATAGTCCAGCCTCCATCTATATCTCTGACACTTATGGGGAGTGGTCATAGTTTTGAAGTCTGCTGCCAGTGAATCATGCCCTACGAGAGCATTCACTTCTATATCTATATGTCTTGACTTATATGCTTATAATAAACAACAGGAGCATAAACCCTCAAACCTCGTTGAGACTGGGGTAATAGTATAAGAAACAACAATGATTCTCAACAGGTATCGTTTGAACAAGACAAATAAGTAGCATGTATGAAACATTACAATAGGAATAAGGAAGACTCTGAAAAGATTAGGTAGAAAAAGGTCATAATGTATAAGATCAAAAAGGGTTTTTCAAAATTGACATACAATAATGTAAATGAACAAAATAATGGAACAGTTATATCAGCACTGTACGTAAAATGAATAACGTATAAGAACAACCCGAACTTGTACTTGGTGCTTAAAAGTGTACGTGACACGAAGACGGCGTCGCAAGTGACAAGGTGAAGTCAGCAGAGGACGGCGCAAAGTGAAGTGAAAGTGAAATTTAGAAAATATATACAAAGGTTCTGAGTTAAATTTCTTTACAGTAGAATTACTTAAATATATACAATAAGGAACCATAGGGCCATCAGTTTAAGCTGAGGAGTCGACGGCGTTTCGATCCGTGCAAATTGGGATCATCATCAGGACTGGGCTGTCATATTCAA
Organism: Triturus cristatus; assembly: GCF_964204655.1. NCBI lineage: Eukaryota > Metazoa > Chordata > Amphibia > Caudata > Salamandridae > Triturus > Triturus cristatus. The sequence goes on along the minus strand of NC_140582.1, from coordinate 1,172,644,732 downwards.
AAAGTGCTGTACAAGAAAAAAGGGAGGGAAAAAGATCAGGGAAAAGAATTTACATTATTGTATGTCAATTTTGAAAAACCAGAAGCTCAAAAACAAAGTAATTCACTAGATTAGGCACACCAGAGGCTGGAGGTCAATAATTAGGGAGGACATCCTACAAGCAAGAAGCCTATTCCCTCCCCTTAGTTTAACAGACTGCATCAAATTGACCCTGGTAGATGACAGGCTGCTTCGTAATCTGGTAGCCTTGGAAGCTGGAACGTGCCCCTCTGTGAACACCAGCATTTAATTCAAGTACCAACCTCCCCTGTTCCCCTGCACTTTGCCCAGGATTCGAGTCTAGCCACTATTGACTGACTGAATCGGTCAATTTTAACTCCTGCCCAAAGCATCCCGTAGCTTTGACACCCATTGTGAGAAGTTGGCCTGATGTATGATGTCACTAGTTATAGTGTACACCTTATATCAGTCCAAATACCCTTATGGTGATTGGTTGTAAAGTCAACCTTATAGACCAGCTATCCTAGTGGTAGCATGGACAAGAGCAGTCTTAGGCTAAACTCTGAATGGCATGTGAAGCCAGCTGTGATACCATATATAATCCCTTGAATACCAAATGAAAGGACACCACAACAGATATATATATAAAATAAAGTGTATTTATTCTAAGCAAACCCTCAGCACTCTTTATGAGATTAGAGGTAAGTACAACACAGTCTTATTAATGCATACAGTAAGTCACACAGGTAAGTAATACAGTTAGGCCCTAGGGGCCACGCAAACCATATACTAAGTAAGTGGTATAAGAACCACTGTCACGGAAATAGAATAGGCCTAGGCCTAGGGAATCGCTGGGGCTACACTACACTAGCGTTAGTTAGGAAGTGGGAGGCCCACGGGATTCGTGTGCAGAGTGGAAACACTCACGCGTAATGCGTAAAAGTCAATAGCAATGTTACAGTTTAGAAATAGATAGATTTAGGACACTTCCGGAGTAGCTAGGAAGTTGAGACTTGAAAACTAGACACTAGGATAGTCACTATCCTGATGAGCACCGGAGTACCCAAGTTACCTGGCCCACAGGCTGCGGGTGCATAGGGGTGAAGATGCGTCGTTTTCGTCGTCGACTCCTATGGATGCCTGAAGAAAGATGCTGACAGGCAGTCAGTGAAGAGTGTCCGGTGGATCCCAAGGCTGGGATCAAGAAGAGAAGAAACCTGCAAGCAGAGGGGACAGAGTCAAGGTCACTAGCCAGTGACCACGTGGAACCAGGAAGGAACCAGGCGATGTCGTGAAGAGTTGCAGGTGAAGGTGAAGCTTGTCGCTGCAGCCAGGAGGACCAGGAAGCGTCGAGGATGACCAGGACCAGGAGACGAGCTGTCCCACGAAGGCTCTTGCTGTCGGCGGCGTCGAAGTTGGACTAGGACTCACCAAGCCTTGGCAAGCGGAACCCACGAAGAACAAGGGACTTGCTTCTGGTGCAGACCAGGAAGGTCTGGGGTGCTTCTTCTTTGCAGAGAAGCGGGAGCCAGTCTGGAGGAGCCAAACCAGCGCAGAAGATTTCAGGGAGCGTCGTCACAAAGGCCACTAGCCAGCGGGCAAGCAACCGGACAGACGCGGCAAGCAGGAAAATGCTGAAGGGCCCCACGCAGGACTCGTGGAGTGTGGGGGGCTGATCTTCGGTGCAGATGGTGCTTGGGGTTGGGGCTTCTCAATCCCCGGTGCACAACTTCGAGGGTACCTCAGAAGCTGCGCTGTAAGTTACTAGCCACTTTTCCCAGGTAGCCGGTCCCACGTCGCTCGTCGCCTCCACGGATCTCAGCTCTGCTGCAGATGTGGATGAGGGTCGGAGAAGTCTGGAAGTCAAGGCTCTGGTCGGGCTCTGCAGTCGATCCTCGTAGAACGGTCGCAAAGCAAAGGGTAGTCTCTTGATGGTGCCTGTTTGCACAGGGTAGCTACTCCTTGGCTACAAGGGAGATTCTTCAGTCTTCTTCTTTCGTCGAATGTCGAAGGTCCAGAGTTTCTGTTCAGTTTTGCAGGTTCAGGATAATCTAAAGTCTTGAGGCCCAACTCCCACTCTTATACTAATCTGGGGGGCTGGGATACCTGCTAGGTCACGCCTTATGGGTGGGACCTGGGAGGGGGTGGTTACACCCACTTCCCTTTGTCCAGTTTCGCGCCAGAGCTGGGGCTGGAGTGCCCCAGCGCCGGTTTGAACTGGACTATGCAAGGAACACCTTGTGTGCCCCAGGCATGTCTCATTCCTTTCAGCCCACCCTGCCCCAATACACTAAAGGCTGTCTGGGGAGGTGCTAGCAGCTCCCCAAGCAGGAAACCTATTGTCCAGGCCTCCCTGGCTGGGATCACTCCCAGCTGCAGGAGGTCAGACTTGTGTCGTGGCAGCAGCATCCATTTTGTGATGCTGAGGCTTTAGTCAGAGGCTAACAGTGGAAGTATGATTTTAACATGTCTTTCCCTCTAGAAGGGGGGGATAATATTCTCATGTCCAGAAATGGCATGGGGGTATTATTCCCTAGTGTTAGACACCTTACACGACATGTTTTGATAAAGCCAAACCATAGTTACCATAACCGTCTAAGATTATAAGGCACTTTAAGAGTATATGGTAGGCTATATCATAGAACAGCTATAAGGACAAGGTTACGAAAGCTGCAGACAGGCTCAGCTCATGCTAGAGCACCATCTCACATGTTACCAAGCACTCTGCCTCCAGGATTGTCAAGGCCTGCCATAGGAGTGACTGATAGGTACACATGTGTCTATATGTAAGTTAGGTATAGGAATACTACACCTAAGCAAGGGGTGATTACACGACCTTGCCCCAGCTGAGTGATCAGCCAGTTGTGTCAAAATGGAAGGCCAGGGGTGGCACAATACATGCTGCAGCCCCTGGTAGGCCTAGGGTACACCTATGCCCTGGGTACCTAGGGTACACTGTACAGGGGCCAATAAGGTGATCCTATCCAAATGGGTTATGCACCTAAAGTACATAGTATTAATTTAGAGAGAGAACAGCAGGGCTGTGGGTCTGATTAGCAGGCCCACAGCCACATCTAAGTCGAAAACCAGTAAAGCAAAAGCAAAAAGTGGGGGTGAACATAGAAAGCAGACCCTACTCTCCTACACAACCCCCCCCCAAACTTAGGGACATTAAACTAACCTTGACCAGTTGAGTCTTCATGTTCTAAGTGGAAATATCTGGAGAGTCCATCTGCATTGGCATGGTCAGTCCCAGGTCTATGTTCCACTGCGAAGTCCATCCCCTGTAGGGAAATGGACCACCTAAGAAGTTTGGGATTTTCACCCTTCATCTGATTTAGCCACAAGAGGGGCTTATGGTCTGTCTGAATCTTGAAGTGAGTGCCAAACAAGTATGGCCTCAGCTTCTTCAGGGCCCAAACCACAGCAAAGGCCTCCCTCTCAATAGCTGACCAACGTTTCTCTCTAGGGGTCAGCCTTCTACTTATAAAAGCAATGGGCTGGTCTTGACCATCTACATTCAGTTGTGAAAGAACAGCTCCCACACCTAACTCAGAAGCATCTGTCTGGACAATGAACTCTTTGGAGTAGTCTGGACTTTTCAGAATAGGTGCACTGCACATGGCCTGCTTCAGGTCATCAAATGCTTTTTGACAGCTTACTGTCCACTGAACTTTCTTTGGCATCTTCTTGGAGGTCAAGTCATTAAGTGGTGTCACTATGGACCCATAGTTCTTAACAAACTTTCTGTAGTACCCAGTCAGGCCCAAGAAAGCTCTGACCTGAGTCTGGGTAGTTGGAGGAGCCCAGTCCTTTATGGTCTGGATCTTGCTCTCCAGTGGTTGAACCTGACCCCCACCAACTAGGTGGCCCAGGTATACAACCTTGCTCTGCCCTATCTGGCACTTAGTGGCCTTGATAGTGAGGCCTGCCTTTTGCAGGGCCTCTAAAACATTCCTCAGGTGGACCAGGTGATCCTCCCAGGTGGAGCTAAAGACAGCAATATCATCAAGATAAGCTGCACAATAATCATCCAACCCAGTAAGGACTTGATTCACCAGCCTTTGGAAAGTGGCAGGTGCATTCTTCAGACCAAAGGGCAGTACCACAAATTGATAACGTCCTCCTGGGGTCGAGAAAGCAGTTTTGGCCTTTGCACTCTCAGCTAGTCTGATTTGCCAGTAGCCTGCTGTTAGGTCAAATGTGCTCAAAAACTTAGCAGCTGCCAGTCTGTCAATGAGCTCATCTGCCCTAGGTATTGGGTGGGCATCTGTCCTAGTGACAGCATTGAGACCTCTGTAATCCACGCAAAACCTCATCTCTCTCTTACCATCTTGGGTGTGAGGTTTTGGCACAAGGACTACAGGACTAGCCCAAGGGCTCTCTGAAGGTTCAATGACTCCCAGCTCCAACATCTTTTGTACCTCAACTTTTATGCAGTCCCTGACATGGTCAGGTTGCCTGTAGATTTTACTCTTCACAGGCAGACTGTCACCAGTGTCCACCTCATGGGTGCACCAGTTTGTCTGACTTGGGGTCAGAGAGAACATATGTCTGTAGGCCTGCAGAACTTGTCTGCAGTCCTGTTGCTGATGGACAGTGAGGCTGTCAGAAAAGACCACACCATCAACTGAGCCATCATCAGGGTTCTGAGTCAACAGGTCTGGGAGAGGGTCACTCTCTTCCTCCTGCCCCTCATCTGTAGCCATGAGTAGCCCCATGTCTGCCCTGTCAACATATGCCTTCAATCTGTTGACATGAAGCACCCTGTGGGGGCTTCTGGGAGTCCCAAGGTCCACCAAGTAGGTGACTTCTCCCTTTTTCTCAACAATAGTGTGGGGTCCAGACCATTTGTCTTGGAGTGCTGCCGGGGCCACTGGCTCCAACACCCACACTTTCTGTCCTGGCTGGTAAACAGTCAGTACAGCCTTTTGGTCATGCCAAGTTTTTTGGAGTTCTTGGCTTGCCTCAAGGTTTTTAGAAGCCTTCTTCATATACTCTGCCATCCTGGAGCGGAGACCAAGTACATAATCCACTATGTCTAGTTTGGGTTGTCTGAGAGGTCTCTCCCATCCTTCCTTCACCAAACACAGGGGTCCTCTTACAGGATGTCCAAACAAAAGCTCAAAAGGGCTGTAGCCAACCCCCTTTTGTGGGACCTCTCTGTAAGCAAACAGAAGGCAGGGTAAAAGGATGTCCCATCTTCGCCTAAGCTTGTCTGGTAATCCTTTTATCATTCCCTTTAGGGTCTTGTTGAACCTCTCAACAAGCCCATTGCACTGTGGGTGATAGGGTGTGGTGAACTTATAGTTAACACCACACTCCTTCCACATTGCAGTCAAGTATCCTGACATAAAGTTGGCACCTCTGTCAGAAATGACCTCCTTTGGAAAGCCCACTCTGGAGAATACTCCAAGCAGGGCCCTTGCCACAACAGGAGCTGTTGTGGTCCTCAGGGGAATTGCTTCTGGGTACCTGGTGGCATGGTCCACTATCACCAGTATGAATCTGTGCCCAGATGATGTTTGTGGGTCCATTGGTCCTACAATATCTATGCCCACTCTTTCAAAGGGGACCCCCACCACAGGTAGTGGTATGAGGGGGGCCTTTGTGGTGCCACCTGATTTGCCACTGGCTTGGCAGGTGACACAGGAGCGACAAAACTCCTTAGTATCTTCTGACATATGGGGCCAGTGAAAGTGAGGGACAAGCCTGTCCCAAGTCTTGTTCTGGCCTAAATGTCATGCAAGGGGAATATCATGGGCCAAGGTTAGAAGGAAGCCTCTGAACTTCAGTGGTATGACCAACCTCCTGGATGCACCAGGCTTGGGGTCTCTAGCCTCTGAGTACAGTAGCCCTTCATCCCAATACACTCTATGGGTACCTTGAGCATTCCCTGCAGCCTCAGCAGCAGCCAGCTGTCTGAGGGGTTCAAGAGAGGGGCAGTCTAATTGAGCCTGCCTCAGATCTGCCCTGGAAGGTCCCCCTGTCCCAAGAAACTCAACCTGATCAGGTTCAAGTTCTTCTAGGACAGTTCCTTCAGGGCTCTCAGAATCATCCTCCTGGGAGGGCTGATCCACCACCTGAGGCAGGGGGGAAGGCACAGCCTTAACCCTACTGCTCTTTCTCTTGGATTGTGACTGGTCCATAGTTTCAGGATCCAGCACTTGTTCAGTGTTGCACTTTTTGGCCTGTGACCTGGTCACAGCAAGGACATGTGCATCTATCCCCAGCATTTCTGCATGGGTCCTATACTCCACTTCAGACCAAACTGAAGTTTCAAGATCATTGCCCAGTAAACACTCTACAGGAAGGTCTGAACTAACAACAACTTTCTTGAGGCCAGTTACCCCTCCCCAGGAGAAGTTAACAATAGCCACACTATGGGAGGTAGTGGCATTGCTAGCGTTGGTCACTAGGTAATTCTCACCTAGTATGATCTGTCCAGGGTCCACAAAAGCAGGTGTCACCATTGTGACACTAGCTCCAGTGTCCCTGTAGGCCTGAGCCATTCTTTGGTTGATAAAAGGTGTCTGTCTGTACTTGCCCAGGTTACTGGGGCCTACAGTAGAGGACAAAGCTAAGTCCCCATCACAGATCAGGACAGCCTGAGTAGGTACTCTGACTAGGCCAGAATCCTCCTCAGTTCCCAGGGTTAACCCTACTACACCCTTTTGCTGGGAACCACCACTTACAGCTGAACTAGGGGGTACAGTTGCCTTAGGGGCAATGGTGGCTGGGGGCTTATCCTTTTTGGTGCACTCACTAAACCAATGTGAGTTGGACTTACAATAGTTGCACCATGGTTTCTTTTGGCCTTCTTTCTTCTTATCCTTTTTGGAACCACCCTCCCCCTGAGCCTTTTGGGGGCCTGGTGAAGACTTCTGGTCTTTTTGTTTCTGCTCATTACCCTTCTGGTCTGCCTTTTTTTGATCACCGCCCTGGTTCTGGTTTTTCTGCTTAACTCTAGTCCTGACCCATCTATCTGCCTTCTTTCCCAATTCTTGGGGAGAAGTCAGATCAGAATCAATCAGGTGTTGATGCAATAGCTGGTTTTGACAGTTGTTAAGTATTTGTTCTCTCATGATCAAATTATACAATCCTGTATAGTCCTTAACCTTACTTCCCATTAGCCAGCCTTCCAGAGCCTTAGTGGCACAATCTACAAAGTCAGTCCAGTCCTGAGTCTGTGTCTTCTGGGTATCCCTGAACAACAACCTGTATTGTTCAGTGGTTAGGCCAAACCCATCAATCAGAGCACTCTTCAGGACAGTGTAATTATCTGCATCCTCATCACTAACTGTGAGGAGCTTGTCTCTTCCTTTCTCAGAAAAGGAGAGCCACAAGATAGCTGCCCACTGACTTTGGGGTACCTGCTGTACTTTGCAAGCTCTCTCCAAAGCAGTTATCCATTTGTGGATGTCATCCCCCCACTTGTAGGGAGGGACAATCTTGCTCAGGTTTCTATTATCATAGTGCCTGTCTCTATCTCTAGGAATGTTGCTGCCACCAGTGGGTTCTAACCCACTTAACTTTTGTTCTCTAGCCAGAGCAAGCTTCTCTTTGGCAAGGGCAAGTTCTTCCCTCTGAATCCTCAGATTAGCCTCCCTCATTCTGGCTGCATGCTCCTTTCTCTCAGGTGAAGTCATTCCCCTGTGAGAGGAAGCATTAGAGAGGTTAGAGACATGGGAATGGATGGATTCCCTTGAAGGGGATCTGTCCCTCCTGCTTCTCTGTGAATGTCTACTTGTGGGTCTGTATGGGGGGATCCCATGCAAACTCCCATGTAAACTTAAGTTAGCCTGGCTAAGTCTCCTTACTTGGCTCTGGCTGTCTACCTCCCCATCTGAAGCCCCATCTGACTCCTCTGTGGTGGGTAGACCCTCCTCTGTGCCTAGGGCACCTTCCTGAGATGCCCTCTGAGCATCATACTCCTCTAGGAGTTGTCTTAACTGAAGGAGGGTAGGGTTTGCACCCTGTTTTATTCCTCTGGAGGTACACAACTGTCTCATCTCCTGGAATGTTAAGGTATCATATCTAGAGGGGATCTTTTGCAGACCTGATCCTCCTGAGAGAGCATCTATTTGATCTACTCTCAGAGACATGATCTAGTGAGGGTGTGGTGTGTGCACCTACCTACACTAGTTGTATCTACTAAACCTTTCTAGTAGTTGTAGTCAGGGTGTGTTATTCCCTTCAACCTACAACTACAAAGTCCAGTAGGACTTAAGTATAATAATCTATGTTATATGTACCTAGACAATATCTGTGTGATCTTTCAATTTAGTATCTCAAGATTACAATGGTATTACAACAGCAAGCTCAGATCCCAACCGCTGCTCACCAATGTGAGAAGTTGGCCTGATGTATGATGTCACTAGTTATAGTGTACACCTTATATCAGTCCAAATACCCTTATGGTGATTGGTTGTAAAGTCAACCTTATAGACCAGCTATCCTAGTGGTAGCATAGACAAGAGCAGTCTTAGGCTAAACTCTGAATGGCATGTGAAGCCAGCTGTGATACCATATATAATCCCTTGAATACCAAATGAAAGGACACCACAACAGATATATATATAAAATAAAGTGTATTTATTCTAAGCAAACCCTCAGCACTCTTTATGAGATTAGAGGTAAGTACAACACAGTCTTATTAATGCATACAGTAAGTCACACAGGTAAGTAATACAGTTAGGCCCTAGGGGCCACGCAAACCATATACTAAGTAAGTGGTATAAGAACCACTGTCACGGAAATAGAATAGGCCTAGGCCTAGGGAATCGCTGGGGCTACACTACACTAGCGTTAGTTAGGAAGTGGGAGGCCCACGGGATTCGTGTGCAGAGTGGAAACACTCACGCGTAATGCGTAAAAGTCAATAGCAATGTTACAGTTTAGAAATAGATAGATTTAGGACACTTCCGGAGTAGCTAGGAAGTTGAGACTTGAAAACTAGACACTAGGATAGTCACTATCCTGATGAGCACCGGAGTACCCAAGTTACCTGGCCCACAGGCTGCGGGTGCATAGGGGTGAAGATGCGTCGTTTTCGTCGTCGACTCCTATGGATGCCTGAAGAAAGATGCTGACAGGCAGTCAGTGAAGAGTGTCCGGTGGATCCCAAGGCTGGGATCAAGAAGAGAAGAAACCTGCAAGCAGAGGGGACAGAGTCAAGGTCACTAGCCAGTGACCACGTGGAACCAGGAAGGAACCAGGCGATGTCGTGAAGAGTTGCAGGTGAAGGTGAAGCTTGTCGCTGCAGCCAGGAGGACCAGGAAGCGTCGAGGACAACCAGGACCAGGAGGCGAGCTGTCCCACGAAGGCTCTTGCTGTCGGCGGCGTTGAAGTTGGACTAGGACTCACCAAGCCTTGGCAAGCGGAACCCACGAAGAACAAGAGACTTGCTTCTGGTGCAGACCAGGAAGGTCTGGGGTGCTTCTTCTTTGCAGAGAAGCGGGAGCCAGTCTGGAGGAGCCAAACCAGCGCAGAAGATTTCAGGGAGCGTCGTCACAAAGGCCACTAGCCAGCGGGCAAGCAACCGGACAGATGCGGCAAGCAGGAAAATGCTGAAGGGCCCCACGCAGGACTCGTGGAGTGTGGGGGGCTGATCTTCGGTGCAGATGGTGCTTGGGGTTGGGGCTTCTCAATCCCCGGTGCACAACTTCGAGGGTACCTCAGAAGCTGCGCTGTAAGTTACTAGCCACTTTTCCCAGGTAGCCGGTCCCACGTCGCTCGTCGCCTCCACGGATCTCAGCTCTGCTGCAGATGTGGATGAGGGTCGGAGAAGTCTGGAAGTCAAGGCTCTGGTCGGGCTCTGCAGTCGGTTCCTCGTAGAACGGTCGCAAAGCAAAGGGTAGTCTCTTGATGGTGCCTGTTTGCACAGGGTAGCCACTCCTTGGCTACAAGGGAGATTCTTCAGTCTTCTTCTTTCGTCGAATGTCGAAGGTCCAGAGTTTCTGTTCAGTTTTGCAGGTTCAGGATAATCTAAAGTCTTGAGGCCCAACTCCCACTCTTATACTAATCTGGGGGGCTGGGATACCTGCTAGGTCACGCCTTATGGGTGGGACCTGGGAGGGGGTGGTTACACCCACTTCCCTTTGTCCAGTTTCGCGCCAGAGCTGGGGCTGGAGTGCCCCAGCGCCGGTTTGAACTGGACTATGCAAGGAACACCTTGTGTGCCCCAGGCATGTCTCATTCCTTTCAGCCCACCCTGCCCCAATACACTAAAGGCTGTCTGGGGAGGTGCTAGCACCTCCCCAAGCAGGAAACCTATTGTCCAGGCCTCCCTGGCTGGGATCACTCCCAGCTGCAGGAGGTCAGACTTGTGTCGTGGCAGCAGCATCCATTTTGTGATGCTGAGGCTTTAGTCAGAGGCTAACAGTGGAAGTATGATTTTAACATGTCTTTCCCTCTAGAAGGGGGGGATAATATTCTCATGTCCAGAAATGGCATGGGGGTATTATTCCCTAGTGTTAGACACCTTACACGACATGTTTTGATAAAGCCAAACCATAGTTACCATAACCGTCTAAGATTATAAGGCACTTTAAGAGTATATGGTAGGCTATATCATAGAACAGCTATAAGGACAAGGTTCCGAAAGCTGCAGACAGGCTCAGCTCATGCTAGAGCACCATCTCACATGTTACCAAGCACTCTGCCTCCAGGATTGTCAAGGCCTGCCATAGGAGTGACTGATAGGTACACATGTGTCTATATGTAAGTTAGGTATAGGAATACTACACCTAAGCAAGGGGTGATTACACGACCTTGCCCCAGCTGAGTGATCAGCCAGTTGTGTCAAAATGGAAGGCCAGGCCAGGGGTGGCACAATACATGCTGCAGCCCCTGGTAGGCCTAGGGTACACCTATGCCCTGGGTACCTAGGGTACACTGTACAGGGGCCAATAAGGTGATCCTATCCAAATGGGTTATGCACCTAAAGTACATAGTATTAATTTAGAGAGAGAACAGCAGGGCTGTGGGTCTGATTAGCAGGCCCACAGCCACATCTAAGTCGAAAACCAGTAAAGCAAAAGCAAAAAGTGGGGGTGAACATAGAAAGCAGACCCTACTCTCCTACACCCATACCTGAGAAGAGTTGTGCTTCCCTTAGTCGTGCAAGTTCAGGATCGCCCTGTCTGCACCCAGGGAGCAGCCAGTGTGGGGTATCTCGCTTTCGTAATCAGTATCCATCAGATGCACCCAGAGTTGTTGCTCTCGAGACCTAGCCCTTCCAATTCCCCCACACCGCAGTCCATGTGCCAGCTAAAGTTGGCATCATGGAATGTGTGAGGGGTGAAGTCTTAGATGACACTCCAACATTGGATTCAATTCATGGAAACCTTTGATATCTGTCAGCACCACTCCATCGTATATGCCTGGGTTCCTAACGTACCATCGTACAGCCATCCAAAATAAAGTTGGTCACCCCGCAGGGGGATTACTAATCTGGGTGAAGATAGAGCTCAATTGCCAGATCCAAGAGCTTTCTTGTAACAACCCCAACATCCTTGGTATACGCATCAAGGGCAAAACAGGCAGTACCCTGGACATCTGCAAGAGGAACTAAGGGGGGCGGTAGATCAACCACCCTGCAAGATCTCGAGGAGCTTCTTGAGGCAAGACACTCCTCATACGCTTTGATCCTAGTGGGAGATTTTCATGTCACCTACGAACCCCTGGGGAAAGAGGACGACAGGAAAGAAAGAAGAAGTCGATTATTGGCTAGTCCCCCAACTAGACCTACCTCCTATACAGAAATGGTCTCAAGTCGCATTACAGCTAAAAGCCATTACCCTGGGACACGGACTGAGGGCTACTAATGGGCGGAGCAAGTCGGGCAACAATGGCGCCAACACTTTTAATAGATCTAAGGGAATCCTTCCCTCTTGTCCTATAGCTTTGGCCTCTGCTTATAGATATGGTTGTGGGATAAAGTGCAGACAGCGACCATAATCCCTTAAGCATGGGCCTTACATCACATTTGGAGCGGACTCCTATTACGCCAAGGACGTTTGAAATAACTAGAGAACTCCTTCCTTCCAATGACAACCTCAGCTTAAAGTGGCAAAAGGTGAAACTAGACACCCTGCGCCAGACCCTTAATCACCAACTACCCATAGATAGGTCTGTTGGACTTTACAGCAATGCTTGGGGACATACAAGGCATGACATCTACATACAAGGAAAAAATCCAACGCCAAATTAGAAAAATAACACTTCTTTTTATATATATTTTAATCCAAAGGGGGCCGATTCACAGAATTAATCTGAGATAAAATCCTAAACTTACTTCTTTTGGTATTCACAGAAGGCATTTAGTAGTAGTAAAGTTAGGACTCCTAACTTTACTACTACTAAACTGAGACAAAATCCTAACTTTACAACTTTCGGCATTCACAAAAGGCATTTAGTAGTAGTAAAGTTATGAGTCCTAACTTTACTACTACTAAATACCAAAAGTAGTACGTTTAGGATTTTATCTCATATTAGTTTTGTGAATTGGCTCCAAGAACTTTGTTCAGAATAAGTACAGTTTTCAATAGAAATATTCATAGGTAAGTAAAACGTTCAAACCTGTGCCCATTTACCTACAATGCAATCCTATGGGAGGAAAAATCAAAGATGCATCAAGGTAGGTACAGTCGGTTTCAGGGATTCACCTTCTGGGATCAGAATAGTAATGGGCCAAGGTTCAAAGTGCTACCACCAGTTCTACCGGGAGCAGGGTGCTGGTGAAGCTGGTACCTGCCGTGCTACGGAGAAGGGGGGCTACCTGAAAAAAGGCTGCAGAGGGGGACTTCCGTGCAGGTCCAATGGCTCCCAAATGAGTGCTCAGGTTGTAAGGGAGTTTGGAGTACAGGGCACAGCCAGTTCGTCGGGACCCGGACAGGGGGCTCGGAATCACAGGGGTTTGGTTGGCTGAACTGAGTGCTCACAGATACACCTCGTGGTCAGGGCAAAATCAAGGCAGCTGGGCCACTCTCGAAGAGGGTCTCGGTGATGCTGACGTACTTTGGCGGCTGATGGTCTCTCGCTGTTGGTGTTTCGCGCAGGGCATCCAGTTCAGGGGGTTGTGGCGCTGGCTGAATGTGGGCACACCCCCTAATCTTACAAATGTTTCCGCCTGTCTTGCTGCCAAAAAGTGGGGTAGGATAGGGGGGTGGGGACCTCAACTATCTGGAGAGGCCTGAGGTCACATAAGAAAGACGAAAGGGCCTTTAAAGCTTCCTGCCCTGAAATGCCCATCCTGCTTGGAGGAGATTTGGACACCGCCTCCCAGAGCAGGCTTTGTTCCTGACCTCCGAGAGCAAAGGCTGTCACCTCAGGAGGTCATAACCCTGTCTATGGTAACTGGCTGGTCGAGACCAGTCAGTCAACACACTAGTAGTGTGTAGGTTGTCAGGGGGCACCTTTAAGGTGCTCCCTGAAAACTGGCACTGTCATCAGTGTGGATTTATTGAGACAAGGTGTTTACTACCAAATATATGTTCAGGGAAAGGAGCGTTATATTGTTGTCTAGTGTAGTCAATCGATTATAGTGTCCACTAATAATCAAGTCTACAGGCAAGCTTCCTTGTTCAAATAGTTCTTTCTTTTTTTTGCAAACATATCAATTCTTCAATAAATTTGATCCAAGAACTTAAGTGTCATCAATTAGATCAGCCTACGCATTTCGTCCCCAATTGGACATCATCAGGGCTGAAGAAAAAGGGAAAAATATACATATCAGTTTTGACCCCCTTACATACTCCATACATTGCTCAATTCCTTTGCAGACAGCAACAAAACGTATATGTGTCTTGAGTTAGACAATAAAAATATAACAAAAAAAAGCCTGCCTTTATCCAATCTTAACATTTCCCCTGTGCTCAGGATGTTACTTCAAATTCATCAATCATCATGTTGTTATGTTATATTCCACATAATTCATTCAAAAAGACCCTCATATACTATTATCTATTGAGGAACATCTTATCTGTCTCCCTTATACCTTCTGAATTGCAACCATTTGTTGTCCTCCCGAGGTACCGCTTCATTATTTATAAATGTACCATATAGCGATTTGAGACATACCTCAATATCACTTCTTTCATCATAGATATTTCATCATAGATATTCATCAGTTTTTCTGTTCCTCCCACTCGTAGCGGATAATTTTTATATGAAATACATATCTAAGGAAAGATGTTATCTTCCATGGAGAAATCACACTGCGCTCAATGCTATATCCTGAACTACCTCTCTTCTAAAATTGTATACTCACAAAAAAAAAAATTACTTCCAAAAAATGTCATGACCAACAATCCTAGATCGTCCAAGCCTCCTATTAAGCGTGGGTTTCTCTCCTCTTTTCGTGAAACCTTGATAATTTCTATTCAAAATACAAGTGTAAGAAAATTTCTATTCAAAATACAAGTGTAAGAAAGGGTGTTATCTTACGTGGAAATATTCCACTGTGCGCAATGCTACATCCTGAGCTACCTCTCATCTGAACTTTTATACTCATTAAAAAAATATATACTTCCAACAGATATCATACCCAACAATCCTAGATCATCCAAGCCTCCTATTCCACGTAGGATTCACCCCTTTTCGTGCAACCCGTAAAACAGAAAATATGCACTGTAATCTCCCTGTGTCTCACTTCACAGCAAAAGTTTATTTCAAATACAACCATCCAATCATAATACGGTACTCACTAAGCACCGCAGTCTGCTCAGCACAAATTAGCTAGCAACGCTATCAATAATTCTACATTCGCTGGACCATATTCTCACCTCTGTTAGCCGTGTTAAGCCATTCAGCACAAGTACACTGCAGCCGGTCCAATAAATCCCGCTTTGAGCCTGTCTACCGCCTTAGGCTCTTTATTTGAATAGATCAGGGACCAATCAGAATCCCCTATTTAAAAGCACCTAATTATCATAACCGGTTAGCAGTTCCCACTCTGGTCCTCCACTGTATTCAACCAATCCAACCAGACTTAGGTATTCCTCGCCCCAGGAAATGAACTTTATATTGATATATGCTTAGAATGCTCTTCCTCTCTTCCTGCTATGTGCCAGGAAGTTATTCGTATAAGCCAATCAGATCCTGACCTGACCTGCCTGTTGTTGGGCCTGGCCTGCCTGTGAGGTAGATTTCACTTGGACCAATCACAAATCGGCCCTTCTCTATCCCGGTCAAAATCCGCGTGTAAGCGCCAACGTCCCTTGCACATGATAAGTGTAATTACACCGTTTTCAGAACCTTATGTCATTCAATATTTGTAAACATATCTGCTATACTCCAAATAATCTAGACCCCCTTCCATGCGTATATTTTTAACGAGGATACCAAATTTAAAGCTGCCTCGGTCATCCAATCCCGCGGGTACAGCGTGTCATGTCGCATTTTCCTACTAGTGAAACAAGTTAATGGAATTAACATCTATGAAAATGCCGAGTGCTCTCAACTACACCTGAATGATCATTAGGTCAATTATATCCTCATTTTATATAAAAATCTGTTGCAGCGTGGAACTCTTAACTGCTGAAGGTACGCCAGCATCCTGGCCATAGATTTTTACCAGTTTAATAATAAATGGCAAAATCATCTGGTTTTAACCCCACAACTGGTGACAACTTCCATCTCCATTTCTGGTGAAAACCCTTAATGCTCCCGGACATTTTCCACATCAAATTGCTTGACGATTTCTATCTTCCGCTAAGACAGTAGTAAAATCATCAAATCTCAAACCTCCAAGTAGAGACCCTTATCTCTCCAAATGAAACCTATTTTCACTATCAATAAGCCAATCTCACTGACCGTAATCCCCTTGTTTGCAAAATCCCATTCCATCCAATTAGAACATATTCTTTTTTAACACGGACCAACAATGTTAACCATTACCTGAACGTTCCAGCAATTCCTATCTATATGTGATTCTGTATCTAAAAGTTCCAGGGTTGGACAAATCATATCAACCACAGCTATCCACCGAATGTCGTGGTCACCAATGGACCCTACTGCTCTTTGGAGTCTCCTGGGTTAAAAGGGCATGGATCTAATCTCCATATAAACCAATTGGGTGAACAAATCCTATCAATCGCTGCCGTCCACCGACTATCATGGTCACAAATAGATCCTACTGCTCTTTACAGTCTCCTGGATTAAAATGGAATGTATCTATTCTCCATATAAACCAATATAGGTGAACCATCCGGATTGCCCATTTAAACAGACCAACTCGCCCTCCGTTTCCCAAGATACCTCCAGTCTCCCCAGCTCCCAAAGAGTTACTAATCAAAAAAATAGTGCAATTCATTATCACTATTTAAATCCTGTGTGACTGATCTGCACGTGCTGATCCATCTTGGTTCCTTTTGTCTTAGTCACAATTCCCAATCCCCTCCTCTCACACTGAGAATAATTCTTTGAATTCCATGGAATCTGATTTTCTTTTTTATCAACGTGATTGTCTCTAATATGCTGATATATGGGTGACCTAACATCCTTATTCGCTATTGCTCGACTATGTTCGACTATGTTCTTGTATCCTGAGTTTCAGAGTTCGCTTCACACTGCCAATATACATTTTACAACCTTCACATTGTATAAGATATATCACTCCACAACTGTTACAGTTAATGAATTCATTAATGCGGTAACCCTTCCTAGTATTGTACTTAAATTCATTGATGCGATTAATCCCTAAGTCAGAAATATTACATGCACCACGTGTGTAGAACCCCTTGGGTTTCTCTGGGAGCCAATTCCCACCCTGTGTGCGAATGGGTTCCAAGTAATTCCTAGTAATCAGATTTTTTATTGCGGGACATCTCCTATAAGTTACCACTGGTTTGTCAGTGATGACATTCAACAAACCTGGTACTCCTTTGAGTAGATTTCAGTTTTTGTTTAAGATTTCACAAATCTTATTCTGGTGTGTACTCCAAACCATCCAGAACACCGCAGCCAGACTCCGCGTCAAGAGCTCATGACCCAACACCTACGAGGCCTCCACTGGCTCCCCATCGAGAAGAGGGTCGCCTTCAAACTCCTCACCCAGGCCTACAAATCCCTCAACAACATCGGACCCAAATACCTCAATGTGAGAGTATCCTTCCACGTACCCAAGAGGAACCTCTGCTCCGCCAACCTCGCCCTGGCTGAGGTCCTCTGCATCCGCAGAAACAGAACCGCCAGAAGCACTTTCTCCTACATCGCAGCCAAGACCTGGAACAAGCTCCCTCTGAACATCTGATGCTCCCCGACCATGCACACGTTCAGGAAGGACCTCAAGACCTGGCTCTATAACTGATCCGGAGCCCACCTCCCCAGCGACTTGAGACCCTCACAGGTGAGTAGTGCGCTATACAAACCCCTGATTAATTGATTTATTGATTGTATTGTATGTAGAAATGAAAGCTATTCGTTCCCTGGCTTAAGTCCTTTCCTTCTGAATCAAAGTTGTCTCCCTTCTCATGGTGTACACTCGTCTTCTTGCTTTCTCTAAACACTCAAAGGCATATCCTCTGCTGGCTAACCTTAGCTGTAAATCATCCAATCCTGACCTGAAATCCTCATTTAAGCTGCAATTCCTCCGAATCCATACCATCTCATGGAATACCTTTAATCACAGGTGGGGGATGGGCGCTGTCTGCTCTCAAAATGGAGTTAGTCGCAGTTTTTTCTTCCGATATAACTTACTATGTATACTGTTGTCTTCTACAAATAACTCAACATCTAAAATTCAATCTGTTCCCTGTGATGACACATTGTAAATGTAACGTTGTATTCATTACCATTAAAAAAATCATAGTAGTCTATTAGCTGTTGTTCTGTCCCTCTCAATATAAATAAAATATCATCTATGAAGCGGCCTCAAAGGAAAATCAAGTCCATCCATCTGGCGTCCCTCTTGCTCCAGGCATGCTCCTTCTCAAACCACCCCATTAAGAGGTTGGCATAAGAAGGAGCAAACCTGGAGCCCATGGCTGTGCCTCTGATCTGGTGAAACCATTTACCATCAAACAAAAAGAAATTGTTGCTCACTATCAGGGTCCTCATTTCCAAAATCATTCTGGACTGTTCCTGTAAACTTGCACTGCGACTCCCCTAAATTCAAGGTCAGTTCTCCCTTTTCACTTTCGAAACATATATATAATAGGGGTGGGCGGAATTTGCGGAATTAACCTCCGCAAATTATCGCGAGATTGCAGAAAATCTCCGCAAACACGCCGGAAATATCGCGAAGATGCGGAAGTGTTTTTGCCGCCTGTTCGCGGTATTTTTTGCGTGTTCGCGGGTCGCCAACTTACCCATGCGGTCGCTCATGGGCGCGGCCATCTTGTTTTCACTTGTCCCGCCCTCTGGCGTTGTTTACTTCCTGTTCCGGGTCGCGCAATGCATGTTCGCGGTCGATATTTCCTGTTCGCGATCGCTTTTACTTGATCGCGTTGCTTTTTGCTTGCTCAGGGAGAAAATATCGCGCGAACTTGCCCACGTGGTCGCAACGGGCGCGGCCATCTTGTTTTCCACTCTATTGCATGGTTCTGGGGCCTGATTTTCAATCCTCCCTAAATCTTTTCAATCCTTTGTTTATAGCCACTTTTTTCGGATCTTTATTACTTATTATTTCTCTAACTATTTTCCTGCCTCTATATTTTTGGTTTTTGTGTACCTTTTTTTTTGTTTTTTAGCTACTTTTTCTCTTTGTATTGCCTGCTATTTATTTCCTTTACTCCTTTATTTATTTTACCTTTTCTTTCCCGCCCCGTCCCCAGAACCATGTCCAAGGGCAGGGCTGTTCGCCGGCGCAGCCAGAGCCGCGACCGCCTTCCTTGCGGAAGGCGGCGCCCACAAGGGGTGCATGCACGGGCCTTATTTGGGGAGGCGGAGTTGGCTGCACTAATTTTCTTTGTGCAGCGCCACCTCCCCTCAACCCTGGCAGCAGGTGGCAGGCCTGGGTCCGGGTACGGCCTCCGGGAGCGTCGGCAGCGGTGGGGGAAGGTGCGCCGGGCAGTGTCTCGCATCTCTGGGGTCCGGCGCACCCAGGCACAGCTGACGCACCGGTGGTCCGACATCCTGGACCGTGAGCAGGACCTGCTGGACCTGCTAGGAGTGGAGGTCCCGGGGCTTGGTGAGTACCTATTTAATTATTACAACTTTGTGTCTGTTCTTCTGCTCTATGTTATATATTGCGAATATCTTTTTTTCCTTCCAACCAGATAGAATGTTGCTGCTTGCAATACATTCCAGGTTAATAATGTTTAAAAGTCTTCTGTGATTATGACACAGGTGCTCTTCTGCGCTACTACTAATCTTACTTGTTTGCAGCTTTGCGTTTGCGCTTGCTTAGCGTGATTCTTTACGAGTTTATTTTAGAGAAATTAAGTTACGTAATGCTACAGTGACTCATGTCCACTCCTTACTTTGTCCTGTCACTAATAGATAGGGGCGGATTGATACATAGGTTTAGGTACTTTGTATGAGCTTCTAATTGGTTAGTGGTATGCGTGATGCCCCCTCACTCAGTTACGTGACGTGCTGCTAGTACGCCAGTCTTTAGAACCTTTCTAGTTTGTTCAATGAGTGGAGGTAGGCTTTGCAGTTACTTAGCAGTAGCAGATGAGCATCAATCAAACCAAAATTGTGTATATACAAAAAATGTAGTCATGTTAATGTGTCCTCCATGATTGGATCATACACATTGTTGAGGAATACAGTCGAAATGCATACTTAATGTACAATTGGCATGCCTGGAATAGGTGGGCTAGGTTGGGTGGTAGGTTGTACTAATACTTAGGCTTACTTGTAACTTAGTTTTCTGGAATCAGAATGGAAGAATGGATTACTGTTGATAAATAGTAACTTAAGTAGTCGAACTGCGAATCCCCCGATATTACATGTTGACCAGATGAGATCGGTCAATGTAGTTATTGCAATTGTTTAGATAAGTGTTTTTTGACCGTTGTTGAAAAAAATTGTATTTGCTTAAGTTGACACCATCCATCAATGTTTGTCTTTCTTATATCTTTCCTGTTCATCAGCACCCAGGGGCAGACGGGCAGGGACTGGGCAGTCGGCGGGACAGGAACACCACGAGGAGGACACCGCTGAGGGCTCCTCTGCTGGCCCCAGTAAGTCTTCTTGTTTTTAATAATATTTCTTATTCCATAACTTTTACTGCCCCATTTCTCCCGAACTATAGTGTGTTTCCAAATGCTATTTTTTTACCACCAATTATCCTTCGATCTGTACGGTTTCAAAAAGCTTATCCCTGCCTCCGCTACGATGACTGAGTACTACTACATACTATCAGTCTGTCTGTCTGTACTGTAGTAGCTAGTCTTGCCCAGTGGCACTCTTTGTGAAAGGTTGTAATATAAAACTCATATTCACCAGTAGCTCGTACAATCCGTTGGGTCGTTGTCTTGTACTACTTTTTACTCTTGTTGATGTTTAGGCTTTGAAAATTCACAGCAACAGCCCTACCAGATTTCTTAATATTTTGATATGATACCCTATAGGACATACAACTGTTGTAGGGATCTTGCACATACATTTGCACCAGAAAATAGGATGTTGGTGATGGTAGGTTGGACCTTCCTTGCACACCTCAATCAGAAATTCCGCACCCACCACAATTCCACTGCTTGACTATAGTACTGTCTTGTCATACCTATTAGGTCTCGGAACCCTCCCCCCAAGACAACCAACAAGTAGACAACCCAGAACATTAACACACCCAACCTCTGTCGTGGAAGCAATTCACATGCACACCCTTACTTTAATTTGCTCAATCGTGTAAGTTAGTCCACTCCACACCAAATACCACGAAGTCTATGTAAGTTTAAAATTTTTATTTCAATTTGAGAAGGTCTGTACACTGTTATCTTAGCAGCACCAACCGGCAAATCAATAACATTAAAACAAAATACATTGTTACACTAATACAGTTGGGAATTAAATCATGATAACTGAAGTGGTGGAAGGCAGCACCACCATCCCATAGCAATTTAGTTTATATACATTTATAAATGAAGATGTGAGTGAAGGGACCCCTCACCTCAGAAGAACCTAGTACTGGTAGTTGGTGCATCGTTCAGAAGCTCTGGTTCGTAGAAGCGAATCTTGCGTCTGTAATGCGAAAAAAGAAATGGTGTGCGTTAGTATATTGCAACTTGCAAGCATTTCTCAGCCGTGCCAAAAAGTGTAGCATCTATGGATAAGCAATATGGACTAACAGTAACAGTAGTACACCAGTTCTTCCTAAAAAAGTGGCTGGTTAATGTTTGTTGACCGCCTGTACGCAGCGCGTAGACTAGACAGTAGCAGTGTGAGGCAGGTCATGTGGGCTCAAAGGTGTCTTAAGAAGCTGCAAGGTAAAGGTAACGTCACATGTGCATGGCTAGGGCTAATCAAGCAAATGCTACAATGATCATATAACTTAGTGTCTACTCTACTACTACCTGATTTGTACTAGTGATTTATGTTAGTATTAACTCATTTTTCAACCTTGCTACTGATCAATAGGGGGGAGGTGTATATGTTGCCTAATAAATGTGTAATGTTTTCTAGGCGCACTACCGACCACCATTGCTGGGGCCAGCGAAGGCGACGCCGAGGGCGAGGATGCGGCAGTTGCAGATAGCAACGGAGGGGGAGTGGCAGCACCAGTGGCAGGCGGTGGTAAGTTAGATTCATAATCTTTAACTATTGTTGAACTTGACAGCACACTCACTGCAAAGGTGTACTGTATGTCTATGTATACTGTAAAGTTGTGAATTAGGGCCCCATTAGGATGGTGGGCGTATTGCCCCCGCCGGGCTGGCTGGAATTCACTGCCGTCACAGCAGGGGCAAACCTCCCGCCATCCCTGTAGAAAATATTCAGACATGTCTAGGCGGAAAAGGGTTCAATATGGCGGTGGTGTCTCTCTCACCACACCGGCAGCCATATAATCTGCATTTTGGAATGCCTTTGCGTGGCGGCATTACCGTCCGCCACGGAAAGGCATGCACACATTGCAGAGTATGCTTGGGGGCCCCCATGGAGGGTACCTACCGATGCTATGGTACCCCCCGACTTTCAAAGCAAAACGTGACAGGCTCCGTGCGAGGCCCGTCATGTTGTGCTTGGAAAAGCAGCACAACATTTTAGCATTGCTTTCAGCAAAGCCAACCAGAATTTAAAATTAAAATAACAGGGTGCGCCCGCCACTGTGCCGGGCGCATCATCCTAATTAATTGTCCCCACGGGACCCCCACCCTTTTTAGCAGTCGGATGGCGGGCGGACAAAGTCCGCCCGCTATCCGATGTCGTAAGTAAGTATGAGTTCTTGGGGACGTTTGAAGAGTGAACTAGAAGACTAGAATTCCCTTTAATTGGTATAGGACTAGGAGCCAGAGTATTGAGTAACCAATGGCCTCATCTATCTGATTTCAACTCCGCTTTGAAAGTTTTATGGAGAAGAGCACCTGGTGCACTGTTCAACTAAAAAGTGTAAGACAGGTGGAAGGAAGAAGGACGGGCGACATTTAAAATGTTATGTACTACTGTGCTTTATTTTATAGTGCTACTCTAACATGCCACTATGTGTATAAATAATTACCTTGTCCTACTGTTTTATTAAGACTATATTTTACAATTGTCGTGTTTTTTTCTTTTTGATACACAGCTACTCCGAAAATCAACCGCAAGGAGTTGGCCGCCAAGGCACGGCGCCGGAAGCTGGAGGCAATCCAGCAGGAATACCGGCGGCTGGTGGTCCTAGCCGAGGAGGAGGAGGAGAGTGCAGCAGCAATTGAAGCCTCCTCCAGTGCCCCGGGCCCCAGCCACCGCCCTCCAGCGGTACGGCGCCACCGTCTGGCGGCTGCCCGCCGCCACCGTGCCATCTCCGGTGCCCCCCCCCACTGTGGTTGCAACTGCCGCGGCCTTAGACGCCGCGTCGCCCATTTAGAGGACCAGATTCGTGTCCTCCTCCAGTCCCGCCCCACCAGTTAGTCCCTGTCACTGCCCCTTTTTTAATTCCTGTTTGTTTCCTCACTCGTTTGGGCGTTCTCTATTTCTATGGACAGTCGTTGGGGTTAGGGAGGGGGGTGGGTCAGCTTTTGTGGGTTTAGTTTATTTGTTAGGGTCAATTAAATATATTTTTCTATGTTACATGCAATGTTGTTAATGTTTTGTAGGTGGGGTAACTGTTTTACATCACACTGTTTCTTTGCTGGTGCATGGCCGCCCATAGCGTGTGTTTGATTTCAATAATTTGCTGACTGTATAAGACACAAACAGATAGATGCGACACACCTCACTCATTGACTGGTCCTACTATGCATTCTTTGGAGTGGTGTTTGAAACTGACATCATTGACATGTCCATTATTGATTCTGCCTCCCCCAAACTTCTCTCTTACCGGTGCTTGATGTTTATGTCCAACTGTGGCACAGCACTGGCTGCATGGTGAAGATGGTTTCCTTTTTCATACATGCCATGATTGGGGTGGTGGTGGTAGTATAGTAGTAGTATACACTGGCAGGGTAGCAGCATTTCCAAAAAAAGAAAAGGAGATAGTCAATCGCCTTTGAGAGACTGTTAGAGGAGTAGTTGAATGAAGTACATCACAGAATTTACCGAGCAACAATTATATGTTCAAATATTTGACAAAAAAAATGAATGCTGGATATTATGAGGATAGCCTACTAGACAGAGTTACAAACTATAGTTTTGTCGACTTGGCTATGCCTACAGTCTAACAGTTAGTGCTGTATATGAGGAATGACAACAAACAAATCAAATCAATGCCGGCAATTCATGCTGAGGTATATGTTCCTTTGTTAAATAAAATAACCTGTGAAATATCCTACTCATGGGTGGGCAAGCAGAAGAAGATCATCGCTCTGCATTGAAATTGAAGTAGTGTTGCTTTCACCACATCCGCCCCAGCAAGTGTGTGATTAAGTATTGGTGTACTTTTAATTTAGTTACACCTCGACAATAAGTCACACAGCCCGGGGGAAGAGGGTTAGGGTCCGTTGATTGGATGGGAAGGGGGATTTTGGGAAAGGTTTGACATAGAAAAACAGTATGCATACATAGACAAACAAACGACAATCATTGAAGACTACCATACCATATCCATTCCATATGTTAAGGTATAAAAAAGGAAATGCATGCATGATGAGACCCGGATTACATACACTTCTATTTCTTGTTCTGTTCCGGCCTTAAAACTTTAACAGATAGCAAATAGAAATTTTAAATATTGGTAGTGAAGAATCGTAAACACAGAGAAAACGTAATGATGATTGATAATAACAACTCCAAGAACACACTGTTGTAAAGAATGTATACAAGATATTAATCAAATTTTTTAAAAGAAGTGAAAAGTGGATACTGTTACTGTCTTATCCTGGTCAAAAATGTGGACTGGTTTTTTGCATCTCGGCATTCCTCTTGCTCCTCTCGTCCATCAATCTAGGGTGTGTCGCCTCACCACTCGCCACTGCCCGGCTGGAATAAAAAGGTGATTGATTGGTAAGGTAATTAATATGCATTGTAATGTTTTACAAAGTTTTGGACAAGGCCCGGCCTGTAATTTTAGATTGAAAACCAAAGGGGATATTCAGAAAGAAAGTGAAAACAAATGCACAAGTGATGGTGTAGTGCAACAAGAACACTTTCCGAGGTGGCATGTATGCATATGCATCATCTCTACTGTAGTCTGTTTCCAGCATAGACCTTCAACAGTAACAGGAGAGATCAGGCCCACAGTGCTTACCATTAGCACATCCTACGTTACCACTTTAGAGTCCTTTTTTTTTTCTCTCAAAGAGTTGGACAAACGCAAAGCACATTATCCATTCCAGACATAGCATTTTACAGTTAAAGTTAGTAAAATCAATGCACTGCAGTCATCCCACCGCTACACTCTATTCAACTTCTACACAGACATTTGGGTGTGCTGTGGTTGTGGTTCACGTGTTTACCTTTAGGCTTTTCCGTTTTATGCCACTCATGAAACATCCTCCTGACTTCATCATCAGCTCTGATACTTCTACTGACTGAAGATCGGCCTGCAGTACAAGTGTAATTTTTAGAACACAACAAGAGTAGAAATATAAATATTACTGACTTGAGTCATTCTTTATTGTGTACAGAAAGATAGATTAACACTAGTACACTTTGACATCATTCACTTTGTGCACAACAAACAACGCCAACACAAAGATCAATAGCTCAGAGTCAGGTGTCCAATGCATGCCATTAATTATCATCATTTATTACCTGTTACTTCTCATCTTAAGTTAACGGGCCGTCTCTTTCGCCATCATCATGACGGACGGTGCTGTTTAAGTCACAGTCATTTGCATTGCGCAGCAGATTGAGTGAGTGCCCTTCCTGTATTGAATTAAAAGCAATGTATCACCAAGATGCAGGAGAGAAGTACACATTTCTTGTTTGCCAGAAGAGGAAAATTAGTAATTACTAGTGTGTTCTGTAGAAAGTTGATTAGTGGCAGTGCACAATTACATCAATTCATGCGAAACACACCACAAAATCTACATCATTCAGTCTGCTTTTCTGCGGCCAATGCATGGCATCAATCATTACCTGTTGCATCTCATCTCGTTAACGCTGCAGGCCGTCTCTTTCGCCATCATCATGATGGACGGTGCTGTTAAGTCACAGTCATTTGCATTGCGCAGCAGATTGAGTGAGTGCCCTTCCTGTATTGAATTAAAAGCAATGTATCACCAAGATGCAGGAGAGAAGTACACATTTCTTGTTTGCCAGAAGAGGAAAATTAGTAATTACTAGTGTGTTCTGTAGAAAGTTGATTAGTGGCAGTGCACAATTACATCAATTCATTCATGCGCAACACACACAACAAAATCTACATCACTCAGTCTGCTTTTCTGCGGACAATGCATGGCATCAATCATTACCTGTTGCATCTTATTTTCAGTTAATGGCCAGTCTCTCTCGGCTCTGAAGGAGGATAGCTATAGAAGTCATCAGATTCATGGTCCACTTGTTTTGGAAGGACGAGGAAAGTTTGAATTTGTTGTTACCATCATCCAATCATCATTCATGAGGGAAATGGAATTGACCAGGAGATGCAGTATGATCGAGCGGAGGAGCTGGATTCTGAGGACTGTAGTGTCAAATGGCAGACACCTGAAACTTGTATCTTAAATTAGAAGATTAGAAGACGGTGATAATGCATTGGTTGCGATTCACAAGTTTATAACCGGAACAACAGACACAAACAAAGGGGGAAAAAAGGGAGGAAGACAGTAAGTGCGAGCCTAATTGTCAGGGAAGTATAGCTCGTCCTCAAACTCTGGGGGATCTTCCAGTAGTAGGTAATCATCTGACACAATACTACCGTCACCTGAGCCGCTGTCCTCATCTTCCTCTGTTGATTCATGCATTGTGTAATTCGGTGGTATGAAGTGCTGATTCATTTTGATCATTGTTAACCTCTCCACGTTTTTGGGAGATAGACTGGTCCTTCTCAAGGTTACAATGGAACCAGCAGCACTGAAAACACGTTCGGAAGAGACACTTGCGACAGGGCAAGCCAGATAGCTTATCGCCAGCCTGCTGAGCTGTGGCCATTCAGACCTTTTCCTATACCAATACTGCACTGGGTTTTGATCAACGTACACCTCTGTTGGATCGTCCAGATAGGCCTGGACCATCCGCTCAATGTTCAGGGTTGCTGCTGGTAAGCTTTTGTGCTGTTTTTTCTGTGCATCAGCACTGTGCTTACGGCCCATCTTTACATACCAATCTGATAATGATTGTACTCGGCCGAATGATCCAGTTATTGTTTTTGTAGTCGATGGTGATGGTGAGTGTTGCGATTGTGAGCCAACCGCACTGCCCTCAGCCGACGAAGTTGCACTTGATTCTGCATGGCCTGCTTCAGTATCAGTACTTGTTGTGGGTTGATGTGGCGGGCTTTTAATTAGCAGCCCTTCGTTTTCAAACTTGATGGCTGCTTCAGCTATACAACTTTTGTAGCGGGCAACATCAGTGTCGGAAAAAGAACGGAATAGTCCTAATTTTGCACGTGGATCCAGAATTGTGGCACAAATGTAATGGTCTTGTGACAAAATTTTATTTTGTATCCTTACATTTTCTGATAAGCGCCTGGATAAGCTCTCCACCAAGTCATGGGCTTGCCTTCTGTCCTCTACACCTTTGTAGGATTCAGACACATTATTCAGCTCATGCTCTAGCATTTGCAACAATGGGATCGCTTGGCCCATTGTACAGTCCTCCTTGCTGACTTCACGTGTGAAGACCTCAAAAGGAGACAGCATCTCAGTCAGGCATTGAATTAGGGTCCATTGCTCCCTCTGAAGGGTCATGCCTTTAACACTAGCATCACTGCCTTTGTACCAGACATAATCATTGAGTGACCTGTGCTGTTCGTACAGACGATCAAGCATGTAATACGTTGAGTTCCAACGTGTTGCCACCTCCTGGATGAGTGCCTTGACTGGCACCCTACGCTCACGTTGGAAGATCCTCAGCTGCTTCCGAGCTTTAAAAGAATGGCTGAAATGAGTGCATATTCTTCGGCAGATGGACAGTAAATTGCTTACTATGGGTTCTTTTTTCAGAAAGTCTTGCACTATAATGTTTATGCAGTGTGCCAAACACGGAACCCTGAAATAGGAACCAAGTTCCATGGCCTTAAGTACATTACTGCCATTGTCTGTGGCAACAAAACCAATACCAAGCCCTCTGGGCTGCAGCCATTCCAAAACCTTGGTGCGAAACTCTTCTAAAATGTTTTCAGCCGTATGAGATTTCTCCATGGCGAACATGGCTACAGTTGCATGTTTCCGAGTACCTTCAAAAATCGCAGCTGTGTCAACAACACCTCGTGCAGATAGTAGATCTTTAACCCCCACAAAAGAGATCCAGTGTGCAGTGATACACATGTAATCTGTGGCTTGGCAACTGGTCCACATGTCTGTTGTCAGGTGGATATTGTGCACAGCACTCTTCTGCAAAGCTTGTCCAACCAATTCCAGCACATCATGATGTAGTGCCGGAACAGCAATTCTTGCGAAATAGGACCGGCTTGGAACTTTCCATTTCGGGCAGATGGCAGACACAAATTCAAGGAAACCCACCCCTTCCACAAATGAAAAAGGAAGAAGGTCCAGCGCTAACATTTTAGCCAGCTTCGCATTGTACAATCGTGCCGTTGGGTGGTTGCGTTGGAACTGCCCCTCCAACCTAAACATGCTGTCAATGGTAGGCTGGCTTACTTTCCTTAGTGGTGCCATTAACCCACTAAGGCTCAACGACACAGATTGTCTCATTGAGGTACTCGCCGCCGGTCGCCTTGGTGTCTCACCCACACTCTGAGTATGGCTCTTACTGCGGTGCCACTCTGATGTTACTGAGGAGGATGTGGGCGTTACCACTGCAGTGACTGCACTACTGGAGACAGGGCTAGAAATGCCTCCCTGTTCTTCACCTGCCACCACAATAATATCGCTCCCTGATTCCTGACCAACTTCAAAGGGTTTAGTTTTCCTACTTTCTTTTAACTTAAGTAGGTGATCCTCCCACACAATAGTGTGGTGTGTTCTGAGATGACTTGCTTGTCCTCCGGTACCATAGTTTGTACCAAGCTTACCACGCCGAACACCTTGCCGACAAATTGCGCATATAGCAACGTTCTCCTCCTTGGCGCTAACAGAAAAGAAGTCCCAAACTGGGGAGGAGAACTTTCTGGCACTGCTGGATGTGCCACTTTCAACACCAGATGAACTTGAGGGGGTCCTTGAAAATATGTGACCCTGTCCACCTACACTGTGACTTTTACTACCACTTCCTACTGAGGTGGTTGAGCTGGATGTAGGTCCCTGCCGGGCCTTGGAAAATATGGCAGCTGGAGGTAGTGGTGGTGTAACCTGTGTTGGTGAGATCCGTGCTGCATCCCGCTCAGTAGCAGCCTTTCTGGATAGGGTTAGAATGTCGGTCTCCAATCCCTTTGGGGCGGGAGTAATGTGCGTGATGACTGGCTCGTCTTCATCAACATCATCACCCCCCTCTTCTACATCTACCTCCATAACTCTAAGTTTTTCTGGGACCTTCCTTTTCAGAAGCAATGTCTTGTGGCGTACTTCACTCTCAGACCGAGCTGGTGGGACCCAAGTGTCATCACGATCATCAGAAGCGGGGCTTGAAGAAGAAGATGATGGACTAAGCCTCCTTTTCCTTGCTGGTGGTCTGGAAGACAATAGATGTTCTGGAACAGTGGTTTGACTTCGCTCCGCTTTGTCTGCAGGAAGCTCGATTTCCTGAAATGCCCCTACGTCAGGAGCAACAACTACTATGGTGGGCTGTTGTGGCGGCTGCTGCTGTTCTGGTTGCGGCGGCTGCTGCTGCTGGTCTGGTTGCGGCGGCTGCTGCTGCTGGTCTGGTTGCGGCGGCTGCTGCTGCTGGTCTGGTTGCGGCGGCTGCTGCTGCTGTTCTGGTTGCGGCGGCTGCTGCTGCTGTTCTGGTTGCGCCGGCTGCTGCTGCTGTTCTGGTTGCGCCGGCTGCTGCTGCTGTTCTGGTTGCGCCGGCTGCTGCTGCTGTTCTGGTTGCGCCGGCTGCTGCTGCTGTTCTGGTTGCGCCGGCTGCACACTGATCTGCTGAGTTTGCGCCTGCGTTGAACTTGATTGTGTACTACTTTGCGGTAATGACATTTCTTCAACACCGCTGCCCGTTAGTAGACTGGCTACCTCTGCGACAGTAAAGCCCTTGGGCCTAGGTTGGTGGGGTTGCTGGACCGCTGTGCTGCTCCCAGCTTGGTTCCCGGACAACGCTTTGGTGCCAAAAAAAACCTTGGCCGGCACACCACCAGTCGTGGTTAATGGCACTTCCTTTTTCTGTTCCTTCTTCTCACCAGCAACTTTCTTGGTACTGGACCTGGTACCTTTCTTTGGGGCCATCTTATTCCGACGTCAGGCAGGAGGCAGATGCACAACAAGTTCTGGTCACACGTGGGCGTGATGCGCAGCAGGACTTCTGTCTGGCTGGCAGTACAACGGGTAGCCAGGTGATGCCGATGACACCTCCTACTCTGTCTTTTGTGCACCTAAAAGCAAAGAAGACAGGAGAAGAACATCAGTGAAATGTTGCATTTGTTTTTGTGGTTCAGTTACTTAGTACTGTACTAGTGCAAACAAAAGATAGTCTAGCCATTTATGAATTTTTTTTAACTAGAGCTATGTTATACTACTAGTACTGTGTACAGCCACACTACACTCTCAGGAAGGTGATGTCTAAAAATTCAACAGATCACATAGAAAACACTTGATCAATAAAGCTGTGGCTACCTGCTCTGGTAGCAGTGGATGAAAGCAGGCCTGCTGGCAGACAAGGCCAGGCAAGCTTGCAGGCCTAGGCCTCAAAATGGCCACCAGCCACATGTCCAGGCCCAACAACATCAGCAAGGCCACCCCAAAAAACACACTTCCCCAACTCAATCCAATGCCATCCATGCCCAAAATGATGTCTAAAATCAACAGAACACACAGAAAACAGTAGATTACTAAAGCTGTGGCTACCTGCTCTGGTAGCAGTGGATGAAAGCAGGCCTGTTGGCAGACAAGGCCAGGCAAGCTTGCAGGCCTAGGCCTCAAAATGGCCACCAGCCACATGGCGAGCCCCAACAGCATCAGCAAGGCCACCCCAAAAAACACACTTCCCCAACTCAATCCAATGCCATCCATGCCCAAAATGATGTCTAAAATCAACAGAACACACAGAAAACAGTAGATTACTAAAGCTGTGGCTACCTGCTCTGGTAGCAGTGGATGAAAGCAGGCCTGTTGGCAGACAAGGCCAGGCAAGCTTGCAGGCCTAGGCCTCAAAATGGCCACCAGCCACATGGAGAGCACCAACAGCATCAGCAAGGCCACCCCAAAATACACACTTCCCCAACTCAATCCAATGCCATCCATGCCCAAAATGATGTCTAAAATCAACAGAACACACAGAAAACAGTAGATTACTAAAGCTGTGGCTACCTGCTCTGGTAGTAGTGGATGAAAGCAGGCCTGCTGGCAGACAAGGCCAGGCAAGCTTGCAGGCCTAGGCCTCAAAATGGCCACCAGCCACATGGCGAGCCCCAACAGCATCAGCAAGGCCACCCCAAAATACACACTTCCCCAACTCAATCCAATGGCATCCATGCCCAAAATGATGTCTAAAATCAACAGAACACACAGAAAACAGTAGATTACTAAAGCTGTGGCTACCTGCTCTGGTAGCAGTGGATGAAAGCAGGCCTGCTGGCAGACAAGGGCAGGCAAGCTTGCAGGCCTAGGCCTCAAAATGGCCACCAGCCACATGGAGAGCCCCAACAACATCAGCAAGGCCACCCCAAAATACACACTTCCCCAACTCAATCCAATGGCATCCATGCCCAAAATGATGTCTAAAATCAACAGAACACACAGAAAACAGTAGATTACTAAAGCTGTGGCTACCTGCTCTGGTAGCAGTGGATGAAAGCAGGCCTGCTGGCAGACAAGGCCAGGCAAGCTTGCAGGCCTAGGCCTCAAAATGGCCACCAGCCACATGGCGAGCCCCAACAACATCAGCAAGGCCACCCCAAAATACACACTTCCCCAACTCAATCCAATGCCATCCATGCCCAAAATGATGTCTAAAATCAACAGAACACACAGAAAACAGTAGATTACTAAAGCTGTGGCTACCTGCTCTGGTAGCAGTGGATGAAAGCAGGCCTGCTGGCAGACAAGGCCAGGCAAGCTTGCAGGCCTAGGCCTCAAAATGGCCACCAGCCACATGGAGAGCCCCAACAACATCAGCAAGGCCACCCCAAAATACACACTTCCCCAACTCAATCCAATGCCATCCATGCCCTAAATGTGATTGAAAATGAAATATATTCAAAAAACAAAAGGAACAGTTGCTTCATCATGCACACACACACCCATGAGGCCATGCCCATGGCTAGCTCGGGCCTACTACTACAACCCACAAAATTAAAATAAATTAAAAAAAAAAAAAAGGAATGATGATAATTAATTATCAAAAATAAATTGTAGTTACACAACAACTGCAATGCCCACAATCAAACACAACAACCACTTACTTGTAAAATATCCTATTCCAAAAATCCTGAAATCCAATTGCAATGATGCAGCAGACAAAAAGAGAGATCTTTCCAGCTCCAAATCCAAAGGCAGAATGAGCAGGAGATGGACAAAGCACTGGGAGGAGCCTGCTGGACAGGAACAGGAAGTTGGAGAATCTGTGTCACTTCCTCCCTCTCTCCACTTTGTAAAAAAAAAATGAATCCTGGAGTCCTTGCACAAAAAAGGAAAGCCAAATGTGAATGTAAGGAGTTCTTTTCATCCAAAATCAGTATTTGCAGATGGTTTCATGCTGCTAGAGCCGATATTCCTCTCCAAATTGTAAATTTTACATTGTTGAGTTCTCCAGCTTCACATTACTTCCGCCGGCGTGTCGAAAACGATATGATCGCGTTCTCTTCTTTGTCCCTGTCGCGTTGGATATGACGTGTTCGCGGTCTCTTTCTCCTGTTCGCGTTCGATTTCATGTGCCCGCGTCCTCATTCTCTGGCTCGCGATGTAGAATGACATGTTCGAGATCTCAATCTTCTCATACTCGCGCGGTGCATGATCGCGAGAAGAAATACCTGATCGCGCGACAAATGACGTGATCGCGTGAAAAATGACTTGAATGCGGCCGCGAACTCTCGCGAGACAGCGCAAAATGGCTACCAAAATCCAACATCTCGTGGAGAACGCGACCGGGTCAAGAAAACTTGTCAGAGAACGCAGGGATTCAGGTAAGGCGATCGCGCGCGCGCGAGAATGTATTGTTTTACAGCGCGAGCAAGAAAAAAATTATCGCTAAGCTGCGGAATGCGGAAATTTTGACATCTTCGCGCTTTCCGCGGAACGCGAGAATGCCAAAATATCGCAACTTCCGCGAACGGAACGGAATTTTGGCCCAGGCCTAATATATAATCCCACCACATCAAGTGTGATGAAACTAATTATTTTTTCCCAAATCACATCTTGTAGTTTATTGAGGACATCCATTGTGTCGCTTATGTATGATGGTAGGTTAACCACTAAGGGTTTTAAAAAGAAATCAACAAATTCTGAGAGATGCTCAGTGAGACTCCTTATACTGGAGACCATAGGTCTGCCTGGTGGATTTAGCATTGACTTGTGAACCTTTGGTAAGATATTTATAAAATGGAAGGTTGGATTTGTAATATTCAAATATTTATATTCTTGTTCATCCAACAGCCTCTGCTCCCTCCATGTATAAATTCTTTCCATGATATTCTGCCTGTGTCCTTAGTGGGATTGGATCCCAGTTTCTTATAACAAGTAGTGTCACTGAGTTGTCTCCTGATCCCATTACAATAATCAGACCTTTTCATTATCACAATGTTTCTGCCCTTATCAGCTTCACGTATTACTATACTTTTATCATTCTTCAAATTAGTTATAGCTAAACGCTCTTCCTTGGACCAATTCTCATTGCATCTGCAATTACTGTTCCTTAGCCTACCCTGATCTTCCAATCTATGTAATTCGTCAATGGTTCTTGTAACAAACAAATCAATCGCTGCAAATTGAGGCCCCTGGGGTGTGAATTTAGATGCTAGCCTCAGGCCACTGTTGCAACCATAGTCAGTGGGGATATTCAACATTTCGGTAATGTTTTCCACCTCACATCTCTCACCCTCAGTCAGTGATACAAGTAATTGTACATCACGCATGTGCGCTATAGTCAATTCTGATCCTTTATTTCTGCTTTTAACATTCACAGATTTATCCATGGTGGTAAAAAAGCTTTTTAATTTTAATCTTCTTGCAAACTTAAACAAATCAATTTCCATTTCAGTAAAATCACAAGTACTGTTTGGACAAAAAGAGAGTCTTCTCTCTAACACAGATAATTCATGTTTATTCAATATCCTATCCGATAGGTTGATAACCTCTAAATCATGATTATGAATAGGTAGTATTCGTCCCATACCTCTGGTGCCCTCTCCTATTTCCTGAACTTCTCCTGAATGTGTCCCCCAATTCTTATACTTTCTGTGCTTCCGGCTGCTCCGCCTTGTTCTGTTAGAACCCCTTTCTTCACCCGTCTGATCCTTTGAATGTCTTTGGAGAAAGAAGAACTCTTTGCTGGTCTAAGTTCAGCCGCGTTAGTGGGCCCCAGTTGCTTACTCGATGAGAGGTCGGTGCTGCTGTAATTGACAGAGCTCAGTTCTCCTTGAACTTCAACTCCCCCCATGGCTGTAGGTTTCTGTACCTCATCAAAACCTCTACCAAAAGTGAATTCCCTTCCTTGATTGTAGTCTCTTTTATCCGTCCTGATCTTAAATAGTTTTTATCCTTAATTTGCAATTGATGTTTTTTAACGACCTTCTTCAAAATTGCATAGTTTTTATCTGTTAAATCAGTTACATTCGTGTCCCTGATTTCCTTCTCTAGTTCTGCAATCTGACAATTTTTCAACTTTTCATTCAGCATTTTTGATTAGAATATGCATCATGCAAAAAGAGGACAAGTGCAAATTCTCCTACCACTCCTTGAGGAGATCCTCATCTAAATCATCAAAAGTGGGATGATCAATACTCTTAATAACCAGGGTACTCGTTTTTGTTCAACATCATTTTTTTTAAGTGATACCGTCCCACCACTTTGACAGTTCAGTTTTTTTCAGTTTTTCAAG
Source organism: Triturus cristatus (assembly GCF_964204655.1). Lineage (NCBI taxonomy): Eukaryota > Metazoa > Chordata > Amphibia > Caudata > Salamandridae > Triturus > Triturus cristatus. The sequence continues at coordinate 1,172,609,962 of NC_140582.1, read as the reverse complement.
TTTTAGAAATTTGCCTTTCAAACTGCTGCTTGGATGATCTGTCCTGCCATCCGTGGCAGTCTTTTTGCTTTGTTGAAATAATTCTGCTGCTAATGTCCTGAGCACTTTGCATTTTCATAGATGTTATTGCCGTTAAGGGGTTTAACTAGTAGGAAAATGCGACATGACACGCTGTACCCGTGGGATTGGAGGACCGAGGCAGCTTTAAATTTGGCATCCTCGTTAAAAAAATACGCATGGAAGGGGGTCTAGCTTAATTGGAGTATAGCAGGTATGTTTACAGATATTGAGTGACATAAGGTTGTGAAAACGGTGTAATTACGCTTATCATGTGCAAGGAACGTTGGCGATTATACACGTATTTTGACCAGATAGATAAGGGGCGATTTGTGATTGGTCCAAGTGAATTCTACCTAACTGGCAGGCCAGGCCCAACGACAGGCAGGTCAGGCCAGGATCTGATTGGCTTATACGATTTACTTCCTGGCACGTAGCAGGAAGAGAGGTAGAGCATTCTGAACATATATCAATGTGAAGTTCATTTCCTGGTGCACGGAATACCTAAGCCTGATCGGATTGGTTGAAAACAGTGGAGGACCAGAGTGGGAACCGCTAACCGGTTATGATAATTAGGTGCTTTTAATTAGGGGATTTTGATTGGTCCCTGACATATTCAAGTAAGAGCCTAAGGCGGGAGACAGGCTTACAGCGGGATTTATCGGACCGGCTGCTGCGTACTTGTGTTGAATGGCTTAACACAGCCAACAGAGGTGAGAATATGGCCCCACGAAGGAGGAATTATTGATAGCGTTGCTAGCTAATTTGTGTTGAGCAGTCTGTGGTGCTTTATGAGTATTGTGATTGGATGGTTGTATTTGAAATAATCTTTTGCTGTGAAGTGAGAAACTGGGAGATTACGGTGCAAATTTTCTGTTTTACAGGTTGCACGAAAAGGAGTGAAACCTTGGAGGCTTGGATGATTTAGGATTGTTGGTTATGATATTTGTTGGAAGTATATATTTTTTTAATGAGTATAAAATTTCAGACGAGAGGTAGTTCAGAACGTAGCATTACGCACAGTGGGATATTTCCACGTAAGATAACACCCTTTCTTACACTTGTATTTTGAATAGAAATTATCCGGTTTTCACGAAAAGAGGAGAGAAACCCGCGCTGAATAGGCGGAATGGGCGATCTAGAATTGTTGGTCATGACATTTTTTGGAAATATATTTTTTTTAATGAGTATACAATTTTAGATGATAGGTAGTTCAGGACGTAGCATTGCGCACAGTGGGATTTCTCCACTGAAGATAACACCTTTTCTTACATATGTATTTCATATAGAAATTATACGCTACGAGTGGGAGGAACAGAAAAACTGATGAATATCTTTTATTAAAGAAGTGATATTACACAATATGTTAAGGGATATCTCAAATCGCTATATGGTACATTTATAACTAATGAAGTGGTACCTCGGGAGGACAACAAATGGTTGCAATTGAGAAGGTATAAGGGAGACAGATAGGATGTTCCTCAATAGCTAATAGGATATGAGGGTCTTTTTGAATGAATTATGTGGAATATAACATAACAACATGATGATTGATGAATTTGAAGTAACATCCTGGGCACAGGGGAAATGTTAAGATTGGATATAGGCAGGCTTCTTTTTTATTATATTTTTATTGTCTAACTCAAGATACGTATACGTTTCGTTGCTGTCTGCAAAGGAATTGAGCAATGTATAGAGTATGTAAGGGGGTCAAAACTGATATGTATATTTTTACCTTTTTTTCCAGACCTGATGACGTCCAATTGGGGAAAAAACGCGTAGACTGATCTAATTGATGACACTTAACTTCTTGGATCAAATTTGTTGAAGAATTGATATGTTTGCAAATAAAACACGGAACTATTTGAACAAGGAAGCTTGCCTGTGGACTTGATTATTAGTGAACACTATAATCAATTGAGTACACTAGACAACGATATAACGCTCCTTTCCCTGAACAGATATTTATATGAGGACTGTGGCCTAGCAGTGGTGGACCACGGGATGTTGAGCGTTGAGTAATTCTGATTAAATTGGAATGCTCACCAGTGCACACACGTACGAAGCCCTCACTGCCTTTTCTAGCGGATATATTGTTTACTACCAACCACTTTGGGGTACAATAAAGCCATCATGCAGCTGGGGAACTCGTAATGATGAGTGCCTAGGCCATGTACTCGGTATGGCTTCCCTGTGCACTGGTAATATCAAAGGGTGAACTTGGATATCATCGGGACACATGTACTTGTGCAGATATGCTAGTTAAAGTTTCACCAAATACCAGGCAAAAAGTGGTGGATGGGGAATACTGTAGCAAAACCTAGTTTGCTACACTTTCTTGTGGGTTCCATCTTTGAAGCTTGTTATGAAAGAGAAACTGCAAAGGATAAACTCTTCTTATGAGCCCCCTCCTCTCAAAATCCAAACTCACAATCTCAGTTGAGAAATCAAAGCTAGACTCATGGGATGATATTGTAAAGGGCAAGGCATTAGTGAAATTATCCACTCTTCTGCTGGTACTTTCATAAAAAAGAAACCCACAGCTTTCTTGACCAGTTAGGAAGTATCACTAATACCTGAGTCTCTGGATCTTTACCAATATTCTTGGAATCAGTATGAGTGGTGTAAATGCACAAAGCTGTCCTTTTTTCCAAGAGTTGAATAATGCATCTGCTCCTTTGGCCCTCACATCTATGAAACTCAAGAAAATAGCAAAGAAGAAGGTAGATTGTGTGGCTCACAAACAGATCTATCATTGTAGTAGCCAATCTCTGACAAATTTCCTGAAAACTGGAAAAGCCAAAGAAAAGTCCAGGAAAACCGAAAGATTTGATTTGTTAATTCATTTAAGGTTGATTTAGATGTATCTTGGTTGTGTACTGTTTGTTCGACCTACTTGTTATGGATGCTGAATCTAAAGCGAAAATACCTCAACTACCTCCTAAAATGCTCTGATCTTCTAATTGGAAGACAGTGTTTTTTTGTTTGCTCAGCCAACTTTCCTGAGCTGAGAGAAGTCCCATTGTATTCCCCACACCAGTTTTATGCCATTGATCATCATTATTAAGTGAGTCTGCAGAGACAGAGATGTTGCAGTTGATAACTGTTGATAGCTTGATCTGATTCAGCCACCATTGAAGAAGAGAAGATACCTCTTTTGTTACTGGAATCCTTCTCTTGAAGGCATTTAATGCTGTGTCCAAGAATTCAAGGGTATGCATTACCAGGGGACCTAAGTATAAACGTGCCCAAGGTTTAATAAAGACACATGATGTCTAAAAGAAAGAAATTGACAAAAAAAACAAGTCAGGATGCATGCGTTTCGCACCATGGAAAAAACACATTTCAATAGTTCTGCTTACTATAATCCCTTGAACAAGAAGCCAATCTCATGTAGTAGCCCATTTCTTCGGGGACAACAGGGTCAAACTGTTGTGAATCTTGACTTCTGTGTCTGAGGGAAGGAACAGGATCCCCACACTCAGGTGCAATCATGCTCTTCCATACACCAGATTCTGAGTAGGTTCTAGATGTGACTTCCTTCAGTTAATAAGGCATCAATCATTCTGAAGAAGAATTATTTTATAAACATTCGTTTGAGCTTGTGTGTTGGATTGAGAATGTATCAGGAGATTGTCAAAATATGATTGCACCTGGATACCCACCACATGCAATAAGGCTATTAGTGATGCCAGCATCTTGGTAAACACTCGCAGGGAGACTTTCATTCGGAACAGTAAAAAGTGATTTGCCGTTGATGTTCATGATACTTAAAAACCCAAATACTTTTGATAACTAGATATGCATTTTGTAGATCTATTGATATCAAACTTTGACTTTTCATTTTGAGGTGAACTGTTCTTTGTATTACTGTTCACAGCCTTCAACTCTATGACCAAACCTATGACCTGTTTTTATTACCCCTATACTTTTGGAGACCAAAAACAGAATTGCGTACCATTCTAACCTTTTCCTAAGAAGGAATCTAAGTGATGGCTTTCTTTTGAAGCTGAGATTTTATATGTCCTTATATTATTGTCCTTCTGACCTGTCGCCAGGAGTTATTATCACTCCTGAATTTTAAGGGATTGAAGCAAAGGCTATTTTCTAACCCTGTGGAACATCTTCAAATATCCAATTTACACCAAAGAATTTCTCCACATTTAATGAAACATGGAAAAGCTGCCTTCTACTGAACCTTGAACCTCTCAGAACCTAGTACAGTCAGGAGCACTATCGGGCATTTTATTTTGCTTCTGACATAGACCTGAAAATAGTCTGGTTCCCTCTGTGCTGGAAACAAGTGATTTGCCAGCTGATCAAATCCTCAGAGCCAAGGATGCTCATTTGTTTTTTATCTCCATGGAATACTTGGAGCGATGTTTGAAGGGTTGAGTATGTTTTTGATTTTTGAAGGATGTTTGTAAGATTGCTTCAAGCTCATCTCCAATCAATTTTGTGAAGGGCACTCTTAACAAAAAGACTTTTGTACCACTTTCCAACCCTTTAAATGAGGATGATGCTTTGCTGCAGTCATCCACACTTGAGTCCATTGAAGTAACCATCAGGTTATCAAATAAAACATCAGACAACAGTTTTGAGATTTGAGACCAATCACCACCCTCCAAGATTGCGGAAGTGAAAACCTTGAACTCTTTGACTAGTGATTTGGGAGGCATGCACGGCATATATCTTTTCCATCATGGCAAGTCTTAGCCCCATCAATGCTCTCCTTAGTGCAGGCTCTGCCTTCATGTCTACTGGATGCGAGGTGGGTCGCACACCGCTCGTCATACTAGCAAATAGCCCCATAGGATTCTGGAGGATGTAGTGACAGCGGCGGGTACACCTATGCCACGAGTAAAAAGTTAAAATGCCATCCCTGGACACATGTTTGAGGTAATTTCCTCTCGTCAGCAGGGAGCAGGTAAGTATGCGGGGTGCCAAGTAGACTGCCAAAAAATTATTATCAGGTCTAGTACCTCTCACGGCGCGCGGGTGCGGGGTCCGGGCTCGTCAACCCATGGCTCAGGGAGCTTTAAATACAAAATGCGAGGTGGGTCGCACACCGCTCGTCATACTAGCAAATAGCCCCATAGGATTCTGGAGGATGTAGTGACAGCGGCGGGTACACCTATGCCACGAGTAAAAAGTTAAAATGCCATCCCTGGACACGTGTTTCGAGGTAATTGCCTCTCGTCAGCAGGGAGCAGGTAAGTATGCGGGGTGCCAAGTAGACTGCCAAAAAATTATTATCAGGTCTAGTACCTCTCACGGTGCGCGGGTGCGGGGTCCGGGCTCGTCAACCCATGGCTCAGGGAGCTTTAAATACAAAATGCGAGGTGGGTCGCACACCGCTCGTCATACTAGCAAATAGCCCCATAGGATTCTGGAGAATGTAGTGACAGCGGCGGGTACACCTATGCCACGAGTAAAAAGTTAAAATGCCATCCCTGGACACGTGTTTCGAGGTAATTGCCTCTCGTCAGCAGGGAGCAGGTAAGTATGCGGGGTGCCAAGTAGACTGCCAAAAAATTATTATCAGGTCTAGTACCTCTCACGGCGCGCGGGTGCGGGGTCCGGGCTCGTCAACCCATGGCTCAGGGAGCTTTAAATACAAAATGCGAGGTGGGTCGCACACCGCTCGTCATACTAGCAAATAGCCCCATAGGATTCTGGAGGATGTAGTGACAGCGGCGGGTACACCTATGCCACGAGTAAAAAGTTAAAATGCCATCCCTGGACACGTGTTTCGAGGTAATTGCCTCTCGTCAGCAGGGAGCAGGTAAGTATGCGGGGTGCCAAGTAGACTGCCAAAAAATTATTATCAGGTCTAGTACCTCTCACGGCGCGCGGGTGCGGGGTCCGGGCTCGTCAACCCATGGCTCAGGGAGCTTTAAATACAAAATGCGAGGTGGGTCGCACACCGCTCGTCATACTAGCAAATAGCCCCATAGGATTCTGGAGGATGTAGTGACAGCGGCGGGTACACCTATGCCACGAGTAAAAAGTTAAAATGCCATCCCTGGACACGTGTTTCGAGGTAATTGCCTCTCGTCAGCAGGGAGCAGGTAAGTATGCGGGGTGCCAAGTAGACTGCCAAAAAATTATTATCAGGTCTAGTACCTCTCACGGCGCGCGGGTGTGGGGCCCGGGCTCGTCAACCCATGGCTCAGGGAGCTTTAAATACAAAATGCGAGGTGGGTCGCACACTGCTCGTCATACTAGCAAATAGCCCCATAGGATTCTGGAGGATGTAGTGACAGCGGCGGGTACACCTATGCCACGAGTAAAAAGTTAAAATGCCATCCCTGGACACGTGTTTCGAGGTAATTGCCTCTCATCAGCAGGGAGCAGGTAAGTATGCGGGGTGCCAAGTAGACTGCCAAAAAATTATTATCAGGTCTAGTACCTCTCACGGCGCGCGGGTGCGGGGTCCGGGCTCGTCAACCCATGGCTCAGGGAGCTTTAAATACAAAATGCGAGGTGGGTCGCACACCGCTCGTCATACTAGCAAATAGCCCCATAGGATTCTGGAGGATGTAGTGACAGCGGCGGGTACACCTATGCCACGAGTAAAAAGTTAAAATGCCATCCCTGGACACGTGTTTCGAGGTAATTGCCTCTCGTCAGCAGGGAGCAGGTAAGTATGCGGGGTGCCAAGTAGACTGCCAAAAAATTATTATCAGTTCTAGTACCTCTCACGGCGCGAGGGTGCGGGGTCCGGGCTCGTCAACCCATGGCTCAGGGAGCTTTAAATACAAAATGCGAGGTGGGTCGCACACCGCTCGTCATACTAGCAAATAGCCCCATAGGATTCTGGAGGATGTAGTGACAGCGGCGGGTACACCTATGCCACGAGTAAAAAGTTAAAATGCCATCCCTGGACACGTGTTTCGAGGTAATTGCCTCTCGTCAGCAGGGAGCAGGTAAGTATGCGGGGTGCCAAGTAGACTGCCAAAAAATTATTATCAGGTCTAGTACCTCTCACGGCGCGCGGGTGCGGGGTCCGGGCTCGTCAACCCATGGCTCAGGGAGCTTTAAATACAAAATGCGAGGTGGGTCGCACACCGCTCGTCATACTAGCAAATAGCCCCATAGGATTCTGGAGGATGTAGTGACAGCGGCGGGTACACCTATGCCACGAGTAAAAAGTTAAAATGCCATCCCTGGACACGTGTTTCGAGGTAATTGCCTCTCGTCAGCAGGGAGCAGGTAAGTATGCGGGGTGCCAAGTAGACTGCCAAAAAATTATTATCAGGTCTAGTACCTCTCACGGCGCGCGGGTGCGGGGTCCGGGCTCGTCAACCCATGGCTCAGGGAGCTTTAAATACAAAATGCGAGGTGGGTCGCACACCGCTCGTCATACTAGCAAGTAGCCCCATAGGATTCTGGAGGATGTAGTGACAGCGGCGGGTACACCTATGCCACGAGTAAAAAGTTAAAATGCCATCCCTGGACACGTGTTTCGAGGTAATTGCCTCTCATCAGCAGGGAGCAGGTAAGTATGCGGGGTGCCAAGTAGACTGCCAAAAAATTATTATCAGGTCTAGTACCTCTCACGGCGCGCGGGTGCGGGGTCCGGGCTCGTCAACCCATGGCTCAGGGAGCTTTAAATACAAAATGCGAGGTGGGTCGCACACCGCTCGTCATACTAGCAAATAGCCCCATAGGATTCTGGAGGATGTAGTGACAGCGGCGGGTACACCTATGCCACGAGTAAAAAGTTAAAATGCCATCCCTGGACACGTGTTTCGAGGTAATTGCCTCTCGTCAGCAGGGAGCAGGTAAGTATGCGGGGTGCCAAGTAGACTGCCAAAAAATTATTATCAGGTCTAGTACCTCTCACGGCGCGCGGGTGCGGGGTCCGGGCTCGTCAACCCATGGCTCAGGGAGCTTTAAATTCAAAATGCGAGGTGGGTCGCACACCGCTCGTCATACTAGCAAATAGCCCCATAGGATTCTGGAGGATGTAGTGACAGCGGCGGATACACCTATGCCACGAGTAAAAAGTTAAAATGCCATCCCTGGACACGTGTTTCGAGGTAATTGCCTCTCGTCAGCAGGGAGCAGGTAAGTATGCGGGGTGCCAAGTAGACTGCCAAAAAATTATTATCAGGTCTAGTACCTCTCATGTCTACTGGACCAGACACCACTGCATCTTGCATAATTACTGCTGTCTGTCCTATAATGCTTCGCAATTAAGGATTAACTATTACATTTTGTGGAGCCTCCATTTCAGAGTTAGCATTTGGGAATAAATGCACCATAAACCTAGATATTTCATCCTCTGAAATCTTAAAACTAGACAGTTAAATGCCAATGCATAGAAAATGGTCCACCTGGTTATACTTCCTTGTGGGAACAACCTCCTTTTCATCATAGTCTAGCGAGAGCCACGATGAGCTGCTCACTGGTTCATGGAGAAAATACTAAACGAAAAGAAACCTCTGGGGAAAACAGACAACCTAAGCCGTATTACATAAAGTGCCCCGGGGACGCAACGGGTGTTTGCCCCCGCTTTGCGTGCCCCTGAAGCACATTGGTATTACAGAAGGGGCCGCAGACGCTTGTGCGGCCCCTTCTGTAATACCAATAGTGCTGGCGCACATAAAGCACCAGCGCTATCTTCAAGGGGGCATTCCCTCATTTGCATGGGGACGTACCTCATGCAAATGAGGAAATCCCTTTGACTCTGCGCTTGTGCCGTATTACTGACATGGGCGCAGAGGCAAAGAAGCCCACAGGAGACGCACTGACCATGAGCCACCTACAAGGTGGCCCACGACGGTCAGCGTGCTTCCTGAGAGCAGCCCTCTGCGGGCGGTAAAGGGGGTCCTTTGGACCCCCCAGACAGGCGGCTGCAAAGGGGATCTCTATTCCCCTTTAAAAGTGCAGGCAGGTTGCCGCTTGCACAGTGAAACATGGAGCGGCTGTAAAGCAGCTGCTCCATATTTCACGTGAATTCACCAGTTTGCGGCTGTTCTGGGGGCAGCTCATTTCCCATAATGCTGCGCACTTTCCTTCATTCCTTTTTAAAGGTCCGCCCGGCTCTCGAAGGAAAGTGCGCCGCATGTGTAATGCGGCCCCAGAAGGGCATGGGACTTTTTGATAATATTGGGTGTGGGTGTCAATCTATCCTTCTATTTCTTGATGAATAAAGAATAAAAGCATGATGCTGCTCGTGTGTGTGCTACTCCATCTTGTTACCACCAGCTAGGTTCTTAGCTCATTAAATAGTCCTTAAGGAAACCATTTAGTGGACTATAAACAATGCCTGAAGCGAAAATAGCAAAGGCAGAAAATTCCATCCACTCCACAGCTTCACTTTCCCTTGAATCATGATCTTAAAAGTATCAGGAAACATATCTTAAAATAAGGAAGAATATAAACATTTTAATTATTTACTATTCCGCTTGTTTACTTATATATTTGTTATTCTTTCTTTGTATTTTGCTCTGGCTATGCAAAGACCTCATACAATGGCTGACATACCCACTACCAGCTCCTAATCAGAGATAAGCTGTTCATGAGATGCTCTGACAACTGGAAGGCAATAATATTTCTTCTAATTCCTTCTTTACTGTATGGCGAAAAGACTTCTTTCATGCCAGCGACGTGAATACAATGTGCAGTATTCACACAATCTATGCTGCTTGTATGCTGTAAAGGAACCCTTGATGCAGGCAATTCACTGCATTCAAGCTTTGAAAGAGGTGCCAGAAGTCAGAACCTTTCAGACATCCAGTTACTCGGTGGGGTTGAAAAGGCCTAGAAATTATGGAAGACAAGGCAGTGGAGATTGGGCTTAGACAACCACTAGCGGGCACAGCACAGCCTCTGATGACATTCTCACTTCCGGGTTATCATGAGCAATTCTGGGGTGGATGTGGGAGAATCCGTATTGAAGGTTTTTTGTAACATTTATTTTTTTCTTTATTTTTGCAATTTTTTAGATAGTTTAGACATGGCCCGAAGGCATCAGAGCGCTTTACAACAAGCAGAATACAAGGGTTACAGCGGGTTACAATAATTAAACTCGTACATTTACAATGGTGGGTGCGTGAGTTATCACAAGAAATAGTTACAGCAAATGAGCAGGGGAGTTACACAGTAAAAGCATCGATTTTGATTTACGTGGTGGGAAGGTCATAAAACGAGGGCAGTTCAGATCGTAATGGGGGGAGTATATTAGTCAGATTGAGGGTGAATTAATCACTATGTCTGGTAAAAAGGATGAGCTTGAGATCCCTTTTCAAGGTTACTTGGCAGGTGGTTAGACGAAGGAAGGGAGGCAGAGAGTTCCAGATTCTAGTGGCACTTCCAGAAAAAGACAGCTTCTTGTATCATTCTCGAGTAAAGGTTCCAGTAGCAGGGATTGGGCATTTTGGAGCCCAGATTTGCTCCGGAGATTTTCAGTTTCTCGTTTAGATAGGAGTGTGAGGAGAAGTGCAGCGCTCTGTGGGTAATGCAAGCAATTTTGAATTGGGCCCGCGCTTCAATCAGGAGCTAATGGAGGGCTTGCAGGGCAGGGAAAATGTGGTCAAATTTCTTGAGACCTAAAACAAAGTGTTCTGCAGCAGGTAGTGTTGCTTTCAGTGGGCCTAGGTTAACCTTGGGAATGCCTGAGAGATGGGCAATTCCATAGTCTAGTCTAAAGAGAACGAGAGACTGCACCAGAATTTTGAGGTCTTGTTCCAGAATCAATTGTCTGATGCCCAAAGTTGCCTAAATTGGCGATTTTTGGCTGTGAAGATTGAGATTATTATCAAGGGTGATAACGAGTGATTTGGCAATCTGGACAATGGCGGAATAGCCATCCAGGGTGGGAAGTTTGGCCATCCATTCCTCTACTGGCAGTTTTGCTTTCGGAGGTGAGATAAAAAGAAACTCTGTTTTTGTTGGGTTGAGTTTTAAATGGTGTTTAGACATCCAGTTTTGAATCTTTAAGAGTGTTTTTGAAAACAGGGAAACATCCTCCGGTGCTGAGATTTACAAGTATATTTGGGTGTTGAGTTTCTGAGAATCACACAAAGAGGTTCTAGGTAGAGGTCAAACAGGGTTGGGGAGAGGATCGAGCCTGGAAGGACCCCTTGGAGAAAGCTGACTGGTCTCGAGAGTGAGAAGCCCTATTTCACAATTTGTGAGCAGTTGGATAGGTATGAGGAGAATTAGTTGAGGGCAGTGCCTCCACATCCCAGGCAAAGTTCAAGAATACGAAGGAGGTTGAGATTGTTGACCTGTCGAATGCAGCAGATAAATCCAGGAGGACCAGGAGGCAGAAGTTGCCAGAGGCGAGGATTCTGAGGGAGTCAGCGACTGTTTCGAGGATCACGGTTTCTATACTGTGACCCTGCCAGGAAACCTGATTGGAGAGAGTCTAGGAGGTTGTTTGTTTGAATGTGTGAGGCTAGTTGGGACGCTATGCAACTTTCAATGACTGCCAAGGAAAGGGAGTGTGGAGACTGGCGGGTAGTTGTTCAGGTTTTCTGGATCGAGCGCTTGACTTTTCAAGAGGGGTGATTTGACCCATTTTTAGTCATTCTGGGAAGACGCACTGTTTAAAAGAGGGGTTCACCATGGTGGTACATATGGGGAGAAGAGGGGTGGCAAGGTAATTGCTGATAGAACCAGAAATGGCGTCCTGATGGTGGTTTGGAGCAGATGCCTGGCATTATGTTGTTTAGTTGCTATAGTTCCTCACCTTCACATTAGTTTGCCCCTGTTTATCCATTCTGTATCTTTGTTGTTTCTCTCTTACTGGTCCTTCATGGTTAGAGTTTTCTGTTGTTTCCCTTTATAGTGCCCTGTGGTTTATACCTGGTTTCCCTTGGACCAACTGCTCTACTGGTTTTGTGAAGTTTCTACCTAGTAGCCTGGTCTTACGGGACCTCACGACAGCATGATCCCCCGTTACGACGAATAAGCCGGGCTCTATCCTTTGGCATCACTTCTGTGTCTACAGTGATAAAATATTCCGAACTATCCTATTTTACTTATCACATTTCTGGTCCTTACTCCCTCAGACTGCTTTGTGACCCCCGGTAGAAGGCCCGTGAGGGTATTCCCGTGAGGGTATTCCCGTGAGGGTATTCTGCCGCAGTACCTCTGATGGGTGCATCCCTTTCCCAAAACCTCCACACATGGATTTAGAGAAGCCAACTCGAAGGTGCCAAAGCAATGCCGGTAAAATGAAATTCTGGCCAAGCACTACCAACAGCATGGTTACTTACGACAAACAAACAAGGACCAACGCACCACTAAATAAATATGAAGTGCAGGCCTACTTTCTTTCTTGAGTAAGCAAGTAAATATTAAGGGCAGGCCACTGCGTTGATTTATGCAAACATATGCTGGTTCATCATGTACAGGCAAGTTAATATTAAGTGCAGGCCGAAATGCAGCCGTGTCTGAACAAATAAAAAGTTTTGCAAACTGCCTCAGAAAAAAACAATTGCACGCCCGCTCACTCAAATAAGACGGGCCAAGGGCTTATAATGAATCATACTTTTCATGTTAAGATATATACCTTGTTCCTTTACCCAGAACCCACAGAATTTTCCAATTTGCAAATCCATTGCAAAACGGACAGGTTTCAGTGTGCTCCCTGCTGATTCTGGAGGCCCTTAAACCTCATCCCTACCCCCCCCCCACACCCTCCAGTGCTTGTTGTCATTCCTCTCTCTCCCTTGGTCCTCCTCCCTCTACTCCCCTCTGCCTCCTGTCATCCCTCATCTTCTTACAGGCTGTGGCGTAGCAGGCACTTTGGCCGTTCATGGCAGTCCCCGTGTTTGCCGCGTGCTGCGGCCGAATCAAAGAGCGGAGGGTGCTGGCGGGATTTTTTTCAATTTGCTGCCCCTCGGTGGCCGTTTGAAGACCGAGGGGGCGATTGCCGTCCCGAGAACGGCAGGTAAGAGCGGCGGGAGGCTGCCGCCCTCAAAAGCCGTGCTGCCCAGGCCTCCCAACACTCCTTTGCTACGCCACTGCCCCCATGTCTCATCTGCCTCCCAAACCCATTCCATGACGCTTCTCTTGGCACTCCTCCCTGGTCTCCTGCATCTCCCTCCTCCCATGATTTATCTGACCCTCCCACCACCCCACCTGAGACTCTTCCGGGCCCCTGCACCCCCTCTAGAACGTCTGCTGAGGAGAACACAGATTGTCTGATCCCAGGAACAGTAGAGGTTTCATATTGCAATCTGCACTATGTGACACCAGACATCGTTCAATTCCAGGCACTTAGGGGCATATCAACAACAACCGGCGATAATTATCGCAAAGCGCACTTAGCGCTTGGATAATTATCGCCGGCTAGCGTGAATTTTCATCGCTGAGATAGCGTGCTATTAGCAACGCTTATCTCAATAGCGATAAAAATCTACACGCTAACAGGCTAACATGAGATTATCGCTGGAAACCCAGCGATAATCACACGTTACCTTGTTGATAGGGACAGGCAAACTTAGCCATGATATCCTCCTCCATAGGATATCATGGCTAAGTCTGAAAATTAGCAGACGTAAAAAAGCAGCGTTAACCGCGGTTAGCGCTGCTTTTTTGGGGGCATATCAACAAGGGCTTTATCTCTGCTTTTTTGGCTAAAAGCCAAAAAAGCAGAGATAAAACTAGCGCCCTATCAACAACAGGGTGCTAACACGCAAATTTGCATGTTAGCACCCTTTTACTCTACGCTTCCGCTTGCATCTCTAATGAGATGCAAAGGGGGCGTTCCAGAGTAAAATAATAGGAGAAATGTCGCTAAGCGACATTTCTCTTATTATCAAGAATGTCGCTAACCCTGTTAGAGACAAAAAAAGCAGCGCTAACCGCGGTTAACGCTGCTTTTTTACGTCTGCTAATTTTCAGACTTAGCCATGATATCCTATGGAAGGAGGATATCATGGCTAAGTTTGCCTGTCCCTATCAACAAGGTAACGTGTGATTATCGCTGGGTTTCCAGCGATAATCTCACGTTAGCCTGTTAGCGTGTAGATTTTTATCGCTATTGAGATAAGCGTTGCTAATAGCACGCTATCTCAGCGATGAAAATTCACGCTAGCCGACGATAATTATCCAAGCGCTAAGTGCGCTTTGCGATAATTATCGCCGGTTGTTGTTGATATGCCCCTAAGTCTCTAACAGGGTTAGCGACATTCTTGATGATAGGAGAAATGTCGCTTAGCGACATTTCTCCTATTATTTTACTCTGGAACGCCCCCTTTGCATCTCATTAGAGATGCAAGGGGAAGTGTAGAGTAAAAGGGTGCTAACATGCAAATTTGCATGTTAGCACCCTGTTGTTGATAGGGCGCTAGTTTTATCTCTGCTTTTTTGGCTTTTAAAGCCAAAAAAGCAGAGATAAAGCCCTTGTTGATATGCCTCTGTGTGCGTGAGACTCTAAAAAGCTACAGATTGCAACATCGCACAGTCTCCAGCCGTGACAGAGCAGAGACCCTGCAGTATTTTTGTGACAAGTACATTTTTGGCCTACCTCAATAGTACCATACAATTTGAGGATTCAGACTGAAAGTTTTGCAATATTTGGGGGCAACATTTGCCACCCGAAATCCTTCGAGTCTGTTTGAACAGTGGATGAGCAGCTGCCCTTGGTTGATCTACTCCACCACCTAAGTGGAAATCTCCACTTCTTTGCTGTTTGCCATTTCCAAATACAGATTTACACCAAGAGGTTGTCTTACGTGTCTCCCCCCCCCTCTAAGGAGATGGTGTCTCCTTCTATTAGTCATTTTTCACCTGTTGTTGAAGCTCTCCAGCCTTGGGGGTGAGCTCTCCCTATTAGAATGTGTAGGGAATGTAATGAAGTTTATTAAAAACAATAATTACAAATATTTTAAAGTAAAATATAAAGGTAGACTAATTTAAAATTGTTCATGTTAACCTGGAACTAATCAAATAACAGCTACAAGGCATAACCTCCTCAAATAAAGTTTTTTAATAAATTATAGTCGTATTTCAATAATATTTTACTCATTTTGTAAGGAATTTGGTTAAAGGTTTTGTGCTTTTCTGATTTAAACACCTCTATGTTTAAAAATAGATTAAAATGTGTAATTTATATTCCACCTAAATTTGTCTTTACCCCCACCAATTTTGTAGTAATTAGTCTCCATTTTCCCATCACTCCTCTGGTGCCTCCCACATTTAGTACAAAAATGAATACCATTGTTTGCAGAGCCCATAGAGATCAACCCATCAATCAATCAGGGATTTGTGAAGCGCACTACTCACCCGTGTGGAGGGTCTCAAGGTGTTGGGGGGTGGGGATCGGTGTGTGGGGGGTGGGATGTTGGGCAACTGCGAGTTATCTAAAAAGCCAGGTCTTGGGGCTCTTCCTGAATGCTTGCAGTGTGGGGGTACATCTGATGCTGAGGGGGAGTTCATTCTAGGTCTTGGCCATGATGTAGGAGAAGGCTCTTCCTCCTATTCTGGCACTTCAGATGCGAGGGATTTCGGCCCGGGCAAGGCCGGCTGAGTGGAGGTTTCTCTTGGGGACGTGACGGGAGATTCTTTCGCGGAGGTATTGGGGTCCGGTGTTGTGGAGGGATTTGCAGGCATGAGTGAGCAGCTTGAAGGTCACTCTCTTTTGGACGGGGAGCCAGTGGAGGTCTCGTAGGTGCTGGGTGATGTGGTCTTGCCGGGATGCCGAGGACGAGTCTGGCTGCGGACTGTCTGGAGTTTGTGGAGTAGAGATTTGTTGATTCCGGTGTAGAGGATGTTACCGTAGTCCAGTCTGCTGCTTATGACTGCATGGGTGACGGTCTTCCAGGATTCGGGGGGGATCCACTTGAAGGTCATGTGGAGTATGTGGAGGGTGTTGAAATACCTGGAAGATATGGCGTTTCCTGGGGAGGGAGGAGTCGAGTATGATGCCGAGGTTGCAGGCGTGGTCCGTGGGTGTGGGAGGGTTGCCGAGCGCGATGGGCCACCAGGTGTCAACCCATGCAGAGGGGGTGGATCCAAGGACGAGGACTTCTGTCTTCTCCGAGTTGATCTTCAGGCAGCGGCTGCTCATCCAGGATGCAACGTGCTTCATTCCTTCCTGGAAGCTGTGTCTGGTGATGTCGGGGTTTTGGGTGAGGGAGAGGATGAGCTAGGTACAATCGACGTAGGATAGTCTGTTGAGTCCGTGTGTTCTGACTATGGTTGCGAGAGGGGCCATGTAGATTTTGAAGAGCGTGGTGCTGAGTGAGGATCCTTTGGGTACTCTGCGTCTGATCTCTGTGGGTTCGGAGAGGAAGGGAGGGAGTCTGATTCCTTGAGTTCGGACGGTGAGGAATGATCGGATCCAGTCTAGGGCAGTTCCCTGTATGCCGGTTTCAAACACCACATGACAGGAATCTTAATGGATTGGCAGACCTAAACTGGACTAGATGCAGACTACCTTTAAAATGCAACTGCAAACTCACAGACTGGTGATTGCCATTTTGGAGCTGGAACTGGAGGAGAAAGGAGACCAGGGGCACAAGAGAAGGTAGGTTGAGGTGCGTGGGACCACCTAGCACCTGCATCAGCAGGTGGGCTGAGAAGGATAACATCCTTCGAGAGTACCTACTTTAGTCATGGCATGTTTGTCATACCCGTGTCGATAGGGCTTGTGGCACAAATTCTAAGATAAAAGGGAATGTAGCAAGATGAAAACATGCTAAAGGGGAGAATGAGCAGGGAGAAAGGTGGCGGAACCAGTATAGGGGCGGTGACAGTCACAGCCCAAAAAAGATACACTGAAATATACAAAAAGTGATAAATGGAATATGTGAATTAATCCCAGCCATGGGTAATTATTCACATCTCAGTTCATCATTATTTTGCACACCATGCCACTTCTGTTTTGACCTTGCCATCAACAAATCAGTCTTGATCCTGAGCCAATGACACCAGTCCACCCTGAACCTCCGGGCCAGGTCCTCTCTGAACCAGAACACAGGCTACCTAGGACCAGTTTAGCCCTGATTAAGGCTGATCAGCCGGGTATAGCTTGAATATCCTGACAATCCCCATCATGCCAATAACTAGCAGCCCCCATTCAAACTCCACTGTTGAGCTGGGCAAACCCCTTTCTTCCTGACTCACCTAACATCACCCGCATGCCCTTCACCATAACATTCTTACTTCTGTGAAGTGAACTTCCTCGCCAGGTACCCCACTGACAGCCACAGGTAGGGCCTAGCCACACCAGGTATGATATTCTAAATGCAGAAAAAGAACAGAAAGGTACAAATTGCACAATATAACAAACAACTCCTGGAGGATGCGCACAGTCAAACCGTGCCCCTGGCCTGTCGCACTATCGCTTCCAACATTTCTGCTGTAGTTTCTGGCCTCTTGTCACACACCCTGTCCTTCACTCTAACCCAGCCTTCTAATTTGCATCTCCCAGCCGTTTGGCTCGTAGTCCCAGAAATATTTCCCATCAAAATTAGGCTTGGGAGAAAATTTCGAACTGCTCAGGGAATTTGGTGCCTGCAGCTTTATGCTTGTAATCAGAGCATAGAACTTGCCTTCAAAGAATTATTGTTATGCAGTCTAGCAGCAAAACTGTCCATCTGTGCAACTTGGGTCCTAGTCCAGCAAAAATGTGTGACTTCAATAGTCATTCGTTCTTATGCAACACCAAAGTACAGCAAAAACATTATACCGATAGTGCACCAGCATATAACTGCAGCCAATATGTGCTTTCGTGGCCTTGTGCAGCTCCATGGCACACCCAGGAAGCCGCTAACCGGAATATTAAAACCAAGGATTGTCTTCATGTGGCATTGTGGACCAACATATTTACTGCATGCTATACAATAGTTGTTGGTATGTATAGCCAGCTTACAAACTATGTGTCCTCATAATCAGGCAATTAGAAATCAAAAACATACAGAAAAGAGAGAAAATGAGGTCTGGGCAACAATATTCTAAGCAACATCCATTCTTTGCCTCATGAAGTCCATACTATCATCAGAGTAAGAAAATGTTCTAACAATTTGTGTACATTTCAAGATTTTGTCTATTTTGTTTAAGAGTTATACATAACTTAATTTGTCTACATTTATTTTACGGGTTTTGTAATATACAAATTCCATATGCTGTGGACTTGTTTCAAATTATACACCGATTTTAAAGCCTGGAAGTAGTTTTGAAGTGTGACTTGTAGTTTTAAATGGCTTAAAGAAGATATTTCAGGCACCAGGCAGAGGCAATACAACCAATATTTCCTAAAAGAAATTACCAGTTATTTAGAAGTTTTAAAAAGTTAGATATTTTTAGTAAAGACTGCCCAGAGATGTGGTCTTGCAGATACATTGCTGACGGTGGCGAACACTTGACCAAATCTGTGTGATCTTTGGCAAGTCAGTGCTCCTCCATGTGCCTTATTCTCTCTTTATACCAAAGATGGAAGCACTTATGTACAGGTCAGACAACACTGCAATTAAATAAAACAACTAGACTTAGATTAAAATAATGTCAGCTCTGGATCCATGTGGCGTATGCGGGGTACAATATTTGTAGAGCTCTCCCTGACTGGGAGGATCACCACACAAACATCTGTAATGCACTAAAAGTGGAGTGTCTTGAACAGCTGCCGGATATACAGAAAGGAGGGGCTGAGTGGAGATCTGATGTCAATAAAGCAAAGGTCTGGGACAGCTGGACCGCAAACCTCTGTCTCAAGAGTTCAGTCTGGAGGCAGGGATGGTAGCAAGATGCTGATCAGAGCTCTGAAATTAAGTGAACAGGTTTGTATGTGTGGTACCTTGGGGCAGCGCTGGTCCTATAGCTTTTGCAGCCCTAGAAGAAAATGCACAAGTGCACCCTATCACACCTCCATTTTCTCTATAAAAACACACAGTGCTGCATGCAAACACAGACTTATTGCAAAACTACTGTCAAAATGAGCAGAAATACTTTTGTCAAAATACAGGTAGACTTTAAGCTCTCAACAAAAAAATGTAGCTAAGCAGGTACAACAACGCCCCCACCAGTGCCTGCAGAATATAGCCCTTTACATCACATGCGTGTACAACTCATGCGATTACAACTCGGTTGTTACAACTACCGCGTTGTTACATCGCAATACCATTACAACAGGGGGCGTGCTAGACTTAGGAATAGTATAATTTACTATTCCGACTCCAGTGTGTGCAACAGTAGGAAAGGTGTTGGACTAGTAAATTATACTATTCCTTAGGTTAGCGCACCCACTACAGCAAGTCGATGTAACGACTTGCGTTGTAATGATACTGCGATATAACAACGCGGTTGTTGTAACAACCATGTTGTAATCGCATGCATTGTAACGCATGCGATGTGATGGCTGTTTCCCGTGCCTGAGTAGGCTAGCAAATTATGTATATATCAAATCCCCATCCCTCTTCACACATGCTGTTGTCAATCGCCTAGCACCAATTCTTCCCAAAGTTGTCCCTCAAAGAATAGTTTGGGAGGGCAGAGCAGGAAAGTAAGTAGAAATTTTGCTGAATGTTTTTTGTAATCCATACAAATATTTACAAAATGCATTCATTCATGTATTATGACAATATGTAGATTTATATATAACCTGGGACCGGTTTCAGGGTATGTCACCCTTCTTCAGCTAGGCTAGCTTGAATCCAGTGGCACAGTGAGCAAGGGACCCACGTCTGGGCATACCCATCTCACGTAGGGCGAAAAGTGTTACAGTAAACAAATGATGGACGGAATGCTGACAATGCAAACATTCTGCCCCAGGGAGCCAGACGTGGGTCCCTTGCTCACTGTGTCACTGGATTCAAGCTAGCCTGGCTGAAGAAGGGTGACATACCCTTAAACTGGTCCCAGGATGCTTGTTTCTGGTCCAGGGAGGACCTGGCCTGGCAGTTCGGTCTGGACTGTTCCCATGAGGCACAGGGTCAAGACTGATTTGCAAATGGCTGGGTCCAAACTGGGGTGGCGTAGTGGGCAAAAGAACGATGGATTTAACCCAGATCTTTTGACTGGGGGTGAATGTTTGCATTGTCAGCATTCCATCCTTCATTTGTTTTCTGTGACCTAGAGGGGAGCACCAAGAGTGCCCTCCTAGTTGACATGGGACTGCTGTCTATGGCCTGGGTTAGTCATATGAAGAGGAGGTGTCAGTGTACAAACTTTAGTGAATCATTAGTCTTGCAATGACCTTTTTCTGCATCAGAGGATAGAGTGCTCTATTAACCCCACTCATGTGAAGTTCCACTTTAGTGTAATCCTCAGATCCTTGCATGGCATCCCATGTGTGTGACAAGTGCTTTTAGGTGTGATCGATGTGTAGCATTTGTGCGGCAGTAAGACAGTTTATTGTTCGTTTGAGTACTGAGACCAGTGGGATCCATTTTGGATGGCTCTGAGTTTAGCATAGCGCAGGATGGATACAGCTTCCACCGACAGTGAATGTATGTATGAATGTGTGTGCTATTTCTATAGCAGAAGCCTAGCCGAAGGGCATCAGAGTGCGTGATAGTAGAGGCAGCTTGTTTGTTACCTGTTAACGCACTGTGCTGTAGAGTTCTTTAAAGAGGTGCGTCTCCAACAGTTTCCTAAATTGGAGCAGAATTGGGGTGGTCCTAAAGGATACGGGGATGTTGTTCTAGATTCATGGTACATACATGGGAAGGCCTGATGCCTTGTTTTTTTTCTTTTTACCCTTATAAATCTGCAGTCTGACAGTTCCAGACTGTGGGTGGGCTTAGAACAACCAACGATGGTGAGCTTGTCGACATGATACCTGGGATTATTATTCATAATGGCTTTGTAAATGATGCATTTGGTTTTGAAGATGGCGTGGCCCAGCAGGAAGAGCCAGTGGAGTCCCATCAGGATGGGGTGAGGTGATTATATTTCTTCAGGCCATGGATAAAACATGTTGTGGCATGTAGAATGTTCTAAGGGGTACCAGTGTGGAGTGTGAGAAGCCACAGAGCAGACGGTTACCACCATCGAGGAACAAGAGTACAAGGAACTGAACAGCAGTTTTGAAATTGTTTTCATGAAAAAATGGTTTTACTTTCTTTAGAAAAGACAGTTTCTGCCAGTGTGTTCCTCGAGGGTGAAGTTGATGTTCAGGGTAAATCCAAGTAACTTGGTATTTGGTGAAAGTTGGGGTTCCAAGCCGTCAAGGTTCATGTTATCAGGACAGGTTTGTACTTTTTCTTGTAAGTTGTTCTTGGCAAGAAACATGAATTCTATATGGGTTGCATCGATCTTCAGGCTTGCACTGGACTTCCAGGTCTAGATCATTTGCAAACAGTGTTTGATGCACGTATGTTCTGCAGTTAGAGGAAGTGTGTTAGTAAGATGTGTGCTAGGTTCTGTTGTGTGGATGCTATATGAGTGTTCGGGCCGTCTAGGTTTGAGTGTGATTGTAGGGTCTGGCAGTATGGGTTGCTATGTGAGTTCTCAGTAGCACGGAGGTCTGGCCAAATGCCCTTCCTGGCTCTAACCGGCTCAAACAGAGAGTGTTCGTTCGGTGTGTGCCATTATGATGACGCTTGGGCAATGAGAATTACTGAAAAGTTGATTGAGGTAGGGAGAAGACAGGAAGTGGTGTCACTTCATGTCAATGATGATTGAAATTAAGTCCTCTTCCCTGAAGTCTTCTTTTAAAGATGGTTTTGGGTGGAAAATAGTGATGTTATTTCCTGTGCATATGGATAATGGGAAATTAAGACCTCTTGCTTGGCTTTTCTTACAGATGGTTTTGGCAGGAAACCAGTGATGTAGTGTGTTGACTGCATTTCTGTTGCTGTACGATGGACTCCCAGACCTGAAATGAGCACTGGCATTTGGTAGATGGTAGGGGTCATGGCGGTCAGCAGTTTCTGCTATTATACTCGAGAAAGCTTCTAGACGGTGCCTACCTTTTTGTCTGTCCTTGATTTCTGCTTCAGGAAGGCTGATGACAGCCAGGTGCAGAGATCGAACATTTCATTGTGCATTTATTTTGGATACTTCTACTTGGAGCCAACATTATTGCCACTTGCTGTGAGAGTCATCACCTTGCACAAAGGCTGCAAGATAGCCAGTAAATACTATTTGAAAGGGGAGTGCCCCAAACTGGTTCCACATCCTCCGTCTGGAGTATAAAAGTGGGACACAAATCACTCCACTTTGTTCCTGCTCTACGTTCTTCCTGACCAAGGAAGGAAGTGATAAGGAAGGGAGTGATTCGCAGAGTACTTGAAAAACCTCTGTGTAAGCATTGTTGGTATTTGCAGGACAACCAGTATCCCAAAGGTGAGAAGACATCACCCTACACCTGCAACTTCTTAAAAGAGCTGAGGGGCCGCCTAGAGCACAGAAGTCTGCCTGCCTCCTCAGAGAGGGAAGGAAAATGCCTGGTCCCTGCAGAAGGATTGACTCCCTGAAGGATCACCCAGAAAGAGCTGAATATCCATAGGGGTGAAGAAGAAGAACCAGTGTCATGAGGTGTCTCCTGGAGGGGGTCCCTTTCCAAACGGCACCAAGACATTCAACTGAAAGCTGCATTGTGCTGTCTGGCTCCCCTGCTGTATTTCGGAATGACTGGTGCTGCTGCTGTCCAGCATCGCTGGTGCCACGCAAGAGGGGCCATTTTTGCTACAGATGTAGTAGCCCTGATCCAGACTAGAGCTGCAACAGCCCCTTCAAATTTAGGTTGGATGCTGCAACCGCTGAAGCCTAGCACCTGTCGGCATCTAGCCTATGAGGGCGCAACTGCCTAAGATGAGCGCCCATCGTGCAGGCATGTAATGCTCATCCCCATCCACCGGTCCATGACTCACACGCTTCTCCAGGGACGGGTTTGAGGAACACACCTGCTGGCACCACAAGAACCAAAGCACCACGGAGCAGGTAAAGCCGGGCGTAACTGTGAGAAGTTGGGTAATCCATTGTCAAATGCACCTGTGCTAATCAATGCTTTAGTCAGTGTTTCATGTGAGTCACTGGAGACGTTAAGGGATCTCCTTGAATGGAGAGCGGGTGCTGTGGGGGGGGAGGTTCAAGCACTTCACTGAGAATCGTAGAGGAGTTTGTAACTCTGTAACCGTATTCCAGTTCAACTCAGTAGTATTTTTTTTTGCTGTGAGATGAAAGTACTTTTTTTTACTAAGATGAGCACTAAGCTGGACAATGCGTTATTGCATCTTTTGGTTCCCTGTTGAGTTCTGAGCTCTAACACCCCACACAACCTTCATGAGAAGGGATTTACTGCTCAGCCTGTGTACCTTGCCAGTCAAGTGCTGAAAGGGGGACCCCAAGGCCCAAGTTGTGAAGGGTCTCAACTACCACAGTTGTTTCCAAGTACCGCCTAGCTGCCCTCTGGCCCCCCTAACGTGCTTTGACAACACTATATATGCACTTATAAATAAATATTTATACAGCTCATAATTAGGGGTGGGCGGAATTTGCGTAGTTGTGCTACGAAAAGCTCCGCGAAACGGTAAAAAATCTCCGCGAGCACACAAAAGTTCAGCGAGCACGCGGAATTGCTTGTTCCGCCCATTCGCGATACTTTTTTCCTGTTCACGAACGCTGTTTGCATGCTCGGGGAGAAATATCTTGCGAACACGCATTTCGAAAGCGCGAACAAGCAAAAAATTCGGCAAAGCCGCGGATCGTGGAATTTTTGCCAATTCCGCGTTCTCCGCGGAACGCGAAATTACCCAAATTCCGCGAGCGGAATGGAATTTACCGCCCAGGCCTACTCAAAATATTAAAGGCATATAAACCTGTGATAACCTGAAAAAGTGCTCATTAAGTTATGAATGTTTTTTGCTGACAACCTTTATGCACTTATGTTATTATAACTTATAACTTATGTTGCAAACTCATGAAATTTATGCCAGGTATATATTAAAATGTGCGTGAGATGTTATATTACATTTGTGACCATTATCTTTTTATTAATTTTCTGAAAAAAACTCCTGACTACTTGAGCGCTATAAAAAGCATTAACAATAAACAATGTTAAGAACATGTGAAGATAATTTTTACTACTTAAAATTACATGTATCTATTTTACCTATAAATAGATAAAACGGCTTGATAGTGACATTACGTTTTGACTAACATCAGCAGATAAGAGGGTCAACAGACATATTTGTAAAGAGGTAATGATATGGTGTTAATGTTCAGGATGAGTCTACAAGGCACAGCTTTAAATTATGTTTCAACAGCTACTTGTTTGCTTGGCTAATCACCTAATTCCACGTTTTAGTCTCATCTTTTGGAAACAGGTACAATTGCTTCATAAATATTGTAATTTAAAATACTCCAAATGCAAATCTTTCATGTACACATAATATACATGATTCAGGCTGCTTCCCTAGTGGTTCCTTTCTTCAGAGGAGGAAGGCTGTATTTATAATATTTGTGAAGCATTATGAAGGTCTATTATATTCTAACCTGATAAAGCTATTTTAATATTATAAAAAGTTGTTAGCTTTCCTTTAAGTAGAGTATGGTATTATCAAAAAGACATCAGTGTATACAAAAAAACAAGATAAATGGCATTTGAAATGGGCACCCGACAGGGATGCCCGTTGTCCCCGTTGCTTATGCGGTGGCCGCCAAGCCCCTACTGCGAGCTTTGTGCGAATATCATGGCCATAGAGGGCTTCGCTTTCCTAACTATAACCTCATCACCTCCGCTTATGCGGACGACACTCTCCTTTATGTCCGTGATCCGGAGGTCCATCTCGCTCCGGTGATCCGCAAGGTCCTACATTTTGGTGGCCTCTCCGGTCTAAAGATCAATTGGGACAAATCTCTCATCTTTCCTCTGACGCCCTCGACAGAGCGATTCCAATCTGACTTCCCCCTGCAATGGACTACTGACCCCGTACGCAATCTGGGCATTCAGGTCCACTCTGACACGGATGCTATAATACGGGCCAACTACGGTACAGCCATTGATAAGCTCACTGACGACACTGATCGCTGGATACAACTCCCACTCTCTTTAACTGGCCGAGTTGCCTTGATGAAGATGGTGGTCCTCCCTCGACTCCTCTTTCTATTTGTTAATATCCCCATAGTACTCCCACAATCCCTGTTCCGCGAACTTCGCTCACTGATGTCGAGACTGGCGTGGGCCGGGAAGACTCCCAGGGTAGCGCTGGACACACTTATGCTCCCCTATGCTGAAGGAGGGCTGAATGCCCCAAATTTCGAACTTTACTATAGAGCTGCGCAGGCCACTCATGCCTATGGTTGGGTCCATGGTTGCCCCGCTTTATCACACAGCCTCCTTCGCGACGTTGCGGCATTTTGGACTCAATAAATTCGGTGGTACACGCTTGGGACAAGCTCCTTCGACTATATAATGGTGCGCAGCTATACTCACCTCGCCTACGAGTGGAGTGGTGTTCTTGGTTCTCACTGAGTACAGACAGGGGGACTCTCGCGGTTGTGCATTCACTCCATGGGCGACCTCTTCCGCGATGATCGAGTGTGCTCTTGGGAGGAGGCGGCCACGGAGGGCGACGAGCAAACGGCACTGACGAAATTCCATTTCTTCAGGACCCGACATGCTTTGCGTGCTGTATTGGGCGATGAGCTCCAGGAGCCTCTTGCCATCCCCCTCAGACGTTTCTGTTGGCCGCACAGACCCCGAGTAAACTAATCTCGCGGCTCTATACTTTTGCTCTTGCTACTAAATCCCCCCCACATAATAAGGCCTGCCAAGCTTGGCAGCTTGACATTGGGACCCTAATCACGGATGAGATATGACTTTATTGCTGCACTGCTACCCGTCAGATCTCCCGCAGTGGACAACACAGGCTCTCCCATTTTAAATATCTGAACAGGGTATACTACTCCCCCCTGCGCTTTTCAAATTTGGCCTGCGTGACTCCGACGAGTGCGAACGGTGTCATGCGGCTCAAGCTGATTTTTTCACTTAGCTTGGGACTGCCCCCTGGTGGAGCATTATTGGGTCGCAATATTCCGCAAGATGAGTGACATCCTGGGTACTGACCTTGCCCCGGACCCCCTGTTAGCTTTACTAGGCTATACTAAGCTGTTGCAGAAACCCGTGCGTAAGTTGGTTGGAACGAGATATGGTCTATTGTAACACCCAGACCGATGCTCCCTCCCTCCGCCCGCCCGAAGAGTTTCTGGGGCCTCTTTGCTCAGAATCGTGCAGCTAAGCTGACTGAAGGGCCCACTCCCGAAGACTCCCCTGGGACTCTGGCAAGCGCGAACCCGTGAGCACGCTGTCCCTGCCTGCTTCGTCTCCTCCCTCCCCTCACGCCTACTTCTACCTGTAGTGGTATATATTGTGTACCCCCTTCCACTGTTGCCCTGCACGTTCCCAACTTCTTCCCTATATGTTTCCTATTAGGCTTAACTTTCTTATTTCCCTCCCAACATTATGTGAATTGTATAGTTTTTGCATCCTCTATTATTTGTTCTAGATCTTAGCGATCCACGTCCTATGTTATTTTTTGTATGGTCACTTCTGTTTTGTTGCTTGAACCTCATGTTTATTTCGTTTCCCATGACTGTTTTTGCAATGTTTGTTTATGGAAATGAAATAAAATACAATAATAAAAACAAAAGCTAAAAAAGTTTTTAAAAAATGCATCTTAGAACTCCTGGATAGTGTCAGATGCTGGCAGAAAATCTGACTACTATGAATCGCATGCAAATTCTCTAACATCCATCCAAAATGAGAATCTCCTTCTCTCGCTCCCTCACGCAAACATGCACACAGATGATTGACAGTCAAACCTTTTTATCAGGCACTCAGTCACTTCAGACTCACACAATCAACAGCCACTCAAGGAGTAGGAAGGGTCACAACCCCAGTCTAGTCACATCTTTTCTACATCCAAAGCAATAGATAACATCACAATCCTGCTTACTCTTGCCTAACCGCATAACAGCAGATTGCATAAGGTTTTTACAGATATGTATCCTATGACATTCTAGCCGCCAAGCTTTTGCCTACTGTAGAAAATACCCTACAGAGTATGGCACATCATTTATATTCTCCAGATGCCCAAAAATAAGGTTCTGAGTTTTATTTCATATATGCTCATCTAATAAATCTTGTTAAAAGCAACCAAAAAAAATGGCATTTCAAATATTAATACAAACAATGAAAATAGAAATAAAATCTAAGATAAATAAAATCATAAAATATTTTTTTTCAAATAATTTAATGAAAATGGCTCCACATTTCTTAACTTTTATACAGATGTTTGGATGATAGATTTTGGGAATGGGTAACTGGAGGAGCTGTATGAATTAGACTGATCACTTGAAAAAATCAATTAGACAGAAGGAAGCCTTTTAGCTAGCAATATGTCTTTTTATATGCTATTTGGATGTTTCTGTAAATAATGTTTTCTTACAGTCTCTGATTTGCACTGTATAACCCTTTTCATTTAGTCAATGAGTTTTTAATCTTTAAAAAAACTTTCTATTGTATTCTAAGTATAATACAATCTATTTTATGAAATACTTAAGAATTCTTAAGAAGCAACATTTTTAAAACATGTTATATGTAATTGCCTTATAACATAAATGTACACATAGTGGAAATTTCAATCATTTGAAAAAAAATGTATCTGATTTTCTGGATTTTTTTATGTTTATTCCTGTAGGAGAGAAATTGTGAATTTCTGCCACCAAAAATGGGATGCATGTGCTTACGTAGAATGCCAGTTCTAAGAAAGCATTTCATCTATGCTGTTTGATAAAACTTTCCATGAAGAATTAAACTTATCACCTGATATGAATCAATTTATTAGATGCTTTTTTTCTATAATTGCCTTTTGCATGTTTTTTCTACTACATTTTTTAGATAGTTTTTCTTTTATGCCCCTTCCCTTCCCATGCCCTGTCATTAGTGGACAATTTGCTTGTTTCTAACTTCAAACCAGGTTTGTGGTGGAGCTATCCCCTAACCCTTCGCTCCTCATCCACTGCTTTTTCCACTCCCACGTACCTTCTAACTCCTCCCTCTACTTTCTCCCTCCCACCTCTTTTCTTTAAAGAGAAAAAATTCCCAACTTCCTTATTTTGCTGCTTCTCTATTACACATTTCTTTTTAGAGGAGACCGTACGGACCCCCAATCCATCACTTAAACCTTCCAATACATTACTTTTATCTTATTACCTCGTTTCTGCTCCTTTAATATCAAAACGATGCTCCCGCTTTAGTATTTACTGGATTGGACAGGTTTTTCCTTTAAAAGCAGCTCTTTTTAGTATACTATTATACCATTAGACTGTTATTGGAGGTTTATTACTTTTGACCAAACAGTATTTCTTTTAATTTGCTTTTGACTAAATGGATGTTGGATACTTTGGTTTCTCAGAAAAGACCTTCTATTATTTAGGTTTTCTACAAATTTACAAACTATAAAAACACATGTATTCAAATATATCACAGACAACATTATGTGATAAATGTAAATAAATAGTTTCTACTAAAGGCTTATTTTAAATTTCATAATCTGCTTACCTTCTCTGGAATATGAGTATTAAATATATAGCTATCAAATTGTTTAGGCTACTAATAAACTATCATCATTCCATTATATTTAACTTTTAAATATGATGGAAAAAATTGAACTACTTTATGTGTCGTTTTTGTGAATAATTTGGAAGGAGAATTGTGAGAGGCATGCATAGAACTGGCAAGCAGAGCAATTTAACAGTTATAAATATTCTTGCCTACGCAGGCCGTGAGCAATGTCTTGAAATTGGTGAAATGCATTTATGCTAAAAGTATATTGGAAGTACATTGCAATTAATATTGATGCAAATGCTGTAGGTTTTTCTGTCAGTTCTGAATACTTAGGGGACGATTCCGATCCTGGAAAAACCGGGTACGAATCGTCGGACGGAGCGTTTTCTCCATCTGACTCGTACCCGGGAAAACCACCTTACAAACCCGCAAGTACGATTCGTACAGAAACACCATTTTCGTACGAATCGTAAAAAACACCGACCGGCTAAAATATACCCACAATTCCGATCCGGTACACCGCGTACGCGACATTCGCACGGAGTCAGGCAGCGTTTTACGGACCAGCAAGTACGATTCGTACCCACAGCTGGGGGTACGGCGCGTACCTGGGGGGGTGGGCTGGGGGGGTGTTCAGCACGTATGCAGGCACATGTTTGGACGTCTCCATGGTTGCTATGGGAGTTCGCTCCGTACGGTGTTTTTTCCATACGGTTGTGCATTCGGACGGACGGGACGGATCGTACTTGCGCGCTCGGACTTTAGTTTCCCGATTCGTACGTAAAACTGTCCGGGGACGTGTCGGACACTTTTTCCGACCCAAGGACGTGTCGGGGAATTTTCCCAATGCGATTCGTATGGATTTTTTAACATACGAATCGTACTTGCCAGTTTGTACGGGACTTGTACGATTCGTACGTAAAAAAATCCGGATACGATTCGTACGGGGAATATTTTTGACGGATCGGAATCGGCACCCTACTCATTAACTGAGTAATTCAATACGTTCCATTGTCATTAAATAGTCTCCATAACAGGAAAAGGGCAATCTATGACAAAGGGAAGTACTTAATATAACCCCATCAGGAATAAGTGTTCCTTATTAAGCTTCAAACAGCTTATAACATTTAGCCAGTGAACTAAATTTATACTGAAACATTAGCTTGTAATGTTTTATGAAATACACTCATGTTGACAAGAACTATCAGCTTTTTATTTTGGTAAATAAAGCAATGCTTTTTGAAACAGCGGATCTATTTTTGAAAATATCCTGATTGCCTCTGAATGCCAGCTATTCATCCCTTGAACATACTCAGACGTCCAAAATACCAGTTAGTAATAGTTTCAAGATACAGTGTTGTTGTCAATTATCAACTTTCTATTTTTCCGAAACAACTCATCGTTTGTTTCTCAATGACGGCTTTCATTGTGAGTTAATAACCTAAATACGCTTCCAAACACCAGCTTTTCATTTTCTAGAATTACACTGAAGTCTACAAAGGCCAGTGTCAGTTTCTGGTAATATTTTGTCGGCCCTGAATGTCAGTTTGTTATTTTCATGATACTCTCACTTCATACCTGAATACCCCCTTAAATGCTCAGTAATTACCCCCTATGCCATTTTAAATCTACTATTGTCTCGCTGCTGTTTGTCATATCCTGAAACTGCATTGCTTTTCTAAAAATGCAAGTGTGTTGTACTTTGAGGAAAGGCTAATTTGTCTTCAAGTGCAAGATTTAATTTTATAAAGTATTACTTACACATACCTCAGCTTGGCATTTTCTGAAAATCCACTTGTGTCCACAAAACTTGCCATTTTCTAAAAATACTCTCATTGGGTCCCCAAATAGCAGCTTCTAATTTTAATGTTTTAATGAAATGATAAGATTATTCTAGGGTCAGCCTTGGAGCTGATGTGGACTCATAAGTTCATTGCTGCCTCACATGTAAGCAACAACTTCAGGTGCCCAGATTTAGCCTCAAAGACCATGTATATCATATGGCCACAGCTTAAAAATACCAACGCAGACACACTCATACACACCCACACACACATGCACACACACACACACACACACACACACACACACACACACCAACACACACACACCAACACACACTCCTTCCACCTCCCTCAGATACCTTGCAATTGCTTTCTTGGAGTTCCAGGCCCCATTATCCTGTTCTTGGCACTGACTGTGCCCATCCTTTGGGAGAAGAGATTCCCAAGCCACATGGTGCTTCACTACTCCTTGCCTGGGCCCTAGAAGGAGAGGGTTCTTAAGACAAGTGCAGCACAAGAAATAGAACTAGGGCTCTAACTGAGCTGCCAGGGAGAGCAGAGTTGAGGCAAAGGCATAAACTGCGTTAAGGCTCAACCAATGAATGGAGGAGGTGGGGACCCAGGATATTTGCCAAGACTACTGGCAAAACACTAGTTTGCCTAAAAGGAGAACACCAGTGGTAGAGACCGGAGCCCAAGATGGAGACGCCTCTTCTGGGTTCCTGATGTCGGCTTTGTTTCGTCAGCCTTTGGTGATACCAGTGAAGCAATGAAGTTGCTGAGATTTAGAATTCTCTGACAGCTCCTTGGCAGCAAAGATGGCGAGCACGCGTGATGCCCTGCACAGACCTGTCTCTTTTTCTTCTTTGATATCTGAGAGTCGACTATTCTGCCCTTGCCGATAGCCCCAATGTGGTATACAGAGGAGGTTGATGGTGATGCATGGCTTAATGTTGAATGTTGTTAATTAACTGTAGAACTGCGGAGTAGAAAAATTATTTCATCCTAAAAGGTGGCACACAGGTTAGCTTAAAACCGTTGAGTTCAAAGTCCTAGTAAAATAGATTATTTGACCACCGATTGTGCCTCTTTTGATTGGCTGCAGGTGGCAGGTCTTGTAATATTAATTCTTGGTTGCAATATAGTTTCAGACTAGAATGACCATAAGATGAAGCCTTTTAAGAAAACTACCATGGTAGAATCATACTTTTCTATTTTATGTACCTTGGACTTAAAATGTATATGTAGTTTTATGAGACATACAGCATCGGTATCCTTACACAGAGAGTCCGGTACCCGGATATAAGTGTCAGAATGTTGCCTGACCTAAAAATTGTATCCAAAATGTTGTTTACAAAAAATAATATTAATTTGTGTTAATAATAAATAATCTACATCCAAATTTGTTATCAATAATATTTAGGACACACTGTTTATGTAAGACAGTATTTCTGTACCCAGTAATCTGGAAAAAAACACTAAAGAGCTCTCTGAAGCCTATAGATGTGATCTGTTTTCTCCCGGACCTTCACCAACGTGCCAGACTCATTT
The DNA here is from genome assembly GCF_964204655.1 of Triturus cristatus. Lineage (NCBI taxonomy): Eukaryota > Metazoa > Chordata > Amphibia > Caudata > Salamandridae > Triturus > Triturus cristatus. The sequence continues at coordinate 1,172,578,093 of NC_140582.1, read as the reverse complement.
TGGACACTCAGCATCTATATGACCATAATGTCATACAGGCGAATAGTCTGGATGGTCATTTGCCAAAGACCTTATCACGATCGTCCAAAGATATTGCAAAAGGTCTTCTTAAGCACATGCATAACTGATTTAACAACAATACTGTGTACCCCTGATCTCTTTACACTTCATTTTTTGTAATGGCTTTCATAAAGAAGAGTGGGAAAGTTCAGATCCATTCAAAGTATCAATGGTCCTCTCTGATCCATGGAACCACATCTTGCTTACTACTAAGGCCTTCAATAAAACTAATTAAAATCAATCAGGCAATCATAGTCCATTTCTTTTTCTTCCATAACTATTTCCATTAGCTTGTCATAGAGGTCATCTCACCTGCCATGATATAGAGCTGTGTGTCATACCTGTGCCGTATGTACCATAGCTTCAATGATGAAATGTGAAGCATGGTCCCAGGATGCTTGTTTCCGGTCCAGGGAAGACCTAGCTTAGCAGTTCGGTCTGGACTGTTCCCATGAGGCACAGGGTCAAGACCGATTTGCATATGGCTGGGTCTGAACTGGGGTGGCGAAGTGAGCTAAAATACGTTGATAGATTCAACCCAGATCTGTGACTGGGGGTGAGTGTCTGAAAAGTTTCGGCACTCCATCCATCATCTCCTTGTGTTTGCTTTGTTCACCATAAGTTGGCAGGGTATGCCCAGACCTGGGTCCCTTGCTCCCTTTGCCACTGGATTCAAGCTAGCCTTGCTGATGAGGGGTGTTACCCCGAAACTGGTCCAGGATGCTTGTTTCCGGTCGAGGGAAGACCTAGCTTTGCAGTTCGGGCTGGAATGTTCCCATGAGGCACAGGGTCAAGACTGATTTGAATATGGCTGGGTCTGAACTGGGGTGACGAAGTGAGCTAAAGAACGATGATGGATTCAACCCAGATCTGTGACTGGTGGTGGGTGCCTGAAAGGTCTTTGGCACTCCGTCCATCATCTCCTTCTGTTTGCTTTGTTCGCCCTAAGTTAGCAGGGTACGCCCATACGTGGGTCGCTTGCTCACTTTGCCACTGGATTCAAGCTAGCATGGCTGATGAGGGGTGATACCCAGAAACCAGTCCCAGGATGCTTGTTTCCGTTCCTGGGAAAACCTAGCTTGGCAGTTCAGGCTGGACTGTTCCCATGAGGCACAGGGTCAAGACTGATTTGCATATGGCTGGGTCTGAACTGTGGTGGCGAAGTGAGCTAAAGAACAATGATGGATTCAACCCAGATCTGTGACTGGGGGTGGGTGTCTGAAAAGTTTTGGCACTCTGTCCATCATCTCCTTGTGTTTGCTTAGTTCGCCCTAATTTGGGAAGGTATGCCCAGACGTGGGTCTCTTGCTCACTTTGCCACTGGATTCAAGCTAATCTGGCTGATGAGGAGTGATGCCCAGAAACCAGTCCTAGGAAGCTTGTTTCCGGTCCAGGGAAGACCTAGCTTGGCAGTTGGGGCTGGACTGTTCCCATGAGGCACCAGGTCAAGACTGATTAGGGAAAAAAGTAGTAAAAACAAGTCAGCTCTAGAGTCAGCTCGTCAGGCTACGCAAGACTACTATTATACTAAAGTATATACAGCTAACTCCGCCTATCTCCAAAGGGTCTACGAGGAGAGTGAATTTACTGGTACATTTCTAGCCTGGCAAATAAGAGACACACTGGCACAGAAGAGAGTTCACTAGTTGACCGATAAAATTACTAAAACCGGCATAGCTAACGAAGAGCAAATACAAAAGGCGTTTTTAGAACATTATGAAATATCTACTCAGCTAGACAGGAGGTGGACATCCTGGAACTAAAATCATTTATTCTAGATTGCAAATTCCCAAAATACAGGCAAGTCAAAGTTCAAGTGTGATTGCCTGTGTTACAGTGCAAGGAATTGAGGCAGTTGTTCAATCCCTGGCTAATGGCAAAGCATGTGGGGAAGATGGCATACCGGCAGAATTTTTAAAAAGATTTAATGCAATATTGAATCAGGAATTAGTTTTGTTAGCCAATCATATCTTACAGGGTGGAGAGATACTACCCTCCTTCTGTACGGCTGTGGTGGTTAGCTTCTAGAAAAAAACAAAGATAAAGAGGATGTGAACTCTTATAGACCTATTAGTCTACTGAATACAGATTACACAATCATAACTACATTGTTGGCAAATAGAATGAATAAGTGCATAGGGTCAATTATACACACAGACCACTGTGGATTTGTTGCCAGCCGACAGCTATCTTTTAATACCACTTTTTTAGTTGAGGCTTTGGATTATTTTACTCAAAATAAAAATCCCAGCTCAAATTATGGTAGTGGACGGCGAAAAGGATTTTGACCTTGTGTACAGGGAAAGTCTTTTTTTCATCTTAGCTGAAGTTGGCTTCCCTTTGAAATTGATTGCCGTAATTGCTAAATTTTATGAGGGGGCCACAGCAGAAATAATTGTAAATGCTAATAAAGTTGGCAACTGTAGAGTGGTTAGAGGGACCCTTGCTATAGCTGTAGCTATTTGCTCAATTAGCAGTTTGACATCTCTAGTGCCTGGCATGACAAATATTAAACTCTACGCTGATGACATTGCTCTTTCTTTAAAACCTAGTTTAGAAGTCCCAAATCAAATATTTAATATTTTCCAGGAATTTCAATTCATTGGAGGATATAGAATAAATAAATCAAAGCCAGAGATATTGCTCTGCAACTGCACTTCTGACACTTTATTAGTAGAATTGAGTCCACTGGTTAATATTAAGCCTAAGAGGTATGTAGGCGTATATGTTTCGGAGAATATTAATGATTTATATTCCTTGAAATATATTCCTCTTTACAATAGGGTAAAAGATAAATTGATCAAATGGAAAGATCTTCCTATATCAAAAGTAGGGCCGTAGCAGTAATTCGTATGATGATTTTACCCTTATGTAATTTTCTCTTTTTAGCCATTCCCAATGCGGTACAAATGAACTTTTTTAGAGAAGTGCAAGGTTTGTTGTTCACATTTATTTGGGCAAATAAGGTTCCAAGACTCGCTATTGATACACCATGTAGACCTTGTGAAGAAGGGGGTTCTTGGTAGAGTCCGCCACTGTGTTATTTACCTGTTGTGGTGTGGATATTCACTTATGATGAAGTATGCCACAGTAAGTGGTGGGTGAGGTGATTACTCCAAAATCTTTTTGATTCTTTTCTTGGAATCACTAAATTGCAACTCTTACACGGTCAGCTTTATGTGTATTGATGTTAGCCGTGGGAGGATATGACCAGGTATTTGGTCTTTCTCTCTCTCCACTTGTGTATGACAGATTGTAATGCTTCCTTCCTGACACTCATGGCATCAGTTAGACATACTAAGAAGAAGCCCAAGTTTTGATATCCTTTGTTCCATTTTGTACGTCACTATTTCACTATTGCTTTTGCTGCCTGACAGTCCATATGTTTTGTGGAACACCCCACTTGGCGACTGTGGGAGCAGAAATGACAGTGCAGTCTGTGTGGCGGGAGCATCTGAGTACAAACTGAGTGCGACGTTCAGCTACAGGCCTGCATACCTGTAACAATGTGTAACCTTGTAACAGTCTCATCATTCTTGAGACAGATGTAAGAGAGAGAGAGAGAGAGAGAGAGAGAGAGAGAGAGATTGAAGAGAAACATTGTGAGGAGAAAGGAGCATAAAACAGAAATTGTGCTTATAAGACAGAGAGTGAGAGGTGGAGGGAGAAATAAAAGAAAAAGTGTGCAAGGGGAATTACATAGCTGCTGTGTGACTGGAAAAAGTGGAGAAAGAGTGAGCGAAGGATGTGATAAAAGGTACGCAGGATAAATTTAAAGAGGGGTTGGATGGAATACTTTAATTAATCCCAGCTACTGGTAATCACTCGGGCCGTATGCCAGTCCATCGTTTTTCGCCCGGCAAGCCACTTCAGTTTGTAACCAGCCATATGCAAATCAGTCTTGACCCTGTTCTAATGGGAATAGTCCAACCCGAACTGCCAGCCAAGGTCATGCCTGAACCGGAACACAAGGAACCCCGGACTGGTTCGCCCTTAATAGACACATCATGTGGGTATAGCTTGGTTCATAGTCCAACATAGCTATGGGTGGATATTCCTATATACCATCGCCCATGGGCGATGTGGAACACTTACTCGTGCATCCAGTGTTTCCACCTGGATGTAGTCACTTACCATCAGGTTCTGGTGAACTATTGTGACCTTGCCGCGCTGCCCAGTGGTCAGCACCCACTCCCCGTTCAGAAGCAGAGCCTCAATATCCGTGGCATACTTGACCTTATGACCTTTTTTTTTTTTTAATTGAGGTTTGGGTGGTTTCAGTTTTTCTTCCTGTTTAATTATGTAGTCGGATGAACGTTGTGAGTCCTTCTTCGGTTACACGTACTCCACTGATCTGTGCTCTAACCATCCACCTCTCTCCGAACGTTTTTCAGATGACTACTGACAGGCACGAGAAAAACATGTATCAAAATCCTGATACCTGTCAGGCTGTTTAGGGTTATCACGGTTGCACAGATTATAGCGCTTCTTAGTGGCTTCCTGTTGAGGAGACCCACCCCGTGATTTCGTTTTGTCTTTATTTTTCTTATTTTCCCACTACTTCTTAGTAGAAGTCTCAGGTGCTTGCTTCACGTTATCCTGTTTAGAATCACTCTTTATTTGTGGTTTACCAGGTTTGGCTTCCAAAATATCTCTACCTAGGTGTCGATTCCGATCCTGTAAATCCCGGGTACGAATGGTCGGACGGAGCGTTTTTGCCGTCCGAATGGTACCCGGGAAAAACACCTTACAAACTCGCAAGTACGATTTGCACAGAAATACCATTACCGCCCGAGTCGGAAAAAACACCGACCGGCAAAATTTGTACATACGAATCACTGTCGGGACGGCGCACATGCGACGTCCGGACGGAGTCAGGCAGCGTTTCACGGACCAGCAAGTACGATTCGTGCCGACGTCACTCCGCACGATGCAGTTTTTACGGGAGCCAAAAACTGCCGGGAAAGTGAGGACGCCGCGAACAAGGAGCCCCGGCACGCCAGGGACAGCGATGGACCCCAACCTACGCGTCGTCCCGGCCCTCATCGCCTACCACCTCGTATACAGAAACCGACGCAGACGCCGCAGAAGGTCAGAACAACCCCCAGGGGCAAAGGGGTGTGTGTGTGTGTGCAAGGGCCAGGAATCATAACCCACACCCCACAAATAACTACAACAGCATGCACAGCAATTGCCACCATGGACTGGTCACTTTGGGGGGCGTGTCCACCAATCCCACGTCCCGCCACAACGGAAGTGGACGTGGACGCGTACCCGTCACCACCACAATGGTGGCACGGCACATACCACGCCCACCCCTACATCACACGAATTACGCCGGTACGGCCGCACCCACATCCCAAAGGCATGTGAACGGGCCGCACCCCCAAAGTTTGGGCGCCCTAGGGGCACGGGCCCCACCCAGGCCATCAGCGCGTGGTTACGGCACATACCACGTCCACCCCTACGTCACACGAACTACGCCGGTATGGCCGCACCCACGTCCCAAAGGCATGTGAACGGGCCGCACCCCCAAAGTTGGGGCGCCCTAGGGGCACGGGCCCCACCCAGGCCATCAGCGCGTGGTTACGGCACATACCACGCCCACCCCTACGTCACACGAACTACGCCGGTACAGCCGCACCCACGTCCCAAAGGCATGTGATCGGGCCGCACCCCCAAAGTTTGGGCGCCCTAGGGGCACGGGCCCCACCCAGGCCATCAGCGCGTGGTTACGGCACATACCACGCCCACCCCTACATCACACGAACTACGCCGGTACGGCCGCACCCACGTCCCAAAGGCATGTGAACGGGCCGCACCCCCAAAGTTGGGGCGCCCTAGGGGCACGGGCCCCACCCAGGCCATCAGCGCGTGGTTACGGCACATACCACGCCCACCCCTACGTCACACGAACTATGCCGGTACGGCCACACCCACATCCCAAAGGCATGTGAACGGGTCGCACCCCCAAAGTTGGGGCGCCCTAGGGGCACGGGCCCCACCCAGGCCATCAGCGCGTGGTTATGGCACATACCATGCACACCCCTACGTCACACGAACTACGCCGGTACGGCCGCACCCAAGTCCCAAAGGCATGTATACGGGCCGCACCCCCAAAGTTGGGGCACCCTAGGGGCACGGGCCCCACCCAGGCCATCAGCGCATGGTTACGGCACATACCACGACATTGGACAGATACATAGGGGTGTGTGCCTATCACTTCCAGCAGTGCCCAGACATATGAGGGGTGGGTGCCGAGGACCCCCAGCAGTGGACAGAGACATGGGGGGGCCAACATCATTATCAGATGACCACAGCTCCATGGGTGAATGCACGTATCCCTAACTCAGGACAATGACGATAGTGCCATAACAACACATCACTGACAGCAGTGTCCCACTCCCAGGAGGATGGTCGGCCTACCCCCACTGCATGACACACCACATGTGGGTGTGAGGACAAATTACACATGCATACCCACCCCTGGCGGAGGCAGCACAATACACACACTGAGATTTTGCCACAAGACTGCACCCTCATGTCAAACACCACTAAGCAATGCGAGCCAAAGGGAACACACACTGTCACGCACAGTCCACGAATGGCGAATGTTGGCTGCCCCGGCACAGGTGCCGGGGCAGCCAACAAGCAGTTGCCCCCCATGGAAGTGAAAGGGTGGAGTACACACAGATACAATGCCCACAATTGTCAGGCAGGTGCCCAAATACTCTGCAGAACACGCAACACATGTGTGTGAGGCAGGGAGTACACACATGCAAAGTGCGGAAAACGGAAAATGTCCACATGAAGTCATGTCAATATACGCCATACACAAGTACAGTGACCAGCAAGGATGCCACAAACGATGCAGGTGGAGACATTGCAGAGCATGCATGGCCAAAGTCAAAGGGATGTGTCACACACCGAGGCAATGTTGACACAGCTCAGCACAACAATTGGGAAACACCATGCAGGGAAGATGACAGGTGCCACAGAGGAAGGAACACACCTTGGGACAATGTCACCATGCAGTAAGAGCCAACATGACCCACGAATACATACAGACACCATGTGACGGCATGCAGATACCAGGGTCCACCCCATGAGCAGGACACAACAACATTTACCAGACACCCAACACATCATCACCACCCCAACCCAGGGAGCAGCAGCACCAGCAGCAACAGCAGAATAGAAATAGTGTGCAAACGAGAAAATAACAACCACATTCAGCATATCGAAGGAAAGTAGCCACAGTACACCATTCCACAAGCCCATAGGCCACACCAGATGCGAAGCACCGGGGGGGGACACGTAGGGACGCGTCTCCCCAGGCTCGCCTGCACAGTACACTGTACCATATTATCCACAGAAGTGGGGGCATCATGTGGGGGGAAGAACCAGGCACCGCAGGGACAGGAGGGGCACGGGTAGGTGTCGTGGCTGCAGGGACGGACGACCCCACCACAGGGGGTGCAGTGCCTGGCACGAAGGAGACATGTTTGGCGTACCACAAACTCCCCATAGAACCCAGAACCCCACATCCGACTAGCTAAGTGTCCCATTCGATATCCGAGGTTGGGCCCGGCAGTCCCAATGTATAGACAAGCCAGAACAAGCGACTTACAACATCCCCATGAATGGTGTGAATCAGACATAGCTGTGCGTCATGATTCACAGATCAGTCCACAACAGAATAGACACAGACAAGGTAAAGTTTAATGAGTACACTCAATGAACCTCGCGTCCTAAGATGCAGGACTGTGGCCAACATAAGCAGACAAATGGTCAAGGCCAGAAACATCAGCATTGTTGCAATATCATAGACATTGAAAGGAGCAATCTTAAGAAACTGACAGTGGAAACAGCAATCTTCCTGTCGGCAGTAAACTAATAGTAGTATCATTCGACTAATAACAGGTCCCTCAGCTAGAATGGGGGACCCCCCACCGCACAGATCAGCTCAGTGGTATCACATCACAGGATCATCTAGTCCCATCTCCTGCAAAAGTCCTCCATCCATTAGGGGCGCTAATTTGAGAACGCAGAGTTCAAGTTTGATAGAACGGAACCAAGGGCATGAACTGGAAGTCCATAGAAGGGAAGCGAAAAAGTCAGAAAAGAAATGTCAAACCTGAACGATGTTGCAGGGAAATCAACCATGTAAAAGGGGAGGAAAATATCACATCGACGGATGCACCATGAAATGAGCAGGGCTAAAGTTCATCCATCAAGGCATAGGCACTATAAGTTGCAACAGCTTCCAAGAGGAAATCATCTGCACGTTCCGAAAAATTGTCTGCCATCCAGTTAAGCAGGGGGAAAGAACACACGTGTTCCTCAACAATCGGGCCATCCAGCACAACTTGTGGACAACAGGTGGGGACATCAAGATAACTCCTGGTTAAGAACTCATTTGCTGCTGTTCGGATGTCCCAATTCCCCAGGACTCCATGTGCAGCAGCACAGGCCATGACACTGACGCCAGAACAGTCGAACTCATGAGCCACTAAGGGGCACATCAGTCCATCCAAATCCGGGTCAGGAGGCACCGAGTTACACAGGCACACATCCAGAGCCCATTCGAATGGACAGTCTAGGCAATGAAAGACAGGTTGCACGCAGGGAAAGAAGGGAAACCGGAAGGACAATCCATAGGCACTGCTTAAGGTCGCCAGCGGCAGAGTGCCGTATAATTCAAGCATCATGTTCCGAAGATGGAGCAGCCGGTGCATGCTGTCTTGTAACGCAAGAGGTGAAGCCACAGCATAGTACTCTGATCTATTATGGCACCCCAGCTACGAGGGCGAGAAGCAAAGGGACACCTCCGAAGACGGTAGACAAAAGCGAATGATGTAATGCGGGGAGCACACCAAACAGAGTTTGAAAGGAGGTCACGAGGTCGGAGACCACAATGTAAAAAAACACCAGCCAGGCCACCTGTTGACGAGGCATGAAAGATAGTCTGAATCCGAGTTCCAAATATGTAGTGGGAGATCAGTGTTAAAAAGCCTCTTGCACCTCTGTGGGCGTGTGATCTTCGTGAAGGCCAAATGTTTCTCGGGAAGAAGTCAACACGACTTGTGTTTGAGACAATGGAGCCCTTATACTGCTCATCTTGTTGAACTCCGCTTTCAAGGTTGCAATGGGAGGCCAGATGGATACATCCAGCCGGACATGCAGGGGTGGGAAAAGCCGAAATGACAGAAAACCACTCGTAGTGATACAGTCACGATCTCAGGAATTGCCGGAAGCATCCCACAGCAAGCTTCTGCATTGAATAGCACATAATTGCCGTTAGCAAGCAGCGCACAAGATGGGGTCATGACTGGCACACGAATCCACTTCAGTATACAAGCCACGTCATGAGCGTGCATGTAACAAGCACCATGCACTTGAATGTGCCTACACACCACAGAATGATCCGGAGTGGAAGTGCACCCTTCACCCCTGGAATACACCTCCTTGCCGTCTCTCACGCACCTGTTGTCGCCTAGCACGGACACAAGGGACCCGAGCAACTGGGGGGGGCGGTGATGAGAATGGAGGGTGCGCCGAGGGATGGAGTGCTGCCTTCAGCACTGGGGGCAGCCTCCGCCCCCTCTGGGGGCTCAGCCTCGGACCGGTCAGCGGCATAGTCGGTGTTGGGACTGGACGGGTCTTTCGCCTGACTCCCCTCGGCCTCCGTGCCACATGCTGCGCCAGACTCCCCAGCACTGGTGGCCCCGGTGCTGGCTACCTCCCCCACGTCCGTGCCAGTGTCTCCCTCTGTTTCCCCCGACGATGCTGTGGCCAAGGTGAAGAGGCAGGAAATGACCAGACACCTGTATACACATGACACATGACTCCAATCTACATAGGACACAGCGCATAGCATTAACGCCAACATGGGTGACATCTACAAAACTACAAACATAAGTCGGCCCTGCACCACACAGTTGGTTTACCCACCATGCCACTGGGAAACAATGGGGAGCATGACACAACAGAAATTTACTTGTCCTAAATCGATACAGAGGAGCTACTCACTGGGGACAGTCAAGCACTGCATCACTGGCATGGCACGGTCACCTACACCCGCAACTGTCCACCGATGCCAGGGACACGGTTAATGACACCTCAAATGTTACTACCGGCGTTGCACGTTGTGACTATGTCATGTGAGTGTCATGTGATCCCATGAGCTAGCTGTATGAGTTCCGTGACATGCATCTGCATTTGCTGCATCCAACATGTGTGTGCGTGTCGATGGGCATGGCACACTATTACGCACACCAGGCCACATGTGGAATCAGACGTAACGGGTGTATGTGTGCATCGCACATGCACTTGCGAGACAAGGACTATTCTGCGTAGTCACAATGTATATGTCATCATACCTGACATGACCCCCTTCCTGCCAAGGTGTGTGGACTGTCCTGTTTCAAGGACATGCGACCTGTGCCTCTAGTGTCCCGCAACCGGTCTGTGTGATAATACATCCTTCTAATGCACATATGTGGATGTCTGTCACTCCTGTTATGCGTCAGCCTCTTCACTTACACTGGCCAGCTAGTTCCATGTCATGTCATGTTGACCTTGCGCACCCACGTGTGTAGCTGACTGTTGGGGTGTTACCTGGCTGGCATACGTGTCCTGGATGCATTGCACAGTACAGACTCTGTATGTAGCATATGTGTATTAGCTGTTGAACATGTGCTCAGTTCATTGACAGTGGTGTATTGCTGTTCTCAATCTTCGTTATTCCTTCCAAATTTCTGCAGGGCACCGCCTCTCCCCCGACCAATGCCAGACTTGGCTGCCATGAGGGAACGTGACTGTATACGCCGCTACCGCTTCACCCAACCGTTGATTGACGACTTGACCACAAGGCTTGAGCCACACCTCTAACCGCTACACAGGTATCCTACTGCACTGACACCCAAGATGAAGGTGATGGCAGCCCTACATTTCTTTGCCACCGGTACGTTTCAATTGACTATAGCTGATGTAGGTGGCATGTCCCAGACCATGTTCAGCCGTGTCCTGCATGATGTGTTAGAGGCCATGTTGGTACACCTTGATGAATTCATTGCCTTTCCAACTCGTGAGCAGTTGACAGGTGTCAAGGGTGAGTTCTATGCCCTGGGAGGGATGCCCCATGTCATTGGGGCCATTGATGGGACACATGTGGCTTTGGTGCCACCACACGCACAGGAGGTAGCCTTCCGTAACCGCAAGCATTACCACTCCATCAATGCCCTTGTGGTATGTCTTGCCAACATGATGATATCCCATGTCTGTTCACGTTTTCCAGGATCAGCACACGATGCCTACATCATGAGGCGTAGCAGGGTGCCCGAAATGATGCTGTAGCTGCGCAACGAACGTGCATGTCTTGTTGGTGGGTATGATCTGTTAGTCCTGTATTTAGCCGTTTCTTCATATCTTACTGCTTCTCCTGACCCACTTCTGTCCATGATGTTTCCATGTAGCGGACGCTGGCTATCCCAACATGCCATGGCTGATGACGCCTCTCCGCCACCCCAGAACAGCCGCAGAACACCGGTACAACGACACCCATGGGCAGACGAGGCGCGTGATTGAGAGGATGTTTGGACTCCTGAAGAGCAGATTCAGGTGCCTCCACAAGACCGGCGGCGCCCTCCCATATGCCACGGTGAAGGTCTGCAAAATCTTCCTTGTGTGCTGCATGCTGCACAACATGGCAGTGGAGAAGGCCGTGCCACTCATCCTGGATCCTGATGAGCAAGATCATCCACCCGTGGAGGATGAAGGGCTTGGGCACGGGGCAAGTGAGGATGAGGATGAGGATGAGGACATCCGGAGTCAGCTGATCCGTAACTTCTTCTCATAATGGTGAGTTCCGGTGTCTGAGTGTGCACGCCTATTGCCTTGTGTGGCATGTGTTGCAATGTGTGTGTCGAGCTGACTGTGTGCCAAGTTACTTGGAGGTGTGTTCTGATGTGTCATACAAGTGCAAATGTCATTCCCCATATTTGTGCAGGTACACAAAAATCATTATTCCCATGGTGACAACATCAATCCTGTAGGGTGCATGTACATGTGTGCGGATTACTAGCTCCTCGCTGACTTGTTGTGTGTCTGTCCTCCCCAGGTTCCTGCGGCTGTCGTCTGCTCATGTCATCATTGCACTCCTGCTATTCCTCATGATTTTTCCAAAGTGTGCTGGATCAGAGTTACATGCACAGAGATGGTGAGAAGTCTTTTTTGGTAAGGAGTGCAGCAAGGCCTTTTGTGGGTGGTACGAGTTTGTGATATGTGGGTACTGCTCCTGTGCATGTTGTGTTACCATGCATACATGTCGACTCACCATGGGCTACGTGACGTGTTGCATGGCCCCCATTAATTGATATTCAACCTTCCTGACAGTCATCTGTCATGGATTGTGGATTCTGATGAAGGCATCAATGTGTGTCTAATGTCCCTCAGGAGCATGCGGGATGGTCATGCTGGACATGGTGTGGGACATCCCCATATGAGGCTCAATGTGGAATTGTAGACTCGCCGTGTGCAACAAGGGGTGTGAGGTCAACCCCTTCACTTGTGTGCCAGATCAGTAGGATTTACCACATCTGTGTGTTGCAGGGGGTGTCCAGTGTGGGTCACACATGTTCAGCCGAATGACCTGTGATTCTGTTCCAATGGATGCAACTCCATTAGTGTGAGGCTGAGTAATAAAGGTGTTCGTCATACTCCAAGGTGCCTCGTCTCTGTCAATGCTGGTCTCTTGCCACTTGGCATGCGGCATCTCTGGCATACTTGCTGTAGATAATGCATAGGAGTCCTTGTGTAGTTTAGCGACATGCATGCAGTTGCTCATGGATTTGGCTCCCTATTGGGCATGTAGTACATGGTCGTGTATGTTTTTTAGCGAGGTCAACCACACAATGGGCCATCACCAGTTGCTGAGGGTGTGTCTCCAGTGCGCAGGTCGACCTTCAGTTTCCTGATCCTGTGTAATGGTTCTTTGGGGATTGGGCATGCATTGTCTCTGGGTGTGCCATGTGACACTGGACACTCCTCACTTTACACACGCGCCTGTTGCAGTTGCCCTTCTGCCATCCTAGTGTTTGTGTGCAAGATGGGCCATTTGGCAGGGGGATGGTGCCTGCTGCTGCAGGCCCTGCACAGGCATGCAGTGGCCACACTCACAAGATGTTGTGCATCATGTTTTGCTCGCTCACATTTGCCATGCTAGTCCACAGCATCTGTACCCCATGCTGCAACACACTCTGCATCATGCACATGATCCACAGATAGATCCACTCCAAGTTATGACAGGCCATCCCCCAGGTCCATGACGACATCCATCTCATATACTGCCCTGCCCTCTACGGAGCAAGTACATCCACACTCCAAGGACACTGGTCCACTTCCAGGGGGCATCTGCACACCTCAGCTTCTACGCCCTGCGCCCCAGCCACCTCACCGTCCACCATAGCTGGCTCCAATGGATCACTGTCTGCTGCAGGATGTCCTCCACACACCCCACCCACACTCAGGAGGCAGTCCACAAACCCGACCCCACACCAACCTTGTACGTCTGTCATCCTAGATCCCGTTGGTCCATCTCCGTGCATCCAACCTTTCCCTGGTCCCCGTTCTTCTCATCCACCGTACTCCAGCATACAGGACATAGTTCTCCCACCTGGCCACAAATCCCTGGGACTCCCTTCCCGGGTACCTCCACATGGGCCATGACCTCTACGCCTTGATGATGATCTCCCAAATATGTCTGTCCGCACAGTTTAGCAAGCCCCCCCTCAGCAGCCAGAGGCCATCACAGGTGAGTGTTGTGCTCCATGCCTACATTGACGGATACTTGTGACCCATGTGTGTCCTGTACCAGACTCTGTTCCCAGGGGATGGATGGCTGGAGTTGGTTCAACACTCACGCATAGTTAGACATTTACACACACATATGTCATAGAATAATGCAAAATGACAGCAACATCTCATGTGCAGAACAATGTGACTTTATTTTTGGTGGGGTGCGTCTTTTGGTAGATGTGCTAAGGTGCACTACCAGGGGAATAGAATCCAAAATTCACTGGGGGAGATGGCATCCTTGGCATTGGAAGTCATCAGAGTCCAGACCACAGTGTTGGTCATCATTGGTCAGACTGGGACCAGCAAGTCCATGTGGCAGAGAATGTCATTGGGTGAGGTGCTGCTGTTGCACCCGAGGGCCAGGTGCCAGGCCAGGTGACCTGGGAGATGGGGATGGTCCGCTGACTCTCACGGTCTCTTACGTGGATGACCCACTTTCCTCCGGGGACCCTCAGATGCAGGCCTTGACGATGCTAGGGACGCTCCGTCAGATGAATCCTCCTCCTCCTCCCTCCCTGTGTCTGGTGCTGGTCTACGCCTGGTGGCACAGGGAGGGTTTGCCAGACTTTGGGCGATCTGACGGAGTGATTGGCTCACGTCCCTGTGCACCGCCAGGAGCTCAGCCAGTCTTGCCTCCATCCGTCCTTGTTGTTGTTAGTGACTGGCATGATGCTCGACCTGCAGGTTCTTGATCTCATCGAGGGTCCCCTGCATCCCGGAAAGTATGACCACGACCTGGTCGATGCCTCTGGTGTCACGCCGGTATGAGTCCAGGATGTTGCGTAGGTGGGCCATACCGGGGTCCTGAGCTGGCTGGTCAGGTTCGCGCCTCTGCCTGCCTCCACTCCCACCACCCCTGCCCACACGTGCCTGGCCTGACGTTGCGGCTACGGGACCCCTGAGGGATGGCATCGGCAGGGTTGTCTGCCTCCTCCTGGGTGCCCGCAGAACGTTGTCCCTCCCGGTCAGACTGGCTGTGTTGTTCAGTGCGAGCAGGGATCCTGGGTGTGTCCTGGGATGTGGCGGGAATGGGGGTGGTGGTTGGCACAGATGTACCTGACGCAGGTGCTGCAGGAGCTTGTACACCAGAGGGGCCAGGTTGGTCGGGGTCATCCACGGAGTGGTGAGAGTCGTCGCTGCCGGTGGAATCGTCGTCACGCGGTGCCTGGGACTGTGAATCTTCCCCCCCAGTGTTGGGGGAGATCGTCGACGTCGCCCTGTGTGTGAGAGAGGGACAATGTTAATGCTGTTTCATGCCACATCCATGTTTCATACATATTCAAGTTGACACAGTTCCCCCAGGTATTTGGATGTCCCTGGCATTCCTCTCAGTGTCCACTTGGGGATGGGTATGTTGCGGGGGACAGATTGGGATGTTCTCCTGAGTGTGTGGCCTGTAGATAGTTGGCTCTGATCAGGCGCGCAACACCCATTGGGCTAACCGGGCTTGTGCCCCCCCGTCATGTGTGTCAGCCCGGCTGAGACAGCCTCGCGGGCTGGCGTCCGTCTAATTGCATCTGGACCCGAGAACTTCACAGGTGTATGGTAGACCATTTACTCGAACATTCGGCTTTTGTTGTGTTTTCACCCATTCTTACAGCCACTCTGCCTAGGGCTGGTTGATTTGCCCCCCCCCCAATCTTTTACTGCCCCCCCCCGGAAGTTGGCTGTAGTTGCCCGCCTGGCTCTGATGCTTACTTGGCTCCGGATTGGTCTTGTTGTGTCACATGTCCATTGTGGGAGTGGGTGTATCCGTTGCCTGCCCCGGGGGGGTGTGCTTGTGGGGGGGGGGGTGACCTGGCGTGCTGTGGTGTGTTGTGTGAGTCGTCATTGGGTCTCCCAGGTGATGTGTGTGTCCCCTCATGGTGTGTGCTGGCATGACAGTGTGTGTGGGTTCCTGTGCTGGATGCCTGTGCTTGTGGATTTGGTGTTTGAGTGTACAGTGGTCCCAGGAGGGCCTTGTGCTGCATACAGCAGGGCCCAGTGTCAGCGACCTTGTTAGTAGTTTGCCAGTCCCTGTGCATTGTGCATGGGTATGTCCCTATGCCATATGGGCTGGGACATTGGTGTCTGCGTCTCATTTTCACGATGTGTTGTGTGGAGCCCACCCTCCCGGACATCCTGTCTTGTGCTTGTGGTTGTTGTGGCCTTGGACATGGCCTTGCCTTGATTTGTGAAGGGTGAATGGTGACGTTCGTGGCATGGCCATGGTTATTGAGTGTGGTTGTGTGCGGTGAATGCTTGGGGGTGGGTGCGTGCATTTGTTGTGGTTGGCAGGCGCGCAACACCCATTGGACTCACAGGGCTTCAGCCCCACCACCGTCGTGTGTGGCAGCTCGGGATGAGACAGCTTCCCGGTGCACTCACAGCCGCACCCGAACACTTCACAGGTCATTCAGAGGCCATTTGCGTGTTAATGAGGCCTCGCGGTTGTTTCACCCCTTTGACAGCCCCTGCAGCTCCACTCTGCCTATGGCTTACAAGATTCATCCCCCCACGGCAATTTTTCTTAGCCTCCCCCGAAATTTTGCTATAGTTGCGCCTCTGGTGGTTGGGGTGTGGATGCCATTCCCCCAAGTTACATGAGTTGTTTGTGCACTCACCAGGCTCTGCGACTCCGTCTACTCCGTGTACTCCCACCGGCGGTAGCATGGCCATCACCTTCTCCTCCCAGGGATGGTACTGTACGCGTCTGCGGGGCGGCCCACCTCCAGTGATGTTGGCCTGGGCATGTTCTTCATTTATCTTCCTCTTGACCGCCCTGCGCAGATCGTACCACCTGGCTTGGCATTCATGCCTGGTCCTTTGAACGGGCGCAACAGCATTCACCTTGTCGACGATCCTCTGCCACATGGCAGATTTTTCAGATATGCTGGTCTGTCTGACCATTGTTCCAAACAGCTGTGGCTCGACTCTCCGTAGTGAACTTTGGATTCTTGTCTGTGGGCATGGTGTGGGGTGTGGGCGGTTGTGGGTGTGTGGGTGTGAATGTGTGTGTGTGTGACTGTGAAGAGGGGGATGTTTGTGGGGGAGGTTGTATGAAGGTGTGTGAGTGGCGGGGTAGCAAAGGTATGAGTTCTGTGGGGTGGTTTGTGTGTGAGCTCTGTCTGCAGTAGGTCTGTTGCTAGGGCTCATGGTTTGTGTGTGTGGGCCCTTTTTATTGGTCCATTGTTGGGTGTGGCTGTGTTTGAATTTTGGTGGGTGTGTTATAAGAGGTGGTTGTGTTTGGGGCCTCTGTTGGCCAGTTTGGATGTGGCAGGTCAGTCATTGAGTTGTGATTTTTAGTGTGAACGTGTTTTGTGTGTTTGTGCGAGTCGCTTTGGACCTCCTTGTGCTGTTTTCCACTGTCCTGGTTCTGTATGTGTGATTTTCGCGTAGGTAGGTGCAGTACATTCGCGATGGTGTGTGAGGGTGCTGGGGTTCGGTGTTGGTGTACGGCAAGTTAATGCGGTGGGGGGGCTGGGGGTACAGTGCGGACAGGGTGGTGTACGGTGCAGACGTATTGGGGGGGGGGCTGTGCGGCTCGTACACGGGCATGAATTTACCCGTGTACTTGTGTGCTTCAGCGTTGGCTCCCTACGGGCCTTTTTCCGTGCGATTGGGTTTTCGGACGGGCGGTCGGGATCGTACTTGCACGCTCGGACTTGTGTTTTACGATTTGTAAGTGGAACTGTCCGGATCACTTTCGTACACTTTTCCAGACGATATTCAGACGTGGTCATTTTCCGACGCACGCTCGTAGACTTTTCCCAACACTATTCGTAGTTATTTTTCACGTCCCATTCGTACTTGCCAGTTTGTACGGTACTTGTGCGACTCGTACGTAAAAAAATACGGATGCGAGTCGTACGGTATTTTTTTTTACCGGATCGGAATCGACACCTTAATGTTGCATAGGTTTCTCGATAATTTTACGTAATTTGCACTCCTGTTGTCACGGAGCCACACCTCTTAGATGCTGGCATATAGCCAACACTGCTGCTTCCTCTTTAAGGTTACTCACCATTATGGCAGATACTGTTGCAAAATTACCCATCAGTTTCATCCCCAAATCCAGAGCAGGTGCTGCCCCGTCTTCATTCTGGGTCATAGATGAGACCTCTAACTTGCTCCCTGCTGTTCCTGGCACTACCTTATCGACCCCTGGCCTCAGAGGGGGCAAAACCTTTGCCTCCTCTGAGGTCAGGGGTCACAAAGGAAGTGCCAGGAGTAGCAGGGAGCTAGTTAGATGTCACAGCTGCTACCCCTAACTACCCTCAAATAACTTCCATGGTTGTGCAGCTTGAGCAGTCCTCGCAGGGTTTATTGTTAATGTTCACATAACAAACTGTATCTGGCATCGATATATTGTTACTAAATTTGTATACAATCTATGCAATTGTACAGTTGTCAAATGATCAACATCAGCATATGGTGTATAACCGGCTAAGACTGGCCATGTTACTCTCTTTTCACTAAGGGGCCAAGTCTAACGTCTTCTGTTGTTGTGGCAGGGTGCCTTTGATGCAGCGCGGAAACTTGGGTAACGGGGAAACAGGACAAGACCCGTACCTAATATCCTCCCTTCGTCACAGACCAAATATCACATTAACACATTCACTGCTACAATCATTGGTGGGGCCCATAACACCAACATTCACACTTCACTTCTCACTGGCCTGCACTTACAGGAGAGATGAATGTTCCAAGCGCTGACATGAAAGGAATACCTTATAACCTATAGAGAGAAATGTATTTACACATTTATACACTAATATCCTTACCCCTACAGATCTCAATCCTAAGCATTAAGATACTCATCCCACGTGATCAATGGATCATTTAGTTGGATTAGTATGGTGATTTAGACCAGCTAAAAACCACATTTAGGATTTAATCTATCCTCTCTTAATAAATGACAAAACACATTTGCTCGTTAATCAATAGTTGTTTATCTAATTATTGCAAGAATTTTAGTTCCATCTATTACATTTTATAAGGTCGCAGAACATCATATTTACCTAATATGGCTATTAGTCGTCCTCTAAGTCATCAAATTTAGTCGTCAATCAGTCGGAATTCGAAAGTTCTTCATGCAGCACGCTACAGTCCCAATAATGGACTAGGACCAGAGACGTGCAAGCATCTATCAGTGCCCATAAATTTTATAAAGTTCGAAGTTCATCAAGGAAATGGGCAGCATTTAGTCTGTCAAAGATTCAGGAACGCAGCAGTCACGTAGCGTCACCGTCATCTCCGTCAGCAAAAGGAAAGCACGCACGAACATAACATAACATTTCCTCTCTATTCTATCGTCATTTTTATAATAAAAGTGAAGTCAAGATGTTACAATTTTCAAAATTTGGGCTTCTCCCATTGATCGATTGGGATCGTCCTGTGAGGTTTCTCACAGTTCAGGAGGTTATGTCACTGTACATGATCTTTCCGGTTCCTTGTATCTGTCCATTGTTAGTGTACTTGGCGGGCTTCCCACCGTGGCCTTGCTTGGGCACAGTGAGACTAGGGTCATGTCGAGGCCACAGGAACATGTTGTAGCGCAGGCGCACTTCGCCCAAAACCTCGTGGAATGGTGGCCATCACGTCGTGTTACGTCGGCGGCCATCTTTGCTTTAGGCCCAAAGGACAACTTAAGCGAAACTAACACAAAAGAGTAATTAATACATAGAAATAATGAATAAAATGTTAAACCCTCACTAATTCCCCTATGTGCTTGTAATTATCTAGCGTATAGCGACATTTAAAGCGTTCATATTCACCCATTGATGTCATCTGGTGCGACATTACGAAAACGTCACAGAAGCAACATATATCATGCGATATTCTATTTTCTACTGTTAGTATGTGTACATATGGTAATTACAAATTATTTAGCCATGGAAAATGCAAATCCCACATGTATTTTGTACATTAGTAATGTTGATTAAACTTCATGTGAATACATTAATAGTATTATAATTAATAGATTATTCTAATCAGTATAGGCATGCAGAATAGGGGGGTATACAAAATTTTGTACTACCCGCTCCATCACCTTCAAACCAATTTCTATGTTCTTGGTATGTTAATGGTATTTCTATTTCTTCATATGATCTGTACTTATTCAGAACTTCAGCTGATGTGCAGTTATGAAACAGACTTGTCATGTTGTCTGCTGCTGGGAATGTAACCCATGAATAAAATACCCCTGTCCTAGATGCTTTGTGGCCTCAACCACGCAGATCACATCTCCATCCATAAGTGTGAGACCGTGTTGTTGTAATTTCTAACCACATGACTGCAGTTCCCAGCTATGTTAGGTTTGTCTGTTTCTGACATATTAGAAAATGGAATTTAGAGAGGGTAACACAATGGGATAATCCTTTGAAAGGTTCAAGCTTGAACAACCTACATCTAATACATAGGGGTTACCTACTCAGCTGCAAAGGATAGTCCGTACCATTACAGACGTCTCTAGTTAGGAGATGAGTAGGGGTCTTTGGGTATACAAATGAGAACTACTTGGGCGATCCATTAAATTAGAACTCAAACTACCAACGTTGGTGGTGCCATGTCATATGGCTTATACTTCCTCTGTAGGAACTGTGCGTTTGTTGGACAACATAAAAGTTGGGATGGTGCCAGGCTGATTCTGTGCACCCCCTCCGGATGTGTTGGCCTATAGTCCTGCTAGCTCACAGTGCCACCATAAGTACCCCTAAACCTGACAAGGTAACAAATGGATTGGGCAACCTCAGAGCATGACAATCCTGACTCCCCAAGGAATTGTGATACCAGATCTAGAACCTTTTCGCTCAGTCACTCGTATATGCTGGTATATAAGTACGGTGTATAGTGTACTCCTACTATGCATTCCCTAACCCAGTTGCCTAGGCTGGGTGATCTGCCAAATTCCCTTACTGGATGATCTAACTCACCATTACCTATTTGTGAAAGTGTTCAGGTCCCCATATTGGTCACAAGTTGGACATTGCTCCTCACAGAGGAAAAAGAGGAATCAGTTGGGCTGAGACTCTGACAAACAGCGACCTCGCAGTGACAGCAGAGCGCTCCTCTGAGTTGAACACGGAAATGCATGTGTATATATAATAATAGCATGCATGCTTCTGTGCCGAGGCCTCAGCCAGGCTGATATTGTTTATCCTCTTGTGATAGCTCTGTCGCCTTGGGACGAACAACAAATACAGCATTTGCACACTGTACGTTTAGGCCTTGTACTAAATATTCAAAGGGTTGTAATAGTGCGCCTATGAAGTGGAAATGTAAGCATTGTGGTTTCAGAGACTCTAAATAAGAATAGAGAAGGAAGAGCTTTGTGGGCACTGAAACATTTGCCTTGTTGGATTCCTAATTATCTGTACTGGGATGATTGTATGACATTGTTCTGCATTCTGTCCATCAATTGTCCTTTTTTAGGTCTCGCTGGCGTTGCAGCGCGAAGCGCTGCCGCCAACGAGACTATTGTTGCCGTGTTTACTCCCAATGGAGACAGACCTGGGCACGAGCCGATTCCGGTCTGGGCACGAGCCGATTCTGGTCTGTGAACGCGCTTCACAGTGGAACAGCTTGTGCGCGTTGATTCCAGTTGAGTGCTCGCCTCCGGAAGACGTGCTGCGCCGATTCTGGTCTGGGCACGAGCCGATTCTGGTCTGTGAACGCGCTTCACAGTGGAACAGCTTGTGCGCGTTAATTCCAGTTGAGTGCTCGTCTCCGGAAGACGTGCTGCGCATTAATTATAGTTGAGTGCTCCAGCAGCCTGGGGCGCCTGTCGACATGCTGTGCTAATGATTACTGTGGGGTCTCATGCTGTGATAATTCTCACTTTCTGTGTTGTGATCGGGAGCAGGCGTATTACTGGCGCCACCGCCACGCCTTCATTAGTCATAAAAGCTGCATGGCAAGCGATAATTAGGGCGGCATGTTTTAGGACATTTTTAGCAATCACTTTGTTTACTTAGTGCTATTAGTGATATCTTTCGTGCATCCAATGCTCTATTTGAACGTGCAGCGCTGAACATTTTCAAAGAAGGCGAATCAGCGACATTCATTGGAGACACGACCTATTTGAAGACGCTTGTTTTACTGGGGTAAGTTCTGTGTTTACTTTATTATAGTATAACTGGCAGGGTTGGCTAAATTATGCGAGAAAAGGAAAAATATGCAGGAGATGATGGTATGAGGCAAGTGTGGCAAATGTATAATTATGCGTACACCATATAAAAGCAAGTTGCAAAATGTCCGGTGTTGGGCGGATGGGTTCACTGTGCTGTTGCGTCGCCTGTAGGTGTGGTTATGAGTGCATGTGACTAGCTGGCGACATGTCCTTGTACTGTTACTTGCCTTTGCACTCGTGTTTTTTTTGCATATATATATATAGCACGAACTCGACCCGAAGTTTATTGGAGCGCTTTACACGAACACCGTATTTACATTACACATTCAGGCACGGGGAGATTAAGTGATTTGCCCAGAATCACAGGATGTTGATGCGACCTCGGGGCTCAAACTCTGGTTTCCAGCACCAAAGTCAGCAGTTTAGCCGACGGACCACATCCTCGCCCTTGCCCTGCTGATTTTCAGGGACGGCTGCTCTGTCTTCACAAGGGTCGGGCGAACTATGACTCCGCTGCCTGACCTGGAACAGATCTGTTAGGTGTTTGTATTTATTTTTTAGTTTTTTTTATTTAGCGCAAACTCAATCCATAGGTATTGGAGCACTTTACATGTATACCACATCCATTATAGAAGGACACATTCATGTTTGGTAGGTACGTGGATATTAAGTTATTCATAACCGGCAGAGCTAAGGCTGGTCTCTCTACCTCTGTGACTCCGGTTGCTGCTCGCGCCTCGTGTATAGCTGGTTTTCCTAGTTATCTGGCGAATACAAAAGCGGGCTTTGCTGTGTTTCTGTTTAAAGGCTACACATAAGGGGCTCAACTGATCGAATTGTAACCAGCTGTTCAACACAATACCGGCAGAAGGGCTCAGTGAGACGTACACTTGTAAGGGGCAGAGGTTACACTCCCGGCAAGTCTGCCTCAGCCTTCATTCTTCCGAGGTGGATCAATTGAATACCATTGATTGGGTAGTAGTTATATCTGTTAACCGAGCGTAGAAATGGAGCAAATTTAATACGGAGGGCTATTTGAAAAGTATAATTTTTTTCCAATGTGCCAGATGAATTTGTCTTTATGTTCTTGGGACTTATAAGAATCTTGTAGTGTGTACATCAGGCGGGTCATGTGTCTTTGGAAAACTAGCACCTTTTTGTGATATTGTAGTTGCATGATAGTTTCACATTATAATAGTGGGGGTTCGGATGTCAAACCTCTTTTCCGGGTGTTGGTCCTTGCCAGCAGTCATCACCTACTGCCAAAGACCTGCTTTTTAAAATGTGTATCACCTGTCCACCTCCTTCCCCTTCCGGTACCCCCCTCACTAGTGCCCTCTCTCCCTTTCGTTTTCACCCTTCCAGCCTCTCTTCCCCTGTTCTCTCTCGGTCCGCCATTTCTCTCCATGCCCCCATTTCTCTCTCCCTGTGCCCCCTTTCTCTCTCTCCTGTACCCCCCTTACTCTCCATCCCATTTTCCCGTGACCCATAGATTTGGCTGCAGGTGAGTTGGAACAACTCCTGTGAGAGAAGTGTCTCTAGATTAGGTGGCACGTGCCCCTGCTGGGACCATGGTCAGGCGTTTGTCTGTTACACAGAAAACCACGTCTCCGTTAAACTGCAGTTTGAGAGTATTTTTGGTTATTGTGTTTATTTACTGTACCAAATGAATCATGGTGGAACCGGGAATCTTATGCCAGAGCATCCCAGGAATCTAAAAAGTAAAACTGAAAAAACACATTTTGGAGAAAAATCATGTGATGTCGCAGAAATCGCTTCATCTCTTAGTGGTGTTTAATGTAGGTTCATTTACAAACCCCAGCCATCATATAAGGTCTCTGGAATGCCTTAGACCTGGCAGAGTCTCTTGATGCCCATGAGCAACAATAAAGAGCATGTTCACCGCTGAAGAGAGTGACCACTTCACCATTCATCCCTTTGTGCCTGCAAACAGAGCTGAATACTTCACCTTTCACCACTTTGCATCTGCAAAAAGAGCTGACCACTTCACCAGCTGAACAACATTTGCACAAGCGTCGCTGACACCCCGTACTACCGATTTTTTTATTGCATATGATGCCCCAATCACTTCAAGTACATTTGTTGTGATCGGTAGTCCCTGTCCCCTGCTATACATTCCATCGTAAATTTTTAGATCCTGTTTTTTGTACTTTTATTCATCCATTCACACTCCTTTACGTTGAAATAGCCATAGCCTTACTGTACAGTTGCTAGAATAGCTTATAATATGGTATAGTGTGTATTTTTTAAATAATCACTCCACTGCAAACAAAAACATTGATACAAAAAACTGCCATTTACAATGCCAGTAGCTCCAACTGCAACAAATGCGAGACCTATTGCATTGCAAATGCTTGTTCATTTTGGATTCCTAATTATAACAAAATAAAATTAGAAACAAAATTCAGCTAAAAGGATTTGACAATTTTGTCATTAGTCAGGAATTTGTTAGATGGAATGTTTATTGACATCGCCTAAATCCAAAAGAAGGAAGCCATCGTTGTGCAATAAGGAAGCCACAACACTTTAGTGCACTACATACTTTCATGCGTCTAGGAGCTAGGAAAGTCTTTTACCTTTTTCTTAAAAATTTCCAAATGTTTTTGCCTGCAAGACTTTTGACAGCCCAGTGCTTTCCTCCTCCACATACTGGATTCATAAAATGCAGTTGCATTTGGAGTGGGTCTCCAAATGTTTCCTAAGTGTCATGATCAGTGGCTTACCTTCCAGTGTTTGGTGGCTGCGCCAGTTCAGCCCTCCTAACTCACTGCCCCTAAATGTATCCCAGGAAAGGAAGCGCTGGCAGAGGGGCCGATGGTCACAGAGCTTGGTGAAAGGCTTGGGGTCTCCAGGGGACACATTATATAGTTTTGCCTAAACACAAACTACATTTCCCATGAATCCGCTGAACTCTTACGTTGTGTGGAAATGGCCATTTACAAGTTGTTGCTATAGGTTTCTTCGTGATTCGCAGCATCCTTGTTAGACAATTGAGACACTTTGTTGGTGCCGCCAGGGCTTTGATTCCAGAACTTGTGGAAACTTTGGAGAATGTTTGTTTTCATTTGAAAGTCTGTTTGGAAACAGAAACTGAACACAGAGAAGAATTCTAAGGATTATGACCAAGTTTGGAAAATAACTTTGATATTTTGAAGTACTGATTGTGAATTATCTTGTAAGAGCAGAGAACTATATATTTTGTTAATCATCATGGGATCCAATTTTATGAGGAAACAGAAAGGATCTTCTTCACTTTATTTTTTGTTATGAATATCTTTATTAGTATTTTTTATTTTTCCCCAGTCTCAACCGTTACATTTATCATTGAACATCAATAGACATCACTTACATTTTTACAACTTTTTGTTTCGTGACATTGCACAGTGAAAGCGGCGTATGTCTTTCTCATGATGTTGATATCACTGGTTTCTGCAGTGCAGGGATGCCCGTCCAGATGCCAATTATCCTGAGCACCAACGGCTCACACATCCTGTCATCACTGAACTATCACCAGGGCTAACGTGTTCAGTGTACCTACTCCTGACAGCAATCTATAATGTAACAAAAATAAGAGTTGTCCAATGTAAATAGACAGTAGTCTCAACACTTATACAAGAATGGTAGGCGCTGTAGAGCCCAACTCTTTAGTGTTACCCTAAATCATACCTAAAATATACAGATCCATATGCTTGAATAAATGCCGCCCTTACACATTAGATATCTCTTCCTTTTTTTTGTTTTTTTTTGTTGGTCCTTTTTACATGTAACATTTCAACCCAATTCTTGTATTAACCAATAAAAGGATCTTCTTCACTTTATGACTGTTGAAATGTTCAGGATGCAGGGACTGTGTCTAGGGGAGTGGTGAGCGTTAAGGGAAGAGATAAAACGTGGGATCTAAGGGGCATATCAACAAGGGCTTTATCTCTGCTTTTTTGGCTTTAAAAGCCAAAAAAGCAGAGATAAAACTAGCGCCCTATCAGCAACAGGGTGCTAACACGCAAATGCGCATGTTAGCACCCTTTTACTCTACGTTCCCCTTGCATCTCTAATGAGATGCAAAGGGGGCGTTCCAGAGTAAAATAATAGGAGAAATGTCGCTAAGCGACATTTCTCCTATTATCAAGAATGTCGCTAACCCTGTTAGAGACAAAAAAAGCAGCGCTAACCTCGGTTAACGCTGCTTTTTTACGTCTGCTAATTTTCAGACTTAGCCATGATATCCTATGGAATGAGAATATCATGGCTAAGTTTGCCTATCACTATCAACAAGGTAACGTGAGATTATCTCTGGGTTTCCAGCGATAATCTCACGTTAGCCTGTTAGCGTGTAGATTTTTATCGCTATTGAGATAAGCGTTGCTAATAGCACGCTATCTCAGCGATAAAAATTCACGCTAGCCGGCGATAATTATCCTCACGCTAAGAGCGCTGAGTGATAATTATCGCCGGTTGTTGTTGATATGCCCCTATATTATTCTGATGAATCTTTGCTCTATTAAAGTTTTACAGAAAGACACCCTTGAAGGGTTGTCAGCTCCAGAAAGCATGCACTAAAACTAGTAGGTACTTAACTTGTCAGGAAGAGACTGGGATTATGTCAATGTTTAAATAACTATCAAGGATTTAATATATGTTGCATCTCAATGTGGAAACTTTGATGCGTCAAGATATTCTGAATGTATATAATTCCATGGAATGTGTTAGAAGTATTACTATAGCGGCCAGGTACTAAAGATATTCAGCCTGTCTTCAGGTGTCCACTGCGACATGTAGACATCAGTAGAGTGATGAATCGGGTTGGCACATCCTGTGTTTCTGTTTTCTCTTCTATGCACCCCCCTTTCCCTGATGGTTAACCAACGTGTTGCTAATGTGTATGGTTGACTGTAGATTCAGAGAATTGTCAAAGCATTCATTGATCCTCTTTGGATGCAGCCTACAAGATTTGTACTCTCTGATGCCAAGCTCTTAAAAAAAAACCTGAAAATGTATAATTTAGATCAGTGTTACAAAAAATAGCTTGATTCTGGATAACAGCCCTGGTCCAGGAATGTTTTCAACCACAGGCAAGATGGACATTTGCATTTCGGTGTTTCCCCTCCACAAAAACAAAGCAATTTTTGGTCTACCCTCTGCTATCTGGTACCCTCTTGTGGCATCTTGTGGTTGTGCCAGGAGGCAGCTGCCAGAAATGGCTTTAATGTCGAACCTTGCTTGCATTGTAAGACTGTACAAAAAAGAGGTCAGTATTACAATATAGACTTTTCAATGCAAATTCATCTTTCATTACTCCTTCCTATGCTAATGGCAACGCGTTTCAAAACATCATCGTATCTATCCCTTCTTCAAGGCAAAAACTCATTTATTCCTCTTTGTATGAGGACTCACTGAATTCATAAATATAATTTAAAAAATGCATCTCATCATTACAGTTTCCTTGATGCAAACATTATCCTCTCTCATTGTTACTCAATATATTGCTAATGTTCAGATAATCTCCAAGGATTTATGTTATGCACGCTTGTTATAACAACACACAATATTGTCCTGAAATTATCATTTTCCAACAAGACGTTTTAATGAAATATCTGACTACATATATAGGGAGCTTTTAGAGGTTTAGGCCAAAAACCTGTGAATACCTTGTTTGCCAAATTAACATTTGACTCTCTCTATTTGAAGTCAGGTGAAGCGCCACTTTACGATGGCTGAGCTTGGGCGGGCTTCATTGGTGAAAACCTTAGACGAAAGGCCCGCCCACCCTGGGTCCATTGGTCAATATACATCAGAAGATCACTCTATTGAGGGCAGTCTTTCTGATGTCCATGTTTTCTGTTCAGTACCACCAGGGAAAGCATACATTCCCATACAAGAAACAACAGGAATAACCCCAGTGTGCTGGGAGGAAACCCCTGGCTTGTCAGAGGCTTGTTTTTCGTTTCTCTGATATAAATACCTGCTTTAGGAATTTACTTTTGCCAAAAAAAGAAAATATCAGCTGCCCTGCATGCATGGTGGACAGCCGCCATTTCAGTTTTGCTGAAATGGCTTCCGCCACTCCAGGGACAGCCAGGGGCGTAACGCAGGCCCCCGCATCCACAGCAGTGCGGGGGGGCCAGAGCTGCAGGGGGCCCCCTCAGCACTGTACTCATGCCGCAGAGCTCCAGATTAAATCCGGAGCGGGGGCCCCTCTGTGTGCCTTGCAGGGGGGCCCCTTCAACTTTCGTTACGCCACTGGGGACAGCCCACTTATTGGCCGGGATCTCTAAATATGGCAGGCGGTCTGCTGGCGGGACGGCGAGGCAATGGCCTCCATGGACCTGGTGGTGAGGCACACAGGCCACTGTACTCTCAATGACTCCAAAAGTATCTACTTTGAGCAATTATGTAACATGAGCAAGATCCAAAGTATATTTTAAATTCAGCATTATTCCTAAAGTTTTCATCTCCTAGCACATAAATGTGTAAGTTAATTTTATTTCTAATAGGTTTTCTTATTTCAATAACTGTTTGACGTTGCAAAGCATAACTTAATTAATGTGTTATTTTACCATTTATAACTCTACTTGTACTTGACAAAGTGAATGTTAGTTCTTTAGTGAAAATAGTCAGTTTAGGATTGTTTTTCCTAAAAAAATAACAGAGTGGATCTTCAGACTTCGCGTCATGTTACCTGATTTCTTTAGACTGCAGAGAACAGTCTCAGTGTATGCCTTCAGTAATGACACATTCATAGCACAGACACCATTTGTGATTTTTATTGCTGTTTTTATGAATATTGATTATCTGCCCTGAAGTTGCCATGAGATGATATTGCAAATCCTGTGCTGCCTTTTGTATTGGAAGGCATGGGTAAAAAGAAGACAGAACTTGCACTGGAGCCCTCTATGTTGCAGCCTTCATCTCTTTCTCTCTTTCTTTCCTTGGTCTTTGACTGTTTCCCGCTCCAGTGTCAACCAGGCAATATGTGAGGTCTCTTGTTGCAACCTGGCAGCTTCTTGTGGTGACACCCACGGGTGGCTCATTTCAGTCCCCTGACTGTCCCCCCAGCACCTTCTCCAGACCGCCTCTTTCCAACAAGGTCGCTGCATTTGTTGAACGATGGACGGTTTTGAAATCTATGGACAGAGGTAAACGCAGCAAAGCTGGTTTCTAAACAGTGTCAGCGCTACCATTAACAGAGAGGAGGAAGCTGCCTTGTGGTGCCGCTAGCAGGTACCAGGGGCGGCTCCTCCGTTATGGCGCTGGAGCGTCGCCCCACTGAAAAATAAAATCATAATAAAACCCTTTTATTTTTCATTACTGGCAGCTGAGGTTAGGGGGCACCATCCTCCCGAGCGTCATGATTTAGGGAGGAGTGTTGGGCACTTGTAAGTGAGCATGTCAGTTTTGGCTGGCCATCTTCGGCCCCGATTCAGACATGCACAGTCATGTTTCTCCAATCCAGCTGTGTTGTGCAGCCCGGTTGGAGAAAAGCTCCAGGGCTCCCTGGGCCTGAGCTAGCGTCAAGTCAGCCCACTCAGGCCAATCACGGCCAGCGTTCACATTGCCCCATCACCCCAAAATTGGAGCATCCGCCAATAGTAGGTACATGACAGTGGTCAAAGGTGCCTTTCATTTATTGAGCTACTATGAAAATGCAAATCCCTCTAGTTACCAATAGGCTTGGAAACAGCAGTTCAGTCTCTTGTAGTCTCCTGTTAGGCGAGGGTAATGGACTTCTAAGTTGTCGCAGAAAGGTTCAGCACACTGGATCACTTGTGATCTCCAACACTCATAACCAGAATTATATCACACCTGGTCTGTTCTCCCTCCAGTGAAGCCGGTGGATGTGAAGCGCCCCTTCAAACAGGTGCTCAACTCACAGGTGTTTACACTTGTTCGGGAAGGTGGACATCTTTGGGTTCACCCATGGTTAGAAGCAAGATACATCACCATCTATAAATACAACTCTTAAATAACAGATCTACTACTGCATTCCTGAGATAGACTAGAGCCCGCGCCCACAAGACATGGAACACGCAACCAATGACTATCAAGTAAGCCAACACCCTCAACCAATTGAAAGAGACCATGAAGTCTCCCTGCTTCTACAGTACCTACTCACACTTTGGAGACCGGCCCCCCAAATATATTATAGCACAGTGATCATTCATTCATGCACATGACTTGGTTGTCCTTGTACACGTGTTGTGATTGGACCGTGTTTGCAAGGGTTCGGCCAATCCATGTCCATGTGGTACTCGAGCCTTCTTCTGAGCCTTCTCAGCCCTGGTATAAAACTATACAAATAAATAATGAATAAGAAAAGATCTGTAAATGTCCTTTTTTTAGGGGTGATGAAGCAGTCCAGTGGCAAAGTGTCATTGCCAAGTGCTGCAACAAAATTCTTTCTAGTGCCCCTCTTTATGAAGTTGGCTTTGCGCCATCTTCTAAACTGTGTGAAAGTCTAAGGAATTAGATAACCACAGGCGCTGCGTAAAATATCTGGTGCGAAAAAAGTTGATGTAAGTTTCTAATATTTATTAAGGTTGCTTCAGAGTGTAGGTAAACAATGAAAGGAGGAACATATTTTTATTTTGGATTAAGTGAATGCAAGCCAGTAGGATTCGATTAATAGAAAGTGCTCTCTGCACTCCAAGTATTGGGCCAGTGCTAGGACGTCTTTTTCCTCAAATGGCTCCCATGGAAACCAGAGCAATCTACACAAGCCTGCTGCATACTTTACCCACAAGGTTTTACAGACATCCACACCAGGGCTCTTAGCTTCGAAGTTGAAACCATCAGGCGGGGTCAGATCTCTGTAGCACAGAAGCACTTCTAGAAAGTCCATCTCTCAAAAAACCAGACAAGATGGCACAGTCCTATGCCATGGTATATTTCAAATATTTGTATTAGTATTTTGAAAAAGAAACAATGTTATATAATACAGTGATACAATTCAATAAGCATATATTTAGAGAGATCTCTAACACATCGAGACATAAAATGCAATGGGGCATATTAACAATGGCCAGCGATAATTATCGCTGGCCGTGCTTAGCGATAATTATATAATCGCAGGCTATCTCTGGTATTTATCGCCCTGGTAGCGTGTTATTAACAACGCGTTACTCCAGGGCGATAACAATTCCAGAGATAGCGAGGCTATCGCCCTTTTGCAGGGAACATCGCTGGTTTTCCAGGGATGTTCCCTGCAAAAGGGCGATAACCTTGCTGATACGACCCACAGGGTCGTATCAGCATAATCCACCCCCTATGTTAGGGATGGCTAAGTCAGGATTTTAGCAGACGTTAGGTTTTGGCGAAAACGGCCGTTTTCGACAAAATCTAATGTGTGCTAAAATCATGTGGGCTGCCTTGTAAATATCGCGATGTAAACATCAGCGATATTTGCAAGGTAGTCCATCTTGGGTACGCCCAGTAACGCCCACTTTGCATCTCATTGGAGATGCAAAGTGAGGCGTTGGGAAAAAGAGTGCTAACATGCGATTATGCATGTTACCTCCCTCTTGTAAATAGGGCGCTAGTTTTATCTCCGCTTCTTTGACTTTGTAAGCCAAAAAAGCGGAGATAAAGCCCTTGTAAATATGCCCCAATGTGAGTAAACAACAGCACACAAAGGGGTTTAGAATGAGCCTCTCTTATCGTAAAGCTTTTCCGGGCATATCATCAAGCCCTCCCATCATTCAACCACCCATCTATGTTAGTGCTCGTGCACTCCCCCCGTCCAAGTTGAAACTCCCTAATTGATGTAATGAGAACCCGCTCAGAATAGTATATGAGACTAAGGGGCATATCATCAAGAACGGCGTTAAAATTATCGCCGCTTTAGCGGCAGGAAACTGCCGCTAAAGCGGCGATAATGGGCTTGATAATATGCCCTTGTGATTTCCCATAGAAGCCCAGGTTCACACCAGAACTTGGGCTTCAATTGGAATTCTCAAGGGCATATTATCAAGCCCATTATCGCCGCTTTAGCGGCAGTTTCCTGCCGCTAAAGCGGCGATAATTTTAACGCCGTTCTTGATGATATGCCCCTTAGTCTCATATACTATTCTGAGCGGGTTCTCATTACATCAATTAGGGAGTTTCAACTTGGACAGGGGGAGTGCACGAGCACTAACATAGATGGGTGGTTGAATGATGGGAGGGCTGCCCTGGGCAAGGGGGGCTCGGTGTTTTAAATATCTAATCACCCACTAGGAAGAGCAATGGGTGAGGAGAGTATCCTGGGCAGGGAAAGCCTCGGCATATTCTGTGTTTCTAATCACCCACAGGGAAAAGTTCTTCTAGGATGCATTACGAGCAGGGACTCCTCAGCCATGAGTTCTTCTAGGATGCATTATGAGAAGGGGAATCCTCTGCCATGAGTTCTTCTAGGATGCATTATGAGCAGGGATTCCTCAGCCATTAGTTCTTCTAGGATGCATTATGAGCAGGGATTCCTCAGCCATGAGTTCTTCTAGGATGCATTATGAGCAGGGACTCCTCAGTTATGAGTTCTTCTAGGATGCATTATGAGCAGGGACTCCTCAGCCATGAGTTCTTCTAGGATGCATTATGAGCAGGGGACTCCTCTGCCATGAGTTCTTCTAGGATGCATTACGAGCAGGGACTCCTCAGCCATGAGTTCTTATAGGATGCATTATGAGCAGGAATTCCTCAGCCATGAGTTCTTCTAGGATGCATTACGAGCAGGGGACTCCTCAGCCATGAGTTCTTCTAGGCTGCATTATGAGCAGGGACTCCTCAGCCATGAGTTCTTCTAGGATGCATTATGAGCAGGGACTCCTCAGCCATGAGTTCTTCTAGGATGCATCACGAGCAGGGACTCCTCTGCCATGAGTTCTTCTAGGATGCATTATGAGCAGGGGACTCCTCAGCCATGAGTTCTTCTAGGATGCATTATGAGCAGGGACTCTTCAGCCATGAGTTCTTCTAGGATGCATTACGAGCAGGGACTCCTCAGCCATGAGTTCTTCTAGGACGCATTATGAGCAGGGGACTTCTCTGCCATGAGTTCTTCTAGGATGCATTATGAGCAGGGGAATCCTCTGCCATGAGTTCTTCAAGGATGCATTACGAGCAGGGACTCCTCAGCCATGAGTTCTTCTAGGATGCATTATGAGCAGGGACTCCTCAGCCATGAGTTCTTCTAGGATGTATTATGAGCAGGGATCCCTCAGCCATGAGTTCTTCTAGGATGCATTATGAGCAGGGACTCCTCTGCCATGAGTTCTTCTAGGATGCATTACGAGCAGGGACTCCTCAGCCATGAGTTCTTCTAGGACTCATTATGAGCAGGGGACTTCTCTGCCATGAGTTCTTCTAGGATGCATTATGAGCAGGGACTCCTCAGCCATGAGTTCTTCTTGGATGCATTATGAGCAGGGACTCCTCAGCCATGAGTTCTTCTAGGATGCATTATGAGCAGGGACTCCTCAGCCAGGAGACTCCTCAGCCATGAGTTCTTCTAGGATGCATTACGAGCAGGGACTCCTCAGCCATGAGTTCTTCTAGGATGCATTATGAGCAGGGGACTCCTCAGCCATGAGTTCTTCTAGGATGCATTACAAGCAGGGACTCCGCTGCCATGAGTTCTTCTAGGATGCATTATGAGCAGGGACTCCTCAGCCATGAGTTCTTCTAGGATGCATTACGAGCAGGGGACTCCTCTGCCATGAGTTGTTCTAGGATGCATTACGAGCAGGGACTCCTCAGCCATGTGTTCTTCTAGGATGCATTATGAGCAGGGGACTCCTCTGCCATGAGTTCTTCTAGGATGCATTATGAGCACGGACTTCTCAGCCATGAGTTCTTCTAGGATGCATTATGAGCAGTGACTCCTCAGCCATGAGTTCTTCTAGGATGCATTATGAGCAGGGACTCCTCAGCCATGAGTTCTTCTAGGGTGCATTACAAGCATGGGACTCCTCTGCCTGAGTTCCTCTAGGATGCATTATGAGCAGGGATCCCTCAGCCATGAGTTCCTCTAGGATACATTATGAGCAAGGACTCCTCAGCCATGAGTTCTTCTAGGATGCATTATGAGCAGCGATCCCTCAGCCATGAGTTCTTCTAGGATGCATTACGAGCAGGGACTCCTCTGCCATGAGTTCTTCTAGGATGCATTATGAGCAGGGACTCCTCAGCCATGAGTTCTTCTAGGATGCATTACGAGCAGGGGACTCCTCTGCCATGAGTTGTTCTAGGATGCATTACGAGCAGGGACTCCTCAGCCATGTGTTCTTCTAGGATGCATTATGAGCAGGGACTCCTCAGCCATGAGTTCTTCTAGGATGCAT
This sequence comes from Triturus cristatus, assembly GCF_964204655.1. Taxonomy (NCBI): domain Eukaryota; kingdom Metazoa; phylum Chordata; class Amphibia; order Caudata; family Salamandridae; genus Triturus; species Triturus cristatus. The sequence goes on along the minus strand of NC_140582.1, from coordinate 1,172,543,734 downwards.
TATGAGCAGGGACTCCTCAGCCATGAGTTCTTCTAGGATGCATTATGAGCAGGGACTCCTCAGCCATGGGACTCCTCAGCCATGAGTTCTTCTAGGATGCATTACGAGCAGGGACTCCTCAGCCATGAGTTCTTCTAGGATGCATTATGAGCAGGGGACTCCTCTGCCATGAGTTCTTCTAGGATGCATTATGAGCAGGGACTCCTCTGCCATGAGTTCTTCTAGGATGCATTATGAGCAGGGGACTCCTCAGCCATGAGTTCTTCTAGGATGCATTACAAGCAGGGACTCCGCTGCCATGAGTTCTTCTAGGATGCATTACGTGCAGGGACTCCTCAGCCATGAGTTCTTCTAGGATGCATTACGAGCAGGGGACTCCTCTGCCATGAGTTGTTCTAGGATGCATTACGAGCAGGGACTCCTCAGCCATGTGTTCTTTTAGGATGCATTATGAGCAGGGACTCCTCAGCCATGAGTTCTTCTAGGATGCATTATGAGCAGAGGACTCCTCTGCCATGAGTTCTTCTAGAATGCATTATGAGCAGGGGACTCCTCAGCCATGAGTTCTTCTAGGATGCATTCTGAGCAGGGACTCCTCAGCCATGAGTTCTTCTAGGATGCATTATGAGCAGGGGACTCCTCTGCCATGAGTTCTTCTAGGATGCATTATGAGCAGAGGACTCCTCTGCCATGAGTTCTTCTAGAATGCATTATGAGCAGGGGACTCCTCAGCCATGAGTTCTTCTAGGATGCATTATGAGCAGGGACTCCTCAGCCATGAGTTCTTCTAGGATGCATTATGAGCAGGGGACTCCTCTGCCATGAGTTCTTCTAGGATGCATTATGAGCACGGACTTCTCAGCCATGAGTTCTTCTAGGATGCATTATGAGCAGGGGACTCCTCTGCCATGAGTTATTCTAGGATGCATTATGAGCAGGGGACTCCTCAGCCAGGGGACTCCTCAGCCATGAGTTCTTCTAGGATGCATTATGAGCAGAGACTCCTCAGCCATGAGTTCTTCTAGGATGCATTATGAGCAGGGACTCAGCCATGAGTTCTTCTAGGATGCATTATGAGCAGAGACTCCTCAGCCATGCGTTCTTCTAGGATGCATTATGAGCAGGGACTCCTCAGCCATGAGTTCTTCTAGGATGCATTATGAGCACCGACTTCTCAGCCATGAGTTCTTCTAGGATGCATTATGAGCAGGGACTCCTCAGCCATGAGTTCGAGCAGGGGACTCCTCAGCCATGAGTTCTTCTAGGATGCATTATGAGCAGGGGACTCCTCTGTCATGAGTTCTTCTAGGATGCATTATGAGCACAGACTTCTCAGCCATGAGTTCTTCTAGGATGCATTATGAGCAGGGGACACCTCTGCCATGAGTTTTCTAGGATGCATTATGAGCAGGGGACTCCTCAGCCAGGGGACTCCTCAGCCATGAGTTGTTCTAGGATGCATTACGAGCAGGGACTCCTCAGCCATGTGTTCTTCTAGGATGCATTATGAGCAGGGGACTCCTCTGCCATGAGTTCTTCTAGGATGCATTATGAGCACGGACTTCTCAGCCATGAGTTCTTCTAGGATGCATTATGAGCAGGGACTCCTCAGCCATGAGTTCTTCTAGGATGCATTATGAGCAGGGACTCCTCAGCCATGAGTTCTTCTAGGGTGCATTACAAGCATGGGACTCCTCTGCCTGAGTTCCTCTAGGATGCATTATGAGCAGGGATCCCTCAGCCATGAGTTCCTCTAGGATACATTATGAGCAAGGACTCCTCAGCCATGAGTTCTTCTAGGATGCATTATGAGCAGCGATCCCTCAGCCATGAGTTCTTCTAGGATGCATTACGAGCAGGGACTCCTCTGCCATGAGTTCTTCTAGGATGCATTATGAGCAGGGACTCCTCAGCCATGAGTTCTTCTAGGATGCATTACGAGCAGGGGACTCCTCTGCCATGAGTTGTTCTAGGATGCATTACGAGCAGGGACTCCTCAGTCATGTGTTCTTCTAGGATGCATTATGAGCAGGGACTCCTCAGCCATGAGTTCTTCTAGGATGCATTATGAGCAGGGACTCCTCAGCCATGAGTTCTTCTAGGATGCATTATGAGCAGGGACTCCTCAGCCATGGGACTCCTCAGCCATGAGTTCTTCTAGGATGCATTACGAGCAGGGACTCCTCAGCCATGAGTTCTTCTAGGATGCATTATGAGCAGGGGACTCCTCTGCCATGAGTTCTTCTAGGATGCATTATGAGCAGGGACTCCTCTGCCATGAGTTCTTCTAGGATGCATTATGAGCAGGGGACTCCTCAGCCATGAGTTCTTCTAGGATGCATTACAAGCAGGGACTCCGCTGCCATGAGTTCTTCTAGGATGCATTACGTGCAGGGACTCCTCAGCCATGAGTTCTTCTAGGATGCATTACGAGCAGGGGACTCCTCTGCCATGAGTTGTTCTAGGATGCATTACGAGCAGGGACTCCTCAGCCATGTGTTCTTCTAGGATGCATTATGAGCAGGGACTCCTCAGCCATGAGTTCTTCTAGGATGCATTATGAGCAGAGGACTCCTCTGCCATGAGTTCTTCTAGAATGCATTATGAGCAGGGGACTCCTCAGCCATGAGTTCTTCTAGGATGCATTCTGAGCAGGGACTCCTCAGCCATGAGTTCTTCTAGGATGCATTATGAGCAGGGGACTCCTCTGCCATGAGTTCTTCTAGGATGCATTATGAGCAGAGGACTCCTCTGCCATGAGTTCTTCTAGAATGCATTATGAGCAGGGGACTCCTCAGCCATGAGTTCTTCTAGGATGCATTATGAGCAGGGACTCCTCAGCCATGAGTTCTTCTAGGATGCATTATGAGCAGGGGACTCCTCTGCCATGAGTTCTTCTAGGATGCATTATGAGCACGGACTTCTCAGCCATGAGTTCTTCTAGGATGCATTATGAGCAGGGGACTCCTCTGCCATGAGTTATTCTAGGATGCATTATGAGCAGGGGACTCCTCAGCCAGGGGACTCCTCAGCCATGAGTTCTTCTAGGATGCATTATGAGCAGAGACTCCTCAGCCATGAGTTCTTCTAGGATGCATTATGAGCAGGGACTCAGCCATGAGTTCTTCTAGGATGCATTATGAGCAGAGACTCCTCAGCCATGAGTTCTTCTAGGATGCATTATGAGCAGAGACTCCTCAGCCATGCGTTCTTCTAGGATGCATTATGAGCAGGGACTCCTCAGCCATGAGTTCTTCTAGGATGCATTATGAGCACCGACTTCTCAGCCATGAGTTCTTCTAGGATGCATTATGAGCAGGGACTCCTCAGCCATGAGTTCGAGCAGGGGACTCCTCAGCCATGAGTTCTTCTAGGATGCATTATGAGCAGGGGACTCCTCTGTCATGAGTTCTTCTAGGATGCATTATGAGCACAGACTTCTCAGCCATGAGTTCTTCTAGGATGCATTATGAGCAGGGGACACCTCTGCCATGAGTTTTCTAGGATGCATTATGAGCAGGGGACTCCTCAGCCAGGGGACTCCTCAGCCATGAGTTCTTCTAGGATGCATTATGAGCAGGGACTCCTCTGCCATGAGTTCTTCTAGGATGCATTATGAGCATGGACTCCTCTGCCATGAGTTCTTCTAGGATGCATTATGAGCAGAGACTCATCAGCCATGAGTTCTTCTAGGATGCATTATGAGCAGGGACTCAGCCATGAGTTCTTCTAGGATGCATTATGAGCAGGGACTCAGCCATGAGTTCTTCTTCGATGCATTACGAGCAGGGGACTCCTCAGCCATGAGTTTTTCTAGGATGCATTATGAGCAGGGACTCCTCAGCCATGAGTTCTTCCAGGATGCATTATGAGCAGGGACTCCTCTGCCATGAGTTCTTCTAGGATGCATTATGAGCAGGGACTCCTCAGCCATGAGTTCTTCTAGGATGCATTATGAGCAGGGACTCCTCAGCCTTGAGTTCTTCTAGGATGCATTATGAGCAGGGGACTCCTCTGCCATGAGTTCTTCTAAGATGCATTATGAGCAGGGACTCCTCTGCCATGAGTTCTTCTAGGATGCATTATGAGCAGGGACTCCTCAGCCATGAGTTCTTCTAGGATGCATTATGAGCAGGGACGACTCAGCCATGAGTTCTTCTAGGATGCATTATGAGCAGGGACTCCTCAGCCATGAGTTCTTCTAGGATGCATTATGAGCAGGGACTCCTCTGTCATGAGTTCTTCTAGGATGCATTATGAGCAGGGGACTCCTCAGCCATGAGTTCTTCTAGGATGCATTATGAGTAGGGACTCCTCAGCCATGAGTTCTTCTAGGATGCATTATGAGCAGGGACTCCTCAGCCTTGAGTTCTTCTAGGATGCATTATGAGCAGGGGACTCCTCTGCCATGAGTTCTTCTAGGATGCATTATGAGCAGGGACTCCTCTGCCATGAGTTCTTCTAGGATGCATTATGAGCAGGGACTCCTCAGCCATGAGTTCTTCTAGGATGCAATATGAGCAGGGACGACTCAGCCATGAGTTCTTCTAGGATGCATTATGAGCAGGGACTCCTCAGCCATGAGTTCTTCTAGGATGCATTATGAGCAGGGACTCCTCAGCCATGAGTTCTTCTAGGATGCATTATGAGCAGGGACTCCTCTGCCATGAGTTCTTCTAGGATGCATTATGAGCAGGGGACTCCTCAGCCATGAGTTCTTCTAGGATGCATTATTAGCAGGGACTCCTCAGCCATGAGTTCTTCTAGGATGCATTACGAGCAGGGACTCCTCAGCCATGAGTTCTTCTAGGACGCATTATGAGCAGGGGACTTCTCTGCCATGAGTTCTTCTAGGATGCATTATGAGCAGGGGAATCCTCTGCCATGAGTTCTTCAAGGATGCATTACGAGCAGGGACTCCTCAGCCCTGAGTTCTTCTAGGATGCATTATGAGCAGGGACTCCTCAGCCATGAGTTCTTCTTGGATGCATTATGAGCAGGGACTCCTCAGCCATGAGTTCTTCTAGGATGCATTATGAGCAGGGACTCCTCAGCCAGGAGACTCCTCAGCCATGAGTTCTTCTAGAATGCATTACGAGCAGGGACTCCTCAGCCATGAGTTCTTCTAGGATGCATTATGAGCAGGGACTCCTCAGCCATGAGTTCTTCTAGGATGCATTATGAGCAGGGTCTCAGCCATGAGTTCTTCTAGGATGCATTATGAGCAGGGACTCCTCAGCCATGAGTTCTTCTAGGATGCATTATGAGCAGGGACTCCTCAGCCATGAGTTCTTCTAGGATGCATTATGAGCAGGGACTCCTCAGCCATGAGTTCTTCTAGGATGCATTAAGAGCAGGGACTCCTCAGCCATGAGTTCTTCTAGGATGCATTATTAGCAGGGACTCCTCAGCCATGAGTTCTTCTAGGATGCATTATGAGTAGGGACTCCTCAGCCATGAGTTCTTCTAGGATGCATTATTAGCAGGGACTCCTCAGCCATGAGTTCTTCTAGGATGCATTATGAGTAGGGACTCCTCAGCCATGAGTTCTTCTAGGATGCATTATTAGCAGGGACTCAGCCATGATTTCTTTAAACTGCAATAGTATGGTGTCCCAGGCTGCCGCGATGGGCCGCCTCTGGATTCTACGGGTTTCCTCCCAGTGTAGCGCAGAACTCTCCGCATCACCCCAATGGTTCAGGAGTATGGAGGTCCCTCCCACCAAGTGTACGCACCACATCTTCCCCGGTATCCCTCGAGAAGGACCCTGCTTGGCTGGTTGTGACTAGAGTCCTCCTGAGTCATCTCTCTCCCCACGCTTCTATGGCTCTTATCCTTTGTCGCCCCCCCCCCCTCAAGCTACCCTTCCACAAGGTCTCACCTTCTCAATGTCCGATTTCACTGCTTGCCCATCTCCTGGCTTCCATCTTCCCTCGGTCTCTTCCTTGCCTGTGAGACCTCTCATCATGTGTATGTCCCACGGGGAGTCCTTCTCCAGCTCTCTTCAGACTCATGTCCTGCACATGTCTTCCGAGCTTCCCATGCAGATCCCATTTGGAGTTCCCACTTGAGGGGCTAGTGATGGTCTTGTCTTTTCTCGTTCGTTGATCACACTGGTGGTTGTTCTTTTTTTGTTACTTTTACACTTGCTCTTGTAATGTGCTCTGATGCCATTGGGACATGTGTGCTTAATATAAAACTGCATACATACCCACATACTATACAATACTATAGAAAACCATTAGCCCCAGAAATCCGGTCACTCTAGAAAGACATAAATTCACGCAGAGGCTCAGACGCCCCCACCCCCACCCTCCCGCCAAGTACTCGCCCTCCTGCAGGACATGCCTTTGATACAGCCAGGGTATCCTCTAGGCACGTCTGTCTAGCGCCTAATGATAACACGTCTGTCTAGCGCCTAATAAAGAGTAGACAGCGCCCACAGCCAAATGAATTCTATATAAACGCATACCTTTATGGGCTTATTCGGTCTCATTTATACTCAGTGGCAGTCATGTTATTGACATGGAAGGATGAAAAGCTGTGGCAGCCCTGCCTGCATTCTAACATGTGACACACACCCTGAGCTGCCTCCCAAGTTAGTGAAAATGACAAGGTATACAGAGAAGAGATGAGAAATACGCCTTGAGCACGAGGCAATCAGGACCGCTGCAAGGACGGCTAACAATGGCCATGTTCTGTCATGCAGCACGATTGCGGAGGAACAAGGTGCTCCGTTCATCATATCCTTACCCAGAAGCGGCTCCTGTCAAGACCAATAGCAGTCAACTTATCAATGGCAACAAGCCGTGCAATGTAACTGTAATAATGGTTGTAGCATCGAGTCTGAAAGACAACAGCTACACCTAGTGGACACTGGCTGCTACTGAACAAAGTTTTCACTCTGCCTTCTTTCCCATGAATCAGAAATCACGGGTACAGGAAGTGAAGCAATGGGAAGTGCACACTTTGGGGTCTATTTCCTAAGATTTAACGCTGAGTTTGCGTCATAAAAATGTCAGTAAATATTTCCCTCTGCTAATTTACCTTCAAGCGCTAAACCTGTTTAGCGCTGGAAAACAAACCAAAGTAGTGCATAGCGCTGTTGCATTACTTAGCCCAAGGAGGCATACCATGGGTGGAGCATGGGCGTTCCCATGCAACCACCCAAGGCTTCTGAGCTAAACCGTATTTACTTAAAAAATTAGACAAGGTTTAGGGTGAGAAAACAGCACCCATTTCAGATAGCTTTCACTTCTCCTTCCTTTTCCGACTTTGTATATGTGCTGCTCTGTACAGCACACATACAAAGTGGGAAAAGGTTTCAACTTAGTTTAAGCATGGTGTTTTGTACTGAAAGGTTTCCCTTCCAATACAAAACCTATGCTAGACTCACGGAGACACCCTTACACTATAGTGCAAAGGTGTGCCCGTGACACACGGCAGCATATTTCTGCGCCCGGCGCTAGGAGAGGGGAGTAGAGTGCCATATTTCTGTAGATATGGTGCTCCCCTGCTCTCTCCTCACGTGGGGCAGCATTTGTGGCTACTGTGCTGCGCTGCGTGAGAAACTAGTAAATCTGCCCCAATGTCTAATAACCAAGGGGCATATTATCAAGAAACGGCGTTAAAATGATCGCTGCTTTAGCGGCAGAAAACTGCCGCTAAAGCGGCGATAATGGGCTTGATAATATGCCCTGGAGAATTCCCATAGAAGCCCATGTTCTGGTGTCAACATGGGCCTCTATTGGAATTCTCTGCGGCATATTATCAAGCCCATTATCGCCGCTTTAGCGGCAGTTTTCTGCTGCTAAAGCGGTGATAATTTTAACGCCGTGCTTGATAATATGCCCCCATGGTCTTTACACTCAAACTAACAGAACTGTAGGTGGGCAGCCAGCAATGATGGGCATTTGTTTTGAGTGACATCACACAAAACAAGAGTGTACTTTACCCGTCTAGAGGTAGAATTAAAGAAAGGTAACTGTGAATAGTGGGGATTTTTTACTGATAAGTTGAAAGTGAGATCAAATAAACAACAAAAAGCAAAGCTCAAGTTGTCTTTCATGTCACTGTGGACCCTCAGGTTTGTTGCCCCCACTTCCTTCGCCTTCAACACTACCCTCCCCATACCAAATAATACAATCTGGCATACTTTTTGTTTTGTAGATCACAAATCGCCTGATGTATTGGCTTTGTCAATTATGTTTTTGTAGCCATGCTGTACAGCATTGCGATTGATGTACAGTATGGTTCAAACAAAAAAAAGGGGGGAAAAGATGCAATGACGTGGCCGTTGGTCATTTCGTAGGCGCGTGTAAATGTTCAACACGCATGTGCGCACCTACAAAGGGAAACAGGATTTTTTTTCATTTACCAATCCGAGGGTCGTTAAAAGAGAAAACAAGTTGTGCAAAAGCGCTCTTTTACACATGGCAGGAAAGAACTTAACATTTTTTTTTTAAACAGATGTGCGGGGGGGGGGGTTGGGGAGCTGTTGCCGAGTGAAGCAACACAACGGGCGGGGGAGGGGTGGAGGTGATGCAACACTGCTGGTGGGGGCACAAGCAACACAATGGAGAGAACACGACCTAAAGAGCAATGTGGAGCACAGAGGGGGAAGCATGCAGGCGAGAGATAGGAACACAAGTGCAATTCAGGTGATGGAAGCACATGGGCGAAGGAGGTAGAATAGCACACATGGGAGACAGCTGGAAAACATGTCCTCTCATGGAGTGCTTAAACAAAGAGAAAAAATGAGTTTCCAAAAATAAAGCGGGGAAAGCATCGATACCAGAAAATCAAAGAGAAGGTAAAGAGGCTATGATCCATGGGAGAGACAAACACAAGATGGACAGGCAGAAACAAGCAAAACATCCAAAAGCAAGCAAGCAAATAAGAGTGAGAGCAAAACCAAACAATGGTAAGCATTGAGCGGGCTGCAAGTCTCTGTATCAGTGGTGGCTGGCATGTAAGGAGGGTGGTGGGCGGGAGGGGGAACAAAAATAAAAAATAAATTAAAAAATCAATCCACTTACCTTCTTCCTGGCGCAACGTCCGTGACGTCCTCCTCCTCCTCACTCAGGTCTTCTCTCTGGGCGGGCAGGCAGGCTCCAGGAAACTGCAGGAACCAATCCTGGTGCTGCTCTCATGCTGCATGAGAGCGGCACCAGGATTGGAGGGAGCGGCCTCCCTTGCTGCTCCCGAGGGCACTGGTGCTCTATTTTGTCTCTAACCAGCTGTCTTCAGGCAGCTGGGTTAGAGTGGCTTAAACTGTGCATGTCTGGCTGGCTGTCGCAAGACGGATAGCCACAGAGACAGGAGCACTTTAAACCTAAGTGCCCTGCCTATCACTGCTTTCTGCTGCTACCTGACTAGCAGCAGCAGAAATCAGAAAGCTCCGTCCCCCGTCCTGACGCTTGGCTTTGAAAAATAAAATGGTAATAAATTCACTTTATTCCCATTTTATTTTTGTATCTTTAGCGGCAATTTTTTAGCGGGGCGACGCCCCTCCGCCTTAATGGAGGAGCCGCCCTTGAATGTTCTTGGTAAGCCCGCAATATGTCTTTTGCAGCCCGACAGCCTGTGCTTTGTGGACATAACCCCCACAAGACACCCTCTTTGGCTTCCCTCTGTTTGCTCACCCAAAAGCATGCTCTAGGAAACCAGCGCTCGGCTCGCAACAGCTCCCTGAGAGACGCATCAGCCCTTGTTGGAATTTCCTGGCACTGTCGTCGATGCAGACCCGCGGCTGACAGGTGAGGCTGTGGTTGGCAGCACCAGTATTCTGCATGTAGTACAAAACACACGTAGTGCTAGCACTTTGTCTCCTGATTCATAATCAGAGAATCAGAGTGTTGATTCCAGTTTCTCAGGAGGTCTTGAAATAGATTTAGCAAGGTATCCCCCCCCAATGGATGCCCAGATGCCATCTGAGAATGGCAGTGCAGGTGCCAGGCAAGTACACTCTCTTAAGAATAGTAGCACTAGTTCTGTAAACTAGGGGAGATATGTACAAGGATTGGCAATATTTATAGCTAACCTCAGTTAGCGTGCTTTTTTTTATCAGCGTGTACCGCGGAAAACTATCGCGTGTTAGCGGCGTATTCACAACACGCCGCTAACTGGCGATAGTTTCCCTTACCGAGTGAACTGTCTGGCGTTAAGAATACCGGTACGACGATAAAAATCCTCACGCTAACGTGAAAAAAGTGGTGATGGGCCAATTAGCGGCTAGAACCGGCACACTGATTTACGTCAGTCCATTTTTTTTCATGTAGGTGGGAAAAACCACTATAAAACGCCTGCTATGCAGCCCAAACACAAAAAAAAATAAAAACCAGGAAAAAATAGAGAAGAACCAGGAAGGAAGCTAAACCCAGTACTGAAGCCACCAAAAAAAAAACCCACACCCAGGAGGACCAGCCAGAGACCCAGGGGAAGGGCAAGGAGAAGAAGACCCGGTTCAATCAGCAGGAAAACCAGGTCCTCATTGCGGAGGTGACAGAAAAACAACAACAATTTTTTGTCAGCTCCACAGTGTCATTGGGAACAAAAAATGCAATATCGCAGCCAAGGTGAATGCTGTCGGAGAGGTGAGGAGGACAGTGGATGACTGCAAGAAGCGCTGGCATGATGCGAAGCGCAAGACCAAGCAGAAACTTGCAGCCAATCTGGAAGCAGCAATGCAGACTGCAGGCGGGGGTCCAGCGCCACAGAAGGAGCTGGACGTGTTGGAGGAACAGGTGTCCGCAGTCATCAGCGAGGAGGCAGTGGTTGGAGTTCCGGGACAGGATACTGCTCAACATGACCAGACACAACAGCAACAGGGTGAGTAACAATCAGGGACTGGGGGGGCGGGGTGGATGGGTCCAATGACACTCATGTTCAATTAAATATATCGCAGTGCACACCCACAGTGACTGTGGATCATGTCCCGGATACCTTTGTCGCTGGTTGCATAGACACATATCACCCTACTCAACCAATACATTGCAAGACACATATTGGTGGGCTCACAGACCTGGAAATGTGCACAGAAAAGTCATCCAAATATAGTCCAAGTATCATATCAGACCACAAAATAAGGGCTACATGAAAGAGCAAAGGGCCACATTGATTGGAGATGCGGCAGGGTGTCAAAATGGCCCCCTTGCCTCAACACTACGCATCTGCATATTCTCGTATGTCTGAGTCGTGTGCAAGAATGTGCATGTGCATCAAGGGGACACTACTGCACATACACAAACTTGCACACAACTCAGATACACGTGCACAATGGTGCATGTGTGTTGACATTGGTGGCGGCATGCCCACTCATCCACATGATCAGTCACATACACAGTGCATCCTCATTTTGGTGTCAGAGATATGCGGCCCTGTGCAGATGATTTGTATATGCGTGGGGTTGAGGCAAGGGGGCCATGTAGACATCCTGCCGCCTCCCCAGTCAATGTGCCCGCTTCCTTGTACATGAGATGCAGTCCTGTGTACCCCAAGTGAGAACGCATCTAGTGAGTCTGCATACCATAAACACATGCATTGTCACAACAAAGTGATCATGTAGCCTACTGGCTAAAAGCTGCAGATCCTACAATGCACACAAACAGCAGACTTGACTAAAAATGTGATGTGAAACAATGAGCATGGGGGGTATGCCCACAACACCACAGTGCATGGACAATGCATATAAGGAATGTGTCACCCAAATATGTACTACATGACTTGTCTGTGTGCCATACTCACAGACCTACAATGTCCCTGTAAAGAAGTATGACAACCTAAGTATGACAACAAGCAAGGTTAGCAAAGTAGCACCAAATAATGACAAGTAGCTAAATGGCACCCTCACCCCTTAGGTCAAATAGCACTCCTCCACTCTCAAGTGTACACATCTGCCATACAGAAAACAGCATTCCGCATCTTCCTGGTGTGATTTGCCCATTACACCATTATGTGCATGTAAATCTATCTGTTTGGTAAGTCAACTGTGTCAGTGAACAAATATGCAGTCATGGTTGTTATCATCCACACGCAATGCCCGGCATTCAACGATCAGAACCAGGACAGCATGTATCAACCATGTGATCATCTGCGTGGCAAATACACAAACATACATCACCATACCATTAGCATCTGTTGGGAGGGTGGGGGAGATAGGGCCTGAGCACTACTAATACACCTTAGGAAATCCACATCCATCAAATCCAGGCCCACTTATACACCACACGTGGGACCAACGTTGAGGGGAATGGGTGTTGTCACTGTCTGTTCAGCCTGCAACAACAATAGAAACTCACCCTGCACCATACTCAATGGGTAAGCCAACAGGAGGGCAGTAAGCAATGCAGGCAAGGATAACGGTTACTGACGACATGCACACAAGAGGAATCACAAGAGGCAAAGCTACCTGGATGTACATGTGTATTGCATTATGCAGCACACATAGAAACAGCTATTAGCCCACCATTGCCAATCGGCCTAATGGGTTCCCTCATCACACATAAGCATTCTCGCACCAAACCCGTGCACATGTGCACTACCCAGCAAACCTGACTGTCTGTGAGCCACACTGACAAGGCAAGTGACAGTGCATGATGAATTGCATGCCTGCACCATAAACATTTTAACATGGTGCAGGCCACGGTCACTGAAGTGGCTAATTGTGGAGTTCATCCTTAAAGGAGCAGGTCACACTCTGACACTTCCTTGTGTGCATACAACCCCTGATGTAAAGAACATGTCTGCTGCCAAACAATGCACAAGTGTTCCAACTCTGATCAAGACCCATATTTACTCCAGCTTGCAAAATCTCATCATTGTAAATGCACATAAGTGTAAGGCTCACTGGCTGAAAGGGATAAGGGGCAGTAAAACCTAAGCTGCAGGGGTGACTCTCCCACAATGCAGTGCACAGACACATAAATCTGAGCTAATCAACATTGACCACAATGTGGTACAAACTGCATCACTTCCACTACTGAGCCGAGGACACACCTGGTGCCGCTTGTGTATAGAAATGGGCCATTCACATTTGGCATAGCTGTAAACTGTGAGATGATAATGTACAACTACAACATCACATCCGTGATGTTGTACAAATAATCACTATCCAGCATCTAATAGGCATCTCCTCCTAAACAGTCAGAATGGACATTGTCAATGCATGACCCTATTTGAAACACACATTTAACGGCATCTCCCCTTTATATTGCAGAGGTCGAAACATTTCCTCCTGTAGAGCAGCCTGTCCCACTCTTCACTGATGAAGATGAGGAATTTTCCACCATCAACCAGGATACCCTCCAACAGCTGCTTGACTCATTTAGCACACCACCTCCGGAAGCAGGACCATCCAGCTGTGTTGTGGAAATTCCACCCCCTGCACAAACCACCCACCAGCAAGCACCTACCACCACAGCTGTCCCCCAGGACCTTGAGGACCAACTTCTGGAATTTCAACGCCAAGCGGTAGAGGTCCAGCAGGAGATGGCTGAACTGGTGCGGGTGGGTTTTGCCAACCTGGCGGCCAAACTCGATGCCGTATCTGGGTGTCTGAGTCCCATTCGGGATCACCTACAGAACATCACAGACACCCACAGTCCACTCCATGCTCTCCGACATTCCATGGCTGACATCGCTGGAGTCATGACTCAGAGACAAGAACAACTGTCCAGTCAGAGTGGCTCCATCGATGTCAGCCAGATGGATGTTGGCCAGAATGCGAATGATAATGGAGAACATGGAGCGGATGCAAGCGGAACAAATGGCTGCCATGGCTGCACACCAACGAGACGCAGCTGGAATCTTCCATGCCCTGCAGCTGATCATCACTGCATTGCTGCATCAAGGTTTGGCACAGATGAATGATGCTGCTGCTTCTACATCCACATCTCCACCCCTTGATGTGTCAGTGCCTCACAGTGCTGCAGCCAGTCTACCACCACGCACATGAGACATCCGAGGACGAAGATGTGAATGAATCAGCATTAATACAAACAAGAAAGTGGTAGCATTCATCTATGGCAAATGGCCTGTTTCTCCTTTGATCTGGGCTCAGCATCATGCCCCGGAACATCAGCTTCCACTGTCCCCCGATACACTCTGTTACACTCACCTTGGACCTCGACATGGACAGCCATATTTTGTCTTGTTCCCAATGACACTGCAATCAGCCTGCTGACTGAACTCAGCCTCTTCCTTTGGACATGTTACCCCAAAAGGACTCTGCCTGGCCCTCCACTGGGCATACATGGAATGTGGGGATTGTATGGCCAAGTACTGGTCCAGTCTTCACCAATGTCAATGGGCATGCAAATAAAAATATTTAAGTCACACACATGTGTGTTGTCTATGACCAATCAAGTATAGAAGTCTCTAAAAATGTTGGGCCAATTAATCCATCAAAAAGTACACCAAGGGAAATAAGAGAAATTTACATCTTTTTTGTGACCCAGAAAGGCAGTGAGATGACCGGGTATGTGTGAACTAGCCGTGCCCTCATTGCTCAAATACAACATTCTAGCGATATCCCAACTTAGCCCTACATACTTTAAGGACATAGGCATGTGTGCAAAAATGTCCAAGTCAGTTGCATGCCACAGGTAGTGTCCCCCTTTACCATTGCTACACATTCTCACTTGGCATATCTACTCACACTCTACGGGGTGGACAAAGCCTGCTATGATGGTGCGCATTGCATGTCAAATCCCAAGATGGTGCAAAGCATATTCACATTGATGAAGAATCGTAAGGGCACATGTCTACCAGCCGCTATTGGAACCACAATGTCAGAGTCAATGAAGTTGAGTTGGCAATAGGGACTTATCCCAAAGTGGAAGTCCTCAGTCAGCCCCTTCCTGTGGACGAACAATGCATTCAAAATTAGGAACCCTCTCATGCTGTGACCACTGTGAGCGGATAGGGCAATGTGTCTAGGGATGTGTGATGCACTGCACTTAGCATATAGTCAGATGTAGTGCCACCATTTGAAGGTTGGCATCACTATGAGCCAATGCCAAAAGTTACAGCTGGGGGAAGTGGTCATGATAATGGCACTACAGGGAGCAATGCTACTTTTCCCCTCTTGTGTGCAGCACAACTGTGTGCCCGAATCAAAAACTTTATCTGAGACAAAACCCTAACGTTCCAGATTTCGGTATTCACAAAAGGCATTTAGGAGTAGTGAAATCAGTATTCCTAACTTTACTACTCCTAAATTCCATTTTTGAATACCGAAAGTCGTAAAGTTAGGACCTACTCTCATTACTTTTGTGAATCAGGCCCACAGTTCTGCCACATGCCGTTTAAATTTGACCCACTAAATGACAACATCCTGCATGGGCAGAAGGTTGAGCCTCCATGCACAGGAACATACAATTCCCATGATGCTGACACACTTGCACAACGCAGCAAGTGAGCCAAGGTCTGTGCATTGTAGATGGACTTAGTGCCAGGCTCATGTGATATGCAGGGGGTTGATGGAATCTGTGGTACCCGGCGCATACATCTATCTCCATGATGGATTATAGTTTGAAATTCAATGTTCGCTCAAGGCCATGTCCCTAGGATGTGTTGTAACTGGGCAAAAATGTGCTATCCAACTCCGTGAGTCAAACTTAAGATGTAAAACCTCACAAAAGAGTGTCCGTAGTCTAGGCCATAAATTCTACTTGCCACCCTGTTATCCATGCAAGTTTACTGTGCTCACATCTAAGGTATCCTGACACAATCCATCCTGCTAAGTAACATGTCATGACCTCACTTACACGTTCAACGGATTGTCCAGTGATAGTATGAGTTGCATACAAGGTAAAAAGCCACACTGCAGCACATAAATCTAACATCAGGCTGAAAGTTGAGAAATCCAACATCGCCATGCATTTTGCTGAGGCTCGGCATTCCATCGCCCAATTAAAATTCTTAGTACTTGAAACCCTCTCCAAACGAGAAAGGATTGACAATCATAAACTCTTGTTAAAAAGAGAACTTGAATGGATTTATCTGTTACAGACTCTGAAGCCGCATGGTCTTAATGACCGTATTGAGTATAGTTGTTACCTGTAATACTAATATGATGCATTGCTTATTATGTTACTGTTTATTCACGTAATACTACTTCTGTTTTTTGACATTGTCTCTCTGCATTCTCCCCAGTTTGCATTACCTGCACTCTATCTCCCCACATTCTAAGATGGCCGCCACCGTGCATACTTCCGAGTAGTCCTTTGTTTATGTTTACGTTTCTTCACGTCACATCACCGAGTGTTTAAACATAACGAGCACCCGCCCGTACCACACGCAGGCCCCCCCGACTAAGCAATGGACGGCACGCTTTGCCACCGGTATCTATGAAGTAAGTGTTCTTCGCCCACAGCGTTACAGAACCCAGCATGTCATTGCGCAGCGCGCATTCAACCAACACACGCAGTAATTTCCATTGTACTACCCAGTACCTTCACTCAGTCACTAAAACGTTAGCAAACACACCCGTTTTAGTTATTGTTGCACTTAGTCACATTAAGCACGTGTAAATCCAGGCGGTATACCCCCACTGACTCATCCCTCCCTCCCTTCCTCAACAGTGCTCCGTGACCAAGGGCGTCCCAGCCCGAAATGCATAGGAGATCAAGATTCATAGATCTGCTAGTATGGATCACAAATGAACATTTGATATGCCAAACAATATCGAATTGAACTAATTTGCTGAATAAAAGCATTTAAAAACACGCATCTTAAAAGGATTCACTTTTGTATGAATCAACTTAGTTTGATCACCGATTGGAGTGCCTACCCAGGGGATGTACTTGCAGATCTCTGCAAGACACTACTCAGCTGTTCATTGATGGTGTTAGGACGGATAACACCACCCTGATTGCGCACCCAGACCTTATTGAACGAAAATACCTTTCACCTAGCTTATGCAGTGCACCACCCACGCCTCTTTTTGTACACTGCAGCACATCACACCTGACATATGTGCAACCAGAATTCAAAAGTATTAACCATTATTTATTAAAGTACAAAAATAAACTACCCAAAACTAACACTAATCACTACTACTATTAATCTAATCTAAACTAACTGGAACAAAGTGAATTATAACCTAAACTATCTACCATAACTAATCCTAAACATGCAACAACATATCTAAGACATCAACCCCCCTCCCACCCTTAAGGCACATCATGAGACTGGACAAAGACATCTTAGCTATACATAAACTAACTACACAGTTATCCTACACAGATATATATTTTTGGGTTTTTTTAAAAACAATTTTAACAACAAAGACATCAGCCCCCCACCCAAAGGAAAAGGAAACGTATCCCCAAATACTAATGAATAATAAATATCTAAAACTACCTTACAATCTAACACTAACTATACCTTCACTACAACTACACTAACTAACACTTAAAATACTTGCCTAACACTAACTAATAACAATATATAACATTGCGGGAAGGGAGAAGAGGGGTTTGGCTTAATATGTCCAGTCATTATCAATCAATCAATCAAGGTATTTATAGAGCGCACTACTCACCCGGAGGGTCTCAAGGCGCTTGGGGGGGGGGGGTGCCGCTACTGCTCAAACAGCCAGGTCTTGAGCTTCTTCCTGAAGGACAGGTGGTCTTGGGTCAGGCGCAGGTCGGGAGGGAGGGAGTTCCAGGTCTTGGCGGCCAGGTAGGAGAAGGACCTTCCTCGTGTTGTCGCTCTTCGGATGCGGGGGACGGCGGCGAGGGCGTGACTGGTCGATCGGAGGTGGCGTTTGGGGGCGTAGAAGTTGAGGCGGTTATTGAGGTAGCTCGGGCCTTGGTCGTGTAGGGCTTTGTGTGCGTGGGTCAGGAGACGGAAGGTGATTCTCTTGTTGACGGGGAGCCAGTGCAGGTCTCTCAGATGTCCGGAGATGTGGCTGCGTCGGGGGATGTCGAGGATGAGTCTGGCTGAGGCGTTCTGGATCCGCTGGAGTCTCTTCTGGAGCTTGGCGGTGGTTCCGGCGTAGAGGGCGTTGCCGTAGTCCAGTCGGCTGGTGACGAGGGCCTGGGTGACCGTCTTCCTGGTCTCGGTGGGGATCCACCGGAAGATCTTGCGTAGCATGCGTAGGATGTTGAAGCATGATGAGGAGACGGCGTTGACTTGTCTGGTCATGGAGAGGGAGGAGTCCAGGATGAAGCCCAGGTTGCGTGCGTGGTCTGTCGGTTTGGCTGCGGTGCCCAGGGCGGGGGGCCACCAGGAGTCGTCCCAGGCGGAGGGCGAGGAGCCCAGGATGAGGACTTCCGTCTTGTCTGAGTTCAGTTTCAGGCGGCTGGTCGTCATCCACTCGGCTACGTCTTTCATCCCTTCGTGGAGGTTGGTTCTGGCGGCGGCGGGGTCGTTGGTCAGGGAGAGGATCAGCTGGGTGTCGTCGGCGTAGGAGATGATGTTGAGGTTGTGTTGGCGTGCGATGGCCGCGAGGGGGCTCATGTAGACGTTGAAGAGGGTTGGGCTGAGCGAGGATCCATGAGGGACGCCGTAGATGACTTCGGTGGCCTCTGACTTGTACGGTGGTAGGCGGACTCTCTGTGTCCTTTCGCTGAGGAAGGAGATGATCCATTCCAGTGCCTTCTCCTGGATTCCGACGTTGCTGAGGCGCTGCACTAGGGTGCGGTGGCAGACAGTGTTGAATGCTGCGGAGAGGTCTAGGAGGATGAGGGCCGCCGTTTCTCCGTTGTCCAGCAGGGCTCGGATGTCATCGGTGGCCGCGATGAGGGCGGTCTCGGTGCTGTGGTTGGCTCGGAAGCCAGACTGTGAGGGGTCGAGGGATCCATTCGTCTCAAGGAAGGCGGCCAGCTGCTTGTTGACGGTCTTCTCGATGACTTTGGCTGGAAACGGGAGGAGCGAGATGGGGCGGTAGTTTTTGAGTTTGGTGGGGTCCGCTGTTGGCTTCTTCAGTAGAGCGCTGAGTTTGGCGTGCTTCCAGCTCTCAGGGAAGGTGGCGGTGTCGAAGGAGGTGTTGATGATGTCCCGCAGGTGGGGAGCGATGACAGCGTCGGCCTTGTTGAAGATGTGGTGAGGGCAGGGGTCGGTCGGAGATCCGGAGTGGATGGTGTTCATCGTGCGGGTGGTGTCTTCTGTGTTGATCGGGGTCCAGGCATTGAGGGTGGTGGTGGGGGGCGTTGGTGCGGTCGTGGGGAGCGTTGGTTGTGTGCTGAAGCTGTTGTGTATGTCTGCGATCTTGTTGTGGAAGTAGGAGGCGAGGGAGTTGCAGAGGTCTTGCGATGGGGTGATGTCGTTGGTTCCGGCGTTGGGGTTGGAGAGCTCTTTCACGATGTTGAAGAGTTCCTTGCAGTTGTGTGCTTTGTCGTCCAGCCGGTCCTTGAATGCTGTTTTCTTGGTGGCGTGGATCAGTTGATGGTGCTTCCGGGTGGCGAGCTTGAGGGCAGTCATGTTGTCCGGTGTTGGCTCCCTTCTCCAGGCTTTCTCGAGGGCTAGGCAGTTCTTCTTGGAGCTCTTGAGTTCGTCGGTGAACCATGGGGCCTTCTTGCTGCCGGGTCTGCTAGGCGGGGTCCTCAGTGGGGCGAGTTCGTCCGCGCAGTTGCTGATCCACTTCGTGAGGTTGTCGGCGGCCTGGCTGGGGTTCGCTGAGCTGGCGGGAGGGTGCTGGCTCAGGGAAGCAGCGAGCTGGTCTGCTGTGATCTTGTTCCAGCTTCTACGAGCAACCTGTTGCTGGTGGTGGTGGGTCGTGGTTCTTCTGAAGGTGAAGTGGACGCAGCTGTGGTCCGTCCAGTGGAGTCCGGTGGCGTGGCTGAAGACGATGTCCTTGCTGGATGAGAAGACAGCGTCGAGTGTGTGTCCGGCGAGGTGGGTGGGGGTGGTCACCAGCAGCTTCAGTCCGAGGTTGGCGAGGTTGTCAAGCAGGGTGGTAGTGTTGCGGTCGTTGTTGTTCTCCAGGTGGAAGTTGATGTCTCCGAGGAGGATGTAGTCAGCGGAGGGGAGGGCGTGCGGGCTGATGAAGTCTGCGATGTCGTCGCTGAATTGTGTGCGTGGTCCCGGGGGTCGGTAGATGAGGGTGCCTCTGAGGGTGGTCTTGGGGTCGGTGTGGATCTGGAAGTGCAGGTGTTCGGCGGATGTCAGGGTGTCGTCGGTGTTGGTCGTGATGCGGATGGTGTCCCTGTAGATGATGGCGATGCCTCCTCCCATCTGGTTGACGCAGTCCCTTCGGGTGATCTTGTATCCGTCCGGGATGGCGATGGCGATGGCGATGTCGGGTGCTGAGGAGTCGTTCATCCAGGTTTCCGTGAGGAAGGCGACGTCAGGGGCTGTGGTGTCGAGGAGGCTCCAGAGTTGAACGGCGTGTCTGTGGACGGAGCGGGTGTTGAGCAGGATGCACTTCAGGTGGTTGCTGCTGGCTTGGTGGGTGCTGGTGCAGTGCCGGTCCGGGTGCAGGTGAACTTGCAGGCGTGGCAGCTGAAGGGTCCGTGGGTGCGTCTCGGGGTGGCTCGGTAGCATCCAGGGGATCGGCCGGTGTTGAGTGCGTTGAGGGTGGCGGCGTCGTACGTCCGGCGGGTGGGGTGGGCACTGCGGGGGCCAGGGGTCCTGGCACTGGGCGCAGTCCAGGCGCGGACGGGCGCAGACGGGCTTACCTTTGGCGCGCCTTCGGCGCGCTTAGGGCGCGCCCGCTGCGTGTCAACGCTGCGCGTTTGCCACTCTGCCATAAGTGGAGAGTGGGGGGGCGGACCGAGGGAGGAGCAGCTGGGAGGCAGGAGCGGGCGGCGAATGGGTAGGGCTGTATAGGGAAGGGGGCGGGGCCGCAGGGGGCAGCGGCGGGGAGCGGGGAGATGGCGGGAAGCGCGGCAGGGGCCGGGAGAGACAGGAGGGGAACAAAACACAGAGGAACAAGAAATAAACTACACGGGGCACAGGAGAAAACAAGGAGCAGAATTACACAGACAATCGGATTCGCAATACAAACGCGGCGCAGGCGGGGTCTGAGCACCAATCAGCGGTGCACAGGAACACAGCTGCTGGCAGCGGCGGCGCTGGTGGCAACGAGGGGCAGCCTGGGCTCAGTCAGCGGTGCGCAGGGTCACAGCTGCTGGCAGCGGCGGCACTGGCGGGAACGAGGGGCAGCCTGAGCTCACTCCTGAGGAGTGTGCACGGTGCGAGGGGGTGACCGGCCCAATGGGACAGAGGTCACTGCTCTCCACAGTGTACACTACGCCCTATATGGTCCAGTGAGAGGGAGGAGCAGCTGGGAGGCGGGAGCGGGCGGCGAATGGGAAGGGCTGTATAGGGAAGGGGGCGGGGCCGCAGGGGGCAGCGGCGGGGAGCGGGGAGGTGGCGGGAAGCGCGGCAGGGGCCGGGAGAGACAGGAGGGGAACAAAACACAGAGGAACAAGAAATAAACTACACGGGGCACAGGAGAAAACAAGGAGCAGAATTACACAGACAATCGGATTCGCAATACAAACGCGGCGCAGGCGGGGTCTGAGCACCAATCAGCGGTGCACAGGAACACAGCTGCTGGCAGCGGCGGCGCTGGTGGCAACGAGGGGCAGCCTGGGCTCAGTCAGCGGTGCGCAGGGTCACAGCTGCTGGCAGCGGCGGCACTGGCGGGAACGAGGGGCAGCCTGAGCTCACTCCTGAGGAGTGTGCACGGTGCGAGGGGGTGACCGGCCCAATGGGACAGAGGTCACTGCTCTCCACCGTGTACACTACGCCCTATATGGTCCAGTGGGAGGGAGGAGCAGCTGGGAGGCGGGAGCGGGCGGCGAATGGGTAGGGCTGTATAGGGAAGGGGGCGGGGCCGCAGGGGGCAGCGGCGGGGAGCGGGGAGGTGGCGGGAAGCGCGGCAGGGGCCGGGAGAGACAGGAGGGGAACAAAACACAGAGGAACAAGAAATAAACTACACGGGGCACAGGAGAAAACAAGGAGCAGAATTACACAGACAATCGGATTCGCAATACAAACGCGGCGCAGGCGGGGTCTGAGCACCAATCAGCGGTGCACAGGAACACAGCTGCTGGCAGCGGCGGCGCTGGTGGCAACGAGGGGCAGCCTGGGCTCAGTCAGCGGTGCGCAGGGTCACAGCTGCTGGCAGCGGCGGCACTGGCGGGAACGAGGGGCAGCCTGAGCTCACTCCTGAGGAGTGTGCACGGTGCGAGGGGGTGACCGGCCCAATGGGACAGAGGTCACTGCTCTCCACCGTGTACACTACGCCCTATATGGTCCAGTGGGAGGGAGGAGCAGCTGGGAGGCGGGAGCGGGGCGGCGAATGGGTAGGGCTGTATAGGGAAGGGGGCGGGGCCGCAGGGGGCAGCGGCGGGGAGCGGGGAGGTGGCGGGAAGCGCGGCAGGGGCCGGGAGAGACAGGAGGGGAACAAAACACAGAGGAACAAGAAATAAACTACACGGGGCACAGGAGAAAACAAGGAGCAGAATTACACAGACAATCGGATTCGCAATACAAACGCGGCGCAGGCGGGGTCTGAGCACCAATCAGCGGTGCACAGGAACACAGCTGCTGGCAGCGGCGGCGCTGGTGGCAACGAGGGGCAGCCTGGGCTCAGTCAGCGGTGCGCAGGGTCACAGCTGCTGGCAGCGGCGGCACTGGCGGGAACGAGGGGCAGCCTGAGCTCACTCCTGAGGAGTGTGCACGGTGCGAGGGGGTGACCGGCCCAATGGGACAGAGGTCTTATGGGAGACCCAGGGCTTTCTTCATATCCTGCAGGTGCCTGGTATGCTCCACCATTTCCCTCTGTATCTCAGCCAGCAAAACATTGTGGCCCAATATTGTTCTCCAGTCCCGCACAGTGAACGGCACCACCTGATCTGCCAGGGCAGGTGGCATTGTCCCTTGGGTATGTGGTGTTGAAGGGGGATGGGTTACTGCCTGTCCACGCCGGGATCCATGCCTGTCACCAGAGGGGCCCGGGATGGCCTGTGTGCCACTCTGTCTCCCATGTGTTACAACCTCAGGCACCGACTTCCAGGGGCGGCTGGTGATATTTGAAAGTGGTGGGGTGTAAAATTATTGTCCTAATGCACCGCAGTTTGGGGGGGTTCTCCCCCAGAGAAGAATTTGAAAAAACAGTGGACAAATGGTGCATTTTCAAGCAAATTTGAGAAAGCAGGAAGGTTAATAAAGCAATTGTGAAAGTGCAGTTATTACATTAATAAAGAGATTTCATATAACATAGGTAGCTGCTTATTCAGTGTGTCTTTACTCTCCCTGTGCCCTTACATATCACTCATCTGTGTCTTTGCTCTCCCAGTGCCCTTACATATGACTCATCTGTATCTTTGCTCACCCTGTGCCCTTACATATCACTCCTGTGTGTCTGTCCTTTGCCCGTGTCCTTACATATCTCTCTTCTGTGCCCTTGCCTCTCCATGTGCCCTTACCCGGAGCCCCGGTCACCAGAGGGTGGCCCGGTCTCCACAGGGGGGGCGGTCTCCACAGGTGGCCCCGATCTCCCCAGAGAGTCCCTGACTCAGCTAGGATAACCCCTGCCCGCACCGAGATGTCAGTGTGTCTTGTTTTCGCCTGTCAGATTCTATCTGACAGCGGTGAGTTTTTGGATACCGAGGCGATAGCCTCATTACTCCACATTCATTTTTGAGTTTTTTAGTCGCTGTTTCGGTTGTCTTATTGATGTGACGCTTTGTCACAGTTGAGGTTGGATCACAAGGTCAGCGCTGTGAAAGGCCGCAGGTTGCGGTCAATATGGTTTGCGGAAGTGTCAGCAAGTTTTATCGCAGAGTCTTGTATTAGTCTGCCAAATGTCTTCTCGCAGGGAGCCCCTTTTATCCCTCAGAGAGCCTCCAGTCTGCCCAAGTCTCGCACCAGGTGTCTCTTAACATAGGGAATAGCCAGAGCTGCCGACTTGGAGCTGGGAATTCAGGTTCGAGTCTTGGCGCCGACTCAACATATTGTGATTCCGGGCAACTCACCAAATCTCCCCGTGCATGCAAACAAAACAAATGACCGTGGCTGGCGCTCGTGGAAAGCGCTCAAATGCCCTTGGACTAAGTTCGCTCGACATAAAAATGCAAAAAAATACAAATCTTCAAATGTACTCTTCACAAAATGACGTCACTGTAACAAGGTTTATTTTACTTCAGATTTTGCTAAATCGATCAATTTCCCGACAACAGGTACCAGGCTAATTCGTCATGTTTCATGCGTTAAATACATTATATAATTTATGTACTAGATTCTTTAAAATCAGTTTTTCCAAAACGGGATTGTTTTTATCCTGGTTTTGAGGAATAAACTAATTAAATTAAAATCTCTCTCTAAGCGACCCCCCGCCGCCTGGAAATGAATGGATAACGCTGTGATCAAGTAATGTTTTGTGGGATGAAAACTTGACGCAAATGAGCCTCAGATGTCGTTTCATGCATGCCCCCCTCTGCAACCCCTTCCCCCCACAGACAATCACCTCAAAGTTGGGTGGTGACAAAACACTGGGTAGTACTGCTCAGTGGGCTAATGCATGTGCTGTAGACACCTGTATGCAGCACAGGGCAGCAGCTTGACACCCAGCGGGGCCTGCTTGCAGTCCATCCTTGTAATGTCGGTGAAGCGAGTACCGAGGGATAAAGCGGGATGAAAAAGACCCCGCAATAGTCAGCTGAAGAGAGAGAAAGTCTAGGATGTGGAAGAAAGCGGCCTGAGGAGGAATCAAGACTAGGCAGCCCTGGTAATCGGCAACCCCAACATGTGACGGCGGCGGTGGGGGCTTCTCACGAAAACGCTGGGTCCTGCCTAAAAAGCACCAGGGCAAATATTTATATTATAACAATTGTCCTCTGAATGAGGCACAGTGATGTTGTTGACTCCTAGGGGAGACTTCCTCAGTTCAGGAGTATGTGTGCTGTCTACAAGGTAGAAATACAAGGAACACACCTTTCATTCCAAAACTTAGCATAAGATGTTTATTTGCCAATTTCCGCTATGTGATGCGTGACTCCTTCACGAAAACAGGGATTTTATTTTTCACCAATAGTACCTTACTTGTATAGACGCGTGGGCCATAGATGGAGAGTTAAAGGCAGTACTACAAGTCCCAGCATGCAAAAGTCCTTCATGGGGGTCATACTCGACATGGTGACACACAACAGCTTCATTGAAGTGAACGAAAAACTTTATTTGTTAAAAGTTAGTTTGTGCCCTGCATTTTCTTTGCAAAAAAAACACACGAATGTCTGACAATAGAGGCTTCAATAAACCTATTTTGTCGCGAGGTAAAATTGAAAAAATACACATTTACTATGAAAAAACACCAGCAAAGGTATGTCTTGCATTTACCTTCCAGCCAATCCGTGCACATCTAAAATGTAATATAAACGCTTGCTGCTGACATCTACGTTTATCTGAGGATAACAAGTTGAAATTCCACAAAACTAACTCAGCCTTTCGCCTTTCTAAGGTGAGTTAATTCCCTTTCATTAAATTGAGTGCAATTTCTTACGGCAATGGCCGCGCAGGAAGCAGTGAAAACCAGTGTCTTTCAAAGTGCCCAAGATGCGCGCTCGGTGTAAATATACGGTAATATATACGGTATTCCGATTACATGTTACATCGCGCTTCGCTCCAAATGAGGCCCAAGTAACCCCGCCCTACTGAAAGTAAACAAGTCAAATACATCGAGGAGACACGATTGGTCACAATTATAATAAATTCTGCCGTTTCAGCTAAATTCAGCCATTTCCTTTCCCCTACTCCCTAAAAACGTCCCACAGTTATTAAAAATACCAGGCTGCATAGCGCTGCATGAAAATACTGGGCGCTGCGCCGAGCAATCCGGACAGTCGCTACTGGGGAGAGAGGGGGTTGTCACACGGTGGTGGGGGCCGGGGAATTTCCGAATTAAATATAAAACTTACCTTACAGCCGGTCCGCGCCACCTCTCTGCTCCCCTTGGCGCCTTCACAACGGCACTGGAGTGGACTGGCAACCCCTCTCAGCCAATCCTGGTGCTGCCGAGTCCAGCAGCGACAGGATTGGCTTAGGGCACGGTTACTACTCGCCCACCTGCCCATTAGGAGACCGAGGTTTGAGCCTTTGCTCAACCCTCGCTCTCTAATGGGCATGCGCAAGCCAGTGCAAACACAAGTGCGCATGACTGGGCACGGTGGAAAAATTCGGCCACCTTTCCCACTCATGCGCACTTGTGCTACTGCCTGGCTGGTGCCCATGGGCTGACAATCATGTCAGTCAACATGACGCGGACTGCCCACCCCTTTCAGAATCTGAAGGGGGTGGGCGGCCCAACGTCATGCTGGCTGACATGATTGTCAGTTCTCCCTCGGCGTCTTTGAACTTAAGTAAGCTGAATCAGTTTACTTAAGTTCAGAGCTGCCGAGGGAGCTGCGGGCGGGGGGGGGGCTAAGCCCCAACGCCTCAACGGCCGCACCGCGCCTGCCGGCTTCCGACTCTCAGCTGCCCGGTCTTCTTGGAACCTCCGTGCCATGTTGCAGTACCCCTTAGCGACCTTTCTGATGTGGAGGTACCGGTCCTTCCTCACCTGGAAGGCGTGGGACTCCTCTGGCGACATGTTGTCTGTAAAATAAGAGCAATGACAAAATGTTAGTCTTGTAGACTATGTCGATGTTCTCGATTTAACTCAGGTCAGTGAAACATGGGAGCCTACACTCTAACGTAACATTGTAAAGTCAGAGTGTGATCTGGACAATGAAATATTGAATCCAGGATCAGTGACTACATGCTGGGGAGACTGACATGACAGTGCATGGCATGTGACATATACAGTCACAACCAAATAAGACTGTCAGTTTCAAATGATGGTGCTATGACATACCCGGACGCGCTTACAATCCTTACTAACCTGACAGTGGCTGTTCCTGTGGTCGGGTAGACTCCGGACACGACGTTGCCGTGAGGGGAACGGCTGTTCTGTCTCCTGCCGAGCCGTGAGGCACACCGAGGACTTCATTTCCCAGACGCCCCATCGCGCACAGCACCCGCGTCACAGGAAAGGCGCCTGGAGCCCTCAAAAGCAACGAGGGCATACCGCAGCGCGGGACGCGCACGGGCGTGCCCGGGCCAAGGACTGGCCCGTCCGCGCCCGTCGGAGCCAGAAGGAGGCTGGGCTGGGCCACGTCCCTATCAACTGCAATATGGGCAAGAGGAAGCTGGCCGGAAATCAGGTACAGGGGGTTCTAATGCTAAAGTTCCCCGTAAATCCACCTCTATTATTTCTTACTTGACTACAGCAGTGGGAGTGTTGAATAATGAAATTGAGGTTGCCGAAAGGGAACTGGGCATAACCGCTAGAGAGGGTGAGGACCTGTTACACCTTCAAATGCCATCTATACTCCTGGACCCTGAGGTGATTGTAATTAATGGTCCAAAAACTGCCTCTGCTCCCCCGGAGACTGTTGGAACTGACACGGGGGATCGGGACCTACTATTGGAAGTGCCTGCTATTGAAGCGGTACATGTGTCCAAATGCCAGGTTCTTAAGTCACAGGGATCCCGGGCTCCAGCCAAAAAAAACGGTAAAAAACAAAGGGGGCCTAAACCAAACATAGCAAAACCCATATCCGGGCTGGATGATAATATACAATTGGCATTACGGAATCTGGTGGAAGAGATTTTCTCGTCGCGGTTTGAGGCCATACTGACTAATGTTGCTAAGGATGTCATTGACACTATGAATACGTGTGTGGCGGACCTACGGAGAAAATGTGACCGCCTGGATTCCATGATTGACTCATTTAAATCTGATGCTAAATGTCTTTTATTGAATAGTGAACGGTTAAATCCAGTGTTGAAAGCATGTTCTAAGGCTGATTTGGTAGATATGCCCCTACAAAGGAATCATTCTTTATCTACGGCTAATTCAAATCTAGAGGCGGTAACTAGTCATTTAGTTTCTAATGTACGGAAAACTGGTGACGGATTACTTTTGGCTGGGGATAAGAATTGCGTCAATCATGCCGTGGGTAGTAAGAAGAAGGTATGTAATAAGAATGTAGAGCAGTTGGGGAAAACTTTCTCTCCCAACACATGTACAATTAACCTACCAGCAGAAGCCACTCCCCTGGTGGTAGTTTTAGTTGGGGTTTCTCCTCTATCAGCTGACGATGTCGAATCTACAGCCGCCCTATTGAGAAAGACCAAGCATTGGTGTGAGCGTCATTCTTCTGGTCCTGCGGGGATTTCTGCTAATATCATTATGGCAAGGCGAGTTGGCTGGGTGGGCTATGGCCCTAAACGTGTTACTGGGGATTGTATCATAGTTAATTTTAATGATCAAAACACACCCGGAAGAATGCTCTGGAATGTAACGGACCATCTCGGTGGGGATATTAGAGCTATGCCCTTGGGGTTTTTCTATCCACCCCCTAGGAGATTGTATGATTCTTCCAATCCTCCCCAAGTGGATAGGTATGTTTCCCATGATGGAGTCACTAGACCATCTAAAGGTAGGGAGAGTAAGTTAGTAATATTACCAGCACAATATCCATCTCTATTGCCCACTCCCAGGGATAAAGGGCTGTTGTCCTCTAACCGTTTTTTTCCCCTTTCCCAGTTGGATCAGAATGATTGACCACCAGGGATAGGGGTGCCCAGAGTAGATTTGATTCCTACGGTCCAAGACCCAGTTGAGAGTACGGAAGATTCCACTCGAAACTGTAAAATTATTACCTGGAACATTGCCAGCCTTAATTCTAAGAAAGACGATCCTCTATGGCTGAATACCATAAAGCAATATGATATAATCGCCCTACAGGAAACATGGGACAAGGGGGACGGTTTTTGGATAGATGGATATAGATCTTTCTCCCTACCGGCATGTCCATCTAAGGCTGGTAGAGCGAAGGGAGGACTGATGTTCCTTCTGTCCCTTAACCTTAAAGGTTCATTATCAAGATTAGAGGTTGATTCAACTAATATATTGGTTCTAGAAGTAAGCCGCCCTAATAATTTTAAACTGTTATTGATTAACTTCTATAATTCAAGTGATAGCATAGATACTAATCAGCACTTGAAAAAACTGAATGATTTTTTAGTTGAATATAGGAGAGTTCAATCCACTATTTGTTTTATATTGCTTTTAGGGGATTTTAACACACATCTATGTGATAATTTTTGTCATATATCTGATAACTTGGTTTACACCATTTCAGAGACCCCGCATTTTGAGCATTCCCCTCGAGGTGCTGCCCTGGAGAGTTTTTTGTCTGAAATAGAACTTTTTGAACCCTCTTTTGCTAACTCCTTTGATCGCTATCATACATTTAAGATAAGTGAGACAATTATCGATTATATTTTTCTGTCTCATAATTTACTTGAAAAGGTCATTTTTCATAATGCCATATCTTCTCCTTTTAGCGATCATAACCCTGTTTTGCTGGAATTGGCTTGCAATTGCGGATTCTTAGAATTGAGAAGGGGAACACTTGGCCCTAATAACTTGGTAACTCGGGATCAAGACAGGAGGCTTAAGTGGACTAAAGTGATACCCACTCTATTCTTTAATGATTTATGTACGAACACCAGGGATCTTATAACATTATGTAACGACCCCTTAAATTCGGAGGACGTTACATTGGAAGCTTTTATGGGTATCTGTTCGCAGATTGCTATAGATCTGACTACTAAATCTAATGGATATGTGCAACTGAAAGAAAAATGGTTTGATAAAAATTGCTCGCAAGCACATCGTGCTCTAATTTTAGCATTGAAAACATCTCCGCAAGATAGGCCTTTGATAGCGAGTCGTAGGAAACTATATAAACTTGCGATCCAAAAGCGAAAATCAGAAATTAAAGCAGATACTTGGGATGCTCTGCTATCTGTCAACGTCTTAAAAGATAGTGCCAAGTTTTGGTCAATTGTAAATACTCCTCTTTTTACAGGTTTGGACAACAGCTGCCAGGAAAATAATGTTACGGAAGCCCAATGGTTGAATCACTTTGAAGGGATCTATGGTTCTAATGATCCCTGTGATCTAAAGTCTAATAACTTTTCGCAGCAAGGTTTACCCCCTCTTATTTTTGCTATCGAGGATATAGAAAAGGCCATAAATGACACATCAAGCAATAAAGCACCAGGCCCAGATCATGTCCCAGCAGATATTTATAAGCATAATCCCAGCTTCTGGGCAAAGATTTTGGTCAATGTTTTTAATGCCGTGGCTTTGATTGGGCCTCCCCCATCTTGGTGTCATTCAACAATTATTCCGGTCTTTAAAAAGGGTCAACGGAGTGAACCAAGGTGTTACAGACCCATTTCCCTGATTGATTCGGCTGTTAAAGTACTAGGCAAAGTTATTTTAGGCAAGAACACAGATTGGGCTGATGATAATAAAATTATAAGTAACTTACAATATGGATTCCGTAAAGGTCGAGGCACTATGGATCAATGTTTGAACCTTTTTATGCTAATAGGAAAATATACTATGGCTAAGGAGGGTACGTTGAACTTAGCATTTATGGACCTGACCTCAGCTTTTGACCTGGTTAACAGGTCGAAGCTGTGGTCTATTTTATTAGAAATGAGACTGGATCCGCCTTTGGTCTATTTCCTAGTAGATCTCCATCGCGATCTTACTGCCTTGATTAGGTTGTCCCAGGATGGTAGATGTTCCAAGCCTTTTAAATCTAGGAGAGGGGTTAGACAGGGGTGCATTATGGCACCCCTGCTTTTTACCCTATACATTAATGCCTTGGACAAAACTCTGGTTAAAGCGAGTTTGGATATTTCACGTGTAGGAGATACTTTAATTCCAGTTCTCCTATACGCGGATGACGCTGTTTTATTGGCTAGGACGGCGGTAGGCCTACAGCGTCTATTAGATGCTTTTGGTGAGTTCATGCTGTCCTTGGACTTAATTGTAAATATTGGTAAATCGCATGTTTTGTCAACAGGCCGTAGAGCTACAAAACCAAGAACTTTTGACTGTAATGGAGGTTTAGTGTCGTCTGTCCCCTCTTTTACCTATTTGGGGGTAGTTTTTGATGAAAGGAGTACTTGGGCCCCACAACAAAAATTAAAAAAGAACGCAGTAATTAGATCAACTTCTTCTGTACTAGGTTTTGTTAAACGATTGGGGGCAAGACCAATGGAGGCCATCATAAAAATATACACCTCTAAGTGTCTGGCCATAGCAGGATATGGTTCCGCTATTTGGTGCTATAAACCCCAATTAGATTTACAGGTTGCGGAAAATAGTTTCTTGCGGAAACTGCTTTCATTACCACAATCTACCCCTAATTTTTCTCTGCATCAGGAACTAGGATTGGGATTTTTATCTGACACTCTGAGCTTGGCGCCGTTACTTTGCTGGCTCAGAGTGTGGCTTAATTCAGATTTAACTCTCAACCAAGAGATACTTGGGGATTGTGTTAAATTGGATTGAGTTAGTAATATCAAGTGGTTGGTTTATGTCAAATCTATGTTCGCCAAACTTGGACGTCAGGAGCTATATGATCACCCGGAAAACATTAGGAAGGATGATCTGAAATGGGTGAAAAGTAATTTTATAAAATTAATGATGATGGAAAGGGAAGGGAATGAAATACAAAAACCATCAGTAAGGGTTCATTCCCTAATAAAAACTACCTTGTCAATAGAACCCTACCTGCTTATAGTCACCAAACCATTTCATCGTTGGCTCCTGACTAGATTCCGATTCAATCTAATACATTTTACTTTGGGGGACTATCCGATTTGGTCTAAACCTGAGGATGCTGGATTATGCTCCTGTGATAATTACTCTATTCAAGATACTTTACATTTTGTATTATTTTGTAAACACTATTCTATGATTCGGAAGAAGTTCTTGGTTCCCTTACTTAGGCAGAAGGGCTTTCTTCAGGCCAAACCTGCCCTACTTTATTTACAAATGTTATCAATAATTGGGAAACTTTTTGGATAGCGTCTTTTCTAGTGGCTGCAGTCAGGGTGAGGGGTAGAACTATAGCCATTAGAACTTTGTCGTTTGACTAGACATGGTATGATTTTATGGCTTGTTATTCTTCATGTGACCATACCTGTTTATGCACTTTAGCTTTGTGAGCAATGAAATAATTTTTAGGATCGGTTTTATGATGAATTTAATAGTGGTATTTATTGTATTTTGTATGTGTATATGAATGTAAATGTTGTTTGTACTTTTATGATTTTAATTAATCGATTAAAGTGGATTGAATTGAATTGACATACCCTGACTGAGGGTGACATGTACAAGGATTCATCGGAGGGAGGCATTAGCCCTCCGTGTGTAGCGCCTCCCTCATCCTCTCCTATTACACAGTGCTGTATCATATGTACAATGATCATGTGCAGCCCTGTGTGTCACCCAGCGACGGTGTGAAGTTCATCAAGTCAGGGCAAACACAGGCACTCTTGCACAAGAGTGCAAGGGTGTCTGTGTGCAGGGGAGGCTTGTTAATGTGTAGGAAGGTTACCCTACCTGCACATGAGCAATCCTGGAACAGCCCTACTCACACTTTCATCTGTGCTGCATCATGCAGCACACATGGAAACACGTTAGCTGGCTGAACACTGACTTGTACATGAGGTGTGGGCCCTCTCTCCACCACAACTTCACAATAGCTAACGTGTTGCTGGTGAGAGGGGGAAACATTGTTTCCTCAGATTTGTCAATTATGCATGTCTTAGATCCGCTATTGTCACTCCATTGACAATTTAACTACGCAGGCTTTAACAACGCAAACTGTTACAATGCATTCCCCATAGTAACGTCCCCCTGGAGTAATAATGGTTATTGTGTTGTAATGGGTAATGTGTTTTAATCAATAGCGTTGCAGAGCCCTGCATTGTAAAATATATGGCACAGCAATAAATGCAGAGCAAAAGCATGCAGGGTAAATGAATGAGGAGTAATGTTACAAATTCGGACAAAGGGGCTTGTACACTTGAGCCTGAGTCTACCAGGGAATGACTCCAAGGAGACAGCTTGATAACAGCAGTGGTCAAACATGCCAATGAGATTCATAGGACCATCTTTGCTAGCTGTTTGGGGAACGTGCCACTGATATGCTTGGATCAAAGCTACGCACTGCAACTTCTGTGAAGCTAGTATGCAGCATACCTACAATATTACTGTGCCGACCTGTGTCTGAGCACGCACTGCCTGATAACCACTGCCTCCTTGCGCATGATCGGGCCCACTTGCACAGTCATCTCAGTCAAGGATGTACATGCATTCCATGTCTGCTCATACTCATCAGCAACACCACTCACATGTTTCCTCTCCTATCTGTACGCTCTGTAATCCACATGCATGTGCTGGAGTAACAGAACCCATGGGTTTTACTTGCAGGTGCATCACTGACTGGGTAGGTGCAAAGTTACATCTGGAAGACAAAAAGCAGAACTCCATCTTCACTAACTGATTTGTACACACTTCTGACTTCCACAAAACATCATCACACTGTAGGCAAGGTACATGTGATACACAACCATACTGCATACTACAACGTCTATTATTTGACCCGGATATTCATGACATCGCACTATGCCAATAGATAATTGCAGAACTCACCAGTGGCGTGTGGGTCCTTGAAGGTGTCGATATCCCCCTGTGTGATTAGAGATCTTCCAGCTGTGAAACATGAAAAGAAAAGTGTGTTGGTATCAGACATAAAATCACACATATCCTATTTATCATACAATTCATCACCATCACTGACAATGCTCCGTAACTGTACTGTTGCAGTTCATGTTGCCTACATAATTGGGTCTACTTTGCCTGCCATTCACACAAGATCTGTGAATGCTGAGTTGTGCCAAACCAGACAATAATGCAAGCACACTTGCACAGACTAGTTGTGTGACACTTTCACAAGGACCCAGTACTACACGCAACATGATGTTATACATGCTCTGCATACAATTGCATTGATGCAGATCACACAAGGCTGTTTCACAAATGTTGGTGGTGTATGACACTCTGGAGATGTCCTATTTCCTTTGAACTACTCTCTCACCCATTGTCACAAGGGCAGCGTACCTAACTTAGCAAAACAAGGAGGAAAGCATTCGTACTCTTCCTTTTGTGCAGCACACAGGTCCCAGAAACAATCCCCTGGATTGTTTATGTACAATCACCCTCCTGTACATGAATAACCTTTTCCCAGCACGCAGTATGGTGCAAGGGTGCCAGCGTTGGCAAGACAGTGCTAAGTGTTGCCCCGCGCAGTGGGAAACACAAACCTGCACCCTATGATTGTCAATATGATGCAGCGTTGTGTTTCTGATGTGGCAACGTTAGGTGTTTAAGGCATGACGTCTCACGCCTCCCTCTGCCACATTTTTCTTTGCACATGGACCCCAGTGTGTCCCACATGGCATTTTTGGCTATTCATAAGAGTGTTCATATATAAATGTAGAGGTTGAACTTACCACACTCTCAGGTGGCCCAAAAGGTCACCCTTACGGCCCACGCAATCCTGCCAGCGGTGCTTCCATTGGTGTACAGTCCTGTCGACACCAAAGACTCGCTGCATCTGTGCCCTCACACGCTACCACCTGAACTTCTGCACATGGACGGGATATCCAGAAAGGATACGACCCCCACTCTCCACCATCAAGAGCAGGTAAAATTTCACCAGCCAGAGGAAGCCCTCCAATGCCCCCTCTGACATCATACCCTCCCTACCCACACCCACCATCTCCCAGCACACACCTAAACCCACTACTAAGAAAAGAAATGCCCAATATATGCCCCAACAACTAGTAATTATTTAAACCCTTATTATTACCCCTTAGACAAACACCTGACAAGATTGAGGACAAGAGACAAAAAACACGTAATAACAAGTACACAACACTTCACGGAGACACTATCAACAGGACACGGGACACAGCAACACTCTCTCTATCACAAATCTGCAGCACACACCACCAAACACCACCAACACTCTCCACAATCACCAGCAATGTGCTAAAAAGAGAAAGTGAATGTGCACAGCACTCTTACAGTAAACAGGTAGCATGCAGACATCACTTCCTGTGTGTTTGCGGCCCGTTTTTTTACTTTGCGGTGAGATTCTGCACGCAAATTGGCTTTGGGTAGGCCTGGGCGAAAATTTCGTTCCGTTCGCGGAAATTGCGATAATTTGACATTTTCTCGTTCCGCGGAGAGCGCGAAAATGTCAAAATTTCCGGTTTCCGCAGCTTGGCGATAATTTGTTTCTTGCTCGCACTGTAAAATAATACATTCTCGCGCACGTGCGATCGCCTTACCTGAATCCCTGCGTTCGCCGACAAGTTTTCTTGATCCGGTCGCGTTCTCCATGAGATGTTGTATTGTTCTTAGCCATTTGCGCTGTCTCGCGACAGTTCACACCCGCAGTGACGTCATGCGTCGCGCGATCACGTCTTTCTTCTCGCGATCATGCACCGCGAGACAACTCAAAACAAGATGGCCGCGCCCGCAAGCAACCACATGGGTAAGTTGGCGACCCGCAACCATGCAGAAAATCTCGCAAACATGCGGGAAAAAAATCTCCGCATCTTCGCGATATTTCCGCTTGTTTGCGATAATTTTAAACATTTTTGCGATAATTTGCGAAAGTTAATTTCGCAAATTCCGCCCACCCCTAGCTTTGGGGTAATATTTGACGGAGACAGTGAGGATGACAAGTGAAGGCAGGGGGAGGGAGCAGGAGCAGAGGCAGCACGTTGACCATGCCAGGTTGGCCGGTAAAGTAGTGGCAGCACAACAGACGAAACAGGGCAGGCCGGACAGGGAGCAGTGGCAGAACAACGGACCATGGATGGCAGTGAGGAGGGGGAAGGGACCGCAAAAAAACCATGTTGGATAGACAAGAGAGGCTGTGGCAGCACAACAAACCATGATAGACAGGAGAGCAAGGCAGTGGCAATACAACAGATTGTACAGGACAAAAGGAATGGGGTAGGGACAAGGATTCGGACAATGTGGGGCAGGAGAGATGTGGCAGAAGCAGCAAGCTGACCATGCAGGCCAGGGGTAGTGGCAGGACAATACACCACACAGGACTGACAGAAAGGTAGTGGAAGCACAATGGAAAATGGAGGGCAAGAGGGAGGGGACGGGGCATGCACACGGACAACGGATGGTGGGGGACGGAGGCAGGGTCAGCAGGCTGACCATGCAGGGCAGGCAGGAGGGGCAGTGGCAGTACAATGGACATAGGAGGGGAGGAGGGAGGAGGCAAGGGTACGCCAACAGACCGTGGAAGGCAGGATGGAGGGGATGGGGCACCAACTCAGACAATGGAGAGCAGAAGTCCGCAGGGGCAACAAGCTAACCACACAGGACTGGCCGGAGGGAAAGTGGCAGCACAATGGACCATGCAGGGTCAGTATGTCATTTGAGTTGTCGGCCTCGGACCTGGGAAACTGAGTTCGAGTCTCGGTAATGAAGCTGAACATCCTGTGATTCTGGGCAAATCACTTAATCTCCCCGTGCCTAACAAAAAATGAATGTGTGTCCTCATGTAACGTAACTGGTGCTATGTAAAGTGCTCTGATACCTGATTGGATTCGGGTCAAGTTTGCGCTATATAAAACTCTGCAAAAAAAAAAATATTTTACATGTCATGGATGATGTATTAGGTGAGGTCATAAGTAGTGGATGGCGGGGGCTGAAACTTATAGTTATCTCACTGGACTATAAATTGTGAATTTCATTGTTTTTTTCCTTCTTAAGCTTTCGTTTATAATTAACTCCAAAACCGAATTATAACATTACTTTACTTTGACCCTTGTTTCTTTCAGTGAAAAAATATATGTATGTGTGTGTGCTTTTGTGTGTGAGAAATCCACCCCTGAAGTCATCAACTCAAGCCCTGGCAGCAATGCTCCTGTGCAGTAAAACACACACGATCTGGATGCTGGTGAAAAAGTGGTTTATATAGGGTGGAAATAAAATGGACCAGGTGCATTTTAGGTCCAACCTATTAGCCTTCTTCACGTTCCGTGGTTTATGATAGCCTTCCATACACAGGCACTAGCAATCACTGGTGAATACAAGTGCCTTATAAGTCTCACCCTTGGGGGAACTCTTTTTTATGTGGGTGTGTACACGTGCAAGGGAAAATGCAGTCACTGAAAGTGAAGGTATCCAATTGCTGGAGTGGGCTTACTTGTATATATATATATATATATTTTCAAATTACCGATACTCCAAAGTAAAGGATGACGACGCCGTGTCTTGCATAAATACAAAATTTTAATGCTCAGCTGTTGGACGCGTTTCGCCTGTCCCGCAGGCTTGTTCACCAACCATTAACAATAAAGTTTGCCACCATTTTAAGACACTCGCTACGTGTCACGTGCACAAAAACTACAAATGCAGTGTATTCAACAACAGACTAGTAGTTTTACCAAAAGAACATGAAGTCATGTTGAGCACTTATTCTCAAATCGCAGCTTGATTTAGGGATTAATTAATAACCCTCATTAATGAAAAATAAACCAAATATCTAAAGAAAAACAAGCAAAATAACGCTGGAGGACAATTTACGTTCAATGCGTTGTCATTTTGGTTCAAAGACCGTAATGTTTGGTAGTGTCAATATATAATGCTTGTTGCATTCTCACTGCGTAACATTGCTGTTTTCATTATTCTCATTATTTACAATATTTTCATTAATCAAGAATGGTGTGTTGCCCAAGTGGGCCAAAATTTCATTGCGATTATGGTATAATTGTTGAATTCATCTGCAAATATTACAATTTACAACAGTGCTACCAAAAAATAAATAAACTTAAAAAATAATATAATAAATGGTTAAAAAGAACGGAAGGGAAAGAGGATGTACTTATACATTAATCATAGGTGGGTATGGAGGTCTTCCTCAATATTGAGCCCTGTCGGGTTCTTACAATTCAATTTGATTATATATGAAGATTCAAGTCTTCTCAATTGTTTTTCCTTATTACCCCCTCTTTTGCTGCTCTTAACCGCATCAATTACAAAGTATGACAAGCCTACTATGCTTTTATTGTGAAAGCGCTCAAAATGACGTGCCACAGGGTACGATTTATCACCATTTTTAATTGCTCTCAAATGTTGTAAAACACGCTTGTGCACTGGCAAGATAGTGCTGCCCACGTATCTCACGCCACAAGGGCACTGAAGTACATAGACAGCAAAATCTGTCTTGCACTTGTAATGACCTTTGATTTTGAATTCTCTATTTGTGAAGCCTGAAGTATACCTGGAGGTGTTCGTACCATGAATACAAGCTTTACATTTTGTACATTTCACAAAACCTTCTTTCTTTGTTAGCCACATAGTGGCTGCTGTCTTTGTGGGCGGAGTTTTCAAAACATTGCTCACCAACATTTGCTTGAAACTCTTTGCTTTTCTGAATGTTATTTGTGGTTTTTTCTTTACTAGTTTACCTAATGTAGGTTCACTACAAATCAAGTGCCAATGTTTGGCCAGGATGCTCCTTACTTTTTTATGCTGAATATTATAAGTGGTTATCATCCTGCAATCATTTTTGTTCTTATTTGCATTCTCCAATTTTTTCTTTGTATTGCTTTTGTTAAAGAGAATGTCTTCCCTTGTCCTTCTCTTGGCTTTCGTGATAGCTGCTCTGATGCACTCCTCAGAATAACCTCTTGCCATAAAGCGCGACTGCAGTATTGATAGTTCTTTGTCACAGCTCTCTTGATTACTGCAATTGCGCATAGTTCTTAAGCATTCTCCATAAGGGATGCTCTTAATTAAATTTTGAGGATGGAAGCTTTTGGCATGTAGCAAAGTATTGCCAGCCGTGGGCTTCCGGTACAGTGCAGTTTCGAGTTTCTCATTTTTGATGTAAATAGATAGATCTAAAAAGTTCACATTGGTTTTGCTGATGGTACTGGTGAATTTAAGATTTAAATCATTATTTTGTATTCTTTCAATAAATATCACCAGTGACTCTTCACTGCCTTTCCATATGACAAACAAGTCGTCTATGAACCGACTCCAATGCATAACATTGTTCTGCCATTCTTCTGGGTACATTCTTTGGATCACCTGCTCCTCCCACCAGCCCATATGCAAATTAGCAAAGCTGGGGGCGAAGCAGGTGCCCATTGCTGTACTGCATATTTGGTGATATAACTCATCATTGAAAAGGAAATAGTTATTTTTAAGGCAAATAGATGTCATTTCTATTAGCATTTGAGTGTGTGCCCAAAATTTAACTGGTCTATTAACCAGAAAGTGTCTGACAGCATTCAAACCATCATCATGCCTGATGCTGGTATAGAGCGTCATGACATCTATGGTAACCAAAAGAAAATCATTTTCTCAGGGTAGATCGTAAACCTTTTTAAGGAAATCTCCCGTATCCTGAATATAGGATGGGAGACATTTCGTTAAAGGGCAAAGGAAAGAATCCACAAACTTAGATGTATTAGCAAAGGCACTATTGATAGCAGAGATTATTGGCCGGCCAGGTGGATTAACCTGGTCTTTGTGCACCTTAGGAATCAGGTACATTACAGGAATGACCGGCTTGCTAATTTTCAGGAAGGCTAATTCTTCATCCTTTAAAAGACCCTTAGAGTGCCACTCATCTAACCTAGAGTTATAACATTCATGGCTTTTGTACATAGTTGTGTCAGATATTTTCACATAATTGGTACGGACGTTAAGCTGCTTGTAAGCTTCTAGCAGATATTGTTGCTTGCTCCACAGCACCACGTTCCCGCCCTTATCAGCATTACACACAATGCAATCTGCATTCATTGACAATTTTTTCACTAATGTAGCATAATCTCGTTGTTGTTGCGTAATTTGTTTATGTTTAGAAAACATGTTAGTACACAAATGTTTTAAATCATTAACTACTAGATCACTAAAAATGTCCACTGCATCTTTTCCTGTTATTGGTGTGAATTTAGACACAGGTCTAAAGGACGTAGGATCATTGCTGGTGATATTTAGGCCGTCTTCTTCTGCTATTAAGGTAGCTTGACTAATGTTGGTCTCTGAAGTCGAAGTAACATTGTTGGATACACTCTCTTCTTGTAGGGAGTGCATGTCTAGCATTAGGTTCATATCATCGACTACCAATTCATTTGCATGCTCAATATTCACATTGGTGCGAGGTGACATAAATTTATCATTGGCAGCGAAATATTTTTTCAGTTTTAAAGTCCGGATGAATTTGACCAGATCTACTCGTGTCCTCACATAGTCAAAGTCCTCCTCCGGGCAAAACGACAACCCAAGTTTTAAGATTTTCTCCTCTTTATCTGATAATACAATGTCAGTCAAGTTTATGATTGTAGTTTTGTCATCTATATTCATTACGCTTAGGTCTTGGGCTTCACAGCGCTTTCTATATTGCCTCGCGCCTTTCCTCCTCTGTTGCCTCTGCCTCTTCCTCTTTGAGGCTTTGCGTGATGGACAAATGGTTCTTGGACGGAGATTGAACCTCCTCTCCTGCTCTAAAAAACCAAACTCTTCAATCACTGTTGGAGCAGATCCCAAATTGCTCCCACTGGTTCCTTCATCACAATCTGTATCGAGCTCAGAGCTAGGAATACTGCTCATTTCAGAATTTTCTTGTACTGGTTGTTTGCCGCCTATATTCATTTTTTGTCTGCGCAGAGTGTCAAACTTTTTGGCAAAGGTGTAAATTTGGCCACGTTCATAATCTATTTTATCACGCATAAATTTCTGTGCTTTTCTCATTTTTATAGATTCTTCCAGTTTGCGTAGTCTCTCCTTCATCTCAACCTTGAATTTAGTTACTAATTCTTGATCCACTTCTTTATCAAGAAATTCTGTAATTTGCTTGATTTCTATTAAGATTTGTTGCCTATCAATTTCGGCATATTTGATTAGGATTGCCAACATTCTTGCTGATGACTCTTGGTTGTCCTCTTGGTATATACGCTTGACCTCTAAGTATTTTTTCAATGATTTGGACTCCCACCACTTGGACAGTTCAGATCTTTTAAGTTTTTCCAGCCGTTTCAGGCGTGAAATGACATCCTGTTTGCCTGCATCCTTTGTAGCAACAGTGCTTGTTGTTGTTCTCGGCAGCGAAACATCAAATATAGTAAGTGCCGCCTCTTCCCGCTCCTTAACTTCATCAGCTGACATGGTACTACAGCTTAATTAACTTGAAAGCGAGTTACTCCTCGCCTTCGCAAGAACCGCCAGTGTCACTGTTGTATAATACTCGTGAAACGTGATAGTCGCTGGCTTTCCCTTTTCCCCTGCGCTTCACGAGTATTATACAACTGTGACACATAAAAAAGTAAGGAGCATCCTGACCAAACATTGGCACTTGATTTGTAGTGAACCTACATTAGGTAAACTAGTAAAGAAAAAACCACAAATAACATTCAGAAAAGCAAAGAGTTTCAAGCAAATGTTGGTGAGCAATGTTTTGAAAACTCCGCCCACAAAGACAGCAGCCACTATGTGGCTAACAAAGAAAGAAGGTTTTGTGAAATGTACAAAATGTAAAGCTTGTATTCATGGTACGAACACCTCCAGGTATACTTCAGGCTTCACAAATAGAGAATTCAAAAGACAGCAGCCACTATGTGGCTAACAAAGAAAGAAGATTTTGCTGTCTATGTACTTCAGTGCCCTTGTGGCCTGAGATACGTGGGCAGCACTATCTTGCCAGTGCACAAGCGTGTTTTACAACATTTGAGAGCAATTAAAAATGGTGATAAATCGTACCCTGTGGCACGTCATTTTGAGCGCTTTCACAATAAAAGCATAGTAGGCTTGTCATACTTTGTAATTGATGCGGTTGAGAGCAGCAAAAGAGGGGGTAATAAGGAAAAACAATTGAGAAGACTTGAATCTTCATATATAATCAAATTGAATTGTAAGAACCCGACAGGGCTCAATATTGAGGAAGACCTGCATACCCACCTATGATTAATGTATAAGTACATCCTCTTTCCCTTCCGTTCTTTTTAACCATTTATTAAAATATTTTTTAAGTTTATTTATTTTTTGGTAGCACTGTTGTAAATTGTAATATTTGCAGATGAATTCAACAATTATACCATAATCGCAATGAAATTTTGGCCCACTTGGGCAACACACCATTCTTGATTAATGAAAATATTGTAAATAATGAGAATAATGAAAACAGCAATGTTACGCAGTGAGAATGCAACAAGCATTGTATATTGACACTACCAAACATTACGGTCTTTGAACCAAAATGACAACGCATTGAACGTAAATTGTCCTCCAGCGTTATTTTGCTTGTTTTTCTTTAGATATTTGGTTTATTTTTCATTAATGAGGGTTATTAATTAATCCCTAAATCAAGCTGCGATTTGAGAATAAGTGCTCAACATGACTTCATGTTCTTTTGGTAAAACTACTAGTCTGTTGTTGAATACACTGCATTTGTAGTTTTTGTGCACGTGACACGTAGCGAGTGTCTTAAAATGGTGGCAAACTTTATTGTTAATGGTTGGTGAACAAGCCTGCGGGACAGGCGAAACGCGTCCAACAACTGAGCATTAAAATTTTGTATTTATGCAAGACACGGCGTCGTCATCCTTTACTTTGGAGTATCGGTAATTTGAAAATATATATATATATATATACAAGTCAGCCCACTCCAGCAATTGGATACCTTCACTTTCAGTGACTGCATTTTCCCTTGCACGTGTACACACCCACATAAAAAAGAGTTCCCCCAAGGGTGAGACTTATAAGGCACTTGTATTCACCAGTGATTGCTAGTGCCTGTGTATGGAAGGCTATCATAAACCACGGAACGTGAAGAAGGCTAATAGGTTGGACCTAAAATGCACCTGGTCCATTTTATTTCCACCCTATATAAACCACTTTTTCACCAGCATCCAGATCGTGTGTGTTTTACTGCACAGGATCATTGCTGCCAGGGCTGGAGTTGATGACTTCAGGGGTGGATTTCTCACCCACACAAGCACACACACATACATATATTTTTTCACTGAAAGAAACAAGGGTCAAAGTAAAGTAATGTTATAATTCGGTTTTGGAGTTAATTATAAACGAAAGCTTAAGAAGGAAAAAAACAATGAAATTCACAATTTATAGTCCAGTGAGATAACTATAAGTTTCAGCCCCCGCCATCCACTACTTATGACCTCACCTAATACATCATCCATGACATGTAAAATATTTTTTTTTTTGCAGAGTTTTATATAGCGCAAACTTGACCCGAATCCAATCAGGTATCAGAGCACTTTACATAGCACCAGTTACGTTACATGAGGACACACATTCATTTTTTGTTAGGCACGGGGAGATTAAGTGATTTGCCCAGAATCACAGGATGTTCAGCTTCATTACCGAGACTCGAACTCAGTTTCCCAGGTCCGAGGCCGACAACTCAAATGACATACTGACCCTGCATGGTCCATTGTGCTGCCACTTTCCCTCCGGCCAGTCCTGTGTGGTTAGCTTGTTGCCCCTGCGGACTTCTGCTCTCCATTGTCTGAGTTGGTGCCCCATCCCCTCCATCCTGCCTTCCACGGTCTGTTGGCGTACCCTTGCCTCCTCCCTCCTCCCCTCCTATGTCCATTGTACTGCCACTGCCCCTCCTGCCTGCCCTGCATGGTCAGCCTGCTGACCCTGCCTCCGTCCCCCACCATCCGTTGTCCGTGTGCATGCCCCGTCCCCTCCCTCTTGCCCTCCATTTTCCATTGTGCTTCCACTACCTTTCTGTCAGTCCTGTGTGGTGTATTGTCCTGCCACTACCCCTGGCCTGCATGGTCAGCTTGCTGCTTCTGCCACATCTCTCCTGCC
Organism: Triturus cristatus; assembly: GCF_964204655.1. Classification (NCBI taxonomy): domain Eukaryota; kingdom Metazoa; phylum Chordata; class Amphibia; order Caudata; family Salamandridae; genus Triturus; species Triturus cristatus. The sequence continues at coordinate 1,172,499,978 of NC_140582.1, read as the reverse complement.
CCACATTGTCCGAATCCTTGTCCCTACCCCATTCCTTTTGTCCTCTACAATCTGTTGTATTGCCACTGCCTTGCTCTCCTGTCTATCATGGTTTGTTGTGCTGCCACAGCCTCTCTTGTCTATCCAACATGGTTTTTTTGCGGTCCCTTCCCCCTCCTCACTGCCATCCATGGTCCGTTGTTCTGTGATCAAGGCTCTACGGAGCTGAAACGCGTTATGGCGACGGTGGAATAAAGATTTTTTAAGCACCAAGTTGGGATCCGTGTCCGTTACTTTGGAGAAAGCAAACAAGGAATCTTCAACGGCTACAACGTGATATATATATATATATATATATATATATTACCTACTGGCATGGGGAAAACGCGTTTTGGGACCCCCCTTTTTCCTCAGCCCCCACTTGACGAATCCCCCCGAGACTTTCAGGGTAGGAGCGGAGCAGAGCGCCCCACCTATTTTGAAAATTTCGCGAGGATTCGTCAACCGGCGCCAAAGTTATTCAAAATAGAATGTTGCGGATTTCCTATGGAAACAGGGTCCTAACTATAACTATCTACTGCCGACCGCCAGTAGATAAAATATATATATATATATATATATACATATATATGAATATATATATATATATATCCAAACACAATCCCTCCAGCTGGAGAGACAAACGGGACGCACTCTCTGCGACCTTTTGCACTTTTACATTTTTTTTTAAATCCTTCATTTCACGGGATACAGTCATGAACAGATCTACGCGTTTTATTAGTATACCAGATACCTTGCTCATGATATATATATATATATATATATATATATATATATATATATATATATATATATATATATATATATATATATATATATATATATATATATATACTTAGTGGTGTGCTGGAATACTTAGTGGTGTGCTGGAATGGAGCACAATTTGAATGACATTTGAATAAACGACTGGTTGACTGAAAACCCCATTATACCTATATACTAATACTATACCTATGTATTTTTGTTAAGATTAGTTTTAAAACATTATTCTGACAAGACAACTAAAGCTGCCTTTAAGCCAGACATCATAAAGAATGGAATGAAATAAATATTGGTGTAAAGATGGGTCGTAAAAGGAGGTTATGAAAAACAGCAGTTTATTAGTTGAGTCCATCCAAAAAAGCAGCTACAAATCAGAGCTTCTCTCTCGAAGGCAGATGTTTCAACTGATATAGACTGCTGTCTTTGCTCGATCAATACTTTTCCAAACTCTGCTTCTGCATTCCATGATAGACATGGAGACCATCGCAGAGATCGGAGACATAAAAGAAGAAAGACATCAATACTGGCAAAGGAAAGTATTGGCCCCCCAGGCCAGGACCTGAAGTGAACCTCTCTTTAGGTCGGTGTGCACATGACCAGACACAAAGCTGCCACTCAGTGCAAGAGAGCACATGGCTGAAGTAGACAGACCCACTGCCCCATGCTGAAGTGTGATTGATTGATGAATAGAGCAATGGATTGGAGCGTCGACCACAGGGTCTTCTAAGTCTGAAGCTGTATGTTTTAGTTAAGAATGTTTTTGATTACATAAGGCTGCCAAGACAGCTAAAGTTGTCTCTAGACCAGACCAAAAAAAGAAATAAAATTGAAAGAATAAAGACTGGCCACTTGAGGACACGGATGGGCCAATATGGTGCTGCCTCATCCTCATTCCTAAACTAGACGTGTGATCCTCTGCATCTTTGCACGTGCAGACGAGGCCTGAGTTGCTACTTCACATATGGAATTCCCTTATGCACTCTCAGCTTGAGCAGGGCTGTAATGGTTCTCAGGGTCTGCTGGAGGACAAGCCATGTATGTTAGCATCATTCTGTGTAGTGGACTGGCATAGGGGGCTTCTCTGTCGGAGGGCTGCATCATGTTGATAGAATAACATATAACCCGTCGGAAAGCCCAGCAGTATAACTTGTGTTTAATGCATAAATAGCAGCATGACAAATAACTAAGAGACAATTGTCATTTCAACAGAACAGAGCTCTTGTCCAAAATGAAGGGAAACAACCATTTCAATGCAGTCATTACAATGCACTACATTTACAACACAGCCATTACAACGCAACTGCCTTTACATCGCATGCCATTGAAATGCAGCCTTTACAACACGTCACTACAACGCTTACCATTACAATGCATGTCACTACAACCCATGCCATTACAACGCATTATAAGGTAAGTAATGGGGAATTGTAATTTTTACCCCTACACTATCCAACACTTACCCTACTGTTGCACTCACTGGAGTGAGAATAGTAATTGTTACCCCTACACTATCCAACACTTACCCTACTGTTGCACTCACTGGAATGGGAATAGTAATTTTTACCCCTACACTACCCAACACTTACCCTACTGTTGCACTCACTGGAATGGGAATAGTAATTTTTACCCCTACACTATCCAACACTTACCCTACTGTTGCACTCACTGGAATGGGAATAGTAATTTTTACCCCTACACTACCCAACACTTACCCTACAGTTGCAAAATATGTATTATGTGTTGTAATGGTATGCATTGTAATGGTATGCGTTGTATTGGAATGCACTGTAAATGTAGTTTCTAAAAATGCGTTGTGATGGCATGCATTGTAAAATCATGTGTTGTAATGGATGTTATGATGTAAAAACCACGTTGTAAAGGCATGCGTTGTAAATGTTTGCATTGTAAGGTGCCCTATTCCAAAATGAAGTCAGCTGGAGAGCTAATGCTAAATGCAATTACATTTTGACAGTTTCTATACATTTGTACCCAATACAAGTCTACAGAACATAAACATGTGATTGAAACGTATTATTTTAATAAAATGTATCTAATGAGGCTGGGGGTAGGACGTTGACACAGATATGATGAGAGAAGTCCTTGGAAAGGAGATCATATTTAGGGATACTCCACTGGCTTCAATACTTTTCTAAACTTGTGCTTCGAGTTGCTAATTGTCAGTATGAGATGACAGTTCTACAACAAGTGCAAGTGCACAACAACAAATAAAAAGCCCTTTCGGCCTATTAGAGTCTTAGAACTCAGCAGGTCTGTTAAGACTGGCAACACTTCTGATTGATATACAATGCCATCCAAATATGGTTTTATAACACATCAGTAGATAATGGGATGTGCACTAGAAGCATCAATGTCAAGGCACTAGGAGTACATAGTTATGTTTTACACTTTGCTTAACAACGCACTAATTACATCTTTACAGCCCACAGACAGCAGAGCCCAGGAAGTGGGTGACCTCTCTCTTATTTGCATGTGAGGTGGGGTGAGTCTGGATATTGCTGACATCATCACTAACACAGCTAATAGGATTCAGGAGAGGTGGAAGCTTCTGCACCCTGGAGATGGTGCCTTGGTGTCGTAGACGCTTCTCATTGGACATTTCCTGTACATGGGCATGTGATTATCTACACAGAAGTAAGGTACGTCCCAGTGAGGAACATACCATAACGTGTATTTGTAAAGAGAATGTTCACCCAGAAGGGTCTCTTGGCGCTGGATAACAGATGTTTATTGTTACCCAACTAAATGATACTCATTTTATCAACCTCAGAAGGATGAAAGGCTGCGTGGACCTACTGGACTTGAGCCTGTGACCATGATACATACACAGACCTCTACAGTGGAGTCATTAGTCCACTAGACCACCAGACCTGGCAAGAAGAGTTGATGTACCTCATTTATGGGGTGATGTCAGAGAAGAATCTGACAACTGCTACTGTTTGCAGAGAGTGAAGCTCAGGAGAGAGCAATATTGTAATATAATTGCTGTATTTTTGAAAATGGACCAAGGGAGGAGGGGCCTTTCGAGACTGCGATCTTCAGTTAGTCAGTCCTCTCACTGACTGGAACCTGGGTGGATTCCACCCTTGCTGGTGGTACTGCCTTACGTGCTGCTTCCCCTGTAGGACCTTTGTAGGCTCACAATCAATGACAAGTCTGACTGGTCACAACTGCTCAGCAGCCGGCGAGATCTCGGCGTGGATTTACCTTGTAGTCCGCCTGCACTCCCACTTCAGCAAAGTGGCGTGGAAGATTGTCACTTACTTTGCGATTAACGACATAGCAGGGTTGTTACATCTCAGTAGTAGCACTTAATGACCAGAGACAGCTTTTCACTCTTGAGGTGGTGCGAAACCCCATTTGATTCCACAGTGCACCCCATTCATCAGTTTGGTCCACAATCCAGTATTATTTGTAGACTCGTGACTGCCGTTCACTGCCAAAACGTGGTCTCTTAGATGCTCCTCAGGTGCTTCATCATTACAACGCTCTTAATCTTGAGGGATCCTCAATTATCTAAGCTCCCCAAAACGCGTGCACCAGGGACCCTTGAACTCTGGGGATCATGAGTTCGGTCCTGGGGGACAGACCAATCATCATTGAGGTCACTTATTGCTCCACATATGTATATTGTGCTGTTTGCTTATGTCCTATGTTTAATTGTTATTGCTTTTCCGTTTCAGGAGGACTCAGTACAGTTTACCAGTGTATGATACTTGCTGGGTTTGTTTGTAAGCAAAGGACATAGTATTCATTGTGCTGTCTCCTTGCAGATGACCTGCTTCACAGTGTCACTATGCATCCTTCATCTGTATAGGCCCTTTCCATTTATGTTAGTGAGGTACACTGACTGCACTCTGCCAAGACTGTACAGCATTTGTATCATCCTCTTCTTTACTTGAGGCATCATCTAGCTGGTTTTGGTCTTCAGACATTGGCCACACTGCATTGGATAGCCTCAATGAGCAGCATGCAGCATATCCTGGTGAACTTACTGGATTATATAATAAATCCCCACCAATATGGTGGGGACATTGAAAATAGGAAGTCCAAATGCAAGGTCAATTACATTTCATGTCCTTGAGTTCGCCTCATTATATCTACTTTGAGAATAAGTGATGGGGTCATGAGTGGGTGTAATAGGCCATTCACATGATGGAGAACCAGAGTCACCTGCTTGGGGATAAAGTAGAAAGGAAGATATTAAACCTATTATACATTGTATATGTAAAAACATTCTTTTAAATGGAAAATCAGAAATTATTTTAAACTCATCTAGCAACCATGTTCTTTGTGAGTGATACATTTCATAATATAAGGCATCTAGCTATTTCCAGAAGTCAGGGAACCATGTGTTGATCCTGAGAAAGGGCACAGCAGTTAGTTATGATAAGGTCTCCATCAGATACCGCTTGTACATTTATGGTATGCTACATCCACCTATCCCTGTGATTAGGGGTGGGCGGAATTTGCGTAGTCGTGCTACGCAAAGCTCCGCGAAATGGTAAAAAATCTCAGCGAACACGCAGAAATTCCGTGAACACGCGGAATTGCTTGTTCATGGTGCTTTTTTCTTGTTCGCAATCGCTGCTTGCGTGCTCGGGGGAAATATCTCGCAAACATGCATTTTGAGAACGCGAACAAGCAAAAAATTCCGTGAAGCCGCGGAACGCAGAATTTTGGGCGATTCCTCGTTCTCTGCGGAACGCGATATTACCCAAATTTCGCGAGCGGAACAGAATTTAACGCCCAGGACTAGTGAATATGCTAAACTACTGTGGGTGGTCTAAGTGTCACATGAGTACAGTCCATGGCTCCAATGACATTCGGAAATCCTCCAAGGGCATACCATTTAACCTTACCATTCACTATTTGGTTGTCAAAAGAAAAAGCCATGTATTGTGGTGCCCGTTGGAGTAAGGTCCCCATTTCATGCTTCATGACCTTGGGAAAGGTGGGCAGTGCCATCCATGCAGACTGCATGGGGCTTGAAATCCACCTGCAGCCAAAAAATAACTGCTAACATTACATTTTTAAGAGCAGAGGAACACCAGTCCTTATTCCGATATTGGCGTGTGGAGCAGTCCCTGTATCATACAATAAGCTGGGAATGGTGTCCATAGTAGGGCAAACGTTTGAATGAACATGTTCCCTGTGAAAATCTTAAGTATTGTGACACCTCCTATTCATTCTAACCCTTTCTCTACACCTATTGGGTGCTTGTTCTCTTGGATGTTGGCCCCGTTGCTGCACCTGAAAATGCATTAAAATAAGCTCCTGGAGATGGAAGTGACACCAAGCTAGTGCTTCAGCCATGGTGCTGTGCTGCAGAATGAAATATTAGTGTCTGTATATATATATATTCACTGAAAAAACCATAGGTTTCACACATGTTATAGTTAGCGGAAATTTTAATCATAAAAAACCATTGAAATTCCCCCGTTATAGTTAGTGCAGGCAACTATAACTCACGCGACCCCAATCCTCTCCTGATGCTAATACTGTATTTAGACACTTATTTGCCCATGTCTTCTTCCATTAAATTTTAGCTATACATATATTACAAATATATTTTTTTCATAAAGACACATATGTCATCAGCAGAGGATTGCGGTCGCGTGAGTTATAGTTGCCTGCACTAACTATAACGGGGGAATTTCAATGGTTTTTTATGATTAAAATTTCCGCTAACTATAACATGTGTGAAACCTATGGTTTTTTCAGTGAATTTGCAAGGTTTTTTAAATGCTAATTCCTAACTATAACGTGTGTGAAACCTATGGTTTTTTCAGTGAATTTGTACGTTTTTTTAAATGCTAAGTTACTTTACGCCATTCGTGGCGTGCGCGCCCAGTTAACGCAGTTCGTTCCGTACGCGCACGGTGCGCTTCGCGCACCGCGCGCCCACTTTACGCAGTTAGTGCCGTGCCCACGTTACGCGGGATGGGCCATGAACGCACGATGCGCTTCGCGCACCGTGCGCACATGGAGGACATATTATGCGCTTCGTTGTGAAAGGTAATCTTTTATATTGTCATTTGTTTACTTAGATCTAACAGCCAATCAGAATCGCGCTCGCGCACGGCACCGTACGCGTACGGTAAGCTTACCGTAAGCGCACCGTAAGGGCACCGTAAGCTGCCACAGATATATATATTGATTTAAATGCTATTTTCTCAGGATCTACTGAACAGATTTACACCAAACCTACAAAAGGCACTTCCTTGACCTGAGGACTACCTCTCTGCCAAATTTCAAGTAACTCTGTTCAGCCGTTCGGGCTGTAGCTGTGTCTAAAGGTCCTATGGAAAAATGCATGGGAAAAACGCATTTTGGGACCCCCCTTTTTCCTCAGCCCCCGCTTGACGAATCCCCCCGAGACTTTCAGGGTAGGAGCGGAGCGGAGCGCCCCACCTATTTTGAAAATTTCGCGAGGATTCGTCGACCGGCGCCAAAGTTATTCCAAATAGAATGTTACGGATTTCCTATGGAAACAGGGTCCTAACTATAACTATCTACTGGCGACCGCCAGTAGATAATATATATATATATATATTCACTGAAAAAACCATAGGTTTCACACACGTTATAGTTAGGAATTAGCATTTAAAAAACCTTGCAAATTCACTGAAAAAACCATAGGTTTCACACATGTTATAGTTAGCGGAAATTTTACTGATAAAAAACCAATGAAATTCCCCCGTTATAGTTAGTGCAGGCAACTATAACTCACGCGACCGCAATCCTCTGCTGATGCTAATACTGTATTTAGACACTTATTTGCCCATGTCTTCTTCCATAAATTTTTAGCTATACATATATTACAAATATTTTTTTTTCATAAAGACACATATGTCATCAGCAGAAGATTGCGGTCGCGTGAGTTATAGTTGCCTGCACTAACTATAACGGGGGAATTTCATTGGTTTTTTATCAGTAAAATTTCCGCTAACTATAACATGTGTGAAACCTATGGTTTTTTCAGTGAATTTGCAAGGTTTTTTAAATGCTAATTCCTAACTATAACGTGTGTGAAACCTATGGTTTTTTCAGTGAATTTGTACGGTTTTTTAAATGCTAAGTTACTTTACGCCATTCGTGGCGTGCGCGCCCACTTAACGCAGTTCGTTCCGTGCGCGCACGGTGCGCTTCGCGCACCGTGCGCACACAGTTAGCACGCGGTGCGCTTCGCGCACCGCACGCCCACTTTACGCAGTTAGTGCCGTGCACGCACGGTGGGCACGCGGTGCGCATAGCGCACCGCGTGCCCACGTTACGCTAGATGGGCCATGTACGCACGATGCGCTTCACGCACTGTGCGCACATGGAGGACATATGATGCACTTCGTTTTGAAAGGTAATATTTAAATTTTTCACACCTCTAATAAGCCATGCACAAATGGTGCCCTTCGGACACCATTTGCACACGGGGTGGGGAGAGTGTGGATAATTTTTTTTTTTTTATATTTTTTTACCGTACGCGTACGGTAAGCGTAATCGGCGAAATTAGTGAAAAAATAAAAATTCCGTTTTTGGCCTTGGGGGATCTTTGGGGACTCCCTCAACATGGCTAGGTGTTTTGGAGCTGTCCAAACAGCCCCTTTACATGTTTTTGTGCTTTGTATTTTAATCCACACTCTCAGTGCGAGAGAGAAAATGGCGGCCGCCGCTTCCTGGTTTCGGCCAATTCGAATGTTTACTAAGATTTAAGAGCCAATCAGAATCGCGCTCGCGCACGCCACCGTACGCGTACGGTAAGCGTACCGTAAGCGCACCGTAAGCTGGCTCAGATATATATATTGATTTAAAGGCTATTTTCTCAGAATCTACTGAACAGATTTACACCAAACCTACAAAAGGCACTTCCTTGACCTGAGGACTACCTCTCTGCCAAATTTCTAGTAATTCTGTTCAGCCGTTCGGGCTGTAGCTGTGTCGAAAGGTCCTATGGAAAAATGCATGGGAAAAACGCGTTTTGGGACCCCCCTTTTATCTCAGCCCCCGCTTGACGAATCCCCCCGAGACTTTCAGGGTAGGAGCGGAGCGTAGCGCCCCACCTATTTTGAAAAATTCGCGAGGATTCGTCGACCGGCGCCAAAGTTATTCAAAATAGAATGTTGCAGATTTCAGTCAGTAGGTAATATATATATATATATATATATATATATATATATATATATATATATATATATGCAAAAAACGAGAAGGTTGCCCTTGAAGGAACGCCAGCACAACAGGTAAGTAACTCCTTGCTTTATTTGAGGCTACAGGCACCACTTCAATTATCCCCCACTCAGCGCCAAATGCATTTCGGGCTCCATGCCCTTGTTCACTGGCATTTTGGTCGCGCAAGTTATAGTTACCTGATCTAACTATAACGTGGAATTTCATTGGTTTTTTACGAGTGAAATGTACAGCTAACTATAACTTGTGTGAAACCTATGGTTTTTTAAGTGAATTTGCAAGGTTTTTTAAATGCTAATTCCTAACTATAACGTGTGTGAAACCTATGGTTTGTTCAGTGAACTTGTACGGTTTTTTAAATGCTAAGTTATCTATTTATTGATAATTTTTGCGCGCGCGGTGGGCTTCGCGCACCGTGCGCGCGCTGTGGGCACTCGGTGCGCTTTGCGTAACCGAGTGCCCACCTTGCGCATTTCGTACCGTGCACGCCACGCCATTTTTTACAAAATATCAATTGTTTTTCTCTCCCTTGGGGTCCTTAGATTTATATATTAAATGTGATTGTTAATTTTTTTTTTTTTATTATTATTTTTTACCGTACGCGTACGGTAAGCTTACCGTAAGCGCACTCCGCGATTTTTAAAAAAAATTATTAAATTTATTTTTCATACTTTTTGGTCCTTTGTGAACCCCCAGACGAATGCTAGGGGGTCTGCAACTCTCTTTGTTGCCCCCTTTTCATGTTATCAACCTTTGTTTTTCAGTGCGAGAGACAGAAAATGGCGGCCGATACTTCCTGGTTTCGACCGATTCGAATGTTTACTTTGATCTAACAACCAATCAGAATCGCGCTCGCGCACGTCACCGTACGCGTACGGTAAGCTTACCGTAAGCGCACGGAGCGCGCTTACAGATATATATATTGATTTAAATGCTATTTTCTCTGAAACTACTGAACAGATTTGCAACTTGACCTGCGGACTACCTCTCTGCCAAATTTCAAGTAATTCTGTTCAGCCGTTCGGGCTGTAGCTGTGTCTAAAGGTCCTATGGAAAAATGCATGGGGAAAATGCGTTTTGGGACCCCCCTTTTTTCTCAGCTCCTGCTTGACGAATCACCCCGAGACTTTCAGGGTAGGAGCGGAGCATAGCGCCCCATTAGTTTTGAAAATTTCGCGAGGATTCGTCGACCGGCGCCAAAGTTATTCCAAATAGAATGTTGCGGATTTCCTATGGAAACAGGGTCCTAACTATAACTATCTACTGGCGACCGCCAGTAGATAATATATATATATATATACGTTTCTGCTAGAGCAAAGAGCAGAGAAGGACTGTTTCTATATATATATATATATATATATATATATATATATATATATATCAATCCGCAATTACAGTGTGAATGCTGTTGTTAGCCTCCCCCCTCACTCACTTATGATGGCGGTCCGCAGCGAGGTGGCAATCCTCAAAATCTGAACCAAACGCTGTAATTCCTTTGTACTCGAAACACACAGCAGCCACGGACAACTCTTGAGCTTCAAAACAGTCCTTTATTAGATCATCGACCAGGCGACCAACTCTACGCGTTTCGGGATAGCAATCCCTTGCTCACGAGTAAAGTGTGCAATAACCAGGAAGTGTTTTAAACCAATCACGTGGTTTCAAATTAATAGAAAGTGAAAACATACTTTGCGGTATTTCACTACATCGCTTTTTTCTTTCAATAAAACTTTAAACTGATATTTGGTATTTACAGCTTGTCATATTGTGCCAGTACGAGTGAAATGTCAGAATAACTATAACGTCCCTCTAACCTTTGGTTTTCTCCATGAACGTCTAAGGGTTTTTAAATGCTAGTTTCTAATTATAACGTCCCTGAAACCTGTGTTTTTTTCAATAAATTGCTAAGGTTTTTTTAAATGCTAATTTCTAATTATAACGTCCCTGAAACCTGTGTTTTTTTCAGTGAATTTCTAAGGTTTTTTAAATGCTAATTTCTAACTATAATGCCCCTGAAACCTGTGCCATTTCAGTGAATTTCTAAAGTTTTTTTATTTAGGAGTTGTGCTTGCAGAGTGGTGGAGGAAGGGGGCTGGGCCTCCAACCAATGCTCAGGAATTCCGCTGCGTAGGACTTACAGAAGCTACCAGGAGTGCTCCTTGGCCCCCAAGGCCCCTCAGGAGTAAAGTGGACTTCATTCCCCAACCAGTAGTGCGCCAGAAGGCGTGATTGCAGACTTATGGCGGAAAGGGGGCATGGCCTCCAAGGACCTCTTAGAAATCCCACTGTGTGGGACTTACTGGAGGTAACAGGAGGGGTAGTTTTCCCACAAGGACGTCCTTGGGGGCCAAATACCCCTCTTATTACCTTCAGTAAGTCCCACACAGCAGAATTGCTGAGTTCTGATAGCAAGACACACCCTCTTTGTCCACCACCCTGCAAACAGGCTTCCTGGTGCACTCTTGGTTCGGTGAGGAAGTACCTCTCATCAATCCCACTATGTGGGGCTAACTGGAGGTACCTGGTGGGCTAGTTGGCACCTAGGTACCCTCAACGGTGACGGGGACTTCATCCCCCAACCAAGAGCATGCCAGAAGGCAAGTTTGCAGAGTAGTGGAGAAAGGGGGCGGGGTCTCTGGTGAGTTGCCGGTTCCTATATTTTTAATTTAGGAGAGAGGGCTGTGTGGCCCCCTCCCCCAGGCCATTTTTAGGCCACGCAGACCCCATCCCCCGGGGTTGGCCATTTCTTTTATTTGTTTAAAAAAATATATATTTTAAAGGAGAGGTCTGCGTGGCCCACCTACCCAGGCCGAGTGGCCCACCTCCCAGGCCTCCTTCAGCCCTGGGGACCCCATCCCCCGGGGCCTGGCCTCTCATTGCGGACCAGGGGGGGGAGCCCCAAGACCCCTGCGGTCCCTGACGGCTTTGTGCCTTCTGCGGAAGCCGGCATTGCTTTTGGGCAAAGGGGACTGCCCAAAAGAAATTCTGCTTCGCTTCATGGAAGCAAGGGAATTTTCCATGCTCTCGCCTCCATGAAGCGAAGCAATGTTTGCTATGGCTTGGCGGGAGCACTACTACCCTAAACCCTAAAACACTACCCCAGCACGACCCCCTACCCTACCCAAACATCACTGCACTACCCTAAACCCCAAAACACTACCCCCAGCACAACGATCCCCTACACTACCCAAACACCACTGCACTACCCTAAACCCTAAAACACCACCCCCAGCATGACCCCTACACTAACCAAACAACACTGCACTACCCTAAACCCTAACACACTACCCCCAGCATGACCCCCACACTACCCAAACACAACTGCACTACCCTAAACCCTAAATCTACCCCCAGCATGACCCCCTACACTACACAAACACCACTGCACTACCCTAAACCCTAAAACACTACCACCAGCACGACCCCCTACACTACTCAAACACCACTGCACTACCCTAAACCCTAAAACACTACCCCCAGCATGACCCCCTACACTACCCAAACACCACTGCGCTTCCCTGAACCCTAAAACAATACACCCAGCACGACCCCCTATACTACACAAACACCACTGCGCTACCCTGAACCCTAAAACACTACCCTCAGCACGACCCTCTACACTACATAAACACCACTGCACTACCCTAAATGCTAAAACACTACCCCAGCAAGACCCCCTACACTACAGAAACACCACTGCGCTACCCTAAACCCTAAAACACTACCCCAGCACGACCCTTTACACTACCCAAACACCACTGCGCTACCCTAAACCCTAAAACACTACCCCCAGTCCGACTCTTTACACTACCCAAACACCACTGCGCTACCCTAAACCCTAAAACACTACCTCCAGCATGACCCCCTACACTACACAAACACCACTGCACTACCTAAACCCTAAAACACTACCCCCAGCATGACCCCCTACACTACACAAACACCACTGCGCTACCTAAACCCTAAAACACTGCCCCCAGCACGACACCCTATACTACCCAAACACAAGTGGGCTACCCTAAACCCTAAAACACTGCCCCCAGCATGACCCAATACACTACCCAAACACCACTGCGGTACCCTAAACCCTAACACACTATCCCCAGCACGCCCCCTTACACTACCCAAACACCACTGCGCTACCCTAAACCCTAAAACACTACCCCAGCACGATACCCTACACTACCCAAACATCACTGCGGTACCCTAAACCCTAAAACACTACCCTCAGCACGACCCCTACACTACACAAACATTACTGGTGTACCCGAAACCCTAAAGCACTATCCCCAGCACGACCCCCTACACTACGCAAACATTACTATGATAATCAATCAATCAATCAATCATGGAACTTATATCGCGCACTACTCACCCGTAAGGGTCTCAAGGCGCTTGGGGAAGGGGGTCTGCTACTGCTCGAACAGCCAGGTCTTGAGCTGTTTCCTGAAGGCCAGGTGGTCCTGGGTCATCCGCAGGTGGACGGGTAGGGAGTTCCAAGTCTTAGCTGCCAGGTAGGAGAATGACCTTCCTCCAGCGGTGGCTCTCTGGATGCGAGGGACGACGGCGAGGGCGAGGTTAGCGGAACGTAGCCGGCGGGTGGGCGTGTAGAAGGTGAGGCGGCTGTTGAGGTACCCTGGGCCTAGGTCGTGGAGGGACTTGTGTGCGTGGGTGAGGAGTCTGAACGTGATCCTCTTGTTGACAGGGAGCCAGTGCAGGTCTCTCAGGTGGCACGAGATGTGGCTGCGTCGGGGGACGTCCAGGATGAGTCGGGCGGAGGCGTTCTGGATACGCTGAAGTCTTTTCTGAAGCTTGGCTGTAGTACCGGCGTAGAGGGTGTTTCCGTAGTCTAGTCTGCTGGTGACGAGAGCGTGGGTGACCGTCTTCCTGGTCTCGGTCGGGATCCATCGGAAGATCTTTCGGAGCAAGCGGAGGTTGTGGAAGCAAGCTGAGGAGACGGCGTTGACTTGTCTGGTCATCGATAGGGAGGAATCCAGTATGACGCCCAAGTTGCGTGCGTGGTCCGTCGGTTCAGGTGCGGTGCCTAGTGCCGGGGGCCACCAGGAGTCGTCCCATGCGGAGGGTGATGGTCCCAGAATGAGGACTTCTGTCTTGTCCGTGTTCAGTTTCAGGCGGCTGATGTTCATCCATTCAGCGACGTCTGTCATCCCTTCGTGCAGGCTGGCTTTGGCGGTGTCGGGGTCTCTGGAGAGGGAGAGAATCAGCTGGGTGTCATCGGCGTAGGAAATGATGTTGAGGTTGTGTTGGCGTGCGATGGCAGCGAGGGGTTTCATGTAGATGTTGAAGAGAGTAGGGCTGAGCGACGATCCTTGCGGGACGCCGCAGATGACTTCGGTGGCCTCGGAGCGGAACGGAGGGAGGCGTACTCTCTGTGTTCTGCCGGAGAGGTATGAGATGATCCATTCCAGAGCCTTCCCTTGGATGCCGGTGTCGTTGAGGCGTTGGACTAGTGTGCGGTGGCAGACAGTGTCAAATGCTGCGGAGAGGTCTAGGAGGATGAGTGCCGCTGTTTCGCCGTTGTCGAGCAGGGCTCGGATGTCGTCGGTGGCTGCGATGAGGGCTGTCTCGGTGCTGTGGTTGGCTCTGAATCCGGACTGTGATGGGTCGAGGGATCCGTTCGTCTCGAGGAAGGCTGCCAGTTGCTTGTTGACGACCTTCTCGATGACTTTGGCCGGGAAAGGAAGGAGCGAGATGGGGCGGTAGTTCTTGAGGTCGGTCGGGTCCGCTGTTGGTTTCTTCAGCAGAGCGCTGAGTTCGGCGTGCTTCCAGCTCTCCGGGAAGGTTGCTGTGTTGAAGGAGGTGTTGATGATGTCTCGGAGGTGGGGTGCGATGGTAGAGGCTGCCTTGTTGAAGACATGATGGGGGCACGGGTCGGTCGGAGATCCGGAGTGGATGGTGTTCATCATGCGTGACGTGTCTTCGGGGGTCACCTCGGTCCATGTCTGGAGGGTGGCGGCGGGGCGCGAAGGTACAACCGATGGGTGCGGGGGTGAAATGTCGAAGCTGTTGTGGATGTCGGCGATCTTGCGGTGGAAGTACGAGGCGAGGGAGTCGCAGAGGTCCTGTGAGGGAGTGATGTCGTTGTTGCCGGTGCTGGGGTTGGAGAACTCCTTGACGATGTTGAAGAGCTCCTTGCTGTCATGGGCGTTCTTGTCCAGTCGTTCCCGCAGAGATTTCTTCTTGGTGGTGCGGATGAGCTGGTGATGTCTGCGAGTGGCGAGTTTGAGTGCTGTTCTGTTGTCGGCGGTCTTGTTGAGGAGCCAGGCCTTCTCGAGGGTGCGGCAGGCCTTCTTGGAGTCCTTGAGTTCGTCGGTGAACCAGGGGGCCTTCTTGCTTCTGGGTCTGGAGGGGGGGTTCTTCAGTGGGGCGAGGTCGTCGGCACAGGAGGTCAGCCACTGCGTGAGGTCGAGGGCAGCTGTGTTAGGGTCCGTGGTCCTGGCAGGTGGGCTCTGGCTGAGGGAGGTGGCGAGCTGGTCGGCGGTGATCTTGCTCCAGTTTCTGTGGGGAGCCTGCTTCGGGTGATTGTGGACCGTGTTCTTTCTGAAGCTGAAATGGACGCAGCTGTGGTCGGTCCAGTGAAGTCCGGTGGAGTGGCTAAAGGTGACGTGCTTGCTGGACGAGAAGAGTGGGTCGAGCGTGTGGCCGGCGAAGTGGGTGGGGGTGTTGACCAGTTGCTGAAGTCCGAGGTTGGCGAGGTTATCCTAAACCCTAAAACACTACCCCCATCACGACACCCTACACTAACCAAACACCACTGTGCTACACTAAACCCTAAAACACTACCCCCAGCACGACACCCTACACTACCCAAACACCACTGCGCTACCCTAAACCCTAAAACACTACCCCCAGCACGACCCCATACACTACAATAAAACCACTGCACTACCATAAACCCTAAAACACTACCCCAGCACGACCCCCTATACTACGCAAACACCACTGTGCTACCCTAAGCCCTAAAAAACTACCCCAGCACGACCCCCTATACTACAATAAACCCTAAAACACTAACCCAGCACGTCCCCCTACACTACCCAAACACCACTGCACTACCCTAAACCCTAAAACACGACCCCCTACACTCCACAAATACCACTGCACTACCCTTAACGATAAAACACTACCCCCAGCATGACCCCCTACACTACACAAACACCACTGCACTACCCTAAATCCTAAAACACTACCCCTACACTACACAAAAACCACTGCACTACCCTAAACCCTAAAACACTACTCTCAGCACAACCCCCTACACTACACAAACACCACTGCACTACCCTAAACTCTAAATCTACCCCCAGCACGACCCCCTACACTACACAGAAACCACTGCACTACCCTAAACCTTAAAACACTACCCTTAGCACAACCCCCTACACTACACAAACACCACTGCACTACCCTAAACTCTAAATCTACCCCCAGCACGACCCCCTACACTACCCAAACACCACTGCACTACCCTAAACCCTAAATTTACCCCCAGCACGACCCCTTACACTAATCAAACACCACTGCACAGCCCTAAACCCTAATACACTATCCCCAGCACGGTCCCCTACACTACACAACCACCACTGCACTACTCTAACCCCTAAATCTACCCCCAGCACGACCCCCTACACTGCCCAAACACCACTGCACTACCCTAAACCTTAAAACACTGCCCCCAGCACAACCCCCTACACTACACAAACACCACTGCACTACCCTAAACCTTAAAACACTACCCCCAGCATGACCCCCTACACTACACAAACACCACTGCACTACCCTAAACCATAAACCCTAAAACACTACCCCTAGCACGACCCCCTACACTACACAAACTCCACTGCACTACCGTAAACCCTAAAACACTACCCCAGCCCGACCCCCTATACTACGCAAACACCACTGTGCTACCCTAAGCCTTAAAAAACGACCCCAGCACGAACCCCTATAATACCCAAACACCACTGCACTACCCTAAACCCTAAAACACTACCCAAGCACGACCCCCTACACTACACAAACACCACTGCACTACCCTAATCCCTAAAACACGACCCCTACACTCCACAAACACCACTGCACTACCCTTAACCATAAAACACTACCCCCAGCATGACCCCCTACACTACACAAACACCACTGCACTACCCTAAACCCTAAAACACTACCCACTACACTCCACAGAAACCACTGCACTACCCTAAACCCTAAAACACTACTCTCAGCACAACCCCCTACACTACACAAACACCACTGCACTACCCTAAACTCTAAATCTTCCCCCAGCACGACCCCCTACACTACACAGAAACCACTGCACTACCCTAAACCTTAAAACACTACCCTTAGCATAACCCCCTACACTACACAAACACCACTGCACTACCCTAAACTCTAAATCTACCCCTAGCACGACCCCCTACACTACACAAACACCACTGCACTACCCTAAACCCTAAAACACTACCCCAGCATGACCCTCTACACTACCCAAACACCACTGCACTACCCTAAACCCTAAAACACTACCCCCAGCACGACCCCCTACACTACCCAAACACCACTGCACTACCCTAAACCCTAAAACACTACCCCCAGCATGACCTCTACACTACCCAAACTCCACTGCACTACCCTAAACTCTAAAGCACTAACCCAGCACGACCTCCTACACTACCCAAACAGCACTGCACTACCCTAAACCCTAAAACACTACCCCCAGCACGACCCCCTACACTACCCATACACCACTGCACTACCCTAAACCCTAAAACAGGACCCCCTACACTACCCAAACAGCACTGCACTACCCTAAACCCTAAAACACTACCCCCAGCACGACCCCCTTCACTACCCAAACACCACTGCACTACCCTAAACCCTAAAATACTACACCCAGCACGACCCCCTTCACTACCCAAACACCACTGCTCTACCCTAAACCCTAAAACACTACCTCCAGCATGACCCCATACACTACCCAAACAGCACTGCGCTACCCTAAACCCTAAAACACTACCCTCAGCACGACCCATACACTACCCAAACACCACTGCGCTACCCTAAACCCTAAAACACTACCCCCAGCACGACCCCATACACTACACAAACACCACTTCACTACCCTAATCCCTAAAACACTACCCCCAGCACGACCCCCTACACTACAAAAACACCACTGCACTAACCTAAACCCTAAATAACTACCCCCAGCACAACCCCCCTACACTACCCAAACACCACTGCACTACCCTAAACCCTAAAACACTGCCCCCAGCACAACCCCCTACACTACACAAACACCACTGCACTACTCTAAACCTTAAAACACTACCCCCAGCATGACCCCCTACACTACACAAACACCACTGCACTACCCTAAACCTTAAAACACTACCCCCAGCATGACCCCCTACACTACACAAACACCACTGCACTACCCTAAACCCTAAAACACTACCCCAGCATGACCCCCTACACTACCCAAACACCACTGCACTACCCTAAACCCTAAAACACTACCCCAGCATGACCTCTACACTACCCAAACTCCACAGCACTACCCTAAACTCTGAAGCACTACCCCAGCACGACCTCCTACACTACCCAAACACCACTGCACTACCCTAAACCCTAAAACACTACCCCCAGCACGACCCCCTACACTACCCATACACCACTGCACTACCCTAAACCCTAAAACAGGACCCCCTACAATACACAAACACCACTGCACTACCCTAAACCCTAAAACACTACCCCCAGCATGACCCCCTTCACTACCCAAACACCACTGCACTAGCCTAAACCCTAAAATACTACCCCCAGCACAACCCCTTCACTACCCAAACACCACTGCACTACCCTAAACCCCAAAACACTACCTCCAGCATGACCCCCTACACTACCCAAACAGCACTGCGCTACCCTAAACCCTAAAACACTATCCTCAGCACGACCCCTACACTACCCAAACACCACTGCGCTACCCTAAACCCTAAAACACTACCCCCAGCACGACCCCCTACACTACACAAACACCACCACACTACCCTAAACCCTAAAACACTACCCCCAGCTCGACCCCCTACACTACAAAAACACCACTGCACAATCCTAAACCCTAAATAACTACCCCCAGCACGCCCCCCCCTACACTATCCAAACACCACTGCACTGCCCTAAACCCTAAAACACTACGCCCAGCACAACCCCCTACACTACACAAACACCACTGCACTAACCTAAACCCTAAAACACTGCCCCCAGCATGACCCCCTACACTACACAAACACCACGCACTACCCTAAACCCTAAAATACTACCCCCAGCATGACCCTCTGCGTCTAAAAAGAAGCCTATTATTTCAGCATACAGAACAATAAGGGGTATTAACTCTAACTGTCTACCAAATTATGCGCTAAGATCTATATGAATTGTCTATGAGACATAAATAGACTGAAATGTGGATTTAAACATGTTTAAAGATGGCGCTCAATGTAACGTAACAGTCCTTTGTCTCTTGCAATGAAACTAACATGTCTTATAAAGTTGCCATGGTAACGGCAACCGTCGACATTGACAAAGGCTGATGCCGAAACGTTTTTGTTGATTTATATCTCGCAATAAATCTAATGGTGGATTTAACCTAACAGGAGTGCTGGTCTTAATTTACGATTGTAAGGAGCTGGATATATATATATATATATATATATATATATATATATATATATATATCTGTGCCTAAAAATAGTAAATTGATTCCAGACATAATGGTTTAGTTCAAGCTGCCATGTTTGACTCTTTCTGGAGGAATGTGTTTGTGGTTTAAATTAAAAGAAGCAAATTTTATTTATTAAAAACATAACTTGGTTTCCATTCAGTCATTTGTGGTGTACTCCAACACATTCAACAATATGGTTTGAAATTTTAATAACCCTTAATAATTTAGCGCCTAGACTGAGAAGGTGGTATTTTGTGGTGCTAATCTCACATCTCTGCAAGACCCAGATGCTACTCATAACAGAGGCATATTATCAAGGGGCCGCGATAAAATTATCACCGCTTTAGCGTCCGTTTTCGGGCGAAAAGTAGCGATAATTTTATCGCATTATCATCAAGGACACGGTAGCGCGTGATTTCTTGACTTAGCGCCCGTTTTTCACATGCCTCGCCTCGCTCCGATAATGAGATTCAAAGGAGGCGTGGCTGTGAAAACAACATGGGATATATCGCGAAGGCAGCTTCGCGATATTATCAACGAGGGGTAGCGATATATGAAATCGCGTTAAGTATGCCTTAACGCAGAAATTTAATGTCTGTTAAATTCCTGACTAAGGCATACCTAACATGGGGGTGGATTGTGTGGCTAAGACCACAGGCCCTATCATCAAGGATATCGCAGTTTTCCATGGAACATCGCTGGAAAACCAGCGATGTTCCATGGAAAACACCGCTATTGCTGGAATAATTATCGCCATTGCGCTATGCGTTGTTAATACAGCACTAGCATGGCGATAATTTCCAGCGATAGCCAGCGATAAAAATCCTCACGCTAAGAGCGGCCAGCGATAATTATCTCTGCCGCTTGATAATATGCCCCACAGTTAATTTGTAAAAAACATAAGTGCCAGGGCTCTCGTCAGGAGGCCACTGCAGCTTGCACTACACATTGCCCCTGCCATCCCCACCAATGATAGTAACAACACAACAACTAACCTGTATACTCCGACAAGTTTGACAATTCTGGCTAATCCAGCCTCCCAAAGCTATAAGAATTGCTTGAGGTGCAGGTAATTGTAATTTTTAATGTATATTGAATGAATAATTGCTGTTGCTGTGCTCATCTCGAAATTAGTCAGACAGCGCCACCTTGTGGCACACTGTCACAAGCGCCGCTGTTGACAATTAAGTGCAGGTGCCGAGCACCGGAAACCACTGGCTAAAATGAAGTACTGCTTGTAACAGATATTTTATATCCGTGACCCGATTTTATCCAATGCAAATTTATCACACTCAGTAAATCCGGGTGCAGTTTTAAGGCTAACTTGTAATTGTATGGAGCAGGTTTTGGGGCAGCTTATGATACGGGGAGCTCTTAAAGAATTCACTTGCCTGCTGGTCTCTTGGTTTTGGGGGCCGCCACCGCCACGAGAGTCTCTCCCGCCATAACGCCATTTGTGGAGTACAGGGGAGTGACAAACTACGCCTCCCTGCAACTCTCGCGGTGCGCACGCCGCTGACTTCGAGCGCCAGGAGGCGCTTAAAAGGCCTGCTGGGCTCCCGCAGTGCGGGACGCGCGCGGGCGTGCCCGGGCCGGGCCAAGGAAGGGCCCGTCTCCGCCCGTCTGAGCCAGGAGGAGGCAGGGCTGGGCCACCCCTTTAGCTGCGTGAGACACCTTGAACTCAGGACGAAGCATAAGGTCATTTTATTGTTATATTTTCCCTGATACGTTTGTCTGTCTAGAAGGTGGTGTCATATATTTAGCCACTGGTTATGACAACTAAACGTAAGGCTACAGGATTGCAGGCTCGGGGGGGGGGGGGGTTGTGGGTACATTGGAAGCGTTTCTAACAAGAGCTGAGACAGTATTGACACGTGAAATACAGCTCACCGAAAAACTACTCTCTCTGGACACTTATGCAGGGCAAAAAAGGTCATCCCTGGGAATATAACCTTGGCCAAATCTCCCCTGGGCACTCTGCAAATATTGGACCGCTTATGCTTGGATGCACCAGTTGTAAGTCCTGTTGGGGAACCAGTTGATTGTTTAGCTTCCAAATTGGGGGTACTGGAGGTGGATCATTTAAGCATTTTGCAACTTGCTCAAAAACCGACAATGAGCTTAGCTCAGGAATCGTTGGTTAATTAATCTGCGGAGAAAATAGATCCGCCTGCACCCCCTGTTCTAACTCTAGCGCATACCTCAACAACGACCTGTGTAGCCCAAGGCGATCCTGCTACTAGATCCAAAAGAGCTGCAAGGGAAAGGGAAAGCGTGGCATGCTCTTTTAAATCCAGGTTAGGAGGGAATTGCGAGGGAGGGAATGGTGAGCCGCCTGCAAAACGTACAAGGGGGAGTGTGGCATTGAGGAACAAGACCAAAGCTAAACCTAAACATCAAGCGTTAGGGATATGCGAGAACCAGACCCCCAAACTCAATGGTGGTACGCCTCTTCTTTCAAATACTGACCCCCATACCATGGTGGACATTGGAAGTGATCTTGACCACTGGAAGCGCCTGGAGACTTTAATAACTGCCCTTTTAGCACCTTTCTTATGTAAACTAGGGGCGATTGAGGAAAAATTGTCACACTTTTTATAATCTAGCAATGAGCCACTTAATCAGGAGGCATGTGGGTGCCATTGTGTGGCACGAGGGGCAGTTAAAGCACCTGTGGCCCCGGTAATGCCAGAAGTTATCGGCCCCGTGGGGGTTAACAATAGGGAATTGGCCCACAGGGCAGTTAATATGAACACTGGTAATGTGAGTCCTGCGACACCTCGACCATAACGCATGGCATCTGGCCCTGGGGGGAATATCGCACATCTGGGCCTGGGAGGTCTGGGGACAGGCGGTATGGTTAATTCTTTTTGTCCATCTGATCAGATCCCGTCTCAGCTTGTGGGACCTCCGAGATCATTATCTCTTGACCAGGTCAAGTTTATTACTAAAGCTAGTAATCATCACAGAGATGGTCCCATTGTGCTGAACACTTTGAATGCTAAGTGTTCTGGAGATGTACTAGACCTACCCCCGGCCGCATGTCCTTATGTTTTGGTTCTGGCTGGTGTCCCACCGCTTACATCAGACCAAACTGAATGTTGGACCCAATTGCGTAATAAAACCGTAGATTGGTTATCCAAACATAAAGGTTTTAGGGTACCCATGAGTAATAATATTATTATGGTACGCAGAGTTGGGTGGGTGGGACAGGGACAATCACCAAAGAACTTCGAGGGGAACTGTGTGGTCATTAATTTCCGAAATCCCACGGTTGTTCAGACGATATTAAGGGCACAGGATCCTTGCCCTAAGTCCGTCTCTTCCATCTGGGCCTTGCCATTGGGATATTTTTACAAGCCTTCTCTAAGAACTTTGTCGTCAGCGGCTCCCTCCATTTCCTTGTCTAACAGGTTTCAGGCGCTTTTCGGTTTAGATGCTCAAGATTGACTACCTGTTAGTAACGTAATATCTGTTATTTTAGCTAATTTAGTGGAAACACAGGATGAAGTAATACATGTTCCCATGGTTAGCTTACCGAATGTTATTCCGTCCTGTCTCTCATCAGTTGTTATAGTAGAACCCAGTACTACCCTAACAACAATTGATGGAGGTATAATGAAAGTTTTAACATGGAATATTGCTGGTTTAAGGGCAAAAAAGGGTGATGCATCCTGGGAACTTGTTCTTGCCACACATCACTTTATAGCCCTTCAGGAAACATGGGAGGCCAACGAAAACTTCCACCTGGATGGGTTTATATCTTTTTGTAAACTCGCTACACCATCCAGTATGGGCAGAGCAACGGGGGGCTATTATTGATGATTAATCTTAAGTTGTCTTATAAAGTAAAGTTGATTGAATCATGTTCTCCCCATATTTTAGGAGTAGAATTGACAGGGAAGAATTTACCAACCCTTCTAGTGGTTAATTTTTATAATTATTTCACTAGAACCGATGAGTTAGAGCACCTTAAAGCTCTCACTGCTTTTTTGGGTGATTATGGTGACAGCACAGAAACACTTTATGACATATTAGTCCTGGGAGATTTTAATATTCATGTTTGCCCTATTAATTGTTCAGCAAGGCTGGAGGAGGATTATGGCCCTCAGGGTCTAACCCATTTTGAACATACCTCGTCCGGCATTTTTTCAGAAAGTTTTTTATCAACCCATAACTTGATTTGCCCTGTGTAGTCGGACAGGATAGTTCCCATACCTACATATGTCGGTCATGGTCGTCACAGCATAATTGATTATATTTTGGTTTCCTCTTCGTTGTTGTCGATAATAGGCACACTAAGTGCAACAAAAAATTGCTTTAGTGATCACAATCCACTAACACTGGACCTTAATATACATGCTGTATATAAGGGAAGGACCATGACCCAACTTACTAATGTTAATATTGCACCCATAGATCAAGCACGTAGAATGAGGTAGGAAAGGATCACGCCTGACAGTTTCATTGAAAGTTTAATTACTAATTGTGCGCAGGAGTTTGGGATTAGCTCAGACCAGGACTCCCAACCAGTATCCGTTCTTAATGCCTTTGATCGTAAAGCAGGTTGCCTCTAATTTAACTATATCTTGTAGACCAAGGCCCCCAAAATTTAAAAAATGGTTTGATGAAACCTGTATGACTACCCATAAGGAACTCATGCAGGAACTTAAGCAAAAACTCAGGGTAGCTTTACGGGTTAAAAATGTAAGGAGGGCATATAGACTTGCAGTGGAGAGTCGGAAAAAGGCAATTGAGGGAGATGGCTTGGGAGGAGCTCAGCCAGTGTGCTGGCCAATAGTTCTAGATTCTGGTCTGTCGTAAATAGTCCATTGTTTGATGATTCACCAAACTCCAGTAAAGATTGTTTAGTTCCTGGTGAGAGGTGGGTGCAACATTTTGGGAAAGTGTATAGTGACGTGACCCCCCGGGAGATCCGTAGGAAAGCCAGTTATTGATTCCGTATGCCACCCTCTTGTCTTTACAATTGATGAAGTCAACAAGGCGACTACATCAATCTCAGGGGGGAAAGCTCCAGGTCCCGACGGAGTACCGGCTGATCTTTATAAGGCAGATCCTAAGCTATGGGCAAAGATTTTAACTCATGTTTTTAACGCAGCCTGCCTGTCTTGTTTTCCCCCGTCTTGGGCTAAGGCGGTCATCATACCGATCTTTAAAAAGGGAGCAAGGGATGACCCGGCTTGTTATAGGCCCATCTCACTCCTTGACTCCGTGGCCAAAATGATGGGGAAAGTTGTTTTGGCCCGCGTAACAGAGTGGCTCGATCAAGCAAGTATAGTTTCCGATCTCCAATATAACCATATATTAGGCAGGGAAAGGTACGCTGGACCAATGCCTAATTCTCCATTTGGTGATAGGGAAGTATACAGTTGCAAAGCGTGGGGACCTCCATCTGGCCTTTATGGATTTAACCTCGGCTTTTGACCTTGTTAATAGGTCAAAGCTCTGGTTGATCCTTCAAGATATAGGGCTAGACGTTGACTTGATTTCTTTTCTGGCAGACATCCATGAAAATACAACAGCAGGAGTGCGTTTTAATGAAGATGGTAGCCTGACTGATTCATGGGCAGTAAAAAGAGGGTTAAGGCAGGGGTGCATCTTGGCCCCCTTGCTGTTCACCCTCTATATTTATAAGTTAGGGGATTCTCTGATTTCTTGTTGTAAAGACATTCCTAGAGCTGGTACTAAAATGATTCCCGCATTTTTGTACGCTGATGAGGCGGTGTTGGTGGCCAGGACTGCAAGGGGGCTGCAAATGCTTTTAAACTGTTTTATAGATTTTATGGAGTCATTGGACTTATTCACTAATTTTAAAAAGTCGCATGCCATGTCCATAGGTTCAAAGAGGGCAGCGAAGGTTACATTTTATTGTAAGGGAGTTGAGTTAGTAAAAGTCCCCGCTTTTCCCTATTTAGGGGTTCTTTTTGATGACCATCGCTCATGGTGCACGCAGCGTGCACATAAAAAGAATATTAGCTAGAGCATCGGGCCACATTAGACTTTACAAAAAGAATAGGATCAAAACCACTCCCTGCACTTATGAAGATTTACAGTCCCAAATGTCTTCCTATGGCGACTTATGGGAGCATCAAGATGAAAGTGAGAGTGACCCCTTTGACCAACCATAGAATAGGGTACTACTATCTAGTAGAAATGGAATCCCCGTGGTGAAATATAAAAGATATATTTTTTATATAGAGAAACTAGATTGTTATATTCAAAAACAGAAACATAAGCCCATGTGATAGAACATATACAATATTGAAATAAATCATACCAATTTAAAATTAATAAAGAGATTGTATTTTATTAAGAAAAGCAATTAAAAACAAACATAGACAATCTATGATCATACCACAAATGCGTCTATTACTAAAACATAAGAATTATCATGTAAACTTAATAAAGACCCTATTTCATTCAGAAATGCAGCTTATACACAATAATAAAACAAAAGGTTGTAAAAAAGGGGACCACAGCAGCTACGCCTGGCTTCTGTATCGCAACAAACATGAAATAGAGAGACAGAGACAGACAATATAATTTGTCATTAGGTAACACATCCGTTTGTAAATTTCTAAATGCTTTTCCTAAATACAATCTATTTATTCTGTATCTACAAGAAAAGCTGTTCCCACAGATTGTGTTTAATGCAGCGTCAACGCGTTTCGATGGTTTTGTATAATAATCCATCTTTTTCAAGATACAAAGATCGTCTCTCTTATTATGGGCACTGATTGGTTGCCGTTGTGATACACTCCTGTTGGCAAATATATCAATATGTCAAAATTACGTTAATGGCAAATAACAGCTATTAAGAACAGTCTCCATTATATGTTGCTTATAATTATTTTATATATAATACATTACTCCCATTCAAGTAATAAGGATTGATTCAATTTAACTGACTTATGGGTGCGACATCTGGTGTTATACAGATGTCAGAGAAATTCAAGGGGCCGAAAACATTTTTATGCGTAAACTGCTCTCGGTCCCTGCATCCACGCCAATTTTTAACATACATGAGGAATTAGGAGCGGGTTTTATTTCTGATCAGATTGCGGTTGCCCTTTTACTGCGTTGGTTGAGAATATGGGCACAACCAACTCCAAACCTAAACCAATTGATCATCCAAGACTGTCTCACCTTGGAAAAGGTGTTAGACATTCCGTTGATAAAATATATTAAGGATCAGATGGAAACCCTGGGCAGCCCCGATATATTCTTGAGCCCTACAGCTTTGGGTAAACTGGCCATTAGAGACTTCAAGCAGCAGTTTTTAGATAGACAAAGAGTAATAAGGGAGGAGAACGAATTGAAAAAACCTATGGTGAGAAGATTTGCCACACTGAGCCTGGGTCAACAGTTGCAACCTTATTTACTTTACATAAATAAACCGTATCATCTCTTCGTTTTGACGAGATTTAGGTTGAATATGGTTCCCTGGCTTCTTGCTTTCCCTAAAGGGTATTTTAAAGAAGGAACATTAAATCCCTGCCCCTGTGACAACTTCTCGGACCAGGACACTCTTCATACAATATTTTTCTGTGCATATTACAATTCACTGTGCAGAAAATGTATCCTCCCTTTACTTAAAGGTTGTAATTTTGAGCAAGTTAGGCCGGCGCTGGTGTACTTACAAATGCTAGCGTCACCTATGGTCTGCTTTAGGGTAGCAAGTTTCCTAACAGGAGCAATTAGGTATAGGAATAAGTCACTTATGAGCTGTTCTGTGGACACGGTTTTGAATCATGTTATGTAAAAATCTTTTTTTGGTATGTGTTAGTTTTATTTGATATGAATTTCTTGTTTTTAAATGTAAATACGAACAAGTGTAAGTTTGGCTAATTTTATCTTATTTATTTATTTACTCCCAGACCTAATTATGTGATGGTGGGCTGTATTCTCATTTATGTCGTCATTTTCCCTGTTATGGATCCCTGAGGTGTGCTCATTTTTGCATGAATTGCCATATTACTCGATGGCGTGTATTTTATTCTATTGTTCCTTACGGGAGCGGCAGATAATGAATTTCGTGTTGAGTAGGACTCTACAAAGATCATTAATTGTCCTATGATTCTTTTTACTTTTTATGGATTACAAAACGGGGGATCTTAACTGCCTTTACATCTATGTATTATATGTTTGTAGACTGATCTGTCCTGTTTTGTTATTTGTACTTTTATGGCTATAATCAGCCGAATAAAGTTAATTTTGACTTGATTTGACTTGATACGGCCTGTAAAGGCTCCGACCTGAAGTCAGAGCCTTTAGGGCTGCAGGTTAATGGGTATCTCGTTTTCCTTTCCGACTGCCTAATTATGTTAGAGGCTGTCAGAAAGGAAACCGGCCAGTCATTCTGACTGGCTTCCGACGGACTCGGAGAGCCCGTCTACCAGTCGGAAGCTGGCTAGTAATCTCAAGGGCGGGTCTTTCCACCCTTGAGATTACGATCACCGTTTCCGACATGGTTTCCATGCCGGTCTGTCCGACATGGAAACCATGTCTGAGAGAGTGTTTGGGGGCACCCTTTGGTGCATGCCCTCCTCTTGGAGGCTGAGGGGGCACCTTGATCCCTGCACCTTGTGGCAGGCTTCTTGAGGTGCCTGCCAGGGGGTGCAGGGATGAACAGCACCTCCCATTTCACTATCAGAGCATACATTACAGCCATTTTACGGCTTTAATGCATGCTCCCATAGTGAAATATATGGATGTGACTGAACAGTGTTCGGGGGCATCCTAATAAGGAGGTCAGGACCGCCTACCGGGTGTCGGTCGGTCCCATGACCAAGTCGATGTCGGGTGGAAGTGATTCCGCCCGACATCATAATAAGCCCCTTAATGCAAAAACCATGATGTAAATCCACGCTGCATGACTTATACTGATGCTTTAGTGGCTGCAAGTTACCAGAGGAGTCATCTATGATACGACTGGGAAACATGACAGGGTGATGGTACCACATCATGGTAGTGTATGCTGAGACCAGTTTTTTAAAGAGGCCAAATTAGACATAGTGAGACTGTGGAAAGAACAAGATCTAATAGACTTATAGTACTCGAAAATATGTAGAATTTGAAAATATGGGCCCTGCTTCCTATATACTCATTAAGTGGGCTATTCATCAAGATCTTGAATCCGTTTTTTCAGTACATGGTAGAGGAGAACAGAGTTTAGTGCACATCACGGCACAGATTTACTAACATTTCACGCAATGCAGCAAGGCATCTTGCTCCGCTGCGTGAGCGAAACAGAGAGAGCAGAAATGGGCCATGTCTTCTCAGATATGGCTAACCTCTGCTACACCCTTGTGCTGGTGCACTGTGTGCTGACTAGCGCCAGCACAGGCATGCTCGCACCATGCTGCAAGTGTGTCTGCATTATCAGCAGGATTGCTTTTGTGCTGGAAGGGGCACCTTCCTGCACAAAAACAATCCTAGGAGGCATTTTCCTCTTTCTATGTGTGCTGCAGAATGCATAATGCAGCACAGATAGAAAGAGAAAAAAACGAGGAAAAATATATTTCTCCTTGTTCCGCCTCACCTGAGGAGGCGTGGGCTTTTGGCGCATTGTCAGGTTTACAGACCTTTATAAATCAGTGATTGCGTCAAAAACCCTGGGTGGATGCGCGGGAATGCCTATACTCCATCCATGGAATGCCTCCCTGCCGCAAGACAACGCCTTGCGTTACTTTGAATTTACTAAACCATGCAGAGCCGCGCATGGTAACTTTGTGTGGCTTAGTAAATCTCACTCAGGGACTTGCTTTTCCTTGCGACGACCAGCATCATGCAAGGGCAGCGCAAGCCTTGATAAATGCGCCCCCATGTCTCGGCACGTCAGATGTTTCATTGAAGCCTGATGAGTTTGGAGCCATGATAACTCTGTCTCTTAGACAGACTCCGGACCTCCTTACCTTTAGGAGGGGTCTAAAAACATGGCACTTTCAGCTTTGAGTTTCCACTTGAAAGGAAGGTTTTCTTTGTTGTTATGTGGTCTCTGTTTTCCTAGCGCCGGGACACTCCTGGGAGTAGCCATGCGCTTTATAAATACCTGATAACATAACATAACACAGTGGTCCCCATGTTTCTCATTGCAGCCTACAAGGGTCTGAGGGGCCTCTGAGGAGACAGCGTGTGCTGCTGAGGTGGGGAGGGGTTTGTTTGTCGTCTCAGAAGAGAACCTCAGCATTACCCTTGTTTCCTGACGTAGCTGATAAGAGTATACTTTCTCACCTTTGGGGTAGTATCTTTACAGAAGGTGGTCATTGAGGGAGGTGTAATGTTGGGCAATGAAAAAAAAAGGGTTGTTAAAAACTATTAAAATTAAGAGTTGAGTGTTCAGTCCGTGTTTGCATGTTGTGAGAAAAAATAAAAACGACTCTCACCTATGACGTGGGAGTTAGTAAACGTTTAAAACATCGCAATTAGGAGCGATCATCTGAGGGTCAAAAAATGTAGGAAGTTCAGTGGCCTGACACAGAATTTTGTACTTTGACACTGTGGGGCCTCACACTGGTGCGCTATCAACCACTGCTTTTCGGGCGCGTGGTGCGGCCTGAATGACCTGGCGGGCAAGCACAGGTCAGTAAAGGTCAGGTTAGGGTTAATTCAATGTATGCTTATGAGCAAAGGAAGTCAGTCTTTTTATGTTGCTTCCACCATCGAGTTTTGTGTTAATATGTAGGGGTTAGTTGTACATCAGTTGTCACTGGTGAGTCTGCTTATCAGGCCTGGGCGCAGGGTGACTTAGTCTAAGGTGTAAATGAGGGGTCGGCGTGTCACTGAGCACACTACACCAGCTCAAAGCAGAGTGCTGGGGGCGGCGAAGAATGTCAGAATGAACATTAAGGCAAGCAAACTGGTAGGGCAATGATTGGGGACTTGCTAGGGAATTGAAAGCAGAGGGGTGAGCAGTGGGGGGCGGGGTTTGAATAGCTTGAACTTGGCGGTATTGGGGAAACAGAGGGTGGGAGGGACTGGTAGGAGTTTCTTGATAGTGAAGTTTGGGAATTAGTTTAATATTGCAAGTACGTTTTTGGGTGCTTGTTGTAATGCAGACCTGTCTCTTTACAGTGACCTACTTCTCATGCAAAGAGTATATAAGTCGCGCCGTGCCATGAAGCCCGAACGCCAAGCTGAAGGACGCGTTCCTAGATATTGGTAGAAAGGGTAACAGATCCATTATGCAAACTCATTCAGAAGTGCAGGAAATACAAGAACATCCTACCTTAACCTAAGTTTAGTGCATAATACCCCGCACGAAAGGGCATAGACAAGCTTGCCCATGGCTCGCCAGCAGAGTGCCTGCAGCATGCAGCCAATGTGTGAGTGAACTTCTGGCTCTTAATGCCTCAGGTGGAGACCAAGTAGTGGAGAAAACCTGTGGACTATTTCCACTCTATGCAGAGAAATAATAGTACTGAGCCTGCCCCAGTGTCCCCTGGGATAGAGGCTGTCTCCCCTGTGCACAAGCTACTCTTTCTGCTAAGCACCAGTTAGCAGAAGAGTCTTGGTATTATGCATTACAACATGTGCCAGCATAAGTGACGGTTTTAATTAGATGGAAGCACCCAAGAAGATTTTAATAGTGTGACAATATTCTGTTCAATAAGTAGGGTAACCAGGTTCTGAAAAGCAAAAACAGGAGCATTCTACAAATGTAGAAGTTGGACTTCAGTTTTGTATTTTAACTGAGCTGCATAGAATGACTTAACTGACAGTGTTATCCAAGGTAGGAAACACAGACAATGAGACACTAAAGGTGATATAATGCCATTTTTACACACAGTATCAGCTGTGTTACTTAAATTCTAAGGGCTCGATTCACAGAACTAACTTAAGACAAAATCCTAAACTTACTACCATTTTCGTATTCACAGAAGGCACTTACTCATTTTGGTATTCACAGAAGACACCTACTCACTTCGGTATTCACAGAAGTTAGGAGTCCTAACTTTAGGACTCCTAAATGCCTTCTGTGACTACCGAAAGCCTTAAAATTAGGATTTTTCTCAGTTTAGTAGTAG
This sequence comes from Triturus cristatus, assembly GCF_964204655.1. Lineage (NCBI taxonomy): Eukaryota > Metazoa > Chordata > Amphibia > Caudata > Salamandridae > Triturus > Triturus cristatus. The sequence goes on along the minus strand of NC_140582.1, from coordinate 1,172,468,184 downwards.
TAAAGTTAGGACTAACTTTACTACTACTAAACTGAGAAAAATCCTAATTTTAAAACTTTCGGTAGTCACAGAAGGCATTTAGGAGTCCTAAAGTTAGGACTCCTAACTTCTGTGAATACCGAAGTGAGTAAGTGTCTTCTGTGAATACCAAAATGAGTAAGTGCCTTCTGTGAATACGAAAATGGTAGTAAGTTTAGGATTTTGTCTTAAGTTAGTTCTGTGAATCGGGCCCTAAATCAATATATGGTACCTGATCAGTCTGGATGGTGTTAGATGATAAACATGCAAAATGCGTAAAAAATCTTTTTCTTGATCATTTTATAGGTCTCGGCTCTAGACTGTGCATTTGCTGGTTCGAAAGAGACATGTTGTATATAATTTGTGGGCTTCAACACGCCCGTAGGCTTATCATTTGCTGGCTCCAGTATCGCTCTCCTAATCTTTTTCCTTATCTTTTTGGCTTTGCTATCTAGGTGGTCATTGTACATCCAGTTCACTGACTGGAAGGGAGGTATGGTCAGACTATACCATGTTTATGTCATCTTTTTCCCCATTTGTCCATGGCATGCCTGCGTCATGCCTCTTCCTATGTTTAGACCTCCTCGAGAGCAGGTATCAATTACTACTATACAGTCACTCCTCCCATTTATTGACCATTTTAAGCACGTCTTTTTTCTTTGTTGAAGAGCCCACCTCGAGTGCCTTGTCGTTTCTGTAAACAGGCCTGTGAATCATATTCATATCTCGTTTCATGTCCTGTCCCCGAATACCCCTGCTCCCGCAGTCGCTTTCTCCATCCTGTGCCCGTGTGTACTTGCCCTGTGTTTCTCCAACCGTCGTGAAATTGCTCTCCCCACTCTGCATTTTTCTAATCCTGTCCCCCAATCACCCTCCTCCCACTGCTGCTTGCTCCCTCCTGCACCTTTGCGGCTGTTTGCCCTGTGCTTCTCTGACTGTAATGGACTAGGCCTGTTCTTATCTTGTTTTTCAGGTCACAGCATGTTTTTCAATAATCAGGAGAGCATTTTCAGGGAGAGAGCGAGAAAGTCACCAATGCCTTGCAAGATCATGTGACTGCTTCATTTCAGCTGCCGTTTACTCACTCATTTTACCGCCCTCCTCACCCCTGAGATAGTTACAAAAAACAGGAACACTTCATAGCCGACTCATTGTTACTAATAAAACAGGCTGCTGGAAAAGCTTGTTTCAATTGTCTGGATGGTCATTGTAAAGCTCCACGTGCCTCCAACTGCACTCCTAGGCACTGGAGTGCATCTGTATAGTAAGAATTTTGAGGTTTGAGGTTTAGAATGTAGCACACAGTATATAAGTAAGCACATGGTTTGTTATGTTGCAGAATTACAGGTTAAAATCAAATGATCTGTAAAAGGCTTATTGCAAGATAAAATAAACAAAGGTATTTTCAACAGATGGCATCCCACCTTTGAGATGGAGGTTTGGTAAATGTTAATGCCAGCACACAAGTAAATTCACATTACTCAGATTTTGAAACTGCAACCTACCAGGGGTACCATAGAGGCACTTTGCACGTGCACGGTCTCTAAGCCCCATGAGAATCATAAGAACAACAGTGGTAAAAAATAATACAATACTATTACATAACACGTTAAGGCTGACATATCTAAGGCCTGCAAGAATTTGTTACTGTTACACAAATTAACAGGATCCATTTTTATCAACCTCAGAATGTTCAAAGGCCGAGTTAGCCCTGCCACGTGACCCATAGTGGCCTGATGAGCTGGCTTACCACTTACATGCATTGGCTTTGCTATCTAGGTATTCATTGTAGATCCAGTTCACTGACTGGAAGGGAGGTATGGTCAGACTATACCATGTTTATGTCAAACCAGATAGGCACAACAGTGACCCGCAAAACAACATGTAGTAGGAAGAGGGAACAGATTTAATACATGATTCCTGAATTTGAATCTACGCATGCAATGATCTCTGCATTTTGATGATTGTGGGCCATGATACTTCTAGCCAGTCGGATACCTCAGTGGGTTAAGTGCCTGTAGCAGGCATGTGTGAGTAACATGCAAGTCACAAGTATGAATTGCACCAAGGCAGATGGTACCTACTGTTCTTGAGAGGTGAACAAAATTATGATTTTACTAGGTAATTTTGGCAGCATTCGTTAAAGGAAATTGATACATTTCATATTGTGTTTTGCTCTCTATCAAATGATACAACAGCTGCGGGTGCTTTGGTGCTGCATCTGCCTTAGGAACACTTACCATCTGGTCATGCAATGCTGAAACACATTGACATTGACTAAGTCAAAAGCTCTCGCATTGCCGAGACCAACTGGCTTTGCCAATACTTATCCTTTTATGCTATTGTGATCGAGACACACGCGACTGTCATCAGTGTTTCTAGCTGCACCTGCTGTTGTATGGCAAGTTCTACAATTTCCCTTGGCAGGATGAGTGGCGATACATGGAAGGGTCAACGAAATGCCAATCTTTGTTGTCGTTGTGTTGTGCGTGGAGTTTTGAACGTGGACTGATTATACCTTAAATGCAGAAAGTGTATAGGTTTTATTGCTATACCTTTGTTATGACGTATGAAACTTACAAATTAATAAAATAAAGAATTTGATCACAAAAAACATTACTTTCTGATCAGGACTGCCCTGGGACACTTGAAAACATGCCGCCCTCTGTGTTCAGTCAAGCCTCTCTGAAACCCGGGACAGGTACTAAATTCACTAAAAGCTGCTGGCATGGATGGTGAAAATCCGGTCTGTCTCAGCAAATCCAGGATGTCCATTCACCCCATCAATGAGACGGGTTTTTGAAATAAAATATATAGGAATCGAATGCTTTTTTCTCATCCATGCCAGTGATGTAATTTAGCTTTTCTTATGTTTCTGCATACAATCCCAGCCTTTGAAACATAACATTAAGCAGGCTTAGTCTGACCCTTGACTTGTGCATGCACCCTTACCTATGCCCAGACCTCCTACAAGGCCCTGCCCTCTTGGGCCCAGTGAAGCACCCCGCATTGAACTCCCCCCTCTCTCTTTCTTGACCTTCCACTGTTTCTTTGCTCTTTCTGCACTCCTTCTCTCTGATACTTTCTGTAGCTCATTCTTTCTTTGTCATTTTTCTGTGCATTTCTCTTTGCCTCTTCTGTGCTTTTCTCACTCATTCTGGCTTATTCTTTGCTGTTTTTTGTGCATTACTTTGACACTTTTTGGTGCTTTCTCACCTTTTATTTTCACTGGTGTGCCTTCTTTGTCACTGTCTGACATTCATTCTCTGCCTCTATTTTGTGCTGTTCTCACTCATTCATTCTATGGCACCTTTTTTACGCTCTTTTCTGCCCCTTTTATTTTGCTTTCTCCCTTTGTGTTTTAACCATTTCTTTGCCACTTTTGTGTACTTTTTCTCACTCATTCTCTTTCATTTTTTTCAGCTTTTTTGATTTCTTAGCCGCCTTCTGTGCCTTTTTCTCTCAATCTTGCCTCTTTCATTTACCTCCTAGTTTTTCATCCTTTCCCACACTTGTGTGACCTTCTCCTGTGCCGCGGTCCCCTCCCGCTACATGCAGTCCTGCCCAATGCCCCTGAAGCTCCACCCCCTCCTACTTAATGGAAGCCTCAGTGTGGACATGCAGCGGACGCGTGCAGAGGTAGTTTCTAAGGAAAGCCTGTCTGCGCCTGTCTGTGCCCAGCCAGCACCCAGTGCCAAGACCCCTTGCCGTCCTCTTACCCATCACCGCTCACCGTTGCTTGCCTCCTCACCTTGAACCCAGATACACCTCAGAGTGCTGCTGCTGAGCCTCGCTGGCTGACATCAAAGGAGCTTCTTTTGTCCAACCTGCCATAAACGTGACCTCATCTTATCTTCACTAAAGGAATGGACCCCATCAGCACTGCCCTCTCCCTCTCACCCCACCTGAATAATTCATTCATCATAGCCATTTTCCTGGATGCTTGGAAGCATGTTATGGTTCTCCCCCTCCTCAAGAAACCCTCAGCAGACCCAAAGACATTAGCTGATGCTTCCCTGCAAAGGGCATGGAGAAAATCAAGAACAAATGTCCCGCTGACCACCTCAGTGATTACCACCTCCTTGACAGCACTCAATCCAGATTAAGACACAACCACAGCACTGAGACTGCCCTCATCATCACCACAGAAAACATCTGACTGATCAAGAACAGAGGAAACACCGCTGCTCTACTGCTGCCTTTGGCACCGTCTCCCATCCCATCCACATGTAGCTGGCATTCAAGGACGTGCACTTTGCTGGGTCTGCTCCTTCCTTACAGGCTGCAACCAGTCTGTCAGCGTGACTCCTTTCACCTCGGCCACCACCAGCCTCATCTGATAGTGCCACAAGGCTCCTCACTCAACCCCACAATGTTCAACCCCTACATGGCCCTACTCACCAGCAACACTCGTGCAAACAGCATCTACGTTATATCCTGCACAGATGACACCCAGATCATCCTCTCCCTCTCTGACAAAATACCGAACACCCAGACCAACTTCACTGCATGCATATCATATGTCGCCAGATGAATGAAAACAAACTACCTCAAACTCAACGCAAACTAAACAGAAGTAGTCATATTTGTCAGAGACACCTCACTGTGGGACTCCACCTGGTGGCTTGCTGAACTTGTGCCCACACCTAATCCAACTAACCATGCGAAGAACCTTGGAATAGTATTACACAACCAGCTCCCTATGACCAACCAAGTGAACGCACCCTTCACCTCTTGCTTTACACACTCAAGATGCTTAAGAAGATTTTCAGGTGGCTTCCTCCCAACTCTTGCAAGATTGTCACCCAGGCCCTCATCACCAGCAATCTGGAATACCGCAGCTCACTCTCCGAGGAATCAATGCACAACATACCAGAAGACTCCAGACCATACAGAACTCAGCTGCCAAACTCACTCTCAGACTACAGCTGCAGCCACATCACCCCACACATCAAAGCCCTCCACTGGCTCCACATCTACAAATAGGTACTCTTCAAACTTCTTTTGCACACATACAAAGCCTTGCACAACATTTGCCCCACATACCTCAACAGTTATATTAACTTCCATAAACCCACCAGCCGCCTCCATTCAGCCAGATTGCTACTTGCACACACCCCCTGCATATGCAGAACCAGATCCGGCAGTCATGCCTTCTCCTGCCTCACCCCCAAAGCATTGAATGGCCTGCCTCTGCACATCAGAGCTGCCTCTCAGATCTTGAATTCCGCTATAAACTGAAGACATGGCTCTTTGACTAGCCTCGGTCCAGGCTTCCCACAAACCCTACTATCAGCGCCTGGATACCCTCCTGGGTGATTAGTACGCTCTGCGAATACACAAAACATGAGTGCCATGTGCCCCATAGCATTTATGCCACCATTGGACGCTACCTCTGGTCATCTGAGTCTAGCCTGCTGGCATGCCCGCGCTTTAACAGAGCTACATTGTGGGGCGGGCTTTCTCAGTTGTGATCTCCCAGATCTGGAACAAGCTTCCGGACAATATGCGCAGGGAAACCATGCTACTTCCGTTTAGTAAGAAACTCAAAACCATCTTGTTTACTGAGGCATTCGGTTAACTCCACCTATTGTGCGCTGAATATCCTCCGGGAACCAAGGCACTCCCGGCTTATGATCCCGCTCCAAGCGCCTAGAGACCTGTGCTGATTGGCGCTCTATAAATATAATCTAACATTAACATTACCTATCATAGGTTTTAAGTCAACAGCATCTGGCATACTGGAGCTACTTATTTAAGTGCTAAATGCAATTCTATGATTCCCAGAATGCAACTGACTGGTGGGTTAAAAGTCAGGCATGTTAAATAGCCCTCATAATAATCATGGATCAAAGTATTTAAAACTTCGCACAATGGGACTCTAAAAAATATTTGTAGGAATATCCTTCAATTGCAGTATCATGTTCAAGAGATATCACTTCTTGGGATGTAAAAGGTCCTGTGATGTCACTTCTGTGTTCTGAAGCATTGCGTGGCATGGATGACGTTCACGATATGGATGTCCACCTCCAAGACTGATAGCGATGATTGACACGGGTGCTGCAGATATAAAATAGAGAACACTGATTGGGATTTCTAAAAGGGCGCTGTTATTATTTTATGAAGCTACCACAGCTGCAATGATGGTTCAAAGTCACCCCGAACTGTATCTCAACTACCTGGGATGCTTCTTAGCATGTAGGATGTAATTTGGCCCAAGGACCTTCTAAGCGGGACAATCATTGCTTACAAGATAAATTATTAATATATGTTCTGAGTGGCGTGTGGGTGAAACCAGGCAGAGCGTTGATTCAATCCGCCTCAAAATTATACTTTTCTCTGGCTGGAAATTCAGTCCAGTGAGAATAATTTTTGCAGTGTGTATTTTCTTTCAAGTGTCTCTTTTTCTTTTCAGGTTTAGTTTTTAAACTGCTTGCAGACTTCCTTCAAATATGCTCCCTGCCCCCGCTAATTCCCATGATCATACCCTTCCCCCTTGTTCTTGCTGCTGAAAGTATTGTAGCAATTGATGTACATGTAATTTGGAGCTGCCAGTTGTAGCTACAGCAAATTCTATGCAGGGTCGTGTACAGAAAATGTGACATTATTCTCTAAGTCCCCCCCCTTCTATATGAGATGCAGAGCAGGTGTGTGCACTTGGCCAAGCTTACTCTATGTAGCAACCCAAGGACACAAACCCCACGTTTTGTATCCTGTAAAACAATACTTATGTTTTAAAGAGGCAGGGGTTCCCACCCCATGCTTTACTTTTCTTAGAGCAGGTCTGCCGGGCGCATTAGGAAGAGTGCGCTGCCCTCTGGGGGCAGCACATTCAAGTGAAATATGGAGCGGCTGCTTCAAGCTCGCTTGCGTTTCACAGTGCAGGCGGTTGCCTGCCTGCACTTTCGAGAGGGATTAGAGATCCTCTTGCAGACGAGTACAATGAGTGACTGCACCTGCCTGCAAGGTCTGGGAGGTCCATGGGACCCCTTTCTCTGGTCTTCTCCAGAGGGCTGCCTTTCGGAGGCGCACTGAAATTGCGTCACTTGTTTCAGGCCCACTTTCAGTGCATCTCCTAAAGGAATGTATGCCTCTACAGTGGCGTCCATAATATGGCGAGGGTGCGGAGGAAAAGTGATTTCCTCATATGCATGAGGCCACGCCTCCATGCAAATGAGGGAACACCCCCAATGATAGCACTGGTGCGACATGTGCGCCAGCGCTATCAATATTACAGAAGGGGCCCACAAAGCGAGCGCACATGCCCGTTACGCCCTCATGGCACCCTCAATAATACAACCCCAGGTCTAGCAATGCAAGGGCATCAATGCAGCAAGACAGCTGCCGTCCATTCACAAACCTGCCTCATTGGTTTCCAACCTGCATGTGCTCTGATGTTCTGCCGGTCACTATGATGTTGTTCACTCTCCATGAATGTTCTTATGTACCAGATACTTACCATCCCATCTAACAGTGGCGGCTCCTCAGCTATGGCGAAGGAACATTGCCCCCTGCTGGGAGCCAGATGAGGGAAATGGGGAAAAATAAAATGATAATAAAAGCAATTTATTATCATTTTATTTTTCTTTCCCTGCTACAGCCAGCCAACTCTGGGCAGGGTGGGGCCATGATGAGGAGTAGTGCACACAGTAAATGCGCATGACGGTTTGGCTGGCCGTCTCAAGCCGGCCAAACCGACATGCACACTTAGGTTTCTCCAACCCAGCTGTGTTGCATAGGTGGGTTGGAGAAATGGCACAGACTCCCAGGCAGTGTCTGAGTGCCAAACCAAGCCACTCAGACCAATCCTGGCGCTGCTCTCATGCGATTTAGAGCCGTGCAGGGATTGGGTGGGGAGCAGGGCCGGACTGGCCGTAGCGGGCACCGGGCAATCCCCCGGTGCGCCGCACGGGTGGGGGCCGGTTTTGGGCCCCTGGGGGCCGTTTTTGTTGCAGGGCTGTTTTTGCAGCATAGCTGCAAAATCGGGCCTGTAACCAAATCGACCGGAAACCGGCCCTGGCAAAGAGCTCGGCGGCACCCCCAGACCCCTGCGGGGGGTGGGGGTGGGGGCGGCCGAGCACTTTGCCAGGGCCGGTTTTGGTTCCCAGTCCGGCCCTGGTGGGGAGCCCGTGCTGGTGTCCCAGGGACTGCTGGGACACTAGGAGGAGAGAATAAGAGCGCCAAGGAAGCCAACAGCATCGGCGATAGAACAGGTAAGTTTAAAAAAAAAAATGATTATTATTTCCCTCCTCCTCCGTCCCGTCCCCTCCTCCCCCGTCCCGTCCCCTCCTCCCCCGCACCTGCAAGCCCGTTTAAAGTTTTTGCGGCTGGCCACCACTGCCAACTAATTTATGAAGCAGTCACTTTTTTATTCTGGACTATGGCCTACAGATTTCTCAGTCATCTTATCGTTTCTTGGGAAGTTGTAGATTGAACGTCTTAAAAGGTGAGACCTAGCTGCATGAGCAGGAGAAGTGCCAAGTCTGTGAAAGCTGTGCTGAGTTCTGGAGTTTCTAACCAGACTCTCTGCACTGTACAGGTATGTGTATTGATGAAGAGGTTCGTGGGCGATATTAAAATGGCTGCAGTGCCCTGAGGTCACTCATTCGTGTCATAACATATAATTTTCCCTGATCCTGGTCCTACAGCATGTAATGTGATTTCCTGTGATGTGGTACTCCGCCCAAAGCGCATGTGAGTCATGTTTATAATAATCAGTAACTTTAAACTTTGGAAACTTCTACTTCTTGTTTGTCAACAAATGATGCCAAGTGTCTATAGCATAGGGTACTCGCAAACATTTTCCCAGGGTCCCAAAAGTTTGGTATGTGATGTGACCGAGGGCCGCACTGATGCCAGCAGTGTGGCTGGGGCGCGGGGCGGTGGTAAGGTGGCTGTATGGGAAGGGTACCATATACATCTAATGTCTGAATTGCACAATGTGAAACCAAAAACTTGGGTTTAATCCCAGCTCCTCCACTTAGCCAAACTAAGTGATCCCAGGCAATTGTTTTGATGTACTTTCACTACGATTTTGAGGACCTCGAAATATTTGACTTCAGGATGTGTGCTGTACAAAACCTTCTCCTGTGTTGGATTTAGTAATCTGTAATGTTGTTCATGTATAGTAGGAACCCCAGCCACACAAAGAGTGCACATAACAACTGACTTGCCTCTTAGTTTAGTATTGGCATTGTTGTTAGAGTGGAGGGAAGAATGAATGCTTCTGAATTCATGTTTGAAAACTATCACTAATAAAAATCTACTACTCAATGCACTGAAATATTATAATCTGTTGTACTAAGGTGAAACGGTTTTGCATGCTAACAAAATACACTTTTTGAATTTTGAACAGACTTTATCATGCTTTTACACTTTTGCTGCAAAATGTCTTTAAAATGAAGGTGTTTTTAAAGCTAAGTGATGCAGGACCCCTTGTCATTTCCTTTCTGTGACTTAAATTAACCTTTGAATAAAGGCTTGCCTGTTCATTTAACATCTTTTTAATGTTAGTGCTGAGTTGAGTAAAGAGCAGCCCAGCGCTTCTGTTGACCAGGGGGCCACATGAAAAGGTCAGGAGGGCCGCATGCGGCCCCGGGCCGTACTTTGAGTATCACTGGACTGGCACAGACTGTGACTTAATCACATTAAGGCAATCTCATTCACAGTGACAAAGTCTTTTGCTCGGCTTCATCCAATTTCCTCAAGTGGATAAGCATGGGTCGGACGCAGCTCTACAAGGCTAACGTCCGCAACGTAGCCATTAGGCCACGCCTTCTTCTCGTGATGTTCTTCAATCGTGTCGTTACCTGGTGAAGTCGCAAGGATGGGCTTATTTTTAGAAGTGTATATGGTAAAAAGGAAGTAATCTATAGCATTCTTGATAAGTAATTGAGAATAACGGGGATGTTTTTTACCAACGGGTTCAGAGTGACATGAAATTGACCAGTGTGAACCCCTCTCTTCCTGTATCTTTAGCTCCCCCTTGTAGGTTCTTTATCACCCCTCTTTCTCCATTTAGTACATTTATGCTATCTCTCTTTCCTCTTTCTTTCTCCTTTCGCTGATTTTCTCCATCTTGCTCTTGGTTAAAGTTTGAAGGGAGTGCAGGTGCCCTCACTGTACTTAGAAACCTCCAGGTGTTACACCTGCTAAAGACTCTATATTTATTCAGGCAGTGCATTTGTGCTGGACTCAGCAGGTGGGACCATGTAGGAGACTTTTATCTTCCCACAACCAGGGACAAGGTGAATTTTCGACTGTAGCTTAAGAAGCTTAAGATTTGCTGTGGTGATTTTCAAACTTTTTATCCAGAGCTACCCATTGCCCACTTGAGTGCCATTATTAAGATGCCCCACTCCCCCATAAAACATCACACAGTCTATATGTAAAAAAATAAATTCTATGAGCAAGCTAAAACATTGTAGAGGTGGGACATGGGTTATTTTCCTCCAAGAAACGTAGACAATCGCTTCTATTCAGTACAGTGTATATTTTGTTAAAACCGCAATCACTTTAAAGGGAGCATCATAATATGAAGCTATATGAGTTATGTTATGTGTTGCCTTTTTTCACACTAAGTTGGTAGCATGGAATTACAATTTTGTTTTAGGTAGTGGTCTCAAGTGTGCTGTGGGATATCTTCCACGAAACAGTAGGCAAAACTAATACTTGCCAGTTTTAATTTGCTCACCTTGAAGTTCATAATTCACATTGTTGCACATTACGAATAATAAATTGAACCATTTTAAAAGTATTTTTAGATCAATCATTTTCTGAATCTAGTATTCTGACCTACAAAACACAGGGGTATATTTACAAGCCCCTATCGTCACCATAACGTCACTTATAGTGACGTCGTGGTGGCGATAGGGGCTCCGCTTTATTTATAAGGCAGCATTAAGCCACTTAACGAACGTGGCTTAAAGATGCCTTCAAAATAAGGCCCCCTTTCACGCTATGCTCAGCATACACCGCAACACCCATTGATTCTGACGCTGCCCCTATTTACAAAGGAGGCGTAAATAGGAGGCAGAGCCAAAATTCAGACCAGGGAAAACCTGGTCTTAACCTGGCGCAACGAGGAGAAATGTTCATTTCTCCTCGTTTTTGCTGTTTTCATGTGTGCTGCTTTGTGCAGTACACATGAAAACAGCACAAGGCCAATGATTGTTTATGTACAGTAAGGTCCCCCTTCCTGGACATAAACAATCATTTTTTTTAAATGCCGTTTTGCAACTTCTATGTGTGCTGCATTAAGCAGCATCTTGACTGAAACCCAATATGGCTTTAGGGGGGAGATGGGAGGGTAGAGCAGTGCATAAATTTGAATCTAATTATTGACAAATATACGATGGCTAAGGATGAACATATTCACTTATGTTATGCAGCCCTAAGTTCGGCCTTTGACTGTGTAAACCATGCTAAGTTTTGGAAGTAATGATTGATATGGGTGCCCCTGACGATATTGTCTTAGTCTTATCACAAAGACTGACATCGAGAGTAAGGTATGGGAGGGAAGAAGAGTGCACCTCAAACTTCAAGGTGTCCAGGGGAATAAGGCAGGGCTGTGTCTTCGCACCCCTTCTCTTCTCACTATACATTAATGAGATTGATAATACTCTCCAGAATCTGAATACTGATGCACCGAAAAAAGGTTTACGACTGACCCAGCTGCTCCTGAATGCAGACGATGCATTTCTAATATCTACAACTGCTAACGGACTACAAGAGCTGATCGAAGCCTTCGTCTCATACATGGAGCAGAAAGACCTAAAATTAAATCCCACCAAAACTTTTGTGATGGTCTGCGGTCGAGGTAGGGCAAAGAAAAAGTCCCACTACGTTAGGGATTGCAAGTTAACAGAAGTTCAGAACTTCTCCTACCTAGGAATTTTATTTTCTTCTAATAGTAATTGGGGTCCTCATTTAGACCAGTCTGGACTCAAATTTATTAGAACCAATGGAGGCGATTTTTAGATTTTGTAACAAGATAGGTAGCAAACCTATCCGTGATATGCTTAAAATATACGGCAGTAAATGCCTACCAATAGCAACCTATGGCTCTGTAGTGTGGAGTAATGCCAATCTTAACACATTGCAATCTTGTGAAAATTATTTCTTCTGTCGTATGTTGGCCGTACCAAGATCCACCACCACATATCCATTGCATAAAGACTTGGATGTATCATATGTTGCCGACCTAATTCAAGTAAGAGCTTTGTGCTCCTGGCACAACATTTAGTGCAAGGAGGGACTAAAGTTCACAAGGGATATCATTAAGGACTGCTTAGCATTGGAACACGTTAACAAAATCCCATGGCTAGCATCCATGGAGAGGTTGCTGAAGAATATTGACAAAGATCTATCAGTAAAAAATCCCACAGCTATCTTGCAATTTGATAAAAGTGAAATTAAAAAATTGTACATGGACAAAGCCCAGAGAGGGCTAGGAGAGATGAGGAAAAAACAAGCGTATCAAGATATATGGCTAGCATTGAGTCAACTGGTCTACCAAATTATTTGGTCAAAGTTACAAACACTCAGGACAGATTTTATATGACAAGACTGTGTTTGGGCACAGTTCATGAACTGGTGTCTTTTCCAAAACACCAAAAATGGCAGAAAATAGGTCACAAATGCCCATGTGATGGGAAAGCAATTCAGTCCACGATGCACTTTATGTTGTTTTGTAAGTTTATCGAGATATAAGGTAATTATTTTTACGGCCAATTTTTATTGTACAGAAATTATTCTTTCACAAGGATGCTATGAAATCTATTTGTACCCTTGATAATGAATTCGCTTGTCGAGCTGTTGCTGGTTTTATAAGCAGGGCTATACAAAGAAGGAAACATTCCCTTGTATATTTAGACCATTTAGTCAATGAAGTTGATTGAAGGATGACCCCTGGCTGAAAAGCATATATTTTTTTATGGGATAACAAGGTGATCTGTACAAATGAAGTTTTAACTGTTATATCATGCATTATATTATATTATATTAATTGATAGTAAGTTTTTAATTGTATGCACTTTTATGGATCGAAAAAAAGATTAGAATAAAGTTTTATGATGATGATGGTGTGCTGCATTAAGCAGCAAACAGAGGAGTTACAAGATGGAATTTAAAGATTGTTTATGTGCAGGAAGCTGGACCTTCCTGCACATAAACAATCTTCCCCTGCATGCAGGCAGCCTTGCACAACTGTGCAAGTGTGCCTGCGTTGGCGCTAGGGTGCTAAGTGTAGCACCATCGCAAGGGGAAACATAGGGCTACACGTATTCTTGTAAATATGGTGCAGCCATGCGTTTCTGAAGTGGTGGAGTGAGGCGTTAACGCCTCGCTCCGCCAATTCCTGTGGACATATGCCCCACAGTCTGTCGTAACTAGAGCTGGGCAGAACTTATGGAATTCCCCTCCGTGGAATTCCGCGAAGTTATATAAAAACTCTGAGAGATTCCTCAGGGTCCGCCAACGGGTGGAAATATGCTCCTCGCGCTGCTCACACTCTGATTTAGCACCGGTAGCCCGTTCTGCGATGAAAAATCAGCGTGAATTGCACCAAGCACGGCACAAGAGCATGCAGCCATTTGAGTTGGCTTTGCTGCGGCTCGAGTAGAAAACTACTTCAGAAGCAGCCCTCTGACCACTACTGCTCGCAACCACCCGCATTAGAAAATCTCACAGAAAGTTCTACTAGCGACCAGAAACTGTTAGGGGATGCCAAATCTTGTTCGTCAGTAGAACCTCGTGGGAGAAAAAAATCCACCATGAGGGATTTGGCAGAATTGTGGAACCTTTGAAAGTGCCAACCTCTGCAACTGTGTTGTTTGTCTCTTTCACAAAACTTCACCAGTGAGATTTCCTTTGGAAAAAAGGTGATTTGTTTTCCTTTTGTATGGAAAAATTCATGTGTGAATAGATGATCTGTAGGGATTTTGGCCACAAAAATAATTTTTGTGGGATGTTCCATCTTCAATTTATTTGTTCAATTCTGTCAGTGAAGTTGAAAAAAGTAATCCCCAATCAAGCACAGCCTTAACCTTCCAAATAATTTCCCCAATCTACAACGAAGAACTACGAACAAGCAACATTTAAAAACAATGTTTGCTTAGTACTTATTTTGAAATGCTTTGTAAATTCTTTCAATTACTATCTCTCATCAAGGCATGGTGTGTTTCCTTACTGAACCAACTTAATTCACCTATTAAGTTATTGCCTTTTTTAGTCTCTAATATGACAACCCTGCAATGGCAAGTCTGCTCCTTTTTAATTGAAGAATGTTTTGTGGCCATAGCCTTCTTCTGGTTATTACTGAATAATGTCTCTAAGTTCTTGGGGATTTAGGAGAATATTTATCAGGGGCTTGCTTCACCATTGTGTCATGTAATGTGACGCAAGGGCGACGCAACCAATAAGTCGCCGTTAAGAAGTGATGCAAGAGCACAAATGCGTACTTTTCAGGCAATTGCGTGGTGCAACTGCTGCGCTGAATCCAGCTGCATCATGTAGGGATTAATTTATGCAATGTAGGCATTCCTGAGTGAAATCCAACGCAAACGTAACACAGTGGTATTGAACATCATATCACTGTGTCACGCATCGTGGCGTAGCGCAATGCACCAATAGAAATGCGTCAGATTGCTGCGCATCAGCAACCCAGGCATAGGAAATATTGCAGTGGCTGTATGTCAAACTTCTCACAACCACAGTACACTCTGACAAGCTCAACTACGCCATGGAGGTCATTATAATGCAACTAGAAGTACGTAGGAGACAACCACATAGAGAGCAAAGGAGGAAGGAGCGTGTTAACCGTCAGCACATATCCCTCATTGACCTCAGGGAGGAGGAAATCATACCCTTTTGCAGACTGAAGAGGTAACCCATCATGAAATTGTTGGAGAAGATAGTGCCAAGTCTCCAGCCAGCAACTGCAAGGACCAATGCCATCCCAGCACATGACAAATTGATGTCTGAGCTACACATGTTGGCCTCAAGATCCTTCAAACTCACATTGGCCAGATTGGCTAGCATTTCACAGGGAGAAAGTTCTGCCTTTCTCCCATCTGTTTTGGATGCCGTCAATAAAACTCACACCCCACTATCTTCTTTACCCAAAAACTACCCAACAGCAATTAGATACCAAACAAGGCTTAACAGCATTTCTGGATTCCCTCGTGTGCTTGGCACTATTGATTGCACTCATGTGCAATTTATTCCCCCTGCAGCCACATTGCAGAAACTGCAACCACAATTACTCGAGAAATGTTGAGGCAATTGTGGACCATCATGGAATGTTCACCGATGTCCTTGCAAAATTTCCAGGAAGTGCACATGAGGCATACATCTTTCGCCACAATACCATCAATGAGCGGTTTGAGAATGGCAGCTATGGGAATGGCCTACCCACTGGTAAGGAAAGCAGAACTATTCAATATACCAACTAGTAAGTTGTAAGGTATGACATAATAGCCATGTGTTTGTGTCTGGATGTGCACATAGTGGTAGTATCTTACTCTAACATGTAGCCAATGATGTCCCATTGTGGGATTCCTTCACTGATTCTGCAATGGAAGTAGGACAAATCCCATGGTGAGAAGTATTCTCTCATGTCACTCTGTGTGAGCGGAGAGAGCCACAATTTCTGCAATGTCAAAGACATCAACTGACAAAGCATGTGATCCACGATTATTTTCAATCTAACAACAAAGGATAAATCGTAAAAAAGTTTGGGATGTGTGTATGTGAAATGGTGTGGCAAATCTGGATTAGTTGTA
Organism: Triturus cristatus; assembly: GCF_964204655.1. Lineage (NCBI taxonomy): Eukaryota > Metazoa > Chordata > Amphibia > Caudata > Salamandridae > Triturus > Triturus cristatus. The sequence continues at coordinate 1,172,452,384 of NC_140582.1, read as the reverse complement.
AATTTCCCACTAAAATACCAATATTAGATCAAATCTTGTGAATCTAAGCATATGTTTCACACATAGATATGCTGATCAAAGTACCAGGAGCACAAACGGAAAAAGAACATCTAAATTCTACGTATGTCAGGCATTGAGAGTGTATTATCGAATCTTGTTTGAATTTGTACTATAGGTACATATGTGATACCCACAGATCAGAGTTCAGCTATTCCCAGGTATTCCAACATTCGAGGTCCAAATATGCACATAGATAATAAGCCACATTGACATACTTCATTAATGTGATTGATGATTAATTTAATGGCTCAAGTTGGCTAAATTTCATGCATCTCAGTCCATCAATGTAATACTGCCACAATGAATAAATAGTCTGTAAAAAATGCTATACCGTAGGAGATAACCTCAGTGAAAATGTAACAAAGGTAAGGTATCATAGAGTACTTACAATCAAAGATTGAACCGTCTCATACTAAAGAAATGGTGTAAGAATCAAGGCAAAGTACTAATTCCTAAACAAGGCAACATCACATACATCATGTTAATACAAAAAGTGTTGTTTACAGGTTTGTAGTACAAAGTAACTTATTTCAACATCATTTTGTCTTGTACAAAAAAGGGTTACAATGCAATTCATATGTGTCATTCTAAGTTCAGCAAGAGAACTTGCCATGCAAAAAGCATTAGCTGATGTATGAATAAACCCAATTTAAACATCCATGTTACACGTCAAATAATAGTTACATTTACTAAACAACTAGCCTTGCACACTTATGTAAACTAATCTAAGGCTTCACAACTGTAATGTAGCCAAGCAAGGACATCATAGATGAAAATAGAACAAATGAGGGGCGTGGCCGAGCTGCGAGACAAGATGGCTGTGTAACGCTCGAGCTTGCCGAGAACCTCCTCCTAATCGTCTATCCTGCAACTTATCCTGTCTTCTGCCGGTAAAATCGGAGTCCCGGGGGCCAGCTGATCCGTTTCGTGCCCTGCGGAGCTCCGGAGCTGCATTTCACCCAGAGAGGGGAGTCCCGACGCCTGAGGCCCTGGGGTGCGTCTGAAGCCGGGAGCTGCGGTGTGCCGGAGATCAGCGCAACGAGACCGTGACGGCGGCCGCCTGCGGGCGGAGGTTGCCGCTCCGCGAGTAAAACCCCGGTGGCCCCCTCTGCACTTCTACAGGCTGCGGACGTCGATCCTTGCCGGTTTCTCCCCCCCCTCCACCAGCCTCCGGCTCGAGGCGCGGCGGCAGCGGTGAAACTGATGGGGGCCTCCTCTGGCTCTGCCTTCCCTTCGGAGTGGGGTGCCTGCCTGGTGACCACGGCGTTGTAGTGGAGCATCCCTCTGGGAGGCATCGTGGAGGTTTTTTTTTTCCCCCTCCCCCCTCGCTGACGACGCTGGCCGCCTAGCGCCCACAGCGGCGGAGGAGAGAGCGACGAGGGCGTCCATTCATGTCCCCATCAGATCCGGGGACATGTGCTGAGGCGGCGTGATCGGCTGTGGACGCAGGTGGCATAATCGAATTCGAGGTACGGAGGAGGGGCGCGCCGCTGTGATGTCTGCAGGCTGATCTGTACCTTTCCTGCACGTCTTGCCTTGCAATTAGGCCCTGCCCTAGGGTCCTGGGAGTCGCCGTGCGTGCTGGGATCGTCGCTGCTACATCCTGGGGCTTCCCTCCATCTCTCAAAGGCCACACGTTACAGCTGGAAGTCGCCTGAATGGTGAGTGCGCTCCTGAAACCCTTGCACTGCCGCCACAGCTCCTGAGTACTAATATACACGTGGCGATACCCCCCCCTCTTGCGCAATACTGGCGCAGAATCTACACCGGGCCCTCTTCGACTGTGCTCTAGGGCTGGAGGCCGTTGGGTGGCGCTCTGCTCCTGTGCCAAGTACTGTACTAATTCCCGCTCTTGACCTCCTGCCGGTGTGCCTTTCTTTGTAATTGACAGCGTTGCGATCCACCAGGCGGGGCGGAGGGACCCATCATGTCCAACGCTAAGAGAGCAAGATCGTCCAAGCAAAGCAAGCTGGATCGCTACGCCTGCGTGAAATCGGACCTTCAAGAGAAGAAGGTGGTGGGCGACGCGCCCCGGGGTGGCGCAGAACAGGACTCTCCGGAGCCCACTATGAAGGACCTCCTTGCAGCTATAACTGGAGTTGCTTGCACTACCGGAGGGGCACCTCGTTCTTGGTGGGGACTTTAACTCCATTATATCAGGCGAGCTGGATAGACACCCGCCCCGAGTACTACCCCCAACAGCTCAGATGCTTCCTAATTTTCTAGATGCAATGGGCTTGGTAGATGTTTGGAGAACCTGTCACCCAGACAAGCGGCAACACACATTCTACTCTAATGCGCACCGACGTCTCTCCCGCCTAGACTACATACTTGCCCCTGCGTCCCAGGTCACCAGCTTTCATGAGATCAGACACCTCGCTAGAGGTATATCGGACCATTCACCCCTATGGGCACACATAGTGTTAGACTATAAGCAAGTGGGGCGAATCGCCCCCATAAATCCCTGGCATCTCAAAAACCCCAAAATACGTAACGACCTTGTAAAATCTATTGACGATTATTTTACAGAGAATGAACACACAGTTGAAAACCTGCAAACGCTTTGGGAAGCCTTTAAAACAGTGGTCAGGGGTCAGGCCTTGTCAAAAAAAGAGAGGCCGAGGGACATCTCGGACGCAGAGCAGGAAATCTACCGACTTGAGCAAGACGCTAGCTTAAACCCCACACCCGAAACGATGCATATGCTCCGACAGGACGAGTATAAAGCACTGGTCACTGACCGCACCAAGCTAATGGGTCAGGAACGACTGGGCCGTATCTACGACTGGGGGATAACGCAGGGAAATTAATTGCCTGGCCGGATCGGAGAGAGCGCGCTAGCCGGTTAGTCCCTGAGCTCATGGGGGCGGAGGGCGACACTATAACAGACCCCCAGGAGATAGCCAATCACTTTGCAGCCCACTACCACACACTATATAACTCTGTCGCCCCGCATACGCAAGCGGACTCCCTTGAACTAATGGAGAACATCTCCCTTCCTGCCCTCCCGGAGGCGGATCTCCAATTCCTGGATAGTTCCCTCTCCACGGAGGAAATCGCATTAGCAATACGAGCGCTGCGCCCGGGAAAAGCTCTCGGCCCAAATGGTCTTCCCATTGAGCTGTACAAACTACGCCCTGATAAACTGAGCTACTATTTGAAGTCCATGTACACTGATAGTATTGCGAAGGGGATGTTGCCTCTTGATCAGCGTCTGGCGACCATTGTTACCATATATAAGGACGGTAAACCCAAAACTGATTGCGCCTCATATCGGCCCATCTCCCTGCTCAATGTTGAGCCTAAAATCCTAGCGAAAGTACTCGCCAACAGACTTATAAAAGTTATAGGGGACCTTGTACATCCTGACCAATCAGGATTCATGCCTCGGCGGAACACTGCTCTGAACCTCCGTAGAGTCCACGGGGTGCTGGGCAGGGCCCCTACCATACGTGCGGACGCAATCATAGTATCATTGGATGCCACTATGGCATTCGACACGCTAGAGTGGCCTTATCTCTTCGCAGTATTAACTAAATTTGGGTTTGGCCTGACGTTCATCAACTGGATAAAGCTCCTTTACACCGCACCTATGGTGGTAGTGAACAACAAAAAATCCGACGCCTTTGTCCTCAGTCGAGGCACCCGTCAAGGTTGCCCACTCTCTCCACTGTTGTTCGCTCTAGCCCTTGAACCACTCGCAGCTTGGATCCGTAAAGATTTGACCATTCGAGGGCTGCAATGGTCTGCAGGCTGGGAGGACCGTATCTCCCTGTATGTGGATGATATCCTCCTTTACCTAGCCTCTCCTAAGAGGTCCCTGATTGTCCTGTTCGACATATTAGGTGTTTTTGGGAGATACTCTGGATTCCGGGTCAACTGGCAGAAGTCACTTATATATGTCCTCCATGGGGGCTCCCCGCAACTACCCCGCGACTGCCCCATCTCCATCGTCGCTGACGGCTTCAAATACCTGGGAATATTTGTTTCTCTTGACCCTACACTTAGATATGAACGCAACTTAGACCCGCCCCTACAGCGGCTGAAAAGTGACATCGTACATTGGAAGTCACTCCCGATCTCTCTCTTAGGCAAGGCCGCCTTATTTAAAATGATGTCCCTTCCCCGTTTCCTAAACGCACTTCAAAATGCTGCCGATCCTGTCCCCAACTCGTACTTCAGGGAGGTAGAGGGACTCCTGAGGGATCTCCTATGGTGTGGGCGGCCGCACATCGCCTTGCCAAAACTCACGCTTAGTTGGTACGACGGTGGTATTGGACTGCCGGATATCAGAAAGTATTACTGGGCGGCTCACCTCACAGCGATAAATCATGGCACCTACGGCCCCCCTGACGCTCCAGGGTTCCGTATGGACCGATGGATCCTCCCTCACGGCACCTATACACGAGCACTATACTCCAAGCCGAACAAATACCCTCTCACGGGGCCTACCAAGCACACAGTCCAGATTTGGCACGCAGCAACACACTCACTAGGCTGGAATAATAGGCTGACGCTTGCCACCCCTCTTTGGGACTCGCAACGGTTGGGATATCTGGGAAACTCCAAAGGTTTTAATAAATGGGATCTTATCAGCATCTCCAACATTGGGGACCTGTGGGGTGCAGAAGGAGTAAAACCATTCAGTGCTCTTAAGAGCCAGTAATCATTGGCGGACTCTGAGTTGTTTAGATACCTTCAGGTCCGGCATGCACTCCAGTCAGTATTAGCGGGCGAGGACTCCCTGCCGAACAGCTCCCCATTGGAGGACAGACTTCTAGATGGACACGTGCCCGAGCGAACTATATCCCTAACGTATAGGAAACATTAATAATATGAGTGACCCCCTAATCTCTTTGCGAGAGAAATGGACAGAGGACGGTATTGAATTGGACGATGAGGGGTGGCAGGAGGCGATCTCATCCCCTAAGACAGTCGCTATATCAGCGCGGCTCCGGTTGGTTCAACTTAAAATCTTACATAGAATATATGTTACGGGGCCCCAACTGGTACATATGGGGGGCCAGACGGATGGGTCCTTTAGACGGGGATGCACGCAACCAGGCATCTTTATGCACACTTTATGGCACTGTAGGCTAATTCAGGAATACTGGCGCAAGATACATGTAATCATGAGTGACACTCTAGAAACCGAGATCCAGCCGGAAGCGCCCAGATGCCTCCTTAACATTTGGGAACCAACAGACCTTAATAGTTACGCCATACAGTGGGTCACACTCGGCTGCATGATAGCCAAAAGGAATATCGCACAGCTCTGGGGGGCTTCGCATGCACCCAAAAGTGCGGACTGGAAGAAAGACCTTGATTGGTGCATGCAGCGGGAAAAATATGTGTACACTGCTCGGGGCTGCCCCCGCAAGTGGTCCAAGATATGGGCCCCTTGGAACGTATATCGTGGTAATATATGTATCCCCCCCGCCTTTTTGAAGAAGATGTCTCCCTCACCGTGTAAGTCCAACTGTATAACCTTGTTACATTCTGAAACACCTTTGTTTTGCTGCCACTTTCGCTATGATTCTGTGATACTATGCCATGTTGTCGAATCAGTTTTAATAAAAAGATTTACAAAAAAAAAGAAAATAGAACAAATGTATTTGTTAGTGTGAAACATGTTGCTACTGTCAATCAATCAGTCATTTGTTAAGTGCACTACATACCCGCGAGGGTCTCAAGGCGCTGGGGGGGGGTGGCGCTACTGATCGAACAGCCAGGTCTCGAGTGTCCTCCTGACGGTCACAGGTCTTGGGTCTGACGTAGGCTCAGTGGGAGGGTGTTCCTACCAATATAGCTCGAAATGTATGCAAGATAATCTGATCCTAAATTGGAGACATTGTATACAAAATGAGTGCAATTCTCATATAGCTGAGATTAATATTCTAACTTACTTATCATAGTAATCTGGCTGAACATGAAAGTTAGCATGTTGATGTGTTGTATGTCTTTAACTATGTACAATATGTGCAGTGACCCATATATGTTGAACATATATGTGTAAAACAATGGTCAACAGTACCTAAGACATATCAGGTTAAAGTAAAAGAAATGTGTATGATTTTGCCTGCATACACAATACACATAGTAACAATGAACCAATTCATTGAATGTTGTCTTTTCCTCTTTTCAGGTGACCAAGGATATGGTTTGCAGCTATGGATCATGACCCCATATCCAAATCCCAGACAGATGAACAGAAAAAATATAATTGGTCTCTGAGCAAACTTGAAATGTTGTTGAGCAAATGTTTGGGGTCCTAAACGGTTTTTGATGACTCGACAAATCAGATGGTAGATGTCTGTACTCCCCTCCTGTGGTCTGACAGATTATTCTAGTCTTTGTACTATAGCATAACATCTGTTTTAAAACAAATATGCCATGGGACTATGAGAATGCAATTCCACCTGTACATGAAGAGAATGATGAATCTGATGCAGATATAGAGCACACAATGGCAGGTCATGTGAGACAGGGCCAAACTGTTGCTAAACGTTTTTCATAATCTTTGGTAAAACAATAGTCACTCAGCCATGATTTGTGAGTATTAAAAATAAATCAATTTTCACGCATCAAAATTTCTTCACGTTTGCATTATTTAATTGTTTTTGAAAATGTTGACCTAATCACTGTCACAGGCATCAAAAAGATGTGAAGACGTATCACACAAATATGTGACATACCATGTTATTTTGTACACCCATTAATTTGAAGTAATGAATTAGGTACGTGTGACATCAGATCCACTATCAACAAATGCTGATTGGAATGGCCATATGCATGAGCCAACATAAATATATGACCCTCAGTCTATGGATCTCTAAAAATATAAACCTGTCACATCACCATGACTGTTCAGCTGTCAACACTTCAACATACAAGTGCCATTGCATCATTTAACTCCACAATGTGAAATTACTGTGTAATGACTAGAACTTTGTCAACTGTAACATGTTTCTACAATAAGTCCCCACGTGGCCTATCAAACATATCAACTCATAGAAAATCATGTCCCACTCAGATTGAGATATGCAACAATCATCTGCGTGCTGTAGCGATTGTAACAAAGGTGCTAGATGAGAAGGCCAATCACCCAATGAGTAATGTAGATGTGTGTGCATCCATCTGTACATATCCATGTTGAAGATGATCATGTAATGGATACCACACTAAGGTATGAGGGTAATGTATAGTGCAAAATCTACGCTAGTGGGGGAGTATTCATTACATTTCCTAGAAAAGCATAAAGTACCACTTCAGCTATTTCATGCAAAGACACTAATAATCAGTGAAGTCAAAAGAAGGCAAACATGTACATGTACAAAGTTATACATACACCATTTTGTGCAAACCAACTGACTCACAGTCAATGGCAATTGTATATTGATAATCACTCCGAACTAAAAACAGTTGAGACACAAGCAGTGGTATGGCATGTAATCTGAGTGATGAAAAGCTTGGGAATGCACAAGAGCACATCAAAAACATCTTAGTCTTTGATCCGGTAACAAGTCACACTTGTAGAACTTACATATACCACCATACAGGCATCTCATCAGCAGTATGACCACTTATCACTAACAGTCCAGAATTATGTGTGAGTGCAGAGGAGTCTGTTGTCAAATGGATGAAGCTATCTAAATCAATTATGATAATCTTCACACATCCTAATCCTATTATATGGCACATAGCAGTTCACATGAATCTATGCTGTCACGCAATAGGCCTCGGTTGAACTATGCACTGAGACATGTTAATGTCACACAATTTAAGATGTTCAGTTTCAAGTAATACCTGGACAATACTAGGGGTGGGAGATAAACTCCGCTCTGCCGGCTGAGTTTTGCCCACTCTGCGTTCTGCTTGGAACACGGAGTTCCGGCAAAACTCCACCAAACTCTGCAAAGCTGAGTTTTTTCTTGCATGCGGCTCACCAAAGTTTAGTTGGCGAGCGAGAATTTGTGTCCACTAGCAGGATTTTTGTGTGCTGAAACGTCTTCCGGCAAGATTTCTCAACGCGAGCGGTCGTGGCTGGTTACAACCATTTGTATTGAGAAAGCTGGCGCTCAAGTAGAAAATCTACTCGAGCAGCAGAAAGAAGGAGCACCCTCTGGCGTGCTGCGTGGTACCATTTGCAGTCATTTTACAGCGTGGAACATGCTTCTGGTGCTAAAAGTCTGCTCGAGCGGCGCAACCTGCCGAATTTTGCCTGATCATGGAACTCAGTGGAATTTCACTGAGTTTTATGTAACTCTGTGGAATTCTGCTGAGTGAAACTCTGCAAGTTCCGCCCACCCCTGGTCAAAACACGTAACTCAAGGGACTAATCTGTGAACCTTCAACATAGAAATGCTGGTCTTTGTTGTAGTAAGGTCCATTTGTGCTAGATAAGGTGATGGAGGCTGATGTCACCCTTCCAGTGATCAAGAACCATACACCAAATACACCCATGTGTGAGTATACAAGGGTAGTGAAAGGTGAACACACACATTTGGAAATATCCATAGCCCCTGGCCCTTCCAAATTGGTAACTGTGTGTGGATTGTGTGTTTTTACACATATGCACACATTGTCAGAATTGCATTTGTAACACCTGAAACACTTGTAAACCATGAAATGGTCAGCTACACGAATACCTGTGAATGATAGATACACTTGTGCACAAAGGATGACAACACTTTGGGGCATATTCATTAGGTGTTGTGTCACAGTTGATCCACACAAGGGGACACAAGGGTAATCACAAAACTAAATGAAGTTTTTCACACTTTGTGTGGCCCTGAGTAGCTTGAAGCAGCAGAGTGGTGTGCCAAAGGTGGAGTGTGGCAATTACCATGCATTCACCCATGGATTCGGACCCATCACCAGATTGACAACTATTGCTAGACTATGGAATGCATCCAAGTCCACCAGAGGTGCAGGTGGGTAACATATTGCATTCTCTCCACCTCTTTTGCAATTAATAAGTGTGCTGCATTCTGTAGCACACTTACAAAAGGGTACATGCCTCAGAGGTTGTGTATGTGCTGGAAGGTGTACCTTCCTGCACCAAATAAAAGCCTGCCTGCAAGGCAGGCACCCTTGCAACATGATGGAAGGGTGACTGTATTGGTGCAAGATAGCCAAAACTCTACCAGCCCTAGGAAAGGACAGGAATACTACATAAAAGGAGGATTCTGGAACATTCCGGCCCTTTCCCTTTCACACACACAGGCTAGCAAGGTGTTTTGCTGTGTTGAGCTGCGTGTATTCATCAAACATTCTTTGTGTGCAGTACTGTGCAGGAACACGTGTACATCTGCAATATGTATCCATATATTTTGCCATTATTTCCATTACTGCTATACTATGATGCTGAAAAACAACATCATATATAATTGGATCCTTCCATGTGATGGTAAATCGGACATCATTAACAAGAGTTGTGTGCCCCTTTGCATTGCTGTAGTTGGGTGACTGTGTGGCCCTGTGCGTTGCTGTAGTCAGGCTGCTGTGTGGCTCTTTACGTTGCTGCATAAGTGCTACTGCGTGGCTATGTGTGTTGAGCTCTATATAGACCACTGCGTAGTAAACATATGCTTTGCGTGGCTATTTGCGAAGAACTATATAGGCCACTGCATAGGTACATAGATATAGCATCAGTCCTTGTGTTGTTTGGCAGAGAGTAGAGTATCACACAAAGTGCATTTAGGAAGCAATGCGTCAGAAAAATTGACAAATTATGACAACCTGCCTGTCACAACCAGGAAATGATGCAATGTGTCAGACTGCATTCCAGGATGTGTAAATGTTACTTTCACATTCTGTTAGTGTATGTTGGTTGGTACTGGTGATGTGAGGAGTTCTGAGAGTGTTGAGTGGATTTTTGGCTGTTTCTGGTAAAGTCTTTGGGGATGATTATGAGTTTGGCAGTCCATAGAACCCTTAAACCCACGGTGGCACAGCCCAAGCGCCGTAACGGCGGTCTGACCACCCTATTCTGAGTTTGGCAGGCAGACCACCGCAGGCCCCCTGCAACTGCTTGGGAAACGCTGTTCCCTGGCGGTGTTGCAGCAGTGTAAGGCAGTAAAATGTTGGCGGTGTTGTTGCGGCACCGCCAAGCATATTAAAGTTTCCATCACTACCAGCCTTTTCATGGAAGTGAGCCGCTATGAAAAGACTGGTGGTGAAGAAACTAAGAGGACCCTCAAGCCATGGGGATGCATGCAGGCGAGCACATGTTGTGCCCGCCTGTGTGCATGCAGCCCCTTTCCTGCATGTCATGGACTGCAGAGTACATGCCGTTCAGGAACACGCTTCGGCATTCCCATTGCGATGCCTTTTTCAAAGGCACAGCCGTGGGAACGCCAAAGGACCGCCCACCAGACAACAAGAAAACTCGTAATCTGGCGGGCGGGCGGCAGTGAGCTTTGGCAGTGTGGGAGTGGGGCAGTGGCGTGCCGCCCAGCTCCCACACCACCAAACTCAGAATCAGGCCCTGTGACTGCTCTGTCCCTGTAAAATATTTTTGTGTTGTGTTGTGTTTTGTATCTGTTAGTGTTTCTGTATTTGTGTGTGTTTGTCTATTTTGTATAGTTAGGGATTTAATGGGTGTTTTATTATAGGGATAATTATTGATCGGGTTTGTGCCATTGTGCAAGAAAAGAAAGGCAGGGATACATTCAATAGGCCCTGACGAAGGCCCCAGACCCAAACGGGCTCATACCGCGGGCCAAAACATGTTTTCACGATCTTTTGAGGTTTAATTGACCAATTATTCAATAAAAATCTCGAACATTTAATCCGTTCCCCAGGTACCCTAGAAATAAAGAACATTTTTGGGTATACCTGCAGGTATTTTTAACTGTATACCTTTCATCTGGATCCCTGCTTATCCAGTTTGATTTAGTTACTCTCATTCCATCTTTGGTTGAGTCTGCCCTGGTGGTATTATCCTACCAGGGTGTGGATAGGCACCGATGATAAAGCATGTAACGATAAGTGAATGAGGCATCTACTCCAATATAATTGGATACCCCAGAAGTGTGAGGAGGGACCTCGTTTGAACAGGGCATAATTCCCCCCGCCCCCCCAATTCATTTGAACATTGCAGTTGTTCTAGTGTGTGAGACTTGTGCCATTGTGGCCATGTCCGGGAAGGGGAAAGGAAGTAACTTTACAGTGGGTCAAGTTTAAGCACTGATTTGGTTAATCGTGCACTACTTGCCAAGAATGCATTGCTGCTGGAGGAAGGGTCTGCCAAGGTTACTGAGCTCAGGATCGGAAGTACTGATGGAAGCATGTACAGTGGCACAAGTCGAAGGCAGCCCATGAAGAACACAGCTGAAACATTGATGGGTAGATGTTATCTCACTCAAGGCCGATGTGCTGGACCTGCTGGGTTTGGAGATTGGATGTGCCATAGGTATGTATTAATTTACCACCAGCATGTAGTAATTAGGCCTGGGTGGAGCTTGTGGAGTTTCAGTCCCCGGAATTCCTCACAGCTACCAAAATAATCTGCCAAATTCCGCAGAGTTCTGTGAGTGGGCTGAGTTACTGGCTCCAGTCCAAGTCTAATGCTTGTGAGGTCCTGTTAGGCCTTTCCCATGCAGGGACAGGGAAAGGGGATGCCCCCGCTGCTGAGAGTTCCAGGGATAATGATAATGATAATCTACTTAACGGGGTGTCCCAGAGACATCCACTGACAGCACTGGCTTAGCTCCAGATCTCAGGCACTTCATCAGCCGTGGCTCATGCGGGTAAGAGCGGTGGGGTGGTGGGGACGGGTGGCAGAGATTTAGATGGACGATGACGAGGGAAAATTAAATAAATAATACATTTTCCCTCGTTGTCGTCTGTTGAAATTCCCCCCATCCGGCTCCACCACCCCACCACTCTTACCTGCATGGGCCGTGGCTGCACTCCATCTCACCCCATCGCAATCCACAGTTTACAAGAATTTAGTTTTTTTTGTGGCTAACATTACATGCAGAATCTGTAATGGGCCTGCCAATGAGTGTGGATACTGACCTGTGGCATCCACTGCTTTCACATTACTGGGATCCACCCGCAGCTCCGCCAATGACCACTCATCGACACAGTGCAGTAGCGTGAGCGGCAGGCTGTCCATCTTCTCCAAACAACAGTAGTGCAGCTGCTCACTACTCTTACAGTGAGCATAGTAATGCTTCACAGCATGTTTGACTACACTTGCTGGCACCCAGCTCCCCAAGTAAGCACTGGGGTCTGCGCACAGTAGGCAAATTAGTGCAATAGTTCACCTTCAGACATGGAAATCTTGCCTCTCTCTGCTTACATCCCTGATGCTTGCTGCTGGGATACTGGAAGAAGCCATCTCTAGTGGTGTCTTCCCTGGCCACTTCGGGTTGGCATGGTCTGGCCAAACTGTGGCTGCCGGGTCTGGGGGCTATGCAGAGACTGGCCGGTGGGGCAGTAGAGCGTGCTTCTCCTGCTGTTATTGGGACTAGATTGGCACCCCCTGGATGCCGTCGGTGGTGCTGAAAAGTTTCCCGCATGCTGCCTCTCACTACTGCTGCAACTTTACCTCTGCTGTAAGTGCTGCTCCGTCTCTCTGATAGTGTGCACACTTCTCGGGCTCTAAGCAAATACGCGTGCGCTCAAGCTCCCATCCAGATCACTCACCAGAGTAAGTTTAATTAAATATCCACCAGAAAGTATCATCCATTTTGTGTACGTGGCCAGAAAGGCTGCTAAACCTTTGGCGTGAAATTAAATTAACATCCCGACTTATCTATACTGATGCTATACAGAGGCTGCTTGTATTGGTGTCATGTTGGCACCCCAACAACATTTTGTGGCTCTCGGATGACTTTATTGCTGCCCTTGTCCTTCTGAGACCGCTCTTCTCAGGAGAGTTCCGGGACAACGTCCGTCACCGCCAAACAAAAGGGACAGCAACAGTCTAGCACCCCATCACTGCCATCTTTGTACCCTGGAACAAGGTCACTTGTGATTGGCCCAAGATGCAGCCAGATGTTGTTGTGATTGGTCCGCTGCATGCCTGTAAGGGGAGGGAAACAAAGCCCAGCTCCAAATTTCTAAAGCAGGTGAGCCGAGCGCCAGTAAACTCCACCACGTAGTGGAGCGCAGAGTTTTTGCCAAACTCCGCCCTCCAAGCAGAGCACGGAGTGTAAAAAACTCTGTGAACTCAGCCATCAGAGTGAAGTTTACCGCCCAGCCCTAGTAGTAACGTGGATAACTTAGTTAAGGTACATATCAATATCAACATTTAGTTGCGATGTGTGGATGCCTTGTGACACACAAGGCAAGAAAGCGTGACACCAAACCTGCTCTCCCCCACCAGAGATCATGCAATAATGACACCTCAATGGTTCTCTCCTCTCCGCCCTGCCCCCGCTACCTTATATCTCTTTCTTTTTCCTTACTTTTCTGCACTTGCACACTTCACTATACCCCTCCCTACTATTAGATGACAGACATCGGGCCCGATTCACAGAACAAACTTAAGACTAAATCCTAAACTTAGTACCATTCTGGTATTCACAGAATGCACCTAGTACTTCTGGTATTCACAGAATGAACTTACTACTTTTGCTATTCACAGAATGAACTTAGCACTTTTGCTATTCACAGAATGGATTTACGACTACTAAACTTACGTCCGCACTCGGGCCGGAAATTCCGGCCCGGAGGCGGAGCTTCCGGCCCAGAGGCGGGGCTTCCGGGCCGGAGGCGGAGCTTCCGGCCCGGAGGTGGGGATTCCGGCCGATTTAGCTGTGGCCGAAATCTCCACCTCTGGGCTGGAAGCTCCGCCTCCGGCCCGGAAGCCCCGCCTCCGGCCCGGAAACTCCACCTCCAGGCCGGAAGCTCCGCCTCCGGGCCGGAATTTCCGGCCCGAGTGCGGACGTAAGTTTAGTAGTCGTAAATCCATTCTGTGAATAGCAAAAGTACTAAGTTCATTCTGTGAATAGCAAAAGTAGTAAGTTCATTCTGTGAATACCAGAAGTACTAGGTGCATTCTGTGAATACCAGAATGGTACTAAGTTTAGGATTTAGTCTTAAGTTTGTTCTGTGAATCGGGCCCTACGACTTCACGCCTGCAGCTACATTACACTTAACTTAGAAATGTGCTCCCTTACTAGCCCCTAAAGCTCTCTACCCTCTCAGTACCGCCGACAACGTGCATCCAGAACTCACTGATAGAGCTATAATACTATCTTCCACCCAGTATATAACTCAGTTTATTGATCTGTAAGGTATTGCTATTTCTAATACCCTACACTTAATCTTACACCTAGAACGTTATCCTACATTATTTACAGAATGCTTGTTATGGAAATACCTAATATATAGCAGACAATCCTCACAACTGATGTTAATAGTATTTGCTCCTCACTTTTGCTTTTTTAACTTGTAATGTGCAAGTGTCTTACCTCCTACAGCTGTACCTTCTGAACTCATGCCTTGACTACAAAACAATAAAAATGTTTGAATTTAAAGTGATTTTGGCATATGATGTAAGCATTTCTGGCCTTTCACCTTTAGGCAGATCTGCCCTGCAAGGTGACTCCCTGTGTTCCATGGTCTGAAAATGTATACATATGTGTCTAAGGGTGTCAAAATGTGCCATTACACTGGTATGTCATAGTGGTCAGTTTAGATTTAGAACTGTGTGTAGTTGCTGTATTTGTAATACAATTTTACCATACTTTTATTTGCAGGTGGACATTGCACTTTTTCACAAGGTGAAATTGATAGCTTCAGCGATACTGTTGTGGAACGTAAGTGACATGACAACTTGATTGCAGCTCTGTAACAAGTGTGTGTGATCCATTAGAAATCTAACAGTGTAATGTGTATGGAGATAATTTCTTCACCTAGCAAAACATCACTCAGATTTATTGAGCAAACACAACAGCACATGTTTCAACATATTGTCCAATAAACAAGGAGCTGTGTTAATGTGAATGAAGTGTCAATATAGGTGTTGGTTAGTATTTCTCCTGTACCCCACTTCAAATATGGGGATGTTATACGTGTAACACTACCTGTGTGTGATACCTAACTACACCCTGCTTAGACATTAATTACAGTGTCACCAGGTTAGCCATAATATTGCAATCATTGCACAACAGATAGATGCTGGAAATGTGCCAGTAACATCCCTACTTGATGTATCTTGATTACAACCTATAAAAAGTACAATTGACATCGCACCATGTGTTGCCGCAGCAGGGTGAGACATTTCTATGTCATCCACATACTCTGTCACTATTACCACTTACTTGAGGTATAGCTGTTGTTGTCATGTCTCAGAGGTATTGACCCTCCATCAAAGGTGTCCATGTCAGACATATGTAGAATGGAGTGACTGTGACCCCATTACACCAATGCACTGGAGGCTGCATGGATGTAGGGCAGTTAATGTATCGATCCAAACTTTGCTTCAAAACAATAGCTCTCAGCCAGTCTTACGCAAATTGTGAGGTTAGATGTCCACATGTCAGGGAACTTGTGCTGTGACCTATCAGATCTACCGTGAATAGCAGCCTGCATATCTCAGTTATTAACATATCTGATAGAGCATAGAGTGGCAATATCATTTTAGAAAAACGCCACCCCAGTTCAGACATGGCCATATGCAAATCAGTCTTGACCCTGTGCCTCATGGGAACAGTCCAGCCCGAACTGCCAAGCCATGTCTTCCCTGGACCGGAATCAAGCATCCTAGGACCGGTTTCGGGGTTTCACCCCTCTTCAGCCAGGATAGCTTGACTCCAGTGGCGTAGTGAGCACGGGACCCACGTCTGGGCATACCCTTACCACATAGGGTGAACAGCAAAACACACAAGATGATGGACGGAATGTTGCACATTGGCAAAACATTCACCCCCAGTCACAGATCTGGGTTTAATCCATCTAACCTGTGTGGCATTTATCTCAAGATTTCATGCAATGCGACACGGCAAGCCCCCTTGCTGCAGTGCGTGAAAGGGAAAGGTCAGGAGTGCACAGTGATTCCATTCTACAGTGCATTCCTGTAATTTCCTAGTGGTGGTGCACTTTTGCCTGCCTAGCGCCAATGCAGGCCTTCTTGCATCATGGTGCAAGGGGGCCTGCATTGTAGGCAAAATCATTTTTGGACAAGTAGGGACACCTGCTTGCACAAGCACACTCCTGAGAGGATTTTTCCTCTTCGTTTGTGTGCTACAGAATGCAGCACAGGGAGAATGGCGTAACAACAATGCGAAATTAGATTATATGCCCTGGTTTAGGTTCACCTGTGGACTTGATGCAGTTTGACACATTTCTAGGTCTAGCACTGATGCTAAATCTAGGAAGTTGTCAAAATAAACGTGTTGATGCAGTGAGACACCCATCCACCACCTGTGGAATAGCTCCCTGCCGCAGAGTAAGCCAAGTCAGCACTTTGCGCTACCATGCGTAACTCCATATTACTCAAGATATGCAGAGCCAAACAAGCTGTCCCTTGCTTACCTTTACACATCTCACTTAGGTTTTGCTTTCATCTTGCCCACCCTTGCATGATGCAAGACCAACACCAAAAGTTTACATATCTGGCCCATGGGTATTATTTTTCTATTAATACAGCAGTATGAGTGTGGATCACTGGTATGAGTGAAATGTATGATTGTATATTGTGACTAAAGAGAATTTGGTGCACCTACACTGATCTTAACCTAGATAGATTGACATATTGTACTTGGAAATGTCATTGTAATGAGGGTATGTTGAATATTACTCTATACGTGTATTTATGGACCTGCACTTCAGCAGACATGAACCTGCACTTTTTCGTAACAATGTCAGTTTGATTTTGTATTACGTAATGTACATACAAAACTTGGCCTAATATTAAGTTTGATTTTCTCCCTAGCTCACTTCAGCAGACATGGCTAAAACTAGCCTTCAGAAGGGCACAATATGGGCACCTCTGAAAAATTGCACATGCATTCTGTAAGATGGGGCATCCCTATGAGAAGACATATGAGGAAAAACAACCAAGTCACAGGCCAAGAAGACACCCTCGGCTACATCAGCTCAGGGGGGCATTCAGCTGCAAAGCAAGTCTCAGCCCACCCCTGGACTCTCAGGTGGACAGCAGCTGCAAGTTACAGGGCTAAGGCAAAAAGGAGGTACAACATCCACAAAACTGTACTTTAATCTTGTCGAAAGGTTTGATCGTATGGACAGGAGAATTGCCAAGATGGCAAAGTAACAGAAGAGACAGAGTCTAATATTGTTGAAGTGCCAGGAGGCACTCCACATCATTTTCATGCAGATCTGAACCAAGGACTCTCTCTCTGGATATCCCCTTCCCTGTTTTTACTACCTTTTAGATTATTATTTTAAGTGTTCATAGTTAGGTAGTTTCTAGTGTAGATTTAGGTATAGTGTATGTTAGTTGCAGTTAAGTAAGATATGTGTGCATGTAGTATTTTTGTAGTACGTTTTTAATATGGTAAGCTTTTTAGTGGGTAGGGGTGAATGTTTTGTGTTATAAAAAAGAAATCTTATATATTTGTTTAGGCTTATGTGTCTAGGTAGTATCTGTTTAAGATGTAGCTTATGTTTGTATTGTACTGCCCTACATGTATTAAGGGGGATGGTGGTTGTTTATCTTGTCATGTGTTAATAGTGGTTAAGATAGGGTAAGCTTAGATTTGGTAGTATAGGATAGTTTTAATGATAGTACAGGTTAGATAGGGTTGGGTAGAGTGTTTAGATATTACATTTTCTATTTGAATACATAAATCATTGTTCTTTAGGTGAATATTATTGATTTGTTTAAAGCTCCTACTAGTATGCTAGGTGAGTACATGATGTCAAAATAGTCCTGAATATATATATTCAAATTATATAATGATGTTGGCATATTACTTAGCAGCATTTATATGGATCAGTGGAACAGTGCTTTTGGGTCACATACCTCACACATCCCATTTATAGGTGATTAGGATTTGTGTACTTTGCAATAATATCACTGTGTGTCAATCAAGTAGATGAGATTTGTTGATTCACTCTAACTTTCCAAAGGGATACTACACATTGCGCATTATACCATTGCAATGGATGTGATTACTGTAGTTCCACATATAAATGTTCAATTAACTTTAGGTACCTCTTCTAGTGGTTAATGTAAGATTTTTGATGTTTTTGTTTTACATTATGTATGAAGACTTTTGAGATTCAACCGTACAAATCTGAGAATGTGTTTTTACATTTTTTATTATTAAGCAGGTTCAAATCCTCACATTACACCATATAAGAAGTATTATTTTTAACAATCAACACATAGTGCCAAATTACAATGTTCTGTGCTTCCAAATACATGCAGATAGAAATGTGACTTCACATTTACATGTGTTACATGTAATAAGTTTGGAGGAATAAATTGCCATTAGAAAATGCTGCAGATTTTTTTATGAGAACATGTGAACAAGGTCAACTACTGCACAAACACTGAGTACTGTCCTGGGTTCAAAAGAAGGTGCCATGATGTCCTACACAGGACAGATCGTACAATCGTAAAACTGGCCAGAGGGCATTCACAAATGTTTATCGGGATGTTCTGGTTCAGAAACTGGGGGACTGTACAACTTCCTCCTCTGATGAGTGTTCTGCTTTCCCTCAAAGTTGTGGTGTTGGCATGGGAGACAGATGAGTGACGTTACTTGCCTCTGAGATGAAAAACGTCAGAGGCAGAAGATGTAATTCCCATGTTCCCAATAACATTTGTGAATGTCAGCAAGGCAGCATAGTAGTCCTGGCAAGGGTTTGCTGGCTTGACAACAAAGCAACAATGATGCTATTGAGGGCACTCATTCACGCCGTGTAGGAATCCCTCTTGGCCTCCAAACAATGACCTAAGGCCTCCAGTCCTCTTTCCAAGGACTGGATGGATGAATTTATGGCATCCAGCTGCCTGAGAACATCACTGGTGTAGGATTATGAAGCCTGGTGTTATTTTTCCTCCTGCATCATGACACCAGCGATGCCAGCTAGGGAGTCGCCAATCCCATGGAGCCAAGAGTAGTTGTTTATGATTGCCTTTGTCAACCCCTTTTTTTGTTTAAATGTGTTTATTCATTTTTGGTTTAATAACAGGTATTACACATGTGAATACATCAGTGATGAACATATTCGGATCACATAGGCATTTTAGCACAAGATAGATTTGAGCGGCAGACATATCATAATTTCCATTATGCTTTTTGGATCTGCGGTAGAGGCCCGGGAGGCATACTTCCCAGGTGCTTTCTACTGCGCGTCCGGTGCAGTTTGATAGGTAAATGAAAACAGCCTCCCAGTAAGGAGAGAGAGCAGTACAGCTCCACAGGATATGCAGTAGATCTGCGTCTGCCAGATTACACCTGGGGCAATGAGCGTCGGTGCGCCTGAAGTATTTGTTTTTTTTGGGCGGGTGTCAGGTATGCCCTGTGTACTATAAAATATTGTATGAGGTGAAATCTGGCATTTCTGAGGATGTGCTTGGGCCCTTCTAGTATGGCCTCCGATTCTCGGTCTGTACACGGCTGGTGAAGATCATTGTCCCAGGGTTGCCTGAGGGATGTCAGGGGTTGCTCCTCGTGTGTTCTGAGCGCGTCAGCGTACCGCTTTGAAGATGTCTTTCCGTGCCCATCACATGTATGTATTGGATAGTGAGGTGTGTTGTGGGTTCTTGTCATATGTCCCCCCATTGTGCTCGCAGCGCCAATATCAGCGAGGTATGTAGTAGGAATTGGCCCCAAGGTAGGCCATCCTCATCTGTTAGGACATCAAAGGGTGTCAACTGTCCATCATAATATAGGTCTCCTAGGCTCTGTAATCCTGCCTCCCGTCAGGCAGAAAGGTTCGCCCCGGTAGTGGCGTGCTGCCCTCTTGGTGTGCCCTAAATAGGCAAGGAAGGTACGTATGAAATCCTACTGCTCGTGAGATATAAGCTAGGATGGCAGCATCGGTAAGCCACTGCTAGCATCAGCTGGGTAGGTATTGCCCCCTTCCTCCCAGGGTGAAATAGTCTTATAATTGACGAGTGTGTCCCTTCTGGAAGTTGCATGGCCATGTCTTCCAAGTATAGCCCACTTACCCACCTGGCTATCCATTGGAGTAGTGCCTAATGTTCCATGTTGGACACTGCAAGCCCCACCGACCGGTTGGTTAGAATAGTTTAGATAATGCAACCCTGCATCGTGAGCCATGCTAAATTAAATTCTCGCATGGTGCGCTCCAATGAGCGAAAAACTGGGGGCTGAATATAGAGTGGCAGATTAGTGAAGAAGTATAATAGCCATGGGAGGACCAAAATCATAAGGAGTGCCATGCGTCCCATGACTGTTAGGGGGAGGGTGCACCAGAAGGCCATCTGTGACTTAATTGCACTGATTGCCTACATGTGGTTCCCCTCCAGTAGTTCCTCTGGTTGGTGATACATCCTAACACCTAGGTAGCGAAACACAGATGGCTGCCATTGCACCTCAATACCGTTGATCACCAGTGCTGGGTCAGAGGTGGATATAGCAAATGGGTATAGGCACTATTTTGCCCAGTGTATTCGCAGGCCAGACTGGGACGCAAAGTCAGATAGCGTCTTTGCTATAGTATCACATGGTTCCCTTATGTCTTGAAGATATAAAAGCAGATCATCGGCATATAGGGGCACTGCTTATGTCCCATTGCCTAGAGGGGTCCCCCATTCTTCCCCACCTGGTCGAAGGGTTTCTGCCAATGTTTCTATGGCCAGGACGAACAGTAGTGGGGACAGCGGTCATCCCTGCCTGGTGCCACGACTGACGGGTACTGATTCTGACATGTAAGGGCCTGTCTTGATCTTGACGGCGGGAAGGGTATATAATAATCTGATAAAACGAAGGAGGTGGGTGATTAGTCCATACCTGGATAGGGTGGTGAACAGGAACTCTCACTCTAGTGTATTGAATGCTTTCTCCAGGTCTCGCACTAAGCAACCCAAATGTTGCCAGCTTTCTGCAGAATATTTACCTACTTGGAAGGAGCGGCGTAGGTTTAGGGATGCGTTGCGAGCTGGTACAAAGCCATTTTGATCGGCGTGTACCAATCGGGGCACCAGATGAGCCAATCAGTCTGCCAGTATTTTGGCCAAGGTCTTGTAGTTGGTGTTTAAAAGCGCTAATACGTGATATGAACCCGGCAGTTCAGGATTCCTGTCTGGTTTGGGCAATGACAGGAGTAGAGACTCGTGAGGCGTTGCCGGGAGGATGAACGCCTCCAGTGATTTTTCATACAGCATCAGTAAATGTGGGGCCAGCACTGATGCATACGCCTTGTCATATTCAGCTGGTAGTTTATCCGACCCAGGTGTCTTACCCGTGGCCAGCGCTTTTATGGCTGCTTGGACCTCAAGAAGCATGATCGGCTCCTCCAGCTCCGCCTGCTGTGAACCGGCCACAGTCGGCAGGGAGAAAGGGGGAAGGAAGGCCTCTAGTGCCTCTGGGTCTGCATTGATAACAGTTTTGTATAAAGTTGTGTAGTGTTTGACTAATTCTTGGTGTATATCCTGCTGAGTGCTCAGTAGGTGCCCCGACATCGAGCGCAGTGAGAGGATCGGTCATTGTGTTTGTTTCTGCCTGATCAGCCACCCCAGAACTCAGCCCGCTGTGTCCACTGCAGCATGGGTGCGAGTGGAGTGCACAGCGTCATTTAGGCATTGCCGCCATTCCATTACTTCCGCATGCTCACGTCTCGCCTCATCCAGTTTACGCACACCGTCCGGATTCATCACCGTGCCAGACTCCAGCTGAAGAAGCGAGTTTTCGAGGTGTGCTACATTTCGATCCAGAGGCCATCGGATGCTCCAGCCATGACCCGGACACATTCCCCTCACTACAACTTTATGTGTTTCCCATTCTACCCTCTTATCGCCGGCCGAGTCTGCAGTTGTTTCGAAGAAAGTGTTAATAGTGGTGCCCAATGACGCCCCGAAGGGCGGATTTTCGAGCACCGCCGGCTGGAGGCGCCATGCGGGCCCTGACCTGTCCAGTTCCTTCCCACTTCATCTGGAGAAGATGAGGGTTATGATTTGAGTGCGTCCGTCCTAGGCAATCTATTCGGTGGCAACCAGGAATCATTGCTGCTGATTCCACAAAGCATTCGATACGCACATGCAGGCCATGCGGTGGGGAACAAAAGGAATAGATCTGTGTCTATGGGTTCAGTGCCCTCCAAATGTCAGTTAAGTGGCAGTAGCACAGCCACTCTCCTAAAGCCGTGGTGTTAGAAGTGGTGGCTGTTTGTGGGAGTGGCGGGAAAGACCTACCTAGTGTGTGAAGAACTGCATTAGAGTCCCCTCCTATCAGCCAGCGGATCTCACTCCAGCGGGCTAGAACACTGAATAATGCATGCCAGAAGCTTATCTGGTCTGTGTTGGGAGCGTAAATGGTCCTGGGTAGTATGTGTTTCCCATCGAGACAGCCCCTTACAAACACATAGCGACCATGTGCGTTGATCTCTGCCTCATCCACAGTGAAGGGTAACCCCGACCGTACACAAATAAGTCCCCCCCTGGTGTGTGAGGAGTAACCCGTGGTGAACCTTTGTCCCTGCCATCTGCGTTGGAGCCTGTGGGTCTCGGGTTGTGTAAGGTGCATCTCTTGCAATAATGCTATGTGGTCTGTTTGGCGCTTGAGGTAGGAGTAGGTTTTATATTGGCACGCAGGTGTGTGCATCTTGTCTTGGTCAACCCCTTATTGGGACTAAGGCACATACAGATTTCTTCAAGTGTGCCAGCTATAGTCCCCATCCCCAACCAGACTTCATCAGCCATTCGTTGCTGGACTTCACCACCTGCCATTGAAATGTAATTTGGGGGTCCTCAGTTGTTATAGGACAGGTTGATATTCCATGTCCAGTCTGGATTGGGTCATCTGGAAACCCATCAACATTGTCTTCCCTTCCAAAAACTGGAGGAGATGCTTCAAAAGTGTCTAGGAGATGCTGGAAGGTGTCATCAACAGGTTGCACATCACAGACAGGCTGATCTCCAGGAAATGGTGTTTGTCCTTCTGGAAAGAAATAGGGATGTGATACAAAGATTCCTTGATTGGATATGACATAAGTGATTTCTGTTACATTTGGACAGTATCGTTCTTCGCTTTCAAGTACCCAGGAATATGTGGAACATATGTTTCTACAACTGAATATGTCCATGTTGTATTATTATTATTACTTTTCACGTGGCAATGCATGTGCATTGATCTCACAACCTCATTATGAACTTGGGTGCCTACTTCTGTTATTTTTGCACAATGCAACGCAGCTAGGCAGCTTGCTGCACTGCCCTGCCTGAAAGAGAGTGTAGTATGTCAATAGTATGGTATACACTTACTATGCCTCATCTTATAATTGGAAGTTAGCTCAGGAATGTTAGTAGTGTCATCTGTGATGTCACTGAATTCTATGTGGAGAGATTTGGATGTAAACTGGTGGAGTTGCTGTTTATGCCAGCTTCTGTATGGATGGGATCTCTATGGATTAAATCTACTTCAATCAACTTACCTGTGTCCTGATGTCATTTGAGAGGAATACTTCACTGGCGTAGTCAGCAGAGTGCCATGTGAGATCCCAACACTGAAGACTGGTGAGGAATTCAGTGATTTTAAAGAACAGGTCTTTTCTCAGAATTAACTTAACATATCTTCCTAAAGACCTTTCTCATTTGATTTCATCAATGTGACTGTGAGTGTTTTGGGAACTCCTGATAACTCAGATTTTTATAAGATTAATTGGAAGTTTATTTTTGCTGAAGATTGGGAGCTTCGCCGCATGTGTATTGGTTTCTGAATACATACATAACCGATGCGGGCTCATCCTTATGCTGGTACAGTTACGGAATTCATCAGCTTTTGGAAACGGATGCAATTTCAAACCTGATTTCTAACTGCAGTCTGTGTTTTTTTGGTTGGCAACGCTACTTGACTTTATGTGTTTAGCGTATGGAGTAGCGCTCAATCGATTTTGCCTTCAGCGCTGATATTCTTCTTGGAGTTTTACATTGCCAGACATCGTTCATGTGTGGAAGGTCATTGTAGTACTAGCTTTGAAAATAAACAGCAACGATTTAATTTTAAAGCAAAAGCCAACGTTGCTTAGCGATCGCTACCTGTCTCAAGGTCTTGGAATGGAGGGACCGGAATCCTTGGGATGTCGCGTTGTCCGAATGGGAATGTTCGTCCTTCTTCCACTTAATTGAAGTCATCTCGCGAGAAACTCGTACGTGTGTTTCTCGTCTGACGTCATTCCGCAGCGTAGTTGAACGCGGAAGCCATTTTGGAAGCTGCGCATCACGTATCCAGGCAACCTCAAGTTACACGCCAATGCGCACGGCTTTCACTTGGTTTGCTTTGTGCGTTCAACATCGATATACGCTGATACGCACAGCTTCATAGTTTTCATCTCTGCTTGTAGCACACGTGGAATTCCTCTTCGCTGATACACACAGCGCTATATTTGGTCATTGGTGTGTATTACACGCTTATTCATACAGCAAGGTAATTGAGATCTTCTTCGCTTACGTACTTTGCGCTCAGCTGCTTGTTTTTCTCTTCCTCGCTGATGCGCACAGCATTCAATACATGTAATTAAATACACATTGTGTTAGAAGTAAATTAAAAAAAAAAAAAGAGAGAAATTAGCTCTATAAATATAATCCTGATTATAGCTCAGGTACAAAAGAAATATTTGTTGGTAGCATATTCAGGCTCTATACTCAAGTAAATACAAGTAATTTAAATATGCAAAACGTCACTGCAGCCCCATTTTTTTTTATCTGAGCCTGGCAGTCCTCATATAAAATGGAAAAAGTGGAAAGTTGTATTTGAGAGATATGCTAGGGTATGTGGCCCTTCACTTAGCGCAGAGAGGAGGTCTGCTTTACTGTTGCACTGTTTGGGGTCAGAGGGGCAAGACGTTTTTGACAATCTTCCAGATTTATCACACGAGGAGGCGAATGGGCTCAATGACTATGAAATTTGCATAAAAAAATTAGATAAACACTACTTACCAAAAGTAAGCACCATCTTAGAAAGATACACGTTTGCTAAAAGAATGCAAGGTGAGGAAGAAACTGTGGAAGGTTATGTAACTATTTTAAGAAAACTCGCATCTTCATGTAAATTTTATGGTTTAACTGATGAACGTATACGTGACCAGTTCATGTTTGGATGCAATATAGAAAAAGTCAGGGAAGAGTTATGGTTACGCGATGAACCTACCTTGGATGAGGTTCTCGTTGTAGCCAAAAGAATAGAACACTCTAAAATGTGTCGCTGTTTTGAAGAAAGATTCCACTAAAGAATGCAAGGTTCAAGAGGTGAAAAATAAAAGCAAAGTGGACTATAGAAGTAAAGACAAGACTCATAAAGAAACCTTGTCAATCAAAGAAAAAATGAATGGAGGATGGATTAATAGTAAGTGTTTCAGGTGTGGGAAAATGGGACATTTGGCCAATAATTCAAAATGTCTCGCTCTAGGCTTGACATGTCCTAAATGCAAGAAGAAAGGTCTTTTTGCCTCGATGTGTAATAGTAAAGGTGTCCCGAAAGTCAAAGAAGTTGAAGTTAATGATTGCGACTATGATGAATCTAACTCTGAAGATTATGAATGTGGTCAGATAGTAGTGCAGGTGGTGACTGGAGAAAAGAAGAGAAATTCTCCATGTAATGAAATTTTAGTTGAAGGAGCTAAAACTAGAGTTCTATTTGATTCAGGAGCTAAGATCACAATAGTCTCAAGTGGGCTTTATATGAATAATGTGAGAGGTAAGGTTAAACTTCTAAAGCCCAACATAAGGCCGTTGGCTTATGTGGGGGAGCCCATCAAATTGCATGGATACTTCATTGGTCTGATAGAGTACAAGGGGAAGTTGATTTCAGGAAAGATTTATGTATCGAAAAAGGGTGATAGCATCATCAGTTGGATCCATCAAAGTGATCTCGGAGTCTTCCTTGATCCCAATGCTGATTCTCCTATTCAAATTATTTTACATACATGCCCACAACACTACACAACAAGCCACCTTGCTGCACTGCATGAAAGGGGAACGGCATGTATATGCCATATTTCAACTTTTTCAAAGGAATCCTGTAGCTACCTAGCACACACGCAGTCATCTCCTGACTCCACAATGAAAGAATCCAAGGACCAACTCTCAAGTGGATAGCCTCCTTCATAATGATAACTATGCAAGGAGTCAAGCTCCCTCTGTTCACCTCAGAATCCAAGGACCGCAAGGCTCTTCACTCAGCCCCACTCTCTTCAACGTATACCTGAGTCATGAATGAAGCATAATTCAGACCCAGGGTCTCTACATCATCTCTTACACCAATGACACCCAGATCATCCTAAACCTCTCAGGAGACACCAACACCACCAAATGTTTAAACAGTATGTTATTGTCCAACAGGGCTAACTCAAGTTGAGATAACTAGCTCATTGTCAACCTGACAAGACAGAAACAATGGTATTCTGAACATTAACTCACCCTGGGACTCCACATGGTTGCCTGCATAACTAGGCCCGAACTGCTCTCCCTCCAACCACCCTAGAAACCTGTCCATCATCCTGGACACCAAACTCAGCATGATACATCAAATCACCACCCTCAACTTCACCTGCTTTCACATCGTTTGCATGCTCATAAATGTATTCATATGGCTCCCTCTTGACACCTGTAAGGCCATCACGCAGGTCCTCATCACATGGAGATTAGACTACAGCAATGCCCTCTAATACAGCATCTCTGCACATCTGCTGCACAAGATACAAACAATCCAAAACACCATCGCTAGACTAGTATTCAACCTTCCTTGCTGCACGCACATCACACCTCACCTCACCTCAGAAAAATTAAGTGCCTCCCCATTCACAACCGCTGCAAGTTCAAGATACTCACACATGCCTACAAGGTACTACACTACCAGGGTCCCACTGTGCTCACTCACCATCTATACTTCCACTAACCAATCATGAACCTCCGCTCTGCATCACTTGCGCTCACCCTCACCTCCCAATACCATAGAAGCAAGACAGGCGGTAGGGTGCTCTCTTACACGGCAGGCTACACCTGGAACAACCTTTCCCATCACATCAGGACAGCTGTGTCACTTATGGATTGTGCAAGAAACTGCACACCTGGTCCTATTTGCAGGGCATGCAACTACTCAGCGCCTGAATACCCTCTCAGGTGACAAGTTGACCCTCTATAAAGCCAAATTGCATTACATTACATTACACTTTTGGCTGCTCAGCCCCAACACAAGCACACTTGCGTCATGATGCATGTGTGCCTGCATTGGCACTGGGCTGCAAAGGAAAGGACAGTTATGTGAAGGATGAGGTTACATGTGGGACATTCCTGCCCTTTCCCTGTCATGCAGCACAGAAAGGGGCCTTGCTGTGTTGCGCTGCATGAAAGTTTGAAAAATATGGGCGCTTGTTTTCACTCTCCCTGTACATCTTACTGCTCCTCTACAGCAGCACTGTCCTAACCTTCCACTTCAGCTACCAACTCTGTTGGAATGAGGGATGCCCCCTGCTCCTCCAATGGCCCCACTCCTCCTGGACATCAGGTCTTCCTCCGGTCCTTATGGCTGCATTTAGGTTCCAGGATAGTTTTACTTTGATCCTCGCAGTGGTGCCACTCTTCTTACACTCTAGTTCTTTTCTTTTTGTTTGCACAGTACAGTTTATCTTGTCCACTATTGACTGCCAGATCGCATCCTTCTTTTCTAATGGCAACTTGGATGTGTCAAATAATAGGTGCTCATTCCTGTGAGAAGTTAAATTTCCTCTTACTTTTACCCTGGGATGTCGGCAAGTCTTCACATTTAGGGTTGTTGTCCTCCTTGTCGTAAATGCTCCACCTCTGGTGCAAGCTGTAGCAGGGCCGGAGCTGTGCTGGCTTAAAACAGATTAATTTTGCGTTCTAGTGATCGTGTGTAGCTCTTCCGCATCCGGGTTACTAACCGTGCCATTTACGTGTTGCTCCAGATAGCCGCGAGTGGCGTTCGTTCGGCGGTCTCTGAAACGGCTCTTCTCGACCCGTGCTGCTACCATTCTGTCGGTGGTGGGTGCGGCAGCTCTTTCTGGCTCCTGCTCTCGCCCTCTCCCTCATAAAACTGCCAGGGATGTAACACAGGCCCCCGAAGTCCCCTCTTTGCGGGGGGCCCCCGCGTTCCAGGGGCCCCCTCACTCTCAGCAGAGCCAGCAAGCCTATATGCTGCCTCTTATGATAATGCACGCGCTCCCTACCTCTGGAAGAGGGCAGCAGAACTTCTTGGTTTGGAATTGGGATATATGTGGGGGAGTCGGACTCACTACCCGCCTAATGAAAGCTTATCTTCCATTGGCTGCTATCTTTCGAGTCGTTCTGGTGGGATTACAAGCTCAAGATGTAAATGGAGGTAAGGGTAGTCCTCTCTATACACTGTTTTGAAGTCTCTTCTTACCCATGTTACTGTAAAGGACCAGACTAGGACCAGCTGGGTGAACCTCACTCACTTCGTCACCCGTCCCGGCCGATGTATGTCGGATGATCAGTCAAGTTACTGAAAGGGCCACACTGCAGATTTGATTTGTGAGCTTAGTGTCAGTCCCCCTTTTTATTACTTATAATTTTTTTAACCACCAGCCAAATTTTTTTAAATAACACATCCAACGTTTGGGTGGTTATTGCATACTAGCCGAAAAATAATCGAGTATCACTCCCATCTAACAGACTTATAGCCTTTTGTCTCGGTCTATACCAGTTGTTAAAAGCCTTTGCCTTCGGCTTGAGTGTATTACACGTGTTCAGGGTTCTTAACAACCAGTGTTGCCCTCGGCTATAAAATGAGGGCATTGGCTGCATATTTCCCACCATAATGACGATTTTATGTGAGGCAGCTTATGTCTCTTAATAACGTTGCCTCACCCATACTGGCGATAGGGTTTGAATGATTTGCAGGTTTACGGCTCCTCTAATAGTACCATACGCCAGAGTATATCTGTTCATTTTTCGTGAACACAATCTCAGTTCATCTTTAGTTTTTGTGTCTCATCTTGGTAAATTGTAATTTAATTATAGCAATATCATGTTACATTGTGTTGTTTTTCTATACTACTACATTCATTGTTTTTATGAGTCTTAAACTTGTTTACATAGAGCCCTCGTTCTCCTGAGACATACATTCCTGCCAGCGAGCGCCCTCATCTTATAGCATCATAGCCTTCAGCCAAGGGCTATAA
Organism: Triturus cristatus; assembly: GCF_964204655.1. Lineage (NCBI taxonomy): Eukaryota > Metazoa > Chordata > Amphibia > Caudata > Salamandridae > Triturus > Triturus cristatus. The sequence continues at coordinate 1,172,423,047 of NC_140582.1, read as the reverse complement.
TCAGGGGTACTGCAATTATGAGGCAGTGTTGAGTAAATTATGGTGATGAATTGCAAATTATGCAGCATAATGTGGCCCATTTTTTGATAGTATTGCTGAAATATTTTGACTTTTTTAAACTTGTTAACACTGTCTGGGCAATGGTTGTACCTCATTAGTACTAGTAAAACACCCAAATATAGCAATTAGCAATAGAAAGGTGACCAGTCAACCTTTGCAAAGGGCCTTCCAATGCTTTGCAACATGTATTTCTGTGTTTTAGTAACTTTTAAACTGTGAGCTAGGAGCACATTTTTGTTTATTAAAATCTGCAGATTATGTGGCAAATGATGGATTATGTGGCAAATGCGACAAATGTATAAGTATGCAAAAATCGCTGCGGCCGCACAATCACATATTTCCAGTGGCCCTGGCAACTGTTTGTTAATGGCCCTGAACCCGAAGTATAGGTCTGAGCTGTAGGCAGGGGCCTTTAACGACTGGTAGTACAGAAAAAAAACACAATGTAACATGATATTGCTTTAATTAAATTACAATTTACCAAGATTTGACCCAAAAACTAAAGAAAGTGAAAATAAATATGAGCCGTAGAAGAGGCCGTAGGATAAGTACATTTAATCATAGTGGCGTTCTTGATAACATCTCCACTTGGATCTAGTAATATACACAAGAAAAAAGTCTATCTCTCAAAAATAAATGGAAATTTTAGTTCTAGAAATGGCCAGAAGGCTCAGGGAAGGTCAATTATAGATTTATGCATAGTATTACCAATACAACTATAAAGAGAATAATTGAGTATAATACCGAATGGAAAATACGAGATACTATATCAGATTGAAATATTTCAATATTTGGCTCTCCTTCATAGGATTTGAAGAGTGGGAGTGGACGACATTAAGTGGAATACCCAATATGAATATAGCGATGTAACCCACTAAATCTAAATATAACAATATTTGGCTCTTTCAATATGATTTTAATAGTGCTGGTGGATTAGGATCAATTTTTGACTCCACGATCTTTCGTATGTATTACGATGAATATACGAATAAAAACAAATAGATTCTGTAATTGAAAATGTACTCGCGCAATAGTATCAATAAAGATTTGTATACACTCCAAAAACATTAAAAAAAAAAAGAGGGTTAGTAAGACGATGTGATGATGTAGTCCAATAGGAAAGTAGGACTAATAAGACCCATAACACGTGAGGAGGGCAATCGAATTAAAACGTGAGAGATTTATTTGGTGACGAAACCATGTGACTATCAATTATACACACACATGGAGGCGAGGCAAGAAAGACTTCGATCACGTGTCTAGGTACAACCAATCAGGGGTTGAGACACATAGAATAAATAAGGAACGGGAGATAGCACAGACGGTAATCTTCGGAACCGTAAACGCGTACCTCGGGAACATTGGCCCAACAGAACAAGAGGTAAGAGGAGTTAGAGCTTAAGGGAGAGACTAACTAATATTTAAATAGCTGTACCTCTTTCTCAGAGGACGCCATAGACTTAAAAGAAATTCTTTCTTTTATGTTTTTTAGACCCACCCAATTAAGAAGGAGGACACGTAGCCTCGAGGGGTTTGGGTTTCGAGGTTCATCGGCTACCCGGTATGAATATATATATATATAAAAAGAACGGGAAACCGGCAAAACAAAGGAAAACCGGCTCCATTATAGATGCGAGGTAAATAGAATTTTAAGCCCATGCGCCAACTGTTAAAACATAAATCTAAATTTGATTCAAGAAACTTGAATTGAGAGGATAGGAAGACGCTTATAAAATTTAGGTAACACCGAGTAAATCCTTTTTCCACATGTAGATCACTAAAAAAGAGACTGGTCTTTCAAATTTTAAGAGGAAGATCGTGAGAGGAGCTTGCAACCCAGCAGAGGATATAATCTCTCTGTATATACTAATTTGAATATCAGAAATTCGCTCCGTTGCCACCACCGGAAAGGTGAGCAAAGAAGTGAATAGAGTAACATAAAGGTAGTTAGTATCAAGAGGGCACTAACAATAATATACAAAAACCAACCTCTTGTGAATATAGATCAAAATGCTGATTGTAAGAAAAAATGTTTGGGGGGCCAGGAAGGTCTTAGACTAAGCAATTGTAACAAATCATGGAATAGTAGTCGAATAGCTTTTTAAAGTAGAATGGAAATTGTATTGTAATTTTAAACAAGATATTAATAAGAATGTTTTGATTATAAGACATTGATGAAAAGAATGTTCAATCATTGGCATTGTTAACATTTTGTTTGGTAACTATGAACGACTAATGTAATACCATGTAGACCAGTGGAAAATAAATGAGAGCTATATAACTTATTGATATACATAAAATTGTACTGAAAATGGTATGACTCTACAATAAAGAAGATGGGGCACTAACTAATGTGGAATGTTCTACTACTGTTGTATTTTGAACAGACATAAGGAAACAAGATCAATCGTTCTCGCAGATAGAAGCTAGGAGTAGGGGGACCGTTATATCAAGGATAATGGTTTACCGAGGGGGAAAGAAAGATATGTCAATGAAAGATTAAATGATAAATGTTTTATTAATAATCACGTATATATTTATTCCATTTAGGAATAAAGAAACAAATCAAAGAATATAGGAGGCAGTAAAATTGTGTCTTGATAAAGATGGCATTATCAATATGAAGCCATCGAAACGCGTGGACGCCTTTTCTGAAAAAACAATCCGATGACCGGCACAGATTAATTAGCAACAGATTTAAATTACAATCAACTGTAATGCCGAGTTCAATGTGATGTGTATTGGTAAAGAACAAAATTAGTGTCTTACATATGTGTTTGTCTCCATTATGCTGGCCATTTTGGGATTTTTGTAATGTTGTGTCACATTGTTTTCCAAACTGATTGTATTGTATAATGCTTTTTAACAATTGTGTGATAATGAATGTGATATGAGATGATTTTATTGATATGAGGATTATAGACAAATATTTGCCAAAATAAAACCTTTTTTAACATATTAGTAGTACTTAATAGTTTTGTTATTAGTCAGAATTCGCTTATTATAAAAATTGTATGAGCAAGGGAATTCCCTATTTTTGTGTGGTTGAAAGGACCTTATTTCCCTTGTGAATCTCAAGGGGTCCCTCTCATTGTCTCTACTATTTGTAGAGGGTCAACATGTCACCTGAGAGGGTATTCGGGCGCTGAGTAGTTGCATGCCCTGCAAGTAGGACCAGGTGTGCAGTTTCTTGCACAATCCATAAGTGACACAGCTGTCCTGATGTGATGGGAAAGGTTGTTCCAGGTGTAGCCTGCCATGTAAGAGAGCACCCTACCGCCTGTCTTGCTTCTATGGTATTGGGAGGTGAGGGTGAGCGCAAGTGATGCAGAGCGGAGGTTCATGATTGGTTAGTGGAAGTATAGATGGTGAGTGAGCACGGTGGGACCCTGGTAGTGTAGTACCTTGTAGGCATGGGTGGGTATCTTGAACTTGCAGTGGTTGTGAATGGGGAGGCATTGTATTTTTCTGAGGTGAGGTGAGGTGTGATGTGCGTGCGGCAAGGAAGGTTGAATACTAGTCTGGCGATGGTGTTTTGGATTATTTGTATCTTGTGCAGCAGATGTGCAGAGATGCTGTATTAGAGGGCATTGCTGTAGTCTAATCTCCATGTGATGAGGACCTGTGTGATGGCCTTACAGGTGTCAAGAGGGAGCCGTATGAATACATTTATGTGCATGCAAACTATGTGAAAGCAGGTGAAGTTGAGGTTGGTGATTTGATGTATCATGCTGAGTTTGGTGTCCAGGATGATGGACAGGTTTCTGGGGTGGTTTGAGGGAGAGCAGTTTGGGCCTAGTTATGCAGGCAACCATGTGGAGGGGAACAACCTTTACAACGCAACTTTTACAACGCACTACACTTACAACGCATTTTTTACAACGCACAATCCATTACAACGCATGACATTACAACGCATGACACTACAACGCATTTTTAAAAACTACCTTTACAACGCATTACATTACAACGCATACTACCATTACAACGCATACCATTACAACGCATAATATAGTAATTTCTACCCCTATACTATCCAACACTTACCCTACTGTTGCACCCCCTGGAGTTAGAATAGTAATTTTTACCCCTATACTATCCAACACTTACCCTACTGTTGCACCCCCTGGAGTTAGAATAGTAATTTTTACCCCTATACTATCCAACACTTACCCTACTGTTGCACCCCCTGGAGTTAGAATAGTAATTTTTACCCCTATACTATCCAACACTTACCCTACTGTTGCACCCCCTGGAGTTAGAATAGTAATTTTTACCCCTATACTATCCAACACTTTCCCTACTGTTGCACCCCCTGGAGTTAGAATAGTAATTTTTACCCCTATACTATCCAACACTTACCCTACTGTTGCACCCCCTGGAGTTAGAATAGTAATTTTTACCCCTATACTATCCAACACTTACCCTACTGTTGCACCCCCTGGAGTTAGAATAGTAATTTTTACCCCTATACTATCCAACATTTACCCTACTGTTGCACCCCCTGGAGTTAGAATAGTAATTTTTACCCCTATACTATCCAACATTTACCCTACTGTTGCACCCCCTGGAGTTAGAATAGTAATTTTTAACCCTATACTATCCAACACTTACCCTACTGTTGCACCCCCTGGAGTTAGAATAGTAATTTTTACCCCTATACTATCTAATACTTACCTTAAATGCAATTTAATATTATGCGTTGTAATGTTATGCGTTGTAAAGGTAGTATGCGTTGTAATGGAAATGCGTTGTAAAGGTAGTTTTTAAAAATGCGTTGTAGTGTCCTGCGTTGTAATGTCATGCGTTGCAATGGATTGTGCGTTGTAAAAAATGCGTTGTAAGTGCATGCGTTGTAAAAGTGTGCGTTGTAACGTCATACATCCCCATGTGGTGTCCCAGGGTGAGTTAATGTTTAGAATATCATTGTTTCTGTCTTGTCAGGTTGACAATGAGCTCGTTATCTCAACTTTAGTTAGCCATGTTGGACAATACCATACTGTTTAAACATTTGGTGGTGTTGGTGTCTCCTGGGTCTGAATGATGCTTCATTCATGACTCAGGTATAAGTTGAAGAGAGTGGGGCTGAGTGAAGAGCCTTGCGGTCCTTGGATTCTGAGGTGAACAGAGGGAGCTTGACTCATTGCATACTTATCATTATGAAAGAGGCTATCCACTTGAGAGTTGGTCCTTGGATTCTGTCATTGTGGAGTCTGGAGATGACTGTGTGTGTGTGCTAGGATGCTACAGGATTCCTTTGAAAAATTTCAAATATGGCATATACATGCCATTCCCCTTTCATGCAGTGCATCAAGGTGGCTTGTTGTGTAGTGTTGTGTGCATGTATGTAAAATATGACACCTAGGGTGCTTAAGTGCACAATTGGCATGCAAGACAGTACAGCAAGGCAGCTTTGTTTGTTGTGCTGCCTGAAAGGAAGAGTGCAGGAATGTGTGAGTTATAACAATATATGGTGCCTTACATCTCTTGGCTAGTGCTGGCACAAACTGATGCCTAGAGCTAATGCAGGCACCCGCGTCTGTTCCCATGAGGCACAGGGTCAGACTGATTTGCATATGGCCATGTCTGAACTGGGGTGGCAGAGTGAGCTAAAGAATGATAATAGATTAAACCCAGATCAATTAACTGGGGGTGAGTGCTTGCAATGTTCAACACTCCGTCCATCATCCCCTTTGGTTTTGCTTTGTTCGTCAAAGTTGTCAGGGTATGTCCAGACGTGGGTCCCTAGCTCACTTTGCCACTGGATTCAAGCAAGCCTGGCTTATGACGGCTGATTAGCCCGAAACCGGTCCTAGGTTGCTTGTTTCCGGTCCAGGGAAGACATGGCTTGGCAGTTCGGGCCGGACTGGGCCCATGAGGCACAGGGTCAGACTGATTTGCATATGGCCATGTCTGAACTGGGGTGGCAGAGTGGGCTAAAGAACGGTGATGGATCAAACCCAGATCAGTTGACTGGGGTGAGTGCTTGCAATGTTCAACACTCCGTCCATCATCCCCTTTGGTTTTGCTGAATACATCTAGCCATCCTGACACCATTCATCCTCAAATCAAAGTGCTCGCTCACCAATGCCACCTAAGCCCCATCATGCCATCTAAACTTCCCTACTCTGAATCTCTTTCCCATCCTCAATGTGACCCCATGAGCAATGGTCTAGTAGTCACGCCCCCTCAGCCCCCATTAGCTGTCAATCATGAAATCCCCACTGTGCCTTGGGAGTGCCTTCCCCCCGCCTACTTTCCTGGCAGCACTGAACGATCAGACTCAGCATAACTGTAAATGTAAATGTAAATTGATACTTGTATAGTGCACTACTCACCCGCAAGGGTCTCAAGGCGCTTGTACGAATACCGCTGTGGAACCCATCCTGGCTTTCCTTGTGAGGCGTCCACTCCTGGGCACCCCCAAGGTGGAGGCCAGGCATCCTTAGCGTTGTGGGGGCCGTTGTGGAGATCAAGCAAGCTATTGCCCAGAGTTGCAGAGTGGGACTCCATGATTGGAACAGGCACCGAGGCGAGAATTTTTAGGTCCGTGGAATTTTTGAGCCCAAGACCCGCAGAGGCGGGGAATTGAACCCTGGTCCCGGGCTAGACCTCTGCATCAGGGTCTGCCGCTCTAATCATTGAGCCACACTTCTCCACTGATAACTGCAGTGAACACGTCCCTTACTCATTGTTCAGGAGACTTCCACCACCTTGTGATTAAGCGTTTAGGCACAAGAAAACCCAAGTCCTGGACACGTGATTACCCCCAGTTACTTACTCCTTGGAAAAAGGTGTAATATGCTTGTCTCCCAGCGGTGGATAATGGTGATTCCAGTGGCAGGGGCGTAACACAGCCCCCCCCCCCCATCCCAGCAGTAGTCGGCCCTGAGAGCTCCAGATTATATACGGAGCGGGGCCCCTCCGTGTACCTTGCAGGGGGCCCCCTCAACTTTCGTTACGCCACTGAAAACTGCATACCTCAGTCCTGAAAGAAGCAAAGAGATAATTCCTCTAAAACATCTGAAAGTCATTGGTACGGCGGTGGCGCGCTTTGCACTGGCATGCTACGTGAAATGCACATAATGCTGATTGGATATCTGATTCCCGTCCCTACGGCCTTGGAGATTCCGTCTTCTTTTTTGCAAAAAGTGTAAAGCTGTAAATTAAGAAACAGCTCATTGAACGTTACCTGAAGCAAAGGAGACACATTAATATCCTGCATCTTTTTTCCATATTTTTTAGTTTTAAGAAAAAAAGGATCGATATTCACTGTTATATACTCCGTTACCAGTTGACCTATAGATATAGGAATATTTGGGCTATCTTTACTCACTACTACTTCTCAATAGTTTGTGAGTGTTTTTCCATGTATTTACGATTGCATAGTTGCTCTGTCTAAGTGATAATACAAAACCTTGTCTCTATTCTTTATTTCCTTTTTCGTACAGATTGCATCTATGTTCCTGTATGAATTAGGATTGATTTATTGTGGAAGAGGGGGGTTAAATAGGTAACGAAGTCCTTTACACTATAGCTGCAAATACATAGAATTGTAAAGTCACAGACTAAGCTAGTACATATGTTAATTCTCCTTCTCCTCTCTTCACATGCAGGGAACACATACAACTGGTTTGAGTTTTTTCTGCTACGCTGGTTTCGCCGAGGGCCACTTCTTCATTTTTCTTCTGTTTTCCCCCCTCTTCCCCCAGTAAACCAGTTTTACTTTGACTAGGTTGGGCATACTTGGACTAGGTTGGGCATACTTGGACTAGGTTGGGCATACTTGGACTGGTTTGGGCATACTTGGACTGGTTTGGGCATACTTGGACTGGTTTGGGCATACTTGGACTGGTTTGGGCATACTTGGACTGGTTTGGGCATACTTGGTGGGGAGGCAAGTTGGGACCTTCTCTTCTGAATCTTGCATATCGTTCCTGCAGAAACAACAGGTGAGACATAACCCTCTTGGCTTCCTGAGGTTCCTTCCGTACTTCTATGTATTTGGGGGGTATTGGTTGCATACATTGCATTACTCTGTTTACGTTTTTAAACATTCTTGCGACGCAATGCACTCTTGCATGACGCAATGCTGATTTAAGGCACACAAATGTGTTTTACGACACGCAAATCAACTTTGTGTCATGTAGTAATTGAGTTACAGCACTTTGCGCCATTCTCAACAACTTTGCATTAGGATGCATGGCGCATCTCGGGACCCTGCAGCATGATGCGCTGTATCATAAATGCGGCGAAACCATGGCGCAGGGAAGTGCCATGACACAGCGCAAATATTTCTGAGACAACGATAAGCAACGCAGCGCTACGCCAAGAATTATAAATTTGCCCCTTAGTTTCCTGCTTATCTGTTATGGCACTTAAGAAAAGAGTCAAAACATTGGCCCTTCTAATTTAACACATTTCTACCCTTCATAAGTGTGCATTTTCCTGGTTAGTGCCTTGGTATCTGCACTTTTTCCCAATTTGCATTACATTACCTTCCACCGGCTTCTTTGATCTTAACAATCAATTTTCTGCCTAAGTAGTGGTGCCAGATCAGCTGCATCCGAGTGATGGAAGGTGCATGGTGGATAAGGCGGGAGTTTCTCTGTGCTCATAACCCTACATCTTTCTGCAGCTTTCAACATGGTTGACCCTGTGGGACTGCAAGCTCTTCTTTGTGCATAAGTGGAAATTAGTGAGTACGTTCTGCGTTGGATTTCTACTTTCTTTTCGGATCAGTCTCTGTTCATTCAGACCTCATCATCCAAGTCTACACCCCGTGTATAATCCATCAGAAACCCATGGGATTGACCGTGTCAAAACGTTAGTGAATAAATAGAGATGATGGCGGCCTCATGTAGGGCATCGGGGACATATAGGTGATTCTCAGCAGGATCTCTGGGTGTCATCCTTGGTGGATGTTCACTGTCAGGGGAGAAAGTGGATACCATGTTTTCCTTTGAAGTTAAACTCTTAAAAACAGCATTTATTTTGTTCATACGTTTACCCACATCCCTCCCTACCATTCATCTCACAATTTTCACCCCGTAATTTTGACAAAAATGACACCCTTCTTTATTCTACAAGTGTATGATCTCCCGTCCAAGTCTTGAGCATGGCCAGAGCTGAAGGTGATCGCGCCTTTGCTGTTGAACTTCCTCTTTCTGCTGTTGCTCCTGTTGTCTTTGTCTCTACTGTAAGCCTTTCAGCGGCTACCCCATCATCTGATGGCATTAACTCGATTCTGTTAATTCCTCAGCACCTTAGGATGCAAAGATTCTATGTGCCACCAACAAGCCTTAAATGGCCTAGGAGAGCCTTACAATATTGGCGGGTGAGAGGTGAGGAATTGGTGGAATTGTTAGAGTGAATGATGCAAATGTAATCGATGCTTGAGATCTGAAAGATGAATATGAGGGAAAATGCTGCTATAGTTTGATCATGGGTCTATGATTTTAAGTATGATTTATTATGTTTATTCATGGTTCTGTGATCTTAAAGTATTGTTTTTATGTTTAATCATGGTTCTATGTTTGTATGTATTATTTTTATGTTTAATCATGGGACTGTGATTTTAAGTATTATTTTTTATTTTTAATCATGGTTCTATGATTTTCTGTATTATTTTTATGTCTAATCATGGTTCTATGATTTTCTGTATAATTTTTATGTCTAATCATGGTTCTATGATTTTCTGTATAATTTTTTGTCTAATCATAGTTCTGTGATTTAATGTATTATTTTAAATTTTGTATTATGGTTCTGTGATTTTAAGTATTATTTTTAATTTGTAATCATGGTTCTATGATTTTATGTATCATTTTTTATTTTTAATCACGGTTCCATGATTTTAAGTATTATTTTTTGTGTTTAAGCATGCTTCCATGATTTTAAGTAATATTGTTTATATAAAATCATGGTACCATGATTGCAAGAATCATTTTTTATGCGTAATCATGCTTCCATAATTTTAATATTTTTTATGTTTAATCAAGGTTCCATGATTTTAAGTATTATTTTTTATGTTTAATCAGGTATTTTATTTAGCATTTAATCATGACACTATGTGATAAATACGATCAGCCATTTTTGCGTGTCTCTTGAGTAAGAAACACAATTTATATTCTTAGTATTGTTTTACTGTACTTTATTTCATCTTCATCTCTCCTTTTGCTTTGAAAACAAAGGGATGTTGGGCAGTTGTCTGAGCTGCCTGCATCCTGATGGGCACATCATATGAGCACCCCGCTCTTCCTTTCCCTTCAAAGTTCAACACCAAAACCGCTTCAAATTCTTTTAACTCTCTACCAATGTTTGTTCAGTGGCGGCTGGCATATATTTAGGGTGGGCAACATGTGGGTGGCATTAAGATAATAAAAACAACTTTCCTTGTAGGCTTGCCGCACAACATCCACCTTGCTTGGGTGTCATCGCTCCTTGAAACTTCAGGCCAGGAAAATGCACTCTACAATCCTGACACATCTCACAGGATGGGAGACGTGTCAGGATTGAAGAGAGAGTGGCCTCTCGCAGCGCTCCTAGGAGCACTGGAGGCCTGTACTTTCTCTAACCTAGCTGCCTAATACATCTAGGTTAGAGAAGTTTAAAATGCACATGTCTGGCTGGCTGTCTCAAGACGGCCGGCCAATGGGACCTGCGCACTTTAAACTTAAGTGCACAGCTCCCTGCTGCCGCTCGACAGCACTGGCCTCGGCCTGTCCTAACACTCGGTCCAGGGAAGGTTGATTCAAAATAAAATGGTTATTAACAAACTTTATTACCATTTTATTTTTTAGCTGGTCTGGGGCATTTTTTAGGGAGGCAAGTCTCCTCTGCTCTCATGGAGGAGGCGCTCCTGCGTTTGTTGTGAAATTGTGGCTGGATGGTCAGTACTGGCATTTTGCTGTATAAATGCCACACCACCATTCTGTTGACAACATAGGAGACCTTTTGGTGTGATTTGCAGGGGAAGTCGGTAAAAATGATTGTGAAAAAACAAATGTCTGTTTTAAATAGCCAATGTTTTCACCAGATTCTATTCTCCATTTCCTCTCTTTGAATTTAGTACGGCGCAGTTTATATTTTGATGTGGGCACTGACATCACGCCTGGAGCACCTCCCTTACTTTTCTTTCAACAGAGGTGGGCGTGCATTTGGTCATAACTGGTGTCTATCAGTGGGTTTAAGATACTGGTGTCCATCTTGATGAGTATTCTTCGATGAGGATTCTTTGAAGAGGCCACAGCATGAGCCAAGACAGAGAACAGACTCAAAGCCTGGAGGGGGACCGGGGGCGGCTCCTCAACAAAGGTGGAGGAGCGTCGCCCCACTGCCTTTTTTCAGCACGGCAACAAATAACAATAAAATGATAATAACGAGATGTTATTATCATTTTATTTTTCCGTGCTGGGACAGCTTTGTGGGGCAGGGCTAGGCTGCGCAGGGTGTAGGAATGGTGGCACCCTCCTAAGTGTGCATGATTGTTTGGCCAGTCCTCTGGGGCCGGGCAAACATTCATACGTAGTTTGCATGTTCCCCAACTAGTCTACTTTACAGCCACCCAGGCTGCTTTACAGCCACCCAGGTTGCTTTACAGCCTGGGTGGAGAACGTCCCAGGCTTCCATTTCCCATCTGAGCGGCAAAACACGGTGCTCAGACCAATCACAACGCTGCATTGCAGCATCGTGATTGGCTCAGGGGAGCCTGGGTGCTTACCAATCACAATATCCTGCTTCCTGCTCTAACAGAAGGCAGGAAGAGGACGGAAGAGAGGAAGCGGTCAGCTAGCTGGCAGGTAAGTGAATTTTTTCATTTTACTTTTCTCCCCACTCACCCCCTCCCCACTGCTGATATGTGGGAGCAGCTGCGACTGAGGGGACTCTAATATGACAGACACTGCCATCCTCACTTGTGCCGATGACCACCCTCACCTCTGCCTCACTATTCTCCTTATCCAGAAAAGGCTGTTCAGACCACCAGTTCTTTTTATGATTTCAAAGCAGAGTTTTTGTAAGATTGTCACTTCTAAACCTTACAAAACTAACCTTGTAAATGTAAAGCTGAACTGTTCTTCAGAGATCAGCTACCACTCTCCAGCGGTAGAAGTGTTGATGCAGCTCACAAGATTTGAGGTTCTATTGCCAACCACAGAGCCTGCACACCCTCTCTGAACATTTCCAACAAACCCTTTTCATAGCATGTCTTCGTCCCTTTAAACTTGCATATTAGTTTTGTTCTCACCAGTCTTAAGTTCCCTACACATTCCATGGCTTACAATTTGAGCCTGGCTGTTGGTTATTAATAGAAAATGTTTTAGATTCTCACCAGACTGGAGTGAAGTGGGTTTACATCTTGATACCCAAAATTCATGTCCCCCCTCACATCACTGGGGAGGTTTGGAGTCAGAAAAACCTCATGTTTGAGCAGTTAATGCCACTGCAAATACATCCACAAACATCACATGTATTGAATCAATACCACCACATTTCTGTGGTGAACTGTAGCGTGAAAGCTAAATTCATTGCTATGGCTTAGCAAACAATAATAATATTTCAGATTTATGGTTAGAGGATTCAGTTTACAAGACAATGTATTTCATTCCTACAGTTACATTCTTACTCAAGAAACTTCTCAATTTAAATATGCCCATCTTATACTTACATGTTGGTGAGTCAAAATATTTATTTTTGAAGCTGCAAATAACGTCTATGTAATTGAGAGAGAAATACATTTTGTCGCCTCGCAATGCAATTTTTCGTATGATGCAATGAAAGGCAAGCAGCAGAAATGGTACAAAAAGGGAGATGCACATATTAACAGATTTAACATTCTAAACTTTCTTCCAAGTCCTCATGCAAGATGTTCCTATTCTTCATTCCTAATTGTCATTAATTGACACTCTGGAAAGATGTTTCATCAGGGCGGGTGAAAGGGTGAATTTTTAAAGCATCTGAGATCCAATCGCACTGAGACCTGCTTCGTATGCTTGGATCTCCCAGCACTTTTTTACAGCTGCAGAAAAACATAGGGCCCGATTCACAGAACTAACTTTAGACAAAATCCTAAACTTACTACTTTTGGTATTCACAGAAGTTAGGATTTTGTCTTAAGTTTGTCTTAAGACAAACGTGAGACAGACTTAAGACAGACTTAAGATAAACTTAAGACAGACTTAAGACAGACTTAAGACAAACTTAAGACAGATTTAAGACAGACTTAAGACAGACTTAAGTTAGGATTTTGTCTTAAGTTTGTCTTAAGTTTATCTTAAGTTTGTCTTAAGTCTGTCTTAAGTTTGTCTTAAGTTTGTCTTAAGTTTGTCTTAAGTCTGTCTTAAGTCTGTCTTAAGTTTGTCTTAAGACAAACTTAAGACAAAATCCTAACTTCTGTGAATACCAAAAGTAGTAAGTTTAGGATTTTGTCTTAAGTTAGTTATGTGAATCGGCCCCATAAAGTTCAAGGCAGGGTCCAGGGGAGGCACTTCACATGAACAGAAACAGGCATCTGTAGTAGCAGTGCTTTGTGTGATGCTGCAACTGCAGAGAACCTAATTCCATCGACTGCAATATTTGGGATGGTCATAGGGTCCAACGTACATAATGATGCTACCTGGTGTGGTATTTACTAGATGCCCAATATCCGATTAAAAAAACATTTCTGCACAAGGCCATAAAAAAATTAATATCGTGCATACATGTTGTTACAATTAATAGAACATTACAGTGAAATCTCAAGCCATTCACAATACCGTTATAAAATTCCATCAACAATACCAAGTGAATATGGGCCTTGGCCAGGGACATGGCCGACTAACAGCGTCTGCCAGAGCTCCGGCAGCTCGAATCTGATCCTGACTGATATCCTGCCCTTCTAACTGTCATCTGCTACTTATAGGCGGGGCTACCTGGTCTCTACAACCTATGGCCATCCTTTGTAGTGGCCTACACCAGTTGGATGTCGATGGAGAAGAAGGAAAGAGAAAATACGGCACGTCTCCCTAAGATGGCAACCGTGAAAACTAGCCCGGGGGGGAACCGCCCTGCACTAAGCGCAGGGGGCAAATACCGGCTTCCCTGCTGCTCTTTGAAACACGCCGAGCACTGGGGACCGGCCGGACGGTGTTTCAAAGGAGAACACAGTGATCCAAACAGAGTGGTGTGGAGTCCCGAGCCCAGCATGTGCACGGGTGAGAGGTGCCGGATTGAGCTGCATCCCCCCGCAGAGAGTGTGACCGAGAACCAGGGGAGGTGGACCTCAACGGAACACCTGGGAGACCCGAGAAGGATCGGCGGTGGGAGCGCGGGACCCCACCGCCCAATGGGCCGAAGTGACAGAGTGGCCGAGTCCACTCCCAACGAGAAATAGCATCCCAGAACCAGGTCCGTGTGCAGGCGAGAGGGGCTGCACACGGACGAGACCGAATGAAGTAGGTCTTGTCCTCTGACAGCTGAGAGTGGGGACGGGGCGAGTGGGGTGTTGCATGGGCCTTCTGTGCAGTAAAGAAGGCTCAGGGTTGGCATGCCAGAGACCTGGGTGGGCCCACTTTTATGACTTCCCACACCCCCCGGTTGGCCCTATAGTGAGGAGGAGACTCCTCACTAGGTACAGGTGCGAAGACTGTACTCAGCAGAAGCATCCGGGGGACACGAGTAGTGGAACGTCTCCACATTGATTCCTTGGGTCAGCTAAGTGATGCTGGACTGTCTATGGGTAGAAGACTCAGAGACTGAGGAATTCACATAGACTGCCATCAAGGTGGACAGGACGACCACCGACGACCCCACCAACCCTGAGAATGAGAAGAGGAGTACTCTCAGCTGCTTAGTGGGGAAAACGAGAGGTGAAAGAAGCAGCCTTCACCCCTTCCAGATAAGGACAGCACTAGGCACAGAACTCAGCGGCATGGGAGTGCAGTAGAACCAGTCACAGGGTATTAGGTTCCGGGATTGCACTGGGAGGCCACTGAGGTGTCCAGATAGCGTAAACATAAAGACCCATCACACTCCAAGAGGGAGATACCAGAACCTACCAGGTGAGGGGTTGAGAGACTGTGAGGTGAGGCAGCGGTTGTCGAGGCGGCACAGAAGGGGGCAGGGACAGTCAGACATGGACAAACGAGGGGAGCCACCACTATAAGATAGACACCGAGTGGGCCTGAGACCGCTTGCCACTAACTGCACAAGAGGCTTCTTCCAGGCACCAGAGACTAACTGTCCTCACAATCCCCAAGCCAAACACATAATACCCACCTGCAGACCGCACACGGTGAACAAAGTGGAGATTGGGAATCCAATAAGAGGTTTTCCCCCACCATTCAAACAATGGCAATAGATAAAGAGCCCAGAACCCAAAAGCAGGGCAAAATGGACAAGTACACAAAAATGTTTCCCCCGACAACGCAGGCAAAGGGAGAACCCCAAGGCCACTGGATAATGCAACCATCCTCCAAATGATACACGCCTCTAGGGAAGCCATTGAAGGAAAAATGTCCGAAATAAGGTCAGAAGTGTCCCTCCTCCGTCAAGAAATGCGTAATCTTTCTGACAGGGTAATGCAAACTGAAAATCGCATTTCGGAAGTGGAAGACACAACACACAATTTAACAGCAGATGTCAGAGATCTGAAGGCAACCATGAGAGAGGTTGCATAGAAAGTAGACTACTCAGAAAACAGGGCACGCAGAAATAACCTACGCTTAATTGGATTTGCAGAAGGAGCAGAGGGCTCAGACCCAATTACCTTTTTGATGACATAGCTGCTTGACTCCCTCCCAGCGGCAAAGTTCTCGGCCTGTATTATAATTGAAATAGCCCATAGGATGTCGAGCATGAAGCCGCCACCTGACGCCCGCCGCGGCCGCTCCTTGCACGGTCCCTAAATTTCCAAGATCGGGACACAATCCTCAGAGAGTCACGTCATGTAGGGGAACTTAAGTTAGCTAACGCAAAGATAATTATTTTCCCCGATTACTCGAGAGAAGTCCAGAAGATGAGGAGAACATTCGGCTCGGTGAAATCCAAACTAAGAGCCCTGCAATTCCAGTACATGCTTCTCTTCCTTGCAAAGCTAAAAGTTATTTTCCAGGGCAAATCCCATTTCTTCCAATCACCAGAAAAAGCATGGGCCTGGATAGAGGAGCGCCCTCCTCTGAGGCAAGAGGCAGGAACCAGGGGGATGCCACCCGGTAACATAACAACACAGTCAGAAGCCATACCACAGAGGAAGAAAAAAAGAGGTCTACTCACAGGAGGATGTAAGACACGAACAGGGACCCCCTGGAGGGGAACCCCATGCACGTCGGAGAAATAGGTACACTCAGAGTCGGAGGAGGACTCAGCACAGGCCAAAGCCAGGAAAAAACACTTCAGCCAATGAGACAGCACCCACATGGAGTCCTCGGATAAGGAGTATCTCGCCGATACAGACAGTGACCACCCACTCCTTAAGAACATTAACCAGATAGAAGAACAGGACACCTCAACTGGCAATCATCAGAGCACACCCCAGCAGCAAGACAAGAGCAGCGATGAAGGCTGAAACACGGACTATGCCGTTGGCAGACGAACTGCAGAATTATCAAGGAGCCCCCAGACATTATCGAGCTGAGCGTTTTTGAGCATAAAGACTTACTTGAAGTCTATATCCTTTATTGTTTTGATTAATACTCAGTGGGACTGGGGAGGTGGAGACTACAGACTTCTCAAGCTACACCTGTGACAGGTTGTCACGTTGACAGTTTGGGGGATGGGCGTAGGAAGTGGAAGAGAGTGGGATGGGGGGATAGGTTGAGTAATCAAAAGATTTATTGTAATGTTTGTGAGTATGTTCCGCATACAGCCAACAGTAGGAGCACCAGAGGTTACAGACAGGGACAGAGGGAAAGAGACCAACAGGTAGGCCTTCCTGAAATACAACATGGGAAGTACAAGATATACACACAATGGGTGAGGAAACATACACAGTACTGACATGGAATGTCAATGGCTTAGGTAGCAAAATAAAGCGAAGACTGATAGCAAAGTATGTTAAGAGACTCAAACCTAACATCATTTTCCTGCAGGAAACCCACAAGATGGGAAGATATTGTGCTTTTATAGGGGGGGTCACTTATAACGCTCGCGCTCGCAGGGTTTTCCTCCAGGGCTTGGGGAGTTGCAATATTGATCAAGAAACCCCCCCCCCCGCCTTTCACACAACCAGACTGTGGCGGCTCGCATAGGGAGTGCTGCGGAGCGGTGGGCGGGGCGGGGGAGGGGCAGGGTGGAGGGTTAGCAAACACGGACATACTACGGAACGGAGAAAAGTAATTATTACGTTCCGTAGTATGTCCATGTTTGCTACCCCCACCCTTTCCCGCCCCACCTCACCGCCCCACAGCACACCCTATGCGAGCCGCCACTGCAACCAGAACCTGGTCAGACCGAATGGAACCTTTGCCTCCCGTCCAGGGGACCTGGGGAAGACGAGAGCTAATGCTGATTAGTGTCTATGCCCTGCTACGATTGCAACCTCAAACCCTAGAAGCAATAGTAAAGATATTACTAGAATCGGACACCTCCACGCACTAAAACGGTGGTGACTTCAATGACGTAATAGATCCAAACCCTGACCGCACACACACCGCCGCTGGAACTCATGTTCCCACTCCACTGGCTGACTTTGTAGCTTCGCTGGGGCTGACAAACAGCACCCATTAGACCGTAACCATTCCTACTTCTCTGGGGCACATAGAGTTTTCTCTAGACTCGACTACCTCTTTGCCCCAGCACGGGAGATACGAATTGTAGACAAAGTAGAGTACCTAGCAAGGGGAATCTCTGACCACTCACCACTGTGCTTAACGGTGGGAGGAGGGGGCACTAGACAAAGATCGGATTGGAGACTGAATGCCTGGGAGCTCCGGGACAAAACGGTAAGGGGAGTGATAAGGGCGGGGACTGAACTATACTTCAAAGAGAATGAGGGCTTGGTGGCCTCGGCCGCCACCCTCTGGAAAGCATATTAGACGGTAATTCAACGTAGAGTGCAAGATGTCATAGCACGAAAACGAAGGGAGGAAACGAGAAAAATAGAGGCACTGGAGCGTGAACTCCTGGAAGTTAAGAGCAGAATTAACCCAGCCACCAAGGCCATTAAGGTATCGAAAATAGCAATCACCCGTAGGGAACTTCGAGCATTGACAGAACGAGAGGTGCAGACTCAAATCACCAACTCTATGAGTCGGTTAACAGGGCGGGGAGGCTCCTGGCTTGGCTGGGCAGGAGAGAGAGAAGCGAGCTGGGTAGTTCAGATCCAGGAGGCAGAAGAGCTACACGTTACGGCACACACTATAGCAGGGGCATTCAAACAATTTTACAGGGAGATTTATGAAGCCAGACCATTAGCGGATGAACCCCTTAGTAACATAGACACCCCTACCCTGGCACGGGAAGAAGCAGAAGCCTTGGAGACAGAAATTACTCTGACAGAAGTAATGGATGCCATTAACAGACAAAAACAAGGTAAAACCCTGGGACTGAACGAGCTCCCAGGGGAATTCTTCAAACAAAATGCTAGTCCATTAGGCCCCCACCTCCTAAACATGTTTCAAGACTTTTAACGGTGATTACATCTCTTATTCACCGCGATCAATCGAGCTTTATGCCCGGCCGAGCCACACATTTCAACCATCGTAGATTGGCCAACTGGCTCGAAATTGTCAAGAACAGGCCCACCCATCCTTTCTCTGGATGCAGAGAAGGCATTTGACATGTTCCAATGGCCCTTCATGCGGCAAGTCCTAGTGAAGTTTGGGTTTGGAAAGGAATTTTTGACCTGGGTGGAACTACTGTACACTAACCCTAGAGCTAGAGTGAGGGTCAATGGGGTGAAATCAACTGACTTCTCCATTAAAATGAGAAACCCAACAAGGCTGCCCCCTGTCTCCCCTATGTTTGCGTTGGTCCTGGATCCATTGGCATGCCTGGTTAGAGCCCACCCAGAACTCAGGGGATTTCAATACATATGGAAGCATCTTGCAGATAGACGGATGTCTCTATACGCAGACGATATTCTGCTGTACATCACAAATCCCGACACCACACTACCTTCGACACTTCAGCTGTTTGAAGAATTTGGTAAATACTTGGGGCCCGATTCACAGAATTAACTTAAGACAAAATCCTAAACTTACTACTTTTGGTATTCACAGAATGCACTTACTACTTTTGGTATTCACAGAATGGATTTACGACTACTAACTTTACGTCCGCACTCGGGCCGGAAATTCCGGCCCGGAGGCGGAGCTTCCGGCCCGGAGGCGGAGTTTCCGGGCTGGAGGCGGGGCTTCCAGGTCGGAGGCGGAGCTTCCGGGCCAGAGGTGGGGATTCCAGCCAGTGGTGGAGATTTAGCCATGGCCAAAATCTCCACCTCCGGGCCGGATGCTCCGCCTCCGGGCCGGAATTTCCGACCCGAGTGCGGACATAAAGTTAGTAGTCGTAAATCCATTCTGTGAATACCAAAAGTAGTAAGTGCATTCTGTGAATACCAAAAGTAGTAAGTGCATTCTGTGAATACCAAAAGTAGTAAGTTTAGGATTTTTTCTTAAGTTAATTCTGTGAATCGGGCCCTTGGGCTACAATATAAACTGGGAGAAAGCGAGTCTTTACACTGTGGGAGGTTCGATGGATGCACACTCAATACCGGGACATCAACACATCACAAGAGGGGGTTTTAAATACTTGGATCTGTACATCTCCGTAAACGAAACTGAATGCCACAGTCAAAACAACGAACGGGTTCTGACAGCATTCGGTGAGGATGTGACCAGGTGGAGACGACTTCCCCTAACACTGCTGGGAAGAGCAGCCATGCATAAAATGATACCGCTTCCCAAACTACTATACATACTCCAAAACAAACTCCATAGAGTTCTGGAGACTATTTTCAAGACAGTTATTAATGAGCTTCGCACATTATTATGGGACGGTGGACACCCTAGAGTAGCGTTGCAAACACTGCAGCATATCCAATATAACGGGGGAAACGCTCTGCCAGACATACAAGCCTATTACCGGCCGCATACCTAACGCTAATCAATTAATTGGGTCATGCCGCGGGAGACCACTCCACGTATGCACTCGAAAGGCTCCAATTCCGGAAGCACACCTATCTCCACTATCTCTATGGGGGCGCAGGAGTTAGAGATCTGCTACCTGTCACCCAAAGGATGATTGAGGCCTGGAAGGGGGGGAGCAACAGATGAGATGGGATAAGAAACTAACTAGACCAACACCGATATGGGATGGTAGGAGGATACCAGAACTGGCGACATTGGGGAGTTGAGGGCTTGCCCACTCTGGCAGTATGGCGTGCTAGTATGGACTTATACATGGAGGCCGATAAAACAACATACGCAGCTAGAGGATGTCCCAAAAAGTTCACCAGAATATGACGACCATGGCTGAAATATTACATCCAAGAAATCGAAGGGGCTGGACTGGATAACACACACCACACCACTCAGAGTTAGTACATAATAAGTGGATTTTCTCAATCACTGCGAATACGCTGCTGGGGCGGGCCAAGGCCAATCCATGGAGGGGGTGGGGGAGTGGTATTAGAGGTTGGACTCCCCAAATGTAATCTCAGTATCCCTGAAAGTAACTGGGGACTGTACCATTGTTGAATCTACTGCATACAATGCTCACCTACTGATGCTTTGGCTGATGCTTAAAAATGAAAATAAAAACAGTTATAAAATCAAAAACAATACAGGGTGAAGAGACACATCATTAGTCAATAAAAGAGGTCACAGTCTTCCTGATTTTAAGTGATTGACGAATTTAACCTAATACTGATGGACAACACAATTCTGACTCTAGCAGTTGGATATGGAGCAAATAGACAGAAAAAGAACTAGAACCAAAATAGCACATTAATGGGCATAAAAAAATTCCCTTGGTCTAGAACAAAACTGCAAAAAAGCATAAAATAGGCCAGGGTGGCTTAGAAATCCCATCACAAGGACAGGGAGGTACAAAAGAGAACCACAGTCCCTGCTTAGGGTGGGCTACCGGGAAATACAAAGAACCCACTCTAAAACGAATCAGATAAAATCTGCTTTCCAAATTTGTAATCTAGGTAGTGTAGCCTTCCACGCCCGCTGTCTGGTTTAGATCTAAATAACGGACGTCAGAGGTCATACACTGATGTTTTACAAGCCTAGAATGCAATCTATAGCATTAAGTAAAAGAAGAGTTTGCCAATATTTTCAAGCTTCCATTAGTTTCTTGTCGTTCGTGAAAGAATTTAGGGGCATATTATCAAGCATGGAGTTAAAATTATCGCCAGTTTACCGGCAGAAAACTGCCGCTAAAGCGGCGATAATGGGCTTGATAATATGCCGTAGAGAATTCCAATAGAAGCCCATGTTGTCACCAAAACATGGGCTTCTATGGGAATTCTCACGGGCATATTATCAAGCCCATTATCGCCGCTTTAGCGGCAGTTTTCTACCGCTAAAGCTGCGATAATTTTAACGCCTTCCTTGATAATATGCCCCTTAGAAAGTTCTATAGTTATAAATGTCTTTTGGACAGAAGCAAGCCAGGGGATGATCTAATTTAAGACAGTCTGCGAGAATCACGTGACGATGTGTGAGGCGAGCGCCAAATCATTATGCATCGCAGCAGCGGGCAAACTGAACTAGATCCTCCAAAAATGCCAATCCAGCTTCCAAATGAGTAATAAAAGTAGCCGTACCCCTCGTTCTGCAATATCTCATTTCCGAGTTCTGCACCTCAGGATGGAGAATAACACAGCATTACAGCTCCCCTCCCCCCTTCAGAGTTGCAAATCGGGATAACCAGCTTGTTTGTATTGAGGGCCAGGGCGGTACTAGATCCAGTGTGAGATGTGCCACAGGCTTCTATTTTCAATATATTGTCCTCGTTTGCATTTTTCAGCTCAATTTCCATAAACAAATTGAGAAGATGATATGGGCAAATCTGACCCATGCCCATCTGTTACCCCTGTACCATGTAATTTCTTCCTCCGGGCCCATGTACCTGCCATATGGCCAGCTTCTAGGAGAGGTACAGATGTTGGGGTAAGAGGAGTGTTCACCCCACTGCTGATAGCCAACAGAGGCAAACGTGAAAAATAAATGATAATAAAACAATGTAATTATCATTTTATTTTTCTCTGAGCCAGAGCCAGCCGGGAATTAAGGAGGGACCATCCTGATGGACAGCAGAAGGGGGGCGGAGTGGTGTGCACCATAAGTGCGCATGTGGGTTTTGCAGGCTGTCTTAGTACGACCACATCGACATGCGCACTTAGCATTTCTCCAACCCGCACTGTTTTGCACAGCCGGGTGGATGACAGACACAGGCTACCAGGCCCTTTCTGAGCACCAAACCAGACCGTTCAGACCACTCCCGGCGCTTCTCTCATGCTAGCTAATAGTATTCACAGCACGATAGCAGTGTCTGGATTGGCATCAGGGAGCCTGTGCAGTGTGCACAAGGCCGTGAACTGCCGTCGGGAATCGGGACAAGAGCAGAGGAGCAAGGCAACAGCCGTAGAGGCAGGTTAGTACTCTTTTATTATTTTCATTATTTCAGTAGCACTTTTTTTGGTATTTCCCCCTTGCTGCCCCACCACTTGGCATTGAGAGTCTGCACCGTCCGTACCCTACTTGACAGAGGAGAATCAGCCGCCCTGATCCTGCTCGACCTCTCCGCAGGCTTTGACACCATCTACCATCTCACACTCATCAACCGACTGCGCCAGATCGGAATCACAGACAACACACTCAAATGGATATCATCCTTTCTCATGGAGTGCACTCAGAGAGTCCACTCCCTCCCTTCACCTCCCAACATCTGCGGCGTCCCGTACAGCTCAATCCTTCAGTCCAGCCCTCTTCAACATCTACATGACACCACTCGCGGGCATCGTCAGAATCCCCAACATCAACATCATCTTCTATGCAGACACACAGTTCATCCTCTCACCCGAAGCAGACCCCTACCATGACGAAGACCAGCTTGTACAACTGTATGAAGAACGTCTCGGCCTGGAAGAAGAACAACTGCCTGAAGCTCAACATGGACAAAACTGAAGGACTGATCTTCTACAGTCACACCTCCCTCTGGAACGACTCCTGGTGGCCATCAGAACGTGGACCCACACCCACTCCAAAATACCACACCCACAACCTCGGTATCATCCTGGATAGCGAACTCTCCATGAAAAGTCAGGTCAGGGCTGTTTCCTCAGCCTGCTTCCACACTATCCTCATGCTCTGCAAAGTCTTCAAGTGGCTTTCCATCAGCGCCACCACCTAACTCATTAGAAGACTCTAGACGATCCACAACGCAGCAGCCAGACTGATCCTCAACCTGCCAAAGAGAAACCACATCACCCAGCACCAGAGAGACCTCCACTGGCTCCACATCCAGAAAAGATGCCAATTCAAGACCCTGACCCACCCCTACAAAACCCTCCACGACCAAGGACCCACCTACATGAACCATCACCTAAATTTGCACCTACCTCCCAGGAACCTCCGGTCCCCTCACCTCCCCCGCTTACAGATACCATGCAGCACAAGAAGACGCTTTTTCTCCCATCTCGCCGCCACATCATGGAACACCCTTCCCTACCACCTATGCACTTTACCCTCACTGACTCACTTCAGGAAGGGACTCAAGACCTGGCTCTTCGACTAGCACTGCAGTACAGCACCAGGATACCCACTTGGGTGATAAGCAGCGCTACATAAGTACTGATTGATTGATTGATTGATGGACTGCTCTCAGTAACCTCCATCCGAATGTTTAGAGTCATAACTAATTTTGCGTGCTAGTGCATGACTTGGTATCTACATCTGTGGATGGTATGCTACTGTTCCCTCAGCTTGCCCTCTCTCTCTCTGGTCCTCTGGCCTGAATCTCGCATATTCAGATTTCTGGTCAGTCTGAGTGTCCCAGGGCATCGACTCACCTTCTGCCTTTCGTGTTGGAAGGGCAGCAGCTGGCTCCTCGGTCCGTTCAGCGTCTCTTTGGGTAAAACTCTTAGGTTTGAGGATTCAGACATAAACTTGCCTGGATCCGTAGCTGACTGTTCCTCTCCATTGTTCGATTGCATCCTCATGTTTTACTGTCATCCCTTTCAAGATAGACCCATATATGTATATTGGCATAGATTGTTTGTGTTGAACCTGGCCCTTTTTTCAGGGTCACCCCCAGTTTCTCGCCTTCTGTTCCTAAATCCATTTTTTTTACAAATGTTTTTATTTATTGTTTGCAACATAAACATACAGTTAGAAAGATCATGAATACATGATACGAATGGAGTGATGAGCAGTAACATTCGATATAAGACTAAAAATCTGGCAACATTCCCTTTGAGCGAGAGCAAGAGGTTAGACTGTAGATTTAGAGACGTACATGTGTTGAGGGTCACAACAATTTTATCTACAGTTATCAACAATGGGTCAGGCATTACAACTTTCAAGGCTCTTTCCCCGATCCCCCCGGTAATAAGTCAACTCCCTCATCCTCTTCCCCCAGTTACAAACTGTAATATTTTATCCATGGAGCCCATATCTTTCGGAACTTTCGGGACAGCCCCTTGCTTTGTACGTCACTCGTTCCGCAACCATATAGAGATCCAAACATGTCCTCCATTCCTTAAGTGTGGGGAGTTGGTGGGCCCCCAAATAACAAGCTATGTCCCTTTTGGCTACCACCAGCCCTAAGTTAGCTAATATAAGTTTGTGACGGGGCAGATCCACGTCCGTGGGGATTCCCAGTAGAAGAAATCATGGTTCCAGCTCAATTTGTGCCCCCAATATGTTGTTCAGTTCCTTCACTACCTTACTCCAGTATGTTTGTATCCTGTTTGTTGGCATTAAGAGGCTGTGAACTTTTCCCTTGCTAATCCATAGTAAAATATGTCTGCTCTCTCCTTAAAATGTAGTACAATTGGCATCTACCTGACTGGTACATTTATTTTACTTGTAAGACCCGAGTATATGACCTGTTCCCAGGGCCTGTAAATTGAATTCTTCTATTGAGCTGCAACACTCATTGTGCCACCCACTAAAGTAGCTTTTTTAAAACATGTCCCAGGCCTCCCAA
Source organism: Triturus cristatus (assembly GCF_964204655.1). Lineage (NCBI taxonomy): Eukaryota > Metazoa > Chordata > Amphibia > Caudata > Salamandridae > Triturus > Triturus cristatus. Next base: position 1,172,397,856 of record NC_140582.1, on the reverse strand, counting down.
TACAGCCTGTAGTGCTGCTTTAAGCTGCAATTTCGACTTGGTGAAAATAAAACTATCTCCAGGCCTATAAATTCCTTTTAATACTTATAAGTCGCCCCTAAGGTAGGCCCTAATAGCTCAAAGGGCAAGGTGCACTGTATTTAAAAAGTAGGACATGTGTACTTATGTTTTACACGTCCTGGCAGAGTAAAACTCATAAATTAATTTTTCACCGCTGAAAGGCCTATCTCCCATTTACTAACACTGTGATACATTATAAGGCTCATAGGGCAGGGTGCACTGTATTTAAAAGGTAGGCATGTGTATTCACGTTTCACATGTCCTGGCATAGAAAAACTCAGAAAGTAATTTTTCACTGCTGAAAGGCCTATCTCTCCCATTTACTAACACTGTGTTACATTATTGCATTAAAAAAGTTCTAGCTTCTGAGTGGGAGCAGCTACAGAGATGGTGCTTACACTCAAATGAATTGTAATTTAAAATCCTCTTTGATGATAAAGTTGAATTTTAAGTTACAATTCAACAAATTGCACTTTTAAAAAGTTCCCATCAAATGTGCCTTTCTGCAACATGACTAGGAATGTCTCTGCTGATGGGGTGTGTGTATTGCTTGCAGACAGTGAGACAGAGGGGACGTAGGTGTGGGCAGGATGGGCCATCTTGACAGGATGACTGGGGAGCGGCTGTACCCAGCCTCACTTACACTTCAAAGACCTTTGCCTACAGCATAACATAACAGGAACCTGACACCAGGCCCGCACTGCCTTTTGTCACACCAGACAGTTTGAATCTTTGACCAGGGGAAGGGGAAGAACATTTAAGAACCAGTTGTGGGGATAGGGCAGGCAGTCCACCCGCACAAAGACTGGCACCAGGTATAAATATTGGGCCACCAGAGCCACTTATCAGAACACTGGACCTGCGGAAGATTCAAAAGAAAGACTTCCCTGCTGCTTGAAGGACTGCCTTGCTGTCTGAAGAAGGAAGAATGAACTTGCTTGCCTTGATTCTAGGCTTCCCATAGAGACTTTAAGGGTCACTTGGCTGGCCTCCTGAGTGAGCTACAGGGACACAACAAGCTTCACTGTAACTGCCCAGCTAACCAGATTCAACTGGAGCTCTCTGGACCTGCCAGAGCCCTGCCGCTGGCCCCTGCTGGGGTTTATTCTGATCCCCAAGAGGTGCTCCCCATAGTTAAGATCAGCTCTATGTCATCCATTGTGACATAAGTGGTTCTAATGTGCAATGTTCATGTTTAACTGTACAGTTATGGTTGGGGCAGGCAGTCTCCAGGGAGCTGTAGAGTTGGAAGCCAAATAAACGTGTCTTCTGCAACTCCTGCCTATGTGTTTTACTACAAACATTGGTGATGAGTTGGTTCCAACTCCACCCACATGTGTCAGGGGATTATCCGGCTATCTACAATCTTTCTGAGAGTACAGGCTGCACTACATCCTGTGCAAGACGGCTGTGCCGCTGTTGAAACAATTTGCAGTTGACTGCATTGCATCACGGAATATTTGCAAACCGTTCCAGCACTGGTGAGCTTACTTGTGTTTTTTAGTGTTTGCATATGGAGCTCTTTATGGCATGGTGAGGCAGATTGAATAGTGACATCAGCAACCTGTGGGGAAGCCGTTAGTTTACATGCACGGAACGCATCATTCGTTTGTGTGGAGCGGGACGTCAGTATCAGCGGGAATCAATGTCAATGCAACGCATAGGGAATGCATTGTTAGAACCTGGTGGAGCGTAGAGGAGCATCGAACTGGGGGGCATATCAGCAACGAGGCGATAAAAAATTATTGCCGCTTTTGCGTCTGTTTTGGGGCGAAAAGCGGCGATAATTTTATCGCCTAATCAGCAAGGTCACGCTATCGCGTGAAACCTTGCATTAGCGCCTGAAATCTGAACCCCCAGCTCTGCATCTCTAATGAGATGCAAAGTGGGCGTTCCTGCCCTGACATGACTGGAGAAATGCCGCTAAGCGACATTTCTCCTATCATCAAGCCCCACGCTATGAAGCATAGCGGCAAGAAAAGTAGCGATAACCCCTGTTATCGCTACTTTCCTTACGTCTGCTTCAGGACTGACTTAGCCATGATATCCTATGGAATGTGGATATCATGGCTAAGTTTGCCTTGCCCTATCATCAAGCTAACGCCAAACTTTGTGAGATTATCGCTGGATTTCCAGCGATAATCTCCCGTTTGGCAGTTAGCGCTAGAATTATTATCGCTTTTGAGATAAGCGTTGCTAAAAGCACGCTATCTCAGCGATAAAACTCCACGTTAGCCGGCGATACTTATCCTAGCACTAAGTGCGCTTAGCGATAATTATCACCGGTCCTTGATGATTTGCCCCCTGAGTCCTCACGTTGAAGTAAGGTAACACACTGTGGAACAAATTAGTGGAATACAGCAGCAACGTCGTAAAGTAAGGTAACGCACTGTGGAACGCATTCGTGGGCGCAGCTTCAGTGCCGTACAGTGCCAGTGCTGTGACCCTGCAAGAGGAATGTTCTTTTGTGTGCAGGGAACAGCGCATTGGGAAGTGCAGAGAGTTGTGGGTTGCATTCGTCAAGCGCAGCATCAGTGCCAGATAAAGCCACCGCCGCAGACTTGCTTAGAGGACCGTTCTATTCAGCACAGGGAGCAGAGCATTGTGAAGCGAAGAGAGAGAGTGTATTCAGACTACGCGTCAGAGGTTTCCTCAGCAAGGCAAGTGTCGAGGCTTGGACGTAAGAGTGCGGTGATTGAGCTGTAGCTTTGATAATTTTGCTTTTGTTGAATTTTGTTCCTGTTGGTGACTATTGCCATTTTGGACAGGCAGACTTGGTAGGGGTATGGTGTTCATCTTATTTTGCACACAATTTTACTCTAATGTCCTAGAATGGCAGTATTATTACTATACCCTTTTGTGTGGTTGCACTAGCAACTGCAGTGTGATAGTTTGTATACAGTGAGCATTTTCATGTGTTAAGCACATTTAATGGTTATATTAGTTTGGGAGTACATGATGTATGAAGATAATATGTTATATTGAAAAATCTGTATCATCTAGGGAGTGAGGGTCATGTGTTTCTCTAGAAAACAAAAAGAACTTAGCGTGACATGTATTGTAGGGTGTGCATCATTCAAAAGGGATTATAAAGTACACTGACAATTTTTAATGATTTCTTTATTTATTGTAGCTATCACATCTAGTAAGACTAAGTATTCCTAATGGACAATATGCAAAGTGTACATCCACCGCCACCATTTTTACAGCTTCAAGGAGACCCACAAGTGAGGTGGGACGTATGGTACAGGGCGTTCACAAAATATTAGGGGGCTGTGGGTGGAAACGGATGTGGAGCAGAACTGAAAAGATATATTCTAGAACATAACTTAGTATTTGAGGGACAAGCTGTTCTCGAGCATTAAAGATCACACTCCCAGATTCACCAGATTGAGTTCAAAACTGCTTCAGTACAATTTCTCGATTGATCACACTCTCCAGCATTTGTCTAGATCTACGCTACCACTGGAAGGAGAGGACATTTCTTCACCCGGAGATGATGAAGAGTGCTTGGCTGTGGCTATTGATGCTTGTTCAAGTTGGGGGTTCTCAGAGTGTGAGTGATTTCAAGAGTTAAGGTCAGATAAAGTACTGTAAATAATTATATAATGCAAGGCAGCTTAAGGAAAGAAATCTGCCAAAAGTAATACAACCTTATGCCAAAACTGCAGATGGATTATCATTAGAAGAGGGTAATATGATTATGCAAGGGGATTATTTGCTCCACCGGAAAAGTTATGGGGACATATTGTTGATTTGGGACATGAAGGTCACATGGGACAAAAGAGCTCCAAGAGGAGGATTCATGATATCTCCTGGTGGCCGTCGATGGATAATCAGATTTCCGAGGTTGTTAAGGAGTGTTTGATCTGCTGCTCCAGGGATCAGGTGGTGAAAGCCTTTACCCCACCGTGTCAAACTGTGGAGGTACCAGATGGACCATGGAGGGAACCAGCTGTGGATTTTATTGGATCGTTTCACATATTACCCAACAAGTATAAACATGCTGTTGTGACTGCGTACTCTCTATAGCAAGTGGTGGGAAGTGCAGTTCATGACTCATCCTCACACAGAGGGTGCTATAAAAGATGTTCAGAAATTTTTTGCAAGATGAGGATTTCCCAAAGAAATTGCAACAGACACTGGGGTACAATCTGTGTCAAAGGAAATGAGAGCATTTTTGTTTCTATCAATATTTGTTTCATAAATATATTTATTTTCTCCATTTGTTGGCAGTGGCGATTGAATAGATGGCTAAAAATCGGTAATAAAGTCTACACCCACCATGTTGCCATGAATGGCCAGTAATTACAAAATGTAAAACTGCAACTAACTGCACGCTAATGTCCTAATTACAAGTGGGTTGGTGTATTCCGTTTATAAACCCCTTTTTGCACACGGGTCGGAATTACGAGTTGGGAGGTATTTAATGCATCCAATAGCTATTGTAGGCATTAAATACCCCAACCTTCATTAACTTTCGTCAGGTCAAACCTACCCAAATTTAACAGAGGAAATGTGTACTGTGTTTACCGTCCCATGCGTATTTTGATGCATTAAACACCAAAATCCACACTCAATGCTCTTAGAAACTCGTAATAGGTGTTATTTATCACATCAGATAAATAACTCACCCCATGGTATTGGTATTTATGGTTTAAATCTTTTATTGACATTTCAAAACACACATAGAAACTCCAACAAAGGGAATTATCAGCACCCTGTGGATTTAAAATGAGTGACAGGGCCCATTACCACCAAGATTTGGGTTCAAAACTGGACTATTTTCACCCCATGGTATTGTTATTTATAAGGAGCAATAACCACAAACATCTATGCAAAGTTGTGGACTTTGAGTCAAGGCAGATTTGCGTGGCTGTAATGTGAATATCCATTTTCCCACAGCAACCCAAAATAAACTTCCTACTGTAGAAAATCCACCCTAATGTTGTTTTTCATGGTGGTGCGCGGTACCCAGACATTTACCCGACAGGCCTTTTCTGACCGAGGATCTTTTTTAGTGCACTTAGCCTGGGAGAGCGCCAAATATTGTGAACTAGGTTTGTTTGCTCTTTAATATTTTGGCTAGATGCACATATGCAACATATGTGACGCAAACGATCCACGTTGGTCCCATGTTCTGTGGTGCACTTCAGTTCTCGGCCTCTGTTATCTGTGAAAGGGGCTTGTGTCGTTTTACAGTGTGTCTACTTCAAATTTCCAGTCGGTGAAAGTTAACCTAAAAGTTCATTCAAGTTCGAATAAACATGCCCACATTTCCAATAAAAAGTACTATTATAAGTTTCACCCTATAAACACATTCAAGCCTTCTACAAAAGAAGGTTACAAACAGTGTTGATTAAAGAAAATACTTTTGAATGTTTTAATCACTCGAGAAATGTGCTTCCATAAAAGTATTTAATTGAGTGGACTTTATTATTCTTGAGGGCTGTGATGAAATTCAACAGAAGACGAGTGGGCCTTGCGCTGTAGGTGTGGGCAGCAGCTTTTCCAGGTGGTCCCTCTGTGAATTTAACATTTCACCCCTCTCCATAACTTCTTCTGTGTGGCCAACTCTATTGGCATTTTTCAAAGTCTCCCGGGGAGCATACCAGGAATTGTACAATCCAGGTTATTCTAACAGTGTATACATTGACATACCTTACTTCTTTATATAGATATACATTCCCCATTTTCACCTGGTCAGTATTCCACATTTTATACTCTACTCCCCAAAAACTCTCAGCACCTTACTGTTCCTCTTTTTGTTGTTTTGTTTATATTCTTCGCATACTATACATATATCTAAGCTCATGCCAACTTTATTCCACAACTCCCCCCTCCCCCCATGTGAATGTCTGTTCCACGCCTTTGTGTTTTAGTTGTGTCCACTCCGGCTTACTCAGGAGTAGACAGGGGTCTTGTAACCTTTGCTATACCCACCCTTTCTCATCTTAGTTCACTTACGCCCTTGCTCAGGAGGGGGCCCTAAATCCGTGATCATACCCATCCAGGCTCTAATGTCGTCCTCTACTTTGTCATCTTAATGGACCTGTTTCATTTGAACTTTCTCGGCTGTTGCCAATTCGCTTATATCCTTTAACCACCTCGGAGGTGTTGGGTTTAGCCACGCTATCGCAATGCGTCTTTTTGCTGCTCTAGTAGTAGGAATTTTCTACTCAGTTTCCATTGTCTAGGCGAGGGCAGACCAATAATACTGTCTTAATCTCCCTGGGACACTCCCATCCCGTGGCTGCCCTGAGCTTCTATCAGACTTCCGCCCAGAATAGGATTATGAGGTGGCATGTCCATACCATATGTAGAAAGTCGCCCTCGCCAGCTCCACACCAAGGGCAAGCATTGGACCTGTCCGGATATATTTTGTTCAGCACCCTGGGGGTGAGGTAAGCCTGATGTACAAAATTATATTGGATGAGTTTAAATGGCACGTTGGAGCTTACCAGTTGAACCCCTTCATGTATCCTGGCCCATTCCTGTGTTGACATGGGTTCTCCCACCCACTCGTCCCACTTCGCCTGTACGGGTGACGCTTCCCTTGTCCCTCTTGTATCGCCCAGCAAGTGTGAGTAATCAAATGCCGACCCTGAGCCATTTCTAGCATTACCTGCAGCCCTTTTGTAACAGGGGGCTCCTCAGGGAATGACTGCCAGAGCTCCCTAGCCACCTGGAAGATTTTTGTGTATGCCATTTTTTTAGGTCTCGCCTATGCAGCGCGCATGTGCTGCGTAGGAAATCTTTAGCCGTCGTGCAGCTCTTTTTCAAAGCACTTACTCGTGCTTGTGGCGGCATACGGCTTGCGGGAGTGCGCAGCGGCGCGCCACAAGCATGAGTATGTGCTTTGAAAAAGAGCAGACTGCTCTCTCCAGCGTGCGCGCACCACTCATGGGTGCACCCCTCCGCCTCTCTCTCCCGCTGCAGCCTGCACGCCTTTTTTTTTTTAAACTTTCAGTGCGAGGCGCGCGCTTGTGTGCTTTACAATAATGATCCCTTCCTTCTCCACCTCAGCGGGAAGTCCTAACTCTGCAGCGTGTTTGAGTACCAGAGGTTGTTCCAGATATGTAGTGTAACTCTTTATTATAGTGGTCTGACTACAAGGTCCTAAATGCACTAGTTAGGACTCTCTCGTCTTCCATCAGTGTGTTGCACCTCTGCTATTTTTTCCTCACACCGGTCTTGCTTTTAGTTTGCTTGCAAATAGGTGTCACTCTTTGTTGCCCCTACTGTCCTGCCACTTCCTTAGGGCCCCCACATATGATATGAGTTCTTTTTATCTTGTATGATTTCGTCTTCAAATAACCTCAATTCCACACTGCTCGAATTGTTCTTTTATCAATCACCAACACAATTCAGGAAACATATAATTTCAGACCGGGCCACAATTGCAAACTTGTACTCACACGTGTTATCTTGCACATCTTCACTATCTTACATCACCTTCACTGGCAAATGGCCCCAAATCTAGCTCCATTCAGAATCCAGCGTGTCTTCTCAGTGCCTTTTTGCTCTGTTCATGTCCCATATATTTCTACTACCAATTGCTTGCTTAAAGACAGCTTGTAAAACCAGCATTGGCAAAGCCAACAGGTTTCACCTATTCAACATCTATGGCTTAAAGAAACAAGCATTGGCATAGCCAATAGGTATCGCCTTTGGGATCTTATAAGTGTTTAGTTATCCAGCACAATATCATTGGTGTAACAACAGCAACTGTTGCATGGCTAAACACTTATACGGGCCCAAAGGTGAGACCTATTGGCTATCCCAATGTTTGTTATTGACATGGTGCTAGCAATATTAGCGAAAGGCGGTATCACCCATATAGGCATGTCCGGGGTGTGCGGTGCATGTCCACCATTTTTCTCAGTGTGATCTCCCATATTTCGGCTACATGTCAGATAATATAAGGGAAATCCCTGGGGACACCCCTGCCGCGCATCACTAATTCCAGAATGAAGATTCCCCCATGCGTCCCCACTAGCAGCCACTTCTCCCAGTTGTCCTGATTGTCTAACCAGTGAATGGCATGCTGTAGCTGTGCAGCCATATAGTAAAATTCTGTACATGGGACCTCAACCCCACTGTGCCTCCATGGCCTCTGTAATGTTGATAGGCTGATACGTTTCCGCCTGGGGCCCCACAATAGGTCCCACAACAAGCTATCAAAGGTTTTGAAGAAACTAACTAAAATCTGCACTGCGTAGAGGCATCTGGGCAAAATGACCATCTTGGGATCGTAACTCTGCCCATCAGAGATAGGGGCAGTTGCCTCCAAAAGCGTACTGAGCCCCGCACCCCTTCTACCACCCTCCCTATGTTAAGTTCCAGGAACCTCTCCGGGGTGTGTGCCAGTTTAACCCCAAATATCTAGGGCCCCGAAGACGTCCAGGGCAGTCCCACCCCCAGCAGCAGGTCTCCCGGTTGGGTCGCTAATCGTCCAAGCTGGAACAGTTTAGATTTCTTGTGATTGGTTCGTAGGCACGACACCGCGCTAATGTCTGCTAAGATCTCCAGGAGGGCAGGTACCGAACAATCCGGTTGTCGAAGATACACCAGCGTGTCATCGGTGTATAAGGAGACCACATGAATGGTGTCACCCAGCGGTATTCCCCTGACACTCAGCCGATCCCTAAGTGCCGCAGCCAGTGGCTCCATTGTCATTGCAAACAAGAGAGGTGATAGGGGGTAACTCTGCCTGGTCCCCCACCTCAGTGCAAACCACTTCGATACTCTGCCCCCTACTCTGATCTTGGCCTGGGGATCCGTGCATAGTAATTGGGTCCATTTAAGAAAGTTTGCCCTACCCCCAATCGTTGTAATACCGCCCATATATAAGGCCAGGCCACCAAATCGAACGCCTGCTCTATATATAGGAGGACTAAAGCATAGTTGTCCTCCGTTAGGCCAGGAGAGTGCCAAACATGTGCTAGCCGCCTTAAATTGTACATAGTGCTGCGTTGTGGTATGAATCCGGCTTGATCCGGTGGATCAGTTGGGGCATATACGGGACAAGCCTTCTCGCCAGAATGCCACTTAGTAGTTTCACATCTAGATTTGAAAGAGAAATAAGCCTGTATGAGTTTGGCAATTTAGGGTCTCTGTGTTGCTTCGGGATCATTATCACAAGGGCTTCTCTCATGGAAGCCGGTAGGATACGCGCCTGTAGTGCTTCGTTATACACCTCCAGTAGTCTGTCAACCAGTACAGGTGCAAAGTGTTGATAAAACTCCGCCGGGAATCCATCACTCTTGGGAGCTTTGCCATTTTTTTTATAGTTTACTAGTCTCCATCATCTCCTCTTTGGTAATTGGGGCTCCCAGCATCTCCTCAGCCTCTTGGTCTAGTTGTGGTAGCTTAACAGAGTTCAGAAATGTATTCATTGCCTCTCTAGAAGGCACATGCCGACTCCCATAGACCCCAGCTAGGTGTCTAGTATCTCAAGGATCCCTCCCTGCGTACATTCCAGTGTGCCGTCACTACCTTGAAGTGAGGATTGGTAACGTAGTCGACCCTCATTTTAATAACCTGGCCAGCATAGACTCTGATCTGTCCCGCTCCCGGTGTAGGTGCTGCCTATATGCAGTTTAATCGTATTTCTCTAGCCGCTTCCATGACTCCAGCCGAGCATCGCGAGTCGTGCACCATGCTATTCTATTCTGCGGGGAAACCTGCATCCCCGCCTCAAGTTTAGTGAGCGTACGCTCCAGGGCATCTATTTCCCGTTCTAGTTGCTATCTCACCCCGTACGTAGTGTGTATAGAGATCCCTCTCAGAACTACCTTCATAGCTTCCCACTCATATGCTCTGCTGGAGGCCGATCCCCAATTCTCCTCAAAGTATCGTAATAAGGCAGTGGACACAGCTGCCGCAAAAGGGTGATCCAGAAGTGCCTCCGCCCTGAGCCGCCACATGGGGATTACAGGCTTAGGCCTACGGCCCTCAAAGCTGAGCAAAATTGGTGAATGTTCCGAAATATATAGTGTTTGGTATGTTACCCCTTTCACCTCCAGGGTCAGTTCATGTGAGATGAAACAATAATCAAGACGGCTAAACGTGTTAGATGCTGGCGGGGAACAACCTTTACAACGCAACTTTAACAACGCACTACACTTACAACGCATTTTTTACAACGCACAATCCATTACAACGCATGACATTACAACGCATGACACTACAACGCATTTTTAAAAACTACCTTTACAACGCATTCCATTACAACGCATACTACCATTACAACGCATACCATTACAACGCATAATATTAAACTACACTATCCAACACTTTCCCTACTGTTGCACCCCCTGGAGTTAGAATAGTAATTTTTACCCCAATACTATCCAACACTTACCCTACTGTTGCACCCCCTGGAGTTAGAATAGTAATTTTTACCCCTATACTATCCAACACTTACCCTACTGTTGCACCCCCTGGAGTTAGAATAGTAATTTTTACCCCTATACTATCCAACACTTACCCTACTGTTGCACCCCCTGGAGTTAGAATAGTAATTTTTACCCCTATACTATCCAACACTTACCCTACTGTTGCACCCCCTGGAGTTAGAATAGTAATTTTTACCCCTATACTATCCAACACTTTCCCTACTGTTGCACCCCCTGGAGTTAGAATAGTAATTTTTACCCCTATACTATCCAACACTTACCCTACTGTTGCACCCCCTGGAGTTAGAATAGTAATTTTAACCCCTATACTATCCAACACTTTCCCTACTGTTGCACCCCCTGGAGTTAGAATAGTAATTTTTACCCCTATACTATCCAACACTTACCCTACTGTTGCACCCCCTGGAGTTAGAAAAGTAATTTTTACCCCTATACTATCTAATACTTACCTTAAATGCAATTTAATATTATGCGTTGTAATGGTATGCGTTGTAATGGTAGTATGCGTTGTAATGGAATGCGTTGTAAAGGTAGTTTTAAAAAATGCGTTGTAGTGTCATGCGTTGTAATGTCATGCGTTGTAATGGATTGTGCGTTGTAAAAAATGCGTTGTAAGTGCATGCGTTGTAAAAGTGTGCGTTGTAACGACATACATCCGATGCTGGCGTGTGACAGGAAAACGCTCTCAGCCTCAGATTGCGCACTCTTCAGAGATCTGTGAGTTACATGCCCTGCAGGATATCTGTCAATGTTTTTGTCATGCGTGGCTTTGTGTGTAATCGGGGGGGTTCACGAACTAAAGTACCATCTAAGGCACAGTTAAAATCATTCTTCAACATCATTGCCGTCCCCAGGTATGGTGTCGCCGCCGCCATAACAGCAGGGAAAAGGTTTGGGCAGTCAACATTGGGAGCATAGACATTTACAATGCACATTTCCCTCCCCTCCAAGGTCTTGTGTAGGATAACAAAACTTCTATCCGCATCTGTTACATGGTGAAAATGTTGGAAGGGGACACCCAGCGCCACCCATATCAGTGCATACCTAGAAAAACCTGAGTAGGAGGTCGCATAGGTCTGTCTCCTCCTTCTGTGCCTAATGCATGGTACTGAATCCCCCACACATGTGTTACCTGCAAACATGCGATGGAAACTTTATATCGTTTTAGGTAGGCAAATACCCTCCTTCGCTTCTCGAACCCTGCAAGACCCCGGACATTCCATGTGAGTATTTTCAGTGTGATAGAAGCCATCTCTGACATTTCCCCTCCAACCCTCTTCCCCACCCCTGAATGACCACCCTTCTGAGGATCCTCCCAGTGAAAAGAAGTAATACATCATAACTGACATCATGAGCAGACACATTCTTCAAATACATTCAATATAACCCAACTTGTTGAACAAACTGAACTCCCCCTTTCCCCACCCCCTGGGCAGCACTGTTGATTCTGGATCCCCCCAACCGAAGAGACTCAGGGCCCATCGATGCTGCCCCATGCCACCCCTACAATGAATTACCAAACTTGAATAACTGATGCACCAATGTGAGAAGGTCTATGTGAAATGGTTAGCTGTTCTTAGCTCGCATTGCCCTTCGACAACAGCGAGTCCGGAATTACATCCCGTGAACTCGGATTCAGGAACAGATTCCACCATTTGCAAGGTGCCATCCGACTGCACCCGGATTCTACTTGGTCTGCCGTGCGTCCCCTGCCTTACTTCTGGTTGGCCTCTCCCTCCTCAAGGACCTGCCGGATCCCGACTGCGGGATTGGAGAAGAATATGAGAGGTCAGACTCATCCAGCCACTCTGTCACTTCCGCTGCCGACGAAGAAGGCTTTGCCCTTGTGTTCTACCCCCAGTCTGGTATCCGGGAGACGGGGCTTCATCACCAGGTAGTTTCTCCTTTGTTCTTGCACTTTTTGTGTATAATCAGGATAGATCGCTATGGTGTGACCCTGATGCGTCAGCAGCCCTCTGGAATGGATAGTCTGCGGAATAATGTCTCTATCTCTGTGGTTAAAGAACAGGGCAATGATAGCTCTGGGCGGGGCCCCAGGACGGGGTGGAGGAGCAAGCGCCCTCTGGGCCCTCTCTATATTAAAAAAAATGGAGAGTCTCTTGGGAGCCAGTTCATTAACAATCCAGTTTTCCAGAAAGAGTTCAACAGATGGGCCCTCTGCCTTCTCTGGAAATCCTATGAATCTCAGATTATTCCGTCTGGATCTTCTCTCTGCATCCCCTCCACGGCCGTCTAGATGGATCACTTTTTTCTGTAACTTCTCGACTGTATCTTTGAGGAACTGCACATCATGTTGCATGGCTTACACATCTTTTTCATTGGAGGATACTGTATTCAACACTTTATGGAGGTCACATCGCAGTAAATTAACGTCTATAGCCACTGCGTCAATCCTGTGGGCCATATCTTCTCTGGTGGCGTGAATTGCCGCCATGATGTATGCAAGAGGGGGCTCCAGGCTGCATCGCGGGTTATCCTCCTGCTCCGTCCAGCCCACGTCCGATCTGACTGGGGACTGAGGACATGGCTGGGCATAATTCGAAATTTTGTTTGCATGCACCTTGGTAACTTTATCTTTCACCGTTTTTGAATCGAGTTTCTAGATCCGAACCCTTTTGCAGAATCAATTGTCCGCTTTGTGCCTCCTCTGGCGACCCTCACGTCAAGCGACCCACGACACCGCCTAAGGGTCACTGGTCCACCTGCGGGCGTCAACAGCTGGTCCGAGGAGGCACCCCGTGCTACTCTCTTCCGTTATCTGTGATGACCCCAAGGTGGTAGACACCACTTCAAGCCCTCGGTTCAAGATCACTGCTCCCCATTATTGGAGAATACCTGGAACCCGACGCAGTTCTTCTCTAAAAGATGAACCCCAGCTCACTTCTACTGATCCTTTGTTGATTTACACTATCCGTCAGTGCTTGTCCGGGAGCTGAGTGACCAACAGCCATCCTCCTGGGTGTCCCAACCGAATTGCAGTAGGGCTAGGGGTCTCATGCCCACTCTCGCGCAATGAGAGTGCCACCACAGGCCTGCAAGCAGCTCAGGGCCATACACCGGTCAATCCTGGCCTAGACTGCAGCAGCACTTCTTCCCCCACTGGTATTTCTTGTCACACCTTGATAGCCCTCAAGTCTTTGTGCAGCTTTTATTTCACCCCCACCTCTCCTGGGAGCTCACAGTGGGTGCCTTCTCATGTCCTGTCTTCTCCGCAGATAGCCCAGGAGTCCCCCTTCATCGATCCACTCACCAGTCATTCCAGACCGCACAGGGTGGCGACGCTCGTCTCCTTAGGATTTTCCACCCAGGGCAATGTCGGTCAGGGCCCCCGACATTCACTGGCTCCTCACTTCAGCTTCCGCCTGGAGCACCAAAGCAGGCATCCAGGGTCCGACATGGCCCTCTGTCACACGGATCTCCAGGGAGGGACCAGAGACGTGACGCGCCTCTATCCCAGCCCACTCCACTCGCAGGCCAGCTCCTCACCGCACTTCGATGCCCCCCGGCACACACCGGTTTGACACCGTTCCTCTCTCCGCTCGGCCCTCACCCAAGATGGCATCTCAAGGCCCAGCCAGACGCGTGCCCCACTAGGGCCCATTCCACAATGGTCGCAGGATCGCCGCCATCCAAAGCGAGCCCCTTCCACCAGGTAAGCTTTTCCTACCAGGATTTCAGGATTTACAACCAAATATTTGGTCCGGATACTGAAGGATACCTACTCCCCCGGCGGGAGCTTCGGTGAACGCGTCTAGCCTGCCATAGCCTCCTGTGTGGCCATGTATATCTCTTTTCCTGGAGTCAACACAAGTCCATTGACATTAGCGAATCTTTGGGTCTGAGCCACAAGATAGAGCTGTGAACAGTGTAGATGGACTAACAGGCACAGGTGGGTGGGGCACTCTTGAGAGCCATTGCAGTTGGTCCCAAAACCTTTTTGGAAATTATTCAGATTTGTTGCTACTCGCGTGATAAATTTACACTACAACGGCCGGGCACCATGTTTAGAACTGGCTTTCATTTCACAAACCATTGTTATTAGGTGCTTTTTTCATGGGCATCGTGAAGCGATAATCATCCGTAGCATCAGCTACCCCTGACCTTTCCTTTGTTACCCCACGTGCTGCCCTTGCTACCCCTGACCTCAAGGATAGCAAAGGCAGGGTTAGGAACAGAAAGTAAAAGCCTCTAAAAGCTCTATTTACTTTGCCTTCTGTCCTTCCATTAGTTTCCTAGCCCCAAAAGAAAAGCTGCTCAGGACGGGGTAAGGGTTCACGTTTATGAGGTTTTTCAGGTACATAAGTCACTCCTGCCTTTTGATGAATTGCAATAAACACACAAGGAGTAGTGGCAGGTGAAAGGGTTTCAGACACATCCCTCTGAATCCAATGTATACATATGTGATCCCTGTGAAGAGTAATTCATTCATGAGAGGCTAGATGTACAAAGCAGTGTTTTGGTCCTAAAATGCTCTGATTTGGACTTTTCAACCGAAAAACTGCTTTTAGCAATGTACTAAACCCATTTTAGGAGTCGGTCACTATTTACAGAATCCTACAACGGGTTTAGAAATAGATGAGAAGTCGCCACTTGGAAGGGGTGTGTTGTAGGGGTCCCTTCCAAATAGCAATTCCTATCTCTATGTACCAGTGGTTTAGGATCAAAACAGTGGTTATAAACCAATGAAAAGCTACTGATGCCCATGTTAGAGTGGGAACATATTCGCAAAAGGGAAGGGCTCCCTTGGGGACCTCTTCCCCTTTGCGAATGTTTTAAAAAATGTTTGAGAGTAGGCAATGGTCCAGGTTACTTTAAGGAAAATTGGTTGCATTAAAAAAACAAATGTTTACATTAGTGAAATGCGATTACAGACATGGCCGTCTGCTGTTCCCAGAAGGCCATCGTTGATGTGATAGCATTCAGTTACAGAGAGTCATAATTCAAAATCGGTGAAATCCAAAGAATGAAGGGATGGTCACCAAAAGTATTTAGAAAAAGTGGATCCTTTATTAAGATGAAGAATCTGTAACCACAGCCCACAAGACAGGCTGCCACTCACCCACTAACTGCCTTCACAGTTATTTCTTCAACAATAAACATTCCAAATAGAACATACCGCTGAAGGGAAACACAGGTGAACATTTGGAGCAAATCACAAGGTGAAAAATATGCAAAATAAAAATACAATGCAGTTAGAATACCACACTACTACCTCGTTAATATTCATGAGGTAAGTCGGATTCCAACCCATTACTACTAAGATTTTTAAGAACCAACTTATTTTTACATAGGTCGGTTCTTAAATATCTTTACTGGTTGTAAAAATACAGGTCACAATTTATGACAAGTATTTTGCAATCAGATATTTGTACATCTGGCCCCAAAGAGTCTCTGGTGTCGGGCAGATTTACAAGAAACTGACGGATCTGTATAGATGCGTCAGTTTCCCTGCGCCAGCCTGCGATACCCTTGCACCACCATGGATGCACCGTATTTACAATATGGCGCACCATGGTGCAAGGATTGACAGATGCGTCAGAAATTCTTGACGCATCTGTTGGCCCAAAAGTCATGCATTGTCGGAGTCATGTCGCATGCACGACGCAACTCCAGTAATGCATGTTGAGGCCTATACTTATTGTACTGCGTCACTCCTTACGCGGCTTCAAGCAGGCGTAAGGTTTTGACGCAGTGGCGTCCTAGAAGTGGCGCAGTGAAATCTTGTAGATTTCACTTCGTCACTTTTACAAGGCTTCCCTGCGTGGGAACACCCACCCTGCATTCATTATACGTGACGCATCTCCCAAGATGCGTCACATTGTAAATTGGCCGCATTGTTTATGCCACCGCTAGTGACGCAACGGCAGCACAAAAGTGTTACCAGGGGCTTGTAAATCTGCCCCTAGATGTATTATTGCAAAGTTAGGGACAGTCTATACTTCTAAATATGTTTCCCTATAAAAAAGAACAAATGCCTTCACCCACCGATGTGTGTTGCTTCATTATCGGGCACCTACTCATGACAGATGTGAAGGGCTTCCCCTTGGAACTCCTCAAGGTTGTTTTTTTATGTCATAACCTGCAAATAGGTCAGTTAAGCTAAGCCCCAAGAGAGTTAAAAACAAATTCAGGGAGGATAATATAGCTTTAGAGACTGCTGCGTCTGGCTATATCGGTTGTTAAAGGCCCTGAAGCTGGGTTATATGCCCAAGCCTACGAGTGTCATTGAGTCATAGTGTGTCGTGGTGTCATAGCGGTGGAACGGTGCTGTTCCACTGATGAAACTCACTTGGTACAGTGACAAAGCAAACTTCCCCATGCTAAGAAACAACCAATGCCATCTTGGCATCTCTGCTGGAGCCTTCCTTAACCTGCCGATCAAGGAGCCATTGCTGGCAAGAACTATTTTTCAACAATTTAATCAGGTACTAATCCAACCAAAACTCACCCTCGCCTGACGCAAATTCTTAGAACAATTTTTAAAGAAATGTGGATGCTTACATCTCATTTTTAAAAACAATATTTTATTAGCCATATTAAGTCACCCAATTAACGGTACAATACTCAACTATCCTATACAAAGTCATGATCCCAGTATCAATGAGGCGACCACACCAATGCTCATACCTCGATCACTATTTACACTGTGAATGCAGTATGAGAACGTTTAGGCAAGTATTAATATAAGTGTAGCAGACTATGGTAGGGTACGAGTGCGCTCTTCATGGCGTTGTGGTATATCCACGGGCAGCTGGTCATCAGGGTTCTTGCCTCTAGAACATATATACAACTGCTCTTCGGGCCAGTGGCATAAGCAACAGTAGCTGCAGCGGATATATGGCTAGCAGGACAACCTGGTAGGACACAGCAACAACCCTCTGTTCACTCCACATATATATATATATGGAGAACGTGTGTCAGGATTCAATAAAGAAAAATGGTGAGGGGATACAGATGACAATACTAGAGGAAGGGCTTAAGGGGAGTTGTACCAAGGAGTGTCCAGTGGAGCACCAGATCTGCAGAAGAGAGCATGTTGGTCTGAGGACTGGATGGGTGGAGCACACAAGAGCAGACAGTAGCACCATGCACAATGCTAATGCATAGGAACCAGAAATAGAACAACTGCAATATTGAGAGTGATAGAAAAGAACCCCATTTCTTATTAAACATACATATTTGGTGACAAAGTCTATACATCAGTTGTTCGTGGCTCACCATTAACATCAGTTCTTTGATTCAGTCTCTGTGTGATAGTGCGAGTGTAGACATCCTTCGCCTCAGCATAGACCTTAGGAACAGCTAAAGGTGTGGAGAACCACCTTGACAAAGGACCATCAAGCAAGGTCTTTAGAATGTGATATGTAGCATTCCCAGTGAAGCATTTGACTTGAGTCAGTGTGTGCAAGTGTCTCTCTAAATTAGTCCAACTCCCGACCAAAAGCGGCACAACATGGAACATGACCAAAAAAAGTACAAGGTGTCACAATCCTCTCTTTAAAACAGTGGGTCGGCTCATCAGGCTTAGGTTTACAGTGACCAATACCGAATAAAGGATTTTATAGCAGATGTTTGTTTTTACTACAAAGGCAAATATGAATTTATCACATCACCCATATCGCGTCAGTAGATTTATTAAAGTACTGCTTAATCTCTCTCATGTTTAGTTACCTCAAAATCCATTACCTCAATCAACACAAAATCATTTAAGAGTAGGCACTCAATTTCTCCAATCAAAAATACATTACATTTACATAATTCCTAACTAAGTCCAGCTTATTATTTGTCAAACTGTACAATTGTTTGTATTATTCTTTCAGTACAATCCAAACACAGTGAAGTGAATATTTGGTCTTTATATTTCCACAAATGATCAATCTTTGCCAACAGCAAGCAGTCTCCAACCAATTTCATTTAGTTCTCCTTTTAAGGTCAGCTCTTTACCATGTTCTTTGTTCTTACAATTTGAAAAATATTAAGCCCTGAGGAAGTCCTATTAGAGGGCAAAACACGTTGGCTGAGCTTACTGTTTTTAAAGAAATTTTGAACGTGCAATGAAGAAGGTTAATATGAAATTTGACTGGCGGTGGATCCCTCATGATTTGGATGTTGTAATGCTTACGAAGCTTCTCTTCCATAGGAAAAACACTAGAAATTGTGGATATTGATTGAATTATATTGATATAGATTGAAGAATGCGTATTAATAAAGATATAAGCTTCGATGCTGGGGTTAGTTGCAACTTATGTAAACGTATGACATTTTGAGGGAAGAAACTGGGTGCTCCACTCAAATGATTTGTGTTTATGTTAGGTGTATTTACGTGTTTGTGCATGTATAAAAGAGCAGAACATTCTTTGTCTGTATAATTCACAGAAAAGTGCATTTGCCAGCTCAACTTGAGAAAGCCATTCCAGAGACATTACCTTTAAGTTGATCTCAAGTGAATAGATAAGCCCATGTCGAAGATGGACGAAGTTCAGACAGGGAAAACCCAGAACCGAAGTCACACATAATGATAAATGTTGATACCAACAGCGGTGCAGACCAGGGAGACCAAATTTAAAACAGAGCTCATCAAATGATTTCGGCTCTTGTCCTCTGTCAGCTAAGTCATAGAAGGGTTGGTGTCAAAGTTAATACAAAGTTAGTGTTGAAATGCCAAGTGGCATTTGTGTTATCATCTTGCATGTTCCCTATGAGGCGACTAAACCCAATCCTCTCTATGCAATGTAGATGAAAAACGGTGTTGTCTATTGGCCACATTACGATGGCGGACAGATGAGAATCCAACTCAGGAGCGGCTCCTGGAGGTAAAAGCGGTGGTGCGGAGTGGGGGGACTCAATAGACGACAGGGGAAAATTAATTATTTATTTATTTATTTTCCCCTCGTTATTGTCTGTCGAGCCCCCCAACCCCACCCCGCCGCTCTTATTTGAACGGGACACTCCTGGTCCAACCCCCATTATATCGGGATGGAGACCGTCCAATATGTAGTCAGCGGCTCCACTAGCCTTATTAAGATCTGACCGCCCTGTAGGCAGTTGGAAAAATGCCTTTTTCCATTGCGGCTTGTGCTGCAGCCCAGAAAAGGACAGCAGCACAAGCTACAATATAAAAGGGCATTTTGCATACATCTATGCACCTTGTGCCAGGCATCATCTGGTGTCTGCTCACGGTGCATGGATGTTTTGGGGGACACCAAATGTGCCCCCCTGGGCCAATAGCGGAGCCATAGCGGTAGCCCACGAGGGCGTTGCTAGGGGCCCCCAAACCAAAGTCTCATTCCATCTGCCTTCAGATGGCGGTCGGACTGCTATGTAAAGGCAGAGGGAAAAAGGTCATCATAATCCCTGTGGGGGTGCCTCCGCAGACACCATCCCTATTGTAGGTCTTACGGTCAGACAGATGACCCGACTGGCTCCTTGAAGTCAGTTGGTACCTTGGTGCGCTATGCAGCCTCTGATATCGGACGGACCACCACCAACGGCCTGTCATTGGTGATCCGCCCGACATCATAATCAGGCCCCAAAGACTGTATTACTGCAACAGCTTAAATCTGGGTATCAAAGTCTCTTCCATTGGTTGATTGCAGTGCATCCAAAACCAAGTGGAATACCTAGCATCAGGTGCTCCTAAATTCAGCCACATCCCTTCCAAGAGTTTTCTCCATAGTGTTAAAAAATTCTGCAAAGCGGACTTAGAGGGTCTGGCTTTGTTTGTTGGGCTCCCACTTAATGAAATGAACTCCCTATTCATTTAAAGTTGATCTTTAACAACCATCATTTCAGATAAGTCCTTAAAATGCTATTGATTTTGTAAATTCTGTTATTTCCAAGCAGACTTCCCCCAATTATCAAGTGAGTGCGTAGAGAGTTCAGTTAAGTTCAATATTCTGTTTTTTGCTGTCAGGCACTCCAGAGAAACAGCAATTTTTTTAGACACCTCCACACTTCAAAATCAATTTTTTTTGTGTGTTCCAAAGTTCTTGACACTATACGTGCCATATAGTTGCTCTTTCCTACGTCACATCATCGCCCATAAATACACACCCGCAAAAAAACAAGAGTGGGGCAACACAATTTTGTTAAGTGGATGATTCATGATCACATGAAGCAAAAGTTGGCATACTATTCTATTAAGAAACGCCATCTTAGGAAGACAACCAGCTTTATCATTACCACAATCAACAAGGCAAATGAATGTGGGCTATTTCATGTATTTAATTAATGATCTCCTCTATGAAAACTATGTGAAATGTACCTGTTTTTCATAAACACAAGCCATGGACCTCCCCGTATCGATGGGGCCGGGTTCCACGTTCTGAATTTATTGGGGAACCCCTGGGCTACGGACTGTTGGTTCCTGCTTAAAAGTGTAGAGGGGAGAAATATCTTGTCCAATTTGGTTTCACAATTTCAATAAATCATGACTCCGAAGAATCACTGACTCCAGGTTATAAGTTTAGTTCGTTTATTAAAAAGCCAAGAACAATTGGGCATACAAACACCTCAGAACGAGGGTGTAGAAATACATTGGAACTAGGCCTGGGCGAAAATTTTTCTTGATCCGGTCGCGTTCTCCATGAGATGTTATACTGTTTTTAGCCATTTGCGCTGTCTCGCGACAGTTCGTGCCCGCAGTGACGTCATGCGTCGCGCGATCACGTCTTTCTTCTCGCGATCATGCACTGCGAGACAACTGAATACAAGATGGCCGCGCCCGCGAGCAACCACATGGGTAAGTTGGCGAGCCGCAACCATGCAGAAAATCTCGCGAACATGCGGGAAAAAAACTTCCGCATCTTCGCGATATTTCCGCGTGTTTGCGATAATTTTTAACATTTTCGCGATAATTTGCGAAAGTGGATTTCGCAAATTCCGCCCACCCCTAATTGGAACTAATACAAAGCCAAACCTACGGGTAAAGTTCAATCTATGAAGCATGCAGAGAATGACCAGTTCTAGAATTAGGACACAGACGATCACTGCGCCAACATCAAGAGTATTCTGCATTTGAGGTTCGTAAGTAAAAAGTATTAGTCTGTCCCTATACTGCCGCTAACGTGACATCCCTACTTAGCATTTCCCCAGGCAAGTTCTGGAAAAAGGTGTCAGCGTGTGAAGACTTCCTAAGGAGTGCACTCACGTTGAATGGGTCAAGTAGCATAAAGCGACAGAGCTTGTTCAAAGATGCTCCTTCTTTCTCCATCAAATCTCTTCTCCCAACTCAACCCCCGGGGCACTGTCCCTAATTCCAACACCAAAATCCTAGGACACACCCAACTTCACATCACGCGATCACCCCATCCAGCTGGACACCTCCTAATAGGTAATTTTCCAGTCGGTTTCGATACTCCCGTCCTCTGGCTCGATGGCCTTGATTCCCAGGCCTTCTCCAGTGAGAAAGAACACCGTCCCGCATTATCAGCTACACTTGTTTCAATGTATCCTCTCCTCCCTAAGCCTAACTCTTAAAACAAAAGCATTATTCTAACAATGATGAATTTCTCCACCTGCAACAGAAACGTGAGAAAGAGAAGATTCTACATGCACATGAACATTACGCACATTTCAATTATGAGAGCTAGGGAAAATACACATGAGGCCTGCAGAAAATCGGCTAACAAGAATCACCACGAGCCTTCGTTAAACACGCATGCATACACATAAACATTATTACTGTGCACGTTTAAATCAGTACGTTACATGTCAGTAAATTAATTTCTCATTAGTCATATGTAAAAAGAACATTAAAACTTCATCAGGTATTACACAATTACAGCATTAATATCTCCATGTTGCACATAATGCCCCTATCACTTCACTTTACACGTTATTACATTACACATTCTAATAACCAAATGTTAACACAACATAAGAAAATATGCAGTTGTAAACTACTCGTGATTATAATGCACCCCTACAAATTGAAGAGCACCATCACGCTCTATCAGTATCATTGCACATACTAAGTGGCATAATCACTTGTGGCATATTTGTGAATATTATGATTTAAATATAATATTGTTACCTCTTTCATATCTTGTGAATGTTTCTCTAAATTGCTAACATTCATGAATATGGATATCCCGTCAGCCGAAAAATAATTCCCATAGGGTATAATGGGATCTATATTTCATTGCCACCGTTGTGACGGAGTAACCCGTCTGCCAAGATCTAAATCAGACCCTAAACCTCTCCTGAGATTATGGGTTAGCGCAAACGTATATTTCTAGAAATTATGAATCATGGGGGGCAACATATAATTGATCCATCACGGTAATATGAAAGCAATACTCAAATAGGATTATGGTCCACATGTGTTGAAAGTGTGGGAAGATTTGGGGTGCAAGAATCTCTTGATTTTTTGAAGGGGTGTCTCCACATTTCCAAGGAAGTGTTCCTGCTTGCTTTGATATGTGTATTATCTCAGCTAAGGACCCATCTAATCACATTCACCCTCTCTCTATTTTATTATCAGTGCTCGCTGAGCTTTCCAATCCATGGTGATCCTGAGTTTCATCAATGCCTCATTAATCTGGAACCTAATCCCCTCCGAATATCTCATTCAATCTAGGGGTGTGTGAAATTCTCATAATTTGCTTTTGCGTAATTGTGTAAAATGTCTGGGAAATGATTAAAAATAATGTCTAATGATAAGCCAGCCCAAACCTTTACAGGGGGTTGGAGCATGGTGGGTAAATGTTCAGGCGGTTCAGTCATTCGCCCATATGTTCAGGGTGCCCTCCAGACGTTGGTGAAGGCTACAGACCCTGCATTGTGGCATAGAGCTTTACTAAAACCTGGTCATCCCAAGAGAAGCCAAACCTTGCTTACTCGTCAAATAGCAGAGCTGTCAACGTGCCCCAGGTCATATAGGTGACTTACAGCTGGTACTGGTTTATAAGCCAACATCACTATGCATGCAGAAACTTGTAGTTTGTCATATTATAAGTATGATCTTAGAGTTACAGCATATTTAGCGTTGTTGGCTTAAAAAAATGAACTGGCTTGAAGTCACCTTAAAGCGATGAGGCCAGTTGGCAGGTATGTAGCTGAGTTTTTGAAACTCTGATTGTGACCAAGCTGAACAACTGTTATAATTTCACACGTCACTAAAAAATCGACATACAAAATTTGTGAGTTTACCTCAGTCATTTGCGCACAGACAGACCTAGGTGCTCTAAAATTCCCCATATTGGCTGTAACTATGGAAATGCTGAATCTATCCAGAATCCCAGTGAATGATTTTACAGCATCTGTAAGAATCCATTTGATTTTTACAATGGTTATATTGGCAACCTACACGTAAAAAACGCACGCCATATAGTGTGGATTTTTTTAATGTGACAGGGTTGTGCTAATATACACATGGGGTGGGTGAAGAAGTCTGCTCCATCGGTGGAGTTTGCAGACTTTTGCCCACTCCGTGCTCCGCAAAACTCCGCGAACTGCCGGGGAGCAGAGTTTTTACCTCGAAAGGCTCACCAACATTAAGTTGGCGAGCACTTGTGAGAAAAAATCACGCGCAAGGCCTCCTCCCGACAAGATTTCCAAACGTGGTCAGTCCCGGCGGGACACGACCACTCGCATTGAGAAATCTGCAACTCAAGCGGTAGCAAGCAGCCGTGCCCTCTGGCACAACCCATAGTGCCGTTCGCACTGATTATACAGCGCAGGACAAACTCCCGGTGCTGAAAATCAGTGGAAGCAGTGTGACTTAACAGACTCCACCGCTGGCAGAACTCCATGGAGCGCTCACAGTTTTTCCAGAACTTCGTGGAGTTCTGCGGAGTAAAACTCCACCCAGGCCTAATATACACTTCTTCAACTGTCACCATCACATTACAAAATCAGACAGAGAGGTCTAGATAAAAATGTAAGCACACAAAAATCACCAAAACAATTGCATATTCATTAGTTCTGTTTTTTTAAATTATGCATACCTTTAAATTTGCATCAAGATAGAGAACTACTTAGCAAATACTTGAGGTCGTCAGTCTCCTGTGCTGACATGGAACCCAAGTTGGGCGTTCAATCCACCAGCAAGTGACTCAGTGGTAAATTTGCTGAGTAGAAACATGTCAACCACACCTTGGAACGACAATGGTGTGATTCACAGACTGAAGAGGAAAACACATGCTGCAAGTGGCATAGATCAGTTTATCACAAGGCCACCAAAAGAGACAAAAAGTCTTACTTTGCAAGCCTCATTTATGAGGCATCCACATAGTAATCAGTAAAAATAAATACAAATATATCCATTTTATATCCAATATAATATCCTAACCATTGAGTCCAAAATTGCCAGTATCCACAGCTCCATTATTAATATCCTTAGCCCCATGTCACCTCATGTACTACAACCCAAATTTACCTCTTTCACACCACTGAAAACTACTCAGGTGCGAAGCTAAGCCCACAAAACAAAAGTGTTCTACTTTCAAGGAAGTTTAGAAAGTAGCCATAAAATTAAAACATTCCTCCTCTAATAGCATCAAGCATATAGCGTAACCCTTCTCACAAGAGTCCATTTCATCCTTCCATCACTTCATCCAAGCACCCATCAATCCACCCACTTTTCTATCCATCTTTTCCTATCTATACATAATTTCACTCATGTGTCTATCAAGCCTTTCACCGATTCATTCATTTACTGATCAACCAAGCCATCTTTTTACTTATCTAGTCATCCATTCATCCTTTCATTTGTTTTATCTATTCATCCTTTCATCCTTCATCCCACCACCCATATCTATTCAGTCTTTGATCAACCCTTTTACTCTTCCACCCTTTTACTCCTTCCTTCAAACTTTCTTTCACTCCCTTTAGCCTTTCAACCATCCCACCACCTTCCATCCATTCTATCAGTGATCAGATCCAACATTTTATGCCCCTAACCACATATCCTTTTACTTGTTGATCCCTCCATCTTTTCAGCCATCCTTTTGCCGTCCCATCCATCAATCATTTCATCATTCTGTCAACCGTTCACCTTTCCATCCATCCACCCTTCCTTCTTTCCTTTTACATATTCTTCTAGTGTTCATCATTCCTTCCTTTCTTCTTTCATTTCACCCTTTCTTTCAACTTTCTTAATTTCCCGTATCTTTCACCCTTTCTTCCTTTTACCCTTCACTCCTTCCCTCTTACCCCTTTCTGTCTCCCATTTGTCTTCTTCTAATTGTTTCCTATTTCTTTCTTACCTTTCTCTCTTCCGCGCACAATGTTCTGTCCTCTTTTTCTCCATATATGCCCTTCCTCCATACTTGGAAGCTCTTTACCACCACCCCTCAGTTCGGCCATAGAATTCCCTTACAGTGTTCTTCATGATCTACTGTCTCTACGCAAGAAGACTGCAGTGGCCCCTAATGGATTAGTAAGCTTTTCAACTGGTGAGGTACAGTGGCAACCCCCTCTTTAGCTGCTAAAGTAAAACAATGCCACTGCCTACTGTCCTAAAGACCTGTGCTTACTGCACACTTCAAGCAACTCTTCCTACCTCGTGGAATTCATACAACAAAGATGATCAACACTTCTCCTTTATGAGCTGTAAACATTCCCTCCACAGCCCCTGAGTGCCAAAAAAGAAAGATCTGTTTCCCCAGAAATATTGACTCACTATCACCCTTGCTCCAAATCTCAGATTTTACCCCACCTGCAAGGAGGACCAAAAATACTGTAGTGGACATTACTGATGTGCTGTTTAACAACATGGGTAAAGAACTGCCTTATGGGCAACCTCTTTGCTGTCTCTGATGCTCTTGAACGTACAATACTGTTCCAAATCTAATCATTTTTCCCCAGCCACAGCCAAATTGTCAGAATTGGGTCAGTCTAATGATGCACATCTCAGAGTTTTGTGGCGTTCCTCAGGGGCCATCATTTTTATCTCTACTTTCCACAAGGATGTACTTCCCCTTGGCCAGTACAAAGTGAACTTACAAATATTGACTCTACATGGAAAACAGACCAGAGAATCTAAGCAACATTACCTCCAGGTTAGGCTAAGTTTTGTACAGTATAAAGGAGAGCTTTCTATGCTTGAATGCAATCAATCAATACTTGGGGGCTGATTTATAGTTTGGCAGACAGGAGGAATGTAGTGCTGATCTGACAAACTGGTAATCCTCCTCCCACCTTAATTAGGCTCAAGAGGACCACCATATTTTCGCCAACAGAGGCCCCGTTGGCACCATCAATAGAAATCTTCTTCCGATGATTCAACAGAGTAGGGTCCGTCACAGGAAGGACATTACAACCCCAGAGGTATTTAGGGTGGACAATGAGATGGCCTTTACTTTCTGTTCTATTTTGGGAGTTTGTTTGTGAAAAACAAAAGGTTTGTTAACATTTTTTGTTTGTTAAGAACTGATAGCGGCCAGGCACTAATATTTTGTTTTGTACTCTCACAGGAGCCGCAGAAATCCCCACTGGGCCAGCAGTGATCCCTAAATTTGTCAGACCGTAGTCTACCAAGGTGGTGGATGTAATGCCCTTATAAGCAAAGTACCATCTGACAAACTATAGACAGGGTGATAACCCATAATTCACTACCCTTTTTTCCACCACCAAGCCTTAAGAGTCCTGTATCTTTCTCACTGAATGTGATCAATATTGTATTTTTTTCCCTCGCAGTGACAATGGTCCCGATTACGATGTCAGGCGGAAAGCCATCCAGCAGCTAGTCGGAGGCTTTCTGCCCGACATCTATGGTTTCCGTCCAACAGCCGTATTTTAACACTGGCAGTCAGAGGGAAACCCGTGGGGGGATTCCGCTCCCCTTCCAACGGGCTCACAGAGCTCGTTGGGGGGGGGCGTAGGAATGATAATCCCATAATGACGGTGGAGCAAGCCTCGGCTCCACAGTCTGGATTATGTTGTCGCTTTCAACCTACCTTTTCATGGCAGTCCCCTTGCCATGAAAAGGCAAGTGGATAGTGACTTTGGGGGCCCCTAGCAGGGTCCCCTTCCCACCTGACCCGCCGCTGTGGGGCCTGGGGGGGTACCTATGGTGCCCATCTAAACATCCCTGCACCATGTGAGTGCCTGCCACACAGTGCAGGGATCTTTAAAAACATACATTTTTCAATTGTAACTTTTGTGCTGCAGGTCTTTTCCACTCGCCGCACAAGCTGCAATTGTAAAATGGATGTTTCCGACAGTCCATACGCCTGTCACATCCAAATGTAGCGAGTGGAACCGCCGACCTATTGTCGGACGGTTCCTTTCCATTATGATGTCGGTCGGACACTTGTTCATCATAATTAGGCCCAAAGTGTGTGAACATGCAGATGCTTTCAAAAATCCTACTTATACATACGGCCCCCTAAGTCAAGCTCATGAGAACCCTCGTCACGCAACTGTTATAATATCAGCTACTCTGGTCTCCCCAGGAAAAACACATGGCTACATAGACTGCAGAATCTGGCAGCCAGAATGTTCCTTAATCTATGGAACTAAGACGACATCAAAACAGCCCTCAAAGTGTTAATGTGTCTTCTTTTTATACAATGGTTTTAATTAAAACTCTTGTGCAATGTCCATTAAGCATATACAGGTCAAGGCCCTGAATATATGCAGAAAGACAACTCACTTCCTCCTGAATACAATCTATACCTACCAACTCATACAGACCTACCAGACACAACCCCAGAGGTATTGTTGAAAATAACCTCACTAGAATACCCCTCACAACCGAACCATCCATAGCATCCATCAAGCAGAGTCTAAGCTGTATCCTTCTGAACTGCAGATCCGCTTCTAGACATGCAGCTGATATAGCTGACCTACTTATTACTAACGAACCAGACATTCTGATACTGACGGAAACCTGGTTAAATGAAACGTCTACCCCCATCATGGACATCATGCTACCCCCTAACTATGACATCACCAGACTAGAAAGAACGGACAGACCAGGCGGTGGGTTAGCCTGCAGTCACCAGATCAGCCTTACAGTATCCAACTCTAATGCCCCCGCGTTACCCTCTTGGGAATATCTATGCTTAAACATAGCCAACAACAACAAACAAATATGCTCCCTACACACTTTCTACCACCCTCCCGGAGACAACCTAACATTCATAGAACACTTCATGGACATTCTGGCGTCAAATGACAAACAACAAAATAAGCAAATCTTCTTGGGAGACTTCAATCTGCATTGGGATGACCTGAACGACCCAGGGGTAAACAGCCTCAAAGCTTTCCTCGCTGACCTCAATCTTAACCAAATATGTAACAGTCTGACACACGACAAAGGTGCTACTCTCGACCTAATAATTTCCAAAGTTGACGCCACTCAGCTCGACTCGATTCTCCCCTACGACTGGTCTGACCATCATGTCATTTTATTCCAAATCTTGGAAACGATTAAACGACGCCCAACACAACCCTTGAGAACTAAGTCCTGGAAGAGAAACCTGAAAAACGTTGGCTCTGACCTTATAGCATCAGCTAATTCAAACCATCTCTGCCCCCCCAGAAGACCTCTCGGATGTACAGGAGCTGACCAGTCACTACTTTCACTCCATGAACAACTTACTTGACAAAATTGCCCTGCTTCAACTGAAAAGAACTTCTACAAAAGAATCAAAACCCTGGTATGACGGGAGACTAAATGATGACAGACGCTCTCTTAGAATAATGGAACATCGCTGGAGAGCTGCCCCCTCAATTGATCACCTCAAGCTTCTCAGAATCTCCAGAAACGCTTACTTTAGGAAGATCTGAAAAACTAAAACCGTCTTCTTCAGGTCTCAACTATACCTAGCCAAGAACCGCCCCAAAAAGCTATTCGATCTTATCAAAGCTCAGATCAAAAACCTACCTAGTCTCCCTAACACGATCCCTCCTTCTCTTCCCAATTGTGATGAATTTGCCGCCTTCTTCACGTCTAAGACGGAATCCATTAAATCAGACCTACGGAAAGACCTCTTAGCCATCTCAGACTTGAAAAAGAACCCATCTCTGCTCCTGGCTGAGGCTCAAGAAAATGACCTCCCAAAATGTAAACTAAAAAAAAACGCAACTTGGTCCCACTTTATCACATACAGTGAAGATCACTTATTAAAGACGTTAACCTCTCTGAAACCCTCCAATCATTTCATAGACCCGCTCCCAGCTAATTACCTAAAAGACTTCATTCCCCTAGTGCTACCCCTCTGGACCAAGATCATTAATACGTCCCTTCTTCAAGGATCCATCCCAGACAGCCTGAAATCAGGTCAGGTCTCACCTATCCTTAAGAAACCTACAGCTGACCCCTCGGACCCAAACAACTATCGCCTGATTTCTAACATTCCAATGGTAGCCAAACTCCTGGAAAAATGCGTTAACTCACAGCTGAACAGCCACATTGTTCAATTCAACCTACTTAACCAGTTTCAATCAGGCTTCCGAGCAGATCATAGCACTGAATCTACCATGACACATATTCTGGACGACACGCTAAAAATCCTAGACCAAAACGAAGCCTGTCTACTAATTCTACTCGACCTGTCTTCAGCCTTTGACACTGTCAAACACGGCAACTTGCTCAAACTCCTGAAACACAGAATGGGAATTTCTGGTTCTGTATTTAACTGGTTCACTTCTTTCCTCCAAAATAGATCCCAAAGATTCAAGGTCAACCAAACCCTGTCCAACCCCATGCCACATTGTTCAATTCAACCTACTTAACCAGTTTCAATCAGGCTTCCGAGCAGATCATAGCACTGAATCTACCATGACACATATTCTGGACGACGCGCTAAAAATCCTAGACCAAAACGAAGCCTGTCTACTAATTCTACTCGACCTGTCTTCAGCCTTTGACACTGTCAAACACGGCAACCTGCTCAAACTCCTGAAACACAGAATGGGAATTTCTGGTTCTGTATTTAACTGGTTCACTTCTTTCCTCCAAAATAGATCCCAAAGATTCAAGGTCAACCAAACCCTGTCCAACCCCATGCCAGTCACGTTAGGAGTTCCACAAGGCTCCTCCCTCTCTCCCACCCTTTTCAACCTCTTTATGGAACCACTTACCGATCTTCTCAGCCTCGCCAAAATTCACTTCCACATGTACGCTGACGATACCCAAATCTACATCAAGATACATTCACTTGATGACATCAAATCACTCAACTCCACGCCACAAAAGACCCAAACTTGGCTGGCCGAAAACCACCTGAAACTAAACTCCCTCAAACCTGAATTCCTCTTAATCGCTCCCCCCAACAAAACTCCAATTATACTGGACTGGATGAAACAACTAACAGCTCTTAATGGACATCCTCAGGTCGTGGACTCAGCGAAATCGCTGGGGGTCACGCTTGACAGTAACCTAAAGTTGCAGAAACATATCAGCGCCGCCACAAAAGGAGCTAACTTCCATCTGAAGACTCTACGAAAACTAAAACTCTTTCTGCCTGCCCAAGATTTCAAACTAGCGGTTTAAGCCCTAGTCATCCCTCGCATGGAATATGGGGCGGTAACCCTATGCGGCCTCCCTAGGGCATCGACAGCCCCGCTAAGAGCCACAATCAACTCTGCTGCGAGACTCATCACAGGTTCAAAGAGAAACTCCCACATTTCCCCAGACTTGAGAGCCCTCAACTGGCTTCCGTTTGAGGCCAGAATACAGCTGAAAATCGCGTGTATGACACACAAGGCCCTCTGCCACAATGCCCCCCACTACCTAGCTCAGAAATTGGTGCTTTCATCGGGCAGCAGAGCCTCCAGGAGTGCCAAGACTCTTCTTCTAAAACCACAAAGATTTGCCAAAAAAAAACCACTATAACCGAACCTTTTCGGGTATGGCTCCTAGGATCTGGAATGCCTTGCCCAGTGAAACAAGAATGAACCCTTCCTCTGCCGCATTCAAAAAAGAAGTGAAAGTGATCCTCATGGCTAAATTCACATGAACTCTTTAACTGTTTACTGTATTTGGTGCTTGACGTATGCTGTTTTTACGCTCCTCAGTTGTCCTTCTGTTTAGCTTAATCTTTATGACTTTCAGATCTGTATAACTCTTTCTCTTAGATCTCGTTATGCTTAGATCTGGATTTACTCTTATGACTTGTAAAGTACTCTGTTACTCGCAAGAGTCTTGTTCGCGCTATATAAAACCTTCAAATAATAATTATAACAGAGGCCATCATTCATTATCTGCCAAAGGTTTTTCAAGCGAATGTAACCCAGACGTAAATCAGTGGGTGTAGACATTGAGATGTGATCCAACGGTGTTTCGACAAAATATTGAATGCAAAATATCATGTGACCTAAATATCATGCCCAGAATATTGTGTTGTGAAAAATATTGTCAGCAGAAATATTGGTTTAAGTGTTGTTTTTTTCTATTGTTGTCAAAAATATTGTTTGTTAAAATATTGTTAAAAATATTGTTTTTATGTGTTTATTTATCATATTTGTTTGTTACTTTTTGTGTTAATCTGCTTAGTTAATTTCATGTGTATTTATTAAGTTTAAGTAGTGGAATGTTGGGTTTGTAGGGGATAAGGATAAGGAGATTAATAAAAGAAAAAATCATAATAATTTATTTGTATGGTAAAATGTATTTCAAATATAAATTATACTTTTACTAAGGTGCCGATTCGGATCCTGGAGAAACCGGGTACGAACCGTCGGTCGGAGAGTTTTCTCCGTCCGACTCGTACCCGGTTGTAAAACTTTACAAACATGCAAGTACGATTCGCACGGAAACACTATTTCCGTACGATTCGTGCAAAACACCAACCGAGGAAAATAAACATACAAAAGACATCCGGAAAAGCGCCGACGTGACGTCGGGACGCATGCAGCCTGCGTTCCACGAACCAGGAAGTACGATTCGCACCGACGTCATCCCGCACGGAGAATATTTTCTGGCAGCCAAAAACTGCCGGGAAATCAGGACGACACGCACAAGGAGCACCTGTACGCGACGGACAGACATGGACCCGAACCTACGTGTCATCCCGGCCCTCATAGCAGTCGACCTCCTCTACAGGTAACGACGCAGACGCCGCAGAAGGTCAGAACAACACCCAGGGGCAAAGGGGGGGGGCAGGGGCAGGACACAAAACCCCCACCCAAGTCACACAGCACACATGCCCTGGACATACCTGACCTCCAGGCCCTGGTCACTTCGAGGGGGTGGGGGCATGTCCATCAACACCAGCGTCCGCCACAACGGAAGTGGGCGACAACGCGAACCGGCAACACAACAATACAGGTACGTACCGTACCCAGGCCTTAAGAGCATGGGTACGAGTCGTACCACGCCCACACCCACGTCACCCCAACAATGGCGGTATGGCCCGTACCCATGTGCCAAAGGCCTGGGTACGGGCCGCACAAGCATTCCACAGTGTGGGCACAGGTACGTACGGACCGTACCCTCACCCGCATATGTATGGAGCGTACCCCCACCCCAACAGTGTATGTACGGACCGTACCCCCACCCGTGTATATATGGAGCGTACCCCCACCCCAACAGTGTATGTACGGACCGTACCCTCACCCGCGCATGTATGGAGCGTACCCCCACCCCAACAGTGTATGTACGGACCGTACCCCCACCCGTGTATGTATGGAGCGTACCCCCACCCCAACAGTGTATGTACGGACCGTACCCCCACCCGTGTATGTATGGAGCGTACCCCCACCCCAACAGTGTATGTACGGACCGTACCCCCACCCGCGTATGTATGGAGCGTACCCCCACCCCAACAGTGTATGTATGGACCGTACCCCCACCCGTGTATGTATGGAGCGTACCCCCACCCCAACAGTGTATGTACGGACCGTACCCCCACCCGCGTATGTATGGAGCGTACCCCCACCCCAACAGTGTATGTACGGACCGTACCCCCATCCGTGTATGTATGGAGCGTACCCACACCCCAACAGTGTATGTATGGACCGTACCCTCACCCGCGTATGTATGGAGCGTACCCCCACCCCAACAGTGTATGTACGGACCGTACCCTCACCCGCGTATGTATGGAGCGTACCCCCACCCCAACAGTGTATGTACGGCCCGTACCCCCACCGCGTATGTATGGATCGTACCCCCACCCCAACAGTGTATGTACGGACCGTACCCCCACCCGTGTATGTATGGAGCGTGCCCCCACCCCAACAGTGTATGTACGGACCGTACCCTCACCTGCGTATGTATGGAGCGTACCCCCACCCCAACAGTGTATGTACGGACCGTACCCCCACCCGCGTATGTATGGAGCGTACCCCCACCCCAACAGTGTATGTACGGACCGTACCCCCACCCGCGTATGTATGGAGCGTACCCCCACCCCAACAGTGTATGTACGGACCGTACCCCCACCCATGTATGTATGGAGCATACATGGCCAGACGCAGGAGGGGTGGGTGCAGAGTCCTCCCAGCAGTGCCCAGACACAGGAGGGGTGGGTGCCTATCACTCCCAGCATTGCCCAGACACAGGAGGGGTGTGTGCAGACTCCTCCCAGCAGTGCCCAGACGCAGGAGGGGTG
Organism: Triturus cristatus; assembly: GCF_964204655.1. NCBI lineage: Eukaryota > Metazoa > Chordata > Amphibia > Caudata > Salamandridae > Triturus > Triturus cristatus. The sequence continues at coordinate 1,172,363,850 of NC_140582.1, read as the reverse complement.
GGTGCCTATCACTCCCAGCAGTGCCCAGACACAGGAGGGGTGGGTGTAGAGTCCTCCCAGCAGTGCCCAGACGCAGGAGGGGAGGGTGTAGAGTCCTCCCAGCAGTGCCCAGACACAAGAGGGGTGTGTGCAGAGTCCTCCCAGCAGTGCCCAGACGCAGGAGGGGTGGGTGCCTATCACTCCCAGCGGGTGCAGAGTCTTCCCAGCAGTGCCCAGACACAGGAGGGATGGGTGCAGAGTCCTCCCAGCAGTGCCCAGACACAGGAGGGGTGGGTGCAGAGTCCTCCCAGCAGTGCCCAGACACAGGAGGCGTGGGTGCAGAGTCCTCCCAGCAGTGCCCAGACACAGGAGGGGTGGGTGTAGAGTCCTCCCAGCAGTGCCCAGACGCAGGAGGAGAGGGTGTAGAGTCCTCCCAGCAGTGCCCAGACACAGGAGGGGTGGGTGCAGAGTCCTCCCAGCAGTGCCCAGACACAGGAGGGGTGGGTGTAGAGTCCTCCCAGCAGTGCCCAGACACAGGAGGGGTGGGTGTAGAGTCCTCCCAGCAGTGCCAATGGAACGCAAAGGGTGGAGTACCCACAGATACAATGCCCACAAATGTCAGTCAGGTGCACAAAGACCCTGCAGTACACGTACCACATGTGTGCGAGGCTGGGAGTACACACATGCATAGCGCCTAAAAGAGAACATGTCCACATGAAGTCATGTCAACAGTCTACATACACAAGTACAGTGACCACCAAGGATGCCACGAATGATGCAGGTGGAGACATCGCTCAGCATGCATGTGCAAAGTTGAAGGAGTCCGTCACACACCCAGATGATGTAGACACAGCTCAGCACCACATATTGGAAACACCCTGCAGGGAAGATGTCAGGTTACACAGAGGAAGGAACACACCTTGGGACGATGTCACCATGCAGTAACTGCTTACATGAACAAAGTAATTTAGCCAACAGCTTGTGATGGCACACAGATACCAGGGTCCACCCTATGACCAGCACAAGACTACATTTCCCACACACCCAACACATTATCACCACCCAAAATCATGGAGCAGGTCCACCAACAGCAATACCAGATAAACAGTAGTGTTCCATGGAAAAAACTAATTGCTTTATTCAGCAGGATGTAAGTAATTATCATCATAAATGTCAATATATACAAGGCCCATAGGGCAGTCCATGACTCAAATCCGGATGGGGGACACAGTGGTATGTGTGTCCCCTAGCTTGCCTGCACAGTCAGACTCCTTTGTCTTCCACAGGGGGGGGCATCATGTTGGGGGGAAGGACCAGGCACCGCAGGGACAGGAGGGGCAAGGGTAGGTGTTGTGGGTGCAGGGACAGACGACTCCAACACAGGGGGTGGGGCAGCGCCAAAGGTGGATTGGAGCACGGCGCTGCACACTACTGCCAGGTCGCCCAGCGTCTACCCGAAGGAACCACAGGCCCCAAGGAGGGGGGGGGGGTCACAGGGATGGGTCGCAGCGCTACCCGGGGAGGGTGTGGACAGGGGGGGGGACTCAACCACCCTTTGACCGTTTGACCGCTTGCGGGGTGATGTCACTGTGGGGCTCAGGGACAGAGCGGCCATGAAGGAGTCCTTGCTGGCTTTGTGGCCAGGAGAGCTGAGGGGAGTGGATTTTGAGGGAGTGGATTTTGCAGAATGCGGACTCCCACTCTGGCTGCGTGTTCGACGTTTGCCCCCCGACCCAGTGGGTGTGCCTACTTCACCCTGGTGCGTGCCAGGAGGTGTGCGCTTGTCCTTCCCTGCTGGTGTGGTGCCTGTGTCTGGTGGGGTGTGTGCATGCTGATGTCTGGGTGTACGTGGGACAGGCATGGGAGTGGGAAGTGTGGATGGGGCATGGGTAAGGGGTGGGACGAAGTGCTGCAGGAGACCCACTGCTGCAGTCAGTGTCGAGTCAATAGACCGCAGCAAGTTGCGTTGGTCAGCCTGCGATGCTGAAATGCCCTCCAAGTATGCCTCCATGTTGTTGAGCACTCGGCTGTGGCCATGGAGGACATTAAGCATCGCAGCCTGACCAACCTGCAACTGCCGCAGGATGTCCACAGACTTGGCATTGGCGGCAGCAGTGGAGACAGGGGCAGGGGGTGCGGTGCCTGGCAGGAAGGAGACACGTGGTGACCTAGCAGGCCGGGAAGGGACACGAGCAAGTGGGAGGCCGGTGATGGCAATGGAGGGGGCGGGGAGAGATGTTGTGCTGCTGTCAGCTGTTGGAGCAGCCTCCGCCCCCTCAGAGAGCTCAGCCTCGGACCCGTCAGCTTCATATTCTTTGGTGGCAGTGGACAGGTCCTCCGGCTCACTCCCCTCGGCCTCAGTTCCACTCGATGTGCCAGCTAAGATGTCACTGCTGGCACTGGTGCTCGGTCCCTCTGCACGGTCCGTGCCGGTGTCTCCATCCGTGTCCCCCGACGATGCTGTGGGCAAGGTGAATAAACAGTAATTAATCAGACACCTGTATACATATGTCACATGAGTCAAATCTACATAGGTTACAGTGCATAGCCTGAAAAGAAAGATGAGTAACATCTACAATACAAGGTACATATATAGGCCCTGCAACACACAGTTGGTTCACCCATCATGCCACTGAGAAACTATGGAGAGCATGACACATTTGCAAATGACATGATATGGATTTGGACAGAGGAGCCAGGCTCTGGGGACAATCCAGCACTGCATCTGCACCACAAAGCGTTGCCGTAACTAGGGATGAGCAGGGACCATCTCCATGAACTTGAGGCACATGCTGCAAAGGTAATACTTAAAGACATGCCCAACATGAATGGGTCACTGCACCTTGAGTGTATGTCCAGACAAACATCACACACTGGCCAGAGCAATGAGATTTCAGGTGTCGACATGTAGGCCTTGCCCGCACCAACCACCCCCTACATGAGACAATTTGATGAGACACAGGAAGCACTTGCATCTCTTAGTCTGGGAGAAATACACATGGGCTGCCAGAAACCCATATTGGACCCAAAATACCCCATGTGCGCCTGTACAACGATCTCATTTACAAATGGCCATCATCAGATAATTGTAACAAGACACACAGGCACTGGCCACCGTGAGTATGAACGAGGAAAATTAGGTCAGGCTGTACAGTGGACACTTGTAGAACACGTTACGTAAATATACATGGTGCCAGGGGACAATGGCACAGAGCACATCCTATGCTGTAGACACTGAGAGTGTCCACATATTGTGATGACACACATGATACCTAGCAAAATATGCCCCAGGGGACAGTAGTGGCCACAATATTCCATGGCCCTGAATGGTAATCACTGCAACACAGGCCACCATCCCTGCACTCTGCGTATCGCACACTCATGCACATCATGTCACAGGCCACAACATAGGACATGCTTGCTGTAAGGCATTACACTTCAGAGACATACTCCTATGTCTGGACTCAGCATCAGTGCCAATTGACATGGACCCCACAAGTACTGAACTGGACAGGGCACAGGCAAGGTCCCAAAACCTGTTACACACCACCCCCACACATGATGCTGCAAGCATTGGTCACGTGGATAAACTGCCAGCCCAGATGACCTTGTGAAAGAGTGACTACACACAGACCAGGGAACACATGGCAAGGAGGGGAAGGGAGGAAGGACAGCACCGCTATACTGTGGGTGACAGGACCTGCACCGCACATTTAAACACTGGCAGTGTATCCATGCAACTGCGCACTTACAAATGCTGGTGACACACAACAAACACACATGTACCTACCCCCTTCCTGCTGCTGCTTCTCTCGTAAGCGCCTGTCCATGTCAGGAAAGACCACCGCCAGCACACGCTTGTGGATGTGGGTCAGACGGCGACGCCCATGGTTCTTAGGGCCCACAGGTGAGTCCCCCAGCAGGACCCGTGCGATCCTCCGCGTCCAGCACCGGATATCCTGCCAGCGTTTTCTCACCTGGGCCAGGCGCTGCTTGCGTCCATCCGTCCTCCTCACGGCACTGACGGCGTCCCTCCAGATCTGCTCCTTGGCAGAGGCGCCTACCTGTGGGGTTGAAAAAGTGAGACTACATCAATACACCTGCCACATGTCACAGAGACACACATTAGAACAATTTTGCTGGTTTCAACAAGGCATAGTATGCAGCCAAAGCATTGCACCTTTGTCATAGGGACATTTTTCTCTGTGTAAGGGCAAATGCACCACGTGCCATTGAAAGTACACAAGTGGCATGAGGGGTACGACACAATAAATGATCCAGACTCACACTGTGCATCAGAAGGTACACCAGGATTATGTGCAGCACCTCAAAGCAGTCACATGCCACAGGCCACTGACGCTACCTCAGCAGAGTACACAGACACACACAGGCACAGGACATTCACCTGCCATTGCCAAATGCAGCTACAAACCTCACTCTGCACATGTGCCACTAGACTGGGGGGGCTCACAGGTGTGGGGCTGGCTCTGCACGTCAGACACACAGCACTGCTCCCTGCTCACATCAGATGGGCAGGGTATATCCATCCCTCATGCAGCTGGGGTGCTACACTCCACATATGCACCCACCCACATGACATGGGACTTAAACACACACCGATGTCCAGGGTACGAACACATCATGTGGACACTCAGCACAGGTACACTGAACAAACACACATCTGTGGGTACAGTCACCTGTCACACTGGGGTGACCACAGAATCACATGAGGACTGTAGAAGCAACATTCCCAGGAAGATTAGACAGGCAGAATGTGGCATGCACCATGCAGTGATTGTCACAGTAAACACAATGCAAGTGAGGACGGCAGACATGCACCACAGCATGCTCTGGCTGGGAGACATTAGGCATTTCCCCCCTGGGACCCACCCTACAGTACAATGCATGTGTGTCACACCTGGACACAATGCCAGAAGTCACAGTCACAAAAAAGGGCCACAGTCTGTGCTAGTGGACTCAGCCCTCACCTGAAACCCTGGTCGGCCATACAGCATGGGGTACTGTGGGAGGATGACATCCAGCAATGCCACATTCTCCTCCAGAATGAAAGGCTGGGCCCTCTCCACAGACCTTGACATGGTGCCAGGGAATCACGAGCAGCAGCAGTGTTGTGGAATCAAAAGATGTGCAGGCAAGTGCTCTCTCATGGGACCTGGCTACCTTATATCTGCCTTGCTGGCCTGTTTCATGCACAGGAGTACAGAGTGATTGGTCACTCACATTTGCATCCTATGTTTCCTCCAATCCATTTAAACCTACCCCTGTGAGGGGGTTAGATTTTTTTAGAATTCAGCATGATGTCATTTCAACAACAACTTTGCAACAAAGTAGATTATTTCAAACCGACTTTTGCAGGCCACCTCATTCAACAAATTCAAAGTTTAAACTCGGTCTCCATGGCAACCAGCATGCATCTCTGGCTTCATACTTGTCCCTCATGTGTCCCCTATGTAATTTGGAGATTCACACACAGGTACGGTGCGTTCCGGGGCCCTAGGGCACCCCAAATGCATAGCAACGGGCCGTACAGGCGTGTGTACAGTCCGTATCACTATGGGTACGCATACGCGAGCAAACCCATAGTGATACGGACTGTACACACGCGTGTACACTCACTATCACTATGGGTGTGCTCGCGTATGCGTACCCATAGTGATACGGACCGTACACACGCGTGTACACTCACTATCACTATGGGTGTGCTCGCGTATGCGTACCCATAGTGATACGGACCGTACACACGCGTGTACGCTCACTATCACTATGGGTGTGCTCGCGTATGTGTACCCATAGTGATACGGACCGTACACACGCGTGTACGCTCACTATTACTATGAGTGTGCTCACGTATGCATACCCATAGTGATACGGACCGTACACACGCATGTACGCTCACTATCACTATGGGTATGCCTACGGCAGCACTCCCATAGTGATAGGGAACGTACACACGCCCTCAGAGCGAATGTACGGTGCCTTTCACACATAACAGTGGTGACAGGCAGCACACAGAAAGGAATAGAGCTGACATACTTGTCCATGGATAGACATCAAGGCATTGTCTGTGCAGTACTACATGTGTGGGGCACAGGTGTGAAAGGCTGTGATGTGGCACATTACTCCTGAGTTGTGAAGGCAACAGATGTATAATGAGATGTGTACAGATGTTATGTGTGATGGTGCACTATGTGCCAGACATGCCCTTCACTCCTTTGACATGTGTGCATGACATACAGAACACTTGAGATAAGCGTCACTGGAATGGCACAGTCAACAACACACGCAAGTGTCCCCTGATGCCTGCTACAGGGGTTACCACACCTAACATGTGACTACCCACGTAGCACGATGTGACTATGTCATGTATGTGTGGTGTGTTCCCAGTAGCTTGATGTTGGTGTTCCCTCAAATGCATCTGCAGTTGCTGCAACCAACATGTGTCTGTGTGTAGATGGCCATGGCACACTGTTACGCACACCAGGCCACATGTGGTATCGGATGTAAGGTGTGTATGTATGCATGGGACACGGAGTAGCGTAACAAGGACCTGTCTGCATACTCTCAATGTATGTGTGATCAGTCATGACATGTACACCTTCATGGCAAGGTGTGTGGGCTGTCCTAGTGTTATGTCATGTGACCTTTGGCTCTCGTGTTCCGCTACCTGTCCCTGCAATCAACATCCTACATCTGCTGATATGTTGATGTATGTCACTCCTGTATTGCGTCTGGCTGTTCACTTACACTGGGACACAGCTAGTCCCATGCCATGGGATGTGGAGGTTTACAATCCCCGTGTGTAGCTGGGTCTTGGTAGGAGTGTCACCTGGCAGCCATACGTGTCCAGGGCATGTAGCACATACCTGACTCCGTATGTAGCATATGTGTATTGACAGATTAACATGTGCTCAGTACATATAAATTGTTGTTGTGGTGCACTCACTCTTCCTTGTCACTTCCAAATTACTGCAGAGCGCCGCCTCTTCCCCGACCAATTCCGGACTTGGCTGACATGCGGGAGAATGACTGTATACGCTGCTACCGCTTCCCCCAACCGTTGATTGAGGAGTTGACGGCAAGGCTGGCACCACACCTGCAACCGCTGCACAGGTATCCTACGGCACTGACACCCAAGCTGAAGGTAATGGCAGCCCTACATTTTTTTGCCACGGGTACCTTTCAATATACCATAGCTCATGTTGGTGGCATGTCCCAGACCATGTTCAGCCGTGTGCTGCATGATTTTATAGAGGCCATGTTGCTTCACCTGGATGAGTTTATCCATTTCCCAACTCCTGAACAGTTGACAGGTGTCAAGCGTGGATTCTATGCCCTGGGAGGGATGCCCCATGTCATTGGGTCCATAGATGGGACACATGTGGCTTTGGTACCACCACAGGCACAGGAGGTAGCGTACAGGAATCGCAAGCACTACCACTCCATCAATGCCCTTGTGGTGTGTCTGTCCAACATGGTGATTTCCCATGTCTGTGCTCGTTTTCCAGGATCAGCACACAATGCCTACATCATGAGGCGTAGCAGGGTGCCTGAAATGATGACGCAGCTGCGCAACGAACGAGCATGTGTTGTTGGTGGGTACACTCTGTCTGTCCTGTATTTTGCGTAGACTTCCTGCCCGACTGCTTCTCCTGTCCTACTTTTGTCCATGTGGTTTCCATGTAGGGGACGCTGGCTATCCCAACATGCCATGGCTGATCACACCTCTCCGCAACCCCAGCACGCCGGCCCAGCTCCGCTACAACACCGCCCATGGCCGGACAAGGCGAGTGATAGAGAGGACATTTGGCCTCCTGAAGAGCCGATTCAGGTGCCTACACAAGACCGGCGGCGCCCTCCCATATGCCCCGGTGAAGGTCTGCAAAATCTTCATGGTCTGCTGCATGCTGCACAACATGGCAGTTGAGAAAGCTGTGCCACTCATCCTGGATCAAGATGATCAGGACCATCCACCCGTGGAGGACGAAGGGCTTGGCAATGGGGCTAGTGATGTGTAGGATGTGGAGCCGCAAGAGGACATCCGGAGTCGGCTCATATGCGACTTCTTTGCTTAGTGGTGAGTACCAGTGTCTGAGTGTGCACGCATTGGTCCTTGTGTGGCATGTGTTGCAATGTGTGTGTCCATCTGCATGTATGCCACGTGAGTCAGAGGTGTGTGTGGATGTGTCACTCGAGTGATGGTGCCAGTGATGAGTGTATTTCCGCAGTCATAATTGTGACCTAGCATGTTGTCATCCTTATATGTGTCGAGTACATGCACATGCAAGTGGATGAGCTTTTTGTGGCTGACTTCTTATGTGTCTCTCATCCCCAGGTACTTGCGCATGCCGTCTGCTGGTTGCATTGTTGTGGCACTGCTATTCCTCATGGACACGTCATCGTGTGCTGACTCAGCGTTACACGCACGGACAAGTTTGGAAGTCTCCTTAGGGTAAGGGATGCATCAGGGGTGTATTGGGTGTGGCAGTTGTTTACGATGTGTGCACACTGCCCCTGTCGATGTTTGGTTCCTCTGCAGACATGTCGCATCACCATGGGACACATGACATGTAGCTGGATTCACCTGAATAGATGGTCAGACTTGTTGACAGTCATCTGTAATGGGATAGTGGATTGTGATGAAGGCATCAATGTGTGTAACACTGCCCTCGGACACATACGGTTTGCATTGGCTTGACATGGTGTGGGACTTCCACATCAGAGGATCAATGGTGTATGGCAGCCTCTCCGTGAGCAGCAGGGGGTGTTTAGCTGTTACCCGACACTTGTGTGCCAGTTCCATGGATATCAAGCATTTGTGGTGCAGAAGGGGGGTGCCAGTGTTGGACCCACATGTTACTCCACATGACCTGTGTATGTGTACTCCGAGTTGCCTCTGCATTCCGGAATACATGACTAATAAAGGTGTCCCTATGCCTCCAAGGTGCCTCTTCTCAGTCAATGCTGGTGTGTTGCCACGGTGCATACGGCATGTCTGGCATGGTTCTCAGTGATAGTGGCTATGTGTCTATGTGTAGAGTAGCAAGATGCAAGCTGTTTGTCTGGGATTAGACTCTGTATTGTGCATGATGTCCATGACTGTGTGGGTATTGTGACATGTGCCATCCCCATGCATCCAACGTTGGCCAGGCCACCATTCTCTGCATCCACCTGACTCAAGCTTGCAGGACATGGTTCTGCCACCTGTCTACACATACCTGGGTGCCCCCCAGGACACTCCACATGATCCCTGACCTCTGCACATGACTGTTGCTGTACTCAATATGTCTGTCGGCACGGTTGTGCGGCCACCCCCTCAGCTGGTTGGGCCCATAACGGGTGTGTATGGTGCTCCATGTCTGTCTTGCCTAATACATTGTGACCCATGTGTGTCCTGTGCCAGACTCAGGCCCCAGGGTATGGATGGTTGAAGTCATATGAGAACTCAGGCATGGTTAGACTTTACAAGACACATGTAATGTAATAATGCAAAATGTAGGCATCATCTCTTGATCGTGTAAGTTTTTATTTGTGTTGGGGTACGTGTTGGGGGGGGGGGTATGACAAGAGGGGCTTTCCGGGTGTGTGGAATCCAAAGTTCACTGGGGGAGTTGGTATCCTTGCCATTGGAAATCATCAGAGTCCATGCCACAGTGTTCGTCAACATTGGTCAGACAGTTACCAGCAAGTCCATGTGGAAGAGAATGTCATTTGCTGATGTGCTGCTGTTGGGCCAGTGGGCCAGGTGCCAGGCCAGGTGTCCTGGGAGATGGTGCTGTTGCGCCGACCCTCACGGTCTTTTCCGTGGATGACCCGCCCTCCTGCGGGAACACTCAGAAGCAGGCCGTGACGATGCTTGGGATGCTCTGTCGGATGTATCCTCCTCCTCCTGATCCTGATCCTCCTGGTGGTGATGTTCTTCGCCTGGTGGCACAGGGAGGGTTGCCCATGTTGTCGGCTATCCGACGGAGTGAACGGTTAATTCCCGTGAGCACCGTCACGAGCTCAGCCTGTCTGTCCTCCATCCGTCCTTGGTGTCGCTGTTGACAGGCATGTTGCTCCGCATGTTGCTGGGCCTGCTGGGTCTTGATCTCCTCGAGGGTCCCCTTCATCTCGTTGAGGGTGGACACAACCTGGCTCATGCCCGTGGTGTCCTGACGGTATATGTCCAGGATGTTTCTTACATGGGAATATACCGGTTCCGCAGCCAACTGGTCAGGCTCGCGCCTCCGCCGTCCTCCACTCCCACCACCCCTGCCCACTTGCGCCTGGCCTGCCCTTGTGGGCACATCGGGTCTCCGGGACCCCTGAGGGGTGGCATTTGCGTTGTCGCCTGCCTCCTCCTGGGTGCCCGGTACACCGTGTCCCTCCTGGTCAGCCTGGCTGCTTTGTGGTGGTGGGGAAGGGATCCTGGGTGTCTCCTGGGATGTGGCAGGAGTGGGGGTGGTGGTTGGCCCAGTTGTACCTGACGCAGGTGCTGCAGGTGGTTGGACACCAGAGGGGCCAGGTTGGTCGGGGTCGTCCACAGAGTGGTGAGAGTCGTCGCTGCCGGTGGGATCGTCATCCCGCAGAGACAGGTCCTGTGAGTCTTCCCCCCCAGTGTTGGGGGGTGATCCACGACGTTGACCTGTGTGTGAGAGAGACAATGTTATTTTTGTTCCATGCAACATCCATGTTTCATTCGTTTCAAAGTTGGCACATTTCCTCTGGGTATTTGGATATGTCTTGCATTCCACTCACAGTGCACTTGTGCATGGGTATGTCCCTTGGCCACAGCTTTTGAGACTTTACCTATGTGTGACACAGTCTTACTTGCTGCGTCCATTGTGACTGCAGTCAGCAGTGGAGTAAGCAGGTGTGGCGAGCCATGCATTGCACCTTCCTTGTTGCACTGTATGTGGGCAAATGGAGTTGTTCCACACACTTATATAATGCAGGTAGCTGGCGTTGTGCTCATGCACAGGTTGACACATGGCCCAGTGTTTTGCCATGGGGAAGAGAGGGGGATTCAGGCACTGGCCACCCTTGTCTACATGCACGCAGTCCACCTGCTGACGAGCAGACATTCCCACACCACCCAAGGCTGAATTGGTCTCCCTGTGTCTCCCTTTCTCACTCCCTCTCTGTCCCCCTCTCCCTCCCTCCCTGTGTCAGCCTCCTCCCTCTGTCCATCTCCCTGTGTCTCCCTCCCTCTCTATCCCCCTGTCACTCCCTCTGTGTGTCACCCTCTGTCACCTCAGCCCAGCTTCCTAGGCACACACTGTTTGCAGATCTTTGAATGGCCCTTGGCTTGTTCATGTGAATTTGTTTCTGATCTCCGGGCACCCATTGGGTGTAGTGTCTGTGTCTGCGCTGCTGCTGTGGTGGTGTGTGCTGCCACTCTTTCACAGTGTTGGCTGTTCATTAGCTGCTGTCATGTGCAAAAAGTGCCTTCACCCCCATGTCTTCATGCAAGGCGTCCGCCATTTGCAGGCAAGTCTTTCTTGTGTGGGGACACACTGTTTGTCTGGCTTTGACCTAGGCCATATGGGCTGAGGGCATTGTTGTCTGCTTCTGAGTTGCACTATGTGATTTTTGAGGCCCACACTCCCGCCATCCGGGTTACCGTGTCTTGTGTTGGTGTTTTCTGTGGCCTGTGACTTGGCATTGTCTAGCTGGGTGCACGGGGCATGGTGGCGCTAGTGGCATGAGCGTGTTGATGGAGTGTGGTTGAGTCATGTGATAGCTTTGGGGTGGTTGCGTGCATGATTGTGAGTTTGGTTGTGGATGACGTTCCCCCATGTGAGGTGAGTTGTTTGTGTACTCACCAGGCTCTCGGAGTCCTTCTACTCCCTCCACTCCCACCACCGGCAGCATGGCCATCACCTTCTCCTCCCAGGGATGGTATTGTACGCGTCTGCGGGGCGGCCCTCTTCCAGTGGTGTTGGCCTGGTTGTGGTCGTCGGTCATTTTGCGGCGGACCGTCCTCCGCAGATCGTACCACCTGGCTTGGCATTCATGCCTGGTCCTTCTGGTGGACCCAACAGCATTCACAGCATCGACAATCGTCTGCCACATGGCTGATTTTTCGGAAATGCTGGTCTGTCTGACCAATGTTCCAAAGAGGTGTGGCTCGACTCTGATGATTTCGTCGACAAGGACCTCCAACTCTCGGCTAGTGAACTTTGGATTCTTGTTAGTGGGCATGGTGAGGGGTGTGGGTGTGGATGGTTGTGGGGGGTGTGGGTGTGGATGGTTGTGGGTGTGTGGGTGTGGTTGTGCAGGTGTGTGTGTGAATGTGATGAGGGGGTGTTTGTGAAGGTGGTTGTGTGAAGGTGTGCAGGTGTAAGGTGTAGTGGAGGTTGTAGTATGGTGCAGTTGTTTCTCTGTGTGGTCTGGCAGCAGTGGGTCTGTTGCAAAGGATCATGGTTTGTGTGTGTTGGACCTTTTTATTGGTCCATTGGTGGGTGTGGCTGTGTTTGAACTTTGGGTCGGTGTGTTATAAGGAGTGGTTGTGTTTTCGGCCTCTGTTTGGGAGTTTGGCAGTTGCAGGTCAGTGAATAGGTTGTATTTGTGCTTGTTGGACATGTTTTGTGGCTTTGTGCGATTCGAATGGAGTCTTCTTGTGTTGTTTTGCTTTGACCTGGTTGTGTACGTGTGTTTTTAGCGTCTGTACGGTGCGTACATCGGCCATTTTGTTGTACAGTGCTGTCCTTGTCTCTGGCTTGGTACGACTCGTACATACGCGATGTTGGGTGAGGGTGCTGGTGTTGGGGCCTGGGGTGCGCTCCGTACTTAGACTGGTGAGGTGTGTGTTCGCTCCGTACATACACGGGTGGGGGTACGGTCCGTACATACACTGTTGGGGTGGGGGTGCGCTCCATACATAGGCGGGTGGGGGTACGGTTCGTACATACACTGTTGGGGTGGGGGTACACTCCATACATACACGGGTGGGGGTACGGTCCGTACATACACTGTTGGGGTGGGGGTACGCTCCATACATATGCGGGTGGGGTACGGTCCGTACATACACTGTTGGGGTGGGGGTACGCTCCATACATATGCGGGTGGGGGTACGGTCCGTACATACACTGTTGGGGTGGGGGTACGCTCCAGACATACGTGGGTGGGGGTACGGTCCGTACATACACTGGTGTACATACACGGGTGGGGGTACGGTCCGTACATACACTGTTGGGGTGGGGGTACGCTCCATACATACGCGGGTGGGGGTACAGTCCGTACATACACTGTTGGGGTGGGGGTATGCTCCATACATACGCGGGTGGGGGTACGGTCCGTACATACACTGTTGGGGTGGGGGTACGCTCCATACATACGCGGGTGGGGGTACGGTCCGTACATCCACTGTTGGGGTGGGGGGTTCTCCATACATACGCGGCTGGGGGTACAGTCCGTACATCCACTGTTGGGGTGGGGGTACGCTCCATACATACACGGGTGGGGGTACGGGCCGTATGGACCGTACACCCACCCGTGTATATACACCCGTGTACGTACGGCCCGTACCCCCACCCGTGTATGTATGGAGCGTACCCCCACCCCAACAGTGGATGTACGGACTGTACCCCCAGCCGCGTATGTATGGAGCATACCCCCACTGCAACAGTGGATGTACGGACCGTACCCCCACCCGCGTATGTATGGAGCATACCCCCACCCCAACAGTGTATGTACGGACCGTACCCCCACCCGCGTATGTATGGAGCTTACCCCCACCCCAACAGTGTATGTACGGACCGTACCCCCACCCGCGTATGTATGGAGCGTACCCCCACCCCAACAGTGTATGTACCCACCGTACCCCCACCCGTGTATGTACACCAGTGTGGGTGTACGGTCCGTACGTACGGGGGTGTACATGCACGGGTGGGGGTTCGGCGCATACATACGAGGGCTGGGGGGGTGGTTCGGTGCGTACATACGGGGGCTGGGGGGGTGTTCGGCGCGTATGTGGGCACATGTCTCCATGGTTGCTATGGGAGTTCGGTGCGGACGGTGTTTTTTCCATACGGGTGTAACATCGGACGCACGGGATGGATCGTACTTGCGCGGTCGAACTTCACTTTTCACATTTGTACGGTAAATCGTCCGGGGACGTGTCGGACACATTTTCCGACCCGAAGACGTGTGGGGAATTATTCCCAATGCGATTCGTATGGACTTTTTCCCATGCGAATCGTACTTGGCAGTTTGTACGGCACTTGTACGATTCGTACGGTAAAAAGACCGGATACGAGTCGTACGGGGACATTTTTTCCAGGATCCGAATCGGCACCTAAGTTGTTTAAATGTACAAATATTGCATCACTTTTTTTTATTTTTAAATAGTACTTAAAAATGTTTTTGAATGTATTTGTTTTAATGTCATGTAGAATAATTAATTGTTTGGAATAAAAATGATATCATTTTATATAATTTAGAAACTATTTAATAATTTTTAATATTTTTTTAATTTTGTAAATTGTTCTGAAAAATAAAAACATTAAAATATATGTGGAGAAAATATTTATTAATTTATGTTACGTTTCTTTATGATGTATTAATACATACATGTTTTCATATGCAGAATTAATTTGTAAATATAGATATGAATGGATTACAGCAATTGTATATTTAGTAACTTATAATAGTATTGAATGTTATTATGTAAGTATGTACTTATACAATAAATAAGCATGTTAATTATTCGGATAATTAATAGTAAGATTTTTTCTTTTTTTTATTATAAATAAATAAAATAATTTGTAGCCTTTTACTGACCAACACCCTTTATGAAATGGTAGGGATTGGAATGGAAATTGTAAATGTAATCCTTTTAGTGTCTAACACCTTACCCAAAATAGCATAGATTTGAATCGGAATAGTAAATGTACCCCCATTAGTGTCCAACCTTTCACCAAAATGGTATAGAGTGGAGAGGGAATTGAAAAATGTAACCCCTTTTAACTATTCAAAGCCTTCCCGCAAAATTGTATAGAATGGAGTGAGAATAGTAAAGGCAAGCTCTTTAGTGTCCAAGTTCTTATACAAAATAGTGTACATTGGAGTTAGCATTTCATTTTTCATATACATGGTTATATTTTATACTTTTTATGATAATAAAAGTAAGTAATAAACTTAGCGGCTGATTACAATTCGGCCGGAGCCTTTCGGGCTGCATCATAATAGGCCACGCAGTTTACTTACCGACCAGCTCATTATGACGGAGGTGATTGGAAAGTAAACCGACGGGTCATTCCAGCTGGCTTCCGATAAGCAGTCAGAAGCCAGCCAGTAACTCAAAGGCGGACCTTTCCGCCCTTGATATTACAATGCCCGGTTTCCAACATGGTTTCCATGCCGGCCTGTCCGACATCGAAACCATGTCGAAAAGCATGTTTGGGTGCCCTTTGGTGCACGGCATCCGATTGGAGTCCAAGGGGGCCCCCCTGTTGATCGCTGCACCTTGTAGCAGGCACATGTGGTGCCTGCCAACGGATGCATGGATGAACTGCACCTCCCTTGCATACAACCGAACAGTGTTCAGTCACATTGTAATGGGCTGGTCGGTATCGCCGACCAGGTTTCGGTCTGTCCCAGGACTGAGTCAGTGTCGGGTGGAAGCAATTCCGCCTGACATTGAACTCAGCCACCAAGTTTTTTTTATTATATGTATATGTCTATATTATTTATTGCATACTTGTTTTTACATATAGGAACAACAATTATATTGTTATTTTTAAATACTATATTACTGATTTTTCAATAATACATAAAACATGTAAATATAATATACACACACTGTTGTATAGTTGTAAATTATTCAATATATTTTTCATGTGTGTGATTATTTATACATTAACACAGGCATTTTACATGCATTTGTAAAAATAAATACTTTTTTAGGTACATTATAAATTATACTCTTATTTTTATGGTATTATTTATTTTATGATTTGCATAAGTAGTTAATAAACATTTTTACTATCTACCACAGTCTTTTTAAAGAATTTCGTCAGTGGTAATTTTGTTTTCTGCTAACTTATCTTTTGTGGTTTATTTGCCTAGTTTTTTGTTCATTTTCCAGGAAGAAAGTTGCAGTAAGGTGCTGGTGTTCATCTGGACAGGTAAGACCTTTTTAAAGGTTTTTTAATGGGGTTTTGATGCTGGGAGGGAATGTAGGGAATGGCACTAAATAATAGACCGAGTGATGTTTTGTGATGCTTGGTAAGTTTAATAGTAGTTTGTGTGTTTTTGGCGATTAGTCGTTTCCGGTACATATAGGTTTTATTTGTTAGTGAGATATCATTGTTATGTATTGTATTATGTGCATTGTATATCTTTATTGTTATGCTACTTTTGTGTTTGACTGTAATGTTTTTTGTGGGTGGGTATCAATTCTTTTTTGACAGGTTTACAGATTTGAAGGTGTTGTATGGAAATCTGGATATTCGGTTTCTTTGTTTAAAGGAAATCTTTTTGATTTCTATCAAATTAATATTTTTAATTTTAATTTCCTTTAATTTTTTTGGTTTTCCTGGAGCAGTTTTTCTTTTCCGATTTTGTTTTGTGGTTCCCTAAGATTTTGGACTGTTTTAATGGCTATTTAGTGGACCTGTGTTATTTTGCATTTTCTTTTGGTTTATTTGCATTTATTTTTCCTTTTTTGGTGGATTGTATTTTTGACTACATTGCTACGATAGAGATATCTGCAGCTACTAAACTGCAAGTCACATTTCAAGTTATTTATGTTGGGTGGGAAATGATATGATATATGTATTTATGAATTTGTATTTGATGTGATTGTTATGTATTATATTCTATTTTATGTGTTTTATTTAATTGGTTTTAATTGCTTTTATTTATATTGTACATTTTAGTAATTGATGACTTGTATTTATTTATAAATATACATATTAATTTTACTCATCAGTTCAATTTATGTTTTATATTTTTTAAATTGATATGTAAAAATATTTTATTGTTGATGGGTTAGGTTGTTACTTGGGTTTATTCAGTTTTGTGTAGGGAATTAGATTTTTAACAATATAGTTTTGGCTATTGAATCCAAGTAGTGAACTCCTTTATTTGTACCAAAGAGTTTTACTTTAAATTGTAGCATGTCATACATTCTATTTGGTTATTTTAGGCTTAATTGGGGTTGCTGATTATTCCATTCCTAATTCTTGGTGGCTTGTGTTTTTTGTAGGCTTTCAATGAGTTTGTAAAGTATAGGTTAGGTTCTGCCTAGTGTGAATTGGAAATCTTTGTGCAATCCTTCCCCTGCGTTGTTTGTTTTGGCTTCTTGTTCCATGGTGCTGTCAAAGACAATCCACCATAGTATTTGGGATTTGGTTTGGAGTCTGTGCCCTGACTGGTACAATCTGCCAACCCAGATGCCTTCAAAATAGTCCATCAGGGGACTTAGAACATGATTACAAGTTCAGTGGTCTGACCGCCATATTGCCGCCGCCGCAGACTGAAATCTGCCAGCAGCAGTCTCCCACCCGCTGTATTACGATGTCTCAGATGGGCAGGTGGTAGTATTTCTGACGGCGGTGAATGTTTTTTTCATATTTGCCAATGCATGTGTGTATATTCTGACTCCACAAGTGTTGAATGTACTAATATGCATGAAATGTTAAAGAATAACTACTACCCATTGCTGGAGTCTAAAACATATGTGCCTGGTCCAGTCGATGGGTAAATAATATAAAAATGACATACCTGTATTGAGGCGCAGAAAGGGTGGTTTTCTTCGGGATCAAGATGCTACTCATAATAAGCCCCTAAGTGTAGATTGTTGGAGGTGTCTCTAAATACTTTGATTAAAGTGGTAGTAACAGCCTTCAATGGCACTGTGTGGGTAAAATTTTAGGATAGTTCGAATCATGGCTTGATCAAAATCTATTATTATTTTATGTGGGGTGCAGTTGTTTATATTATGTAGGTTAATAGTTTTGAATAAGTACTGCTTTGTTTATTAGGTAGTAGGGCATATACAAAAAGAATATTAATATGTTGGTGCTCACCATGTATGGCATACATCTGAGTGAATGGTTTGGGGAAATTGTAGTGACTTAGTCCAGACGTGTAGAGGATCTTTAGATGTTTATTAGTAGTAAATTACAGGTAATCCAGTTAAATCCAATACAAGACCAAACATAGACCCCACTAGGAGCAGCCAGTGTGGTGCTCAGCCCTTCTCAACTGACATCTCAGGCTCCCAACATTCTGTACTACATCATAGAATGAGCATTCCACTAGCAAAGCAAGAGATGCAGTGCATAACAACAAAGCCAGGATATTACAGCCACCCAGCATCAATGTTTTACATTGTGTTAGTTTTAGTAAATTATCAGTGGTAGTAAATATAGATAAGTTTTTTGTTGTTTGGGTTATCATATAAGAGGAAGGTTCCTCATTATGTGTGATGGTTAAGTGTTCAGGAATTTTGGTTTCTTGGTATCTTATAGGGACAGGAGGGGTGTCAGTGGGGGCTATTTTAATTTGTACTACTGAGGGGTATATTCACAAGAACGTATGATAACTACAGCAAGAGTAGCGTAACACAACTTTCAATATCGCAGCCCATTTTGGGGAAAATAACCCCGTGTCAACGTGGAATTCACAACAAGGCGGTACCTTGCGATAGACACCAGATAACGCGTCAAATGTCAGCATCAAAATCGACGCCAAGCCGCGCCGCAAAAATGCAAAACGCGAACGCAAAAAATCCTGCGATGAGGACAATCGCGGTACACAAACCAGCAAAGACCAGTCACAGGCATGCAAATCCCACATGTCTGGCAGGAAAAAGCAACAAAAAATCAAGAAAAAAAAAGCCCCAAACATTTCAAACTGCGTAGCAACATGGATGCACCCGGACCAAGTGCAGAGGACAAGCCGGACACAACAATCCCCACGGAGGACCAGCTAGGAACCCCGCGTTCATGAAAGGGCAAGGACAAGAGGAAGAGGAAGACGGGGTTCAGTCCACAGGAAGACCGGATCCTCGTCATGGAGGTTACCGAACACCATTACCAACTGTTCGGCACCTCCACTGTGGCACTGGCAACCCAAACCGAAATATGGCAGGCCATCGTTACCAACATCAATGCAGTCGGAGTGTCGAGGAGGTCACTGGAGGAGGTCAAGAGGCACTGGCATGATCTGAAAAGGCAGACCAAACATAAGGTCGCCGCCAACAGGGAGGCCGCAATGGCGACTGGAGGTGGTCCTCCTCCAACACAGGAGGAGCTGGATGAGCTGGAGGAAATGGTGGCCACAGTCAGCAGTGAGGAGACGGTGGCAGGATTGGGGGGCCTGGACACAGCACGATACGACTTGACCCAACAGCAACAGGGTGAGTAACGACCAGGGACGGGGGGGTCGGGGGGAGATGGGCACAATGGCACACATTAACAAGTATGCGTAGCACACTGCACACCCACAATGACCGTGTAACATGTCCCTGATTGCCTTGGCACACTGCAGCACACATAGAAACGCCAAGTAGGCCCCCATCCACAATGTGCACAGAGGGCCCCCCCCCCAATCACCAATATCACGACCCATGCACATGTGCAGAATCCAGTAAAGCAGCGGCTCTGTGACCCACACTGACTATTCAAGTAACACTGCATGTTTGATAGCATGGCAGCAGCCAAAAAAAACGACATGGCCCACGAATCGACATGGAGGTAGCCCAGTGCGGATCACATCCGTAAAGGAGCAGGTCACACTCTGACATATCCACTTTACCTACAACCCATGCCGTACAATATACACAGCAGACGAACAATGCACCAAGCCACTAAATTTGTCCGAGAGCACATTAGGCCTGGGCGGTAAATTCCATTCCGCTTGCGGAATTTGTGGAATTTGGGTAATTTCGCGTTCCGCGGGGAACGCGGAATTGCCCAAAATTCTGCGTTCTGCAGCTTCGCGGAATTTTTTGCTTTTTCGCGTTATCAAAATGCGTGTTCGCGAGATATTTTCCTTCGAGCACTCAAACAGCGTTCACGAACAGGAAAAAAGCATTGCGAACAAGCAATTCCACGTGTTCGCGTAATTTCTGCGTGCTTGCGGAGATTTTTTACCGTTTCGCAGAGCTTTGCGTAGCGTGACTACGCAAATTCTGCCCACCTCTAGAGCACATATGACCCAAGTTAAAAACAATTCAGTCCCCGAAAAGCACACAATTCAAAGGCACCCTGCCTCAAAGGGAGAAAGCTACACAAAATCAGAGCTGCAGGGGCAACTCCCCCACAATGCAGCACATACACATAGCAATCACAGGACATCAGTAACGACGACAATGTGGTACAATGTGCAACACCAGCACCACAGGACAGAGCCCGCAACAGGTTCCGCTCGTGCGTAGTAGCTGTCCACTCACATCTGGCATTGCCTGACACAGTGTGATGATAATGAACGGGTACCACCTCACATCCGTCATGTGAAAACACACTGACTGCCATCAAATAGCCAGCTCCCCCAAAACATTCATAGTGTACATTGACATGCAGTCTGAATGTAAACATATGCAAATCAACAACATACATGTGAAACTCTGCTAACCTGCATCTCCCCTTAACATTGCAGAGGGACAATCAACACTTACTGCAGGGCAGAACATAAACCCCATTGATGATGTAGAGGACAAACTACACATATGTCAAGATACCCACCAACGGATACTGGACAGCCTCTGCACCCCACCCCCAGGAGCAGGGCAGGCCAGCTGCCTCAAGGTGAGCCCACCACCTGCACAGACCACAGAGCAGGAAACACACACCACCACGGCTGTCTCCCAGGACCCCCCGACCAAAACATGGAGCACGTGGTCTTCCCAGGTGGAGTTGGCTGAACAGCTGCGGGTGGGTTTCGAGCTCATGGCAGCCAAACTCGATGCCATACGTGGGTGTCTGAGTCCCATCATGGACCACGTACAGTCCCTATCGGACACCCCCTGTCCGCACCATGCTCCGCCACAGACCTTGGCTGACCTCGCTGTTGCCATGAATCGGACAAAAGAACTGTGTGGGCAGACAGGCACCAGCCATTACAGCACAGAGTTGGGACAGATGCGGAGGTCAATGGAGGCCATGGAGCGGATGCAGGCTGGAAGGATGTCTGACACGGATGGACACTAGCAAGTAGTAGCTGGGGACTGCAATGTCCTGCAGTACTTCATCTTGCCATTGCTGCCACTGAGCCGTTCCCAGATGACTGCAGTGGGAACATCGACACACACAGCTCCAACCCCTGATGTGTCCGTGGCACACAGTGATGCTGCTACACAAGATGCAATCCCTCTGCTGGGACACAATGGTACAATACTAGTATCACGTAACACCTCAATCAATCCTATTCCACTCAAATAGTCATGGTATGTTAATCACATTTATTATGCCACAAAAAAAATTTGTAAAAAAATACATACATGTATTTCATAAAATCAAATCATACATTTACATAAGTATAAAAAACACAGGATTTCACACCACATATTACTTGACAAATATCAGTTAAAATACATATAACACACTGTTATGAGCCCGCATAACAGAAAACAACGAGAGACAGTATGCTTTGTCATTTGTTACACATCCTGTTGGGTAATGAGTCAATATCCGTAGTTTGTGATATTTTACACAATTATATCTACTACTGAAACCACGGTTCTCCCAAGATTGTGTAGATGAGAAGCGTCGACGCGTTTCGATGGTAAATCTTATTAATCCATCTTTATCAAGACAAGTTTATAGGCTTTAAGTCCTCATTATTTGATCTGGGACTTCTCTATATTTAAAGACGATTTTCCGATATATATTATCGTCAATGATCCAGATATGTATTAAACGTCGAGGTAACGGAGAACCGAGCTATCTCTCCTCCTGTGCACCTCACTTGTATGTTTCACAGGCGGATATCCTAATATATATTAAAAACGACGTGACGGGGGTCTGTGATAACTCTCCTTCAATGTGCGTCACCTGTTCCCAAAGATCGTGCGCGAATATTAGCGTCACGTAGCAACTCAAAACAGCGTGACGGGGATCCGTGATAACTTTCCCTCAATATGTGTCACCTATATGTTCGATGTTAGCAGCTTCGAGTGCGGAAATACTCTTGTTCATCTCGCCTGTTTCATCTCGAGGCGAGATGAAACAGGAGTATTTCCGTTGTTTTCTGTTATGCGGGCTCATAACAGTGTGTTATATGTATTTTAACTGATATTTGTCAAGTAATATATGGTGTGAAATCCTGTGTTTTTTATACTTATGTAAATGTATGATTTGATTTTATGAAATACATGTATGTATTTTTTTACAAAAATTTTTTGTGGCATAATAAATGTGATTAACATACCATGACTATTTGAGTGGAATAGGATTGATTGAGGTGTTACGTGATACTAGTATTGTACCATTGTGTCCCAGCAGAGGGATTGCATCTTGTGTAGTGGTTGTAGTACCCCATTCCCTTGGAAGATACAAGGGGTCGCTCTCGTTCATTTATCTAACACAGTGATGCTGCCCCATCACCTTTGCAGTCTGATGTGTCAGTGGCACACAGTGATGCAGCCATCACCCCGCCACACACAACGGACAAACTGGACACAGAACCCGTATCAGGGGAGTAAGAAGGGAATGTGAACTACTGTGTGGGGAAGGAGGCAGTAGCAGCCATCACCGCCGTATGGCCTGTCCCTGCCTGGTTATGACCTATGCATCATGGCCTGGGAAACACTTCAAATCTGCGACTTTCACCCGGAGCCCGACACGGACTGCCATTTCTTCACCGCTGGCCAATTACACAGCTATCCTGCTGTGGACTGCACTCTCCCTCTTCCCAATCACTGTGCAATCCCCAAAGGACTCTGGTTGGCACACCACTGGGCTTCCATGTGATGTGAGTTTGGATGGGCATGTACAGCTCCAGCTCCCACAATCACCTGAATGTGAATAAAACATGCTAAATCACACAGATGTGTCATCGCTATGTCCACTCACGTATGGAGGTATGGCTGGATGTAGGTACAACGATTGCACATGAAGGTACAACCTGGTAACTGACATCTATGCGCAAGTGTATTCCTGAGACACATGGCCAATTGGATGACTGTGAAGGTGAGTACTAGTTGTGTCCCCATTGCACATCAACAACAATCTCACAACCCCCAACGTAAGCACACGTTCATGTTTTGAATAGGGCTGTGTGTAGGACTGGCCCAAATGAAAGTAGGCCAGGAGTGGTGTCCTACAGCACATGTGACACCAGAAGTTCATGTCGCATATCTACTCACACACATCTGTGTGGACACATTCTTTGGTGATATATGACATTGCTCCACATGGTCGGGGGTTGAACACCATACTCACATTGCTGAAGTCACGTAAGTGCACATGGCGTCCAGCACCTATCCAATAGCAATGTCTTGCTCACAGAGGTGGAGCTTGCCAAAGTGACACCCCCCCATTGCACATGTGTCAGTCAGTTCTTCCCTGTGTAGGGACGATGCCCATTGTGGCACACGAGGGGACAATCCCAACAACACACCTCACAGTTAGACACCAGTGGAGTTGCATAGACTTTATTGGCATGTGCATGTCAGTACGGATGAGGTAACGGCCACAACAGGCAGGGACATGCTTAAGACACTTACACGCAGCATGGGTACATGTCGAAGTTCAGGAAATGTTGGGGCTAAACTGGGCAACATTCCTCATGGACGGCAACACTCTCAGCCCACCTTGCCTTGCTGGATGAGTCATGTGTTGTTTGGCGTCTGCCCATTGCCCCGTGTGAGGGGGCATGACTCACTGCCCATGGGATCTGCATAGTGCTCTGCTCCGGAGTGTGCCGATTGTCTGCTCTGCTGACAGTGACCAGGTGTGAGGGTCCGACAGGTTCACATGTCATGCTACATTGCCATGTGGGTGCCCTCCCCCAGCAGTGTGTCCGAATTGGCAACGTTACCAAATGATGCTGTGTTGCACCAGGCTTGGACCTGCATCACCTCGCACAGGTGTGTGTACACATGCGTTGTTCCACGCACATGCATCCAGAGGCCAGACGTAGGCAAACGTATCCTCTGTTGTGGGTGGATGTGTGAGCAATCCCTGTGGAAATTTAGCTTGTAACTGAACATTATCTGCGCCATCTTGCCTCTCCCCAGCGCCACGCACAGCGAACGCACGGCCGCCATTTTAGGCACCCCACTCTCTCCCCACTCATTCTCGATCGCCAGCGCGTTCCCCTGGCGCTGCGAGCATTCCCCGCGCGCCGGCCACCCCCGCTCTCTCATACACGGGCCATAAACCCCCCCTCATTCTGCGCGACCCTGCCATGGAACCACATCCCACGCCTGACCGACCTCCCATACATGGTCATGCCTCTCTTTGATAACCCCCTTCCTCTGCGCCCCATTGTCCGAACCGATCCCAGGCCATCACCTAGCCCTGCGGATGCAGTTTATTGCCCCTACTGTAAGGGAAACACCCCACATCAAAGGGATTACAGTGGATCAAAGCCCCTACCCCCTGAGACCCGGCCGGTTGCACAAATCCCCGGGAATTGGCGGAATGTCCAGCTGCGGGATAGCCATCTCCTACTGTGGATGGGGTGGGGACTTCCACTGTAGATATGTGTGGGAACAAGTTCGAAGTGGGGATTCCGAAGACGTTCTTTTATACATCAAAGTAATCTCAAGAATGTGCCATGTACAATAAACCTGCAATAAAGTCATAAACCTGTGTATAAGAGGCCAGGCCTCAGAGATGCAGTTAGAGGGGAGGAGCCTAGCGCTTGACCAAGATGGCCGCGTGAGCTTTGAGCTCCCGAGACCCTCGTGCCCTCCATCGTCTATCCTGTATATAATCCTGTTTGTATGCATGGCATCGTGTAGATGACTTGTCAGGGAGGCGATCGATGCCACCCGAGGTCGAATCGCCCACCGGGAACCGGAGTTATGCATGGCGGAAGATTGAGGCCCATCTCCGAGGGATGCCAGGGGCTCGAGTTGGCAGGATGCCCGACCTCTAATTGAACAACAGCGGCCAGGCGAGGTGTGAACTGCCGGACGGAGGTCCCTATCCTTTCACTTTCACTTTCTCGCCCTTTGTCTGCCCAGCCCAGGGAGTGCTCGCGTCTGCTTTATTATCATTTGGACGCTCTGCATGCCACATTGGCGACCCATCGTAAGACGGAGCACTCCTGCTCTCTCTCGCTGAGAGAGGGCAGTCCTGTTTGACCCGACCTGCTCGAGCCCACCATGTCGGGCAAAGCAGAGGTGGATCGGCCGAAGCCCAAGGCCACCAGGCGGGGAGCCTACACTCAAGCCAATAACATGGACCGCTATGCCCAGCAGAAGGGGTCACCGGGTGCACCGAGCCAGTCCCCGGATACACAGAAGACTGCTTCACCCTTGGCCCCGGAGCTCTCACTGCAGGATGTCATGGGTGCACTTGACGGGCTGCAGACTTCAATTGGGAGACAGTTTGATGCCCTGGCGCACAAAGTGGATACCATCTTGGTGGATGTTAATCTGATCCGTGCGGATTTGGGCAAAACAAATGAACGGGTCAAATCCCTGGACATCAAGACCACGGGCCTCGCCGATGATGTCTCGGACCTACAGACCGAGGTCCGTAAGTTGCGGACCGAGCATGATCTCGCAGCCCGTCGGCTGGAGGACTTCGAGAGCCGGGCCAGGCGCAACAACGTGCGCATTATCGGGGTCCCGGAGTCCTTGGACGAGATTTCAGTGGACCTGCTCGTGGAGGACTTGGTGCTCAATCATCTGCAGCCTAAGGGTCTAGGGAAGTTCTTCGCAGTTGAGCGGGCCCATAGAGTGCCTGGTGGGCGGCCCAAGGTGGGAGCCACACCGAGGCCGATCGTCGCCCGGCTCTTTCCCTTTCGAGACCGGGACGCTATCCTGCAGGCCTCGAGGGTAACGGGCCCGGTCCCCTTCCAGAACGCGTCGGTGAATTTCTATCCTGACTTCACCCAGCAGGTACAGAGGCAGCGGCAGGGCTTCCTGGGGTGAAGAGGAGGCTTCGGGAGAGGGATCTGAAATACGCCATGCTCTTCCCTGCCAGACTACGTGTGGTGTTTGAAGACCGAACATTCTTCTTTGAGTCACCTGCCATGGCGGATGAATGGCTGGACGCTCTGCCTCGACGACGCACGGAAGAGGACACTGCCGTAGACGGGGACAGTGGCCGGGATGAACAAGGTTGATGTATTCGGAACCGGACTGACTCGGACTGACTTTAGATAATGACTTGCAGTAAACACGGAGGTTGTGGGAGGACGAGGGGAGCTCTTTCCTCCCTTAGGGTACTTTTTGTAGATTTTGGGTTTGGTAGGGCGACAGGCACACTGCAAGTTGGGGGGGCTTTGTAAGCTGCAGCAGGGGTGCAGGGTGGGGGGGTTTCCGGGATTTTGGGGTTGTTGTTGGGGGGTTTGTTTCAGCAAGGCATAGTGATTATTTCCAGGACTGTTCCATGGGGGCTCTTCGGGTGTGGGGTGGGCCTCTTTACGTTTGGGGATGGGGGTAGGGGTTTAAGTGTTATAAGCTGGAATGTGAATGGTTTGGGGGATCGCATTAAGCGTGGGATTGTTTTGCAATTCTTGAAACGGTCATTGCCGGATGTCGCCCTGCTGCAGGAGACGCATCTTATAGGTAATACGTGCTATGCCCTGAATAGGAAGGGTTATAAATTCATAGCTCATTCGGGATTCTCCTCTGGGTCCAGGGGTGTGGGCATCCTAGTCAGAGCCTCGCTACCATTGTTGATGATAGGGGGAGGTTTGTGGCGGTGGCGGGGCGGTGGGAAGGAAGAACTTTGGTTTTAGTTTCGGTTTATGTCCCGCCGGCCCTGCAGGCCTCCACTTTCACAGATCTGGGTAGGGCCCTGCTGGATCTCCCGGGGGGTATGCTTGTAGTGGGAGGTGATTTCAACGCTGTTGGCTCCGGCCTGCTGGATAGATACCCGCCCAGAGACACGGGGGGGGCTCAGAAGTGGCTTCCAGACTTTCTAGGTACGCTTGGCCTGATAGACTGCTGGAGGCTCCGGCACCCCACACAGAGCCAATACACTTTCCACTCCGGGGCGCATGGTAGCCTTTCTAGGATTGACTACCTACTCACTCTGGCTGCGCATGCCTCATTGGTGTCTGAGGCCAGGCACATGGCGCGTGGTATATCTGACCATTCGCCGGTGTGGGTCAGGCTGGATCTGGGTCGAGAGGGAGGGGGAAGGGTGGCCCCTATCAACCCTTGGTATTTCCGAGACCCCAAGATGCGCAGCCCGCTGGTAAAGACAGTAGATAATTTTTTCAAGGACAATCAGGGATCCGTGGACTCGGCAGTGTCGCTGTGGGAAGCATTTAAGACCGTGCTGCGAGGGGAAGCCCTCTCCCTTGTAGTGGCTGCCAAGCGGCGGAGAGATGGCGAGGTTTTGCAGGTTGAGGAGGAGATCGCGGCTTTGGAGGGAGCGCTGGAGGAGGAGGTTACAGAGGCCTCACTGCATGAGCTGGGCTTGAAGCAATCCGAGTATAAGGACCTGGTGACGAATGCCACTAAGACCCTCGGTAGGGAACAGCAGGGCCATCTGTATGATGTTGGTGACAAGGCCGGGAAACTCCTGGCTTGGCTGGACAAAAAAGAACGTGTCAATAGAGTAGTGCCGGAGTTGACGGGAGAGGGGGGAGAGATGATTGTGGAACCTGAGAGGATTGTGCAGTGTTTCTCGGACTATTTCCGTATGGTTTATGCCTCAGTGTCGGACAGGCCGCCCGAGGACTCGCATGACCTCCTGCGTGATATTGCATTGCCCTGTCTCTCCGATATAGATAGGGACGATCTAGATGGTGACATAACGGTCGATGAGGTGGCGGGGGCTATCCGCGCGTTGAACTCGGGCAAGGCCTCGGGTCCGAACGGCTTGCCGGTCGACCTGTACAAGCTATTTCCGGATAGGGTTGCCCCTCACCTGCGCGCCATGTTCGTGGAGGTGCGGGGGAGTGGGGCCCTCCCGTTGGATCAGCGACTGGTGACGATTGTGGATATACACAAAGAGGGCAAACCCCGAGATAAGTGCGCCTCATATAGGCCTATCTCACTCCTTAACGCAGAGCCAAAAATTCTGGCTAAAATCCTGGCGGCCCGTTTGATCAGGGTACTCGGTGACTTGGTCCATCCGGATCAATCCGGATTCATCCCGCACCGTAACACAGCGTTAAATCTTCGGCGCCTACATGGTGTAATCGCCAGGGCGGGCACGCTGCGTGAACCAGCTATTGTGGCGTCTCTCGATGCCACGATGGCCTTTGACACGGTGGAATGGGCATATTTGTGGGCCGTGTTGATCAAGTTCGGCTTTGGCCACGGTTTTGTGAGCTGGGTGAAGTTGCTGTATGAGGGCCCTCTTGCGAGTGTGGTGGTAAATGGCCGGGCGTCGACTCCGTTTCAGCTTGGGAGGGGTACTCGGCAAGGTTGTCCCCTGTCGCCATTGCTGTTCGCCCTCGCCCTTGAGCCGCTGGCTGCGTGGATACGCTGGCACCCGGATATACGGGGACTTAGAAGGTCGCCTGAGCACGAGGACCGTATATCGCTCTATGCTGATGACATCCTGTTGTATCTTGCCTCACCCAAGAAATCACTTATAGTGGTCTGTGACGTACTCACATCTTTCGGTAGGAACTCGGGTCTCGTTATCAACTGGAGTAAATCGTATTTATATGTTCTTAGTGGCGAGGTTCCACCGATCCCTCGAACTTGTTCGATCCAGGTTGCTCAGCAGGGCTTCGTGTATCTGGGGATCTTTATCTCCATGGATTCTGCTGTGCGATATGAGAGGAACCTGCTCCCCCCCCTAGCGCGCCTGAGGCGGGATGTGGAGGGCTGGCGGAGGCTGCCGCTCTCCCTCGTTGGGCGTGCGGCCCTGTTCAAAATGATGTCTCTTCCCCGGTTCCTCTACGCGCTGCAGAATACTTTGGATTGGGTACCGGCCAACTACTTTCGGGAGGTCGAAGGCCTCCAACGAGCTTTGCTGTGGGACGGGCGGCCGCGAATAGCTATTGCAAAGTTGACGCTCCCATGGTACGACGGGGGTATTGCGCTTCCAGACATCCGACGGTACTATTGGGCCACCCAGCTGAGTGCGATTAATCATGGGTTTTATGGCCCGGCCCTCAGCCCTGGGTATGCCATGGACAGGTGGTTGCTGCGTGGTGGTAACTATTACAGGGCGTTGTATTCGCGGTCCCTGGACTCGTCCCTCACGGGGCCCACTGGTGTGGCGGTGCGTGTGTGGAAGATGGCAACTGACTCGCTGGGCTGGAAGGATAGGCTCACCCTCGCTACCCCGCTGTTTGAATCTGAGAGATTGGGTAGGCTTTGGCACACAAAAGGCTTTGACAAATGGGACTTGATCGGCATCTCCAGGGTCGGAGATGTCCTGATTAAGGGGAGGGTGAAGTCCTTTGAAGAGTTGCAGAAGGAGTATGAACTGGGGCCATCTGAGTTTTTCCGCTATATTCAGGTGCGTCACGCCCTCCGATCAGTCCTCATAGAGGGTGAGAAGGTGCCTGAGTCCTCTCCTTTGGAGGACCGGGTCCTTGATGGTCATATGCCCGAGAGCACGATCTCGCTCATCTATAAGAAACTGATAAACGTCCGGGCAGATATGCTTCTGGGGTTGAGGGACCAGTGGTCTAGGGATGGCCTCGAGTTGGATGACGAGGATTGGCAGTCTGCTGTTTCCTCTCCTAAGGAGGTTGCGATCCCGTCGCGTCTGAGGCTGGTGCAGCTTAAAATACTGCATCGAGTGTACGTGACGGGGCCAAGGTTGGTTCACATGGGATTCTCGGAGGACGGCCTATGCAGGAGGGGATGTGGTATGGTGGGTACTTTCCTGCATGTCATTTGGGAATGTGGTGTCATCACGGAATTCTGGCGGAGAGTCCATGCAGTGATGGGGGAGGTGACGGGCATTGCTATGCAGCCGGAAGCGCGGTGTTGTCTCCTGAATGTCTGGGGGCCCACTGATCACAATGCGGCGCAGACCCAATGGGTGACTCTGGGCAACATGGTCGCTAAGAGAGATATAGCGCGATTGTGGGGATCCGTGGGCCCCCCACATTGACCGCGTGGAAAGAAAATATGGACTGGAGTATGCTAAGGGAGAAGACGGTATATTGCGCTAGAGGCCGCCCTCGGAAGTGGCACGCCATCTGGGGGCGTTCGAACCAATACAGGGGGGGAATTTGTCTTGCCCCTGATCTGGATCCCCCCGAGGAACAGCTTTCCTCCTAACCTTCTTTCCAGCTCAGTATGGTTAATGGACTTCTTTGTCCCCTGCTGTCCCCCTTCTTCCTCTTTTCACGATACTGTAAATGGTAGATGATTGGGGTCCTGCCTCCCCTGGGGAGCTATCACCATGGGCATTCAGTGTTCTTGCCTTGCTGGGGGTTGTTGTGTGTTTTGTGTTTATATAAAAAATGGAATCTTTGCACTCCTCCTTCACTGTACTGTGGACGTGTCTCTGTTCCTCTTTACCGAAGCTGCCGAACCTCCGGGTTGTCGGCTGAATAGCTGTGTCCAGACTTTTGAAAATAAAGGTTTTTAAAAAAAAAAAAAAAAAAAAAAAAGAGATGCAGTTAGAGCACCTCGTGACGATACCTTGCTGTCTGATCTGATGTGTTCTGCTCCGACGGAATAAAACTTTGTTTCCTGCCTTCCAGTCTCCGGCGCCTGCCTCTTTCATTGGTAAATTATCGAATGGCATGAGAGGCGATTACCGCCGGGCAATACTTGAAGGGTTATCGACTGAAACTGCCGCTACCATTTCACAATTGGCGCCCAAGGTGGGGCCCATCAGAGACAGGTGGATCCAGTGGGAGAGGTCCTGACGACAGAGTGAACGACTGCAACGATCGGGAGAGCTCCTGCCCAATAGACCCTCGTCTGGCAGCCGATCATCCGAACTTCACTGGTTCCGAGCAGACCTCTCTCGAGTGATCTACGGTCCTGACTGGGAACCATCAGGAGTGCCGCGGCAAATACGGAGAGTAGAGGACGATCGGGCGCTGGAGGCGGAAGACGAAAAACTGTCCACGCGGTCCGGGTAAGGTCGTGATACACGACAAATTGCGAAATAATTGATTGATTGTTTGAAGTTTTGAAATACTAGTATTGCTCATTGATTGTTCTCTTTGAGATATTCGCTGTCTACAAACGGGGAGGAGTAGAAATACTCTCTCTCTCTCTCCCTTTGTAGATAGTGAAGGGTAGGTAACGCAGACTTTTGTCCCCGTTGAAACCCGTCGTGCCTATCTTTATCTCCCCACTGATTGATTGTCCGAACATTGATTGTTTTGAAGAATAGTGCTCTTTGAGATATTCTCTGTTTGCAAATAACGTAGAATAGAAATATTCTGTCTAGTCTTTGCAAATAGTGAAGGGTAGGTAACGCAGACTTTTGTCCCCGTTGTAACCCGTCGTGCCTATCTTTATCTCCCCATTGATTGATTGATTGATTGTCCGAACACTAGTTGTTCGATATTGGTTCTTTGGAGGTATTCTCTGCTTACAAATAACGAGGAATAGAGATATTCTGTCTAGTCTTTGCAAGCAGTGAAAAGATAGGTAGTGCTGACTTTTGTCCCCATTGAAACCCGTCATGCCTATCTTCTCCCCACTGATTGGTAGTTGGTTCTGCCCGGACCGCTTATTAGAGGTGAACCATCCGGCTCCTCTGGAAGGCACCCCTAATAAGGACATGTTCACTAAAATACGAACTAATCGCCGTAGTTTATAGCAAGCTATGGCATAAAATATACAAAGGGGGACCCCGAGAATCAGTGGCCACTGGCAGAATCCTTTTTGACCCTACAAAACTAAAGTAATGCTAGGAAATAGCCCTTTGTGGGATATATGGAACTAAGGGAAGGAGCCAAGCTCACGGTCGAGACGGCCACGAGGTAGCCCGACTCCATCGCTCTCGCTACCTAAACATGTCTGCCCTACTACCCACCCCGCCCAATAAGCATGACCAAATCCTGCACAAACGGAAGCCTGCTGATACCCACCATCGACGTCACCGAACTAGGACTAGATCGCGCACAATTGGGCTATGTTATTTTTCCGATTACGCAGTAGCATCCTTGTGCTCGTCGCCAGATTGCAAATATGTACAAACACTCCAACGAAGTAGTATAGTTATAACATTTTAATAACTTATAGGTATAACAAACACACCAACAGGGTAAACAGGCTAAAACACGTTTTAAACAACTATTTACATGACGGTCTGCTGCAACCTGCATCCCAAAGCATCCACGTCCACGTGACACCGTCCTCGCCTCTCCTTCCTCGAAGTTGCAACATTGGCCTGTTTTGGGCGGTCCTTTTAGTCGGTTTTGGGCTATAAAAGCCATGCAAAAATCCATTGACATCAGTGGCGGACGACTGTGCGAATAGGCCGGAGGCTGCACGAAGCGCCGAAGCTCTGACAGCGCCAAGGCGGAGCCTGCCACGCCGTGCGGATCTTCCCATTTTCTTCTTCTTCCTTCAATAACGAAGGGTGCCCTGGCGGGGGGAAGCGACGCGGACGGGCTTCCCCCACCTCCCCAGGTGGAGGCTCACCAGCAGATGAGGGCACCCCAACCGTCTCTTTTCACCGGCCAGCCAAGTTGGCGCCCCCTGCGCTCGACCGCCGGACGGCCACCCAAGCACGGGTTCACCAGGATCGCCACTAGCGCCCGACGCGAGGAGTGGGCCCCCGCAGCCAAGTAATCGGGGACCCACCCCGGTGGCGATACCATCCAAACTGCTGTTGTTGCTGCTACTGGAATCACCCCGGTGGCGATACCATCCGAACTGCTGTCGTTGCTGCTGCTGGCCCCTCTCCGGTGGCTGTACCGAAGAGCTGCTACTGCTGCTGCCTTTGGACTCCGGCGGTCGGTTCTTCGGATCCAGACCTAGCCCTCCGTGAGGCGATTCTGGACTCGAAAGCTTGTCTGCTTGGGCGTGGGCCCCACCCTTGACAAAACGCTCCCCTCAGCTTTGCAGAATCTGCTGGAGTCATTGGCACTCGACTCCCGCGGACTTCCGGTAAGGACAAACCGCCGCCATTGTTCTTTGCCCCGGGCGGCAGCCACCTTGCCTCCGCTTGGTGCAGTGAGAAAGACTGATTCAAGACGTCGGCGGAAGAACCCGCCTGCTGCCCCGTCCCAAGAACGGACCATGGCATTGCTACAAGATCGCGGTGACGCCATGCTGACGCAAGCTGACGCTAACGAAAGTTCTCGAACTACCGAAAGGAATTCTGGTCCAACAGCTAATTCATGGAAAGACTTAGACTGTACACTGGCCCGACCTCGCCCCAAAATGGTGCCGATGTAGGAGAGGCCTACAACTCCTTGTGGCGTTCCAGTCACGTGGCATTTGTGTTAAAAGGATATGAATGTGATGTTCCCACACATGATGAGCAGAGGGACGGGAAGGGTACTGACCGAGCATACGTACAACCTTACTGATTGCTGACCTACCCATTTTTATTTTTAACTAAGATAGTATTGCTCATGATATTCGACGCCTCTCACGCCGTGGCCGGCCTGAACGGTTGTAGGCCCGTATTTGTATACTGACATTGTTTTAAATAAAGGGCTTCTTGAAAGGATTACTGAATCAGTGTCATGACAAATCATATAGGTTGATAAAGATTTTTCTTTTGAATAAATGATTGTTACTCCCAAGCAAAAGAATACAGATAATGCAGACCCCATTTGCCTGAATCTTTTTGATTAACGGAATTTGTACCCATCACACCTGTCCTTTTCCAAGAGTTGTCAAATCGATGGTCAACTATAGCTTAAGGTGTAGGCCGAACGCAAGGTATGATATCTTGCACCATAATACACGACCGATTGAGAAAGGCATGCGCGACCAGGGAACCCGAATTTAGGAGATGAATGAAATAGAGCATCTTTGCCACAGACAAAAAGAATAATAGGTCTGTGGTATTACCCACTCCTGCGGCTAGCCTGGTACGTGGTAAGTAGAACTTTTTCGTGTCTACGCGCGCTAAGGTACTTTGAATACTGCACATCCCCTCCCCTCTTTTCTCCCCTCTATAGGTCACGACGAAGTTCCGACTAAAGAATGGAGTGGACATGGACCGCACCGCGTTCGATATCAGGAAAAACATAGACAAACGTTGTGGGGTAGTGCGTAAAGTGCAGACCACCATTGGGAACATGAAAAACTGTATGATATGACTGTGCGTGTGTGCTACGATTATACGGTATGACTGTGTATGCATTTCATGCTTGGGTCACTTGAAGAGAGCGTCACCGTATGATTGAAGTGCTCGTCCATCGACCAAAAGGGAGGAGAGTAAAAGGTCCAACACCCCCCCAAGATAAACTACAAAAATACTGAAAATACGCAGCATGCTTAGGAAAGAGGACAGGAAAGGAGAGGTCCCCATACTCAGCGTAGCCCTGAGTCTCCGTCTTAAGTTTCTGCGCTTGATGCATGTACTGTCACACCCTATCCGGTATTTGTGTGTACGTGATCACCGAATTTATGTCTTTTTCCCGCTGGTGTTTTCTTACATAGAACCGACCCATGCCACTCCATGTTGTGTGTGCACCAAGTGGCCTATTATCATACCCATGTCTCTCTCTCTCTCTCGTTTTGTGTCGTACATATGCCAAATAGCCTACTTGATGCACACGTCTCTCTCTCTCTCTCTCTCTCTCTCTCTCTCTCTCTCTCTCACTCTCTCTCTCTCTCTCTCTCTCTCTCTCTCTCTCTCTCTCTCTCTCTCCCCCTCCTTCACTAAAGGCTTTCTTGCCCTCTTTTCTTTTTGAATAAATTAACGACACATACCTCTCCGGTAAGTGTATAATTGGCCTGAAACACGGTGGTGTTCGAACAAATTGACAGAAACAAAACGACCATACTTTACCACGTTACTACCTCTCCTTTCTGCAAATGTTGAGCTTAATTAGCTGAGAAAGAAGGGACAGGTAAGACGACTGATGTCTCCCAATCTGGCCCTTATCACGGGGACTATATGTCAGTGGTTTTTGTTTTTAGAAGACACCATCTCCACCGCCCAGAATTACCCCCGCCCAATTACCCCGAAATAGAATGTCTAAAGCACCCCGTTCTCCCAAAATAACCCCAGCCCTATACTAGCCGCCTCAGAGTATTTCGAACGAAACAGCTGATGACCTTATTCTCTAATAATACATCGCCTAAACTGATAAAGGGTTACCTATTGTCGCCAGCAAAAATAATGCTTAGCTTATGTTCCTCCCCGAAAGGGATACTCGTGAACCCGTGACAGTAGCACCTCGCACTTTCTTTTCTTAAACTTAGCAGTCCTCGGAGAAAAATGTGTATTAACAAAACTTGTGTTAGGATGAACGAGTCTCTACCGGAGAAGCCGGTTCGAATTTTTACTAGACCAGAAGGTTGACAGATGTCAGGCTTCCTGCAACGATTATAGGGCGCAGAAATCGACACCTAAAAGGCCAGACGATGGACAGGGACACCCACAGAAACCTGCACCACAGCAATGATTAATAGATTGGTAACACGCACACAAACATCAGAGTCAATAGACACCAATCATACATCAACCGATAAAAGCATTTCCGCAACTACTCGGTGGTTGGGAGAGAGGATGAAGTATGTAAATGTCTTCCCTGCCAACTCTCTAAGATTTTTGTTTCTTGTACCCATTCAAAGATAACCTGCGGCCATCGGAAGAGAGGGGTCGGACGTGACGCACAGCCTGGCTGCGGACCATGGAACATCTATGGCATCGACCAAGGGGGAAGCATCGAAGCAAAAAGGGCGTGAGACGAGGCACCAATATCAGGATGATAAGTGATAGAACGAAGGGCTATATCAAGGCCCCCTGCTCACTGACCAGCGTGCCTGAAGTCCCAACCCATCGGGCCCGATTGATGGGCCCAGTGCTGGAAGATTCTGCTCTCCTTGGTCCGCATTTTGATCCGATCCCACTCCACCCCCTCTTCCCTCGGCATCCCGAAGCACGTCACACCCTTCTCTCTCCCTCTCCCCCTTTTATATGGATTATGAATTTGACTTAACTACAGAAGAACAAAAAGCAGGTACCCTGTCTCAAAGTACCTATGATGAACTGTGTTAAGGAACAGGACTGTGATCAGAGAACAGCGAATGGTCACACCCTGCCACGTGAGAGATTGGATTTGAGCTGGACCTTAGCTCCACCGCCGGTGCTCAACAGTGCCAACGAAAGAAAAACAACAATAAGAGCTTACCAGTGATGGCTCTTCGTAATAGGACACTGGAAAGAAGAACCCATGTTAAAGTTGAAAAATCCTCTCCCAACCACCATTTTATATTAACTATCTTCCTATCGAGTTTTCATGATGTTGCATCAGTCACTTCCGACTGCACACTGAGAAGTTTAGAAAATCTAACTTTGTATAATGACATTCATACAACACCAACCATGCACACGACTATACTGACTATCTTTTTGATCCACACGAAGTCTGGGCCATATGTAATGTACGGAATATCCCTTGCTTTGCCAGAAACATTTTTTTTGCTTTACAGTATCCTATTTGTGCTCAAACAAGCTCACCTCTTCCTACCCCTGGGCCTGACATGCGGCGCAGCTGATGTAACTTTGTATGTACTACCTCCTCGCCTACTTTATCACCTGTATGTAACTATGTACAAATGTGTCAGATTACTCCTGCCTGCCCTAAAAACTCTGTATCTTTAAGGAATGTACGAAAAACATTAGCGATATTATAGCTGAAGGTTAACGAAGGTAAACGTCGGCCAGGCAAGCTGTCGAGATATGTTAAAAGGGAGGACTGTGGAAATTTAGCTTGTACCTGAACATTATCTGCGCCATCTTGCCTCTCCCCAGCGCCACGCACAGCGAATGCACGGCAGCCATTTTAGGCACCCCACTCTCTCCCCGCTCATTCTCGATCGCCAGCGCGTTCCCCTGGCGCTGCGAGCATTCCCCGCGCGCCGGCCACCCCCGCTCTCTCATACACGGGCCATAAACCCCCCCTCATTCTGCGCGACCCTGCCATGGAACCACATCCCACGCCTGACCGACATCCCATACATGGTCATGCCTCTCTTTGATAACCCCCTTCCTCTGCGCCCCATTGTCCGAACCGATCCCAGGCCATCACCTAGCCCTGCGGATGCAGTTTATTGCCCCTACTGTAAGGGAAACACCCCACATCAAAGGGATTACAGTGGATCAAAGCCCCTACACCCTGAGACCCGGCCGGTTGCACAAATCCCCGGGAATTGGCGGAATGTCCAGCTGCGGGATAGCCATCTCCTACTGTGGATGGGGTGGGGACTTCCACTGTAGATATGTGTGGGAACAAGTTCGAAGTGGGGATTCCGAAGACGTTCTTTTATACATCAAAGTAATCTCAAGAATGTGCCATGTACAATAAACCTGCAATAAAGTCATAAACCTGTGTATAAGAGGCCAGGCCTCAGAGATGCAGTTAGAGCACCTCGTGACGATACCTTGCTGTCTGATCTGATGTGTTCTGCTCCGACGGAATAAAACTTTGTTTCCTGCCTTCCAGTCTCCGGCGCCTGCCTCTTTCATTGGTAAATTATCGAATGGTATGAGAGGCGATTACCGCCGGGCAATACTTGAAGGGTTATCGACTGAAACTGCCGCTACCATTTCACATCCCCATGATGCAACAAGTTGTTGGGACATGTGCTGTGGGTGACAATCAGATGTGGCTGCAGGAACGTACTTACTCGTCCATGAATGCCCGTGCAGCTTCATGTGCAATGTGTTCCAATAGTACGTCGTTGTCGTGTTCAAGGAACCCCAGGGTGAGCAAATCAATTAAGTGGTCCGGGCAGGTGTGCTCAGCCCACGCCGTTTCACCAACACAGCCCAATAGGGGAGCGCCTCGATGTGGTCACTGCACACGAGGAATTGTGCAATCCCCCATGCACAACTATCAATACATAGGCAGTATGTCAGGGCACTCCATGCATGGTTGTCTTGGTTACACTCCAGTTCGTGATCCAACAGGGGCAAAGACACAAGTCGTAGTCCAATTCATCAACAGTTGTGTTGGATAGGCAGACATCCATGGGACACTCGAATGTGCATGTTCGGCAGTGGAACCAGGGCTGGACGCAGGTGACGTAGGCAAGGCGGAAGCTGAGCCGGTAACTGATCTGCAGCACTGCCAGTGGCACTGCGCCCAGTAAATGCAGCATACGTGCATGGTACTGTTCCACGTGACGGGGGTTGTGCATGTGCCCGGTATGGCCTGCCATTGCGTTGGTGCGTCTCGTGGAACCTGCACTCTTCTGAACTGTGGCAGTTGTGTGGAGGATATGCCACAGCTCTGAGCAATGATTCGAATGTGTGTGCAACGTTGGGGAGAGTGGGTTGCTGTTTCCGTGAGTGTCAAGGGCATCCCATTCGGGGGTACCACAGGCAGGGGTAT
This sequence comes from Triturus cristatus, assembly GCF_964204655.1. Taxonomy (NCBI): domain Eukaryota; kingdom Metazoa; phylum Chordata; class Amphibia; order Caudata; family Salamandridae; genus Triturus; species Triturus cristatus. The sequence goes on along the minus strand of NC_140582.1, from coordinate 1,172,325,324 downwards.
CTGTGTGTGGGGTGTGGATGAGTCGGATAGTTCATTTGCGGAATGCGTGGTGTGGGAGTCGTCCCCGTCTGCCATGGCATCTCTCTCAGGGGGTTCCAGGTGCGTTCTGGACCAAGGTCAGAGGTGCAGGTGTCCTCCCACCTTCTGCATTGGGACAATGGAGCTTTCATCCCTGATGTTTGTCTGACTACTACTTGCGTTTTCGGAATGTGATGTGGCTTTGGTGCTGAGATTGGGACATGGCCTTGGGCTCATGGTGTACGGATGGCGATACACACATACAGGTTAGCATGTGGAGCCAGGTGCCCCGAGGGGCCTTGCGCTGCTTGTGCAATCTCACTCCGTCTCTCTCCCTCGCCCTCTCCCTGTCTTTCCTTTGTTGGGCGCATGGCACACCTTCTTCTCTTGAATTTGGTCTTCCAGACTGTGTGCTACGGATTGTCCACTGAGGAGCCGCTAGGACTCATCCTGAGGGTTGTCTCGGCTTTTATTTGTATGGTATTTTGTGTTGGTGATTGCATTGCTGTTTGACTGAGTCTCCATTACCTGGCCACGCATGTCTGTTGATTTTCCTGCTTGTGCGACATCAGGCAAAATGTTTGTATGGGGATTAGTGGTGTTGGTGTGCAGTTTCTTAGTCCGGGGTTGGGGTTGTTCCGGGGGGGGGGGGCTGTTGCGGGCCTGGGTGTGAAGTCAGAGGGTGTTGTGGACCTCTTGGGTGTCCGGGCCGCATGATGGGTGGCTCCATGGCATCTGTTGCCCTTCCAATGGGGCCCTGGGCTGTGCTCCCTTTTGTTGTGCAGGCTGCCATCCGACTTTACACCAGGTCAGAGCAGGTGTAGATTTCCTGGTGCTAACGCGCCTTATCGCCTGTTTTGTGTTTTTATCGCAGTTCTGTCTGGTCGTTGTGAATGTTGAGGTGTGATGTTGTCACGGCTTTTGGCACGGAAACACCCACTCTGCATCTTATTAGCGATAGCTGCGGGGGGCCTCTGTGGCGATGGTTTTTGCGGCTGCTATCACGGGTATACTGGTGCTGTGGGCTGTTAACACCAGCTTGTGAATGGGGCGATAGATTTATCGCAACTTTGGCTGCGATAAAGTGCCGTTGACTCAGCGATAGTTTCTTGTGAATATGCCCCTGACTGGTTTAAGGTGAGTGAAGATAAAAGCTGTCCTCTGAGGTCGTCAGGGTCTTCGGGATGTTCATCTTTTAATATTTGAGTTGTGGACTCTGGGGAACTGGTTCTTCCCTCTCATAAATCTTGCAGTATATGTTTTACTTTGATTTCTGTGACATCTGGGGGATGGTTGTGTTCCTTTACATGAATAAAAAACATTGTCTTTTGTTGCAGCCCTCCCATAGCATGTATTAGCGTAATATTTAGTACATTTCCAGTTGACTGTTCATTTTTCTGAAGTTTGATATTTTCTCGAAGTTGTAGTAATTGTTTTGTAGCATGTGTATTAAGAGACATAAAAGTAATATAGTGTTTAGTTAGGTAATTATTATTTTAGTATTTATAAAAATAATGAGTCTATAAAGTAGTGTAAATAAATGTTTTACTTGCTTTAGAGGGTATTTGAATTTGTTTTTTCATTTCTGTTTGTAGGTTCTGTTTGGAAAGTCCGGCAGAGTTTCGTCTTGTTACAGATTTTGTCGTTTTTGGAGTGGTAATTAGTTACATTTTGAGTGACTTTTTTATTGTTAGTTAAATTGATTGCTTAATTGTATTGATTTATTTTGTTTGTATTGTCATTCTATTGGTTAGTGTTTTCTTAGTTTGAATTCTTTTTTGTTATTGCCTTTTATGGTGAACTCTAGTGTGTATTTTATAATGTTATTTTTATATAGTGATATATTTATTTTACGTAGATGTATAATTTATATATAAATATAAAATAATCTTTGTTTATTGTTTAAAATGTAATAATGGTTAAAAAAAATTGTATTCATATTTAGATTTTTTGATTTGTTTTCCGTTTTTGGGGTTATTTATGTTTATTTTAATATTGCACAATTGTAATAATGTAGAATACTGATCACATTTTTTATGGCTAATTGTAATTTCTTTATGTAAAATATTGTGGTTTGTATGTTTATGCTATAAAGCTATTGATTGTTATCGATATTTATGTAGTCGATATTTTGTGTTTTGATATGTGTGTGAATGAATGAAACTTTTTATTGCACAATTACTTAAAACCATTTGCAATATATCTTATTACATCAATAAGAATGAAAAAAACAAGATTCCTTAAAATCCTTCACAGTATATCTAACATCTAAAAAAGTTCACATAAAATTGTAACCGGTTGCCGTTGTGAGGAAAATGCTGTTTGTATTAAAAAAAAGTTATATAAACATTGTTGCAACAGAGTTCCTTGTATCGTTCAAAGCTATGCTTTAAGCCAATTAACAATAAATCTGGTTTATATTTAATGGCTTGCTGCTATTCAGGACTCTTCCGGTGTTGTCATGACCTTCTTCTTCAATAAATCTGGTGCGCAGCTCGTCCATATATCTCTCAAATCAGGCCAAGTCTGTCCAAACTCCTTTGCATAGCCACATTGAATTTAGCAGCTTCTGATGACGCTGTAACAATCCGGGCAGCACACATCAGGTGTAGCAGGGATTCTGTTTTAAAATTGCAAATTCTACAGTTGGTTCTAAGATCAAGGGATTTCGACCCGGGATTTAATTCTTTCATTGGTAGGGGCACTAGTCTGGCTCACTGAATATTTTTTAGAGCCTTCCTCCCCAACGCTTGGCTAAAGTAGGGCTGTGTTTTATGCTCCATATATATTGAGATCAGCCCAGAATGACCTCCTCCCATTTCGTGATGTGCTAAGACTGTTTTACGTGACAGTTGGTAGATTTGTTTGTTGAGTGCACTTTTGATAGCCGGGTAGCTTATGTCTTCTTGACCTCAATTCTGCAGTGCCAGATCCAATGTTTCCACCGCTGTCTGCATATAGATTTGCCATGGTTGGTTGTCCCCCCATAGATGGGTTTTAGCATATTCTTCACGCTTCCAACGGGGGCCGTCAATACTTGGTAATCGTATTTCGCCTGCATACCCAGGCATTCTGTTTTGTTGCACCAGCTCAAACTCTAGGTGAATCAGGCTGCTACGAGCTTAAATATGCGTTTGTACATCTGGCATTGTGCTTTTTCTAACATACTGTCCATTTTGCCTGAGAATGCCTGCTGGCGTAACACGCTATTGCCCTTATTTTAGATTGTAGCACCTTTCTTATTGGGGCTGTCGTTGGACTTTGCATTTTCTTGTGCAATTTGCACAGAGCGTAAATTGTTGATTGTACTTTGGAATTCATTTTATGTAAATGTAAAGTCGCTTTTCCAGAATCGCTGAGCCAAGCACCAAGGTAAATATAGGATTTTGTGGTGGAGATTATCTCTCTTCCAACGTTCCATTTGAGCAGTGCTTTTTTTTATATTTGTGTGTATTTATATGTTTACTTAAAGGTCACAATACTTTTGTGACCGATAATTTGGTTACTGATATAAGTGAAAATAGATATTTATGACAGCGATGTTTTGAACCAATCTAGATCAGTGCCCTATTAGTCTGGCCCTTGGTATATGCTTGATGTGTCTACTAGGTTTGGGATCTCTGATAAAGACCCAATTGTAATGGATGCACAAATGACAACTGGTTTTACGACCTTGGTGCAAATCGCATGAACCAGTGTATTTGCTCACCTGATTTTCCCGACGACAAAAATTTGAACTAAATTAGATAGCCAAATAGTGCACATTAGTGGGCTCAGCCAACTGAGCCCCCAGGCACTGCCATTTACCATTCAGACAGACTTTGAGCTAAATGTAGACTCAAACCTTTCCCAATTGCACAGAGAGCGTGTATATTTCTGCACGCACATACATTTTGCTACTTACTCCCACAAGCCTGCAGTGTAGTATGCAATGTTCCTTCTACTCAGTGCTCTGATTGCCCAGAAAGTTAAAAATTCATGTACGTGCAAGATATCTCAGTGGGTCCATGTATGTGTTTCAGAGATCATTGTGTCACCTGCCGGTCATGTGTTTTATACAGGAGACATAGTTTAAAATCTCATGCACCTGCTGCATCGGTCTCTGGTGCGTTTGCCACAGGTTTAAATACCTGCAGGGTTCTTTCTTCATGCACTGATAAAGTTAAACAACTCAACTTGTATACTGTGCGGGTGGCCATGTGAAACCTTATGACATATTGTGTGTGTGTGTGTCCTAAATTGCTTAAAACACACACACACTATTCAAACTACTATTCCGTAAGGCTGGGGTAAGATGATCACACCAGGCCCTTATTCTATGTTTGTCAGGTGAATTTATTCCATTGATGAGCAAAATGATAAAAATGTTAACATTTGCTGAAAAACTACCTGTGTCTGTGGTTTAAATCTACTTGTGGATAACTTGATGGTTCAGAAAATTTGTTTTTTTTAGGCTACTGGCACTTTGAATGTCCTTGTAGTTTGACCTAATGATTCTCTATTAGGCTCTAAAGAATATATGAAAACATAGAGGCACTTTATTGTTAATTTGCACAATGGTACATAATGTTTACAGCTCTCGCACTTAGGCACTTTATAGCTTATTTGTACCATGTTACGTAATGTCTATAGTTTTTAATGTATATTTCTGAGAACTTGACCATTATATGTTATTTGTTTTATGATTAATTAGTGACTGTGATAAAATATGTGTACATGTCTTATTAATGTTCTAGTGCGGCATGTAACCATAGAAACATTTTTTTGTGTGTGTACAGGTGTATATTAATCGAAAAAGAATTACTACTACTGGAACTTGTATTCTGTGTACTACAGTGATAATTTGTGTAGTAGACAAAAATATACAATGCTTTCATATTTCTCAATGAATGATCGCATAATGAAGCAGTTCCCTCTAGTTTGTGTATAATCACAAATATTCAACGATTTTTTAAAGGTCTCGCAACAATTGAATGTTTTATGAATGTATGTGCAAAGCTGTACATCTAAATAAATGAAACTAGAATATGTTTTTGGCCAACCTAAAAGGGCCTAGCACAACTTTACCTTCTAAATGGTCTTCTTACTCTAAATGCAAGACTCAGAATGGATTTTTTTTTAAACGTGTTGCACAAGATCTAGGTTGAAGATAACAGAGGACTAGTTGCAGGTACATAACAACTGTCTGAGAAAGTGTTAGAATTTAAAGGGAAATGCTTATCATTTACTTTCTACACAACTAGGATCTGAAACAAATGCTCCCGCCATTTGGTTCTTTGAGTGAGGGCAGCCGCCTGGCCTTCCCTTAGCTACACAAATGCTGTCTTTTTGTGTCAAAGCCTGGACGTTCGTGCAAACTGTGGAAGACAGATGAAAGAGTAGGTCACAACAGAAAAATAAAGATAACGTCTACCTGTTGCTGAGCTTATACAGGTTACCTTGGAGTGTTGGGGAGCAACACAGAGAGCGTGAGGACAGGTATGGGAAGGGGTAAGCAGCACCTGGAGAGCAAGCAAGAAATCATATGCACTCCCATGGTATACAAAACAAAAAAGTAGTTCCCTTATGTGATCCATAGAAGGATAGAAGTCACCCATTCAAAAGATGGTAAAGAGGCTATGCTCCAGGGGAGGGACAAACACAGGAAGAGGAAGGAAAGCCATTGAATAAGAAGCAAGCAAGATAGATATGAAAGAGGTAGATATAATAAGAGATAGATATAAAAAGTAAACAAATTATAAACAATGGTCTGATTAAGACACCACTAAGTATCAGGGTTGTGCATAATAGGTCTTCAACAACATACAATCATATGTACGTAAGATTTAAACCAGACCTTTAGTAACTCCCCATCGCCACGAGGCGGAGTCCAAAGGCTTCTACTTTGAAGCACCACCCCTTCCTACGTGGAAATATGGAATGGACCAGACCGACCTAGACTTAAGTGGGACACAAATGATTTAAATGACCTTTACTCTACCCCTTGTTAGGACAGCCCCTAGTGGTGAACATTGCACACTTCAGCAGACAAATAAATTATAGGAACTGTTCCTTTTAATTGTACTGATGTGCATTAAGGTGTTTAAGTCAGGTCCTATTCTTCCTATAACTCTTCAAGCGCCTTCAACTGACAGCGTTGCTCTGTAGCGTGCCCATGGATAATCCAAGGACAAGCCAGACTCTTTGCAGTTGCATAGTTACCCGAGACCTGGCACAGACTTTGGCAGATTTTTGCTTCTTGCAGGAGAGAATCCTCCTGCCTGGAACACAGGCTGAATGAGCACACTTTTTCATCTAATGTTCGAATTACAATCTTGTTCCATTCACAATTTGTATAATAGCAAGACAAATAAATACTCCATCCCAGGGCTTTGCAGTGCAGGCCTACAAGTTTCAGAAAAAGAATATGGAACTTTTTGAGCCAGACCAATTGCCTCCATTAAAAACATAAATAGTTGGCCACCTCATCCATATTCAGGAAAGCGAGCCTTACTCCAGTTCTAATTCTATATAACTCAGGAAGGACTGCCAAACAGTGAAGACTTTAATTTCATTTCCTCGGCCAGTCAAAGAGCCTCTTGTGAGGGATGTCGCAGAACTGCACCTGCGAAGCCATCCAGCTTGAGAAGGAACTGCATCGCCTCATTGCCCTGCAGCTATAGCCAGCTAAATACTTCATAAAGTGTTTTCTATGCACATGTCAGAATTAAAGTTCGGAAAAAGTCGGATACATGGCACACTAAACTGGCAATTAACTCACATAATCAGTTTGCACAGGGAGGTGTTAGTTATGCACGTGTAGATTCCACTATACCTGCAGATTTGTACTCACTCATAAGTGGCTGCTGTAAGAGCTGCTCTGGACAGAAGAGCTGTTCCCACTGGAGTGTCAGGGGAGGGCGTGGTCATGAATATGAGATGCTAATCAGATCAATACCTTCTGTAGAAACTTTCTGACTATTCGTAGAGGTTTAGAATGGCTTTCTCACCTGTCTGCTCTCTCAAACATGCATCTTAATAAACCAGATGGAAGGGATGCAGATCCAGGTTTATAACAAGCATTGGCAAAGCAAGCATGTGTGGCATATAGATCAGTGCTTTTCAATGACTGGGAGGTTTGTTTTGTGATTTTTTAGATGGGCGAGTCGATGAATAAGAGAAGGAATCAATAGGTGGTAGACTGTATGGATAAGCCAGTGATCACATGAACAGATCAATAGGTTTTGAGTAGAATAAATTAGGTTCAGACTGAAACATGCTACCGCAAGCCAACAAATTTAAGGCATATGATTTCTTGCCTACAAACAGCAGTACATCAGGCTCTCCAAGGGCTGCTATTGGAAGCTCTGAAAGAGAACCCTGGTCCCTGTTCGCAGAGGATACACAAAAAAGGAACTAGCGTTCTCCTGTGTCACTTCGAATGAATAATCCACTAGGAGAACCCAGGAGCCACCGCGAGATGCACCGTTGAGCACATATGTTTCGGTTCATCTTGCAAACTGCCCTGGCTGCAATATTCAAGGGTGTAACCCAGGCCCCTACAGCCCTTGCAGTGCAGCCCCCCACTTTTAGAGGGGCCCCTTCAGCCTTAGTTATTCGAATAGCTGTGATAAATGGGCGTCCCAGGGGCCCCTCAACATATTCTACAGGGAGGATCCCATCTTTTTGCATTACCCCACAGGTCAATAGTCGAGGGTATTATTTATAAAGGCGCCATCTCACTGGGACCGCCCCCAACCGAAGAGGACCAATAACAGTGCACAATTTTAGAATCTCACATGCTACTTAACGCTATGCTCCAAAACTTCGTAGAGCAGTCTGTACTGCGATGGGAGGCCATTTACGTTATTCCAGAAGCATAGCACCCTGAAACCGTGAACCGAACCACCAACTTTATCAAATCACTGCTTGTCATCGGTGAGGTTACCCAGGTGCCTCTAAGAGCAACAATGCAGAGCAACCAGACAAGCCAAATCCAAAGTGTTTAAAAACACAAATGTAGTGCTGAGAGCTGATCAACCTACGTTGGATAAAATGTTCTTTTTAACCCCAGAGGAGGCCGCAGCTGGCAATGAATGGCAAGAGAGCTGCTTGCAATGGTCATAATCATTTTGTATCCCAGCACAAAGACTTGTGCCAAGCCTAGTGAACCACTGGACAATCCTTTCACTAGATACTGCTCTATTGTGTAAAATAAATAATTGTAATTCTTAACACAAATTAAATTATATATATATATATATATATATATATGTATATATATATATATATATATATATATATATATATATATATATATATATATATATATATATATATATATATATATATATATATATATATATATATATATATATATATATATTCACTGAAAGAACCATAGGCTTCAGGGGTGTTATAGTTAGCTAGACACTTCACTCGTACAAAACCATTGAACTTCCTCCGTTATAGTTAGTTCTACTAACTATAACTCGCGCGCCCGCAATCCTCTGATGATGATGTCACATAATACATCATTCATGACATGGTCAGTGACATCACTGATGACATCTCAAATGACATCACTGATGACATCATCCAGTAGATGTAATATGCAGATGTAAGCAGTGGATTGCAGGCACGCGAGTTATATATATATATATATATATATATATTCACTGAAAAAACCATAGGTTTCACACATGTTATAGTTAGCTGGACATTTTACTGATAAAAAACCAATGAAATTCCCCCGTTATAGTTACTGTAGGCAACTATAACTCACGCGACCGTAATCCTCTGCTGATGCTAATACTGTATTTAGACACTTATTTGCCCATGTCTTCTTCCATTAAATTTTAGCTATACATATATTACAAATATTTTTTTTTCATAAAGACACATATGTCATCAGCAGAGGATTATGGTCGCGTGAGTTATAGTTGCCTACAGTAACTATAACGGGGGAATTTCATTGGTTTTTTATCAGTAAAATGTCCAGCTAACTATAACATGTGTGAAACCTATGTTTTTTTCAGTGAATTTGCAAGGTTTTTTAAATGCTAATTCCTAACTATAACGTGTGTGAAACCTATGGTTTTTTCAGTGAATTTGTACGTTTTTTTTAAATGCTAAGTTACTTTACGCCATTTGTGGCGTGCGCGCCCACTTAACGCAGTTCGTTCCGTGCGCGCGGTGCGCTTCGCGCACCGCGTGCCCACGTTACGCTAGATGGGCCATGAACGCACGATGCGCTTTGCGCACCGTGCGCACATGGAGGACATATGATGAGCATCGTTGTGACAGGTAAAATATATGTTTTGTTCATCTGTGAAAAGCCATGCACAAATGGTACCCTTCGGGCACCATTTGCACAAGGGGTGGGGAGAATGTGGATATTTTTTTTTTTATTATTATTTATTACTGTACGCGTACGGTAAGCGTAATCGGCGAAATTTTAGAAAAAATTAAAATTGCCTTTTTTCACTAGGGGGATCGTTGGGGACTCCCTCGACATGGCTAGGTGCTTGGGAGCTGTCTAAACAGCCCCTTTACATGTTTTTGCACTTTGTTTTTCAACCCCCTGTCAGAGTGCGAGAGAGAAAATGGCGGCCGCCGCTTCCTGGTTTCGACCGATTCGAATGTTTACTAAGATCTAACGGCCAATCAGAATCGCGCTCGCGCACGTCACCGTACGTGTACGGTAAGCGCACCGTAAGCGCACCGTAAGCTGGCTCAGATATATATATTGATTTAAAGGCTATTTTCTCAGAATCTACTGAACAGATTTACACCAAACCTACAAAAGGCACTTCCTTGACCTGAGGACTACCTCTCTGCCAAATTTCATTAAATTCTGTTCAGCTGTAGCTCTGTCTAAAGGTCCTATGGAAAAATGCATGGGAAAAACGCGTTTTGGGACCCCCCTTTTATCTCAGCCCCCGCTTGACGAATCCCCCCGAGACTTTCAGGGTAAGAGCGGAGCTCAACGCCCCACCTATTTTGAAAATTTCGCGAGGATTCGGCGACCGGCGCCAAAGTTATTCAAAATAGAATGTTGCGGATTTCCTATGGAAACAGGGTCCTAACTATAACTATCTACTGGCGACCGCCAGTAGATTATATATATATATATATTCACTGAAAAAACCATAGGTTTCACACACGTTATAGTTAGGAATTAGCATTTAAAAAACCTTAGAAATTCAGTGAAAAAACCATAGGTTTCACACATGTTATAGTTAGCTGGACATTTTACTCGTAAAAAACCAATGAAATTGCCCCGTTATAGTTAGTTCAGCTAACTATAACTCGCGCGCCCGCAATGCACTGCTGATGACGTCACATATTACATCACTCATGACATGGTCAGTGACATCACTCATGACATCACTGATGACATCTCAAATGACATCACTGATGACATCATCCAGTGAATGTGTGTTTTTCTGAAAATTAAATATGTTTTATATATGTATATCTCAAGGTCGATGGAAGAATAAATGAGTATATAAGTGTCTAAATTGATGATTTGTTTTTGAAAAATTGATTGTGTAACTGACTGATTAAGTGTATCATAGTGAATACATGTTTTAGTGAGTAATGTTTAAATATGTATATATCTGTATCAGTCTCTCACTTTGTGTATAAGTGGCTGCATGGGTTGGTGAGTAGCTACATGGGTGTCTATATAGGTTATTAGTTGGTTTTTTGAGTATCAGTCTGAGTGTCTGCATGGTTCGGTGGGGGGTATTACGTAGTGCACAGGTGCATGAATGAGTGACTCACTGTTTGTATGTGTTGAACAGACCATGTGTGCAGGACTGCATGGGTGGATGAGTGTGTGTATGGGTGTGTTAGTGAGTGAATGACTGTCTCAATAGTGTCTTTATGAGTAACTACATATGTTTAAAACTAGTATATGTGACTATTGGTGTATATATGTGAGTATATGCAAGGGTGAGAGATTGGAAGAGTTCCTGTATGAATAAGTATGTGTTTCTATAAGTGATTGTTTAAAAGACTAAGTATGTGTAAGTTTCCGTAGAAGTAAGTATGGTGGTGTGTGTATAACTGTATATGCAAGTAAATGTATGTTTGATTCTTTATTAGTACGAGTGACTATGTGTGTGAGTAACTCTATGGATGAGTGGCATTGTGTAACAGGATGTATAGGTGTATGAGTACATATGATGAGTGAGTACATGTATGAGTGACTGTATTGGACTGTTGGTGAATGAGTGGATGTGTATGTGGATCTTAGAATTACTGAAGAGGTTGTTGTAACTGGTATTGGTATGTCCATTGTTTTGAAAATTTTAGTCTCTTTTTTTGAATGTGTGTGTCAAAGGTTATATTAGGGTGAGAGGAGGTCTGCCACTCTATCACAAGGATGATGTCATCAGTGATGTCATCAGTGATGTCATTTGAGATGTCATCAGTGATGTCATGAGTGATGTCACTGACCATGTCATGAGTGATGTCATATGTGACGTCATCAGCAGTGCATTGCGGGCGCGCGAGTTATAGTTAGCTGAACTAACTATAACGGGGCAATTTCATTGGTTTTTTACGAGTAAAATGTCCAGCTAACTATAACATGTGTGAAACCTATGGTTTTTTCACTGAATTTCTAAGGTTTTTTAAATGCTAATTCCTAACTATAACGTGTGTGAAACCTATGGTTTTTTCAGTGAATTTGCAAGGTTTTTTAAATGCTAATTCCTAACTATAACGTGTGTGAAACCCATGGTTTTTTCAGTGAATTTGCAAGGTTTTTTAAATGCTAATTTTTTTTTTTTTTTTTTTTTTCCTAACATATTTTTAATTTAATTATCTTACCTTTTATAAAGACTATGATTAAATTTTTAAAATTCTTTAATATGTTGTTTTAAATATATTTTTTAAAATAAACATGTAAAATTTATTTGCAGTACTTTTTTAAAAAAAAAAATATTTTTTTAGTACGCGTACCGTAAGCTTACGGTAAGCGTACGGTTTACGCAACGTCCGTAATCTATCTACGCTGCTTGCGTATAGTTACGCACTTTGCGTAGCCGCGCGTACTGCGCGTGGGACGCGTGCGCGCTTACGCTACACGCGCACGTTACGCGGAAGTGTCGGGTAGTGACTGTTATGCGCATGCGCGCAAGCGCGTGTCTTTTTTACGCGCATGCGCACTTTTGCCGTAAGCGCACCGTAAGCGTACCGTAAGCGTAGGGTAGGTCATGTGATCATGAAACACAACTTTTGATTGGTTGAAACTACTTTCAGTTCTAGAACTCTCCTACACCACACCCATTCCCCTCATTTCTGCTTGTGATCCCTTGGGAGAAGGAGCTGGTTTGTCTTTGGGATACGATGGCAGAACAGCAGAGCTCTTCTGAGAGTGAGGCTAGCACTAGCAGCACTGTCTTGAGGCAGAGATCGAGGAAACAAAAGCCCTCTTATGTATGGGATTATTTTACTTTTCCTGAAGGCCAGCAAAAGGTAAATGCACCCTTAGTGACTTGTAAGCTGTGTAAGCGTGTACTTTCTAGAGGTAATCCTAACAGGAAGTATTCCTTTGGGAATCACACCATGAAGAGACACCTCCAGGATGTACACAGAAGGACACATGGTCATCTTTTTGGAGGTAACTCTTCAGAAAGACGAGCCAGTACATCCACAGTAGCTCAGCCTGGACCATCATCTGCAGGGCTGACTCCTTCTTCTGCAGGTCAGGTGAGCCCTTCATCTGTGGGGGGAGAATCTCCTTTTGCTGGCCCTCTGGAATTGAACCCTCGATTTCGGAAGGTTGATATTCATTGCACATTTTGTAAAGATCTAATTTGCCATAGGGAGACCAGTGTTTCCCTAGTAAACAACAAAATAGATCAGCACATTTGTCGCTTTGAATAATTTTCCCATGCTTCCTTTCCTCTGTCCCTGCATGAACACAACGGTTCTTTTAAGAGCCAACCTTATCTTTCATCTTTTTTTTACATATGTTTTTAAAAACTTTTTTTTATTTTTTTTTACCGTGCGCGTACTTTTTTTTTTTTTTTTTTTAAAAACAATAAAAATCAATAAACACATTACAAGGTCCTTGAGAGACTACAATTATTATTATTGACTTACCATACTCACTGAAAAAATATTTATTCATTTGTTTTTTTAAAAAATAGTTTTAAAAATGTTTGTAGTTTTCGAAAATTTTCTATATCTATCTGGAAAAAAAGAAAAAAGTATTAATATTTTTAAAACATTTTATAATACAGTACACATATTTACATTTTTTTCCAAAAAATATTTTTGCCTTATTTTTGCTGTTTTCAGAATATATTGCATTTCACTATAAATTGTGAAAGCAATTGCATTCATCATTTTACAGCGGGCAAAAAAAAATAACAATCACAAAGATTGTATTAAAAAAGCCCTGATTCTTTTTTTACTTAAACTTAACATTATAGAAATGCATAATATTCTAAAAAAATATCATCTAATACCAATACTTATTTCTTTAAAATACCGTCTGATATGTTTGTTTCAGAAGTATAATCACAATATTATATCTCAAATAACTCCAAAATACATCTTATTTCATTTCCTTTAGACCAAATAGTAATTTTAAATTTTTTTTTGGAATAAATTTCCAACGGTAATCCAATAAAATTCTAAAGTTTAATTTGTCCAGATCTCACCGATTCTCTGTAACATTTTGGTTCACGAAAAATTTTTGAATAATTTATTAAGTCCACAATAAAATTGGTTACTTTTCCGCATGGCCAAATAGTAATTTTTTAAATCATTTTTGAAAAATTTTCAATGGCAGTCCAATAACATTCCAAAATTTAAAATGTGCAGAAGTTACCGATAATCTCTAAATTATTGGTTTTTCAAAGTTTCATTTAAAATTTAAAAAGTCCACATTACAATTGGTTATCTTTCCATTAGGCCAAATGATAATTTTAAAAATCTTTTTTCTACAAAATTGCAATGGTAATCCAGTAAAATGGTAAAATTATTTTGTCGAGATCTTGCCAAATCTGTCTAAAATTTAGGTTTCAGGAGGATTAGATAGGAATTTGCTAAATCAAAAGGCAAACGTTGTTTGAAAATCAATTGGGAATCATTACACAGTGTCCAGCCTTTTTCTCATTTAAGATAAACTGTGTAATTTCCAGAAGTAACAGTAGGTCCATCATGAAAAATTATTGCAACAGTTACAAAAGTTTTTCCAGAAATTGATAATTGCTGTCCTGTAAACTTCTTTATTAAAGTATCCAATTTTGAACCATCAGCTCTACATCGTTGCATCATTAAAATTACATACTGTCCGTATTCCTTTAAAATTAATGTTGAAAACATGTCAGAATTACACTCACTACATTTCATGCTATGATTAGCATCTTTAACTAATTTTGCAAAAGTGACTGTTTTACTCTCTGGCAATGTCAAATAAATAAATCTTTCATTATCAACAATAGAGCCACATATATTATAACAATTATCACAACTATGTTCCCATTTATAAGAGAGACCAAAAAAATGTCAATGGGAACTCCTTCTTCTTCCACTACCTGAAGAAAATACATCAAAAATTCATGTGCATCTTGCTGTTCATTTTGAGAAAACTGTGTTCGTCCTGAACATACATCTAAAAGTTTTCTAATTTCAGTAGCACTTTCTATTTGAGTTTTATCTTTACTCAGCTTTTGAAAAAGGAGACTCAGCTCTGAACAGAATCTTTTTCCCTGATTTACTATTATCTGCTCTTGCAAACTTTTCAGATAAAATGCAACATTCAGCACTACATTTGCGTAGCAGTTGACACCAGAGCTATTTTCAAAATGACATCCTACAACCTGTTCTTCATTTTCCTTTTTCTTTTTGCTTGCAATTACATCGCTCCTCTTTTTTTTCCTCTTCTCTACATCTTCATTACAGATATTCTCATTTTTTCTTTTACGAGAAACTACACGTTTCTCCAACACAGGATACTGACCTAAATGAGGAGCATAGCTTCTTCTTAATCTATTATACTCCTTTACACAGTTTGTATCAGCACTAACTTTTGAGTCATCAAAGTCTATCATGAATAAACCTGATAATGTTTTCACTCGTGACAAAGCTACATATGCCATACCTTCTTTGAACACAGTTGAACCAATGTTCACAAATGCACAATCTACAGTCAATCCTTGAGACTTGTGAATAGTTACAGCATATGCTAGAGAAAACGGAAACTGCTTCCTACGTACATATAAGTCTTTCACAAGCATAAAACGTACTGTACAACGACAAATATCTTTAACTTCTTCTATCTGATCAAATTTTATTTTTAAACATTCAACTCCTTCTTTTTTCTGGTAATTAATAAAACCCACAACTCTTCCCATTGCTCCATTAACTAAACCTTTTTCAACATCCAAATTTCTCCTTAAAAATACTCTACAGTTCATGCAAACATATAGATTTTTTTCTAATCCAGCTGTTTTGGAGATGTTCTTCTCTAGTGAGTCCAATTTATTTTTCAGTTTGCCTGTTACTGTGACACTAATTCTTCCATCCTCAATTTTGTCCACTGCTTCCAATTTCCTGATCTCTTCCTTTTCCAATTTCAAAAGCTCCTCATTGAATATTGAGCATTCACGTAGAGTTGGCATTAAGCAGATGACACTTTTTTTTTCTGCAATGTTCTTGTATATCTTCTCTGCAACTATTTCTTCCTTTGGAAATAAATTATGTAGCAGCCGACTCTGTAATGTTTTTTTGCCAACTTCTGTGAGTAGTCCAATCCTGATATCTTTCAGAATACTTCCATATTCTTCATCGCTTGCTTGCCTCATATTAGTAGTAAGTTCCTTGTACTCAAAGAAGGACCAAATATTTGTATTTCCGATGCTTCCCAATGACTTCTTCGTGTCTTCATGTGTGACAGTATTAAACACTGGTTGTCCTTTAACTGGAGTAAGCTGCAGAAGATCTCCAAAAACTATGACGTGTTTTCCACCAAATAACATGTCATAGTCTGTCTTCAAAATTTGCTGCATTCTTAAATGCACAAAGGCAAGCATTAAGTTTGATACCATGCTCACCTCATCAATAATGAGAACTTGCATCTTCTTCAATACTCTTGAAACTTCCAAGGATGCTTCTCCAGTTAGCTTGTTGAATTGTATTTTGTTCTCATGCTCCACTGGTAACATTAGCAAACGATGTAAAGTGATTCCTTTTATGTTATATGCTGCTAACCCAGTTGGAGCAGTAACCACACAAGACAAAGTAGAATCCGTTTTTTGCTTTAGGTAGCTTCTGATGACTTTTATTAGGAAACTTTTTCCAGTTCCAGCTTGTCCGCTTACATACATCCTGATTGGATGAAATGATGTGCATGAGCACTCTTTTTTTTCATGTAGAAATCCGTGATCAATTTTGTTTTTGATCTCTTCATAAATTTGTTGCTGCTCTTGATTCAGTTGTCTTTCCAAATTTTCTAAGTCTATAAATTCTTCTTGAGCTTGATTCATAGCCGTTTCCACTTCATTCATGGCTATTGATGCTTCATTTTCAATGATTGGTTGTCCTAGGGGATCTTGACTGAGTGTTCCTGAACTTTGGCTGTCCTGAGAACTATCTCTAGCGATTTCTGCTGCAATTGTAGTTTCCTGATCAATTTCTTCATTTAACATTTGCAGATAAGTTGAGAATGTACTGCATTGTATGCTGTCTTTGCAAGCATTAAAAGAATCTTCATAGCTCTGGAATTCTCCCAGTAGTTCATCCTCTGTACGCCATGGTTTAAACAACTGTAAAAGAGCCAAGTAGTAAAATTCCTTCTTGTCAGTAGTGTCGCAACTCAGCTTCCGGTGATTTATCAAACTTCCTTCTGTTTGCTTCACCAAACATCCTTCTTCACCAACGACTTTATATTTTCCATTATTGATGTCTTCTGTGGCTTTCCGTGAATAAATGTAGTTCTGCAGCACTTCATAGAGACACATGTTCTCCAGATGTTGACTTCTCTTGGGATAATATGTGTCCAACATGTTTGTTTTCAAAATATCTGTACTTTCTGGGTCATTCTCGGCCAAATATTCAATTTCTCCTACAGATTTCAGTACCCGATTTCTCATTGCTGCAAGGCCTAAACTTGCCCAAATTATTCTTCTTGACTTCGAGTAGAGACTTGCAGAAGATAACCTATCTGAACATTCGTAGGATCCAATTTCTCGATGCGATAACATCTTCAAACTGAAACTGTACAGCTTCTTACTGACAGTCTTCTCGTGAGAAATCTCTTCCCACATTTCCTTCAATTCTGTTTTTTCTGATTTCGTAATGTAAGACGTTACATATCGAGCAACAGCAATGGAATTGTCAGCTACATACTGTATATCCATGTTAGCGTTCCACATGGATAAAATGACTGGGTTGTAGTCATTTATATTTTTTGATTCTTCTTTTCTTTTTAGGTTGTAGGTATTCTTAGGTGATTTTCTTGTGACAGTATGTCTCACAGCTGACATAAAACTGTTGACTCTTCCATTTGAAAGAACAGGTCTAGGAAATCCAAATCGACATTTAGTGTAGTATTTTTCTTTGCTCTTGTATTTCCGTCGACAGTATTTTCCACACCGATGACTTTGGAAACGTAAAACTTGCTCCTTTAACTTGTTCTCTTCTGTGCTTTTTGGTATAGCACATGTTGCATATTCTTCAATGTAAGATAACACTGCTTCATCAGCATCTGTTCCAAACTTTGGGGCATCCTTGATCCACAACAGCATATGAATATGAGGAGCACCTCTTGCCTGGTACTCTTTTCTCCAAAAGAAATCCACTACTTCTCCAAGGGGTGGATTTGTTTTATTGCAGATGAAGGACATCATAGCCTCAAATCTATGATTGAAATATCTGCAAACATTAACCGGATCCAATGAGCACAGTTCTCCTGCTGTCTTGTATTCGATGTTTTTAATGTTTGAATTGGCCTCTCGTAGAAAATCCAGTAAATCATCCCAAGCGTACTCGGCACAGCTTAGGGTAAGGAACCATGTTGGTGTTCCTAAATTCCGTAACATGCATTTTAGTTCACCATGGCGTCGGTACCAATATTCATTTGTCCCACGCTGACAAGCCATCAGATTGATCAGTTGTGTTTCCAAATGATCATCTCGGTGCTGCACTTTCTCCATAAAATCCTTAGCAGACACATTTTGTAAATGTACTCCACTTTTTAAAATGTGATTTACTGCATAAGACAGTGCAGACAAGTCGCTTTCAAATAAAAGATGGAACAAATAAGGAATACTTTGTCGAAATCTGGGATCTTCAGCATATAGTCTTGTAGTCCGATACTCAGAAGCTGGAATCTGTTCTGGACGTTCATCGTATCGTCCTCCTTTTCCTTTAGGAAACAGCTGGGGAAAACATCGAGCTTCCAAGCTCTCCTCCCATACACTCACGGGACTTCCTTTTGCTTTCTTCATCTGAAAGAGATCAATATTGTCTCCCATAACTTCTTTCGAATGAAGAGGATGTATGCTAAAATGTTCATAAATTTCTTCTTCCTTTGACTTGTCCACTTTTTCAATTTGTCCAGTTGGTATTTCTGTGTCTTCTTGTAAATCTTCTTCTTCTTCTTCTTCTTCTATATAAATTGATTCATACCATTTGTTATTTTTTTTCAAATACAAATTTGCTCTTTGTACTTTCCGCACATCTACCAGCTCCTGCCAAATCTTCTTATTCTTTGTAGGTACACCATTAACCAGAATAATTAATGGTTCAGTTTCCAAAGTATCCGCATCAATAGTTTCCATATTTTTTTTCAAATCCAAGGGCAAATACACCACTCTACCTTTTAAACCTCTCAGTAAATCTGAAGGAGGTAATTTACCAGTTTTGGGCTCCATACGTACTATGGTCTGGAACGGATGAACACATTGAATGAGTATAGACTCATATGTATTTAATTCAGAAAGTTCAGCAGGAATAGCATCCAATTCTAAATTATTATGTACAGCTCTGGTCGGCATTCTATTTTCCTCTAACTTGTTGTAACAGTATTTACAAATACGCTGATCTTCACCCAATTCAAAACAATTTTCTAGAAATATATATGTGGCAAAATCCTTCCACTTATAATTATCTTCATTTTCACTCTTTCTGTAGAGATCAACATTCCTAGTTTGTTTTCTATAATGAGTTCTGCGGCAACATATACAAGTAAAATTTGGTCTTTCATTAGAGACTATTGCAAATTTTGTTATGTGATCATTAAATGTGTTACTTACAGAGGGTTCTACATTCTCTTCCACTTCTTCCTCATTTACTGTGTCCTTCTCTGCACTGTTTTGTTCAGGACCAAAGTAACAAAACTGAATTTCATCAACAACCTTCTCTACATCTGATACTGTTCCTCGGAACAGAGCCCTATTCAATTCATTTAACTTTATTGCTGGACTTTTGGCAAAATACAACCGTCTCACAAACTTTCTCATTTCAGTATGATGAACAGCCAGCATCCTAAAATGATGGAAAACACTATTGCACACTTTTCTAGATAGACAAGCCAGAGAATGACCCTGCAAACCAGTATTCTCTCTCACTCTGCATGGATCCAGACTTTGAAGCACCTTAATCTTCTGTTTTACACTTTTTTTACTATATTCTCTTAGAAACTCACGAAATTTGTCAATAGATTCCTGACGCACAGTGCAAATACTACTACAATTCCAAGTGTACACTGGGGCTTTAGGACGTCTCCCCATTGCCTCATCTGCCATCACTTGTACCTCATCTCTTGGAACCATTATCTCCTTCTCCATTATGCAACCATTTGTTACTTCGTATGAACGACCTCTGGTGTCAACTGCATGCAGCAAACTATTACTTTGAAAATAGCTCTCTTCATTAAAAAAAGGTTCACTACTTGAACTATGCATCCACTTTCCTAAAAACACTTTACAAAAGTTTGTTCTGTTCACTACTCTTTTCCTTTTGCTATGTGATTTCAGTACATTAACCATTTTGTCTAATGTACGCATCCTATTCAAAATTAATATGAATAGTTTCCTTTTTAATTCTAATGCCTTTGCTGCAATGGCTTCAATTTCTTTTTTTCTCTTGTAATATTTTGCCTTTTGCTTATATTTCTTCACATCCTTTATCAAATTGGACATAACTCTTCTCTGAAACATTTTTCTACGTATCTCTTTAAACGCTGTTTTTCTGTTTATGTAAATCTTTTCAGTTGCAGAAGGTATATTTGCATTAACTAAATTATCAATTTTTTCCTGTTCTGTTCGTTTCGTAACATTCTTTCCAGTACAGACATTTTGTACATTTTTCCTTGTTTTGAATATATTTTTAAGAAATTGTTTTTTCTGCTTACCAGAAGATTTTTTCTTTTTCCAAACATGAGCATCTTCTACTAACTTTGGTCCTCCAGTTGTCTTCAAATATAGTTTTTTTTTTAGCGTTTTTTGAACTCTGGATTTTGTAGGCATCTTAAATTTTGTTCACTGCTCTTCAGCAATACCTGAAAAAAACTAAGAAAAAATTCCTTTATTGTATTTAAATATATTACTACATTTCTTTTCACAATAGTCACAAAACGAAATTTCTATGCCAATTTGAATGCACACTAACTGCTCTATTTTTTGGGCAAGTGAAAATCACTTTTACAAACTGTCACATTATGAAACCACTTTTCAGATTTTTTAAAAAGCCCATGTCCAGACTGCTACACTACAGCAAGGGCAACCAGCCTTAGTGATGCTGAATGTATTTGCATTACAGACTGAAACCTGAAAACCCCACTCGCTTGTAAATACTGTGCATGATTATACATGGCAAGCACATGGGTGTGTGCTAAGAGTCTGCTTCTTCCCCCAAAAATTCGCTCCCCCTTTCCATCTAATGCAACTGTGAAATCACCAGAGCAATACGCAATAAATCTCTGCCTATAATTCCTCTCTGCACACAGAGTCATGTTTTCACATTAGTCCCAAAACGAAATTTCTTTGCCAATTTGAAAGCACACTTACTGCTCTTTTTTTTTCGGGGCAAGTGAAAATCACTTTTTACAAGTGAAAATCACTTTTACAGACTGACACATTCGGAAACCACTTTTTTTGATTTATTTAAATGCACATGTCCAAACTGTTTTTTCAGACCACCACCATGTGTATTCTCGGTGACTGCCTACACTCCAGCAAGGGCAACCAGCCTTAGTGATGCTGAATATATTTGCATTACAGACTGAAACCTGAAAACCCCACTCGCTGGTAAATACTGTGCATGACTATACATGGCAAGCACATGGGTGTGTGCTAAGACTCTGCTTCTTCCTCCAAAAATTCGCTCCCCCTTTCCATCTAATGCAACTGTAAAATCACCAGAGCAATACGCAATAAATCTCTGCCTATAATTCCTCTCTGCACACAGAGTCATGTTTTCACATTAGTCACAAAACGAAATTTCTTTGCCAATTTGAATGCACACAAACTGCTCTTTTTTTTGGGCAAGTGAAAATCACTTTTACAAACTGTCACATTATGAAACCACTTTTCAGATTTTTTAAAAAGCCCATGTCCAGACTGCTACACTACAGCAAGGGCAACCAGCCTTAGTGATGCTGAATGTATTTGCATTATAGACTGAAACCTGAAAACCCCACTCGCTTGTAAATACTGTGCATGATTATACATGGCAAGCACATGGGTGTGTGCTAAGAGTCTGCTTCTTCCCCCAAAAATTCGCTCCCCCTTTCCATCTAATGCAACTGTGAAATCACCAGAGCAATACGCAATAAATCTCTGCCTATAATTCCTCTCTGCACACAGAGTCATGTTTTCACATTAGTCCCAAAACGAAATTTCTTTGCCAATTTGAAAGCACACTTACTGCTCTTTTTTTTTCGGGGCAAGTGAAAATCACTTTTACAGACTGACACATTATGAAACCACTTTTTTTGATTTATTTAAATGCACATGTCCAAACTGTTTTTTCAGACCACCACCATGTGTATTCTCGGTGACTGCCTACACTCCAGCAAGGGCAACCAGCCTTAGTGATGCTGAATGTATTTGCATTACAGACTGAAACCTGAAAACCCCACTCGCTTGTAAATACTGTGCATGACTATACATGGCAAGCACATGGGTGTGTGCTAAGACTCTGCTTCTTCCCCCAAAAATACGCTCCCCCTTTCCATCTAATGCAACTGTGAAATCACCAGAGCAATACGCAATAAATCTCTGCCTATAATTCCTCTCTGCACACAGAGTCATGTTTTCACATTAGTCACAAAACGAAATTTCTTTGCCAATTTGAATGCACACAAACTGCTCTTTTTTTTGGGCAAGTGAAAATCACTTTTACAAACTGTCACATTATGAAACCACTTTTCCGATTTTTTAAAAAGCCCATGTCCAGACTGCTACACTACAGCAAGGGCAACCAGCCTTAGTGATGCTGAATGTATTTGCATTACAGACTGAAACCTGAAAACCCCACTCGCTTGTAAATACTGTGCATGATTATACATGGCAAGCACATGGGTGTGTGCTAAGAGTCTGCTTCTTCCCCCAAAATTCACATTAGTCACAAAACGAAATTTCTTTGCCAATTTGAATGCACACAAACTGCTCTTTTTTTTGGGCAAGTGAAAATCACTTTTACAAACTGTCACATTATGAAACCACTTTTCAGATTTTTTAAAAAGCCCATGTCCAGACTGCTACACTACAGCAAGGGCAACCAGCCTTAGTGATGCTGAATGTATTTGCATTACAGACTGAAACCTGAAAACCCCACTCGCTTGTAAATACTGTGCATGATTCTACATGAAAAGCAGCTGGGTGTGTGCTAAGACTCTGCTTCTTCCTCCAAAAATTCGCTCCCCCTTTCCATCTAATGCAACTGTGAAATCACCAGAGCAATACGCAATAAATCTCTGCCTATAATTCCTCTCTGCAGAGTCATGTTTTCACATTAGTCCCAAAACTAAATTTCTTTGCCAATTTGAAAGCACACTTACTGCTCTTTTTTTTGGGCAAGTGAAAATCACTTTTACAGACTGACACATTATGAAACCTCCATGTGTAACTACAACAAAAACAATTTCCATTTCTATTATTCATTTCTTAAGTTACCACATACATCCCCTCTCAAACTGTAAACTCACCTTTAAAATTAGTTAGTTGTGAAAGAAATGTGACACTCAAACAGCAGATTATCAGAGCCAGGATCTCTGTTGTGTTCACCTCTCTCCTCTCAGCAGAACCAGATAATGGCAAACTTTCCCTCTATTTTTCCACACATATACTTGTAAGTTTCAAATCTCAGTGCTTCCCCCTTTTTTTCAAATGTAATCACACATTTCTATTGGTTGAAAACCAACCCTTTTCCAAAAGTACCCTTCCCCCAACTTGACTTCTGCCTAGTACCCTTCCCCCAACTTGACTTCTGCCTGCTACCATAGCAACAGCTCATGGAACACTGCTGTGTTGAGTTAGGTCAGAAGTTCGCCAAACAATGTTTCAATTCCACAGAGCAAGAGTGCTTGACTTTTCAAACCTAACAGCAAATCCATAGTACTGTTCTTTGGTTACACATTTTTTTTTACCAATACAAAACATGCTTCTATTAATTTACACATACAGCCTAGTTTTTATTCTAGAATGGTATGAAACAGCCAATCAGTTCTTTTTGTTTTGAAAAAAATATGTATGCCTCCATTTCCAAACTGTCTTTCTTTTCATATTGCCATTCTACTGAAAGACACCTCCTGAGTGCATCCAGTTCTCCTTTGAAGATGTTCACAGTGTGGATTGTAGGGCACAGCTATGTCTTCTGGAGTGAAAAGTTTGCAGAGAAAACAGGTATGGTGAAAGACCTTGCTTTGCCAAATGTAGACATTAAATGGATTGGTCAGAGAGGGTTAAAGTGGCACCAATTGATGCCACTGGTGAAATCCTTCATTCAAATCCAACACCCTGACCTCATAATAGTGCACTGTGGTGGCAATGACCTAGGCACTTTGACTGGGGTAGGTCTGGAAATGCTTATGAAGGACACCTTTGCACAACTGTTTACACTTTTCCCTAAAACTGCCTTTGTGTTTTCCAACATATGCCAAAGGCAAAAATGGAACTGGTCCAATCATTTCTGTCCACAGATTGACAAAGCAAGAAAGCACGTCAACAAATCTGTTTCTGCTTTCCTCCGTGACTATGGTATGGGTGCCATTTACCACAACAACTTGCGTTATGACATGCAAGACATTTATAGAGGAGATGGTGTACACTTCACTGATGAAGGGAACAGAGTCTTCCTCTTGAACCTTAGACTCTGCATCGGTACTTACTTGTAGGTACCACTAAAAAAATGACTTCATAAACACAACGGCTCTTTTTAGAGCCCCCTAATATCTAAACTCTTAAATCTGCTTTTCATTTATTTTTTTTTATTTTTTTTACCGTACGCTTACCGTAAGCTTACCGTACGCCTACCCCGTGATTTTTTTTAAAATCAATAAATGTTTTTTTTGTACTTTTCTGTCCTTCTTTGACCCCCTTACAAATGTTAGGGGGTCTGTAACTCTCCTCATTGCCCCCTTTCCTTGTTTTCACTCTTTTTTTTCAGAGTGAAATACACAAAATGGCGGCCGCCGCTTCCTGGTTTCGACCGATTCGAATGTTTACTAAGATCTAAGAGCCAATCAGAATCGCGCTCGCGCACGCCACCGTACGCTTACCGTAAGCGTACGGTAAGCGTACCGTAAGCGGGCTCAGATATATATATTGATTTAAAGGCTATTTTCTCAGAATCTACTGAACAGATTTACACCAAACCTACAAAAGGCACTTCCTTGACCTAGGGACTACCTCTCTGCCAAATTTTGAGTAATTCTGTTCAGCCGTTCGGGCTGTAGCTCGTTCTAAAGGTCCTATGGAAAAATGCATGGGAAAAACGCGTTTTGGGACCCCCCTTTTATCTCAGCCCCCGCTTGACGGATCCCCCCGAGACTTTCAGGGTAGGAGCGGAGCGTAGCGCCCCACCTATTTTGAGAAATTCGCGAGGATTCATCGACCGGCGCCAAAGTTATTCAAAATAGAATGTTGAGGTTTTCCTATGGAAACGTGGTCCTAACTATAACTACCTACTGGCGACCGCCAGTAGGTAATATATATATATATATATATTCACTGAAAAAACCATAGGTTTCACACATGTTATAGTTAGCTGGACATTTTACTGATAAAAAACCAATGAAATTCCCCCGTTATAGTTACTGTAGGCAACTATAACTCACGCGACCGCAATCCTCTGCTGATGCTAATACTGTATTTAGACACTTATTTGCCCATATCTTCTTCCATTAAATTTTAGCTATACATATATTACAAATATTTTTTTTTCATAAAGACACATATGTCATCAGCAGAGGATTACGGTCGCGTGAGTTATAGTTGCCTACAGTAACTATAACGGGGGAATTTCATTGGTTTTTTATCAGTAAAATGTCCAGCTAACTATAACATGTGTGAAACCTATGGTTTTTTCAGTGAATTAGCAAGGTTTTTTAAATGCTATTTCCTAACTATAACGTGTGTGAAACCTATGGTTTTTTCAGTGAATTTGTACGGTTTTTTAAATGCTAAGTTACTTTACGCCATTTGTGGCGTGCGCGCCCACTTAACGCAGTTCGTTCCGTGCACGGTTTTTATCAACTTTAATAAGCCCTGTACATTTGGTGGCCTTCGGCCACCAAAAGCACAGGGGGTGAGGTCAATGTGGATAGTGTTTTTTTATTTCGATTTTATAATTTCATGTTGCCAAAATTAAGTTTTTTTTCTCTATTAATAAGCCCTGCACATTTGGTGGCCTGCGGCCACCAAAAGCACAGGGGGTGGGGTAAGTGTGGATAGGGTTTTTTTTATTTTTATTTTTTTACCGTAAGCGTACGGTAAGCTTACGGTAAGCGTACGGTAAGCGTACGGTAAGCGTACCCCGCGAAATTGCCGAAAAAAAAATAAAACCGTTTTTGCTCTTGGGGGATGTTTGGGGACTCCCTCAACATGACTATGTGGGAGGGAGTTGTCAAAACAGCCCCGTAACATGTTTTTGGCCATCATGTTTGATAAACAACACACAGTGCGAGAGACAAAATGGCGGACGCCGCTTCCTGGTTTCGGCCGATTCGAATGTTTACTAAGATCTAAGAGCCAATCAGAATCGCGCTCGCGCACGCCACCGTAAGCTTACAGTAAGCGTACGGTAAGCGTACGGTAAGCGTACCGTAAGCGGGCTCAGATATATATATTGATTTAAAGGCTATTTTCTCAGAATCTACTGAACAGATTTACACCAAACCTACAAAAGGCACTTCCTTGACCTAGGGACTACCTCTCTGCCAAATTTCTAGTAATTCTGTTCAGCCGTTCGGGCTGTAGCTCGTTCTAAAGGTCCTATGGAAAAATGCATGGGAAAAACGCGTTTTGGGACCCCCCTTTTATCTCAGCCCCCGCTTGACGAATCCCCCCGAGACTTTCAGGGTAGGAGCGGAGCGTAGCGCCCCACCTATTTTGAGAAATTCGCGAGGATTCGTCGACCGGCGCCAAAGTTATTCAAAATAGAATGTTGAGGTTTTCCTATGGAAACGTGGTCCTAACTATAACTACCTACTGGCGACCGCCAGTAGGTAATATATATATATATATATATATATATATATATATATATATATGTATATATTACCTACTGGCAGTCGCCAGTAGGTAGTTATAGTTAGGACCACGTTTCCATAGGAAAACCGCAACATTCTATTTTGAATAACTTTGACGCCGGTCCACGAATCCTCGCAAAATTCTCAAAATAGGTGGGGCGCTACGCTCCGCTCCTACCCTGAAAGTCTCGGGGTGATTCGGCAAGCGGGGGCCGAGAAAAAAGGGGGGTCCCAAAACGCGTTTTCCCCATGCATTTTTCCATAGGACATTTAGACACAGCTACAGCCCGAACGGCTGAACAGAATTATGTGAAATTTGGCAGAGAGGTAGCCATAAGGTCCATGAAGTGCCTTTTGCAGGTCTGGTGTAAATCTGTTCAGTATTTCCTGAGAAAATAGTATTTAAATCAATATATATATCTGTAAGCGCGCAGCTTGCGCGCTGGGTGCGCGCACCTTGCCGTGCGCGAGCGCAATTCTGATTGGTTGTTAGATCTTAGTAAACATTCGAATCGGTGGAAATCAGGAAGCGGCGGCCGCCAATTTGTCTATCGCATAAAGAGGTGGTGATAATCAAAGGGGGAGAACTTGAAAAGGGGGCAGAGTGGGGAGAAATTAACCCAGTAGGCATTGTAAGGGGGTCACAGTAGGACCTTGTAGGGCAAAAAAAAACATTTATATTTTGTTAAAAAATATCGCCGAGTGCGCGCACCCAGCGCGCACCCGAAAAAAAACTTTATTAAAAAAATCAAAAAAAAATCGCATTTAAGTGTTTAGATATAAGGTGGCTCTAAAAAGAGCCCTTGTGTTTATTGTTTGTTTTTTGGTACCTACAAGTAAGTACCGATGCAGAGTCTAAAGTTCAAGAGGAAGACTCTGTTGCCTTCATCAGTGAAGTGTACACCATCTCCTCTATAAATGTCTTGCATGTTGTAACGCAAGTTGTTGTGGTATATAGAACCCATACCATAGTCTCTGAGGAAAGCAGAAATAGATTTGTTGACGTGCTTCCTTGCTTTGTCAATCTGCGGACAAAATTGGTTGGACCAGTTCCACTTTTGCCTTTGGCATATGTTAGAATATACGAAGGCAGTTTGTGGAAAAAGCGTCATCAATTGTACAAAGGTGTCCTTAATAAGCATTTCCAGACCTACCCCAGTTAAAGTGCCTAGGTCATTTCCACCACAGTGCACAATAATAAGGTTAGGCTGTGGGAGATGTAGAAAGGTTTTCACCAAAGGCATTAATTGGTGCCACTTTAACCCTCTCTGACCAATCCATTTAATGTCTACATTTGGCAAAGCAAGGTCTCTCACCATACCTCTTTTTTCTGCAAATTTTTCACTCCAGAAGACATAGCTGTGTCCTACAATCCACACTGTGAACATCTTCAAAGGAGATCTGGATGCACTCAGGAGGTGTCTTTCAGTAGAATGCAAAAAGAAATGAAAGACAGTTTGGAAATGGAGGCACACATACTTTTTTTATAAAAAGAACTCATTGGCTGTTTCAAACCATTCTACACTAAAAACTAGGCTGTATGTTTAAATTTTAAAAAGCATGTATTGCATTGGTTCAGAAAAAAGTGTCAAAAAAGAACATTAGTTTGGATTTGCTGTTAGGTTTGAAAAGTCAAGCACTCTTGCTCTTTGGAAATGAAACATTGTCTGTTGAACTTCTGACCTGTGTTCTATGACCTGTTGCTATGGTAGCAGGCAGAAGTTAAGTTGGGGGAAGGGTACATTTGGAAAGGGGTTGAAGTTTTCATCCAATAGAAATGTGTGATTTCATTTGAAAAAATGTGGGAAGTACTGAGATTGAAAATAAACATGTATATGTGTGAAAAAAGAGAGGGAACCTGTGCCATTAACTGGTTCTGCTGAGAGGAGAGAGGTGTGGAGCTCAGTGATTATGGTCTGATAAACTGCTGTGTGACTGCTACATTTCTTTCACAACTAACTAATTTTAAAGGTGAGTTATGAGTTTGAGAGGGGGTGTTTGTGGTTAATTTTGATATATAAAAACAAATTATGATTATTTGTTTACAGTTGTGATTTACATTTTCAGTTTTGCAAGATATTTAACTGTTTTGAATATGTAAAATATTATGGAGTATGTTTTCAACATAAGATAATGTGTACTGGTAACAATGAGGAATACTGTTTTGTGACTACCATCAAACCATGAGTCTGTGTGCAGAGAAGAATTGTGGGCAGAGATTTAATTTGTGTTGCTGTTGAAAAGTAAGACTTGCAGTTGAAAGAAAAGGACAGCTTCTTTTTAATTGTGATGGTTAGCATTTAGCAGAAATCACTTTGAAAAAAAAGAGAGGAAAATGGCAGCACATTTGAAAAAAAGCATGCACACATGCACTGTTACATACATCCCTGCAGTCTTCATGCAGTTCTGGAAGTCTCTTTGCTCATCTGTCAAGCACCAGACAATCCACAGTGTTCAGAAACACACTCTTGGCACACACGCAGCAGCTTCTCCAACACTCTCATGTGTAGTACACAGCTCTGTGTGCTGTTTCAGATAGCACTGTGTAATGCAAACACATTCAACGTCACCAAGGCCTCATTTAAATTGATCTTGTTTAATCACTCACTCTGTAACATATGGACATGGTCTTAAGGAGCTGTTAGGAAATGTGCTGTTTTCTGCTTCTGTAAATAATAAGGGAAATGTATCAGGCTGTAACAGTAATTTGGTACTATTCAGAGACACTGTTTTGTTCCAAAAAACATAACATGAGTCTGTGTGTGCACAGAAATTGTGGGCAGAGATTTAATTTGTGAAGATGTTGTTCAGTAAGAAATGCAGTCCCATGAAAGGGGCAGCCTGTGTTATGTGCCTAAAATGATGGCATGACTCTGTGTGCACACAGGAATTGTGGGCAGAGATTTAATTTGTGAAGATGTTGATCAGTAAGAAATGCAGTCCCATGGAAGGGGCAGCCTGTTGTGTTTACACAAATTATCCCTTAGCACACATGCACTGTTACATACATCCCTGCAGTCTTCATGCAGTTCTGGAAGTCTCTTTGCTCATCTGTCAAGCACCAGACAATCCACAGTGTTCAGAAACACACTCTTGGCACACACGCAGCAGCTTCTCCAACACTCTCATGTGTAGTACACAGCTCTGTGTGCTGTTTCAGATAGCACTGTGTAATGCAAACACATTCAACGTCACCAAGGCCTCATTTAAATTGATCTTGTTTATTCACTCACTCTGTAACATATGGACATGGTCTTAAGGAGCTGTTAGGAAATGTGCTGTTTTCTGCTTCTGTAAATAATAAGGGAAATGTATCAGGCTGTAACAGTAATTTGGTACTATTCAGGGACACTGTTTTGTTCAAAAAAACATAGCATGAGTCTGTGTGCGCACAGGAATTGTGGGCAGAGATTTAATTTGTGAAGTTGTTGTTCTGAAAGAAATGCAGCCCATGAAAGGGGCAGCCTGTGTTATGTGCTCAAAATGATGGCATGACTCTGTGTGGTTCCATTTCTTCACCTCTTTTTGTATATTAATTTAAAAAAAAAAAAAAAAAAAAATTTTTTAAAACCTTGGGTGCGCGCAGGGTGCGCGCACCTCAAAAAAATTTAAAAAAAAAATATCTAAAAAAAAAATTTGGGGGGTTTAGTTTATAAGTGGCTCTTAAAAGAGCCCTTGAGTTAATGGAGGGAAACAGGAAGAGAAAAACGCAAAAAAAGAAAAAACATCTATGGCCTAGTGCACGGATGCGCATCAAATTTTCTCTGAAGGAGATCAAGACTGGTCTCCCCCACAGAAATAAGAGAACCGCAATCAGTGCACCGTGTAGACAACCTCGCCAAACAAGGTGGACCAACAAGAGGTGTAGAAACAGGTGAAGGCACCATCGCAGCTGAAGTGCTCCCCTGAGCTGCCGAAGATGTGCTCGGCTGAGCTGCTGCTGATGTCGTCGGCTGAGCAGGTGGAGGGTTTTCTCCAGAAGCTCGACGAAAAGTTACTGGATGCATTTTGTTAACATGTCTCAACATAGTGTGAATGCTAAAAGAATATTTCTTGTTAGGATTCCCACGAGATAAGACTTTATTACAAAGTACACATGTAACTTTCGGTGCATTTATCTTTTTCAGACCTTCTGGAAAAGTGAAAAACTGCCATATAAAGCTGTCTTTCTGCTTCCTGTTCCTCTGCCTCTCAAGAGTGTCCTGGTCACTGTCTGAAGTTGGTTGCTGTTCAGCCATTGTCTCTCAACAACAGAATAGCTCCTTCTCCAAAGGAATCAGAACTAATAATGAGGGGAGTAGGTGTGGTTTGGGAAGAATCTGGAACTGAAAGTACTTCAAACCAATCAAAAGTGATGATTCTTGATCACATGACTTGCCATGAGGGGATTGGGTGTGGTGTTGAAACAATTAGAAACTGAATGTAATGATAACCAATAAGAAATATTGTTTTATTATGCATAAACCCGAGGTGCGCGCACTGCGCAAGCTCCGAGCGCGCACCTCGTGATTACGTATTCGCGAACGCGTAAGAGCGCATGTGCATACGTCATATGCGCGTACCTAGCGCGCATACGTTGAACACGCGTATACGCGACCGTTATTGCGCGTAATTTTAGCGTATGCGGAAGTAAACCGCGTAGAGCGCGTAGGACGCATGCACGCATGCGTACGTACGTACGCACACATACGTACTGGGTGCACGCTCCCAGCGCGCACTATGGCATATATTTGTGTACGTAAATAACGTACGACGGAATTCATAAAAAACTTACGAAATAGTACTAGGAGCGCGCTCAGAGCGCGCACCCCAAGAATTTATATAAAAAAAAAAAGTGGACAAAAAATAATAAAAAAAATTAATAATAAAAAAAAAATTATCCTAATTGAAATTTAAAAAAAAAAAAAAAAAAAAAGATACAGATAATATATAAATGAATATATAGGAATTTTATTTTTATTAAAAAATAAATATCATTAATTAAATAATACAAAAATAAATATCATTAATTAAATAATACAAAAATTAGCATATAAAAAACCGTACAAATTCACTGAAAAAACCAAAGGTTTCAAAAACGTTATAGTTAGGAATTAGCATTTAAAAAACCTTGCAAATTCACTGAAAAAACCAAAGGTTTCAAAAACGTTATAGTTAGGAATTAGCATTTAAAAAACCTTGCAAATTCAATGAAAAAACCATAGGTTTCACACATGTTATAGTTAGCTGGACATTTCACTCGTGAAAAACCAATGAAATTCCCCCGTTATAGTTAGTTCAGCTAACTATAACTCGCGCACCCGCAATCCACTGCTGATGACGTCACATATTACATCACTCATGACATGGTCAGTGACATCACTCATGACATCACTGATGACATCTCAAATGACATCACTGATGACATCACTGATGACATCATCCTTGTGATTGAGTAGCAGACCTCCTCTCACCCTAATATAACCTTTGATACACACATTCAAAATTAGAAACTACAATGTTCAAAATAATGGACATACCAATACCAGTTACAACAACCAATTCAATAATTCAAAGATCCACATACAAATCCACTCATTCACCAACAGTCCTATACAGTCACTCATACATGTACTCACTCATCATATGTACTCATACACCTATACAGCCTGTTACATAATGTCACTCATCCATAGAGTTACTCACACACATAGTCACTCATGCTAATAAAGATTAAAACATACAATTATATGCATATACAGTTATACACACACCACCACACTTACTTATACGGAAACTTACACATACTTAGTCTTTTAAACAGTCACTTATAGAAAAACATACTTATTCATACAGGAACTCTTTCAATCTCTTACTCTCACATATACTCAATTAAAAACACCAATAATCACATATACTACTATAAAACATATGAAGTTACTCATAGAGACACTATTGACACAGTCATTCACTCACTAACACACCCATACACACACTCATCCACCCATACAGTCCTGCACACATGCTGTCTTCAACACATACAAACAGTGAGTCACTCATTCATGCACCTATGCACTACGTAATACCCCCCACCGAACCATGCAGACACTCAGACTGATACTCAAAAAAACAACTAATAACCTATATAGACACCCATGTAGCTACTCACCAACTCATGCAGCCACCTATACACAAAGTGAGAGACTGATACAGATATTTACAGACTTAAACATTACTCACAAAGCCATGTATTCACTATGATACACTGAATCAGTCACATAATTATTTTTTCATAAAAAAATCATCCATTTAGACATTTATATACCCATTTATTCTTCCATCGACCTTGAGATATACATATATAAAACATATTTAATTTGAAGAAAAACACATATACACTAGATGATGTCATCAGTGATGTCATCAGTGATGTCATTTGAGATGTCATCAGTGATGTCATGAGTGATGTCACTGACCATGTCATGAGTGATGTAATATGTGACGTCATCAGCAGTGGATTGCGGGTGCGCGAGTTATAGTTAGCTGAACTAACTATAACGGGGGAATTTCATTGGTTTTTCACGAGTGAAATGTCCAGCTAACTATAACATGTGTGAAACCTATGGTTTTTTCATTGAATATATATATATATATATATATATTCACTGAAAAAACCAAAGGTTTCACACACGTTATAGTTAGGAATTAGCATTTAAAAAACCTTGCAAATTCTCTGAAAAAACCATAGGTTTCACACATGTTATAGTTAGCTGGACATTTCTCTCATACAAAACCAATGAAATTCCCCCGTTATAGTTAGTTCAGCTAACTATAACTCGCGCCCCCGCAATGCACTGCTGACGACGTCACATATTACATCACTCATGACATGGTCAGTGACATCACTCATGACGTCACTGATGACATCTCAAATGACATCACTGATGACATCACTGATGACATCATCCAGTGAATGTCTGTTTTTCTGAAAATTAAATATGTTTTATATATGTATATCTCAAGGTCGATGGAAGAATAAATGGGTATATAAGCGTCTAAATGGATGATTTGTTTTTGAAAAATTGATTGTATAACTGACTGATTAAGTGTATCATAGTGAATACATTGCTTAGTGAGTAATGTTTAAATATGTAAATATCTGTATCAGTCTCTCACTTTGTGTATAAGTGGCTGCATGGGTTGGTGAGTAGCTACATGGGTGTCTATATAGGTTATTAGTTGTTTTTTTTAGTATCAGTGTGAGTGTGTGTATGGTTCGGTGGGGGGTATTACGTAGTGCATATGTGAATGAATGAGTGACTCACTGTTTGTATGTGTTGAAGACAGCATGTCTGCAGGACTGTATGGGTGGATGAGTGTGTGTATGGGTGTGTTAGTGAGTGAATGACTGTCTCAATAGTGTCTCTATGAGTAACTACATATGTTTTAAACTACTATATGTGACTATTGGTGTATATAAGTGAGTATATGTGAGAGTGAGAGATTGAAAGAGTTCCTGTATGAATAAGTATGTGTTTCTATAAGTGATTGTTTAAAAGACTAAGGGCCCGATTGACAGAACAAACTTAAGACTAAATCCTAAACTTAGTACCATTCTGGTATTCACAGAATGCACCTAGTACTTCTGGTATTCACAGAATGAACTTACTACTTTTGCTATTCACAGAATGAACTTAGTACTTTTGCTATTCACAGAATGGATTTACGACTACTAAACTTACGTCCGCACTCGGGCCGGAAATTCCGGCCCGGAGGCGGAGCTTCCGGCCCGGAGGCGGGGC
The DNA here is from genome assembly GCF_964204655.1 of Triturus cristatus. Lineage (NCBI taxonomy): Eukaryota > Metazoa > Chordata > Amphibia > Caudata > Salamandridae > Triturus > Triturus cristatus. The sequence continues at coordinate 1,172,290,827 of NC_140582.1, read as the reverse complement.
TTCCGGGCCAGAGGCGGAGCTTCCGGGCCGGAGGCGGAGCTTTCGGCCCGGAGGTGGAGATTTCGGCCATAGCTAAATCGGCCGGAATCCCCACCTCCGGCCCGGAAGCCATGGCCAAAATCTCCACCTGTGGTCCGGAAGCTCCGCCTCCGGCCCGGAAGCCCCGCCTCCGGGCCGGAATTTCCGGCCCGAGTGGGGACGTAAGTTTAGTAGTCGTAAATCCATTTTGTGAATAGCAAAAGTAGTAAGTTTATTCTGTGAATCGAAAAAGTAGTAAGTTCATTCTGTGAATACCAGAAGTAGTAAGTGCATTCTGTGAATACCAAAATGGTACTAAGTTTAGGATTTTGTCTTAAGTTTGTTCTGTGAATCGGCCCCGTTAACTCAGTTGTGTGTGCAGTGTCTCAGGTCGCTCCGAATGATCACGTCGTAGATAGCACCCTGTCTCCTGCCGGGGTTTGATCCGGGATGTGGGGGGTCGTTGAGGTAGTCTTGGGGAAAGTGAGGTAGAGGTCTAAGGTCAAAGTGATAGTGTGCTGATGTAGGCAGGCTTCGGTGTTAGGTTTTAGCTAACCCTTCGGGAGAGATCTGTTGAGGAGGCGGTCTTTGAGCTGCCTTTTGAATTTTAAGTAGGAGGGGTTAGTCCTGATGTGTACTGGGATGGAGTTCCAGATTTTGGGCGCACTTCCTGCAAAGGATCGTGATGCGGTTTTTTGTTTGCGAGTTTTAGGAGGGATAAGGAGTAGAGTGTTGGTGCCCCTTAGGTTTCTTGACTGACCTGCCTTCTGGAGTTTGGAGGCCAGGTAGGCAGGTTTCCCTGTATGCAGCGCTTTGTGCGTGAGGCATGCGGTTCTGAAGTTGGCACGCATTTCGGTTGGGAGCCATTTCAGCTGTCTGAGTGCTGGCGAAATGTGTTCATATTTCGTTACCCCTGTGACCATTCTCGCTGCTGCGTTCAGGGTTGATCTGAAGGGCGCTAGGTGTGATTTTGCTGCTCGTGTGAGGGTTGCACTTCCGTAGTCCAGTCTTGACAGCACCAGGGATTGAGTGGCTTGTTAGAGGTCATTCAGCGGGATGAAGGGTTTTATTTTTATTAGTAGTTTGAGGTTTAGGAAGGCGCTCTTTGCGGTGTTCTGGATGTGTTTGCTCATGTCTAATTTAGGGTCTAGAGTGATTCCCAGCGATTTTACTGAATCGGCTAGGGTGGGGTTACAGTTGAGAGCATCAATGGCTTTAAGCCATTCTGTGAATTGAGGGTTCTTCTCCTTGTTGTAGAGGAGGAGGATTTCTGTCTTGTCTTGGTTTTGGTTTCAGGTGATTGCGTGATAACCAGTGTTGGACTTCTCTAAGAGTGTTGTTCAGTCACTGAATGTCTTCAATGGAGGAGGTTTCCAGATAGATCTGGGTACCGTCAGCATAGCGGTGGAAGGGAATGTTTTTTTTTTAAGTATGGTGGTAAGGGGTTCCATGTAGATGTTGAAGAGTTGTGGTGATAGTACTGATCCTTGGGGGACACCTCTGCCAACGGGGAGTTGGTCCGACGAGAAGTTTTTGATTTTTATTCTTTGGGTGCGGTTCTGTAGAAAGGAGGTGAACCACTGTAAGACCACCTCTTCCGCTCCAACCCTTTCTTGAAGTGCCTTAATGAGTAGTTTGTGGTTGACTGTGTCGAAGGCTGCCGATAGGTCCAGGAGTACGAGTAGGCAGCATTGGCCTGTATCGAGAGATTTGTGCATGTCGTCAATAACATTTAAGATCGCTGTCTCTGTGCTGCAGCCTTTTCTGAAACCCGATTGGTGAGGGTCAAGAAGGTTGGTGTTTGAGTAGAAGTGTGACTTGGCCGATTTTGAGCCTGTCAGGCATGACTCCAGTGCTTAGGGAGCTATTTATAATCTTGGTCCAGAACGGGGCTAGGGAGAGTTTTAGCTTTTTAGCCAATTGGGTAGGTATGGGATCCAGGGCGTGTGCTGAGGGTTTACAGCTGGAAATCATTTTGATGACCTCTGCTTCTGAGATGGGATTGAAGGATTTCCATAGGTTTAGGGGGTGCTTGGGTGTGGGATCTTCTGACCCAGAGGACTACACTTCAGGGAGAGTTCTATCTTGGTGATTTTGTCATCAAAGAAATTGGCAAAGTTATCGCACAAGATTTTGGAGGCCACAGCTGGTGACGATGGGGGCTTGGAAGTTTGTTGCCTAATGAGATTGAATAGTTCTTTGGGCCTGTTCTTTGCATTACCCAGGGCATTGCAGAAGAAGGAAGTTTTTGCGTTCTTTATGTGTTTATTATATTTTGCGCGTGCTGATTTGAGTCTGACTCGTAGGGCTGTGGATGGGTTGTTTCTCCAGAGTATTTCTGCCGCTCTAAGTTCTCTTCTTTCTGCATTTATGGCTGTGTTGTACCACGATCTGAATGGTATGGTCCTTACTCTTTTTAGTTTCAGGGGGGCTATTTGGTCCATGATGGAAGTCATAGTGGTGTTGTAGTGAGAGCTGAGTTCTATTGTTGAGAGCTCACCAGTGTGGATTGGGAGGAGGGAGTTTACCCTTTCCTCCTGGTCAGCGAGGGGAATCTGACTTAGGTTTCTTGCCCAACGGGGAGGGTTTTTTGTATGGGGCTGGCGTTGGATCGTTTGGTTTATGTGGAATATAATGATATGGTGATCCGACCAGTCATCCGGCAAGGTATGGTCGGTGGAGACTGTGTCAGCTTGAGCAATGATGGCATCCAGGATTGAGCCTTTGTTTTGAGTTTTCTCTGTGCAATGCTGGGAGAGGTTGTTGTTGCTTAGGAGATCATTCAGGGTTTTGATTAGCGAGTTGCTCTCCTCATTCCAGTGTAGATAGAGGTCTCCTAGAATTATGTTGTTGGAGTCGCGGAGTGAGCATTGAGTTATCAGGTCAGAGATGTGTTCTCGGAATGAGGCGGTGTTTCCTGGTGGACGGTGGAGGAGATGGCAGAGTAAGGTTTTGTTGTCCCTTGACTTAATAGTGACAGTAAGGCATTCGAAAGAGTTATATTTGAGGGCGTCAGTTTCCGTCACGGAGATGTAGTTCTTGTGTATGATTGCGATACCTCCTCCACCTTGGATTTTTCTGTCTTTGCGGATGATTGTGAAGGCCGGGGGCACAAGCATGTCCATAATTGGGGGAGAGAACTCGTTTAGCCATGTTTCGGTGATGAAAGTGATATCTATGTCATGGGTGAGGATGGTCTCTGCCAATTCTGTTGCATGTTTGGTGGCCGATCTACAGTTAATGAGCATGCAGTTTATATTGGCTGCCTCATTTTCATAATTTTTTGTTGACGGGGCCCTGGGGAGGTAAATTTCATAAGCTGTGAAAATGGATTCTCTCTGTTGGTTTTTCTATATGGTAGCATGGATCATTTTTAGGTCTCGCCTGAAGTTGCAGCGCATGCGTGCTGCTCGCTCTGCAAGGGAATCGATACGGTTTGAGAAGGGTGCTTTAAGCCACGCCCTTCTTTTCAATTGGTTTGCGTCAGCGTTTATGTTAAATGCTGGCGCGTGATTGGCAATTGGGCTTTTTGGTTCCCGCCTTGTCCTATTTTAGTACGGCCCATTTCGACAGGCCAACGCCATCTTTGTTCCTGTGACGTATGAGGGGTCCAGTGAATGCCAGGAGCCAATGACGGGCGCGAGACAATTCAAGCGCACTGCATCATAGTCTTTCCTTCCACTGTCTTGAGTTTTCGACGGTGCTGCACGCTACAAAAGGGGATCCGTAGAGCACATAAAACGACCCGAATGTTACGTGAAGAAATTATAATTTTCCTAACAATTGTGCTCTGTGTAATGCCTTCATTACGACTAGACAGGCTCCGTACTAAATCCCTATTAAAACATTCCTGAATATTTCGTATACTTTAATGTGCTAAACTATTGAGAAATGCTGGAACTAGACATGTCGTCATAACGGAGTCTCCAAACAGGCGGGCAGACTTTTTCTGCAGTTATATATATACCACGAACTCGACCGAAGGTATTGGAGAGCTTTACGTGAGCACCAGTTAATTACACAATTTCACATTCACATTTTGTTTGTTCTTTTTCAAGTCCTTTGGAGATCGATTTGCCCAGAATCACAGGTTGTTGATCGGATGCCAAGACTCGTTCCAAAGTCGGCTGCTCTGGCTGTGACGCCACACCATGCCCTATCAGAAGCATAACACGGAGGCCAGGGGCCCTGATGCAAGCGAGGAAAACTGCCCCCTTTGTCATTTGTTAGGGTAGTAAGATAAGCAATTATCAGGTTTCAAAGAGCTCTGCAATGATCTTTCCGCCGGTGCCGCTACACCTGCTGCACCAGTGGTAGTTGCTTCCGATCGTAGTTCTGAACTCAGCCGACGACTTTAAAATCCACGCACACAGATTCTGAACTTTAAGATACACGTGCATAGGTCCCTCAAAACTCCTGGCCTTGAACAGGAGTGCAAAAAATACATAGATTCGGAAATCTACGGGCAGGAATGGAAACTGAGGCGTTCCAGAACGATAATTCAAATATTTCGAGAATTCAGTTGTAAAATCGATAGATATATTTTGAAATCTCCGGAGATATTTACCGAAGTACCGAGAATGTAAAGTATGTTAATACAGTTTGCAAAATGTCGAAACACGCACGTCTACCACTGTATTACGATGTACCCATACGCAGGATGCGTGCCCACTTACCCCTCCATACTTGACTCAAATAATTGATACTTCCCTGCACACCACCACTTTTAATTCCATATTTTATAGCACTTTCTCACGCAAGGCAATAGGTGCTACTAGCACCGCCTAAATCAGGGAAACTGCTTTCAGCGACATTGGAATGATGAACCACATGTCCAGTCCCTCTGATAAGCATGTGTGACCTGCAGGTGCTAACTCCCTGAGTTGTAACGAGAGGAAGTCTGAGTACAGTCCGGCAGCTGTCTCCTTTAAATGTGACTTTATTGCATGCTTTTGCTAATGCTTACTGTTGCCCCCAAACCTTCACCCCCTGTCAAATCTGATGGTTTCTCCCATTGCCAGAGAGTGTGCATGGCTAAATACTTATAAAGTCCCAAAGGCGAAACCGATTGCATTGGAAATGCTTGTTCTTTCATCCTATCCAGTTTCCACGTTCTGTCACTGACCCACCTGCCACTTCCTCAAAATTGATCTTTAATTACTTATTTACAAATGTAGTTATTGTTTTGTTGTGTAGCACGAGATCCAAGGAACTGTGCGACAAAGCACTTTACATGAAGAGATGTAACAATAATTAATTAAGCGGAAATGAACATTCACTTCTATTTTAAAATCCTGTTCCAGGTTAATCCTGATCTAATTTTCCCCTTTACATTGCTACTTTTTTCTCACGTTCTCTCAACTTCCCCTCCTCTTAATTCTTGCTCCTCTTCCTTCTTTGACCTGACCCAACCTTCATACTTTACCATTTTTTAAATTAGTTTTCTTTCCCCTACTCTATCTTTCATTTTTCCACTTTGTTTGGTGCGGCCAAGTTCCATACAGTGATTTGTCGTCTTAACATTTTCCCTTCCCTGCCTCTCTGTACATCTTTCTCGTTGCATCTTTTATTCTGCTATAATATTTTTAAAAAATTCCCTAACCAGAATTTGTTAAGTTGTCCACAATTTTTTAAACAGATGTTTGTTTTTTTTAAGTTTATGATATATATGTTTAACTTTTCTGGTGTTTTTTTAAACTATTTTTTTCAACCGAACCGCATTTCTATAAATATGTTTTCGAGTAAATGGTCTTTCTGTTACATGGGTTGTTTTAAATGAGGTTCAATTAAATAGGGTTTATGACAATTTCTACTACAATTCAAGCCCTCTGACAAAAAGGTCTGCCCTCCATAGGCAGACCTTATACAAGATATGCCAAATCAAGGAGAGGAGTGCTCATATTGACTCAGTCAAAGGGTTTGATAATAATAATTCACATTTCTAAAGCGCAAACAATCACCCTTAAGGGTCTCTAGGCGCTGGGGGCTGTCGTGAAGATTAAGCAAGCTATTGCCCAGAGTCACATGGTGCTGGGCTAATCTGCCACTGTCACCGGGGATCGAACCGTGATCCCCAGATTCCGGAGTCAGTCGCCCTGGCCACGGCGCCACACCTCTGCCAGGTTATGGAGATGGCAGATTGGTCTGTGGCCGGTCTAGCCACATGTTTGCCGATTCGACTCTATGTGAGACTCTGGTAGATGATTGTGACATATCCCCAGGCTCATTCTTAAGGTATGCATCACTAACTCATCAATTATATAGGACATGGGGCAACACACACGACGAACCTCAGACATCCGGATTACTTCAAACAGTACTAACACATGGCACAGGTAAACGGGCAATTACTATGTTATATACCTCTTTGAGACTGGACACTGAATATCCCTAAATAACACTCAGAGAATAGTGGGATATTAATATTAATATAATATTCACAAATGCAAGAATTAAATACACTCAATTCGAACTACCACCAGTGAGGGCCAGACTGGCCATAGCGTGTAACGGGTGTTTCCCCATTGGGCCGCCCGGGTGAGGGGGGCGGTTTTGGGCCTCTGGGGGGGTCGTTTTGTTACCGGGTGTGGCAATATCCCAGTCTGACCCTGCCTCCATCATACATACCTCACTCATAGTAGGTTGGCACAAATGTACGCGAACTCCACTGATATATGCCTCGATGTCACAACTGCAAAGCCAGGTTTATAAATATGGTGTGGGCATGTCCCCAGCTGACAGCATACTGGAATGCGTTGGCTGCCACACTCTCCGCAGTCACGAACACAAAGGTAACACCGTAAGGTCCTCACTTTCTGCTGGGCATTACCAAGTGCAATACACAATGTAAAAATATCAACAAATTCCTAACTCTGGTGCTGGGTCTAGCCAAACACTGGCGGGCCATGTCCTGGAAGCCGAACTCAGCACCTCACATACACGCGTGGCTTGTTGACCTTTACGGGGCACTATTGGCTGAACAAGAGCTGATACAAGGCAACAATCCAGGCCGCCCCACTCCCACCAACCCCCTAGACTGGAAAAGGTATCTAACATCTATAGAATGAAAACTGGGCTACGCCCCTTCCGACCGGGGGTCTTTCTAGGGTCAACTTAATCCTCAGTGGAAGGAGTTCCACTTCATAGAGCCTATGCCCATTCTAGCACCAGCCCATTCCCCCCATTCTCTCTTTTGTTACGCCCTCATCTTTACAGGACGAACACACAGCCCTGTCGTACCCATACATCCACACATACATACCTACAGCAAATTTCCCCCCGCAAGCAGGCAAAATTAGTCTAGATCTCGTCGACCACAAACTGTTGATTACATTATTCGCACAAAATACCCCGACTAACATTAACAGTATATTAAGGTGTTTTCACGGGTGCACGACAGACGCTAACAAGTTTAAACGTTAAGTTAGTATTGTTATATGAAACTATGAGAGACCGTAGCGGCATTGATACTAAATTTCTTATTGTGATAAATGTAGTAGTTATTGCACAGCAGTATGATGTCATAATGTAATATGTATAACTCCACTGTCCTTGGAGTTGTGTAAGCTAAGTTGAAAATCAATAACACTATTCAATTTAAAAAAAGGATTTGATACTGATGGTGTGCAAGAAACGGTGACTTCGGTATTACACTTTGCATGAACTATAGGACGTTTTGGGAAACTAGACTGCATGTGTCCAGCTGATAAAAAGGAATATTCTGCTGATTAAGAGGAGCAAATGAAACTGATTGGGACCTTCTGGGAATCAATCACAAACTCACAGCTGCAGATAGAAATGTTGTTAATATTACTTACTAACTGAATTTAGCAAATATCATTTGCAACTGGGCAACTGGAGTTTGTTGAAATATGTTGCAGCCAAGGCACAGATCGAAAACACCCAATATTTTTCAAGAATCAACTGGTAACAACACACCAATAATATGCAACAAAACATGAAACACAATCATTTCTACAGACAATAGAAAAGGAAGTGAGTTGTACTGACTGCCAGATAGCTAATAATATGTGAATAAGAATTGGTTAAAACATATCAGATGGTTTCAGTGCTGCACAGTGTTCTTTGAGGGTCCTTTTGACAATGGAAACTAATGAGTGTGGGAAGGTCATTCCAGATTGTTTCAGGGTAGTTGTCTGGGTACATCTTAGTTCATCAAGACATCGGTGTCTCCACCCTCTGAGAGCTCTACTTCCACCTGAGGTTTCTCAGTTTGGTGCTTTGAGTGGACACGGGAAGGGCCTTGTAGGTACATATGAGCTGTGTATATACATGTAGCTGGAGCCGCTTCAGGGAGGTAAGAACAGTTGTGATGTGTACAAATTACTTAGCGGCTGGTATGAGGCAGGCTTCAGAGTGGAAGACAGCCTTCAGTAGGGTCAGGTGTTACTTTAGAAGGCTTGTTAATAGGACACACCTGGAGTTCATGTTTATGGTCAGATCTGGCTAGTGGAAGTTTTGTGGCTTCCCAAGAGTTCTAACTCGAGCTTTAGGCTATTCTGTTTATGAGCTCACCAACGTGGTGCCCGCATCTAAGGTGCAACCTAGTTATTCTGCGGGTGTGATCAGGTTATGACAGATTGCAATGGATTCGTTTTTCAGACAGTTCATTTGGGAGTCTTAAGAGAGAGAATCAAAAGTTTTTTCTTTTGAGAATTCAGTTCAAGTTTCACCTGTAATATCTGTTTCTCTTCTTCTAAGAGACATGTCGCCAGGATGTCCGGATAGATACAATCTTCATTAACCTTCAGGGATAGCTATGTGCCATCAGCGTACAGATGAAAGGAGATTCCTGGTTTTAAGCATTTAACCAGAGGTTCATAGTACTTGTTAAACGTACTATGACAATGATGAATCCTTGAGATACCCCGAATGGTACTCAAGAGAGGCTACAGAGAGTATAAGGAAAGGGATCTGTTTTCATGACATGACTTCCAAGCCGACTCCATGATGCATCAAGGCTCCATTCTTCTCTCAATATTTGAAGCAGGATAACATGTCTAACTGAGCCGAATGATGGGACGAGAATTGGATAATGAGATTCCGTGCCTCACGGTTCTGTATGCAGGTCCATGTGTATTGGAAGATCCACGTAACGCCATGCTACTAGAGATAACAACTCCTGCCCTCCTGCAGGAAGATGTCTTTCTACAGCCGAGTGCGTCCCTGTGGCAGAATGGATGCATTACTTTCGGCCACTTACCTCGGTTTTGGTCGGATTGGATTCCCGCTGGGATTCTGGATATACGCCATGGACTGTCTGAGGATGCTCTTGAATCCTTTGAGGATCTGGCTGCAGGAGTCTACTTTCCACACTCCCACTTCTGGCATTGCCTCTACTCATAGCGGTGCATGGGGGTTTGGGCCTATCTTCCATCTTTGCTCCACACATACTTGGTGCAGTGGAGCACCTATAAAAAGCTGATCTCTGGCAATTATATATTCTGCTTTTCCCAATTCTTTTCTGAGTCACTAGAAAGCTTTCTCCGGGCTCAATGGCAGACTCGACTGCAAATTGATTTCTCGCCAGCACACTGGCCACGGCTCCTTGCCTCTGTGTATGAAAGAAGCTCAAATGAAGTTCTCCTGCTTTAAGGTTTTACAAGACTAGCACTAGTCTCAGGCTAAATTACACAGGGCACAATTGATTCCCACGTCAGATTGTTGGTGATGTCAAGACCCAAACTACAACATACCCTTAGCTCAAGACTTTCTGGCACAGGGTTGATCAATTCATATGAGACATCCTTGGCCATACCACTCCCCTCCAAGCTCTGCTGGCGATCCTGCACGATACCCAGGGCTTACCAACTCTTACCTCACACTAATTCCATGGGATTGCCTCCATTCTGTCAGAGGCCAAAGTATGCATACTCTGTCGGTGGTCTACGCCTAATGTCCCAACTCATCAAGACTGGTGGAAAATGGGGCACTCATTGCTGCACATGAATGTTTGATCTATTGATTGAACCACCAGGAACACAGGAGACTTAATTGATGAAACTTCAGCTGATAACAATCGAAATTAGCCCTTCCCAGGACGGCTATCTTTTTCCAAAACGAAAGCCCAATGAAGCTGGCGAATGCGCGACCCCCTTCCACGACTCCACGGCCTCCCCTTGGGTTCGCACCCCACAGATTGAAGACCTCTGCTCTATACCCTCTCTATTTGCTCTGTTACGGTTTCAAGTATGGGATGGAAACTGTGTATGGAGTTATTGTCATATGATGCTATATCTGTATATGACGTGTCCGCTGCTTTCCTTCTGTGTTTATGCTGTATACTTTGTGCATAATGAATTTGAAAATTCACTAAAGAGGGGCTGAGCTGAATGCTGCTGACAGGTTAGTAGGATGAGGATGCCCTTCGGGGTGGTAGTGTGCTTTACAAATACACATAACATAACGCAGATAAACGTGCCCTCGCTTTAGGGCATCAGACAATGGGCCGCGTTGAGCGGCGCCGCACTGAGAGCCAGTGTGGAGTGAGGGCTTCCAGAATGTCCCCTTACCAAATGTGGTGGAATCGGACTGGTTTGGCAATAGTTTGATGGTTTAATTTCTTTTATAGTAATACAAATTCTTGAGACTCCATAAATTTGTATCATAGGGACTTTCATATGTCCAAGATCACAATAATAATTCTCCAATGAAATATAATCACTATAGATGGGTGAATATTACTAACACAATTTAGTGTTTTTAATCTATTAAACTGTAATACTAAGAAAAACACAAATCGTTAGTCCTTTTACAACCAACATTCAAAAAATGAGAAAATTTAGAACGTAAAATAAAAGAAAACAGGTTTAACTAGATAACATAATACGTTTGACTATAAACATGATAGAACATAGGAAAACCCCATCCACCTGTCAAAAAACAGCCTTTTGCAATATCATAGAAGAAAACACCAATCGGAATACACATATTGTCACTCAAAAGCCATAACAACTCAGTTTTATGTGGTGTATTTCACACAATGTTTTAGATACTGTGAATGACGTCACAATACATCTCAAAACCGAAGCAGACATCATCAGACAAAGGAATCTTCTGGGAGGCCTATTGCTGTTGACTGCTAGCAGCTCTGGAGCAGGGAAAGAGAACTGTTTTTGCAACTGTACACTGGATGGCCCCTTTAAAACTTCACAAACTTTGACATTAACCACATTGAACGCTGCCAGCTCCCAGTTGTTAGCTCACGCGTGTAACCTCAATCACATTGTAATTGCTTTCATTGGTATTAGACAGGCCATCCATGCTCTGGAGCCAATTCTTGTTTTCACACATTTTCTGGTAGCTGGCACAGAGCAGACTGTGTGGGCAAGCTTGTCCATCATGGTTCCTGACAGGGTTCCAGAACCCTACCCTAATCAGCACCCGCTCGACTGTGACGCCCCTCTCAGCCAGCAGTGTTTGCTTTTGAATCCATGTTAGACTCTGTGTCCTACCAGGGGCTGATTACTGACAGGCCTCATGGTCCCGGGTCGTGCTGGTGCATAACTACACAGGGTGTGCTGGGCCTAGACCGGGCTGTGGATACTGCCCCAAACCCCATACAGTGAGGCTTGGAACACAATGTGGCAGCTGAGGGTCTGTGTCCTCACCCTGACCCACCAGAGGGTCCTGTGAGCCCCTCAGCGCCAAGACGCCGCGGCATTCGTGCGCTTTATAAGCATTTCAGTCAGTCACAACAATCTGTTGAACTTACATCCAGTGTTGATGGAAGCTTCAAGAGGCTGTACCTCGGAGTGAGACATGCAGTTATGAATAGTAAATAAATACTTACCTATATATACTTAACTTGAAGATCTATCTTAAAGAGACAGAGGACTAATTCACAAAGGTAAAAGTCCTTTTGGTATTCACAAACTACGTGCAGAGTTTTACGACTCCGCACTCCTTATACTTATCTGTGCGAAGCTCTCTACCCCGACTGTGGAGTCTCCGGGTGCAGAGAGCGCTGCACACGTAGGTATGGGGGAAACCTCCGCATGCAGTTTGTGAATACTACAGTGTAGTAAACTTACACAAAAGTGCAGATGTGAATTTAAGATTACTCTATATTTGCTTTGTGAATCCAGCCCATAGATGTGAAATTAAGACTATTAAATCTATATTTACTTGGATTCTGGCCACAATATTTTTATAGGATTAGCCTATCATTTCAAGTGCTTTCAAGTTTAATTTACTATTCTTAACATCCCATCTATGGACCTCCAAAATATATATGTATATATGCTGAGAGAGAGAGAGAGAGAGAGAGAGAGAGAGAGAGAGAGAGAGAGTAGATACATGGATTACACACAATGTGTTTCTCATGTCAATTTTTTCGGAACTGTGGTAATAAACTAGAATACAACCTTTGCACTCTAGTAAAAAATGTATGTATGTTCTTTAAATAACATGTTTTACTACCCATAATAAACTTGGCCCAATACCATTTCCATAGTAGTAATAAATGTATGAATGTTCCTTTATTAGTGCCACTATTAGGTGCAAAGACACATATAGATGCAAAACACCCCCTTGGTGCATTAGCAGTGTGGGAACCATGTAGGAACACAAATCAAATTCATGTGAAAAATCCCCTTTCGGTGTCCAAATTACTTTTAGGTACAAGTCATTTTTAGGTGTAAAATCACTTCTGATTCAATATCAAGAGTGTGGAGACACTTTTAAGAGTACATATCACGTTTAGGAGTAAAAAAAACATTTAAAACATTTAAGCATAAAATCAAATGTTGGAACAAAATCCCATTTAGCTGTTGTTGGGACGGAGAAAGTCCTCTACATGCCCCAGGCTCGAGACTCATTATAGAAAGCTGCAGTTGTTTGACTGCCAGCTTAGCACACACGATGATCATGCATGTTGGAGGCATTTTTGCAAAACAATTGAGACCCAGAGCAGGGACTGTAGAGCACTGACAGTGGCTGGGAGGGTTGTCTACTAGTGGTCACTCCTGCGTTTTGGTAATATTGTTCATCGTTCCCCTTTCACCGGGTCCTTCGCCCATCAATGAGCGGCATGTGTGCTATATGTGTGCACCTTCCTCGGTGCCTAGAGGATGCGTGTAAGGAACATATATGATACATGTAGCTACTGAACAGAATAAAACCTTTCATCCCGCCCAAGGATCTCAAACAAGCCACCCAAGCATTGGTGTTGTCAAGACTAGATTATGGGAATACAGTCCTCTCAAGAATAGCAATATCACATCTTGCTCCCCTCAAAACAACTCTCAATGCGGCAGCCAGAATGGTCACCGGAATCATGAAATTTGATCACATCTCACCTGCACTCAGAGAACTAAAGTGGCTCCCAGTTGAACTGCGGGTGAGCTTCAGAACAGCATGCCTCACGCACAAAGCCTTGCACACCGGCAAACCGGAATATCTGGCTTCCAAACTCAAAAAAGCCGGTCAGACCAGGAACCTCAGAAGTTCGAATACTCGGCTACTCATCCCGCTGAAATCACGCAAACAAAAAACCGCGGCCCGGTCCTTCGCCGGTAGCGCGCCCAAAATCTGGAACTCTATTACCCCTCAAATCAGAACTATTCCATCTTTTGCAAAATTCTAAAGTCAGCTCAAAGTCTTGTTCCTCGTCCGTTCCCTAGTGAACCGATAGGAACAGCCGGAACGCTGAAGCAGACACCTCACAACACTTCGACTCCTCAAGACTTCTACTCCCACCTCGCCCCTGACCCCTTTCTCGTCACTCCTCCCCGAAAGTGAAGATCTACTCAGGACAGTAACTTTCCTTTAAGACTTTCCAAGACCCCAGCGCCTCATGGCTCCGCTACGAATTGGAAATCTCCATCCATGACCTATACTGTTAATGTATTGTGTTATTTTCTGCAATGCAACTGATGTAAAGCGCTTTAATACCCTGGGGTCAGGCCAGCGCTATATAAAACTTCTTAATAATAAAATAATAAATAATAACATTTGTCCATAGTTACTAATGTCCACGTTATATTTGCTACAGCAACGTGGTACTTACATGGAGGGTAGGAGGAAGCCCACACATAGATGTGAATTCCAGGACTCTTCCAGAACATTTCAGGCATCCTGTGTAGTTTGTCAGACTTTTGAGTGTGCAGGACAGGAGACCTCTGTCAAGCCAGGGAATTTCACTGTGCCTTTTCATGGCACATTGTTCTCCAGAAGGCATACCCCAGATTATCTGCCCCACAGGTTAACAGGTAGTTGACCTTTTTAACAGACAGTTCCCTCCCATGTGTACCCTATTTTGATTTTCTACTGCTCCCGGCTCTCCCTTCTTCTTGCTAGCACCTGTTAACAAACACCTTGGCTGAACCAATCTGAGTGGAATAAGCGAAAGAGCGGACCTGGTCTCAGAGGTGACTGCTGGAATACATAACTACTGTCTGCCGCTTTAATACAAAGATGAGGCAGAAACTTCCAGCCATTGTTCCAAGATCGCCCCAATAGGACATGTGGTCTCTACACCAGTGGTGACCAAGAAACACTTGCTTCAGGGTCGGGCTATCGACAGCCAACTCCTCTTGCCAAGTTTTGCCCAGAACCTGGGAAACTTGGCCAAGGCTTCCAGGAGGGGCTGAACATACCCTGCTTCAAGGGAGAGATGAGTGACTGCTCAGTAGGGACCTTATAAGTGCAGGAGGAAGATGTTGTTTAAAGGGAATTGGTTGTGAAGGAGCCAAAATGGGACAAGCTGAACATGACCACTGGTTCATCGGTATGTGAACTCCCCCACTGTGGGAGGGTGAGATCCAGGGACCCCAAAGTTACTCTCAATGTGAGTGGAAATGGGTACCCCCTTTAATGGAGGGTGATAAGGAATTTGTATCCAGGTGAGTCTTGTTGTAGAACAAAGCACCAGGAAGCAGGTGGCTTCACTACAGACTTCTCGTCAGGGCCTGTTTCAGCTCCAGAGGCGCTGCTTGCGCACCAGTGGCCAGAATCACCACTCCTCTCCCTCTGTGGGTAGTGCGGTCCACACCACTTTGAGCAGTATGCATCTCCAGCTGAAAGCATGGACGGCCTGCATCACCGATGGAACGAGACGCTGATGTGCACACCAGGAAGATCCAGAAGGAAGCCAAAAAAGATCTGCACCAATGGAGTGACAAATATTGTGACGTATTGGTGCATAACCTGGCCAGTACTCCCCTGCAGACCCTTCAGGTAACAGAAGCCTTCAAGGGAGGCCAGAGACTTGAACTCTTGAACCCAGAGCACCCTGGGAGGATGTCCCATGGGAGCAGCCTGGTCTGCCTCCCCAGATCTCACAGAAGGGTGTTGTACCACCTGGGCCGGACTGGCCGTAGAGGGCACTGGGCGTTTCCCTGGTGGGCCGGAAGGGTGGAGGGCAGTTTTTGTTACTGGGGGCTGACTTTGCAGCAGTACTGCAAAATCGGCCCCTTGTAACAAAAGCGCAGCAGCATTGTTTCCACCAGCACCCTGGGGCCGGTTGGACGTAACTGCCGGGGCTGGTTTGCAATCCCAGTCCGGCCCTGTGTACCACTCAGTATAATTTGCTGCTTCTGGAACATTATGTATAGTATTTTATTTTGTGTGATTTGTGTAAAATACTTCTCTTTCAAAAGAAAAGCATTGGCTGGGCATTGAGTTAGTCAATGGAAAGGTATTGGTTGTTTATGGAATTCTGTGTCTCTCTCCCCCACCACCTCCCCGAGGAACCCTTGGACTGGCTCGCCTTCGCTACCATGAGGTCCAATGGTCAAGGGGTGTACTTACAGCTCAGCTTTGGGTTCACCAGTAAAGTTGCGTTAGAGGGCACGAGTAGTAAAAGATTGACACAATTTCAACCCAGTGACCCCTGGCTGCCCAGTGACTCCTAGAAAAGTTCCCACATTTTCAAAATCACTCTTTGTCTAACGTCAACAGCATGGACGTCAATTCACCACAATTCCAGGGGTAGCGGAAGTGAAATCACAAGCCCTTTGACCTTCACTTTCACTCACACTAACAGTCACATTTACTTACACTCTCCTTCACGTAAACACACTCTCACACGCCAACACACACGCGATAGATGTACTCCATGTTTTATTGCAATAATGGGGACTAATGTAATATTAGGACTGAAAAAAAAAGTGAGTGGAGCCCAAGCCAACGTACATAAGGACAAGAAGTCGCTGTATTTCTGGCACTGATTTTGCCACCTCTAAGGCCAGGAGTCACAAAGGCAGTGCCAGGGGTCACAAGGGGCAAGGTAGGGGTCGCAGCTGTGACCCCTGGCGCCCCTAAATGATGTCCATGGTCGACAGGTGTGGAGAGACACGTTTAGATGCAAAAACAAACATAGGAGCAAAAATCCTACTTAGGCACACCAACACATGTGAGAAGTAGTTTTTAGGTGCAAAATCATCAGAAGAGTGGAAACACGTTTAGGAGCATAAATAGAAATGCAGACCAAAAGGTGGTGCAGAATTACCCATGGTGCAACATCAACAGTATTGTGAACACTCTTGTAGGAGCAGAGATCATATTTAAGTGCACTTTTGGGTAGAAAACCACTTTGATGTGCAAAATCAACACTTTTAAGTACAAAAATAAATTTTGAACAAACACAGTTTTTTGCACACACACAGGTGCAAAATCACACTGCACTGGACTGCGCTGCAATATCAGCAGGAGCGTGGGATCAAATTTAGGTGTAGAGTGAATCAGTGCCACTTTACGTACGATTGTATGTCAGAATATTGTACACAGAAATATCATCAGACATACATAGTGTGTCCTAAATATTATTTAAAGAAATATAGTCCCATTAGATTTACTTTTTGTGACAATAATACATCATTGTAAACAATATTTAGGAGACTATATTTATGAATGATTACATTCTAAATACTACGTTGATCTAGGAGCACACGTTTTGGTGTACAATCCCTTTTAGGTACACAATCATCCTTTATTGAAACGTCACTCATGGTGCAAAGTAGGTATTAGTGTGGTATCACATTTAGGAGCAAAATCATATTTAAGAGCAAAAAGACATTTAGATAGAAACTTAACATTGGTGCAGCATTAAAAATAGTGTGGAAACAATTTTAGAGGCACAGAAGCAAGTCTATTGCAGTGCTTGGAAACTTATCTCCACCACCCATACACTTCAATGCAAAGCAGGCAGACTACATGTAGCAGTCAATAGCTGAGACCGAGACACTTCAGTAGCCTGACCCAAAATGTAGATGGCTCTTTATTCAAGTAATGGTTGAAGGGGGCTGACCTAAACAAACCAAAGGCAGGAGGGGGCTGGCCCAAAAAGCTAAAAAAGGGAGCTGCGCACTAATTATCATGGCTATAGGAGGCATCTGGAAGGCTGCTTGTGGAAAGCACAGGTCGGCAGTGACCCTATGTCCATAGCGACTTGTTAGCCACCAGGCAAGCAGATTTCTCTATGCAAGCAAATGTGTGTGTGTGCATACATGTGTCCACAGAGCAGCACGGTAAGAACTTTACAAACATTACAATGATAGTAGGCACCCACCTTATGGTGCCCCTATAAAGCGGGTGACAGACTTAAATGAAAGTCCTCAAATAAATCCTCTTTATAAGGCAAGGGGAGTGCCAAAATGGCAATATGTAATTTTGCTGGTGTTCAAAAAACCTTTACACGGTAACTGTTCATACATGACTCATTACACACACAGTTTATCAAGACTCTGAATCTGCTGCTCTTTATGCTGTAGGGACGTAAAAGTAATAGACCAACCATATTATTTGGCACCATTACAACACGAGGCGAGATGTTTTTGTAATAGGTGCCCTCCATAAAGTGGGTGCACATTAGGTGTGGCAGCTAGTTCCAATGGATCTAGCAACTTTTTGTCCTCCGTGTTGAGTCCAAATTAAGGGTGGGCGTAGTTCGCGAAGTAGCACTTCGCGAAGCTACGCAAAGTGAAGTTCGCACTACGCGAGCTACGCGTAGCACTTCGCGAACTGCGAAGTAACATGTTCGTACTGTGCAAGATGTTGTTTTCAATGATTGCACAGTGCGGACAAGCAACCGGCACTGTGCAATCATTGAAAATGGCATCTTGCACAGTGCGAGCTGTAGTTTTCTGCTGCTCGAGTAGATTTTTACTCGAGCTGCAGCTTTCTCAACGCGAACTGGTAGTTTCTCATCGCGAGCGGTCGCGAGCATACGCGACCCCTCGCTATGAGAAACCTGACCTTCTCGCGTTGGGAATCTCGCCGGGAGGTTTATTTTCCATGCTCGCGATCGCGAACAAGGAATAAGTCTCGCCAGGATGTCATTTTGCTTGCTCGCGGTCGCCAACTTGACGTTGAGGACCGCGAGCAAGCAAAAAATGACCGCAGCACTACGCAACACTACGCTACGCGTGTTCGCACTGTGCTACGTGCAGTTCGCGTAGCGCGAAGTAGCGCGAACTTCGCAAACTACGCGAGCGTAGCGTAGTGCTTCGCCCAGGCCTAGTCCAAATCACCCACAGGGCATCCTTGGGTAGTGGATGCTTCACCCACCCTGGACTTTGTGGGGTGAGTATAGTTTTACTTATTGGAAATAACACTTTACATTATAGTCATAAACAGTGATATAATGCTCCCCGAAAGCATTACAGTCCTGATGAAAGCCCAATTACCGAATTATGAGCAGAAACATGTCGATCTCTTCCCAAGGTCAAATCTTTCCTTTGTATTTTGCATCTACTCAATGGGGACAAGAATAAAATGTTATAGTCTGTCAGTGTGTAGTTTTAGCATTCCCCACTTCTTTCACCTCTGCGTCTATGGATTAAGACATAATCTACGTCACAAAAAACAAACACTTAGGGGCATATTATCAAGCCAGGCGATACAATTATCGCTGCTTTAGCGGCAGAAAACTGCCGCTAAAGCGGGGATAATGGGCTTGATAATATGCTCTATGGAATTCCCACAGAAGCCCATGTTAGATGTGAAGGACATCTAACCTGAGCTTCAATTGGAATTCCATAGAGCATATTATCAAGCCCATTATCCCCGCTTTAGCGGCAGTTTTCTGCCGCTAAAGCAGCGATAATTGTATCGCCTGGCTTGATAATATGCCCCTTAGGGAGCAAAAGAAGTCCCCTTTGAGAGGATAGTAGTCCACACACTCGACCAATGGGGGCAGAAGCCCTGTGATGAAGCATACCACCCTTGAATGATTGAGGACTTTAATCCTAATAAAGAAAAACTTTCTTCACACTTCAAAAGGTAGGAAGTTCCATCGTTTCAGCTACACCTGGAGCACTACTTGTTTTACACCTGCATTAACAGAATCAACACAACTGGTTTCAGTCTGTTGGTACATTGTGAGCTAACATTCTTATTGTATATTCAACCACAAGGAGGATGATTGTCGTTAAAATTAATACACACACACCATGAACTTTATTAACAGGTGAAACACGTTTTGCAATACTGATGCTAAGAACCAATTCATTCATTACCAATGACTATTTCACACACAAATACTAAAGCATTTTTACCTCCAGTAAGCGCCACGGAGCTGCATTGCAGAGAAGTGTAAAAAGGGGCATGGTTTCATTACACCTCTCTGCAACGCAGCCCCCTGGCGCATACTGGAGGTTCCTGGTGGGCTAGTTGGCCCCCAGGGACCCACAGTATTCAAGCGGAATTAGTTCCCCCTCAGCAAACGTGCCAGGGGGCGCGTTTGCAGAGTGGTGTAAGGAGTGGGCATGGCCTGCGGACGATCCCGTTTTTTTTTCTCCTTTTTTTTAGAAGGGGGGCTATGTAGCCCCCCTTCTTTTTCTATTTTTGTGGCCCTGGGGACCCCATCCCCCAGGACCTGACCCCAATTTTTATATTTGAAAAAAAAAATCAGGAAGGGGGCCGCGTGGCCCCCCTCCCGAGGCCATAATTTGCAGCGGGGACCCCATCTCCCAGGGCATGGGCCTTTTTAAAAAACAATTTATGGAGGGGGGCTGCGTAGCCCCCCTCCTCTGGCCACTTTAAGGCCCCGGGGACCCCATGCCCCGGGGCCGGCCATTTCTTTTTTTTTTTTCTTTTTAATTTAATGAGGGAGGGGGGCCACGTGGCCCCCCTCCCGGGACACTTCTGGACTCGGGGACCCCATCCCCCAGGGCCTGGCCTCTCGTTGGAGACCGTGGTGTGGTCCCCAATCCCCCCACGGTCCCAGCCGGCTCACCGCCTCCTGCGGGAGCCGGCATTGCTTTTCCACATGGGGAGCAGCTAACATGCTGCTCCCCATGTAGAAAAGCAATCTGCTTTGCTTCATTGAAGCGAGAGCAGGTTTCCCTGCTCTCGCTTCAATGAAGCACAGCAGTTTGCAATGGCAGGGTGGGAGCCATGAGGCTCCCGCCCTGCCATTGCAAACAGCAGTGTCCCGGGGGTGGGCACCCCGGGACACTGCAGGAGCCAGCCCTGGGGGATGGCGGTCCCCAGGGCTAATACAAGGCTCCAGGAGGGGGGCCGCATGGCGCCTCTCCAACATGTACAAGTTGCCCCGGGGGTGGCGGTCCCCGGGGCTGGGGGACCTGGGGGGCCTGAGAGCCCCCCCACATCAAATCATTTTAAGCCCCGGGGCTGGGGGGGCTGCGAGCCCCCACCTATGATAACGAAGCCCCGGCGGGTGGCGGTCCCCGGGGCTGCGGGGGGCCATGAGCCCCCCACATATACAATCTTGGAGCCCCAGGGGTGGCGGTCCCCGGGGCAGTGTGGGGGGATTGGGACCCCCCACACTTTTTTTTTAATTATGCCCCCGGCATTTGGCCCCCGGGGGAAAATTGGAATATTCAGCGCGGGAGCCCGCGCTGAATTTTTATTTTTTTTTAGCCGAAATTCACGCTGGGTGCGCGAATCTCGCGGATTTAAAAAAATATATATATTTATTTGGCCCTGGGGGTCCTTGTGGGACCCCTGAGCAGCTCTAGGGGGTCAGGGTGTTTCTACCCTGCCCCCTTGTCGCGTTTTTCGCATTTGTTTTTTAGGTTTCTTGTGCCTCGGTTCTACCGAGGCACAAGATGGCTGCCAACACTTCCTGATCTGGAGTGTTGACAGCCCATTAGAATACAGCTCGTGCACGGCAGGGTGCGCGCTGGGTGCGGGGAGGGTGCGGGGAGGGTGCGCGGATCCTCCAAGGCCATAGATATATCTATCTTTTTAACTCTAATTTTCTCAGGAACTACTGAACGTATTTACACCATTTAAGCAAAAGGCACGAGTCTGAACTGAGGACTACCTCTTTGCCAAATTTGGTGTAATTCTGTTCAACAGTTCGGGCTGTAGCTGCGTCAACAGGTCCTATAGGAAAATGCATGGGGAAAACGTGTTTTGGGACCCCCCTTTTTTCTCGGCCCCCGCTTGACGAATCACCGTGAAATTTTCAGGATAGGAGCGGACCGGAGCTGGCCAAAAGATTCGTCAATCGCCGCTAACGTTATTCCAAAGAGAATGTTGTGGATTTCCTATGGAAAATAGGTCCTAACTATATCGCCAGTAGGTAATATATATATATATATATATATTCACTGAAAAAACCATAGGTTTCACACATGTTATAGTTAGCGGAAATTTTACTGATAAAAAACCAATGAAATTCCCCCGTTATAGTTAGTGCAGGCAACTATAACTCACGCGACCGCAATCCTCTGCTGATGCTAATACTGTATTTAGACACTTATTTGCCCATGTCTTCTTCCATACATTTTTAGCTATACATATATTACAAATATTTTTTTTTCATAAAGACACATATGTCATCAGCAGAAGATTGCGGTCGCGTGAGTTATAGTTGCCTGCACTAACTATAACGGGGGAATTTCATTGGTTTTTTATCAGTAAAATTTCCGCTAACTATAACATGTGTGAAACCTATGGTTTTTTCAGTGAATTTGCAAGGTTTTTTAAATGCTAATTCCTAACTATAATGTGTGTGAAACCTATGGTCTTTTCAGTGAATTTGTACGATTTTTTAAATGCTAAGTTACTTTACGCCATTCGTGGCGTGCGAGCACGTCAACAAATCTGTTTCTGCTTTCCTCCGTGACTATGGTATGGGTGCCATTTACCACAACAACTTGCGTTATGACATGCAAGACATTTATAGAGGAGATGGTGTGCACTTCAATGATGAAGGGAACAGAGTCTTCCTCTTGAACCTTAGACTCTGCATCGGTACTTACTTGTAGGTACCACTAAAAAAATGACTTCATAAACACAACAGCTCTTTTTAGAGCTCCCTAATTTCTAAACTCTTAAATCTGCTTTTCATTTATTTTTTTTAATTTTTTTTACCGTACGCTTACCGTAAGCTTACCGTACGCGTACCCCGTGATTTTTTTTAAAATCAATAAATGTTTATTTTGTACTTTTCTGTCCTTCTTTGACCCCCTTACAAATGTTAGGGGGTCTGTAACTCTCCTCATTGCCCCCTTTCCTTGTTTTCACTCTTTTTTTTCAGAGTGAAATACACAAAATGGCGGCCGCCGCTTCCTGGTTTCGGCCGATTCGAATGTTTACTAAGATCTAAGAGCCAATCAGAATCGCGCTCGCGCACGCCACCGTACGCTTACCGTAAGCGTACGGTAAGCGTACCGTAAGCGGGCTCAGATATATATATTGATTTAAAGGCTATTTTCTCAGAATCTACTGAACAGATTTACACCAAACCTACAAAAGGCACTTCCTTGACCTAGGGACTACGTCTCTGCCAAATTTTGAGTAATTCTGTTCAGCCGTTCGGGCTGTAGCTCGTTCTAAAGGTCCTATGGAAAAATGCATGGGAAAAACGCGTTTTGGGACCCCCCTTTTATCTCAGCCCCCGCTTGACGGATCCCCCCGAGACTTTCAGGGTAGGAGCGGAGCGTAGCGCCCCACCTATTTTGAGAAATTCGCGAGGATTCGTCGACCGGCGCCAAAGTTATTCAAAATAGAATGTTGAGGTTTTCCTATGGAAACGTGGTCCTAACTATAACTACCTACTGGCGACCGCCAGTAGGTAATATATATATATATAAATATATATATATATATAAATATAAACATACACACACACACGCCAGCAGTTTCTTACACTGTAAATAAGAACGTTTACTATTACTAAATTTAATGGTACTCAACATGCAAACCTTGGAAGGATGGCAAGTGAAGTTAGCTTTGCTGGGATTCTAGGTCCTGAACTGCAGGTCACTCCCAGTTTCAGCAGCGAGCGTTCAACTCACTGAGTCAGTATGCAGAGCTACCTATGTCGAGAACATGTTAATGCCCTTTCGTAGCGCTGTGCACCTAAGGGTACTGCGTCACTCATTGCCATTTACTTTAAAAAGTATATAATTTTAAATGTTATATTTTGTTGGCAATTATTGTGTGATGGGTGTGGAGCAAAGGTGTGCAAAATTGTAATTCTGCAGAAGACTTTTCAACTTTGTTAAGTTGCAACGATTGCATTTTCGCACAACTTCTCTGTAAGTGAATTTATCTCCCAAAAACATTTTTATGTGTGCAAGCTACTCAAAACCTTAGGTTACGTAGGAGAACAATCAGCTATACATCATTCTTCCACAGAATTTTTCACCTTCGGTTTAAAAAAAAATCTCACTTAGGATCCCAAGTCTGGAAAGTTCTAACTCGGCCAACACCAAAGTAAAGAAATATAAAAATAAAATATTAACTCGCTCGGGATGATGCGGTGTGATAGTGATTATATTTATGGTGTTTTGAGATAAATATCTTGTATTTGCCCATCATAAAGTGTCATTTTGTTTTAAGGCACAAAGACATATCCATATTTGAAGTGGCTCTCAGAAGAGCCATGAAGTGTCCAATGGCTGTGGTCCTAGTCGTGGTGTAAGTCTATCCTTCCCTGGACAATATTTACTGGTAGCTTTTTTCCCCTAGAATTTGGCAGCGCGTGTTATTGTCAATTTGTGGTTGATTTACAGAGCTCTCGCCCCCGTCTCGCTCTGATCCCCTCCCCACGACAGCGGCATGTTTTTAATTTAAAGAAAAGATTTTAGGCAGCTCCGGGTACGGTCCTTGGCAGCTCTGGCAGACGCTGAGTAAAGCCGAGTGTTGGGGAGGTCTGCTAGCAATTTTCATTTTTTCCGAAAGAATGCCCCTTTCCCAGGTAATTGATCTGCGAATAAACGAGAGGGACGCAGCAGGCGGCCATGTTGGGCCCGCTCGCGCCAGGCCTGGCCGCCGCGCGCGCTGTAATTGCGCGCGGCAGCAGGCTTTGAATTGTCCCCCAAAGGGTCGCGCGGGCTCCTGAAAATCGCATAAAAGGAAAGCCAGGAGCAGCTTGGCCCTCTCTCTGGCACTCGCCCTAGCCCCCGGTGCTCCCTGTTTTATTTTATTTCATTAAAGCTATTTGTTCAGCACGGGTCTAGGCACAGGGCGTCAGATCTCTGATATTTGATAGGCTCCAAGTTCGGCTACTTTGTTTCCATCTAATACATGCATTAACACTAGATCAAGTTAATTTCGCGGGGTCCCATTTCATCTGTCTTTTATAATGAAACATACATTATAAATTCAATATTAATATAAAAAAAAGGGAGCTAGATCAACTATGACTACTAAAATAGCCTTGATTGCTGGTCCCTCAATAATGGGTGGGTTCTGACCCGCACCTGGTAAATATTACTAGTCGGGGTACATTGTTAGCTGTTCATTCTGAGCGTGTGCAGGAAAAATGAAGGGGCATATCAGCAACAGACGGCGATAAATATCGCAAAGCGCGCTTAACGCTTTTATATTTATCGCCGCCTATCGCTGTAATGTATCGCCCTGATAACGCGTTATCAACAACGTGTTTCTCCAGGGCGATAAATTATACATCAAAAGCGGGGTTATGCGGGAATATCGCTGTTAATCCAGCGATATTCCCACAGCGATAGAAGAAACCTTGATGATAGAGATATGTGGATTCAGCCACTGAATCCACCTCCCATGCCATAGATAGGGTAGTCATAAAAAATAGCAGACTTAAAATACCGGCGATAACAGCGGTTAGCGCTGTTTGCTATATCGCTATCGGTGTCCTGGGCCATATTGTATATATGGAGAAGGACAGTTAGCGATCATTTTCTCTTCGTTTTTGAAGGGAACGCCTACTTTGCATCTCATTAGAGATGCAAAACGAGGCGTGAACTACACGGGAGCTGAATCAAGGAAACACGCGATAGCGTGTCCTTCTAAATAATGCGATATAATCATCGCCGTTTTTCGCCCAAAAACGGACGCTAAAGCGGCGATAATTATATCGCCAGCCGTTGTTGATATGCCCGAAGATTTAAATGCTATTTACCACACCAATTTTTGCATGTATTGTATTTTTCCTTCTTATTTCCTCCGATAAAATTGGCAAGTCTGACCTGGCGAAATCTGCTCGGGGAAAATTGCAAACGTGCATCTTTACCACAAAACGTCTAATTAACTTCCCACTTGGAATCTGAGCCTCTGTGTACTGCCTGTCCCAAATTGTGCTTCTCCTCCATCTGTTGATAGCAGTTCTAAGTGTGCCATAACTATAACCCGGAAAAGGTACTCCATCTATGATTGCACGCCAAAATATTGCAGTTAGAAATATCATCTGACAAGATCCATCCTAAATATTGTTTACAAAAATATCAGCCCATTTTTTGGTAGATTAACTCCAGTGGACTGATATTTTTGTATACTATATTTAAGTTATAGTGGCCCGCTTCACAAAGATACATTTCTAAGTTTATCTTTTTATGACTGCCAGGAATTCAAAAAAGTGTTTTTGGCCAGTGAGAGTACATTTTTACATGTCCGTAGATCTTTATCATGAGTGTGGAGTTCTTTGCACCCATACATTTGTCCCACGGGGTGAGGAAGAGAGCGATGGAAGGCATAATATGCCCTCAAGTTTGAGAAATACCCACATATATTTATGTTTGTGACATTCAAAAACTCGTCTCATTCACCTGTGTCGAGTTCTCCGCGCTGGTGAACCCGTACATTGGAAGTAGGATCCCGCTTGAAATGTCACAAGAGTTTTCCAGTGGCGGTGCTTCCAATAAAATGTGGTGTGCCAGCGCTGGGGTGAAGTAATAGAAAAAGCACATACCTGCCACTGCCATGGTCCAACTTCTTGCACGAGCGCAGTCCATGGGCCACACTGCACTGGGTCTCAGACTCCCCAACTAATCCAGACACTGCTCTTATGCTATTAACTAGCATGAGAGAAGCGCCAGGATTAGTCTGAGCAGGCTGATTTGGCACGCGCTCAGGCACCGGGAGACTGCGCCTCTTCTTAAGCCCGAATGTGCAACACAGCTAGTTTGGAGAAATGTAAGAGCGCACGTCAGTTTGGATGTCCTAGAACAGCCGGCCAAACAGACATGCGCACTTACAGTGCCCCACTCTCCTCCTTCCTGCTGCTTTCCATATAGGATGGCGAACCCAACAAGATGATGGATGGAGTGCTGATACTTTTCAACCACTCACCCCAGTCAAGAGATCTGGGTTTAATTAATCGTTGTTTGCTCACTACGCCACCGCAGTTTGGACCAAGCCATATGCAAATCAGTCTTGACCCTGCTCCTCATGGGAACAGTCCAGACTGAACTGCCAAGCCAGGTCCTTCCTGGACTGGAAACAAGCATCCTAGGACCGGTGTCAGGGTATTACCAATCATCAGGCAGGCTAGATTGAATCCAGTGGCACAGCAAGCAAGAGACCCATGTCTGGGCATACCCTGCCAAATTAAGGCGAACAAAGGAAACACAAGATGATTGAGGGAGTGCTTGAACTTTTCAATCACTCACCCCATTCAAGAGATCTGGGTTTAATCCATCTTTCTTTTGCTTACTATGGCACCCCAGTTTGGACCAAGCCATATGCAAATCAGTCTGTACGTTTGTCCATAGAGGATGGCCCTGCCCCTCCCTAGACTTGGGCCACCCGGCGGACTCGGCTCAGTCAGGGAAAAAGAAAATGATAATAAATTGTTTTATTATAATTTTATTTTTCCTCTGCTGGCTCTGAGCAGTGCAGCAATCATTATAGTTCCAATGAACTATGACTCCGAAGAATCACAGACTCCCAATTAAGTTTAGTTGGTTTATTACAAAGCCAAGAATTGTTGGACATATAAGCCCCTCAAGATGAGGGTGTAGAAATACATCGGAACTAATACCAAGCCAAACCTACTGGTGAAATTAAGATGGTCCAACATGCACCGAATAACCAGTTCTAGAATCAGGATACAGAAAATGATGGCTCCAACATCAAGATTCCCCTTCATTGGAGGTTCGTAGGTATAAAGCATTAGTCTGTCCCTACACTACCACTAACGTGACCTCCCTACTCAGCATTTCCCCAAGGCAAGATCAATGAAAGATGTCAGCTTTGGAAGGCTTCCTAAGAAGTCCACTCATGGTGAATGGGTCAAGTAGGACAAAGCTACAGAGCTTGTTCTAAGATGCTCTCTCTCTCTCAAGGCAAGGCAGAAGTCCCCCGGGCACTGTCCCTAAATTCAGTACATTAACTTGCAAGTAATATCCCAAAATGCATTGCAACATCACACCATCCAAGCAAGCCACCTCCTTGTAGGTAACTTCCCACACGGCAGCGGTCCTTCCAGGCCTTGGCTAGATGACCTTGATTCCCAGGCTCACTTCGATGAGAAAGTACAACAGTCCTTTATTATCAATATCGCTGTTGAATGAACCCTCTCCTCCCTAAGCCTAACCCCTAAAACTAACTCCTAAAACAAAGACATTATTCTCGCTAACAAGGAGGAATTCCTCCACCTGCAACAGAAACGTGAGAAAGAACAAATCCAACATGTACATGAAATTCACTAGTGAGTCTAATGCAAAAGCTTGCAGGGGAAAAATACAATTCAGGCCTACGTAATTCAGTCAACATGAGAAATGGCACATAGCCTCATGGAAGTACACGTATAAAATGAACATTATTACAAAGCACACCTAAGTTAGCCCGTTACATGAGCACATCAATTGTGTGAATATTCATTAGCTACATATACAAATTCTACGCGTTAATGTTTTCATCTTATCATGAGTAGTTGCAAAGTTAATTTCTTCACGTTTATGTAGAAATATCCCTAACACTCAGGGGTGGGGGCGGAGCTTTCCTAGTTATAAGATGGCCGCAAGTTAGAACCGCTCTGCTGAAACCGGCCAACTATCCGGCAAAATCCTGGTGTAAATATCGCATCCCTGCCCCAAATCCTGAGCACTGTGTGGTGAAGTGCAGAGGCTGGCACTTGACTCTATACAAACGTGTCGCCCATGCGTGCTGCTTGAAGAGAACCAGGGGTGCTTGGAAACACTGGCAGCGCAGCGGAGCCAGTTGCGGCCTTCATGAGGAGGGATCTGCCCCAATGGTCGACTGCCGGCGGAGTGTGGAAACGACTTGCGCTGCCGATCGTCCTGCTGTGCCAACGAGTGAGGTATGGCTGCCCCCATGAGCTACTGGAGGCGCTGTGTGGCCTTTGGCATCTGCGGAGACCATGAAAGACCTTGTAGGGGCCTTCCTGTGAGGCGAGCGGTGGACTTGCCGGTGGGTCTTCCGGAGACGCTCCACCGACGCGGCCGCAGGGGGTGCCCTGCAGACATCCGGATCGGTGAGGCCTGGTCTGTGGATCCTTGTCTGCCGCCCTGGAGCTGCTGCGCCCCCCTACCCGAGCGGGGTGGGTCGGAGGACGGATCGGGACTGGCGGAGGGGTAGTATCGCTCAACTTGTTCCAGGGACCCCTAAGGTGAGCGCTGTTGTGACCCCCCTGCGCCCGGTCTCCCCTTCTGGAGTCCGGGGCCCCTGGGGGCACGGCGCCAGCATTGTGCGACATTTGCGGTAGTTGGCACGGGACTCTCCATCTCCTTCCGCACTCTACCAGGTGGCGCTGTGCTACACATTGGACAAAAGCCATCTCGGCAGTGCTACAGCTTTCTATTCGCCGGCCACAGCTGTTATTACACCGCCAATTCGGGATCCGAGGCTGGCGAAGTACATCAGGAAGCAGGCATTAAGGAAATCCTGGTGGTCATGCAACACAGTTTGAATAAAATCGACGGGAGAATTGATGCGCTCACTTTCAGGATGGACCGGATGTCCAAAAGACTAGATAAACAAGCGAAGAGACTAGATACAGCTGAACAGTGAGTCTCGGACACTGAGGACAGCCTAAATTCAATGACAATTGCGCAAAACTCCATTGGAAAGCAGCTGCAGATGGTTTAGGCCAGGGCTGCGGACTTGGAGGCCCGCTTACGGCGGAACAACCTTTGCATAGTTGGTGTAGCGGAATCCACCAATATACCTAATATGGAGCTC
The DNA here is from genome assembly GCF_964204655.1 of Triturus cristatus. Lineage (NCBI taxonomy): Eukaryota > Metazoa > Chordata > Amphibia > Caudata > Salamandridae > Triturus > Triturus cristatus. Next base: position 1,172,261,472 of record NC_140582.1, on the reverse strand, counting down.
TTTGTAGAGCGCCTACCCGTGACGCTACTGGGAAAAGAATGCTTCTCGCCTATGTTTGTAGTGGAAAGGGCACACCGATCACTTGCTCCCAGGCCAGCCCCTGGTGCTCCGCCGCGCCCGGTGATAGCTAGGTTGCTAAACTATAGGGACCGAGACAGTGCACTCCGTAAGGCCAGAGAGCTTAAAGAGCTGCAGTTTGAGGGCATGGTGATGTCCTTGTTTCCTGATTTCACCCAGCATGTCCAGGAAGCCAGACAACTTTTTTCTCCAGCCAAGCGGAAATTGCGAGAGCTGCAGCTGGACTACAACATGCTCTACCCAGCCAAACTGCGTGTTAGCTGTGAAGGAAAAACGCATATTTTCACGGATCCCTCCCAAGTCATGCAGTTTATTAAACGCAGGAATCTCTAAGAGCGGCCCTACAGCGTGCAGTGACAACGAAGCAGCATAGTTGCGAATAAGCACAGTAAAATCTGCATTTATGCCTAACACTGCAAAGCAAAAGACACAAAACAGGTCCTAGGATGCTTGTTTCCAGTCCAGGGAGGACCTGGCTTGGCAGTTCGGGCTGGACTGTTCCCATGAGGCACAGGGTCAAGACTGATTTGCATAGGGCTGGGTTCAAACTGGAATGGCATGGTGAGCAAAAAAACGATGGATTTAGGCCCAGATCTCTGTATTGGGGTGAATGTATGACATTGTTATGCATTCTGTCCATCAACTGTTGTTTTTGCATTTGTCACCCCGAGTGGGACTGGTATGCTCAGACGTGAGTCCCGTGCTCTCCATGCCACTGGAATCAAGCTATTCTGGCTAATGAGGGGTGAAACCCCGAAACTGGTCCTAGGATGCTTGTTTTCAGTCCAGGGAGGACCTGGCTTGGCAGTTCGGGCTGGACTGTTCCCAAGAGGCACAAGGTCAAGACTGATTTGCATATGGCTGGATTCAAACTGGAATGGCATGGTGAGCAAAAAGACGATGGATTTCGGCCCAGATCTCTGTACTGGGGTGAATGTATGACATTCTTCTGCATTCTGTCCATCAATTGTTGTTTTTGCATTTGTCACCCCGGGTGGTACGGGTATGCTCAGACGTGAGTCCCGTGCTCTCCATTCCACTGGAATCAAGCTATCCTGGTTGAAGAGGGGTGAACCCCCAAAACTGGTCCTAGGATGCTTGTTTCCAGTCCAGGGAGGACCTGGCATGCCAGTTCGGGTTGGACTGTTCCCATGAGGCACAGGGTAAAGACTGATTTGCATATGGCTGGGTTCAAACTGGAATGTCATGGTGAGAAAAAAAATGATGAATTCAGGCCCAGATCTCTGTACTGGGGTGAATGTATGACATTGTTCTGCATTCTGTCAACTGTTGTTTTAATTCTGCAAAGGGGGAGATTGCTGAATTTAAGTAATTCATCCTAAGAATGATAACTATAGTTTGGTCCCGTGGCAGTGGCGGACTGAGCCTGGCGACATCTACCCCATAGTGTGCACCACAAGGGAGTGTTGTGTTTTATCAACTTTTCTTAGCTTTAGAAGTTGCAGAAAATTCTTTTGGGGGGAGGGTGCATTTCGATTATGCACAGTTGGGTATTGCATAGATCGGGTGGAGGCAGGTTGAGAGGCGAGACAAGCATAGTGTTTTGAAATTCAGACATGGTGTGATTGGTGTTGATATGTTCATTGAGGGGTGTATTTTACACGGATACAGTACCAAACTAAGAGTGGCACACCGAATGGAGGGAGGGCATATTTATGAGTAGCACAATACGCTTGTTGGCTTGGAACGTAAGGGGGTTGAATGACCATAGGAAAATCAGAAAGGTGGTTGCTTACTGGAAGAGGCATAAGATAGATGTGGCTCTTCTCCAAGAGAATGCATTTACCACTCCAGAGTAACATGCTGACCCAAAATCTCTTCCAGGGCAAGATCAGTGCTGCGGGTTTTACATCTCATGCAAGAGGTGTGTTAATATGGGTTAACCCTAGGGCTGGAATCACAGTCAGTACTGCTGAGGCTGACACAAATGGGAGGTATGTCGTAGTGTGTTGTCATAAAGAGGGGCTAGTAGTTAGAATTGTTCATGTTTATGGGCCCTACTATGATGACCTAGACTTCTATCATAGCTTGGGTGCTGCCCTGCTGCACGAAACGGCTATCCCATTAATAATAGGTGGAGATTTCAATTGTATTCTAGATCCCCTCAAGGATCGATCTAAAGAGCCCGTCCGCTGTCGTTCAGCTGCGACTGGAGCAGTCCTGGAGTTAATTGAGAGCTTTGACGTAGTGGATGTGTGGAGACAATGTCACCCTGACATTGCTTGGTATACACACTACTCTGCCACTCACGACACACACACAAATTGACTATTGGCTGGTGTTCAAAAGGCTATGCGCCCATGTGGAGCTATGCACCTTACACCCCAACACCTATTCTGAACACGCCCCTATACAGCTAGACTTGAAGTGCCCGACCAGACAGGCCCCGGCGTTTCTTTGGAGATTCCCCCCATACTCCCTCCTTGACCCAGTATTTAATGCAGAAATTACAACAGCGATAAAGGTATACTTTGAGAAGAATTTGGGCTCTGTAGATGATTTTAGCATCATTTGGGAGGCCTTTAAGGTCTACATCCGTGGTATCATCATGTCTAAACATGCGGGGGTGCTCTGATCACTAAGAGACCTACTGACATGCTTGGAGAAAGATATCTTGGCGCTTGAACAGACTTTTCAAAGGACAGGGGACAACAGGGTACTGGCAGACATCAGGACCGCGCTGGAGAAGTTTCAGGACACATCAGATAGGGAGGACAAGCACCTCAGTAACTATGCAGCGGCTAGGGTGTACAGCGAGGGCGATGGCCCCGGGGCTACTTTGGCGGGTGTGCTGTGCCCGCGACGCAAGGAGGACACCATTACAGAAATCATAGATGAGTATGGTTTCCTCTTGCACGATCGTATAGACATAGCGAACAGATTCCACAAATACTACTCACAGCTATATACTTCCCAACCCCCCCCTGACATTAAGCTATATTGGATTACCTAGAACACATTCAGATGACATGGCTCACAAACGCTCACCTAGAATACCTCATGGCCCCGCTTTCTGCGGTCGAGGTCAGAGCTGCTATTCAATCGATGAGAGCTGGCAGTGCACCGGGGATTGACGGGCTCACGGTAGCCTTTTATAGAACATTCCAGGACCAACTGGTCCCCCAACTCATGACACTATTTGAGCATTTGGCGCAGGCTAAAATGATGCACCCCTCTATTAGAGAGGCCTTAAACCAGGGAAGGCGCCAGAGGCTTGCTCATCCCACAGACCCCTTTCTTTGTTAAACGTGGACACCAAGATATAGGCTAAAATATTGGCAAATCGGCTAGCTCCACTGGTGCCGCTGGTAGTGAGGCCAGAACAGGCAGGGTTTGTACCTGGGCGCAATCTAACTTTAAATCTCCGAACTATATTTGGCACAATTCAAAGATTAGATCCAGAAATCAAAGCGGTGGCAGTGTTCTTGGACGTCGAGAAGGCGTTTGATTCGGTGAAATGGGCCTTCATGAAGGGAGTTCTGAGGAGAATAGGTTTGGGGGACATTTTCATTCAACTAGTCACAATGCTTTACACTTTCCCCTCGGCTAGTATTTGACTGGGTAGATTGGTTACAGCCCCTATAGCTATTTCTAGAGGGACTCGACAGGGCTGCCTGCTGTCCGCTCTCCTCTATGCGATAGTGGCGGAGCGACTAGCATGGGCGCTGCGCGAATATCATAGCCACAGAGGGCTGCTGTTCCCGGGCTACCGATTTAATACTTTCAGCGTACTGCTGACGATACATTGCTGTATGTTCGCGACCCAGAGGCTAATCTTAACCCAGTCCTGTCAGAAGAAGTTCAGTTTGGAAAGCTATCCGGTTTTAGGATTAACTGGGTGAAGTCACTAATATTCCAGTTGACCCCGGTGACAATTCCTACTTAGTTAGATTTCCTAATGCAGTGGACCTCAGATCCGATCCAATATTTGGGTATACAGACTCATACTGACCCGGCTGTGGTTGTTGCAGAGAATTACTGGAGGGCCGTCTCAAGATTAGAAGACGGCATCAATAGATGGATCCGGCTGCCGCTTTCGCTGATAGGGCGCATCTGTTGCATCCTTCTTTTCCTTCTCTTTGTCCTTTCTTAGTGTCTTGTTCTCTGCTGCTCAGCCAGTTTCTGTGATGTCATGTACTGGTCTATCTGTGTATGTTTAAGTGGATTTGTCAGTTATCTTGAAGGCTGAGCAGCAGGGCAGCTGCTCCCGGTGGGGATTTTACTGGATCCTTTACTGGAGAATTTACTGGATTATTACCCTATCTATATGCTGTACCTGATTACTTGATTACCAAGAATAAACATACATCTGAACACAGCAACTGAAGAGTCATCTTTCTTTTATTGGCTGTTACACCATCTCTTTGATGAAGATGGTGATTCTGCCCCATTTCCTATTCCTGTTTCTGTTTGTTAGTATCCCCATCCTACTTCCACGTACATTGTTCTCCAACCTTCGCAAACTGATGGTTAAACTTGCGTGGGCCGGTAAGCAACCCAGAGTTAGGTGGGACACATTGACTCTTCCATATTTGGCTGGTGGGCTGGGTGCCCCTGATCTGGAGATATATTACAGGGTGGCTCAGACCTCACACGCTTTCACCTGGTTCATGGTCCAGCTGACTTGCCCCACTTGTTTATTGAGCGACAGGCTGCAGATCCCCTCTTGCTACCGCAGATCCTACTTAAAACCCCAGTCCGGCGTCATGGAGTCCTGGACTACCTCAACTCCACTGCCCATGCATGGCACAGGCAGCTGAATGCTCAGATGGGCGCAGGTATCTACTCTCCACTAATACTGCTAGATTGATGCACCTGGTTTTCAATAGGCAGAGAACGGGAGGTGGCTCGCACAATGAAGCACGTAGGAATGCACACATTGGGAGACTTCTTTCAGGCAGGAGTGTTGCGGGACTGGGAAGGCTGTGTTGGGGACACTCAGGGACTCACTCTACTGGACAAGTTCCAATACTACAGGGTCAGACATGCGTGGCAGAAAATACTGGGTGAGGAGATGCAGGAGCCTAGCAACCTCCCAGCGCTTTCCCATACCATCCAAGCAGATTCCCCAGCGAAATTGAGCGCAACGCTGTGAGCCCTGGCACAGGAACCCAGGAAAGCACAACTACACAAAGCCAGACAGGAATGGCAGAAAGAATTAGTCATGACAATTGATGATAAATGTTGGGCTTATTGCTGCGAAGTCACGAGACGGGTGTCATTGAACGGTAGGCACCGGCTGATACACTTTAAATACATCAACAGGGTTACCACACTCCTGTCAGGCTGTTTCGCTACGGCCTGAGAGACTCCCTGAAATGTGACAGGTGCGGAGAGCAGGAGGCTGGGTTCTAACACATATCATGGCTGTGCCCCAGCCTATCAGCTTTCTGGGGGAAGGTTTTCTCAACACTGAGTGATATTGTGGAGGAACAGCTTGAATCTACCCCCTTGCTGGCACTGCTGGGCTATGACAGGGAGATAGTAGCCAGTAGGTGGAAACTAGTAGCAATGGGACTGCTGCTGGCCAAGCGTAGAGTTGCTATGTGTTGGGCCAGGGGCCCCATACCATTACTATGTGAGTGGAATGCTGATATGCTTTATTGCGACACACAATCAGACGTATATAACGAACTTCTTCTGCCGCAGAGTCGACCTAAAGGTTACTGGAGGCTATTCCAGAGATATCTGATTGGTAAGGAAACGGGAGAGCCGGAGGGTGTTGAGGAAGGAGCTAATCAGCCCTAAGTGTCTATGACTCTGATGCGATTAGTACCTATATATAATGGGATGTATTCCAGCTAAAGTCTTTTTTTAAATTGCATGCTTTGAATGCCCCCTTTGTCCTCCCTGGAGGTTTGTACACACATGATTTAAATGTTCTGATCGGTGTTTGACACCTTAACAGTTGGTATTGTCGAGAATGTGGTATCACACCTAACACGGCGCAGGGATTGCCTCGCCCTGTTGGTTATGTTTAATTTGCATGTGTAAGGTTTGTTTCCGCTTTCACTCTGTATAATAACTACTATGTTTCACTACTGTGAAATGAAGGAATATACTATGTGAAATGCAATAAACAAATAATAAAATAATGAAAACTAAAAATATACCTAACACTTGAATGAATGAATGAATGAATGAATGAATATTAGCCTTATAAAGCGCAATTTTGCCTGGAGGCGTCAAGACGCTGCTGAAAGGGCCATCAGACGGAAATACACATAGAGCTCATACTGGTGGATTGGTAAAGAGCCAGGTCTTCAAAGCCTTGTGAAAGAGAGAATGAGACACCTGTCCAGAAATTGAAGAGGGGATGGAGTTCCAGAGTCTAGCAGCAGCCATGGAGAAGGCTCTGCCCCCCCCCCATCTAACTCTCTTAAACCTAGGGACTACCAACAGATTTTTAGTGGCAGACTTTAGCTGCTTGGTAGGGGCATATTGTTGAATAAGCCCTTTAATGCCTTCTGAACCTAGACTATAGAAAGCCTTGTGAATACGACAAAGGGCCTTGAATGGGATTCTCCAGTTTAGAGGAGCCAGTGCAGCTCACTGAGACTGAATGGGTTGTAGGAAGGTCCATCACCAGCCTGGCCGCCGCATTCTGCACCAGCTGCAGACGATGAACAAGCCCTTTGTTAATGCCCAAATAGAAGGCATTACAGTAGTCCAGTCTCAATAACACCAGGGTAATGACTGCCTGCTTTCGAGATGTGAGAGAGAGAAAACGAGAAATTTTCCTAAGAATCCTAATGATCCCAAAGCATGAGGACGCAGTTCTGTTAACCTAGGGGTTCAAGGAGAGAGAGTTGTCCACTATAACCCCAAGATTTTTTCCTTGGGACGCTGGGCGGGGCCAACGGCCAAGCGTATCAGGCCACCAAGCCTTGGACCAAATATGCTGTTGGTTTCCAAAGATCAAATCCTCAGTTTTGTCCCCGTTGAGCCTGTGCAGGGCACATTTTGTCATTACACAATGATTTTCTCACGGGCCTCACTCAGAACGTTACTACTACTGCGATGTACACAGTACAAACTACCATTGTCAGCTGTGGCTATTGCAAATATTGCATATGATATGAGGGACCTTGATGGCTATTAATAAGAAAGGGCATTGATGCTGAGGGGTAAAGTTCTGGAATCTGCACATGTTGTTGATAATTCTTAATATTTACACAACTGTGTTGTGTATGGTGCAAGTTTATTTTTTATTGCTAATGGTTTGTCCCCTATAATGGGTTTCCTTAAGCGTTACTCACAAATATAATTCGCCATCCTTCCGAACTGAACTGCAGTGTGACATAGGTCATTGCTTGAAAGCGCTGAGTCATCCTGGGCAAATATTTCTCTGCTTCAGTCAACATATGAAACAAACTGAGGCCTCTTAATAAATGCATGAACTAAATAAAGGCACTAAGTGTAACTGTTATTGAGATTGTATTTATATATCGCTTACTACCCCAGACGAAGCATTGAAATGTACAACAAACGCTGGGATTTGATAAACTTTTGCACTTTACCAACATCTCAAATTCAGCACTTGTGCAGCACGTAATGCGCCAGCGGTGGATTAAACAGACCTTCCCAGGCCCTTTTTGGTTTTGCCTCACTATCGCAGACAATCACTCATGTCTCCTTAGGTGTCCCTGTTTACTAGCATTGGGATTTGCATCTGGCTCCAAGGTCAACAGAGTCACGCTGCAACAAGTGAAGTTAGTGAGAGTTGAGTGCAGCCACGCACACTAGTGTGTATGCTTAATTGTAATATTCAGACGCGGTCCGTGCAGAAAACAGCCGTCCCTCGAAATCCCACCTTGCACGGCCCCACCGCTGTTACCTGCACGGACCGCGGCTGGTAATATTTACAAATAATTTTTTCCTTTAGACTGGCAGGTGCAGCGTGTGATTGGACGCTGACTGCAGTCAGTGAGTGCCAGTCGTTGTTAAAGAACTCACTGTAGCTCAGAAGTTCTTCATTGCCGTCTGGCATGACTGCATAAGAGACTGCAGGATGTGGCCCGGCTGTGACACGACAGTGTGTGTGTTTCTGGCCACCCTATGTTTGCGGTTTAGTTCTCAAAACCGCTTGGGGTAATTTGAACAGGTGTCTGACAGGCTCAGCTATTTTGTATGGGAGATTACTGTGCAGCCTTAGCCTGTGGGATAATGCAAAATGATGCTCAGCCTGTTCACGCGCAAGTCAGATGAGACTGTGTGACACTTAGCCAGCTTAGATGCCTGGATCTGTGTGTAACTTGTCTTGATCAGGTTGGGGCTTGGATGCTTTTTCCGTCATTTTGTATATTGTTTTGCGGTGCAAGTCATCAAATATCAGATGGCTAGATAGAGAATCTGCTGCATAATGTGCCTCCAGTGATTGCATAATGTGCAGCATTTATTTTTGTTACATTATTTAGTCTATCCTGCCACATAATTTCATACTTCATTGTCACCTAACTTCAGTGACCATAGATATAATGGCCAATGTTCATCTTTATTAATGTTAGGCATTGATCTTTTCTACAGTGGGTGCTTATTTTACCTGTTTTGTACAAAAAGAAAGTGGCAAAAATCAATAAAAGTGTTCAAAAATAACCTGTGACTTATACATAGTTCTCTAAAGCACATTGTATGCTCAGTTGTGTATAATAGAAAACTTATATGTCATTTTGTTTTTATTTGCAATTAATCGCGCAATAATCCAACAGTTTGAACTTTTCTAGAAAACTGAAAGCAAAGCAGTGGACATGCTCATTAAGTAGACAAGTAATTCTTGTTAAAATCACCAGAAGAAAAACATCTTATTGAAAACACAATGGTACCTTTGAAGTAATCAGATACTCATTTTCAAATCATCCTTAAATCATCAGGAATAATGACACCTTCTGAAGTCATCAGATACTCATATTCAAGTCATGCTTAAATCATCATGAATAATGACACCTTCTAAAGTCATCAGATACTCATTTTCAAGTCATCCTTAAAGCATCACGAATAATGACACCTTCTAAAGTCATCAGATACTCATTTTCAAGTCATCCTTAAAACATCACGAATAATGACACCTTCTAAAGTCATCAGATACTCATTTTCAAGTCATCCTCAAATCATCACGAATAATGACACCTTCTAAAGTCATCAGATACTCATTTTCAAGTCATCCTCAAATCATCAGGCTGAGCTTTTTAGCTTTGCTGATGACTTTAAGAGCTTGATGAAGTCAGATGATGTGAAAATGACTTCTAATGTAGTTGGATGATCATCGGATGACTCTAGGATGGCTTCTAAAGTAATCCTGTTTGACCTGGGTGGGCTGGAGGAATGGGTAGCTGCAGGAGCGATGAAAGTTGGGGATCTATTCTATTCAGAGAGGGTGAGCTTCTCCCCTTTGTATAACTGCATGTGTAATAGTCACATTTTAGTGCCCATGGCTGTTCAGCAATAGGCTGTGTAAATATAAGTCCCGAGGGGTCAACCACAACCTTTGCCCGATGGACAATTTCAGAACATTAACGAGCTGTGTAAACTGAAGTGTGTGTAGGAGTATGCAGGCGTGAATGAAGGGATTGTTTCTGGGCACGTTTTGTCTTTCACATCTTGACGTAATCGATGCTGTGAAAGTCGTCACTCTACATGCCCCATAAATGCCTTGCCACTATAGCCAAAGATCAGGGTGTTTCATTGGTTGGTTTTGTACCACACCAGGCTTGTTTGCATGAAAGAGTGGGGAAGGTCACGTGACAGTAAGAGATGTACACTTCATGGCGGACCAACGGGAAAACGTCCGGTTTGGCCGAGCCGGTGATCCCTCTTGTTAGATTTGGGGGTCTCTAGTTGGCAGAGGTAGGTACCTTTGTCCAAGTAGGGGCCCTTGCGTCTAGTCAGGGTAAAGGGATACACTCCTAAAATAACCCCTGCTCACCCCCTTGGTAGCTTGGCACGAGCAGACAGGCTTATCTCAGAGGCAGTGTGCAAAACATTTGTGAACACATACAGTAATCAAGTGACAACACTACAGATGGACACCACACAAGTTGTATATTAAAAATAAGTATTCTTTATATAGATTTAACACAAGACCACAAACGACAAATATCCACAATAGTGTACTTAAAAATGATAGAATTAGCTGAGTTCTCTTAAGATGGTAAATGCGACACTCCGAGTTCAATGTACCTTAAGATGCGTAACGCAAGACAACGAAAGTGTTGCAAGGACGGTGATGCGTTGAAGATCTGGTGCAAAGAAACAAAGATGGCGCTTTCTTCTTGATGCGATACGCTTCCCGGTGAAACTGCGGCATCTGCTGCGACGTCGATCCTCTTCCCCGGCAATGCGAGATGTTTCCATCCGATGCGAGCCGCGACACGCTTCCCAGTGATGTGGCGGCGTCTGCTGCGACGTCGATCCTCTCCCCTGGCGATGCGAGTTGCTTCCACAATGATGCGAGCCATGACAGGCCCTGCGACACTCTTCCCGGTGATGCGGCGGCGTCTGCTGCGACGTCGATCCTCTTCTCCAGCGATGCGAGGCGCTTCATGTTGTGAAGCGGCAGTGGTAGTTCGGCAACACGCTTCTTGCTCGTGAGTCGCGCTTCCAGCTCCTTGCGACATGCAGTCTCTCAGAAAGCCTCGCAAAACAGCAGGCACTTTAAAAAAACTCTTGGGGAGCTGGTGGGTGACGTCTTTTGTCCCTGAGACTTCAGCAGGAACAAGCTCTTTTCTCAAGCCCTTGGAGATCCTTCACAAGTTGAATAAAGTACACAAAGTTCCATCTCTGCTCTCTTTGGCAGTCAGGCAACCACTGCAGGCCAATCCCTCAAGCTTAGGGATAGTCTCTCCTCAGTCTCTCTGGTTCCTCGCCTCAGCAAAGGTTTCTTCTTGTTTCCCAAAGTGATTTAAAGTTCTTGGGTTTGGGTCCCAATATTTATACTCAGTTTCTCTTTGTTCTCTGAAGGCAGAGAGGCCTTTGCCTAGTCCAAACCAGTTCTGGTCAGTCCTGGAACACTTTGTTGACAAGACTCCTTCTTTCTTTTGACAGTGTAGGCCAGGGCCATCAGACGCACCACAGGAGGTGGAGCCAGCATTGTGGAGGAAAGAACAGCCCTATTCAGGTCCCAGGTGCAACTCCTTCCCCCACTCTACATGTAGATAGCCCTATTCAGCCCTGTGCTGACTCACCCTGCCTCCGGGAATTTCCCTGGCACCTGTCACTCAAACTCCAGACAAGGAATACACAACCGAGCAGAGGCAGGCCTGGATGGTTAGACAAGAAAATACCTACTTTCTAAAAGTGGTATTTTCAAACACAGAATGTTAAAACCAACTTCACTAAAAGATGTATTTTATCATTCTGGGTTCAGGCATACTAAACTCGAATTTCTACCATGTTCCCTGAGTCAGTTAGGATTATAAGATGTAATAATCAAACTGCCCATTCTGGCCTATGGGGAACCGGTAGCCTTGCAATAGTGAAAAACTAAATTGGCTGTAATTCACTATTAGGACATGCCACACACATCAGGGCTTGTCCTACCTTATACTTACAATGTACCCTGCCCTTGGGCCTACCATAGGGGTGTCTGATCTGAAGAAAAGGGAAGGTTTAGGGACTGGCAAGTGGGTGCACTTGCCCAGTCAGCATGGCAGTACCAGACTGCACACAGGCTCTGCAATGGCAAGCGTTAGACACATTTTAACATGCTGCTTCTGTGGGTGGCACAACCAGTGCTGCAAGCCCACCAGCAGCATTTGGTTTACAAGCCCTGGGCACACTAAGTGCACTGTACTAGGATCTGACAGGTAAACCAAACCAGCCAATCATGGAATCACTATTCCACACACCAATTTACAATAGGGAGAGCATATGCACTTTAGCACTGATCAGCAGTGGTAAAGTGCCTAGAGTCATAAAACCAACAAAAACAGGTCAGAGAAAATACAGGAGGAAGGCAAAAAGTTCAGGGATGACCCTGCAAAAAGGGCCAAGTCCAACACCTCTGTTATCAGCCCACTGTTTTGTTAGACACGCAGACCTGCTAATACCCTGAAATGAAGCTCCTGGGTACCCTGCAGTTCCTGAAAGTTTGAGAATATCTGCAGCTGCGATGCAGCTCGAGCTGGCTGTAAAACATGTAGTTTTTCCCCAATCATTTGGGAAAATCGTTCTGTAAAATTGTAAATGAATGAAATGTTTGTACCCCCTTTAAAAACCTTTTTAGGAAGGGGCAGTTCCCAAACTTTTCAAACTCACAATGCTGACTCGAAGCAATATGGGGCAGGTGTAAGAGGCTCAGTCCTTTGAATTAGCATGCGCTAGAGATATAACTATAAAGTACGGGTTGCTGAGCAATACTCTTCCTGCTCGTGGAACTCTGTGGAATTTGGTAGAGTTTTCCCGTAACTCCGTGGAATTCCACTGAGTGAAACTCCGCAAGCTCCGCCCTGGCCCAGACCGATTCACAAGATTGAAGTTATTTTCAAAGACCTAGGACTTTCCAGAAATAATAGTGCATGGCTTAGACTGAGACCTTCCTGTGGAGCCTCCATTCTTCAAGTGGGCTAATCCAATGTCAGATGTTTCCTGAACTGTTTAACTTGTCTTTGAGGATCCTCTTTCTTGGGGCCTCTCTATTGATTTTGATTACACCTTGTTAGGGGTCTACTTCTCCCAAATCTCTCTCCGCTTTTAGATACACCAAGGCAGGTATGTGAGACTCAAAACTTTTCCGGATAGATCAATCTTTGTAGTAGAATTTGTTGTTGTTATAACCACTTCCCTGCTACAAGGCACTCCACCTGATGCCCTTGGGGCAGGCCCGATAGATTAATCTAAGTTATTAGTCAAGGCTGTCCTTAGGTTTTTAAGGAGTAAGGTGTGTTTTGATTGCTGGGAATTACACAGGACTAAGGCCTGTGACATTCTGTGAAGTGTTGTTTGCATAAGTGAAAGCACATTCGCCATTGATTACCCAGAAGCACCCCCAACTTCAAGTGAGCTGAGGAATGTTCCAGGTTGAGGGGCGTTATGACAAACTGAGTTAGCCTCACTGGCCAGAGCTGCAGCTGCTACTGCAGCAACCACTGACCTTTCATGGTTATAGCAGCAAAGAGAGATTCTGACTTTCCCTGGACTTCAAAATAAGATTCTAAGCTCTATCCCAAGATAGCTAATGCCTGCACCCCCTCCTGCCGCCTTCTCCATCCGTGTGTCTTCTTCATCTTTCTTTTCAACTTTAGTGATCCCACTAACTAAAAATATTTGCTTCTACCATATTTCATGATTCCCGTCAACAATAAGTGACTGTGCGTTGAATGATGGCGAATCTTTTGGCATTTATATCGAGATTAACATGAGGGCATGCAAAGGCTATTAGTTGTGTATTATTTACGTTAAGTCTTGCCATAGCTAATGTGGACCTGAATTTTCAAATGGCTAATATATCTTTGCCGTCTTGTTTATAAACATGTGTATTTTTTACTTCTAGGAGAAGCTGAGCTCACAGTTAACAAATGCAGTGTTACATTGCTTATTTTTTTCATGTGAAATGTTTTCCTTTATGTGATAACTAAAATGTTTTAATTAGTTGCTACTATGCACCTGCAGAGTACAGGCTGATCCGATGTATCTCGTTTTGTTGCAGATAATTGTAAGTTTGAAGGACATCGAGAACTATCTTATCCTGAGAACCTAGGGGCATATTATCAAGAAACGGCGTTAAAATTATCGCCGCTTTGCGCTAAAGCGGCGATAATGGGCTTGATAATATGCCCTTGAGAATTCCCATAGAAGCCCATGGTGTCAACATGGGCTTCTATTGGAATTCTCAAAGGCATATTATCAAGCCCATTATCGCTGCTTTAGCGGCAGTTTTCTGCCGCTAAAGCGGCGATAATTTTAACGCTGTGCTTGATAATATGCCCCCTAGTGAGCTAAATACTTTAGCTTTATGTTTTACCCTGATTAGTTTGTTGTATGGAAACTGTGTAGATGTAGCAAATGTCAGAATTGTGTGGTTAAGACTAGTGCAGAACACTGACAGAAGATGCTTTTGTCCCTTTCGGGACCGCCTAAAGCAGAGCAGGGTACTCTGTTTATGGGAAAACTGATTAACTTAACCTTTTCTTTTGGGACAAGTATATGCTAATTTATTGATTAGATGGCTAGCTTCAGTTGTGTTTTTTTGATTTGTTACATAGCACTCTATGGGCCCCAAATATACACGAAGAAAAGGGCTAACGACTTCGTTCATCTTTGTCACCTATCATTGTGACATGAGTGTACAACATTTGCAACACCCTAAAATCAACAAATAAAATAAGATAAACAGAAGCTTATCTCTACCTCTATACTCCCTATGTCTGCGTCACGCAGGCACCCTGCAATCTGTGGCTGAGGCTCATAACCTTGCACCATCCCATAAGTGGACCATGAGGCCTTTATAGTCAAGTCAACCTAAAATGCAATCCTTCACTGGTGCCACAACCATCTTCTGAAATTCCCTCCCTCTCTTGCTATGAATCCCATTGAAATATAAAACTTAATTTTTTTGGCCTGGTGTTAGCCAAGAACCTTTGTTTATCTTAAGACATTCTCAAAAACTTCATACATATGCATACGAGATATAGGCACTTTCAGCTAGCCCTCTTCATCCACTGATCTGTTGTACTGACATTCACATTTTGCTACCTTCCCCAACAGCATACAGCATAAAACAGTGGGTTCAGTTCAACCAATGGGTCGCCCTCTCTGTGAGTGATGTAATTGTGCCTGTATGCCACAAAAGTAGTCCCCTTCACTGTTGGGCACTGGTAGACCAATGTGATTTTTTTTTAATGAACTATGTTTTTAAAAACTTTTTTAAAGTTTTGTTTTTCTTTTACAGTAGCCCGACAGCACCCGAGACAGTGTTGCCCAGCCTCTATACCTGTTTACAGTGTGTTGAATCCTTCAGGTACACTGCATGTGGTGTCCATCTTTAAATGGACTTTAAAGCCATTCCAAGATGGCCGCCTGTGGGTCCACTTGGATGTGCACGCTTGGGCAGCCGTCATTGAATGTTTTTTGCTATACTTCACTAAAAAACATTCAGGGATGGCCACCCATGCTGGCTCATGTGTCTTCAATTCCTCTATCGTGAAACTGGTAGTCTCCACTCTACTTTGATGACTGATGACAGCATATCAACTGGTAGGGAGGATGATTCACTGCCTGGGTTGCTGTGCTTGAGATTTCAGGCAGGTGAATTTGGCATTGGGGTTCTGATGCCATGCCTTGCATCTGTGCAGCACAACCATATTCAAAGGTGCAGCCAAAATGGCATTTTGCTATTCGAGTGCCCCATTTTCATGAGCAACATGTCTTTTGTTATAATGCATGAAACGCCTGGGTGGCTCTCGGTGGTGGTGCAGTGGAACTGTGTATGTTGTGGCCTTAATGTGTCACCTGCTTACACACAATGTTGTGTGATTCCTTGTATTTACATCCATAAGCAAACCATTTTTTTTCTCTAACTCTGCATGTAAGGAAATACCCAGTAATTCGTGGAGAAACTCCAAATATCTAGAGGTCTCAGTGAACTGTTAATTGCTCATTTTCACTATGTCAGACGGGTAGTTGCCAATGTTCCCAGGTCCATGTGTGATGTGCTGCTCCAGGTCCGTTTTTAAGTCTTGTGCCTAGCATTGCAGTGAGCAGCGCAAGACCTCATGTAGGGGGTTCTGGAAGCTGACCACACGCTCATGCGTGTGGTTTTGCTTTTGCCGGCAGCCATTGGGTTTTGCGTGTTTTCTTTTTTTTGAAAGGCACGCAATTGGGCAAAGCCGGGCGCATGTCCCGCCTTTGCTCCGCCCATTCCCATCCGTGTCTAGTACGCGCAGCAGCACGCGTTCGCCTTGCTGCCGCGCTCCCTCGCCCCCACTCCTCTGTGGTGTGCACGCACCACTGGTTTCCTTTCACTTTCGCACCGCGCAGCCGTGTCACTTTCACGGCCGCGAGGCCATTGCTTGTTTCACATGGCTATCACTCGAGCACTGCGCCCCCTTTTGCACACCACTGAAGCAGCCTTCTTCATTTTCAAGCTATTCAGTATGACCTATAATTTGAATAACATGCGGGTAAACTATGGTTAGTGTTTGTCTGATAAATGTTTTGAATTATTATTACCACTGGGTTACAATTGATCTGCTCTCAAATGAGAAATATGCTGAAGAAATTACCCCGGAAGAAACACTGTTGTTTGTTGTGTATTGACTGCTTCCAGGTTGCTATGGATACTGAGGCGCCCCTGTTTACTCTCTGCTTGTAGCTCCGGTAGCAGCCAGGCAGAGATGGCACCGTCACGGGGTTGTCTGTTGCCACGTGCCGCTGGGTGCCACACATTGACTGACCGTCACCTATTGTAAACATTTAACGTCAGCTGGGGTCACGTGGTGTCTGAATAGTCAAAGGTCCTTCTAGCTCAGAAAAAAATAGAAATAAACAAGATGCACAAATGCCCGTCATCTAGTGGTAAAACTACGTACCCATAGACACCTTGAGATATATGTATAAAGATATAATGAAGGGGGTGGTTCACACGAGGCACTGTGCTCCTCAGTGACATGTATCAGGTTAACTTGTGTTTCACACTTGTTACTCCCCAAATCAGCACAATAAACGGTTGGTAGATTTTTTTTTGTATAGTATGATTCTGCTCTTATAGGAGGAGGCAGCGAGGGGTGTCGAGCCAGGGGGCATTGGTGCTTCTGCATGTGGATCTGGAGGGTCTCAATGTTGGCAGAGGTCCTGCAGGTGGCGCTTTCGTTGGAGTCATGGCGCTGTGAGAAACCACTCTGTTTACCATTTGTAATACCAAGATTCATTCCAAACACGGCAAGATGGCTTCTGGCAGGGCTTTGAGTGGGAAAAAAACTGGGGGTGCTCTAAATGGGGTGGAGCAAACCTCAAAGGGTTGTGGTCTATCTAGTAGGGGCATTGTCTAAATAAAGATAACTAGTGTAGCAGTACCCCCTGCTCTGACAAGCCGTCAGCTCTAGGACTCCTCAAAACCCCCCTCCGTCGTGTGTGTCAGCCAGGCTGAGACAGCTTCCCGGGCACACACACAGCCGCACCCGAGTACTTCACAGGTCTTTAAAAGACCATTTGCATGTTAATGATTCTTTGTCGTTTTTTCAACCCCTTCTTAGAGCAATTGCACAGCTCAGCAGCAGGATCTGCATTTAGAGGTCGGAAGGGGCAAAGACTGCTAATGGAAACAAGCATTTGCAATGCAATAGGTCTCGCATTAGTAAAAGTTTGAGCTATTGGTGTTGCATTATTTAGCAATGCCAATAGCTCAAACTTTAACAACGCGAGACCTATTGCATTGCAAATGCTTGTTTTATTTAAATTCTGAGACTTGAAGTCCTGTTTGATAATGGGTTCAAGGAGACTACAAGTCCCAGATTCAAAGACAAAACCTGGACTGGAGCAGCACATCATAACACAGACCTGGGAAACTCTGCAGCTATGCAGGCGGCATCATGTTTGCTGCCGACCGCGGCCCCCGCAGGGGGCCAATCAGCGGTCGGCGTCTTAGTGCCCCCGGGGCACCGGTCACCCCTCCCAGCCCCCCTCCTCGGGTTGGCCGGAAGTGACGCGCAATGCGTGTCACTTCCTGGCCCCGGTGTGAGGGGGAGGTTATTTAGCCTTCCCAACACCAACTGTCTTGTGTGTGTCATTTGGGTAACCTACCATGGGGGAGGGGGGACAGCGGGGTGCCCCTGGGGGTACTATGCATTTATTTTCAAATCCCCCCTTCTGCTTCGGCAGAAGGCGCACACTGACTTGCCAGCCTGGCCTCGGCATCTGTGATATTTGCTCTCTGGTCGACGCGGGTCTGGTTTACATTATCGACTGACCCTTATTAGTCTGGGGGCGCGGAGCCGGTTCCTCGAGCAGGTTGCTGCGACTTCTTCACCTTTCCTTCCTGCTAACAGTTTCCCAGACAGGATTGTTTGGTTTACGATTTCGGAGACTCCTTTTGACTCATTTACAAACCGCATGTGTGACCTCCGTGCCCAGCTTTTATTGCCAATAAGGGCTAAGACAAGCGGCGCTTGTTCGGGGCGCCGTACTGTACCCCGGGCAGGCTCACCTCCTAATTAATGCCAAGACCCCTGCCTGGAGTTTTAGAACAACCTCCACCGGCCTTAGAAACCGCGCCCAAGGAGTCCAGCGCGTGCGACACTGGAGCTGGAATGTCTACCTACCAGAGGGTGGGTTTTATTACCGCCATTAATTAAATGCCAGGTTGTAATAATTTTTTCTACCGCATTTGCAAAATTAAAGGGCTTTTGAGCAGCGAAGCACTTAATTAAAACAATTAGTAAGGGCCCTGGGACTGCTACTGTATATCATCTGTTTCCAGCTACAGCCTTGAGGTACTGAGCACAAAATGTAAAAAAAAAAGTTAATGTTGGTATCTTATTTATCGATTACTTAATAACAACCCCTGTACCTCTGCCATCTTTATTTTAAGGTAGTTATACTTTTGTTATTTAGGAAATCAGAACTGACCACGTCTCCACAACTGTTATTCAGATTATTACAATTATATTTTTCCAAATTCATTGGCTATGATATAGTGTATATTTAAATCTGATTGTCCTCTCGCTTCTTGCTCTCTTCTCCCTTTTGCTCCCTTTTACTTTTTGCTTATTGTTTATTCCATTGCATTCCCCGTTATAAGCCTAGATTTATTATACCTTGCTTTACATCCTCATATAGCAAGAAGTTTATTAACAAGTTTAGTTTGCCATCATATACTGCTGTATGCGAATGACCTGATGCTCTTCCTTCGCAATGTCCGCGGCGATTTGGAGGGAACTCATAGAATGATGGAGAAGTATGGATCCCTTTCGGGAAGAAAAGTCAATTGTCAAAAATCTAGATTGTTCCTGGTCTGGGAGGGGGGGGGGGGGCTGGTGCGGGGTGTGGGAGGGGGAGCAACATCCACTGGAGATACTGGGAGCCCTGCAGTGGGAGCCCCGCTACATGTACCTGGGGGTCAAGATTTTCCAGCACCCGACGGACCTGCTTGAAGGGAATGTTGGGCCGGCCATCAGTTCATTGCGCTCCAATATAGATTTCTGGAAGACGTGCCCCTGTCAATAGCGGGTAGAGTAGCGCTTCTGAAGATGGTGGCGCTCCCTAGGTTACTGTACTTCTTTGTGATGCTCCGCATATGGATCCCGAGAGCGAGCTTTGCTGAGTTGGACTCCTTGATCTCAGCATTTATCTGGTGGTCGGGCCGAAAGAGAGTGGCCTTATCCATGTTAAAACGTTCAACGCTTGACGGGGACTGGCAGTCCCAGACTTTGAGATTTATTATTTGGCAGGAATGGTTCACGCAATGGTTTGCAAGCAGACAGACACAAGACCGCATAGTGGGGCCTGTTGTCCCAGATCTGGAAGTACTGACGAGGGTGCTATTGAAGGCTGGGCGCACTACATTGGATACCACCAAGGAGCTCCAAGTAATGAAGCGCTGCTGGAACAGATGTCTTCAGAAGACACGCAGCCCGGCCACCATACTCCCCCGACCTGCCCATGCCCATGCTGAACATTCTAACCCATGGCGGACAGTGGGGGTGGTGGGGGAATGAGTAGCTTTAAGAGCGAAGAAGTATGGGGATCTATTCAGAGAGGGTCAGCTTCTCCCCTTTGAGGACTTCCGCTTGGAATTCAACCTCTCTCAGGGCCACTTCTTGCTCCACAGAGTGGTGACAGTGACCCTCTGTCACCACTGGAAGGTAGGTATGTCAGAACCGAAAAATCATAAAGCTTACCAATATATTTGTCAATCCGAGGACACGATTAAAGCAGTCACATGCCTCTACAGAGCAATATGGCGGGACATGCTTCAACCACTGGCTAGCCTGCGAAAAAGATGGGAAAAGGATCCCCATAACAGATAAGACTGGGCGAATATACTCAAGAGAACACCCAAGGTGTCTAGAAACACACGCTTTAAATAGATTAACTCCTTTGTATTGCATAGGGCATTCCTTATGCCTGGGTGCATTAATAAATACTACCATACTGTAGACGCAGCCTGCCCATGGTGCGGGTAGGTGGGAGCGGAAATCCTGCATATGCTCTGAACTTGCCGTGCGTTACACAGCTACTGGGAGGAGATACCTAAGGTGGTTGTTGATGTCACGGAAAAGGTCATTCAAGCTCGCCAGCCCATTGCCTGCTGGGTTGATATGCTCATACATTCAAGACAAAGGTTATCAGTGAATTTCAAAATTTAGCATTTTTCTTAGCAAAAAGGGAAATTACGAGGCACTGGAAGACTCCAGGGGGAACCCGAGTAACTGCATGGCGGTAAGAACTGGAGAGATGGGCGGAATGTGCAAGGGGAATACTGCTAAGAGAAGGTAGAGGAGGGATTGGATCGCTGGAGGTTGATAGGGCTGGGAAGCGCTAGTTGACAGCTTGAAGGACCCAAAACATGGCTCAGTGGAACCTACACCTGTGGGAACACCTGCACCTGGGAGCCCATAACAGTTATAGTCCCTTGATGAATGACTTGAGGTACACCTACACCCCCTATGCTCTGCTATGGGAGGCGACGTGTAGGTCTCCTATGGGAAACTTGCCCTATCTTCGGGCCTTCTATGCTAGAGATACCAGCGTAGCAATGAAAACACACACAGATGCGACTCATGGGGGAGGGGGGCCTAAGTTATGTACGTTTGACTAGTAGAACACTGGGCCTTTGATAATCACAATGTATATGGTCTTTCATGATCATAAGATGAAAGATAATGTGCTATTGATGGAGCAGGTAAAACAAAATTTTGTATGCCTCCTCTATTTTGCATGAAATTAATTATGTAATCATTCTAAGTATTAACTAGTACTAATTAGGTTGGAGTAAAAAAGTATTAACCAACCCTCACACCTTGATAAACACAAGATACACCTGGGACTAAAATGCTAAATTGCATGGCAGAACAACTCATTAATTAACTGTGGTATGCCGCAAACTAACTTTAGATTGTGGTGAAATAGAGAATTGCATGATCCATGTTGCTTTTGTGATGGTTTGTGCTTTCAGTACTGAAGAATGGTGAGTATTATTGCTTTAAATGTTGCTACAAGCTAGGAAAATACTAATATACATTGGGATTAGAATGGGATTAAACATTAGAATCTTCATTTCTATATTCTAATTACTGTTATGTCTGTTTTTGCTTAAGTTGGCATTCGGGCCTGCTAGGCCGCAGGACTTAAAATGGAGCTCCTGTGGTGCCGTCGTCATATGAGCGCGATGACTACTGTGCATGGCTCTGGAGATCTCCAAGTGACCTCAGCCCTTGTACCATCGTGTTCCTTGTCAAGGATAGGAGCATGGAGGGTTGCCAAGTGATGAACGGTGTGAACTACTAAGGGGACAATGGCTTGTTATTACTTCGGAACTTCCGCCTGTGAACCGAATGCCAAGTCTCATGGAAAACCAGTTGGGCCTGGGAAATTTTTAATAACTTACAAATTGAATAGGACTGACCAATCCGAACAGTTTCTACCCCTAAATTGTTGCATCTTGATCTGAAGTAAGAGGAAAAAAAGGTATAAAAATCCCTCATTCGCCCAAAGAGGGGGTTCTCTGGACTGATCATCTATGGCGTTGGGTCTACGTTGAGCTGATGAAGATTTCCATGGTTTACCATCGGTTTCTTTAATTTTGGGAAAGTTATTTCATTTGATGGTTTAATAATTGCTGTGGGCTGGACAGTTTATCCTGGAGATTGTAGCAGAGACTCTGAATATTACATCTATGTGATCAGAGGATCGCCAACTTTGATATTTGGTAAATATAACGAAATTCTAAATGTATGCTTATGTTCTAAAGATTTGATTTCTTCTTGAAATAAACCTAATTACGTTATATTCTGTAGCGCCTAAAAATGCTAATGCAGAGTAAATTAATATTAGATAAACAAAATTTGGATTAATAAGAAATGAGTTTGTGGTTCTTTAATTGAGTACTGAAAATTAATCAAATGTTTCCTAGGCTTTAATTGTGTTTTATCTGGTTCTAAATCACCATCAACCAGTCCAACTAATTGGTCCGTCGACCAAGTGGTGGAGTGCCTTGATGTTAAGGTCAGTATTCTATAGGTGCAGATGTATATAATGTGTATAATGTAAAGAAATTTTAATCCTGATAGGTAAAAAGGTACCCACATGTCCAGCGTTTTTTTCCCTGTGTACAGATTCGATTAACACGAGTGTGTGTTGGTGTTATGGGCCTCACCAATGAATGAGTGTATGGATGAGTTAGTGTGATGACGAGTCTGTGTCATAGGGAGAATATGTAAATTTGCCCTTTTCTACTGGAGCAGTTTTCTTGGTAGCAGAATGATGATTTTATTGCATTGGTTTGGTGATTATTGATTTATGTTTAACACTTTATGTTGAGTTTGTGTTGCGTTTTATGTTGTTAAAGGTTATGAAGACTTCCAGGAAGTAGGAAGTTGGTTGGCCTGTATGCAGGCAGGGGAAATGTGTGGCAAGTGAAGTCGCACAGCGCATTGTCTGGTTTCAAGGTGGTAATATCGTCGTGTGTTATCGATAGGGACATTTCCGTATGAATGGGTGTGAGTGAAATAGAAATAGGTATTCTTGTGAAACTCTGGCCTTAATTTTCAGGAGCATTGTAGTCTCCACATGTGTTTTATCCCCAGAGAAACAGTTTGCTTTTTGCTTGTTAGAAGGGTAAGGTAGAGGGAAGTGCTACTTTATCGGCGAAGCAGAAAATTTCTCTGGTAGGGTAGAGGTAAGCGCTGCCTACTGGAAAGACAGAATTCTTGTGTAAGTGGATAAAACTATCTCGTTGGTTTAGCGAAACAGGCAATGGAGATGTTTTACGTCGTTATTAACAGATTTGATTAAAGAAAACGTAAGAAAAGTTTACCGAAAATGTTTTGTGAAGGAGGGGTCAGCAGAAGCAGGAGTAGTGAGAAAGGCTGACATCAGAAAGACCGCGCTGGGATTGGTCAGCTACCGAAAGACGAAGCTTTCACTGATTGGTGCGTTAGTGTGAGACGCGCTGGGAGTGGAGAATTTCAAGAGTGACGTAGACGCCCATGATTGGTGCGTTAGTGTGAGACGCCCTGGGATTGGAGGACTTCAGGAGTGACGTAGACGCCCAGGATTGGTGCGTTAGTGTGAGTCGTGCTGAGATTGGACAGAATACGGTGAAACCGCAAAGGAAGTGATTTACAAATCCTAGTTGATTAAGAACTTTGAAAAATAAAAATGATGTACTACGATCCACCTGAGAGAGAAAAAATCATGGTTTGGGAAAATTAATAACCTATTGAAGAAGGATAAGCCGATTGTGACTAGGGAATCCTCCACCGAAATCGCCTGCATCTTTTATGGTATTGAAATATGGTTATCATGCATGTATCTGGCTGGAGAATTGGTCAAGGTATACCAAGGAGGATGGAGTACTAGCATTTCCAGAAAGTGGTTTGTTTAGTTTGGCTGTATTACGAAATTTGAGAGAAAGAATGATGAGGTTAGAATCGAAACCCAGACCTACCCAGTTTGAGGCTTTGACGGAGTGGGAAGAAGAGATGTATGAAAGGGAAAGGCATCGGAGTGGAAGAAGGTATAATTACATGTTTGGTAGACATTGTGGTCAAGAAAGTCATGATGACAGAATGAGAAGATGGCGGAATGCGAATATGACCGAGGGTATGTTTCCTCTGAGAAATGCTGAAGAGACGAGTGGCAGGAAATGTACAAAAAAGAGAAATAACACAGGGTCAGAAGGTTATAGATATGGAGTGAGTGAATCAGAAGATGAAGTGCTGAAGGACATGTTCTATAAAAATCCACTCCCATATCAACCGAATTCTACGTTACTGACGCCGAGTGTAACGGTAAAATAAACTATGATGAATAAAACTTTTGAGCAAACGAGACCTAATTTGGGAAAAATGAATCCATTTAAAGATTCTGAAATGCCACAACCCGTTAGAACTGGAAATGAAAATTCAACCGAGTTAGCTAGAACTACACTGGAATTAACTGAGAAAATTAGAGAGTTAACTAAGAATATGGAAGCGGTGACCGTACCTGTAACTATAGGGCTGGTGATGCCTGTCTTTGATAAACACAAAGATAGTGAGCATTGTTTAGCAGTGCCCTACAATTGTGGTGGGCCAATAGAGACAGAAAGAAGCGGTTCCGGAGGGAATGAATGGAAAAATGTGGCAGGAACATCAGGTTTAAGTACTCCTAAAAATTTTACTGTAAATCAAAGTCCAGCAAGTAAGACACTTATGACCACAGAAATCTGCAACTGAAAACCCAGAGAGAATAACGGATAAAATAAGAATTGAGACATTGAGAATTGAGAATTGAGACAACCCCTGTAGGACCCACATCTGTAGAATTAAGTGATTGGTTAAGAAGTTTACAGAGAAAAGATACAGAGCCACAACCTTTAGATGTCGCAAAATTAAAGGTAACGCTAGAAGAATTAATCGTAGGAACCATTCCAACTGAAAAATTAAAAGCATATCAAGATGAGGAGCTAATGTTCCTCTGCAAAAGTATAACTTGGAGAGTGAGAACTTTGCATGAAAAATCAGAAGAGACAGCGAGTGAAATGGGAATTGATTGCAGAAGCCATATAGGGTAGATTTTTCAGAAAAAGATATTGAAAATTTGAATACTGCAGGGAGATTGACCCAAATTAAAGAACTGATTGCCTTGGTAAGGAAATGGGGTGATGTGGATCGATGCAAAAGTAGATGATTCAGAAAAAGAGAGGAAACTACAGATAAGGTGTTCTCAGCATTCCCGGTGAGAGAAAAGGAGCCAGTGGTAACAGAATATCCCATGAGAGAAATCCCAGGAGGGGGTTATGTGCATGTCCCTTGGACTAGACAGGATATTTTGTTGTTTACCAATGATTTCCCAAGGTTAAGAGAGAAACTAGTTGAATGGTACCGACAGGTAGAAAGGTTTGTCAAACTTTCAAAGGTGTTGTGGATAGATCTGAACGGTCTTTTTGATATAATTGTATCTGCAGATTTATGGGCAGAATGTAAGATTACAATTGATTGGCCAACGTAAGAGTATCCTAGGGATCCTAAAACGGGAGCCCCAGATCCAGAAGTAATAAAAAACTATGATCAGGTAATTACCTTTTTGAAAAATAAAGTACCTCCAAAAGAAACTGATTGGGTAAAAATTGACAGAACTCACCAAGAGGCTAAAGAATCTGTTCATGCATACTATGAGAGGTTGTTGTTAGGTTTTAAGCAATATAGTGGAGATGAGAAATTAAGCGAAAAGGATCTGAGTCATTTTGTGTATAGATTTGTTTATGGTTTAAAGCCTGAGATTAGTGAAATGATCAAACAACATACAGTAGATTGGCAGAAGAAAAAGATAGATGAGGTGTTACGACATGCAAAATACTTTAGTGATGAAATTGAAGCCAAGCAATGTAAACTGAAAGAAAAAGCAATGTCGGCACAGGTTAAGGTAGCTGAACGACAAGAAGCCCAGTTGATCGAACAAGCTAATGGCATGGACCAAGCTTAACAAAAACCTAAAATTGGAAAAGGAAAAGGACAGGTCAGCATAGAGGAAGCTAAGAAGAAGTGGCCTTGTCATAATTGCGGAAAATTAGGGCATTGGAAATCCGAGTGTAAATTGCCATTGAGAGCTAATGGTGATAATTCATCATTGAATCCACAGGTGCAGAATGAGGTGAGTTGCCAACCACCGCGACAGCAGCAGGTTGTTACCCAACAGAGTCAGGTGCCAAAGCCACCTTTTCCACAGCACGTAAATCCTCAGAGATACAGTAATGAGACAGGATTCTACACAGAGGAACAGGTAACAAAGCTACCGCGCGCTAGTGCTGATTTGCAGTATTGGCTGCAACGCGATGAGAGTGAGTCAGAAGAGAGTTATTGACGGGGCCTAGGAGAGGAAGAGGAGTGCGTACTTGGAGCAACTCTAGAGGTAGACCAGACAGGACCCTTTGTGGATGGAAAGGTGAATGAAGAGAACATTACTTTCCTAGTAGATACTGGTGCTACTCGATCAACTGTCAGGTCAGCTGACGTTAAAAACCTTCCTCTCTCGGACGAAACAATCCAAGTAGTTGGAGTCTCAAACAAACAGATAAAAACTTATCTTACGGATCCCGTTAAGGTTAAAATAGGGAGAATATGTAAATTTGCCCTTTTCCACTGGAGCACTATCATATACAAAGTGATGTGACACCTTATGAACTTAATAAAATCTGATCACAAAAAAAATACAGAAAGGGGTTTATAGTAACACTAATATATTTCTCAGCTTCTGAAATTTTATAGATGAAATTTAATTTGTAAAATGTTTTGAATTCAGATGTTATGCTCCATAAACCTTTAAACGTAAAAAAAAAAAGCGTTATTCTTTCCCTACTCTCGAAGGGGCCCGGGTCCCATGATAGCCATTGGTCTAACAGAACCGTGTTTTTGATTAGAGCGGCTGTCACTGATTGGGCTTATGTGAACAAAGTAACTTTTTTTATACCAACTAGAACAAACTGAAAATTAGAATAAATATGTAATAGGTAACATGTCTGACAATTGAGGGCAGGTGGGAGGGGCTGGAAGAGCAAGATAACAATGGAGGGCGGGCTGGTGGGATGGGCTAGCGAGCTGACAACAGATGGTGAGCGGCCTGGGGCAGCAAGCTGACAACGAAGGACAGGTGGGAGGGGCTGGGGACGCAAGCTGACAACGTAAGGTAGTCTAGAGGGTCCAGGACAGCAGGGTAAAAATGGAGGGTGAGTGGGTGTGGTGGGGGAAGCAAGCTGACAATGGAGGGCAGGCGGGAGGAGAAGGAGAGAGAAAACTGATAGTGAAGGTCGGGCGGGAGGCAATGGTGAAGTAAGCTGACAACGAACGGCAGGCAGGAGTGGGGTGGCACAGCAAAGGGTCTGGCCTGGCTCTAAGAGCACAAGCTGAATCATGAAAACGACTAAATCAAGCAGCAAATATCATTTAAAAATATTATAATATCACTTCAAATTTAAAAAAGTGTATTTCTTTAACTTGCAGCAGCTTTGCACCTTAGTAAATCAGATTATCTCACTGAATTGAGAGGCATTTACTAAAAGTAATAGTTTTTAGACTTGAATTTAGAACTATTCATGCCCCCACCACACTGACGACCATGCCAGTAGTGAACTAAGAAGCAAGTCCGTTGTCATGTGCTCTCTAGGGGGCATATCAACAACAACCGGCGATAATTATCTCTAAGCGCACTTAGCGCTAGGATAATTATCGCCGGCTAGCGTGAATTTTTATCGCTGAGATAGCGTGCTATTAGCAACACTTATCTCAATAGCGATAAAAATCCTCACGCTAAGTGGCTAACGTGAGATTATCGCTGGAAACCCAGCGATAATCTCACGTTACCTTGTTGATAGGGACAGGCAAACTTAGCCATGATATCCTCCTTCCATATGATATCATGGCTAAGTCTGAAAATTAGCAGACGTAAAAAAGCAGCGTTAACCGCGGTTAGCGATACTTTTTTTGTCTCTAACAGGGTTAGCGACATTCTTGATAATAGGAGAAATGTCGCTAAGCGATATTTCTTCTATTATTTTACTCTGGAACGCCCCCTTTGCATCTCATTAGAGATGCAAGGTGAAGCGTAGAGTAAAAGGGTGCTAACATGCAAATTTGCGTGTTAGCACCCTTTTGTTGATAGGGCGCTAGTTTTATCTCTGCTTTTTTGGCTTTTAAAGCCAAAAAAGCAGAGATAAAGCCCTTATTGATATGCCCCTAGATTAGATGTGTAGCAACATTACTCAAATCAAACAGGAGAGATTTTGATGAGTGCGCATCCTGAAACTCAGATATTTCAGGTGCTGTCATATATGATAATGAAGAAAAAGGACACTCAGTGAAATAAAATATTTGTCGAAGATCAAACAATTTGGGCAAGCAGGGAAGCCAGGATTGATCACAGGGTTTGTGGTTTCACATTGTGCACTTCAGCCACTAGATGGGCACCTCTTTCTCTCTCCTGTTCTACATCAAAAGTTATTGGGAAGTCTGAGGTATGAGGGTAGAGTGTGGGTGGCAGGCAGGAGCCGCATGAAAGCACTGGCTTGGCTCATTTTGGGCTGCATGTTGCAAGATGACCTCGAGCTGAGCCAGTCAAGCTCGAGCCTGGCTTGAGGCTTCAGTGGGTCACACCTCTACTATGGGTAGTTTAGATGCTCTGCGAGAGGCCTACGGCTGTGTTCTTGACTTTTTATGTTGCTGTTCTTGTGCAACATGGGGGTTAGAGTTCGGATTCATAAGCATTCGAGACAAGCTCATCTAAGAGGTCACACAAGAGGTCATCTACCATTTAATATTACAATATAGGACCAATGGTACAGTTGTGTTTGACTTCACAAGTCAATTGTAGCAACCAATTATGTTCAAGTTTCTTTGTCATTTCCTTATTACTATGTCGCATCTATACTGTTGGAGCAAAATAAAAATAGGTTTTTAAGGCTCCAATGCAGCTTTCTTTGTATTAAACATGAAATATAGTATCCCCTACCAATTTATACATGAATTTGGCGAGTCACTGAGAAGTTCTTTGACGAGCCAGAGGGCAGAGGATGCAGAGGTGACTTACAACAGTAGTTTGTTATATTTTGGGAGGATTTTGGGCCATATCATCAAGGAACGGCGATAACACCAGGACCTGGGCTTCTATGGGAATTCACAAGGGCATACTATCAAGCCCATTATCGCCGCTTTAGTGGCAGTTTCCCGCCGCTAAAGCGGCGATAATGTTATCGCCGTTCCTTGACAATATGGCCCTTTGCCTCGAAATATATGGACTTACATGCACACAGACCTTCGCTGTAACCCTCTCAAATGAGAAAATAAAAAGCTAGCTCCCCCACTTTTAATTATACTCAGTTGAGTGCCTTTCACACAACCGCCATTGTGACGTCACAACTCAACTGAAACAAATTATTGCAGCAGGATAGTAATGTCATTTTCTTATTGCTGGTGTGTAGTAATGTCCCATCTAGAGTATTATAAGAAATTCAAAGGTAATAGACTTTCATGTATTATGTGACCATACTTCGATGTTCCCTTTCCCTTGACTTCTTTTTCTACTGAAAGGTTGGCTCGCTGCTTTTGACCTGAAAGCCCTTTTCTTTGTGCTTGTAGGCGATAGACGATGTACTGTATCTGATTATTCTATAGTGTTATTTTAATATAGGCTGTACCGGTTGTTAATGTCCTGAACCCGAGTTATAAGCCGGAGTGGAAGACAAGGTGTAGTGTTGGGGGTTCTGTATTCTTGGTCCTGTATTCTTTTGCTCGTGGCAGCTGTCAAGTAGGCTTCTGCCTTCCTGTCCTTGACTGTTGCTGCCTGATTGACTACTGGAAGGTTGTTCTGTTCGTTGGTGGTGCATTTCATGGAAATAAAGTACTTTCTTTTACTCTCCGTGTCCTGGGTACTTTACAATTTTGGTGACGAGTTGTTGCACCGCCCCAACGGACACCGCATTCCTGTGACCTCCTGTTTTCTGGATCGCCTTCGCTCTGCTTTCTTTCTCTGCATCCGGATTAAGCTTCTTCAATGCTGTTTACTACAGTGATTTCCGCACCCTCCTGGCACCTTGCGACGTTGGATTGTGCATTTCTGTGCTTTTTCCGCGCTGTTGGATGGCCGTTGCCTTCCACCATTGTGCCTCTACGTCACTGTAGTGTTTGCCAGAGTTGGACCCGACCACTGTTACGGGGGTCCCTGGCGATAGTTAATGAGCCCCCCCTTGAGCATGCGCACAGTGGACGTGCCCGACGTCCACACGGAAGGCATGTTACAAAGATAATAAATAGCCCGGGTGCTGGGCGTGGTAGGCATTGCACTAGCCACTACTGTAACCCACGTGTGGTGTGGCATTATTTCTAGGCCCTGGGCCAGGACTCTATACTGGCGACGAGGTGGTCTAGCCACCCCATCGCGTGCACCGCCGCCTCACGCCCTTGCCCAAGGAGCGGATCGACTCCCCTCCACCTGAGGCCGTGCACCTGCCCATGTGTGGCCCCAGCCGTCTCCAGGCTGTGTACACCCTTCCCGGCCTGGCTGCCTGCCTCCCCCGCCTGGCCGAGCCCACTGCGGCCCCCAGCGACCACCTCCTACCTGTCCGGGAAGCTTCTGTCCCTGCGGAGCCGGCACCCGCGGAACAACGCGACCTGCCTGCCATTCCTCACGCTTCTCGCGTGCAACGCGAGGTCCGGACCTGCTGTTTCTCACGCATCTCGCGTGAGATTCGAATTCGACCGTTTTGAGGCCTCTGGTCGCTCCTCCTGCTCCCCTGGACGCCCCTGGCCATCGAGGCAGCCCTAGGAACCTGCACACGACGCCTGGAAGACTGGTGCACATCCCCCAGAGGTGTGAAGGTTAGGCCCTCCCTGCTGCTGCGCCCATCCTCAACGGCCATGGCCAACGTACCCCCCCAGAGCCGTTTACTGTCACCGGCACCCCCCCGTCGCAAGCCGCACGGTGGAAGAAGTGGGTGGAACGGCTGGAGAACTACTTTGTGGCGGCTGAAATCGCGGCTGAGCGGCGGCGTGCCATGCTTTTACACCTAGGAGGAGAAGCTATCCACGACATATCGAAGGATGTAACCAAGGCTGGCCCGTCCAGAACATATGCCACGTTGCGCGACGCCATTACGGTGTACTTTGAACCGTTCGCTAGCGCCTACTATGAACGATTCCTACTCCGCCAACTCCCGGAAGAGTCGGTAGACGTCTTTTACGCAAGGTTGAAGAAACTAGCCAGCACGTGCACCCTCCCCGATGTGGACGACGAAATCCGCGCCCAATTCATCCAGGGCTGTGCGTCCTCGAAGCTGCGTAAGAGAGTGGTGGAGGCGGACAACATGCCCATGCGCGACATCCTCGTACTAGGGCGGTCAAAGGAGTTATCTAAGGCTAGAGCCGAGCACATGGAGCCAAAGCCGGCGGTCGCAATCAAGACAGAGCCAGTGTGCGCTCTCAAGACCGACGCCGCCGAGAACCACACGAAGCAACCCCGGCGGAGATACCCAAGACTGGCTCCAGCTTCCCCCCCCGGCCGTGCCTGCGAGTGGTGCGGAGGCGCGACACCCCACAGAGGAGCATGCCTGGCACAAGGCAAAGTATGCAGCGCGTGTGGGAAAGCCAACCTCTTTGCAAGTGTATGTCTGTCGGCACCCAAGAAGAAACAGAGTGGCCCACCCAGAAGGGTACGGCAGTTAGAGCCACTACCCAGCACATCTACCAGCAGTGACATGGACGATGATGAAGCGGATGCAGCCTCCGTCCATGTCGTGCGAGTGCTTCACACCCTGGCAGCTACACCATCCGCAGAACCCATGTGCACGGTCAACGTGCGAGACCAAGCAGTGGCGGCCTTGATCGACACAGGCGCATCAATCAACCTGATGGCCGCCAGCGTATACCGGACACTAAGAAATGCCCCGGCACTCCATCCCACGACGGTACAAGTATACTCCTACGGCACCAGTCGCCCGCTCCTCCTGTGCGGGATGTTCCGGACGGATCTGTTCCACGACGCCACTCGCCTGCAAACCAAAATCTATGTGTCGCAAGAAGGATCGGGATTCCTGCTTGGTTGCCGAACAGCCCAAGACCTCGGGTTGATCCATTTCGCACTCACAGTCCAAGCCCGCAGCCTCGACCATCTAGTTCTAAAACACACGTCACTGTTCGAAGAGATCGGCTGTTTGAAGGGACCCGCCATCCACCTCCACATAGACAAATCGGTCGCCCCGGTAGCCCTCTGTCACCGACGCATTGCGTTCCACCTACGACCCAAGGTTGAAAGGGTAAGCGGGCCCACCCCGTGGGTGTCACCCATCGTGGTGGCCAAGAAGCCGAAACAGCCAGACGCCGTGCGGATCTGCGTGGACATGCGCACCCCCAACCTTGCTATCAAGCGCGAGCGCCACCTGACACCAGCCATAGACAAAATAGTCGGAGAGCTGTCTGGCTCAAAGTGGTTCTCAAAGATGGACCTGAGGTCTGGATACCACCAGATTCCCCTACACCCTGATTTACGCCCGATTACCACTTTCTCCACGCACGCTGGCCTCTGGTGGTACACCCGGCTCAACTTCGGAATATCGAGTGCAGCGGAGGTGTTTCAAAATATCATCCAGAAAGTCCTGCAAGGGCTCGACGGTGTCTTAAATGTCAGTCACGACATTTTGGTCCACGAACCAACCTTGGACGAACACATCCAACGCCTCCAGGCAGTGTTTACCCGGCTTCAAGAGCAAGGGTTGACCCTCCACCGAGAAAAATGCGACTTCCTACGAAAAGACATTAGTTTCTTTGGCTACAGGTTTTCCAACCAAGGAGTAGGCCCGGACCCAGAAAAGGTCAAGGACATTCACGCGGCCCCCGCCCCCACGTCGGTGACAGCAGTTCGCAGCTTCCTCTGGATGGTCACCTACTGCGGGAGGTTCATCAAGGATCTGTCTAACCTCACCGGCCCCCTCTGTGACCTCACAAAAGCGGCTGCCACCTGGGAGTGGGGTCCGGAACAGCAAGAATCCTTCCAGAAGACCAAGGCGGCACTCTCAGCTGACACAACTTTAGCCTACTTCGATCCCCGAAACGAATCACAACTCGTGGTGGATGCCAGCCCGACAGGCCTAGGGGCCGTGCTAACCCAACAACAGGCATGCGGAGAATGGGCCCCCATCGCATATGCAAGCAGAACCCTCACACCAACGGAACAGCGGTACTCGCAGATTGAACGAGAGGCCATCGCCATCCTGTGGGGGTGCCGGCACTTCCACATCTATCTGTATGGGCACCCTTTTGTTGTAATCAAAGATCACAAACCTCTAGTCCCGCTGTTCCAAGGTTCCTCCTCACGTCCTCCTCCTCGGATCGAAAAATGGGTGCTCTAGCTCCAGGAATTCCAGCTCACCGTGGAGTATCGACCGGGCACCCGAAACCCAGCCGACTTCTTGTCAAGACACGCCCGCCCAGCCACTGACTCGGAAGCTGCAGAAGCCGCGGCCACGGAGGAGTATGTCAGGATGATCATAGAAAGGTCACGGCCTCTGCCAATCTCCATGGAGGAAGTAGCGCGAGCTACCAAAGATGATGACTGCCTACAGATCGCCATCCAAGCCGTCACATCAGGCAACTGGAAGCCACTCCAAAGCCCATGTCATTCCGCACACCTGGTGCCCAAGCGACGCTTAAGGCGCTCCATCAAGTCCGGAACGAACTGTCCGTATCTCAGGAAGGATGCCTCCTGAGAGGCCCCCGCCTGGTGCTACCTGACTGTCTCACCCAACAGGCAGCCCTACTGGCGCATGGCGCGCACCAAGGCATTGTAAAGTCAAAGAACCGCCTTCGGAGCAAGCTCTGGTTCCCCGGCCTCGATAAAATAGTGGAAACAATCATCCAGCGATGTCCGGTGTGTTTAGCGACCAGCTTACCCAACCCTCCGGCGCCAGTGATCACTGAGGTAGGACCAACGTCTCCATGGGTGCGAGCCAGCGCAGATTTCGGCAGTCTCCCCGGGGGGAAGTACATGCTGGTGGTGGTGGATGACTTTCTCACGGTACCCCGAGGTGGAGTTCCTGTCCTCGACTGCCGCCTCCGAGGTAGTTTCCAAGCTGGAAAAGATAATTGCCACCCATGGCCTCATTGGGGAACTGCGCAAGGACAATGGTCCCCCTTTCAATGGCGCTGAGTTAGCGGATTACCTGCAGTCTCACCGTATCAAGCACTGACGCATAACCCCGAGGTGGCCTTAAGCTAACGGGGAAGTCGAGAGGCTAATGAGAACCCTAAACAAGACCATTCAGATTGCACTGGCGGACGGCCAGGGCATAGAGCTAGCCCTCTATAAATTTCTACGCGAATACAGGCTGATGCCCCACTGCACCACGGGGGTTCCTCCAAGCCGCCTCTGTTTTGGCAGAACAGTCACAGATACCATCCCACACCATCCCATGTGGGCGTCATCACCAACCCCGCCTAAATGGTCAATGGAACACAGAACAAAAACCAAACGCGAAGCATCCCGGAAGAGGAGAGCCGCCGACAGCTCCATCCAAGTTGGAGACCGAGTGCTCGTGAAAGACCGCCACCCAGGTGGAAAGTCCCACCTGCCCTTCGAGCTAGACCCCTGGACGGTCACGAGGATCAACGGAACGCTGATCACAGCGATCAGGAACGGGGACCAGGTCACAAGAAATGTGTCATTCTTTAAGAAAGTCCCAGATGAAGGAGAGGAAGAGTTTCCCGAGCCAGAAGGCTACCGCCCAGCGGCATCCCCGGGTCCTCGAGAAGCCACAGAAGAAGAGACAGCCACGGAAGGAAAGACCCCACGCGGAACAGGAAACGCAGAGAGCACCTCGACCACACCAGCCCAAGGAAATCTGGAGTCGCAAAGGACACAGAGCTGCCCAGGCGTGACGGATACAGACTGTTCGGAGGACATGTTTCCAACCCCTCCAGAAGGGCGCAGCCAGAGCAGGTACCATCTACGCCCATGTCCGCAGCCATCCCAGAGGTACCGAGATTTTGTAGCCCGCTGTCGACTCCCGATGCGGAAGTGAGCTGTACCTCTGCCAAGACCAAGTAAGACTGTTCTTTTTTGTTTGTTCAGGAAACCTGCAGAGACTGAGTTTGAGACTTTAAAGATGCTTTGTCGCTAGGCCTCATGTTTGTAAAGTTTTTACATTTGTGGGTAAAGGAGGAATGTAGTGTTTGCCAGAGTTGGACCCGACCACTGTTACGGGGGGTCCCTGGCGATAGTTAATGAGCCCCCCCCCTTGAACGTGCGCACAGTGGACGTGCCCGACGTCCACACGGACGGCACGTTACAAAGATAATAAATAGCCCGGGATGCTGGGCATGGTAGGCATTGCACTAGCCACTACTGTAACCCACGTGTGGTGTGACATTATTTCTAGGCCCTGGGCCACGACTCTACAGTCACCAGCACGCTCCTGCTTCTTCATTCAAGGCTGTGATGAACGCCAGACAGCAAACTTGGTCATATGCCTTACGTCGTAACCGTGTTTACGACCAACGTTGCTCCATTTTCTTTACATGGTCAGCCCTCCAGCATTGCAGTGACGTGTCACGCTATGTGACGCCATTTTTTCTTTTTTCTCGCTTCTATTTATTACATTCACACGGAGATCGACCTTCATCAAGCATTCTGCTTCCCCTTCACTCAGAGGGAATTTGACCATGCAATATCTAATGTTTTCACCTTTTTGCACCCCGTTTTTTTTCTCATTTGGGGGTAAGTTCTGCTTGTTACACTAAGTATTTTTTTTTCTCAAACTAACTGCAACCTAAGTTAAGACTCTGCTCCTGATTATCAGCCATACACCTCATTTGTCCATGTTTTATTTTATACTGGGTGAACAAAATATTGAACTTGTCGCAATTTCTTCTTAAGTTGTAAAAAAAAGACACTACAAGTACTGTGTACTGCGTTTTTTTCTTATTTTCAATTCTTCCATCTTTACAACATGTGTCCACAGAATTACGCTCTTAATTCTATTACAGGACCGGAGGCTTCGGATTATGCTATCTCCTTCTTTACTGCGTAAAATCACAGCAGCCAATAAACATACAATTTAGTATAAACAAACTACATTGTCCATGTTACTTAGCGTCAGCCACGCCTCCTTAGCCCTCCATAAGAGCCCTGGTCACTGTCCCAGCCTCCTCTTTCTTTGCTGCTCACACCAAGAGATACGTACCCCTCATATTAACTTTCCTTACGATTACTGGTTTGTCTTAAACTTGTAAGAGCGCGCGGCGCTTTGTGATATTACTTAGTTAGCAATGAGCATTTAGCTTCGAGACTGTTACTTACGATTTTAAGCAGTGTTGATTCGGCGCTTCGCGCCACTGGCAGGAGTTTTGTATCGGCTTCAAAGTCTCCTGGTTGTACCATCAATACCATAAATTAAGCGCGATCACCGCACATCGTACCACGCCGCTTTGTGGTGAAGTTACTGACCGTCTTTGGCCCCGGCGCGTTCAGCGCGGTGTCAGGGCTTCCCCAATCGCCCGTGTACACGCAAGAGCCGGGTGGATACCGGCCGACGTGTGCATCTCACGCGACGCCGATTGGGCTATATTTGGGCTTCATTTGGGCTCGCGTTGGGCTGCACACGCCGATCTCGGCTCCCTGGGGGTTTTGGAGCTCGTTTTTCGCTCCGTGTTAGAGACGCCTGACTGGCTGCAACAAGAGTCGCCCTGGGAGTGAGCACACACTCCATATAATTATTTTCTTTGGCTCTGACGCCTGATAAGGCTGTAATAATACTGACTACAGCTTCTGGTGAGGGGGCTTGGTACAAATTTGAATTGTGTGCAACTGGGCTGGCCCCCCCATTTTTCCTCCATTATATGTATATATATATTCTACCAGCTGGGTGGATTTGAGGCAGTTGCTCCACCATTGCAAGCATGGATGAGTGGGTACGGTATGAAGAGGAGGAGGATGTCTATTATGAGGGACAGCAGGAGACTGTCCTTGAGGACGGTATAGTGGAGGCTCTGGACGCCTCAGTCCAATCCTCTGTGAACAGGGCCCTGGAGACTACAGTACCTTCTACTGTACAACAAGCATTGGCAGCTGCATTGAAACCAATTACCAAGCAGCTGGAGAGTTTTGCCAAGCGCCACGGTTTCACTAAGGAGAAGCGCAGTGGGCGCTCAGATACGGAGGTAGCCAAAGTGCGCCGCTGGCCGCACGCCATGACCCTGGACGCACTTCCCCCACCTGCGGGTGGCGATTATGAGTACTCCACTGGAGGCAAGGCCAAGAGCAAACAAAAAGTCTATGTGGACACTGATACAACTAATACCGACACCGACACGAATTTCACGGATTAGGAGTCCCCCCCCAAGAAGAGGGACAAGAAAGTGGTTCCTCACCTTCGGAGACTACGTCGAATACCCCTTTCACTTTCAATCCTAGCGAAATAGTCCACCCTAGGTCTACGGACTGGGCTCCGGCACCCGAGGTGATTGAATATCTGCATGAGAATATTCGTAAGGGGTTTGATAAGGAGGTCCGAAATCGACTCAGGTCGGAATGTCCTAGGGCGGACCTACCGGATAAAGTCACGGAAACGCCGGAGATAGACGTAAGTTTGCTTACGTTTTTGAAAAAGTTCGCCAGGGATCCCAAAAAAGGGATAGACCGGGCCTGAAGAGGGTGTCAAGATAAGCTCCTTGACGTCGTGGGTCCCCTCGCAAAGATACTGGAAATGGCCTTGGTGGCCAAAGAGTCAGCGACTCCAGTGGACCCGGACATCCTAGCCCGGTGGACACAGAGGGCAATTTGCCTGCTTGGTAATGCCAACTGTGCCATATCAACTGAAAGGCGCAAGTCCCTGCTCATGCGTATGGACACTAATCTTACTGATTTGGCCGCTGCTGAACCGGGGCCGCTTGCAGAGGGTAACTTGTTTGAAGACCGGTTCGTGAAGGATGTGTCAAAGTACGTAGGGACCTTCACATCTCTTGATAAAGCGCAATCAGGCGTAAAGAGGGTGTTTACCCAGGGCTTTTTCAACAGGGCCGGACGAGGTAGGGGACGCTCGTCAGGCCGTTTCTCCAATCAAGGTCCCCCCAGAGGTGACTTCGGCCGTGGAAGAGGTGAATGGGACTCTACCAGAGGGGGAACCTTCTATCCCACTCGTCGCCGCTTCAACAAGCGCAGATTCCAAGGAGGTGGAAACAGAGCAGGCTTCCAAGCATAAAGTTCCACAGGTGAGTGTACCAGACGTGTCTCTTTTACAATTGGGGGTTTTTCCTACACAATTGGCGCACCCTTACTCAGGATGCGTGGGTGCTTCAGACGGTTCAAGGATTCCACCTGGAATTTTACGAACCTCCCTGTCAGGGCGCATGGCCCAGGCCTCTCCATTTTTCCCAACATTAATGCAATTTTATAGACAAAGAAATAGAAGCCTTGCTGCAAAAACACGCAATAGCTTTATGCAACCACAAGCCTCACGGTTTTTGCAGCAATGTTTTTCTGGTCCAGAAGAAGGGAGGTGGACACAGACTGGTCCTGAATTTGAGGGAATTCAACCATTTCCTCGTGTACAAGCACTTCAAGATGGAAGGCATACACCTTTTGGCGGACCTGTTGAAACCGGGAGATTGGCTGGTCAGGCTGGATCTCAAAGATGCCTACCTGTCCATTCCCATTTTTCCTCCGCATCGCCGTTTCCTGCAATTTCAATGGAAAGGTCGGTGGTTCGAGTATTTGGCCCTTCCTTTCGGTCTTTCCTCGGGTCCTTGGTGCTTCACCAAGATGATGAAGCCGGTGGTCACGCATTTGCGGGAACAGGGGGTGCGCATGATTATTTACCTGGACGATATATTAATCATGGCCCACAGTCCGGCTCTGGTATTGCAACACCTTCAAATGACAATGTCTCTTTTGCAGAGCCTGGGATTTGTAATCAATCAAACCAAATCTGCTCTACCACCGAGTTCCTGGGGTTTGGGATAGACTCCCAGAGGGCTCAATTGCATCTTCCCAGAGCGAAGCTCAGGGATTTGAAAAAAGAGATAGTGGCCATGTTAGCCAAGCAGAAGGTATCGCTCAGGGCCATCGCCAGAATAGTGGGTTTATTGGCATCATCCATTCAAGCGATATTTCCGGGTCCACTGCATTACAGAGCGCTGCAGAGACTAAAAATTCGACACCTTCAGAAGGGTCTGGCTTAGTCAGACCTGATCCCGCTCTCACAGGAGGTTCGGGACGAGATGCAATGGTGGCTGGGACACGTGGAAGCGTTGAACGGCAGAGCCATTTTCGGCTCCCTGCCAGAGGTAGTTATCGAGTCCGACGCCAGTCGTTGGGGCTGGGGAGCGCATTGTGGAGACATTTCCACAGGCGGAAGATGGTCTCCCCAAGAGTTAGAATTACACATAAATTGTCTGGAACTCCTAGCGGGCTCCTTTGCAATTCGGACCCTGTCACCCAAGCAGGCAGCCTGCTGTATCCTTCTGAGACTTCCCATCGAGGCAAGATCTATCTACAAGACTGCTTGTATCACCAGGGCCGGACTGGGAACCAAAACCGGCCCTGGCAAAGAGCTCAGCAGCCCCCCCCCCCCGGGGGTCAGGTGGGGGAGGGAGGGGGGGTCGGAGGTGCCGCCGAGCTCTTTGCCAAGGCCGGTTTTCGGCCGATTTTGTTACAGGGCCGATTTTGCAGCATAGCTGCAAAAACGGCCCTGTAACAAAATTGGCCCCCCGGGGCCCAAAACCAGCCCCCAGCCGTGCGACGCACCGGGGGATTGCCCGCAACGGCCAGTCCGGCCCTGCGTATCACCCACAAAGCCTTGCGCTCCTCCTCTCCTCGCTACCTGGCGAATAAACTGAAACTCTCTGGAGGCTCTAGACCGACCATCACGTAATGCGGAAAAGTTATTGCTTGAACCTCCCTTTTCAAAAAGGAAAGATCGATGGTCCAATCCTTTTCAGGCAACGCGGTGAGAATCTGGAACTCACTTCCTTCCGCCTCAGCTCCGGATCACCACCTCTTCCCGGTCCTTGAAAAATGACCTCAAATTTCTCCTCCTTCAAAGACACTTCCAAATCTAATTCACGCCCTCTCTATTCCCTCAAGGAAATTCTTACACTATAGGAAATTCTGTACTCCATGCCTATAGAAGTGCCTTCCTATTGTGTTCTTGTAGTTTGAGTGACTGCCACCTATTGCAGTATTATACCTCTACTTATATCTTGTATGCTTATGTAACATGCACATTTGTCACTTTTTCCTCTTGTAACGTATCGTTTGCTACCTCTTCTTGTATCTTGTTTGCTTTTGTTACTTGCACAATTGTCACTTTTGACTCATGCAACATAACGTTTGATTTTGTAACATGCCCACTTGTAATTTTCTCCTCATGTAAAGTTACTGTTCCTATTGTGAAGCGCTCTGACACCTTCGGGTAAAGTCCGCGCGATATAAAAACGCCTAAAATAAATAAAAAAACTAAAATAAATACACATTGACGGTGACTCTACACCTACCTTTGCCCCAACATCTACCCCTACCCTATATTTACCTGTGACTCTTGAGCTACCTCTACCTTTACAACTTTACACCTATGTCTGCCACTACCTCTACCTCTACACATCCTTCAACCCCTGCATCTACACCTAGCACTTCTACTACCCCCACCGCTACATCTATGTCTACACCTTCCTGCATCTCTTCATCTACCTTTACCCTGCCATCTACCTCTACTCTATTTTTACCTGTGATTCTTGAACTATCTCTACCTTTACACCTACGTCTGCCACTTCCTCTACCTCTACCAACTTTGTAGTTTCAGACACAAAGGAGGAGATTAAGGTAGAGCTCAGGCCCTCTGTCCCAAGACATTCCAGAATACATACAGGAGAGGAAAACCAGGAGTGCCAGGGTGGTGTCAGGGTGGTGCCAGGGTGGTACCCCACAGTCATCTCATAGATGGAGCAAATGTGGGCATGCCTTCAAAGGGTAGCAAAGCCTGACCATTCGTCTTCCAAAGAAACAAGGGATTACAATTTAGATTAAGAAACATGAATTCTAGTTCAATAATTAAAGCTAGATCCATCAGAAACTGCATCTCTGCCTGCTAATTGGTGGAGCTATATCAGGAAGCTGTAGAGGCTCTGAGGGGTGTACAGTATAGATGCCGCCAGGACAGTGAGCACAATGTGCACGCTTAAGCCTCTGTTGCTCTGTGTGCCCATTCACAGGCTAGAATCATGGAGTTGTTCACTTGAAGTGGAGAGAGTCGCAAATTTCCCCCATAGGATTAGAAGCGTGCTTGCTCTATCAAGTCAGGCTGCACAAGGGCACTTGGTGTTGGACTGTGGACTCGGGGTATTTGGGCAAAGATACTCTGACACTGCAGCTTCAGTAGGGCAGTAACCTGATGGAGACAGGCGATAGCCACAGACGCCCAGCTAGGCAGCAATATAATCAGCAGTTTTGCTGAAATGTGTGCTGTAGGAAACCTACTGCTAAGGTAGTAGAGAGGAAAGTCATCTCTGATGTGACCTGTGACCAAGCCCTTACAAAGCATAAAAGGGCATCCCCTCTGCATTTTGAGGAATATCTGACTCAACCATAACTTACTCAAGTAGCAAGACTCCGCCCCACACCCCGTGTTACAAACTGTACTTCCCCTTGTCATATATCCCTTTGTTTATTGTCATCTTTGCATATTCTTTGCAGTATTCGCAACGAGCATCTATTTTAGACCCCACCCGCGGTACTTTTGTCTTGATGCCATTCTACTGTAGTCTGGACACGCAGGTTGGTATACCTTCCATCTAATACATCTAGTGCTCCTCCCTTTCTTTCAAACACGTTCTATGAGTGATGCTGGCTGTTTGTGGGTTCACCAACCTGGGTATCTACACTGGCACCCTGGACCACCTTTCCTGCTAGTGGGTCTATTTGCACACTATTTTATTTTCACAGTGCAGAGTCTTGAATATACACTGGGTGATGGCTTTCCTGTGGTGATGGTGTCTGGCCAAGCCTTATTTTTGTAGCCATCCTACTTTAGTTTAGGACTCTACTTAATTTGCAATGTATTTGCACGTACCCAATACGTTTCTTTAGTGAAGGTGGCTTTCCTGATGAAGGCCTTGCTGTGTCGAAACTCGCGTAGAGAGAAAAAGCCACAAAATGAGTGAACATAACACATCCACGGAAATTCATGTATTCCTATAAATAACAGCATGATGGCTGTCTATGTGAAAATTATACATAATTTCTGAATATCGTGTTAGAGACTTCACCACTGCATAGATTTTGTGTGTTCTGCTGTTTATGTTTGAGTGTTATATATGATTGAAGATACAAATGTAGTGGTTTATATTGGATGTGAGTGCGGTAATTCATGTTAGGTGAATAAACACTGTTCATTTATGCTTACACAGTAATGATATCCAGTACATTCATGTGTGGTTTTTTAAATATTCTCAATGTTGTTGATTACCTTTTATAAATTATTGTTTTGCATTCACCCAACTTGTATACTGCTGTGAGCCCTTAATCCAGACAGGATTCTAGTTTTTATAAGTCTTGAGTTGCCATGGGTTACTATACATTCATGTCTTTGTCTCTGCTCTAGAAACTCATATTATTAGCAGGGGATCCCCTTCCCTCTTACATTATCAACCATAACTTACTCCAGTAGCAAGACTCAGCAGAGTGTGTGTAGTGATGTACACCAACTGATCAAACATGAATATATAAAAGAGTAAAGAATGTAAACGGTTCAGGCCAAGGTCGTGAAGAATGTATTGAGCAGCATGCCCAAACAATTAAGCTTGATCTGATTTAGAGATCAAAAACAAATTGTAATGTTGTTAAAAAAGGCAGCTTTGGGGAAGAAGGGAGGAGAACTTGAGTTGGTTGTCATAAATAGCCACATGGGGCTGCAAGGTATACGTTTTAAGTGAAGAAGTATTGTAGTGCCCCGACAGCCTATTTAAAGATAGAATGTCTTTAGAAAGGACGGAGAAAGGGTAATAATTTGCTTTCTTGTAATAGTAAATGTAATTATTCAAAGGAATAATGTGATGGAAAATGTCCATATTTTTAGGATTTGTCTCTTAGACACCAGCGCATAATTTTTAGGTCTGAAGGGGGGGGTCCCAGTGACAAGGGTCAGGTGACACTGGGCACTGTCAGTAAAGCCTTTCAGGTATAGGCAGGAAAATGACAACTTTCTAAAAGTGTAATTTCCAATATTGTAATATAAAATCATACTTTACCATTAAGTTAGATTTTTTAATTACTATCAAATTGAGTCTTTCAATCAGCTTTCTAGCAGCTCCCAAAGTAAATTAAGCACTATACGTTGTTATAGCATAACCCAGTGTTTATCTATGGGAGGGACAGCTTTGCAACGGTAAAAAACAACTTTGTAGGTTTATCATTGCCAGGACATCTAAAAACTTTAAATTTACATGTCTTACTTTTTACATGCCATGCACACTGTCCTATGGGCATTTAGGGCCTAAATTAGGGGTGACTTATAAGGCCACATATAAGACCATTTTATTTTGCAAGACTCTAATTGTGATTTTCTGCGGCTTGCCATAAGAGACTTGCAAAATGAAATGTACCAATGTGTCTCAGACACATTAGCGATTCACAATAGGGTCGCAATAGACCTGCCTCATCAATATTCATGAGGCAGGTCGCAATTTGCGATCCATTGGAAATGGGCAATAACACAGGGATGGTAGCCTGCTGCAGACAGGAGACTGCCATGTCTGTGATTGCTTTTAAATAACACAACTTTTTTTTTAAATGCAGCCCGTTTGTTTCATTTTTTAAGAGTAGGAAGGGGTCCTTGGGAACACTGCCTGCTCTTAAAAAGTGTTTTACTGCCAATCACAAAGGGGAAGGAGTCCCCTGGGAACCCCTTCCCATTTGTGACTGGGTTACCACCTACTTCAAGTAGGCGGCAAACTGCGATTGTTTTGCAAACTATCCCCTAAAATTAATAAGCCAACACACATAGGAGGACACTTGCTCGACCAAGTGTTCTCTAATCTATTCGACTTGAAGGCAACTGAACCCACCCCGTTACCCTGGACAGACCATTTTCTTATAAAACTTCTTTGGTCTCCTCAGACAATCAGGCCCAAGATGCAACCGTCCTGGACATTCAGTCGCCCTTGGAACAAGCTTCCCTTGGACAAATGGTCTCAGGAACTAGAAAAGGAAAAACCTAGCATATCCCAATGTCCTGGACAGGCTAATGAGGACTTCATCTCTTGGATAGAGGAGTCACTTAATACGGTCCTTCCTAAAACTAGGATAAAGAAGTCAGCAGGGACGCGAGACGCACCATGGTTTACACCAGAATTACGTGTCCTAAAACAGCAATGTAAAGTGAGAGAAAGACACTGGAGAAAAGACTTCCTAACATTAAAAAAACAGGAATACAGATCATCTATTCATGCCTATAAAACAGAATTACGGAAAGCCCCAGCCTTGTATTATGAAAATAGAATCTTGGCAGCACCCAACTCCTCTAGAGAAACTTTTAATATTTTTAAAAATCTCCTTAAAGCCCCTCCCCCAATATTTCAGGCGAACAATGTAATAAACTCTCCAAAAATGTTTGTAACAAAGTTCAGCTTATTTTGGAATCTCTTCCAACTAAGACTGAGGAAGACTCTCCCCCACCAAATCCACATGGATCTTCAAACAGAACCTATTCTGAAAGATCTCCCACTTGTGACACAGGAAACTTTTAACTCCCTGTGGACCATGGTAAAAAGCGGCTCCCCGGCCGATCCAGCGCCTATGAACATATTGAAGCAAGTCACCCCCATTATAGCCCTGCACATAATAAGCTTGATTAATACCTCACTCACCACGGGAATAGTTCCTCCTAGGTGGAAAGAGGCAAGAGTAAGAGCTCTCCTAAAGAAACCTAACTTGGACCCGACCGACCCAGGCAACTATCGCCCCATATCCCTTCTTCCAGCCTTCAGTAAGATCACTGAGAAACACGTAAATGTAACTCTATCAGGGTTTCTTGAGAACCATGGCCTCCTCCATCCCTACCAGACCGGCTTCCGTCCACGCCAAGGCACTGAGACTGCGCTTCTGGCAGTGGTAGAAGAAAGCAGGAAGATCCTGGACTCTGGAGGATCAGCAGCCATTATACTCCTTGACC
The DNA here is from genome assembly GCF_964204655.1 of Triturus cristatus. NCBI lineage: Eukaryota > Metazoa > Chordata > Amphibia > Caudata > Salamandridae > Triturus > Triturus cristatus. The sequence continues at coordinate 1,172,216,540 of NC_140582.1, read as the reverse complement.
TGAGCGCCGCCTTTGATACGGTGAATCACCTGACTCTGATCCGGAGACTCAGGAATATTGGTTCTAGGGGCACGGTGGGGTTCCGTGAATTCTGAACCCATTCAATGAAGGTTGTCGTATCGTGATGATTTTGGTATCAGCGAACCGCGACTGACAAGTGCGGTATGCGTAAGCATTTTCGTCATACTACACCGATGGATTCACTGTGTATTTAACGATCTAGTCTGCACCCGTGGGTTCCATCTTGTGCATAACCGCCATTTTGTGGTTGCCCTCACATAGGCTGATGACTATAGGATGACTGTGGCCAAGCGAGCCTCTAGGGACGCATACACCTTAGTTTGAATTTGTGTTGACTTCTGTTTGACCTGAGTCAACTGACCCTGTTGCCCGAGGCTAAACTTGTTGAGCCAGTACCTTGTTAAGCAGCTGGTCAGATAGAGATCAAAGAGCAGGACATTATTGATTCTATGGCACACGCACACACCCCTCTATCTTTCTCCTCATCTGTTTCTGCTCCTTACTTTTATGCCCTTATGGCCTAATTATTGATTTGGGTTGAGGTCTTTTATGATGGGCCCGTCCGGCTTGTTTGAGCAAGAATGCTGGATTTATGCTGTGTCATTGGCGATGGGTTGGATAACTGAAAGTGGGTTTGTCGTTATGTGATGCCTCTGTAAATATCGTCATCTGATTGGTCAAGTTTGTGAGTAATTGATGTTAGCCAGGAATGTGGTTTTTGGCATAAAAGACGATGCTCCGCTCTATTAGGTTGAGCAGTCTCCTGAGAACATACACCGTGTTTTGTACTTCTAGGACCTCTGTTACTGGCTGCAGCCAATAAATTTGATCTTTGACATCGACAAAAGAATCCCGTGTCTCTGTACTCCAAGACAGGTGAACCCGAAGACTTCGGTCGTGTCCCCTGCGCCGCTGGGATTAAATCCCGGTTCTTCAGTTGGCGCCCAACTCGGGGCGACTTCAGAGGTACTGGTCCAAGCCTGAAGATCGTGAGGAGCTTCGTGTGAAAATTCTGGAGGGAGGCCTACCACTTCATCGACCCCTGTATGTCGTTGTGGTCCAAAAGTCTTTGCTGCGAAGTTCCCCGCATTCCGACGGCTACGAAGGACTGCTGCCCTGACTTTCGCCCTGTCTTGGAGCCCTTTGATGATTTGTAAAGCGAGACGATAGACGGGTCTTCTGGCGACGTCATCGATATTTCAGTTAAGTATGAGTGGAGCGTCTCCCAGTCCTTAGTTTGTTTTGGTTTCCTTCGGGATCGCTTTGATTTGGTACCTGCAGGCCCCAAAGCCGAGGGACTCGTGTATTCACGAGGCTATCGTTTTGATATTCCCTTGAAGTTTGAAGCTAGACTAGTGAGCGAAGATGCCTGGTCTTAGCAGACTTGGAAAGATATTTTGTTATGGTTGTACTAGGGATTCCCGATTGGAGGACTCGTTTCCGGTGCCTCCGATTGGAACTCCGACCTATGAGCTCTATTTAAAACACTGCGTGGGCCCCATCACGTATAATGATGTATGGATTAGGTATACTAGGAAGGATGGTGTCCTAAAGTGGCCCCAATATGGTAGTTACGACACGGAAATTTTAGATAATTTGGAAATCAGACTCTTCAAAAAGAAAGCCCGGCGGCAATGTTTGACTCTTTCCGCCTTTGACGAAAGGAAGCCAAACAAAAGGAAATTAAGTTTGCGAAACGAAATAAGCGTGCACGAGGTATATCGATGGTGCAAGCTGCTATACAGTTTAAGGATAATGAGGAAGAGCAAGAAAGCGAACAGATGCTTAGGCAACGTAAATTAGCGATAGACAAATGTTACCCAGCTTTGCCGCCTCAACAGCAAGAAGAAAAGAAAGATCTTGTGAAAGATTCTTTAATGTCGCATCTATTAAGTTCGCCACCCCCTTATGCTCAGAGTGCTACCGCACCTCCGCCTCTTGTAGTTGCGCAACCCCCGGTTGTTTTACCTGTAGTGTTTCCTCAACAGCCAGCTCTCCCTCTACTGGCTGCTACTGCCTCGGCGCAGCCTTCTCAAGGGCCGCCGTCTTTGCTACCTCCTTCGTCTGCTACTCCTGTACCTGTGTTGTCTGTTCCCTCTGTCACTGTTCCGACTTCGGTTCCTTCTCATTCTGCTTTGTCTCCTGTTCTTTTGTCACCTTCTCCTTCTGCTCGACGAAGGATGACTGATGCGGTTGCTAGTCTTTTTTCTCCTCTAATGGGTTCATTGGGTATGTCTCCTGTTGTAGAGCGTAAGCAATTGCGTAGTTAATTGCCTGGTCCTGATGAACGGACAGTGTAAGATCACTTGGCGCGTAAATGGGTTACCTTTCCTTTGCACTATGATCTTGAGGGTGTTATGGATGTTTTCCATCAATGGGAAGCACCGAAACAGAGATACGTATTTGATATGATGTGTTCTTGTCTTCGTGAACAGTGGGAAGATAGCGAGGTAGGACAGACTCCGCATGAGTTGTTCCGTGTGCAGTCCGAGTTTGCGAAAGGAACTATAGTGGGTCTTGATGTTGAAAGAGCAGTCGCGACATTGTTGTCGTTTAGGAGTGAGTGTCCTTCTAGGTCATTGTTTGAGCCTGATTCTTCAGTTAGGAGAAAGGCACGTCAATACCCGATGCGTGAGGTTCCTCCCGTTTGGAGACCTGGTGATGCGAATGCTAATCCACCTGTTCTGGCACATTTCCAGCGCGTTTGGGTACATGTTCCATGGAAGCGTGCCGAAGTCCTAGCTCTAAAGCAGACTCTGCCTGATCCACGTAAAAATCCTGCGGGGTTTTATAAGGAGCTATCTCAAACTGCGGGTTCATGTATTATGAATTTGGCTGATATAGATATGTTATTTGGGAATGTTGTTCCACAGCCTATATGGAGTAAGATTCGTCATACGGAACATGTGCAGGAATTAGGTGATACATGGAATAACCTTAGAACTGCAGATGAAAGACAAATAGGTGGTGCTAAACCCGAGAATGTGATTGCTGATCTCCCCGGTAGAATTATTGATTATATGAAGACTTTGATGCCTGCTATGCGTGTCAATTGGGACAATTGGGACAAGTTGTCTGCATGCAAGCAGAAGAAAGACGAAACTGTGTCCGACTTTTTCACCCGATTTGAAGAGACATTTGCAGATCACAGTGGTCAAGACATGAGTACTGAAGGTGGTCAAAGGTTGTTCATTGACAAGTTTGTGCATAATTTGCTTCCCGAGTTGTGCAATAGGTTGAAGGATTCTGAAAGTGCCTGGGCTGTTTCTTCGTCAGCACAGATATTGGCTACTGCCCAGTACTATGAGAATAGAAATAAGGATGAGATAGAGAAGGCGGATAAAAAGACTAAGGAACTGAAGACTAAGGTTCTTTTGCAGCAAGCATACCCTCCTCGCAACACCCAGCGTGATTATCAGCAACCCCAACAATATCAGAGAAACTCGCAACAGCGTTTTTCTGTCGGCCCTAATCAGTGTGCGTACTGCAAAGAAGAGGGTCACTTCAAGAGTAGTTGCCCGACTTTATTACAGTGCACGAATGGTGTTTCTGGTATGAGAGGTCGAGGTATCCAACAAGCTCCGCGAGGTCGAGGATGTGGTATGTCTCAGATTGCGCGTTCCTTGTCTCCGCAGAATTCGATGAATTGTTTTGATCAACAGAATGGTGCGTCTGGTAGGACGGCTCAATACTATGTGGATGACTATTACGTTGAAGGTGAGAATATGGAAGGTAACGCTTGCTAGGACAGCCACAGACAAAGAGAGGGAGTCGTTTCAGTTCCAGTAGATCAGAGTGGACCTTATGTCGAAGTGATTACATCAGGTGTGTCAGAGCCTTTTCTGTTGGATACTGGTGCTGCGAAGAGTTCTATCATGCACTCTAAACTCCCTGGCGCACCTTTGTCTGGCTCAACGAATGTTTCAGTAGGTTTTTCTGGCGCCCCGGTTAAAAATCCGATTTCTAGTCCTTTGTCTCTTTCTGTCGGTCCTTGTGAATTTGAAGCACCCCTCATTCTGACGACGGGGTGTGGTGAGAACTTATTGGGATTGGACTTGTTGAAGAGATTGTATGCGACGCTTTATTGTTCTCCTTCAGGAGTGCAGCTTACATTGGGAAAGAGAGTGATCTCTCCGATGTATTTGGCTAAAGACCAACTTCCAGCTGAATTGTCTTCTCTTCCTGATTCTCTTTGGGCTACTGGTCCTAATGATGTGGGTCTTTTGGAGATTCCGCCATATGTTGTGACATTGAAGGCGAATGCTAGATTGCCACGCATTCCACAGTATCGCATCTCAAGTGATGGTGAAAGAGCACTTTTGGCGATCATCTCTGATCTAATTGAGAAAGGTGTGATTGAGGAAACGAGAGGTAATGTGTGCAATAGTCCGGTTTTGCCTGTCCTGAAAAGAACCGATTCTTCACAACATCCTGTTTATAGGTTTGTGATCGATCTTCGCGAGGTGAATAAGATCGTTGTTCCACAATTCCCTGTTGTGCCTGATATCACCGCTCTACTGACTTTGATTCCGGCTACAGCCACGTGGTTTTCGGTGATTGATTTGAAGAATGCCTTCTTCAGCATCCCGATTGCCGCAGAGAGTAGAGATATTTTTGACTTCTCTTTAGGAGGCCGAAGTTTCCGGTTTAAACGCGCTCCTCAAGGCTATTGTGAGAGTCCATCGATCTATAGTCAAGCTTTGAAGACGCAACTTGATTTGTTGGTTTTACCTGATGGTGCTGCCCTTATTCAGTATGTTGATGATCTTCTAGTCGCTGCTGACAATGAAGAGACTTGTAGAGAGGCTACCCTGTTGTTGTTACGTCACTTGTCTGATCTCCATCATAAGGTTTCTCTTTCAAAGTTGCAATATTGCCGACAAGAAGTTAGCTACTTAGGTCACCTCTTATCGAAGGAGGGAAGAAGATTGACCCCAGAAAGAATTCAAGCGATTGCAAAAATAAGTGTGCCTACGACACTGAGAGAAGTGCGTGCGTTTCTAGGTATTACATCGTACTGTAGACAGTGGATTGCTAATTTTTCGTTGCTTGCAAAACCTTTGAAAGCTCTTACTGTTAAGGATACTCCGAATCCTATTCCTTGGACTGACGAATGTCAGAAGAGTTTTTCAGAATTGCGTGATGCGCTGTGTTCCGCTCCTGTGTTGGGTACTCCCGATTACAGTAAACCTTTCACATTGTATGTCCACGAGAGAGAGGGATGTGCATTGTCAGTTTTGACTCAACAGTTTGGTGATAAGCAACGTCCATGTGCTTATTTTACGTCGACTTTGGATCCGGTAGCTAGAGCGTTGCCGAGTTGCTTGAGAGCTGCAGCGGCTGTTTCAATCCGACAGTCTGCTGGTTTGGTGATGGACAATACACTGATCGTGATGGTTCCACATGCAGTGGATACCTTGTTGAACCGTACCAAGACACAGCACTTAACTAGTGCTCGGTTGTCAGGTTGCGCATTGACCTTGTTAGCAAGTCATGTACACATAAAGAGATGCAACACGTTGAATCTAGCCACGTTGTTGCCGATCTCAACTAAGACAGATGATACCGAACAGCATGATTGTTTTCTTAGGACTGAGGAAGAAACGAAAGGGAGGATAGATCTTAGGGACACTCCTCTTGCGGAATGTGATGGTACTTTATGGGTTGATGGTTCGTGCTTCAAGCTTCCGAATGGTGATACGACTGCGGCATATGCGGTTACAACCTTGCATACGATTATTGAAGTTGCTCGTATCCCACATAATTCAGCCGAAGCAGCAGAGTTGATTGCATTGACAAGAGCGTGTGTGTTGTCGAAAGCGAAAAGAGTGACTGTGTACACTGACAGCCAGTATGCGTTCGGTGTTGCTCTTAGCTTTGGACGATTGTGGAAAGAACGTGGGTTCCTGACTTCGCATGGGACCAAGATCCAACATGGTCAATTGGTGAATGAACTTCTTGAATCTCTTATTTTGCCGTTGCAAGTTGCGATCGTGAAATGCAGTGCGCATAAGAAAGTCACGGATGATGTTGGTCGTGGTAATGCGTTTGCAGATAAAGTCGCGAAAGAGACTGCGAGAGATGTGATGAGTCGAATGTACGTTGCGTGTCCGGCAAGATGGGTTCCAGATAGAAGTATGTGTGAAGATACGATCGAGAGTGTGAAATCCATCCAAGCTGAAGCTACAGAGAGAGAGTTGAATGAATGGAGAGAAAGCAAGGGTAAATTGGACTCGAATGGTTGTTGGGTTGAGTTGTCAGAGCATCAGCGATGGTTGTTGCCTGACACGTATGTACTTCCAGTGGTTACGATGGCACATGGAATGGCCCATATCAGCGTGAAATGAATTTGTAAGTTGTTGGCCCCAGTATGGCAAAATGCTGGAATTCCTAAGTGTGCAGAGAATTTGGTCAAGAACTGTATGGTTTGTTTGATGTACAATCCTGGTAAAGGAACTCCAACTCCAGCTGGTCATTTTGCTCCTCCCACGTATCTGTTTGAGGCTTTGCAGCTAGATTTCATCCACATGGAGAGTTGCAACAACCTGAAGTATGTCTTAGTGGTTGTTTGTTCTTTTTCTAGATGGGTGGAAGCCTACCCTTTGAAGGACAATACTGCCTTGTCCACAGCTAAAGCCCTTATTAAGGAATTTTTCCCTAGGTATGGGTTGCCGAGGATGGTCTGGAGTGACAATGGGAGCGAATTTGTGGGTCAAGTGATGAAGAGAGTGTGTGATGGGTTAGGAATCCGGCAGAAGTTTCACGCTGCAAATCATCCCCAGTCAGCTGGTCTAGTTGAGTGCTACAATAGCACGTTAAAATTGAAATTGGCCAAAATTCAAGCGAGCTCTGGTCTACAATGGCCTGATGCTGTTAGCCCTTCTGTCCACAAGAATGACTGTGCATTCACGAATGGGTCTGAGCCCTTATGAGGTTGTGTTTGGCCGCCCGGCAAATATTTGGGGAGTGCCGCGGCCGACAACATTTAGTGAGATAGAACACCCTGTATTGCTTGACTACTTGTACGAATTGACGGCTAAATTGCGTGTTCTGCATCAACAGGTTCATGATACTTTGCCACAGGTTTCTGAAGATCCAGGGCACACCATTGAACCTGGCGCGTGGGTGCTCGTGAAGAATTTCCAGCAAACGAAAAACGAGCAGCCCCGCTGGACAGGACCGTATCTGGTGTTATTATCCACCCGTTCTGCGGTTCGAGTGCACGGTAAAAAGAACTGGATTCACGGCGTACATTGTAAGAGGGCCCCTTTGCCTCTGCCGTACGACCGGTGGGTCCAAAAAGGACTTCCTGATTCTGAGACTGAGACCGTGCCTCGTTTTCTGCCTTTCAGCGATGCCCGTTTGTTTGGAACAAATGCTGAGCCAGAAAGCGATAATCTTCTTCAAGAAGCTGTGCCTCCATCAAACCGTTTGAACATAATTGAACCTGAGCTACTTTTCCGAGAACAGACATTGCCTGGCAAAGAGCATTACAATTTGCGACCAAGGGTCATGGGACAGATAACAAATTAAGTTCCTTCTCTGTTTGGGGGGCGTGGCTTGGCTGCGAGGCGGAATGGCTGCCTGAAACCGCAGCTCCGCCGATCGAGTGAATTAATCCGGCAGATATCCGAATAACGTGTGCCTGGGCTCGGCTCTCTCGCCCTCACCCGAATGCCTTGTGTAGGGGCTCGGCCGGAGGGACTCCCTGCCTCAGCGGTTGCGGCTGCAGCGACGATCGGCCTGCTGAGAGGCGCCCGGAGCCGGGGCCTGCGACACTCGTGGACGCCGGGGACTGGCGTGGGGCTGGTGCCCGGGGAGAAGCGGTGCTGCCCGGCGGCGTGCGTCTGGTCGCCCCGGACCTGGGTGCGCACCGCCTTACAGGTTCTTCCCCCACGGGGGGCGCTGGGATCCGGGGGCTGTGTGCCCTGTGCTGAAGATCGTTGCTGGCGGCGCTGAGGCTCAGTGCCGGGAGGGCGCTCTGCGACCCCGCGCCTGGGGCGCTTAGAGGCCGTACGGAACTAGTGGAGCGTGGGCCTGCGCCGACGACCAGAGAGGAACGCCGAGGGATCGCGCGAGCCAGGGTTGATGTGCAGATCCTCCTGGCGCGAGAACACGTGCTGTGCCTGTGGGGCACCTCTGCTCCCCTTTGCGTGCTGAGATCGGCGCCGGGCCTCAGGACCTGTGACGGAGGGCGGCCATTGCGCCCGGAGTGGCGGAGGTGCTGTTGCCTGCGAGAGGGCTCAACGTGACGGCGGACTGCCTACAAACGTAGCTGGGGGAGGTGGGCCCGCTGCCCGGTCCCGGAGACTGTACGTTGCTGAGCCGTGGCACCTCGGAGGCTGGTGAGTGTGCCCGTGGGGACGAGGGCAGGCGGCGTTTCCGCCCGGGAGGTGCCACGTGTGTCGCCATTTTGCCAGTTCGGAGCGTTGCGGAGGCCGGGCGGTGCAGCCACGAGGCCCTGACCGGTGAATCCAAACGCGCAGGGGCTGCGCTGAGGGTGGCCTGCGGCTGGTGACCTGTGCCGCGGCTGGACCGGGTGAGCGGATTGTTCCGTGGAAGGCATGCTCTGCCATAGGGGCCGGTGCCTGCCATGACTGCTGGCGACGACCATCCGGTTTGCGTGCTGCAGTGGACGCCTGGGGCGGCGTGTCTGGGGACAGTGGTGGCGCCGGGGCTGCAACGGCTCCGTTCCATTATTAGCGTTGTGAGGCAGCAATGGGTAAGCCAGATACCCGCCAACCGAGACTGACATTCGACAAATCTAAACAAAAAACACCGGACCCAGACACTAGGGACTCTGAAGCTGCGAAGGATGCCCAGGGCGGCTCTCAAGACGTGGACATCAAGTCAATGTTTCAGGAACTAAAGGCGAGCCTGCAGGGAATAGATGGCAAGATGGACGCGCTAGCGGCGCGCATGGATGGTATTACGACGCGAATGGACAAGCAAGAAGGCAGAGTGGAAGGGTTGGAAACGCGTGTCGTGGAGTCGGAAGAGAACCAGTCGGCACTGGTCACACAAATGAAGGGCATGGACAAAGTATTGGCTCTCATACAGCAAAAAAACGAGGACTTGGAGCCGCGCTCGAGGCGCAACAACATCCGCGTCACGGGGGTGGCGGAATCGACGGACATCACCAACATGGAGCAGTATGTTGAACAGATGCTTAAGGACTTGTTCGGGACGGGTCTCTCGCCGATGTTCCTAGTCGATCGGGCGCATAGGACACTGGGACCTAGGCCGAAGCCGGGAGCGCCGTCCAGGCCCATTATTGCACGCATTTTGAACTATAGGGACAGGGACACTATATTGCGCATGGCACGAGACATGAAGGACGTGCAATACAAGGGTAACCACATCGCACTGTACCCGGATTTCACTCTGCAGGTCCAGACGGCTCGCAGAGAATTCATGCCTGCGAAGAAAATTTTCCAACAAACGGGCACGAAGTACTCATTGATCTACCCTGCCAAGCTCCGGGTGCAGGGCCCGGGGAAACCCTCTTTTTTCGTGGATGCGAAGGCAGCCCTCCAGTATGCGAAGCAATTGGCCAGAGACCAGAAGAACCACCCGCCTGCGGAGGGACCGGTTCTCCAGGACAGGCTAAGTGATAATGACTGAATGTATCCGATGGGTAACTGGGGTTCCGTTATGACCTGCCTGAATGGGCTGGATTGGAGACTGGGTATTGCTGGGGTCATCGGGGGACACCTCCAGGTGGCTGAGTTGCTATTAATATGACCTATTGATCTGGGGGGGGAGGTCCTTGAGCTGGCACATTAAGCAGGCGCTCGATCGCCCTGTCAAAAGTACGGGGTTAGTAGGTGGCCAACCTGCGCACCTCAGGGGATGATTCCCATTCATTGGTTGCTGCCCATGGCCTTAGCTAAAGTTTGTGGGGTAGGGAGGGTGACCTGGGGGGATTTTGCACAACCTGATTGTGGGGTTGGCGCGGGTGGGGATTCTGGAATTGGGTGTTTGGATGATGTTATGGTTGTTTGTTGGGTTGGTAGCGACGAACAAGAGGAAGGGAATCGCTGTGATTTACCAATTACTGTACAGTACTCACTGAAATGTTGTTTGCCAATTTGTACGAGATGCTGCGTTCACTCCTATGCCGGGTTGCTCGTCGAGCCGCTGGAGTCTGACCCTCGCGTATGTGGGTGGGGAGAGTGTGGCGTGCTGCATGGATGTGACCTGCTGCAGGACCGTGGCTGTCTGATGTCCTTGTCGCCGTGCAGAACGTGAAGTGTCTCACTTGGAATGTGCGGGGTATGAATGATGGTCGCAAGGCCAGGCTGGTGCATGCCTACTTGCTTAGGAAAGACATAGACATCTGCCTCCTGCAGGAAACCCATTTAACTGCTAATGCGTTGCAGCTACTTCAGCGGCATAGATGGTCAGAGATAGTGCATGCGGCGTACTCAAACTACTCCAGAGGGGTGGCGATATTGATCAGAAGAGGGCATCCATGGACCACACAAGAGACGATTAGGGATGCTGACGGCAGATATATAATCCTTGTGGGGGCGCTGCATGGTATGAGAATGGTGCTGGTGAATGTTTATCGTCCAAATAATGATAACCCAGACTTCTATGGAGATTTATGGCATAAAGTACAGACCCGGGGACCGGCGGCAGTGCTGTGGGGAGGTGATTACAATGTGGTGCTATCCGACACGATGGATCGGCAGGGCGCGGCCAGGGACCACCATCCTAGAGCGGCGGAGGCGCTCGGCAGTATTATACAGGATGCGGGGCTGGTGGATTCCTGGAGGCTATTACACCCGGGGATCGCGCGGGCACATGCATAACTGCATATAGAGCTGCCTGGTCCAGGCTAGACTACTGGCTGTTATCCAGAGACTTACACACCTCGGTACAAGAGGTGGAACACCTGCCGCAGTCACTTTCTGACCATGCTCCTGTGATCTTGTCACTGGCCACCCCCTCCAAATATGCTACACCGTTTAGCTGGTGGTTCCCCTCCCGGGCACTGCGCGACCAGGTATTTCAGCAGGGTCTCCGCGAAAAGCTGGAGGAGTACTTCGAGTTTAATGAGGGTTCTGTGAAGTCCCCGGGCACACTGTGGGAGGCCTGTAAGGTGGTCACGAGAGGGTATTGCATGTCCTTAAAGACGGGTGTTCTGAGATCCATCCGGCTTACGCTTCGCTCCCTAGAGACGGAGCTCGCGCAGCTAGAGTCCACGTTGCTTGCGGCGCCTTCTGATAGCGCGCGGGCTGCATTTCGATCGACGCTTACTAGGTACCAGGAGGAAGCTGACCGTGAGGTTGCGTATTTGTCTAAGGACTGTCAGGCCAGACGATATGGAGAGGGGGACCGCGCTGGCCGTACGCTGGCGAACTTGCTGCGGGCGCCGCGTGGGGCGGACCACATCCTGGAATTACAGAGTGTAGAGGGTGGAGTGGTGAGGGAGCCTCCGGATATACTCGCCACCATGACAGACTTCTATAGAGAATTGTACACTTCCAGGGTGGATCCAGATGACGCGGTTCTCCGAGAGTACCTAGACACTATAGCGCGGGCGTGGTTTAATGATAGCGCCAGACAGTATATGGACCTCCCTTTGCGCAGGACGACATACGGGCAGTAATCTCTAGCCTGCCCCCTTGCAAGGCACCAGGCCCTGATGGGCTGACAGCGGCCTTCTACAAAGAATATGCCGATATCTTGGTCCCGCGCTTGCACAAGGTCTTTGAGGAGGCGGTGGAAACGGGCATCCTCCCCCAGTCAATGCGTGAAGCACTGATTATCACGCTACTCAAACCGGGTAAAGACCCTACCAGCCCGGACTCCTATCGCCCGCTTTCATTGATAAACCTTGATGCTAAAATCTATGCGAAGTTGCTCTCTGACCGCTTGAAATTTATGTTGCCACAGATAGCGCTGTCTGATCAGTCGGGATTTGTCATGGGGAGGTCTACCTCACATAACCTGAGGGTGCTTTTTGGGCTCCTACACTTCCTGGATCCCAGGGTGCAGGCGACGGCGGCGTTATTGGACGCGACCAAAGCGTTTGACTCCCTGGAGTGGAAGTTCTTGTGGACGCTATTTACCCGAATGGGATTTAGCCCGCCCTTTGCCAGGCGCATCGGCGTACTTTATAATGACCCGACGGCAAGAGTTCGGGTGAATGGTCAAACGTCTGCACCTATACGCATAACCAGAGGGACTCGTCAGGGGTGCCCGCTTTCGCCGTTACTCTTCGCTATCGCCAGGGAGCCACTGGCAGCTCGTTTGCGGCAACACCACACTCAGCGCAGCATAGGCTTCACGTCGCGCGGACTATTAATATCGATGTACGCTGACGATCTTACTATATACATGATGAACCCGTCAGAGAACTTTGATCCGTTGATGAGAGAGGTAATACGCTATAGTGGCCTCACCGGCATAGATATAAACTGGTCAAAGTCGGTGATGCTACCGCTGACGGATGGCACGGCCGTGTGCCATACGGAATTCCCAATCGAATGGGCCACTGACGAGGTCAAGTACCTCGGTATTAGGATCAATCGCTCAATTCAGGACGTCTGGCTGTCTAATTTTGGGGTAGCCATGGAGTGGCTAGAGACCAAGGTGAAGAGATGGAAGACGCTACCGCTCTCAATGTTGGGCCGCATTGCTATCGCAAAAATGGTCGTAGTGCCCAAATTCCTCTATCTATTTATAAATATCCCTTTACCGCTCACTAAGGCATTCTTTCGCCGCCTTCGCTCGGCCGTGATCGAACTGGTCTGGGCGGGAGGGCAGCCTAGGGTGGCTTGGAACCTCCTTACACTTCCCTTCCGTCAGGGGGGCCTAGCAGCCCCGGACTTCGAGCTGTATGCGTACAGCGCGCAGGCACAATATGTGCACTATTGGCATCACCGGATTCCCTACCAGCCACACGTGGTGATAGAGATGGACGTGGCGGCACCCTGCCCACTACGGACAGCGATGTACCAGAAATACAAACGACCTGGGGAAGACATTGACACTGTGGAGATGGTGCGCTAGGCCTGGGCGGGCATTGCAAAACGTGCGGGCATTTCCGATCTCTATGCCCCGAGCATGCCTTTAGATGGCAATCCCCTGTTGGGTCCATTGACGGACGTGGCGGTGGCGCGTCGGGCCCGTGCGTGTGGGCTGACAGTGGCAGGTGACCTGTATCCGGAGGATACTTTCATTACACCGCAGGGTATGGCCGCGGCTTCTGAACCGACGGCATCGGAGCGGCTTCTGTACTATCAATTACGGTCGGCCTGTAAACAGAAGTACCCTACGTTCCTGGAGGCCCCGCCGTCGCTGGCGGCCTTGGAGGACGTGCTCTCAAACTCCTCCCCGCGGAAATTAATAACGCGCATATATAGGGCCACACAGCACGCGACACCCGTTGCGCTTGTGGATTCCAGGACGCTGTGGGAGGGGGAAACGGGCCTCCGCATCACGGAAAAGCAGTGGGAATTCTGTTGCGCCCAACTTGAGCAATTGTCGCCTAACTATAGACTGCGGCTGGTACACTTCAACTACCTGCACAGGACGTACCGTACACCTATACAACTTTTCAAAATGGGACTGCAGGCTAACGCGAAATGTTGGAGATGTGGCGAAGGGGACGCTGCGTTCTTCCATCTTTTATGGACGTGTGGACCCATAAATAGGTTCTGGAACGCTATTATAAAGTCCGTAGGGGAAATTGTGGGCATGGCTCTTGTTCCGGACCCACTGGTGGCCCTCCTGGATTTCGTCAAGCATATACCCCCTGCATCACGTCACCTGGTGGCTCTTCTCTTATTGCTTGCCAAGCGTCAACTGGCGATACACTGGAAGAGGCAGGCCCCACCGACTGTTGCGGGATGGGTTAGGTCCGTGATGTACTGCAAGGAACAACTCACTGCTTACTGGGACCAGATGCCACAGCGCTCACGACCTGTGGATATTTGGCAGCCGTTGGTGGACTGGCTGGCGGGGACAGGTGCGCCTGGCGAAGATTGAGACCATGTGCGGTTGGATTGGTGGTTTGACATGGGTGCGATTTGGGTCTGCATGGAGGCGGCAGCCTACGGTGGAACGTGCTGAATTGCCCGCTGTTGCACTGGCGGCCGGGCTGCGCTGTGAATGAATGGGTTGACTGGGGATTCCGCGGATGCGGCACTGCGTGGGTAACGTGTCGGTAACGAAAGGGGTACTGGTATTTCACGTATGTTACTGTTCCTCGATTGTCGCTTTAGTTGTTATTGTTGCGAATCGTGCATCTTCTTACTTTGGATATTTTGCTTAGAGGTACGAAGTGGATGAGCCTCGGCGGCGTGCCGCCACGTAACCATGCTGCCTGCCTCCGGGTTGTTGGCTAAATAGCAGTGTACACTTTGAAGTAACAATAAAGGTTTTGGGAAAAAAAAAAGAAAAAAAAAAAGTTCCTTCTCTGTTTTTTTTTAAGGTCAGCTCCCCTCCGAGAAACTATTTTGATTTTTGTTTTTCGAACCACCATCCGGGTTCAGCTGTAGGGTCGCGGTGCCAAGTCCTTGGAGTGCAAGCCGAAGACGTTAGGTCGACGGTTCTGGTTGGTCTAAGGGCGTTCCCTGGACCAACAGGCGCCGCGAGCAGCACGGTTAGAGGATGGAGTTTTTCGGGATGGAGAGACCTACTAAAAGAAGGAGTTTCAAGAACGAAAAGTGTATAATAATGAGTAGAAAACGTTTTTTAATATTATGTCTTTTTATACTGTTTAGTTTAATGATGTTTTTAATTGGATATGTGACATTCTCTATTCAAGTAACATTCATGCCCACTGCACAACCTATGCCTCCTCCTACTGCTTCTTCGCATTCTTTTCACCCTCTGCCCGAACATGAGTCCACTAGGAGAATGGAATTCGCTAACAATTCCTTTGTTCAGCTTCTACACCAACACCAGCTAGTAGTAAACACAACTAATTGTTGGGTGTGTGACCTTATGACCCATACTACCGATAGGGGTATTCCTTACCTGGTCCTGCCATTTAGCTATATTGGATCTGTGTGGGCATACAGGACAATGTTCATTTATGCCCGTGAAATTAACCCCCTACGTTCTGTAAAGGATAATCAGAAGAATAGTGCTCTGGTCAAGGGTATAGTCGACATGATTAGAGGAATAGATTCCTATGAGACTATCCCGAAAGATGAGACACTAGCGTATATTGGATGGAATGTTACCGGATATGGGGTTAGTCTGAGTGGGAACCAGCGAGCGAAAAGATCCTCCCCGATTTGGATAGTACCCCATCAGGGTCATTACTGTCTGCAAGGTAATGGAAGGAATCCGAGAGCTCAATTAGGGAAGAGTGTTTGCACTGAGACGTATGTTTTTGCATCCCAAACTTCCCCATCGTTTCTAGCAGCTAAGTACCTACTTCGTTTGCCATGACAGAGCGTATACATGGTTGCCCCTGATTTCTCGGGCACATGTTTCGTCTTGTTCCTGTTGCCGCCTACCTTTACAGCTGCGGCAGATTACCACAAGATAAGAGTTACTAGAGGTGTCTTCAGTAAGGAAGATACCGCAGGACAAGAATTGGGAGATTTCTTGTCGGGTTCTCTGCCGTTTTGGGGGCCTATGGCTAACAGCAGGAACATACGACAATTGACGAGAGTGGTTGAGTCCACCATAACCGAAACTGCCGGTGCCCTCAGTAACTTGACTGCTGAGCTCCAGTCGGATCGCCTTATGACTCTTCAGAACAGAGTTGCGTTGGATGTCATACTTGCAGACAGAGGTGGGGTATGTAAATTGATTCAATCGAGCT
The DNA here is from genome assembly GCF_964204655.1 of Triturus cristatus. Classification (NCBI taxonomy): domain Eukaryota; kingdom Metazoa; phylum Chordata; class Amphibia; order Caudata; family Salamandridae; genus Triturus; species Triturus cristatus. The sequence continues at coordinate 1,172,200,726 of NC_140582.1, read as the reverse complement.
GCTGCGTTTTCATTCCGGACAACGCTCCGACAGTTTTCCAAGCCATTTCCAAGCTGCATAAGATCTCCGAGTCTATACGTATGGACGAAGGAGACTGGTCGCTGATGGGATGGTTCTGGGGATTGTTATCCACCTGGGGATGGAAGATTCTGATGGTCATCGGAATGATATTAGCTATCCTTTTCCTGTTCTGTCTTTGTGTGCAGTGTGCTCCTGTTATATGTGGCCTCTGTGCTACTTCGTGTTCGAGGAGACCTGTCCAGAGAGAGTTACCCAGTACTAGGATGATGCTAAAGCAACATCTTGATGATCTGATGAGCATAGACCTGGATTCAGACTGACGTGAATTTAGGTTATTGCCTATGTAAGGGCAAAAGGAGGGTCTGTGGTTCCGTGAATCCTGACACTCTTCAACAAAGGTTGCCGGTTCATGACGATTCTGGTATCAGCGAACCGCAAACGACGAGTGCGGTGTGCATGAGAGTTTTCGTCATGATTCTCCGATGGATTCACGATGCATTTTGTGATCTAGTCTGAACCCTTGGGTTCCATTTTATGCATGGCAGCCATTTTGTAGTTGCCCTCACATAGGCTTATGACTTTAAGATGACTGTGGCCAGAGCAAGTCTCTGGGGACGCATGCACCTTAGCTTAAGGTCGTGTTGACTCCTGTGTGACCTGAGCGAACTGGCCCTGTTGCCCCAGGCTGAACTTGTTGAGCCAGTGCCTCATTAGGCAGCTGGTCAGATAGAGATCAAAGAGCAGGGCATAGCTGATTTTATGGTACATGCACACACCCTTCTATCTTGCTTCTCATCTACCTCTCCACTTTCCTTTATGACCTAAGTTATCGATTTTGGGTTGAGGTCCTCCGACCTGTTCGAACAAGAATGCTGTATGTTGCTTCGTCATTCCTAGTGGGCTGGATAACCTGAAAGTGGGTTCGTCGTTATGTGATACCTCTGTAATGTCATTCTCTGATTGGACAAGTTTGAAGTAATGGATGCTAGCCAGGAATGTGAATTTTGGTATATAAGACGATGCTCCGCTCAATAAGTTGAGCAGTCTCCTAAGAACATACACCGTGTTGTACTTCTAGGACCTCTGTTACTGGCTGCAGCTAATAAATACTGTCTTTGACATCACCAAGAAGAGTCCCGTGTCTCTGTACTCCATGACAGGAAAGAACCCGAAGACTTAGGGCGTGCCCCTGCGCCGCTGAGAGAAAATCTCAGTTCTTCAAAAGGTATTCCTTACCTGGTCCTGCCATTTAGCTACAATGGTTCTGTGTGGGCATACAGAACAATGTTCATTTATGCCCGTGAAGTTAACCCCCTACGTTCTGTGAAGGATAATCCAAGAATAGTGCTCTGGTCAAGGGAATAGTCGACATGATTAGAGGAATAGGTTCTTATGAGACTATCCCGAGAGATGAGACGCTAGCGTATATTGGATGGAACGTTACTGGATATGGAGCTAGTCTGAGTGGGAACCAGCGAGCGAAGAGATCCTCCCCGATTTGGATAGTACCCCATCAGGGTCATTACTGTCTGCAAGGTAATGGCAAGAATCCTAGAGCTCAGCTAGGGAAGAGTGTTTGCATTGAGACATACGTTTTTGCATCCCAGACTTCCCCACCGTTTCTAGCAGCTAAGGGTACCTACATCATTTGCCATGACAGAGCGTATACATGGTTGCCCCCTGATTTCTCGGGCACATGTTTTGTCTCGTTCTTGTTACCTCCCACATTTACAGCTGCGGCAGATTACCACAAGATGAGAGTTGTTAGAGGTGTCTTCAGAAAGGAAGATACCGCAGGACAAGAATTGGGAGATTTCTCGAAGGGTTTTCTGCCGTTTTGGGGACCTATGGTTAACAGCAGGAACATACGGCAATTGATGAGAGTAGTTGAGTCCACCATAGTCGAGACTGCCGGCGCCCTTAGTGACTTGACTGCTGAGCTCCAGTCGGATCGTCTTATGACTCTTCAGAACAGAGTTGCGTTAGATGTCATACTTGCAGATAGAGGAGGGGTCTGTAAATTGATCCAATCAAGCTGTTGTGTTTTTATTCCAGACAACGCTCCGACAGTTTTCCAAGCCATCTCCAAGCTACATAAGCTCTCCGAGTCCGTACATGTGGACGAAGGAGATTGGTCGTTAATGGGATGGTTCTGGGGATTGTTATCAACCTGGGGATGGAAGATTCTGATGGTCATTGGGATGGTATTAGCTATCCTTTTCCTGTTCTGTCTTTGTATAGAGTGTGCTCCTGCTATCTGTGGCCTTTGTGCTACCTCGTGTTCGAGGAGACCTGTCCAGAGAGAGTTACTTATTACCAGAATGATGCTACAGCAACATCTCAATGATCTGATGAATATAGACCTGGACTCAGATTGACGTGAGTTTAGGTTATTGCCTATGTAAGGGCAAAAGGAGGGTCTGTGGTTCCGTGAATTCTGAACCCATTCAATGAAGGTTGTCGTATCGTGATGATTTTGGTATCAGCGAACCGCGACTGACAAGTGCGGTATGCGTAAGCATTTTCGTCATACTAAACCGATGGATTCACTGTGTATTTAACGATCTAGTCTGCACCCGTGGGTTCCATCTTGTGCATAACCGCCATTTTGTGGTTGCCCTCACATAGGCTGATGACTATAGGATGACTGTGGCCAAGCGAGCCTCTAGGGACGCATACACCTTAGTTTGAATTTGTGTTGACTTCTGTTTGACCTGAGTCAACTGACCCTGTTGCCCGAGGCTAAACTTGTTGAGCCAGTACCTTGTTAAGCAGCTGGTCAGATAGAGATCAAAGAGCAGGACATTATTGATTCTATGGCACACGCACACACCCCTCTAGCTTTCTCCTCATCTGTTTCTGCTCCTTACTTTTATGGCCTTATGGCCTAATTATTGATTTGGGTTGAGGTCTTTTATGATGGGCCCGTCCGGCTTGTTTGAGCAAGAATGCTGGATTTATGCTGTGTCATTGGCGATGGGTTGGATAACTGAAAGTGGGTTTGTCGTTATGTGATGCCTCTGTAAATATCGTCATCTGATTGGTAAGGTTTGTGAGTAATTGATGTTAGCCAGGAATGTGGTTTTTGGCATAAAAGACGATGCTCCGCTCTATTAGGTTGAGCAGTCTCCTGAGAACATACACCGTGTTTTGTACTTCTAGGACCTCTGTTACTGGCTGCAGCCAATAAATTTGATCTTTGACATCGACAGAAGAATCTCTGTACTCCAAGACAGGTGAACCCGAAGACTTCGGGCGTGTCCCCTGCGCCGCTGGCATTAAATCCCGGTTCTTCAACGGCACTTCAGTGGCTATCCTCTTTTCTAGAGGATAGAACCTTCCAGGTTTTCAATGATAGCACGGTCTCCAAACCTATACATCTGCAGAATGGGGTGCCTCAGGCTCCTCACTTAGCACAACGTTATTTAACGTGTATATGTCTCCCTTGGCAGCCAAAATTGAACCCTACGGAATCTGAATTATTACTTATGCTGATGATACCCAGCTAGTGGTCGGACTTACCCAAACTAATCAAGAATTCCACACTCTCCATTCCTGCTTGAAAGCCATCTCAAGCTGGATGGATGACTCCCAATTTAGGCTCAACTGAGAAAAAACTGAGATTATGATTCTGGGTAACTCCCTCCACTACAATCCCAGCCAGCTGTGGCCATCATGTAGGGGCCCAGCCCCTATCCCAAAATCAGAAATTAAAAGTTTGGGGGTATGGCTGGACCAGGACCTCAGCCTTAGAACGCAAGCCAGGAAAACAGCAGCCCTTTGCTATGGCCTACTTAGAATGGCCCAAAAGGTCTTACCTCTTCTCCCATCCATAGCTAAGAAAGTAATGATTCAGTCATTAATCCTTTCTAGATTAGATTATGGGAACGCCCTGTATTTGGGCGCTCCAATCTCAGCAATCAAGAAACTACAATCTGTACAGAATAGTGCAGCGAGACTCCTATTGGGAGTCCCTAATAGACTTTCAGCGGAACCGGCCCTTCGATCCCTCCACTGGCTCCCGGTTCAGGAACAAATTAAATTCAAATCCCTTTGTTTAGTGCACAAAATAAGGCAGGGATTTGGTCCGTCGTCAATTTCCACCATGATTCGCCCATACAAAGCCAAGCGTAAACTCAGGTCAGACGACTTGTACCTGACTGAGGACCCTAGGATTAAGAGGTCCAGAAGTGGTGGTAGGCTCCTCTCTTACAACGCCTCTAAACTCTGGAACGCTCTACCTTTGCACTTGCGTACCGTCCCTGATCATATGTCCTTTCGGAAGCAAATAAAAACCTATCTCTTTCCTTAGCTTCTGATTCCCCCCCTATTGTCGGTATTAGCGCTGGGATGCCTCCGGGTAGCCATGCGCTCAATAAATGCTTTTCCATTCCATTCCATTCCATTTTGGTTGGAAAACAATCATTCATGCCCTTGTGACTCACTATTAGGGAGGGACGCCCTTGGCACGTCCCTTCCTAATAGCGACTCGCAAACCCTGATTTACGAGTCGGTAGTAGCTTACTGACTAGTAAAATAAGGTTGGTGCACTGCACAAGCCGTTTTAGCGGTCACAAAAGGCCCGATTCTCCATTTGCGACCGCTAAAAAAGAGTATATTAAATGTGCTAGTTACGTGTATTCCAATTCTGGCCTGTTTAAAATGGAGAGCACAAGCCCTTTACATCTGGTTAGCAGTTAAAAAGTATGCAGGGTCCTATGGCCAACAAAAACAGGTTCAGTTAACCCCTTGAGTGCCCGCCCCTTTCCCCGCCCTGTGCCGGCCGTTGCATTAGCGGGCGGGGTTTATGACGAGCTGGTCTCGTCATGGGCACAGCGCAACCGCGGCCCATGACGAGACCAGCTCGTCATGGGCACTCAAGAGGTTAAAGAAGGGGAAAAAATGGGGGTGCCGCTGCTGAAAGTGCAAATTTCCAACCAGGATTAACTCAGCCAAGAGGCTTACAGATCTTTTGAATGATCCTCATGATTTTCAATTCATTGTCCCCCCTGAGGACACTGTGTTTTGTTTGAGGTGTATGACTGCACTACCATCGATGCTGTCAAGGCAGTGAAGGAGAAAGTATTGACTAGTTGAAGTCACACCTAGTAACTGTAGGAGAGTAGGATCTGCTTCTTATGGTTACCCCCACTTTTTGCTGATGTTTCACAGGTTTTTGACTTTAGTTTGACCGGGACCCTGCTATTCAGGGACCCAGCCTAGCTGCTTCCTCTCCAAATTGAATGCATGTACTTTAGGTACACTCCAGATTGGATTCTGGGGTACCCTTATAAGTCCCTAGTATATGGTATACTATGAACCATGGAATTTATTTCATTTTATTTAATGGATTTATACAGCGCATAGCTGCCCCGGCAACGGGGCGTCCCAGCGCTACCCAAAGGACAGGTGCCAATAGAACTGCTCCAACCAACACAAACAAATTACGCCGGGACGAGCCAGGTCTTTAAAGTCTTTCGGAAAGTCAAATGATTCTGAAGTCCTCTGATAGAGATCGGGATGGAAATTCCAAAGGTGGGCCGCCTGGACCTTAAAAGATCGACCCCCAGCTCTGGCTCTTTGAAATCGGGGGGTACATACCAGTCCCGAGTTGGCAGAGCGAAGGGGGCGATTCGGGATGTACTGGACTAGCAGGTCCACTAGGATCGGAGGGCCTTGTTGTGTCAGAATTTTGTGGGCTACACACAGGGACTTAAACTGGATTTTTTTATCTATAGGCAGCCAATGGAGCTTATGTAAAAGATTAGATACCAAGCAAAACTTGGGCAGTGCCAGCAAAGCACATGCCACAGCATTCTGAATTCTTTGGAGGTATAAAATACAAGATTTATTGGCGCCTAGATAAAGGGAGTTGCCATAATCCAACCTGGATAAGATTGTGGCCTGGAGAATAGTTTGGCGGATTTTTGGGTAAAAATATCCAAGCAGAGGTTTCAACCCCCTCAGGAGTCCAAAACAGACCCAAGCAAGAACTTTAGATTGGGTATCAAAAGAAAGATCCCTATCTATCCAGAAGCCAAGATTCTTAACCGCCTCTTTAGGCAGTGGCGCTGGTTTGAGTTTATCCGGCCACCACTGTTCTGACCAGAGAGCACTATCTCTGCCCAGCACAAAAATTTCGGACTTGGCGGCATTAAGCTGCAAGCAATTGGCTGTCATCCAGTCTGCAATCAGGCCCTCTTTAAACTTAAAGAGGTTGTTTTTACACTTTTTTGATAAGGCAATGACTAGCTGGGTGTCATCAGCATAAGATACCAATGACATCCCTCTACTTTTTGCAAACATTGCTAGGGTTTGAACATAGATGTTAAACAGCGCAGGGCTCAATATTGAACCCTGTGGGACCCCATGCATAATGGCATGCACCTGCGAGTGGTACGGTGGTACAGCAACTTGAAAAGTTCTGCCTTCCAGAAAAGAACAGAACCAGGCAAAGGCATAGGTACCCCAGAGGCCTACCAGGGGCTGCAGCATGTATTTTGCCACCCCTGGGAAGCCATTTAAAATGACACAACAGGTCTGCTACAGCAGCCTGTGTAAGGTGGTGTATGCACCCCTTACTGAGATATAGGTTCCCTATATCTCTCCCTATCACTGCACATATAAACCTATCAGTCACCCCTATGGCAGGCCTTATCAATCCTGAAGGCAGGGTGCTTGGTTTTATGTGAGAGGGTGCCCATGCATGAGCAGAGCCCCTCTGCAGCCTTCGGAACCCTTATTCCGGGGTTGTTTGTGATGCAGCCAAACCATATACTCTTAAGAGCATTATAACCTTGTAGTAAATGCTAACTTTTGAATGGCTCCACGAAAACATGTCGTGTTTGATGTCAAACCCCTTGAAATCATACCTCCACACCAGTAACTGGTGTGGGAGGTATGATTCCACCCTGCTAGAGGGAGAACCATGGCTTCACCGGTACACCCGGTACCAGCTTCACAGACCCTGGCATCACAAAATGGATGCTGCCAGCCACAGACACAAGTCTGCCCTCCTGCTGCTGGATGAAACTCCAGCAGGGGAGGCCTGAACAATAGGTTTCCTGTCACAGGGAGGTGTATTGGGCTGGGTGGGTGCACTCCAAGAGTCCTTTGATGTCTGCACTGGGGGCACATTTGGTGTCCCTGTGCATAATCCAGCTCAAACCGGTTGCAGGGGCGCTCAGCCCCTGCTCTGACGCGAAACTGGACAAAGGACATGGGTGTAGCCACCCCTCTGTCCTGACCCTCCCATAGTTGGGTCCCCAGAGTTTGTCCCACCCCTTCCTTGGGTATAAAGTAGGAACCCCTGACTACAGGACTTTAGATTTACCTGGAATGAAACTCTTCTACAGAATCCCAGAACTTCTACTATCTACATGACGTTGGGTGACCGAAGAATCTCCCTTGGAGTAAAGGAGTTTCTCCCCTGCAAGGCAGGCACCAAAGACGCATCTGTCCGGTTTACATCGACGCTACTCCTGAAGGACACCGACAATTTTGCAACACAGGAGGTGGGTTTCCAAGCTTCCCCGAGGCTGATCCGTGCTCTCAGCAAACCTGATATCCAAAGCCCTCGTGGGGACCGTGCAACCCGAACCCCTGGACACCGCGACCATTTGCAGCAGCATATGCTTCTTGGCAATCCCTGAGCCTGTGCTTTGGGCTACTTTTTGTCCAGCCCCCGATCAGTGATTCCACCGAAGATTGCTGGCCTACATACACTCCTCGAGTGACCCGTTGGCTGGTATCTAGTGATTCCTCTCGAGGTCCCTTCGCGATCCCTTTTCCATCAACTTGTGGGTCCCTGAGAAGGGTATTTGACTTTCAATGGGTTTACCTGGTTGCTCCAGACGTGCCCTGACTCTCCATCGCTTGGGGAGTCCACAGGACCTTGTTGGTTCACACTGAAGCCATTTTTCTTTCACCACGTGGGTTGCCGTTGCCACGGCTTGTTGGTCTCCAATCCGGACACTGACCCCCAGCACTCGACATCCTTCGTGGGACAGTTCGTCTGCAGACTGTGGTTGTCATCGACGCTTCCTGGTCTCCGTGGCAGTGGAGTCAAGCTTCACCTCTTCGCACCTGAAACACCCCACATCGGTGGGCATTCGTCTATCGTGCCCCTGGTCACTGGCAAGTGACCCAGACACTGTCCCCTCAGCTTTCAGGTTCTTCACATCTTCGATCCAGGCTTGGATCACACCTGACACTTCTCCTTTCAACAGCAGCAGCACTTTGCAGCACATCGCCATTGATATCAACGACGATTCCCGACACCATTTGACACCTATGCACCCGGCTTCCCTGGGTGAGGTAACACGAGTACTCTGGTGCTCCCATGGGTGCTGGCCCTAGAACCCTCTCAGTCTGAAAGGGTTTGCTCAAAGTCCTCTCCTAAGTGTCCTTATTCTTGAAAATTCCAACCGCAACTTTCCCATTGAATTGTACGGGGCTCGCGCCTGTGTTCTCACACTGCACCCATCCTCTGTGGGTCCCCTATGTCACTGCCTTGGGTGGTTCCTTGGGGTCCCAGCGATTCTACATGCTCTAGGCACTGCGTCTAGTCTAGTCGTGGTTCTTATACCACTTTCTTAAGATATGGTTTGGTCAGCCCCTAGGGCCCATTGTATATTGTGCTATTTATTGTCATTTAAAAGCTGAATTATTGTGTGTCTTGCTCTCTAACTTCATAAAGAGGTTAGTAGAGAGTGTTTAGAAATAAATACATATATTTTATAAATATACCTTGTGTGGATCTCCTTTCATTTAGTTATGCAAGAGGTTATAATCTGGTAAACCAAGCTGCTTTACACTCCTTCGAGACTTAGCCTGAAGGCTGCTCTCCATAGCTACCACTAGGATAGCTTTCAATAAAGGTTGTCTTAAACCTAATCATCAATAAGGGTTGTTTGGACTGGTGCAAGGTGCCCACTATAACTAGTGGACAGCATATACCAGGCCAACTTCTCACAGTAGCCATGGCTCCCGTGAGACCCCATCAGTCAGTGGCATGAACTCTATTGTAAGGGGCCCCAGGAGCACCAGGCACAGTAAGCGCAGTATCCCACACTGTGAGTACTCATGACCAGTGAGTATGAATGGCTGCTTCATCTCTGCTTCCATTGCATTGTATTGAATTGTATTGTATTGTAATGTATACTATAGTATTGTAACACTTATATAGCGCTTGGCACCCCCTATGTGGGACGCTGACGTCCTTACCCACGTGGGTAGACCAGTGACTCATTTGAGACAGCGGTTGGAAGTGGAGCCAGCCTGCACTCATTTTTGAGGACTGGCAATTATTTTTCCTCACCAGACTTTGATCGAGAGCAAGAGAAAGTAAAATATTAAAGGATGGAAAAACATTGACAAAGAGTGAAAGCAAGGATGAAAAACTGCAAGAGTGAGATAAAAAGGAAGGGAGTATCTGGTGGTGGATTAATGAGACCTGAGATGGAGTGAAGACTACGCAGCCTTGATATTTGGCTTTCCAACCTTCGATAGTGCTAGTCGCGGGGCCCTGAACAAACCGTTGGGCCCGACACGTATTCCATTACAAATTAAGCACTGGGTAGCATGCTACACCATGTAGCATGTGTGGTTGGAAGTGTGTTTTTTATGTTTTTGATCACTTGCATGAAGTGTTTCTATGTCATGCGTGATGACCACCCAGGAATGGTTATCACATTATTGGACGCAGCTCTTAGCAGTGTGATGGGTGAAGAGGTGTGAGAGAGAGGCGCACAGTTTATGGTTTTCCGTAACCTGTCAGTTTTGAGCAGCTCTGCAGGTCCCATTAGGGTATTTCTTATGTTCAGTGTCCACTTAGCTGGTTACTGCGCTGGGTTTTCCATTCTGAGCTATCTTTTTTAAGTTTCTGGCCCTGAGCAGTCATAGTTTAGAGTGAGACATGGCGTAGAGGGCTGCGGGGATGTACTTTGTTACTTAACATCCCATATCAGATTGTCAGCGTGAGATGTCATGAAGCAGTCACAGTCGCAGTATGCAGCTCGTTGGGATCTGCAGTGCTGGGCTGAACTTGAGTTCTGTGATTGGCCAGCAGTACGCGGCACATCTCTTCAGTTCATCCAAGCCTCTTCAGTTGGTGAGGTCTGGTTTATGCATGAGTACAGTACTGAGTGATGGGCACAACCCATAGCAGATCTATCTCATGGGAGTGTGAGGGTGTCAAGCAGTACAAGGGAATCATTTTGCAGCCTGCATGAGTTGTAATCGACTGCTTGACCGATGAATGCTAAGGTATTTCTGGGGTCCAGGGGGTTCCATTCGTGAGTCCATCTCTTCCAACTCCAAAGAAATTATGGGATGCTGTTCCCAGTCTAACCCTGATGATATCGCCCTCAAATAGAAGGACCGTTAGTCTCCAGCGCAAGGAGCTGCGTTTCTAGTCCCTTTGCAAAGCCTCCGCCTGGTGGCATGAAAAACATGTCCTACCCTCTATGTGTGGTCCACTATGGTAAATGTGCCTCATCCATCCTTAACCTCACAAGCCCAAACACCTGGGAGCAGCAGGTTTGACCCTCAAGCAATTTTACCTTTAGAGGCAAAAATATAAATGACCTGAGGCACAGGGAAGGAAAGTCACTTGCCTAAGGTCACTCTGTTCACATGGGGAAGCTTGGGGATAGAAATGCAGCACCTGATTCACAAAGGGCCTCCGCACTCATGGCGGGGTTTTTGCACTCAGGGCGGAGTCTCCACACTTGAAGTGGAGTCTCTGCACTCGGGGCGGAGTCTCCGCACTCAGGGCGGAGTCTCCGCACTTGGGGCGGAGTCTCTGCACTTGGGGTGGAGTCTCCACACTCAGGGCGGAGTCTCTGCACTTGGGGTGGAGTCTCCACTCTCAGGGCAGAGTCTCTGCACTTGGGGTGGAGTCTCCACACTCAGGGAGGAGTCTCTGCACTTGGGGTGGAGTCTCCACTCTCAGGGCAGAGTCTCCGCACTTGGGGTGGAGTCCCGACAATCAGTGCGGCGTCTTGGCACTCATGACGGAGACTCAGCACTTGGGGCGGAGTCTCCTCATTCCGAGCGGGTTATCTTACGGGCGATCCAAGGGCAGGCAACCAACTGGGTCGCCTGCGCGCCTGATGAGCCGGGCAGCGCGGGAGCGATGCCCGCCGTTGCTGCCATCCAGGTGATTCTTTCTACGATCACGTGCCGTTGGTAACTTCTACTCACGCTCCCCCTCTCGGGGCGGAGCGTCGCTTAGCAAGCCCCCGGTTGTTCAGGCCCACAACCACCCGCAGGACTAGCGGGGCGCAGACACGGCTTCCGGGACCCTCCCCTGAGGCTCCTCGGTTTTGGCTCAGGCACCCCCTATGGTGCCGCGCAGAGGTTCCCTTTGTACCGGCCTGCTTCCAGATCGCCCTGTAACTCCGCCTGCAACGAAAAAGAAAACATTACAACACTCAGAAACCCCCCCACCCAATGCCTACGCCGGGTAAGCGGTAGGGAGGGAAATGGCGAGGTGGGCGACAAAGAAGTCGCCAGGAGGGTGGGGGAAGGCTAAATAGCCTCCCCCTCACACCAGGGCCAGGAAGTGACACGCATTGCGTGTCACTTCCAGCCAGCCCGAGGAGGGGGGCTCCGGTCGGCGTCCCCGCCCCCCCTGTGGGAGGGGGTGGGGAGGGGTGACAGGTGCCCCGGGGGCACTAAGGCACCGACCGCCAATTGGCCCCCTGCGGGGGCCGCGGTCACGGCATAGTACCCCCAGGGGCACCCCGCTGTCCCCCCTCCCCATAGTAGTTTACCCAAATGACACACACAAGACAGTTGGTGTTGGGTAACAATGCTGCAGGTTTATTACATAATTCCAGAATATGTAATGGGTGGGTTATCTTACGGGCGATCCAAGGGCAGGCAACCAACTGGGTCGCCTGCCCGCCTGATGAGCCGGGCAGCGCGGGAGCGATGCCCGCCGTTGCTGCTATCCAGGTGATTCTTTCTACGATCACGTGCCGTTGGTAACTTCTACTCAGGCCCCCCCTCTCGGGGCGGAGCGTCGCTTAGCAAGCCCCCAGTTGTTCAGGCCCACAACCGCCCACAGGACTAGTGGGGCGCCGACACGGCTTCCGGGACCCTCCCCTGAGGCTCCTCGGTTTTGGCTCAGGCACCCCCTATGGTGCCGCGCAGAGGTACCCTTTGTACCGGCCTGCTTCCAGATCACCCTGTAACTCCGCCACAGCCCTGGAGGCGGCTCACCGTCGCAGCCAGGGCCCCCCACCAACCCGCTATAGTCTTACCTGCAACCTCTCCTATCTAGGGCTTCCTGTAACTAGCTGGAAGGGAACCATCCTAGCAGAAAGAAGAGTTTGAAATTCTGCCACCTCATGACAGTGTGACAGCGCTAGCGGGACTCAAACCCTGTGGGATCCCTTATATCCACAGGCCCAAGACTTACCAGTGAGCTATAGCTCCTGGTGTTGTAGATGGCCCCATCTATGTCCCCAAAGCCCGAGACGCCATCCCAATCGGATAGGGTCTGCTGAAATAAAGGACCCGTTGGGCCTGCGAAGATGTGCCAAGAACTATTCGCCCCCCCTGCGGGAAGGTTACACCTCTTCACAATTCTGGGGCTGCCCTCTTTGGCTATCAAGGCGAGAAGGGTTTTACTTAACCTTTGGCCAGTCCCCTCTGATTGCTAAACCTGGAGCACAGGAGTGCTCCTAGCTGCCCGCGCGTGACCATGGGCAAGGGGCGACTCTTGCCCCTGCCCACCATCCCTTATTCCTTATGGGAGTTATGCCCCTACAGATCCCTCAGTGATGAAACCCCCTAGGCATACCAGCTTCGGGAATCTGTCTGGCTTAAGCATTGCGCTAGGCATACCAGCTTCGGGAATCTGTCTGGCTTAAGCATTGCGTGCTGTCTGTAAAGTTCAAGCATTGAGGATTGACTAAGTCCTACTTCGCCCTTCCCATCATGCTCCCTAGTACTAGGGTGGCAGGGGGGGTGCCCCCCCCCACAAATCCAGAGCATCCCCAGCGGTGCCAAATTCCTGCTCCGTTGAAGTAGAGATTTAGTGCACCCTGGGCGTGACAAATGTTCTATTGACATAATGTCCCCTTGTGTTTGCCCCGCTGACACCCCTGTTATTGGGACAGCAGCACCATATGTAGGCTGGCAGCACTACCTGAGCGCGGTAAAAGTGTCCGTAAACCAGGATCCCAGTCTCCTGCAGCTGCAGTACGCGACCAGTGATTCCGTTGGGGGATACCCCCAACCGCAATGGTCCTCTAGACATGAAGAAACCCTATTTTACCTGGGCCTATCTCCAAATGATGGTGGTTTCACCCAGCTATGGAACCTATTTACTTGTTTTGCTACTCGGCCCCACTATGGGTAGGCCTCAGAGTTAGGGCAACGCGCGTGCTCCCAGGGCACGGTGCTGCTGGAGAGCAGATGTCCGTTACCTACACGCTGATACTTTATCTGTTGCTAAATGCCCTACCGCTGGAAGTTTCCCAAGACCGTAGACTTCGTGTTCCCCCATCGCCTGGGGGAACCCAGTGGTGGCAGGACCTGCATGGTAACTCCACCCCAGCATGGCTGTCGCTTATTTGTGACGCCGAAGCAGGAGATGCCCCCTTAGTCTTGAGTTCTAACCCCTAGAGGATAACCTTGGGGGCAGACAAGTCTGTGGGAACCAACCGTAAACTTTGGTGCAACTACCGGCCCTATTCTGAATGTTGCGAATGCTGCATGGTCAATAATGCCCTGACGCCATGAGGCTCTACGTGGTGTTTACGACTACTTTCAGGCTTAGTGCTGGTACAGCATCGCCACGGTGCCAACCGGTGGCGTACCATTTGCAACATGGGCAATCCTGAAACTAGTGTCTGTCATGTGTACTAGGAGCGACACCTTCTAGATTCGACATTCAGTCCACAAAGCATGCGGACTCGACCCGAAGGTATTGGAGAGCTGTACATGAGAACTGCCTTTACATTGCATACGGCTGCACATGAGCAGGCGCGTAGCTAGGGGGGGGCGGTGGGGGCGGACCGCCCCAGGCGGCACTATTTTTAGGGCGGCCGTGGCCCGTTGCGGTTGCGGCGGCCTTTATAATTTATTTAGGGACAGTGACTGTCACTAAATAAATTATAATGTCCGCCGCGGCCGCAACGGCGCGCGCGGCCGGGCGGCCCAGTTAAAAAGTTCAAGCAGCGCGCACCTGACCAGCTGACCACCTACTTGTTTGTAGTGCGCCAGTGCGTCAGCGCCTGCTGCAGTGCTGCCGCCCTGCCATCATGACGTCGTCGGTTCGGAAAGACTAGAGCTAAGACTAAATCATATTGTTGGTCCCATCATGATCCCAGCCTGCTCCAGGGCCGTCAATCTTGGAGAGCGCGCGCCTGCGCTACCAATGACGGCCCTGGACTACACTTTTGCCCGGCCCTCGCGATGAGAACGTAGCGGTGACGCGTCACGCGCTTCACCACTACGCACTCTCGTGAGGAGTCGAGGACCCAATTGTGGCCTGGGGCAGTCGCTCTGCTGCGTGGATAATTCGTTTTCTGTGCAGCACAGTTCGGAGAAAATAAGTTTGTTTATTCCTAATCACCTTTCCTGACCCCTGCAGCTGCTTATCACATCAGGCTGTGACACAAAGTTCGACTAATGGAGTAGTAGGTAAGAGAATGTGTTACTATTTTTTTTTCTTTTAAAAATATGTGCAGGCCCAGCAGGACACATACTTCGTGTGCGCTTCATTTAAACAGTTTTTATCCTTCTCATGGCCGATGCAGGACACAATATGACAACGCAGTTCAGAATGCCCAGATAACGCTGGTGATTAATGATCCTGCTAGAGAGCAATCGTTTGTCTGTTGGTAGTTTTTAAGTGCAGATGAACTGTATTTTATGTGGATAGCTCAGTGGGTTACTGCCTTTGTCACAGAGATCCTTGTGTTACTTGCAGTTCAGAAGTTACAATCCTAACATAGGACAGTGACCAATGAACTGTCATCAAAGAGCTGCATACAAACATCAATGGTATAGTTTTTTTGTTTTGTGATATAGTTAGAACTTCCTCAGTCTTTCATCATTCTAATGTTAAAATGAGTATGTTTGGGCAGAGATAAATTTTTATCAGTAAAGGTGACCCCCATGGAATTCTCTTTTAAATCCTAAGGTTGTGTTTCCCCCGACCAAACCCTCTCAAAATATACTGCCCACCAGTATGGATGACATGTGATTCCTACACCTTGTAATCCTCATTGGCTTATGTGACATTCCCTGTAGACTGATTTACATACTTGTATGATTCATTGTCTCTGTATAATGTGTTCGTGGTGTAAAGTGCTGACACACTACACTGATATGAGTAGCGCTAAACAACAAATGCATATGAGAGAGGGGCTACGAAGCGATGAGGGGCACTGGTGGAGGGTGGCAGTGAGGGAATCTGAGGAGGAGGTAGTTGGAGGGGCTGTGGAGCGATGAGGGGCACTGGTGGAGGGTGACTGCAGGGCTCGAGTCGGGGTACCAGGCGGGTGGACGGTGTCCCCTCACTTATTTTAACGGGAGCTCGATTACTGGAGCAAATGGAGCCACACATTTACTCTTTGGCCTCTCTGGGGCGAGATCGGAGCTCATTCAGAACGCTGCTCACGCGCTGGCTTCTCTGATGCAATGGCATCTAAGGGGTGAGCGAGGGGAGGCAATGAGTCTGATGGTGCAAGCCACTTTCGTGACATTACTTCCTGTTGTGACGTCAGCGTCCCCCCACTTCTTTTTTTAGGACTTGTGCCCTGGGTGACAGTGAGGGAATCCGAGGAAGAGGTCATGGTGTGGAGGGGGAGCTAGGGTGAGATGAGGAGCACTGGTGGAGGGTGGTAGTGAGGGAGTCTGAGGAGGAGGTCATGAGGGGGAGAGGCTGCAGAGAGATAAGGGGCACTGGTGGATGGTGGCAGTGAGGGAGTCCAAGGAGGAGGTCATGAGGGGGAGGGGCTATGGGGAGATGAGGGGCACGTGTGGCGTGAGGCAGTGAGGGAATCTGAGGAGGAGGTCACTAGGGGGGCCATGGAGGGATGAGGGGCACTGTTGGAAGGTGGTAGTAAAGGTATTTACGGAGAAAGAGGTTATTAGTGTGGCGCCAAAAAAGACTTTCGCATCAGCGCTAAAGCCGGCCCTGTCATGGCCTTTCTGTTTTTGTTTATTTAATTAGCAGTCGGGTCATAAGGGCTACAGTGGAACATATTTTAAAATGCATGCTAATTATATTTACTGCTATATTCAATGTTTTAAGTTTGAAGGTGATTTTACTAATGTTTTTAGCGGGAAAAAGCAAAGTGGAGCCCGATGGTGCCTGATATGGGGTTGGGGCCCAAGGTCAGCTGTGAGATAAGGTGCACTGGAGAGAGGAGTAGTGGATAATCAAGCCTGTAAGGGAGAGCGTTGCCGAGTCCGGGGTCAGGTGGAGGTAGTAATGAAGAGGGATCGAACAGATGGAGCCTGAGTAGTATCACTTGCCTGATACTCCCACCTTAGAAACCTCCTCTTCCCATCAAAGGAACATTACATGGAAAGTGATAATATTTAGAAAGAGATTTGGAAAAGAGTGAGTTTTACTGGTCCTATTTTTCTTGTTTCTTCTGAATATTCAAGGAGTGCCGCAGCGCCGGAATAGTTTGTCCCGGGTCTTGGATAGAGTTGAACAAGTTCCCATGGCCCCCACAACTGTGTTTAAGGATTGTGATCATAATGTGTCGCCCCTCCCTGTATTTTAGCTTTGGGCCCCCAGGCAGGCTGTGCACCATGTGTGTGCTGAGGCTGCTGTGAAGGAGAGATGCACTATTACAAGCTGGTTTTGGGTACCAAGAGCACACGTCTTTTCATTCCCAGGGAGTTGGTTGCTGCTGCTTGGAAGTACTGATAGCGAGCGACCTCTGGTTGTTGCCTTTGGGCCACCAGAGTGGGCTTTGTATCCGGTCTGTGTTGGCAAGGTGGAGCTGACTGACCCCTTTATGCTGCGTTTAGTTTTAAGGGCACACAGTGAGTCATTCCCTGTGAATAATTAATTTGCTGTTTTTGAAAGATAAAGAATCACAGGCTTCGTCACTGTTAAGTTGGTTTTGGGTCCATAGAGCACATCACGTTTGTGCAGGTCCCCACTGCTTTAATGGGGGGACCATGATGTATGGTCATTTAATGTCAGCTGTAGATGAAGGTTACATGAACAGTGTCATGTATGTGCATGTTTGCATTGTGTTGAGGGAATTACCAGGTTATTGTTCACGCAGCTCTCTTATGGATGTCACATGCGGTTTTTCTGAGTCCCCAGATAGATCATGCAGTCTGTGTGTTCTCTTTGGTACTGCCAGTCACCGGTGTATTCAACTGTGAAGCCTTGGACCGTGTCATGTATGTGCATGTAACTTGCATGATCAAGGTAACTATTAGCGGCGATACTACGTGTCTCTCGGACCTCTTTGAAGTCATGCCCCCCCCCCCCCGGGGGGGGGGGGCGGCAATCTGAGGGATAGCCCCGGGCGCCACAAGCTCTAGCTACGCCACTGCACATGAGTACCGTATTTATAATACATATGCAGGCACGGGAAGATAAGAGATTTCCCCAGGATCACAGGACGCGACCTTGAGGCCCTAACCCTGGTTTCCTGCATTAAAGTCGGCGACTGCACATGGTCAGTATTTTTATTTCCTATCCAGGCACGGGGAGATTAAGCGATTTTCTCAAAATCACAGGACGCAACCCCGATGCTCTACCCTGGTTACCAGCACCAAAGCCGCGCTTGCTAGGCAAAGATGTGGCGGTGGCGCGAATATATAATGAATATATATTTGTTATTTGCTTGGCGCACAATCGGACGGGATATTCCGCATAAGCACCAGTTCAATTACTCCCACATAATTATCTCCCGGCCGCCAAGCATCCTCGGGCTCTGCCTGCACATGCCACTCGAGGAGACATGCAGGCGCGCCGCCCCGGGCCTCGAGTCGGCTGAGCGAGGGGGGGCGAGGGCAAAATAAATAAGGACGAGGCTTAACACATGTGCTTGCTTACTTAGTTTAGAGTAGTGGGCCTCCTGACCTGTACGTTGCTGTTCCTTCCGACCTCCGGATAGAACCAGTAACACGCCTACGTGCTTTTCCCACTACCCCATTAGGCCCCAAACCATAGGGAGCCGGCCGCCTTGCATAATGCTGTTTCTGACATTGCATCCAGCCATATGAAAAACGTAACGTCGGACCTACGTCAATTAGCACTCTTGGATTGTCAATGATTGTCAATGGTTGCATGAGCTGAAAGGCAGAAACTATGCATGCACACACTCACCGCGTGCAGTTCCTGTGGTGGGGGGGATCGAGATGCAGGTTACAAAGCGTCACGTGTGGTCAGGATCGGACTGCGCGACCATTGCTGTAAATAGCACTTTTATATCGCGCGAACTCGACCCGAAGATATAGCAGCGCTGTGCATGAGCACCATATTTACACACATATTCGGGCACGGGAGTGAGATCATGAGCCGCCAGGTCCGCGACCCTCGGGAACCCGTGTGCGCACACCGGCGATGCCTTCTTGAGACACCGGTTGAGGGGGGAAGAAGCATCTGTCCATAGCGCAACTGCGCGCCAAAGTAACTGAGCACCGGACACGAGCACCGTGCCACATTAATCAGTTCAGGTGCGGGAGATGTAGTCATGCCCGGGATCACGTAATGAGCGCGCATGCATTTGAGCGCCGGACACGAGCAACGTGTCACACATTCATGCGCGTGGAATGTCGAAATTCCTTTAAACCGTAATTCGCGCGAAAGTATTAGAGCGCCGGACACGAGCACCGACCAAATAACCCATTCAGGCATTAATTTCCCCTCGTCACCGTCTGTTGAAATCCCCTCTCCCCCACCCGGCCCATCCGCTCTTACCTGCACGGGCTGCGGCTGGCCTGCCCTCAGCTTGGCTTGTAATGAAAGATCCTGATTTTCAGGGGAAGGGCTACATTTGGAGGCGGATCCTCCGGTGGAGGGTTCTGCGCCTGACTGTTCTTGAGAGTGGGCTGTCCTACAGATGAAGCATTTCCATCAGAAATCCGTGTTCTTCTGAGCATGAAGTTCCTGGTGGATGCGTCTAGGGCCAGAGGTGAACCACAAGCGGGGTGGACACCAGGCCTTGAGAGCTTCAACCTCCCCCCCATCCAGGGTCTCGCTTTCCCCTCTATACTCAAAATCCTATTTTAAAGCTGCTGAAATTGCTCTCCCTTTTCCTGTGTTTGACAGGTTCATGTACAGTAAAAGGCTTTGTCCCTTCGAGTCATTCCCAGATTTCCTGAAAAAAGATCTCCGGGCCATGAATGGGCCATTGTGACTGTACTACAGGCGCGGAGGAAATAGCTGCATTTTCTTTAGATCAATGCCAGACATTAGGAAATCACTGCCTACTCAACTCCTCAACAGGCCTGCTCGCCTGGCGTGTAGTTACTTTAAAGACGTAACGTATTATTAAAAAAATAAACCTTGGCCCAAATTCTGTAAAGTGTAAGGAGCATGTGCAAAGGCTGGCGCCAAGCATGAACGTCAGTTCACCAAGAGCCCGGGAGCAGCGGAAGTGACATCACATGCCATTTGACCTTTATATTCACACACTCACACATCCTGACACATACACACAGACTCGCATACACACTCTCACCTGCAAGCATGCGCACAACATACATTAAAAGATTTGTTTTACTTACCTCTGCTGCCAGGGAGGGTCATATTTAGTTTTTATTTACTACACTAACGGTGAATAATATGTTATTATTCAGTATTAGTGTGATAAAACAAATGACAAAAAACAAAGTCCAACCAATGTCCATATGGACGAGATGCCCTTGTGTTCCTGGCACTGATTTTGCTACTTGCGAGGCCAGGGGTCGCAAATGCAAGGGAATGCAAGGGGCAAGCCAGGGGTTGCAGCTGCGACCCCTGTCGACTCCTAAATGACGTCCCTGGTCGGATATGCAAACCTGTAGAGTGGGCGGAGCCTGGTTCTTTGTTACTTTCTTTGTGGCACATTGCTCTGTGATCACAGGGCCAGTCAATGCCAATGAAGGCGCGGCGTTAGTTTCGATCAGCCTTCGCTCTCAGTACTGTGCACTCAGTCTGTGGGTGTCTGCTTGCTCAGGGGGCAAGAAGGCAAAACCCCCAACAGTGGCTCTTAGCTCCATCAACATCCCAGTGTAAGTAAGCACCAACGATGTAACTCCAATCTAAAGCACACATGCTACACACCCGCACTGCAATTTAAATGTAGCAGACACCATAGCACGTGCACCAATGAGGACACGTCATGTAAATCAGTAGAACGTACAAATTCATAGAAGAAGTACTAAGAAGGTAGTAGTGGAGAAGGTAGGCAGAGCCAAGTATAAACAAAAGTGCCTCCCACTTCTCGTTTTCTCACTTTGACCAACCCATGGTGCTCTCTGAGCCATGAGTTCTCCAACAGGAGCTCTACATGATTTGTTGTGTTTCTCACCAACAGAGTGCGCGTTTCTGTTGGGTGAAAGGGGTATATTAAAAATGGTACTCCTTTTACCATGGGTGACTCCTCTACTCAGGACAAGGCCATGACACTCTAATGGTTGGCACAGTTGATCTATATTTGCTGCATGCCCAGGGGCCGCTTCTCTGTTATGGCGGAGGAACGTCCACTTTGTTATCATTTTATTTTTCATTACTTCCGGCCGAGGTTAGGGCGGGGGTGGGGCCATCCTGCCAAGCGCCAGAGTCAGAGAGGAGGGTTTGGGCATTTGTAAGTGCGCATGTCTGTTTCCCGGCCGTCTCAGGCCGGCCAAATAAACATGCACACTCATGTTTCTCCAACCCAACTATGTTGTACAGCCGGGTTGGAGAAAAGCCCCAGGCTCCCTAAGCCTGAGCGAGGGTCAAGTCAGCCCGCTTCGGCCAATCACAGCGCTGCTCTCATGCTGGTAATACCCCCTGGAAACCTGTCCAGCGTGACCAGCGTTGGAAGAGGAACACTGAGGCGGTAAGCGCAGTAGCAGGTACAGTTAAAAAAAAAAAAAAAATCCTCTCACCCCCCCCCCCTTACCCCCACCCCCCCGCTTTGCCTCACCACCACAAAATTGGAGCCGCCGCCACTGCGCATACAGGCCTTTTTCACCTGAACACCTCCGCCACCCCTGCAGAGCCTGCTGCATCAGTTTCTTGTCACATTGGAGGTGTGTTTCACCTGATACTTTACTACAGTCATACACCAGGTGTTAGCATTTCCACCAAACCTTCCCGGCATGATGGAACTTTTGTCACCAGTGCATGTACTTGAATCGTACTCCCAAAGTGGGGGTACACTTCAAATAACCACATGGAAAAGCCCCACTATTGCACCATTTGTTCCCCCAGTATGACCTACATTTGCAAGGCGGTGACACCAATGGTGGTGGTGGTGGACGGGCATGTTTTAGCTGGTCGGCCAGTCCTGTGACGCTCCACCGATGGAAGCCGCACTCAGTGGTCATCTCAGTGATGCAGTGGGCTGGTGGGTTCACCGCCAGGATTGCAATCTTCTCCCACCATTGGGAAAATGCAGGAGGAAAGTGAGGTGAGTGGGAAGAATGTGTTCTGTTACCGCCCACCTCTAAATCATGCCCCTGGAGTCATCTTGGAAGGAATGAATTAAATCTGCATGCAGGGAAGACTCAGCTAGAAAGGAGCATGAAGAAATGGACAACAGAAAGTGGATGTCGACCTCAAGTACAAGAAACAAATCGAGAGAGCCCGAGCTATGCAATACAGTACAATCAAAAACCTTCCCAGGATGCAACATGGCAGAGATGCAAAGGATGAAACACCAGGTTTTGTAATCCAGAAAGTACTGGAACACAGAAGAACGGGAGATGGAAGACAGAATAGAGGAGGCAGAACAGAAAGGAAGTGAGCTACTTACAAGACCAAAAGCTCATGCGAGTTAAGGCACTGTTAGAAGTACTTCAATAAAGAGAAAACACTGAAGAAAGACTGGAAGTGGCAGAAAACACAGTGTTATGTGTATTTGTATGGCGCAGAACTCATCCAGGCGGATATCCTGGTGCTGAGGATGGGAATGAGAAGAAACAATGACAAGAAACAACATTAAAATCTCACATATAAGGCAAAAGAGGAACTGGGAATCCCTGTGTTAAAGGTTTAGCAACAATTAGCAGATCTCAACTAATTAGATAAAAGCGATCTTCATAAAACCCTTGTCTTATCCCTAAAAAGACACATCCTCTTCGCTTCAGCACAAAGATCCTGGGCAGGTATCACAACAAAACCAGAGGAGAGGATGTAGCCTTAGGGCTAGAGCGGTGGACCTCGAAGCCGGGGAACCGGGGTCGACCGCGAAGCTGGGGAACCGGGGTCGACCTCGAAGCTGGGGAACCGGGGTCGACCTCGAAGCTGGGGAACCGGGTTCGAGTCTCAGCAGCGACGCTCAACATCCTCTGATTCTGGGCAAATCACTTAATTTCATCGTGCCTAATAAAAATGAATGTGTCCTCATGTAAGGAAACTGGTGCTCATGTAAAGCGCTCTGATACCTGATGCCTCGGGCCTAGTTCGCGCGATATAAAACTAAAAAAAAAGGAGGGGGTGCTCTTAACAGTACCTGGTATCTAGGCTCCAGAATGAAGCAAAAAGATCAATGTGCATGACTAGATAAAACAGAGGATGTGAACAAGCCAGAGACAGCAGCACTGTATGCTCAGGGTCCTTCCATGCCAGCAAAGACCACAAGGTAATCCAAAGGGATTTTGATAATGAGAACTGGGTTTGAAATATGGGTATCCCCTGCACCCTTAGACCCCAGTGGTGGAGACACAAGCTACAAAGAGAAGGCATCCCTTACACTGGTCTGGAACTCATTTAAATATTTATGTCTACATTTACATTTATGCCTACATTTACACAAAGATACACAAAATTTCACAGATTAAACATACAGCATTTGCTGTCAAATAAGATGGCAGCCCTGATGTTTTTATTCATCAGCCCAATTGAAGGAGTAATGAAAGACACACAATTTCCTCACTTTACAGAGACTTCAGTTCCACCCCTACAAGCAAACAAATGCCAATTCCCATGAATACCAATCAGCTGCTCCTTGACAACAAAAGCCCTAATGGAGTTTATAAAGGTGGAGCAGCGTAGTTTTGGCTCCACCCTTACACGGCACCATATACTCTGTGTGCCTTAACTTTATTAATGTGAAGTGTAGTGTTCAGTGACATCACTGAAATGCATTCACTGCAGGAACTAGAGATTCATAAACGTGTGCCCGTTAATGTTTAGCCTAACCATGAATGAAATGTAGTTTTCATGCATATTTACACAGTAGCGTAGCTAGATCATGTGGCGCCCGTGGCGGTCCCTACTTTTGCCCGTGGGCGTGGCATGTAAGAGCGGGGGCAGGAGGGTGCTGGCTATTCCTGCAGCGGCCACAGCCGCAGATAAGAGCCCGGGAGGGGGGTGTGCTGGCGATTCCCACTGCAGCCACAGATAGCGGGGGAGGCCGCTGCACTCAAAACTCATGCCGCCAGTGCGGACCGCACCCCTCTCCCCCTCTTGCTACGACACATTATTTACACTTACATCTCAAGTCATGTTGCATTTATTTAAAAGTATATTGCTTCATTTACCTCAGTTACATTTATATTTCTGCTTTTATTTTTCAAATTGTGCATGCACCTATAATCATGTATTCAAGTGCACATTTTAGTGTTCACCTATGCTAGCCCTGAATTTCAAGTGCACTCGGTTGCACTGCATGTTCTCTCCTCTGCAGATGCAGTTTCAAGCCTTCATTAGCTAGAGAAAGGAGTACAATGTATTAGAGATAGTAGTAATCGTGGGAAGAAAATCTTGGCATTGAAGTGAAGAGCTGATGAGTTGGAGAAAGGTGGCTATTCATCATTGTGTAGAAGCAACAACGTTCCATCCAAGGTCATAAGAATGTCCAGGTTTTGTAAGATGGGAAAGTTTGACGATGTTGCCAAAGTGCACATGGAATTCAGTCCTATTGGTTCCTGGAAGGGTGGTGTGAAGATCGCACTATGAGAATGTATCTGTGTGTTTTAATTAATGGATACACTGTTACAGTTTTGAGCAGATCCCTTTTTTGACTTAGAGAGGTACATACCTCTCTGCTTACCCTAATCCTGAGAGAGTAAAGCTATATTCTAAACACTTGTTCCCTTTTACAGGTTTTCTACTGAAATCTTCACAATGCTGACACCTTCCTGCTTTACCTTCCTATTTCTTGAATATTCTTAGAGATTTCCATTTTGAACCATCGTCAATCCAAACTTAGAACCCTCCTTAGATGACTTTCAGACTTATGTCTTCTGTACTGATGCGGCTTCACTTGTTACAAGTCACAATTCTTGATTGAATTGGATTCACTTTGTTGAATTCTGTAACTGAATGATGCTTAATTTGCATTGATTTCAATTGATTACTCAATTGTAATAAACTTACTTAACTTTAGCTACTGATTCCTCGTCCTTATTGTGTGGTTAAATGGTTACATGAATTTGAATTGTTTTGTTGAATGCTAACTCCCTCTTTCCTCAGTTAACTACAACAGTCTGTCTGATGAGATTTGTAACCATGTGCCAACACGCTATTGAGGTGGTAGCAGAGGAAAGTTGGTTACTGAGGTAAAGGAGTTAGGCTATGCTATTCTAAATTGGCTGAAACCAGTCAGAGTCCCTAAAGCCCATGTGTTGCGTCCTAGGATCTGTGGAGTTCCAGCAGTACAGGAGACACTTGTGACCATGGAGGAGTGAGTATTAATAGGGTTGCGCGTTGCATTTGCTTATGTCTAGCTTGCAGTGTGTTGCGGAGATTGTGTGGCATGATGTGATAATGTTTTGAGTCGTTGAGTGAGTGTAGCGCTTGGTGTAAAGTAGTTGAAGTTGTTATCAGGTCCAATGTGGCCTACGATCCCGGGATGATATTAAAAAGTGTAGAAGACACTATATTGTAATATTATGTAGTTTTATGGTGCGATTTCATCAATGGCGCAATTGAGATAAGGACATTTATCTTTGTGTGAGCATAAGTTATGGTTGGTATAGTGGATCCTAGTGCACAAGGAGAAGCTGTCAAGGATTCACTCGAGTGTGTATGCTGGAGCAGAGTTTTCTGTTGAAAATTTATCGAGTTTTAAGCTCCAGTTTCGTTTATATGGTTTAACTAAAATTATTCATTTAAAATCATTAATTCATAGTTTGTTTTGTTGAAGTCGGACTAACCAATATTACTAATGAGAGAAACCTACACGTGGGAATGCATATATGTTGCTTAATAATAATGTGCGGTTTTAATTAAATGAATGTTGCAAAGTGCTATTTATTTAAAGCACGAAACGCTTTTGAAATAACGTGTACTAATGCTTTATTGTGTTGCAAGAGGCTAGATAATTACATACACATAAGGGTATTAGTGGGAATTAACACTGTTTTATCATTATGCTGTGGTAACGTTGTTTTGTGTTTCTTTTAATTAAGATGGTCCGTTTTGGCCTAAAACAAGATGGCTGCCTTTTACAGCCTGCGCTCGAGTGAGTGAATTTTGATGGGAGGCCTTGCTGAATATGGTCGAGAGTCACCTGACCACAGCCTTTGCCTGGTTAGAAAATCTTCCGTGAGGACGGCAGCTCTGGGAACGATTCCAGCTGGCCTTGGACAAGGATAAAGCACAATGAACATTGTCCAGTCTGTGGTGACTCTGCTAAGATATCAAGGAAGAACATTTACGAAAGATACATTTGCAAACTTGAGTTCCTTCTTCCGTCTTTTTATTTTTGTGATTTTTCCTGAGCGGAGGTTTCCTAAATGTAACCGAGGGACTTCCTTTCCTGCTCGCTCTGCTCAGTGGCTCAACGGATATCTAATATTTGTTTGTTACTTTTGTTCGCAACATTCCCTATAAATATGTTAGACTAGAGAGGGTTCGTGTTCCATTGCGCTTATTACTTCCATTGCGTTCCTTGCGGTTCATAGCGTTTGGACTTCTTCCTGAATCTATGCTGAGGACGGCATCTCGAGAGACTTGTCCTGACCCTTTAGCTAGAATAGGTAACTATGAGAATAATGATTTCGCTAATGATTGATTTCCATTTTGAATTAATTTAGATAAATAAGCATTTGTTTGGATTACGGTGTTGGGTGTTTATTTCTTGTCATTTATTGAGTTTCCAAATGTACTTCTTATGTTTAAAATCATGACTCAGGACAATGATTTTCTGGTCGCATTGACCTCATTGTAGATGCAGATTGGTTCTCCTATATTCAGTGTGGATAGAGTAATAGTATGAATTTTAGTGTGATGGGCCCTAGCGTATGATGTGTGTATGTGCATGTGACTGTAGGTTTACTCTGTCCGTGGAAGCAGGGAGAATTTATATGCGCCGATCTGCAGCAGTTTTCTGGTAGCAGTATGATGGTTTGATTATTGTCTTGATCAGATTAGATTGCTTGTACATTGGCTTTTGATTCATTGATTTATTGATTGATGTTGGTATATGTACTAATACTATATGTTGAAGTCGTCGTATTGAGTTTTATGTAGTGCTTCTGGAACTTGGGAGCTGGTGACAGTTCCGTAGTAGGGCAGAGGGAAGTGTGTGCTGCTCTCGGGAAAAAACGGGATTGTTGGAATTACCTGTACGTATGCAGGAAAAACGTGTGACAATTGAAGTTGCGCGTCACATTGTCTGGGTTCGGAATCAGTGACATCGTCATGTGTTACTATTAGAGATATATTTTCAGTATAAAAGGGGTGTGTATGGTAGCGAAGGTTATCTGTGAAACTCTGGTTATAAGTCCCAGGGATCCGTAAGGTTTGCCATTAAAGCTTATCGTGGGAGTAGTAATAGGTATTCTCTGAGCTTGTCTGAAGGACTGGGCAGAGGTAAGCGCTGCTTGGTTAACGTGTGTTATAATTCTGTAGTGGGACAGACTGTTCGCTGTTCTTGGGAAAGGCAGGATTCTGTGTGCATGTGCTACATTTTCTGGTGTGAAAGTGCGTGAATGTATGAGCATTTAATTGATTGTAAGACTCTTTGGAGCAGTCCTAGAGGAAACAGTTAATGGATGCATGTTAGAAGGGCAGAGTAGAGGGATGTGCTACTGTGTCAACGTGAGTATTAATTCCGTAGTGGAGCAGAGGTAAGCGCTGTTCTAGAGAGAAGCGGGATTCTTGTGGAAAAGATTTCTTTTACTATTCTGTGGTTAGCGAGACAGACAATGGAGATGTTTATATGTTGTAACTAATAGATTTTGTGGAATCTGAAACGAAGTCTACTGAAAAGGCTTTGTAAAGGAGGGGTAGATGAGTGATAGGAGACAGAGCAGAAGCGACTGAAGCGGTTGCTGACGTCATATAGACCGCGCTCTGATTGGGTAGTGAATCAGAATAGTGCTCGCGCTAGGATTGGTGCGTTAGTGTGAGCCGCGCAGGGATTGGACAAAAGATCGTAATTGTACGGAAGGGATTAGAGAATATTGGTAAACATTAAAATGTATTACCAACCGGAGGAAAAGAAGAAAAGATCCTTGTTCGGTAAAATAAAAAAGTGGTTCGACAAGGATAAGAGCATAATAACCAGAGAGGGTGAATTGCTAAAAGGAGTACAGGGTGACGTAGACGTTCCAGGACTGGTGCGTTGGTGTGAGTCGCGCTGTTATTGGACAAAAGATCGTAATTGTACGGAAGGGATTAGAGAATATTGGTAAACATTAAAATGTATTTCCAACCGGAGGAAAAGAAGAAAAGATCCTTGTTCGGTAAAATAAAAAAGTGGTTCGACAAGGATAAGAGCATAATAACCAGAGAGGGTGAATTGCTACCTCCGACGAAAACTCCTGCATCCTTCATGGTTGCGAAATATGGGTATCATACCTGTATTTGGTTGGACAACTGGGTTAGGTATACTAAGGAAGATGGTGTCTTAGCGTTCCCGGAACATGGTTCATTTAATTTGGCCGTGTTGAGAAATTTACGGGAGAAAATGATGTGTCTAGAGCCTAGACCAAGGCCGACACAGTTCGAGGCATTGGTGGAATGGGAAGATGAGGTGCATGAGCGAGAAAAGCAGAGGAGTGGAAATAATTATAGATACTTTTTTGGGAGAAAATATGATCGTGAAACTCATCATGATCGAATGAGGAGATGGCGAGATGCTAGTATGTCAGAGGGATTATATCCTATGAGGACAGTTGAAGAAGCGGAAGGGAGGAAAGGTGCAGAGAAGGTGCCTGATGCAGAAGTGAGAAGGTATGGAGCTAATGATTACGAGGATGAGGTCTTGGATGACATGATTTACAAGAGACCACCTCCGTATAGACCAGAACCAGAAGAAAGTATGTCAGCTGCTACTCCTGTAAGAGATACTTTGCGGATTATTAAAACTGAGGTTGTGACACCTGATTTGGAAAGTGGTAGCTCTTTCGCGGAAAGGGAAAGAGAGAGAGAGCGAGAGAGAGAGAGCATCGAGTTAGTGATGAGAGAACAAGAGAATTAGCCAGAACCACAACTGAGCTGACTGAGAAAATTAGAGAGCTAACGAAAAATCTTGAAGCAGTTACAGTGCCTGTAACTATAGGTCCGGTTGTGCCTATTTTTGATGAGCAAAGAATGGGTGAAAATGGTTTGACAGTTCCTTATGTTGGAAATGGTTTGGTTGGCACTTGCTCTTTGGAGGAATCAGGAACGAGAACAGGAGGAAATAATTTGAGTCAATTGAGACATGACACCTGTAGTGGAGGATTAGATGTACAGCCTAATTCAGGATTGAATACTGGTTGTTTGGGAGGAACAATTCTGGAACCACAGAGGGTGACAGAACAAGTGAGTGCAGTGAAAAAGTCTACTGAAATAACAGCTGAGGATTTGAATGATTGGTTGAAGGTTCTTCAAAAGAAGGATAAAGATTCACAAGCAATTGATGTAGCCAGGTTGCGCATGGAATTAGAGGAGCTTATTGCAGGGACAATTCCTACAGATATACTCAAAAATCATCATGATGGGGAGTTGTTATTCATGTGTAAAAGCATCACCTGGAGGGCTAAGAGCACACATGACAGGTTAAGGGCAATAGCGAGTGAACAAGGAGTTGACATGGATAAAGTGAAAGCTTTGCAGAGGTCTTACAGAATGGATTTTACAGACAAAGATATTGAAAATCTAAATGGTGCTGGCAGAACAGGGCAGATTAAGGAAATGATTGCCTTATTGCGAAAATTGGGTGATGTAGAAAAGTGAAAGGATAGGTGGTACAAGAAAAGGGAAGATTCAGTGGACAGGACTTATTCAGCTTTCCCTGTGAGAGAAAAAGAGAAAACAGTGGATGCTTATCCTATGAGAGAGATTCCTGGAGGTGGATATGTCCATGTCCCATGGACTAGACAGGATATTTTATCATTTACGAATGATTTCCCTCGACTGAGAGAAAAGCCCGTCGAGTGGTATAGGCAGGTAGACAGGTTTGTGAAATTGTCAAAAGTGCTGTGGATTGACCTGAATAGTCTGTTTGATATAATTGTTCCAGCAGATTTGTGGGCTGAGTGTAAAATAGTTATAGGTTGGCCTGCAAAGGAGTATCCCAGAGATCAGAAAACAGGAGCACCAGATCCAGAGGTTATGAGAAAGTATGATCAGGTTATTGTGTTCCTGAAAAATAAAGTACCCCCAAAAGAGACAGACTGGGTTAAGATAGATCGAACACATCAAGAAGCGAAAGAATCAGTTCATGCTTTTTACGAAAGGCTGATACTGGCTTTTAAACAGTTCAGTGGAGATGAACACCTGGGTGACAAGGATTTGAGTCATTTTGTATACAGATTTGTATATGGCCTGAGACCTGAGATAAGTGAAAAGATACGTGAGCATACAGTGGATTGGCAGAGTAAAAAGATTGATGAAATCCTGAGACATGCAAAATACTTCAGTGATGAGATTGAAGCAAAACAGAGAAAGTTGAAAGAAAAGGCAATGTGGGCACAGGTGAAGGTTGCTGAAAGACAAGAAGCACAGTTGATGGAGCAGGCAAATAATCCAAATAATCCAGGAAATAGACCCAGATATGCAGAAAAAGGAAAGGGGAATTTAGAGGAGGCCAAGAAGAAGTTCCCTTGTCACAACTGTGGACAATTGGGGCATTGGAGATCCGAGTGTACCAATCCACCATTAGTGAGTAATGAAAATAAATCATTAAATCAACAGGTGTAGAACGAGGGGTGTAATCAACAGCAGCAACAACAGAAGGTTGTCAGACAGCAGAGCCAAGAGCCCAAACCGCCCTTGCCGCAGAATAGAGGGTCCCAAAAGTATAACCAGGACTCAGGATTCTACAATGATGAGCAGGTAAACAAACCGAGACGTTCTAATCTAGTACAACAGTACTGGTTAAAGAATGAGGGGAGTGAGTCTGAAGGGGACTATTGACGGTGCCGAAGAGAGGAGGAAGAGTGCATACTTGGTGTAACTCTAGAAATAGACCAGGCAGGACCATTTGTAGATGGGAAAATAAATGGGGAGAGTGTTACTTTTTTGGTAGACACAGGAGCGACGAGATCAACTGTCAGGTCAGCAGATATTAGAAATCTTCCTCTCTCGGACGAAGCAATCCAAGTGGTTGGTGTAGCAAATACACAGATTAAGACTCGTCTTACTGAACCAGTAAGGGTGAGTATAGGGAAATTTTCAGACATGCACAGATTTGTTGTCTGTGACACTAGTCCAGTGAACTTGCTAGGTAGGGACCTATTGTGCAAGATGAATTGTACAATTTTTTGTACTCCGGATGGAATAGCTTTTGAGACACTGGATGAGGATGTCTTGTACCGGATGACTCTGGATAATAGAGAGAGTGAGATTGTTGGTACATATGCTGTGTTTAATCCAGATGATTTGCCTCAGGAGTTGAGACACACAGTGAAAACAGCAGTGTGGGATCTTACTGGAGAAGATGTGGGATTGATGAATAATGTAGATCCAGTGAAGATTTCAGTGAAAGAGGGTATTGTTTATCCTAATATTCGTCAGTACAGATTGACACCTGAAATAATTGAGGAAATAACACCTATAATTGACAAGATGATTCAACAGGGTGTTTTGAGAGAAATACTGAGTAGCCCGTGTAATTCACCGATAATTGGGCTGAAGAAACCAAATGGGAAATTCAGGATTGTACAGGATTTGAGAAAAGTTAACAAAATTGTGGTGGCATGTTGTCCCATTGTGCCAAATCCTTCAGTGATTTTGTATCAGATTCCTCATGATGCTGAGTGGTACACAGTGATTGATTTGTGTCATGCTTTCTTTTCAATTCCATTGCATCATGACAGCCAGCCGATTTTTGCATTCCGGTTTGGCCAGCGTATTTTAGCATGGTGTCGTATCCCACAGGGGTATACAGAGAGTCCTTCGATATTCAATCAGTTATTGAAGAAATCATTGGAAAGTTTGATCATGCCTGAAAGCTCGGTACTAGTGCAATATATCGATGACTTACTTGTGGCATCGAAGACACGTGAAGCTTGTGAAGTAGATACCATAGCTTTACTGAATCATCTGGCAGATGGAGGGTTAAAGGGATCTCCAGCTAAATTGCAGTTTTGCAAGAAAGAGGTGCATTATCTTGGACATAATATTGAAAAAGGTCTGAGGAAGGTGACCGATGACAGAATCAAAATTATCAGAGGAATGAGAGCCCCAATGACCCAGAGAGAAGTGAGGATGTTTCTGGGGATGGTGGGTTATTGTCGTCAGTGGATAAATAATTTCTCGCTGATAGCAAAGCCACTGATTAAGCTGACAAAAAGTGAAGTGAGAGACCCATTGGAATTGGATGGTGAACAAATGGCAGCATTTGAAGAGCTGAAGAGCAGAATGTGTGAAGCCCCTGCTTTGGGAATGCCAGACTATGAGAAAGAGTTTGAGTTGTACTGCAGTGAGAGAAATGGATGTGCACTTTCAGTGTTAATTCAGAAGCATGGACAACTGAGAAGGCCGATTGCGTACTTCTCATCGACACTTGACCCCGTAGCTGTGGGTTTGCCAGGTTGTCTGAAAGCAGTAGCTGCTACATGCAGGAGCTTGGAACAGAGTGAGGGTATAATAATGGGATATCCTGTAAGGGTATTCGTACCTCATGATGTGGCTATTCTTTTGACAAGAAGCAGAACTCAGTACATGTCACATAGTCGATTGACTAAATATGAGAAAAGCATTCTGGGAGCATCAAATGTGACTCTTGAGAGATGTGTGAATGTGAATCCAGCGACACTTTTGCCAGATGCTGACAATGTGAATGTGGGAGATGATGTTGATCATGATTGTTTGGATGTGCTTGACTACTGCACAAAACCAAGACCAGACATAAGAGATTTACCATTGCCTGAGAGTGATCATGTGTTGTTTGTGGATGGATCATGTCTGAGGACTGATGATGGTGTGCTAAGTGCAGCATATGCGGTGTGCAAGGTTTCAGAAGTTATGGAAGCTTCGCCTTTGAAAGGTGTGAGATCTGCTCAAGTGGCTGAATTGGTGGCATTGACAAAAGCTTGCAAAATTGGGAAGAATTTGAGAGTGACTGTGATGACTGATAGTCAGTATGGATTTGGAGTCGTTCATGACTTTGGCCAGCTTTGGCTACAGAGAGGTTTCTTGACGTCGAGTGGGACTCCAATAAAGAATGCTGAAGTGATTGGAAAATTACTTGAGGCGATACAGCTGCCTAAAGAACTAGCAGTTGTGAAGTGTGCTGCTCATGGACAAGGAGATGATTTTGTTACTCTTGGTAATAGATTTGCCAATGACATAGCGCAGTATTGTGCGAAAACAAATCAATCGATTAATAGGGCACGAGAAAGGGAAATGTCTTTTTGTTCTGTGATGTTTACTAATGTCCTAGAAACGTGGGATGAAGTGAAACAGTTGCAGGATGAGGCAGGAGATGAGGAAATGAAAGATTGGATCAAGGCAGGTTGTGCCCCAAGAGAGACAGATCATGTTTGGATCTATAGAGATGGTAGACCAGTCATGCCAAACTCTATGCTGTCGACAATGGCAAGAATGTATCATGGCCAGGGACATTTGGGAAGGGATGCGATGATAAGGTCATTCAAGCAGACCTGGTACAATGCAAAGTTCAGGTTGATTGCAGAGAGCATCTGTCAAAGATGTTTGATTTGCCAACAGTTCAATACTGGGAAAAAGACAGTGGCGAGTCTAGGAACAATAGGCAGAGAAGGAGGTCCTTTTACCAGAATGCAAATAGATTTCATTGAAATGCCCCAAGTGAACAAATTGAGGTATGTTTTAGTGGTAGTCTGTTTGTTCTCGAGTTGGGTGGAGGCCTATCCGACTAGGAGAAATGATGGAATAACAGTTGCAAAATTACTGTTAAGAGAGTTGATTCCTAGGTACGGGTTCCCAGTGACAATTGAGTCTGATAGAGGTGGACACTTCTATAATGAGCTCATGGGTTTAATTTGTGAAGCATTGAGCATACAGCAGAAGCTACATTGTGCATACAGACCAGAGGCTTCTGGTGTCGTTGAGCAGATGAACGGCACAATAAAAAAACGAATTGGTAAGATGTGTTTAGCCACTGGAATGAAATGGCCTGATGTCTTGCCTCTAGTGCTGATGACCATTAGGTCTACTCCAGATAGAACAACAGGTTTGAGTCCGCACGAAATCTTAATGGGACGTGCGATGAGACATGCTTTTGTGCCTGTCAACAAGTTGATGACAATAACTGATGACATGATTTTGGATTACTGTAAAGGCCTGGCTGACGCAGTTCATTCTGTGTTTCACCAGGTTGGAGGAGACGCTACCACACTTGGGAAGAAGCAAGCCCATGATCTGAGTCCAGGGGACTGGGTGAGGATTAAGGTACACAGAAGAAGAAATTGCTTGGTTCCAAGGTGGGGAAGGCCAAGACAAGTCATTCTGACTACGACAACTGCAGTGAAGTGTGCCGGTGTGAAAAACTGGGTGCATGCGAGTCATACTCTGAGAGTTCCAAATCCAAAAGAGGGAACTGGTAAAGAGTATTTTGAAGAGTCAGATTCGAGTGATGATGAAGAAACTGAGCCTGTGAGAAGGAGAAAGAATCCTGAAAGAGCTGAAGGAGAAAGAGAGTCAGGTGATTCTTTCTTTCCAGGAGAGGCTTCAAGAGAAACATTGAGAGTTTCAGGGGAAAGATCGGATTCTGTAAGAGTGCCTGAAGTTCTAACAAACAGTGGAGAAAACAGAAGAGAAAAGAGAAATTCCACAGAGACTACTCTTGAATCAGATGAAGAGGTTGAAATTCCACTTGAGATTACACCTGAAGAAGCAGGGTCAGAAGAAGATAGAGAGGGACAGATTGCGGAAGACCCCCGAGGAGGTGTAGGGAACATTCCTGTTGAGCTAGGTGAAGGGACAAGTAGACAGCAAGAAGATTGCGTGTCGGAGACCCGAGGAGGGACAGAATTAGGGAAATCTCAATTAGTGGTGGGAAAGACTGTGGAGCAAAAGAAAACTGCTGAAGAACAAGAGGCAAATGAGACAGAATCAGATGAGAGTGAAAATGAGAAATCAGAGGGTCGAGTTCTGAGAAAGAGAACTTGGATTGGAGAAAGGAATAATAAAGAAGTGAGACCGAAGAGAGTTGTAAGAGGGAATCTTTGGCCTAATAACAAGATAAAAAGACTGAGGTACAGACTGACACGAGTAAATTCATCAAAAGCTGAACAGGTGAACGAAGTGTCGAGTCAGAATCAAGCAAAAGGTGAAAAACAAAAGATCACAAAAGAACCAGAAGAAATCAAGAGAATCAGAAAACCTAACCAGAAGTATAGGTCACCGGAATGGACGTATGTGGCACTGTCTGAAGGTGAAGAGACAGAAGGTCAAGGAAATCCAGAGGGGACCGTACGAGAAGTGGTTGAGGAGAAAACTGTTGGAATCCTGAAAGTAATCTTGACTGACATTGGAGAAGAGTCAGGTGCACAGGATGTTGTTGATGATCTGATACAATTTGATGTTGCTGAAGAAGAAGTGAAAAGTGATGAGAATCCAAACTGAGTGAACTAAAGGAGTCACTTGGAGAAGTGAAAAGAGAAAATATGAAATTAGCTGTTTGAAATAATCTAGTGTTCTAAATCTCAGTAGTGGAGTAGAAGAGGCTAAGTCAAAAGACACTGCCAAAGTAGTAAAATGGCTAACACAGAGAATAATCAAAGTAGATGTGCCTTCTTAAAAAGATGGTGTAGAATGTGCTGCTGCTGTACTGGATTATTAATGCTATTATGGGGTGTACTAGCTTTACTGGTTACTTTTAGAGTTACAATAGATACTTTTGGAATACATACTGAGAATGTGACTAATGTAGAGAAAAGTTCACAAAAAGTAGTTCCAACTAGAATTAGTAACATTTACATACATAAAGATAGGTCAATTCATGATTTTTCTAGCAATATTTTTTCAAAATTGTTGTACGAATACGTAAAGACAATGGAAGTTAGGGATTGCTACGTCTGCATGCAATTACCTGCATCCGTTTCAGAGGGTGTTACTTATCATCATTTACCAGCTACGTATGGAATTTCATGTAGTGTGTTGAGTAGTGTTTTTTATTTGTTAGGAAAAATAGATTGTGAGATGTCTAACAAAGATAATATTTTTGGGCAATTGCCTATGAACCAAAGGCTGAATCCGGCTAAAGAAGCTAACATTTTTGGTGAGATTTTTATTGAGAAAGAAGAATTAACATTAGATTACATTTTTAAGAACAATTTAACTTGCAGTTTGAAAGAAGAGGGGAAAGCTTTCCTAAACATGGTAGAGGAAAGGAGAATGAGCATGCATGAGAAGGCAGGGAAATATAAAGTGAGTGAGACAATTTGGGACATTGAAATGGGAAAGGAGTTGAAGAATGGAGCTAGTCCAACTTTAGCTTTGGATGCACCACAGAAGGGTAAATTATGCATTACCAGAAAGAAGTCTCAATATGATACATATTTTGTTGGGACTAGTGAGTGTTATGATACATACTTCATTGCAACAGGATGGGGTTTTAAAGGTGGAGAAGATCCAGTTTTCCCAGGAGTGTATTATGTTTGTGGGAACAAGGCTTATTACAAGTTGCCTGACCATTGGTATGGCACGTGTTATGTGGGCCTGGTCTTTCCAAAGATTTTTCATATAGATAGGATAGAGGATGTAGAACACATTAATTTACTAACACGTTTTAAGAGAGAAACTTGGTCAGAGATAGTGGGTGATATTTTTGGTGCTTTAATTCCAGCAGTGGGAATTTCTTTAAATGCATATGGGATTCGGAAACTGTCAACAGTGGTGGATCGCTTATCGACAAGTACCGCTGGAGGGTTTCTTTTGGTGAATACGGAGATGATTGCCGTACGTGCCATGTCTATGCAAAATCGACTTGCCCTTGATATTATATTGGCCAAGGAGGGTGGAGTCTGCGGAATGCTGAAAGTTCAACATTGTTGCACTTACATTCCTGACGAAAGCAAAGACCTAAAGATCTATATCAAAAATATTACTGATTTGCATGAAGAATTAGTACCACTGGAAGCTGAAAGTATTTGGATTAAAATAGCTAATAAGATAGTTGCTGTTAAGAGTTTTATTGCTAAGATAGGTAGTAACTTTATTGGTAAAATATTGTTTCCTTTGACATGTGTAATTGTTGCTTTATTGATTCTAAGATTGGGGTGTTTGTGTTGTAAAAACAGGGGAGGGAAAAAGAGAATAATTAGAGGAAAGACTGACAAGAAACAAAAGAGATCAAGGAGAGATCAGCAAGAAATAGAATTAGAAGAATTGAGGGAGAGTGTTTACTTGGAGACAAAGAGGGATGATGTGAGGGAGTCTGGTGTTTAATGTGTGTTGAAAAAAGACATTTTCGATTTCTCCTAAAAATTGGGACTACATTTTTTTTTTTTTTTTGGGTTGGTGTTTGTGGTGATAAGATATCACCAAAGGGGGGATTGCTGGAGCAGAGTTTTCTGTTGAAAATTTATCGAGTTTTAAGCTCCAGTTTCGTTTATATGGTTTAACTAAAATTATTAATTTAAAATCATTAATTCATAGTTTGTTTTGTTGAAGTCGGACTAACCAATATTACTAATGAGAGAAACCTACACGTGGGAATGCATATATGTTGCTTAATAATAATGTGCGGTTTTAATTAAATGAATGTTGCAAAGTGCTATTTGTTTAAAGCACGAAACGCTTTTGAAATAACGTGTACTAATGCTTTATTGTGTTGCAAGAGGCTAGATAATGACATACACATAAGGGCATTAGTGGGAATTAACACTGTTTTATCATTATGCTGTGGTAACGTTGTTTTGTGTTTCTTTTAATTAAGATGGTCCGTTTTGGCCAAAAACAAGATGGCTGCCTTTTACAGCCTGCGCTCGAGTGAGTGAATTTTGATGGCAGGCCTTGCTGAATATGGTCGAGAGTCACCTGACCACAGCCTTTGCCTGGTTAGAAAAACTTCCGTGAGGACGGCAGCTCTGGGAACGATTCCAGCTGGCCTTGGACAAGGATAAAGCACAATGAACATTGTCCAGTCTGTGGTGACTCTGCTAAGATATCAAGGAAGAACATTTACGAAAGATACATTTGCAAACTTGAGTTCCTTCTTCCGTCTTTTTATTTTTGTGATTTTTCCTGAGCGGAGGTTTCCTAAATGTAACCGAGGGACTTCCTTTCCTGCTCGCTCTGCTCAGTGGCTCAACGGATATCTAATATTTGTTTGTTACTTTTGTTCACAACATTCCCTATAAATATGTTAGACTAGAGAGGGTTCGTGTTCCATTGCGCATATTACTTCCATTGCGTTCCTTGCGGTTCATCGCGTTTGGACTTCTTCCTGAACCTATGCTGAGGACGGCATCTCGAGAGACTTTACTGAGAGACTTGTCCTGACCCTTTAGCTAGAATAGGTAACTATGAGAATAATGATTTCGCTAATGATTGATTTCCATTTTGAATTAATTTAGATAAATAAGCATTCGTTTGGATTACGGTGTTGGGTGTTTATTTCTTGTCATTTATTGAGTTTCCAAATGTACTTCTTATGTTTAAAATCATGACTCAGGACAATGATTTTCTGGTCGCATTGACCTCATTGTAGATGCAGATTGGTTCTCCTATATTCAGTGTGGATAGAGTAATAGTATGAATTTTAGTGTGATGGGCCCTAGCGTATGATGTGTGTATGTGCGTGTGACTGTAGGTTTACTCTGTCCGTGGAAGCAGGGAGAATTTATATGCGCCGATCTGCAGCATGTATCTGAGTAGGTCGGAAAGTGTTTCTCTGAGTCATTTCTTGTGTGATTGACTTCCATTGACTTCTTAAGTGCAGCAAAGTTGTTTGTTGAAGTTGCTTTGTGCTTTGTTTTGTGCGTATATTGCTGAAAAGAGTGTCATCGTGAAAAATTGTAAGGAAGGGTGAACTGCTGTGAGGAGTGAGGTTGACGTCACAGTGTGCCACGTTGGGATCGGTCAGTTGGTGTTGGGCCGGGCCAAGATTGGTTGTCTATTTCATATCGTGCTGCGCTAGTATTGGTTGTTGACGCCGAATGAGAATGTGGGTAGGCCTCACTCCCATTGACAGATGTAAAGGGCTAGTAACACTATTGAGCCTTCGAAATCACAGTGTGCTGCCACTACCACTTTAAATGCTATAGCCAGGATAGTGAAAGTAATGAAGGCATGTTTGTAGCACCCCCTCGAGGTGACCACACTGGTCTCGCATACTCAGGGACAGGTCAAACTTAGATTCCTGGGATGCTAGAGCCACCATCAAAGTCAAGGTACCAATATATACAAGCACACAGGGCAAAGGATCACACCCGTATAGAAAGCAAGGGGCATTCCTGTCTCAAAAAATTACACTCACAGTTCTGACTACCTGGATCCTTACTCCAAAAGTCTGTCACTGGATCGGCAAAATCGGTGAGAAAGTCCATCTGCATTCCCATAATTCATTCCGACTTAGTTCTCCACTGGGAAATCCAGGTATTGTAATGAGATAGATAATTTCAGCAACCTGGGATTCACATCCTTCATTGCCACCAAACACTTGAGTGGTTGGTGTTCTGTCTCGACCACAAAGCGGGTACCAAACAGGCAAGCAAGGCCTCCTCGTAGCCCACAGTATGGCAAAGTATTCTGTCTCAATAGCCAGCTAGTTCTGTTCACTGGTAAGTTGTCTGAAACTGATCAAGGCCACTGGGCACTCTATGCTTCTCAGCAAGTAGAGTCAATACTGCTCTGACTACTATATCTACAACATAAGTCTGAACAATGAAGGGTTGACTAGTAATAATAATAATAATATTAATGACCCTTGTAAAGTGCAAAATTACTTCGAATGAAGTGTCCCAGTGCTGCAGACCAAGATCTCCTGTGCTACATACTTGCAGAAAATAACAGATCGATTCTATCTTAATAGCCTTGTTTTCAATTTATTTCAAAAAAAGTGTTCCGTGGGGGCCCGTCGGAAAGAAAGAGGCAGTGAATTCCAAAGCTTTGAAGCCAGGAAACCAAAAGTGCTGCCATCAAGGCTTACTCACTTTTGGAATATGAACCCTACAAGCCCCTGAGGATCTAAGATTCCTCTGAGAGTATAGGGTTGGACGAAAGACTGTACTGAAGGCCACTATTTGTCAAGGCTTTGTAACAATAGCAGAGAGGGCCAATGTAGCTTGGCTAATGAAGATCCCATAGAGACGCATTTCGGGAGATTGAGTAGCAGGCGAGATGCCGCGTTCTGCAGTCATTGGAGCCACATCATACACGACTGGGGCACTCACAGATACTACACCTTACAATAGTCCAGCCTTGAGATGATTAAGGCCTGTACCACCGCTTTCCTTGCAGTCTGAGGGAGCAAATCCAAGTCCTTTTTTAGTGCCTTAAGGATTCCAAAACATTTTCCAGGCAACGCTGTGATTTGGCTGTCAAAGGACAGCTGCCGGTCAAACCAAATGCCCAGGTCATAGGTTTCGCCTGCACAGCGCTTGCGCTATGCTTGACAAATCAATTGTTTTTAATATAAACTTAAAAGGGATTACATAGCCTCTCCTCTCTTTCCTGGCCTCTCATTGGTTCCTGTGCATGTTACTTACCTTTCCTCCATTTCTATTGGCTATAGCATATTTTCCTGCATTTACCAGTGCTTATTCCTCATCTGCTTTTCTTATCTGTTTCCTGTAGCCAAGATACTGTTAACATCTGCTTTGGTGGAACTATTTTATCATAATGTTTTGCCTCTGTTGGCTTTTTACTCTTGCAGCATATTTATATAACAATGTATCACCCAAGAGATTAAATGATTTGCATAGAGTCACTGGATGTTGTGCCTCCGAGACTCGAACCGGGATCCCCAACTCTGAAGTCAGCAGCTCTGGTCACTGAGCAACATCCTCTCCACTCCCTGTTATTTGTCAGGGAGCTCTTTCCTACTCCGGACAATGATTGCTAAAAACAGCTCTTTATTCAACACATAGGCGAAACCGATGCATTACCAATGCTTTTTAGGTCTCGCCTGACCCAGCGCATGCGATGGTCTGGCGAGACTTTTTGTGATGGCTCAAAAAATGCTACCATGGCCAGCCTAGAGCTACAGTGCATGTGCGGGGGCGCGCGCTTAGGAGCAGAGGCTGGCAAACCTCGTCATGCTCATTAAGCGCCCGCGATCACTTTCACTTTCGCCCGC
This sequence comes from Triturus cristatus, assembly GCF_964204655.1. Lineage (NCBI taxonomy): Eukaryota > Metazoa > Chordata > Amphibia > Caudata > Salamandridae > Triturus > Triturus cristatus. The sequence goes on along the minus strand of NC_140582.1, from coordinate 1,172,159,909 downwards.
GATCACTTTCGCAGCGCCCCTTTGATGTTCTCGTTCAAAGAACATCAAACATCAAAGAACATGTTGTTGTGTTAATGCTTTGCTGCGCCTGTTTGACTTACAATGTGCTTTCTCTTTCCACAAACTCGATGTTTGTGTTTCTTTATTTTGAGATGCTTTTAGTATTACTGTTTTGTGACTTAAAGAACATTAAGGAAATGTTACTGTGAAACTGGACAACGTTCACAGTGTTTATTTCTGATCGCAGCAGCTGCTTCATGTCCGTTGCACCATTCAGGGAGTCCTTTCGTTGGCGCTTTTATGAGGACATGATGAGGAAGCTGGAAGCTTTTGGCACATTCTCTTTAAAAGCACAGCATGTTGGCGACTGGTTAATCGATTAGACCTATGTAGCGCTTTAGATCTCAAAGCGCTATGGTGGGTGCAGCAGTTACAACTCATGAAATATGGGATGCAACTCACAAGGAGGGGGCAGGTTTGAGTGCACATTGGCTGCAATCCAACTCTTAAGATGATGGGCTGTTTGTATCCATTATCAGCACTCAGTCTTCGCTAAGTGATCTTGTTTGTTTTGTTGTTGTGTTAATGCTTTGCTGCGCCCGTTTGACCTACAACGTGCTTTCTCTTTCCACAAACTCGATGTTTGTGTTCCTTTATTTTGAGATGCTTTTAGTATTACTGTCACACACACAACCACAAACACAACCACACACACAACCACAACCACACACACAACCACACGCACAACTACACAACCACACACACACACAACCACAACCACACACACACACAACCACACACAACCACACATACAACCACACACACAACCACACACAACCACACACACACACACAACCACACCCACAACCACAACCACACATACACACAACCACACACACACAACCACACCCACAACCACACAACCACACAACCCCACACACAACCCCACGCACAACCACACACACACAACCACACACACACAACCACAACCACACACACAACCACACACAACCACTACCACACACAACACACACAACCACACACACAACCACACACACACACAACCACACACACAACCACACACATGACCACACACACAACCACACACACAACCACACCCACACAACCACACCCACAACCACACACACACACACAACCACACCCACACACAACCACACACACACACAACCACACCCACAACCACACACACAACCACACACAACCACACACAAACACACACACAACCACACAACCACAATCACAACCACACACACAACCACACACACGACCACACACACAACCACACACACAACCACACCCACAACCACACACACACACACACAACCACACCCACAACCACACACACACAAAAACACACACAACCACACAAAAGCACACACACAAGCACACACAACCACAACCATACACACAACCACACACACAACCACACACACAACCACACGCACAACCACACACACAAACACACACACACACAACCACACACAATCACACATACAACCACACACACACACACAACCACACACACACACATACACACAACCACACACACACAACCACACACACACAACCACACACAACCACACACACAACCACACACACAACCACATGCACAACCACACACACAACCACACACAACCACACACACAACCACACACAACCACACACAACCACAACCATACACACAACCACACACACAACCACACACACAATCACACACACAAACACAAACACTCACACAACCATACACACACAACCACACACACACACAACCACACACAACCACACATCCACACACATACCCACAACCACACCTACACACACAACCACACACAAACACACAACCACACCCAACCACACAACCACACACAACCACACACACAACCACACACACAACCACACACACACAACCACACACAACCACACACAACCACACAACCACACACAACCACACAACCACACACAGAACCACAACCACACCCAACCACACCCACAACCACACACAACCACACACACACACAACCACACACAATCACACATACAACCACACACACATGCAAACACACACACACCCACAACCACACACACACACACACACACTACCACACACACACAACCACACACAACGACACACACAACCACGCACACAACCACACATACAACACACACACAACCACACACACAACCACATGCACAACCACAACCACACACACAACCACACACAACCACACACACAACCACACACACAACCACACACACAACCACACACAACCACAACCATACACACAACCACACACACAACCACAACCACACACACAACCACACACACAACCACACAAAAGCACACACAACCACAACCATACACACAACCACACACACAACCACACACACAACCACACGCACAACCACACACACAAACACACACACACACAACCACACACAATCACACATACAACCACACACACACACACACAACCACACACACACACACATACACACAACCACACACACACAACCACACACACACAACCACACACAACCGCACACACAACCACACACACAACCACATGCACAACCACACACACAACCACACACAACCACACACACAACCACACACAACCACACACAACCACAACCATACACACAACCACACACACAACCACACACACAATCACACACACACAAACACAAACACTCACACAACCATACACACACAACCACACACACACACAACCACACACAACCACACATCCACACACATACCCACAACCACACCTACACACACAACCACACACAACCACACAACCACACCCAACCACACAACCACACACAACCACACACACAACCACACACACAACCACACACACACACAACCACACACAACCACACACAACCACACACAACCACACAACCACACACAACCACACAACCACACACAGAACCACAACCACACCCAACCACACCCACAACCACACACAACCACACACACACACACAACCACACACACACAACCACACACAATCACACATACAACCACACACACATGCAAACACACACACACCCACAACCACACACACACACACACACACTACCACACACACACAACCACACACAACGGCACACACAACCACACATACAACACACACACAACCACACACACAACCACATGCACAACCACAACCACACACACAACCACACACAACCACACACACAACCACACACACAACCACACATACAACCACACACAACCACAACCATACACACAACCACACACACAACCACAACCACACACACAACCACACACACAACCACACACACACAACCACACACACACAACCACACACACACACACACAACCACACACAAAACCACACACATAACCACACCAAGCATTGGCATAGCCAATAGGTCTCACCTTTGGGAACTTATAAGTGTTTAGCCACGCAACAGTTGATGTGTTTGCACCAAGGATATTGTGCTGCATAACTAAATACTTAGAAGGTCCCAAAAGCGAGACCTATTGGCTATGCCAATGCTTGTTAACCTTGGACTTAGGGCTGGATAAAGTGCCCAGAGTATCAGGCCACCGAGAGGCCGACCAGATGTCTGGTTGTTTGCCCAAGATTAAGAACTTTGTCTTGCCTGTGTTCAACTTTAAGCAATTTTGCTCCATCCACCCGGCAACCTCCTCCGTACTAGCAGCATCCTGGGAGAGGGTAATGATCAGCTGAGTATCATCAGCATAGGTGATTACTGTGAACCCATGACATTCAGTGCTCTTAGCCAGGAGGAGCATATAAATGTTAAATAAGGTTGGACTATGGGAGGACCTCTGAGGTACGCCCTGCTGCAGATGAAACACTTTAGAATAGAGTGCTCTTTGAAACACCTGGAAAGTGCGTCCCTGTAAAAAGGAAGCCTCCTATCGTAAGGCCAAACGGCATCTCCACAACTGCTCAATAAGCAGACTGTGCGATGCAGTGTCGAACGCCACACTGAGATCTAGCATCAGGAAAGTAGCAGTGCTTCCTGCGTCCAGGATTTGTTGTATGGATTCCGAGGCTAACAGCAGGGCCAACTCCATACTATAGGACAGGCGGAACTCCAACTGTGCCCTGCGAAGAGGATTGTTAGACTCAATAAACTGAGACAGCAGATGGTTTACATGTTTCTAAGTTACTTAATGGACTAAACCAATAATGGAAGCAGTGAGATAGGTCGGTAGTTTTCTGGATTGGTGTGATCCAGCAGCAGCTTGTTGAGCAGGTGAACCACCATAGCATTCGTCCATTTCTTCGTAATCTGGCCCATTGCCAAATAACTATTTAGTAACGCATAGGCCAGAGGCAGCACAGCTTCCACTCCTCGCTCTAGAATAGTGGACAAAACTGGATCAAGCTGAGAACCTGACTTGAGAGACATAAGCAAGGTAGACATCTCCTCTGTCTCAATAGATCTGAAATTCTGCAGTCCTGAGCTATCTTCTGTGGGTTCAAATCATGAATTCAGGCGCGCAGATTCTCTAGACTCCACAGGAAAAGATGCATAAATCCTTGCCACCTTGTCTGAAACAAACTGGGCCAGGGTATTACAGCCCTCCTCTGAGGGCATGGTGGATACAGAAACTTGGGACAAAGAGGTCAGTGACTCAGCAATACCAAACACTTCTCTTGAGGAATTCTGTGCTGCGAGGATTTTATTAGAGTAAAAATCCCTGTGAACGTGTTTAACGCACCCACGATAGTGTTTGAGCGCAGCCAGATAATTTTATTTGCTGATGGGATCATAGTCAGGTGCCTTCAGAAGAGGTGCATTCTACAGTGCTCTCTTCAAGTCCTCAAAAGCTTCCTAAAATACACCAGTTCAGATTACATTTTTTGGGCCTGTTCTTGAAGGTCAGTGTTGTCAATGATGCTCCCACTTCACACAGACTGGATCTTGGCATCCAACAGGCAGATCTTCCAGATCCTCCTGATGCCCAAGGTAGACTACAGAGCAGTGCCCCACCTGGCACTTGCTTGTCTTGATAGTCAGTTTCACCCTCTGATCAACACCAGATATATGAGCCACAGGTCACACTCCCATGGAGTTCCAAAGACAGCAGTAACATCAAGGTAGATCACACAGAACTGTTCATTCCTGAGAACATGGTTCACCCGGTGCTGGAAGGTGGCAGGAGCATTTGTCAGCCCAAAAAGCATTACCCTGAGCTGATACAATCCCTCTGGTGTAGAGAATGCAAAGTACATCTTGGTATTAGATGCCAAAGCAATCTGCTAGTAGCCAATGGTCAAATGAACAATGCTCAAGTAATGAGCAGCACAAGGCTGGCAGAGAAGCTCATCAGCTTTGGGGATCGGATGTGCATCTGTCTTGATCACTTCACTGAGGCTAGTAGTACACAACAAAGCACATGTTTGGATTGGCCCAAGCACTACAGTAATGCCGAGGCACCCCCAAGTCAAATATCTTGGTAACTCTGCCTAGATGCACTCCTGTACTTGGTCAGACTTCCAATAAGTCTTGCTCTTCGCTGGTAAGCTATCCCTTGGATCTATGTTATGAAGATCGACTGGTGTCAAACTTGGAGTCAGTGAAGAGGGATGGGAAATAATCCCAACACCCCTTAACATACACTCTTTCTGCTGCTCAGGCATTAGCTCAGGGGAACGTTGTACAGATCCTCAGAACCCTCCTTCACATCACCATGCACTAGCCAGTTAGAGGCTTGCTTTATTTCCCAACCTCCTGTGCGTGCTAAAGCCATAATGTTTACTTTATTGTCCTTTTGGGGATATGGTTTGAGCCAGCTCACATGGAACGATCTCCTTGACTCCCTTATGGCACCTGTGTCCACCAATAGTTGACAAATGCAAAAAGAACAAATGATGGACAGAATGCAGAACAATGTCATACGTTCACCCCAGTACAGAGATCTGGGCCTAAATCCATCGTTTTTTTGCTCACCATGCCATTCCAGTTTGGACCCAGCCATATGCAGGCCAGGGAAGACATGACTTGGCAGTTCGGGCTGGACTGTTCCCATGAGGCCCAGGGTCAAGACTGATTTGCATATAGCTGTGTCTGAACTGGGGTGGCGAAGTGAGCTAAAGAATGATGATGAATTCAACCCAGATCTGTGACTGGGGGTGAGTGTCTGAAAAGTTTCAGCGCTCTGTCCATCATCTCCTTGTGTTTGCTTTGTTTGCCCTAAGTTGGCAGGGTATGCCCAGACGTGGGTCCCTTGCTCACTTTGCCACTGGATTCAAACAAGCCTGGCTGATGAGGGCTGTTTGCCCGAAACCGGTCCTAGGATGCTTGTTTCCAGTCCAGGGAAGACATGACTTGGCAGTTCGGGCTGGACTGTTCCCATGAGGCCCAGGGTCAAGACTGATTTGCATATAGCTGTGTCTGAACTGGGGTGGCGAAGTGAGCTAAAGAACGATGATGGATTCAACCCAGATCTGTGACTGGGGGTGAGTGTCTGAAAAGTTTCAGCGCTCCGTCCATCACCTCCTTGTGTTTGCTTTGTTCGCCCTAAGTTGGCAGGGTATGCCCAGACGTGGGTCCCTTGCTCACTTTGCCACTGGATTCAAGCTAGCCTGGCTGATGAGGGCTGTAAGTCTGAAACCTGTCCCAGGATGCTTGTTTCCTGTCCAGGGAAGACATGGCTTGGCTGTTTGGACTAGACTGTTCCCATGAGGCACAGGGTCAAGACTGATTTGCATATAGCTGTGTCTGAACTGGGGTGGTGAAGTTCGCTAAAGAACGATGATGGATTCAACCCAAATCTGTGGCTGGGGGTGAGTGTCTGAAAAGTTCCGTCCATCATCACCTTGTATTTCCTTTGTTCGCCCTAAGTTGAGGGGGAATGCCCAGACGTGGGTCCCTTGCTCACTTTGCCACTGGATTCAAGCTAGCCTGGCTGATGAGGGCAGTTAGCCCAAAACCGGTCCCAGGATGCTTGTTTCCGGTTCAGGGAAGACATGGCTTGGCAGTTCGGGCTGGACTGTTCCCATGAGGCACAAGGGTCAAGACTGATTTGCTATACATTGATCCCTTGTTCACTTTGCCACTGGATTCAAGCTAGCCTGGCTGATGAGGGCGGTTAGCCCGAAACCAGTCCCAGGATGCTTGTTTCGGTCCAGGGAAGAAATGGCTTGGCAGTTTGGGCTGGACTGTTCCCATGATGCACAGGGTCAGACTGATTTGTATATAGCTGTGTCTGAACTGGGGTGACGAAGTGAGCTAAAGAACGATGTTGGATTCAACCCAGATCTGTGATTGGGGGTGAGTGTCTGAAAAATTTCAGTGCTCCGTCCATCATGCTTTGTTCACCAATAGTTGACCTCAGGAACCTTCTGTGCTACATTGTATGGACCACACCACTTTTTCTACAAAGTTCTTGGACAAATGGGCTTTAGAAGCAATATTACTTCATCCTCTCTTGGCTTGCCTGATGGGATTTATTGTGCCAGCAGTTTCCAGAGGTCAGTCACATAGTTCAGCACATCCTTTTGGGGTGAATCACAAGTTTCTCCGCACTCCTCTCTCAGATGAGAAGACCGCACACTGGGTGCCCAAACTGACCTTCAAAGGCACTGAACTCTACCCCATTGTGTGGCATTTCTCTGGAGGTGAACAAGAGTCATGGCCAGAGAAGATCCTACTTCGTCCTCAGGCTCTGCCGTAGGAGTGCCCCGTATTGCTCTTAGGGGGTCATGTTAAATCTTTCCACCATCTTTCCGTTCGTTTGTGGGTGGTATGCCATCGAGAAGTGGTAGGTCACACTTTCCAGTCTCCCTCATTTGTGACGAGATAATGTTTTTTTTCGTTCCATCCAAAAATAATTTTTTACAAAGACATGAAATTCAAGCAGACAATATGGATCGGCAAGAGTGAAATGATGTCACTCACAGTGAAGAGAGCTAATGACTGCAATGGACTTACCCAGTGTCGCAAACCGGAGCGTGTGGTGGGCGGGAGCAAAATGTGAATGGCACTTGAAGAGACCAATGGGTGAAGATGGCAGACTGAACACCTCTCTTGGTGGGGTGGAGCTGGGGTGTGAAGGGTGTATGCGTGTGCGTGCGTGGGTGCGTGCGTTTGTGTCTGTCTGTGCGAGTTCACTGTTTTATTATGATTTTTTTTTTCCCAAAACATTAGGCAGCCCCTAGGCCAGACATAAACACAGAGTGGAGAGCAAAGTCCTGCACCTTCACAGTGACATCATGGTGGGGTCTTCATACTCCTGCAATAGTCGCGGGGTACAGACAATTCACAGGGGCTGTGCTGTGGGGCCCTTGGAGTCAGCGTTGACTGCATTTTGACCGCATTCCCAGGCCGTCAAGCCTGGATGAGACGCGGCTCCTTTGAAGACGGGTGTCCCGAGGAATTAAAAGCGCTGTAACATTAGCTGCTTGAACCCGGCCGCCCCTTGCCCCCTGGGGGCCAACAGTAGCTCCCACTGAACCGCAACACCCTGACAGGGTTAACCGGGCCACACCGGCCTGGCGGGCGGACGTGTAATTAGCCGTCGGCCTCTCGTTACATGTGGCTCCGTCTGTTCCATTTCATGGAAAGGGGAGCCCGGCTCCCCCCTGCGCTTGGTTTTGCTTTTGAGGAATTTATCTTTTATTTGCTGCTCGCAGTATCCTGTTTCTTTTTCTCATATTATGGAAGAATGCTGGAAAAACGATGTAAGATAAAATTGGAGATTCCGTGTGACATTTAATGAGTCACGTTGGAAACCGGGAACCTGCCTGCCAGAAACCGCAATAAACTCATATATCTGTAGTTTTAGTATTCGACCACCGAATAAATCCAGAATTTGTAAAGCGCGGCAAATCCCCCGTTAGGCTCTCAGGCGCTGAGTTGTAGGCACGGGGAGATTAACAGGCACATGCATCATCCATTTAAAGAATCGCAAAGATTGCGAATCGCTAAAATAGCCCATTAGTGATTGCAAATTACCCCCCAGCAATGCATGAACGTTAATATAGCGAAAACACGTGTCCGCTAAAATAAGGAATCGCAAAACAATTCTGCGAATAGGATTGCGATTCTGTAATAGTGAATCCCAAATAGTGAATCGCAATTAAAGATTCGCAAATCCATGCATGAAAAATCGCAAATTGCTATTTACTAGAAAATCGCAATTTAGCTAGTGCTAAATAAGGATCACAACCAGGTGGTAATCATGAGTGCAAATTACACACAGCTGAAATCCAACTGAAACTTACTTAAACACACCCAGCATGCCCCTGAACATTTCACAATGACAGCGCTTTACCTGATGGCGAGGAGGATGAGGCTCCAGGCTGCAGCACATAGAGGGAGGAGAATACAGGAGTGCATCTTCAGAGTCCGCATTACATCGCTACGACAAACAGAGGAGGAGATATACGACAAGTGTAGGCTCAAAGCTGCAATGATCATTGATTTAATTACTGATTTGGATCCCATATTGCAGCGTCAGACACGTAGGACGAATGCAATGTGCAGGTCCTATGCTGCCTGTACCTACTGGCGTCAGGCAGTTTCCAGGGGGTCATAGCAGTAGCTGGAGGTGTGTCTCAAAGCGCACTTTCACGTATCTTTAAAGTGTTCCTTAATGCCATGATGTCCCTGGTCAACTCCCAGACCAGCTTCCCCACAACCGCACATGACCTGACCAAGACCAAACAGGATTTGTATCAGAAAGCCCGCTTCCCACAGGTCTTAGGTTGCATTGATTGCACCCATGTAGCAACATGTCCCCCTGCAGGTAATGAATACATATATAGGAATAGGAAATGTTATCATTCCCTAAAGATACAGGTAGTTTGCAATGCAAAAAACATCATAACTGACATAGTGGCACAATACCCAGGAAGCGCCCATGATTCCTACATATTCCACCAGAGCGGCATACACACTCGTCTGTCCAGGGCTGAATTTGGAGAGGGACATCTGCTTGGTAAACATGTGTTATGAATTCCCCACAACATTGCACGTATGCCAATGCACAACCGCCACTGACCCATTCCTTACTCCCATGTAAGTGACAGCGCATACGCCTTGCGGAATTACATCCTGACGCCGTACCGAAACCCAACAACACCCAATGAGCAGAGGTACAATGCTGCGCATATCTCCACCAGGAACAAAATTGAGCGGACATTTGGGCTGTTGAAGAGCCACTTCAGATGCCTACACAAAGCAGGTGGAGCATTAAAATACAGCCCAGAACAATGCTGCAGGATAATGGCTGCATGTGCCATTCTACACAACATTGCCACAAGGAAAGGCATTCCTATAGAGGTATCTGACAGCGACTCAGAGGACGAAAACCAGCAAGGGCCACATCCACGTGCTGCACATGGGGCAAGGGCACAGGAGACGCACGGAAATCACACAAAACTTCTTCTGAGGTGAGCAATGATGAGACAACACACGGCTATTGCTATCCACACTCCTTTTTATCACAAAATATAGGGACTTTAGTGTTGATGCACACATGACATGTTCCCAGTTGCCCAGGAATGGGAAAAATGAAAAGACATGACATCAGTAATCAAAAGTCTGTCCCAAATGTTGTCGCCTTTCGAATGCTGCATCTTCATCCCTCATGTTGGTAGCAGAGGGTGTACTGCTGCGTGTATTGCGCCTACTTGCTGTGGGGACAGGCATAGATATATTGCTGAGGCTTGAGGCCTCCTCACTTCCCTCCTCCAGTGTGGCAATATTAGACCCAACCGTGTGTGCCTGCATTATTTCCACTGCAGCTGTCACCTGGCCCAGGGCCTTAGCCACATCCACACTCCAATTGGACATCTGGGTCTGCATAGCCACAGACCTACGTGCCAGCAGTGCTGTCGTGGTGGCCAGCCTATTATTCGATCGGGCATACACGTGCATGCGCTGCATTAGCTGGCGATGGTGTCTCCTCTGTGACACATGTCCCTCTCTCATCACCCTGGTCAGTTCCCTCACACAATCTGTCAGGCTTGCAATGTTGCCTGACATCTTCCCTATTTGAGCCTGTACTAAGCGCATGTTCTTCGCCTGCAGGCGCTGCACCCGGAGCATCTGCCCCTCCAGCCCACCACAGACATCAGTTGGTGTTTCTTCCTGCCGAGTGTTATGTGGCCTGGGTCTTCGTCTCCGGAATTGGACAGAGCTGCCTTGGACCTGTGCTTGGGGAGTTGGCGTGGGTGTTACTTCAGCCAGGTTGGACACTGGTGTTTCATGTGCCTCATCCTCAGTTTCCATTGTCACTAGAGGTGGTACTGTTGCCCTGCATGTTGTAGGTGCCTTTGATGGTTGCTGTGGTTCCACTGGTGTGTCCGTCTCATGTACAGCGGTATCTTCCTGTGTCTCCATGCTGTCACTGTTTTCTGCCTCTTCTTGTTCTGCATCTGTGATGTTAAACAGTGCAAATCTGCATTAATTACTGTCTGTGATTTAATGTCAAATGTGATATGATGAATCATCATATTCTTACAATTAAATATTTTGCTGTTTCACTCTGTTATTTTTGTTTATGTCTGTGTGTTTGCCTGACCTGCCTGCATCTCCCATAATGCACTTTGATGTGATAGTAAAATGTGGACTGGATTAGCTTTATGGACACTTGTGCTGTACTGAACTGATGTGATTCCTGAGTTATGTATACCGATGTTCACTTGCATGCATCTTACCTTCAGTTGTGTTAGCCGCTCCAGAGGTGTCCAGCTGCGTCACACCAACAACAGCATCAGGCTGGAGTGTTGCCTCCACCATGTTCGCCAAGGGTGTGTTCCCAGTCTGTTCGGATGTTACCCCTCCTGTCTTCCTAGCTTCCTTCAACCTGTCTGCAATGCGTTCTTTCGCTCGTTTTCGCAGGTCATACCATCTTTTTTTAACTCGTCAATGGTGCGGTGTTTTACCCCAACAGCATTCACTTTCCGTTGGATCCGGTTCCATATTTTCCTTTTCTCCTGCTCAGGAACAATTTTCCAAACAGCTTATCATGGCTGGTTGACACATCCTCTATTAGTGACTCGATTTCCTTTTCAGAAAATTAAATTTTTCTCATCCTGCCTGTTTGGCTGTCTCCTGCTGTTGTTGCATCCATTTTTTGCAAGGGACAGGTGTTTATCCACGTGTTTGTATCAGTCCTCTTCAGCACCTGCACTCTGCTCCCTCCTCTCCCTGTGACTGTGCACTGAATGGGGCATGAGCTGCTGACTTCCTGGTTCTGATGTCATCACTATGCACCAACTGTGCGCCCTCGCTATTTGCGATTTCGCTGTTAGCAATTTCGCTAATAGCAATATCGCTAAAGGCGAAATCGCTATTTGCGAGTTCGCTAAATACGGTCTCGCAAAATGTTTTTGCGATTTTCTGCGAATCGGTATTTTTTCACAGGATTTTTTTATGCATTCCGATTTGCGATTCCTTATTTGCGATTCCTTATTTTTCGCAAATAAGCAATCGCAATTTTTTCGGTTGATGCATGTGCCTGTCAGTGATTTGCCCAGAATCATAGGAATAGAAAATTACCTTGAATTTTTATTTAAGAGACAAATGAGAAACAAAGTTTATATCAGTCAATTGAACCCATTTTATAAGCATTACTTCATACCACTGTTTCTTCAGTCAAAAGTACACATTCTGGGTATTTTATCCCGGTATTTATAATTAACACTGGAATTATGCGGCAAAAGAGGGCCAAATTATGCATCAGGATTGAGTAAATTATGCGGCAAGAAAAGCCAAATGATGTGCCTTAATGCAGCACATTTTGCAATGGTATTACTTCACTATTTCATCATTTGTTTTTTACTTGGGAACACCCTCTGGGCATTGGATGCGCCTCATTAGTACTAGTTTAATATTTTACTTGGGAACACCCTCTGGGCATTGGTTGCGCCTCATTACTACTAGTTTAATAACCAAATATTATAATAAGCAACAGAAAGATGAACAGTCCAGCTTTGCATAGGGCCTTCCAAAGTCGCTGCATTTTTGGTAACTTTTGAACTGAGGTAGGAACAACATGTTTCTTTTTGTTAAAATCTGCAGATTGTGCAGCAGATGATTATATTATTTGGCAAATGAGGCAAATCTATAACTATGCAAAAATCGCTGAGGCCGCACAATCGCATAATTGAAGTCTCCCTGTTTTTAATAGGAATAAAGGAACCCCTCCACCCCCCTGCATATGTGGTTCTTATGGTTGAAAATACAGAGCTGCTTCACAGTCACCTTGTGGTAGAGAACCAGTGTACAGCTATGAAAAGGTGTGAGCTTTGCATTTGGGAGGACCTGGCTTGGCAGTTCGGGCTGGACTGTTCCCATGAGGCACAGGGTCAAGACTGATTTGCATATGGCCAGGTTCAAACTGGGGTGGCATGGTGAGCAAAAGAATGATGGATTTAACCCAGATCTCTTGACTGGGGGTGAATGTTTTGATTTGTTCTGCATTCCCTCCATCAATTGTGTGTCTTTTGCTTTCTCGCCCTAAGTGCGCCAGGTATGCCCAGACGTGGGTCCTGGGCTCACTGTGCCACTGGAATCAAGCTATCCTGGCTGAAGAGGGGTGAAACCCTGAAACCGGTCCTAGGATGCTTGTTTACGGTCCAGGGAGGACCTGGCTTGGCAGTACGTGCTGGACTGTCCCCATGAGGCACAGGGTCAAGACTGATTTGCATATGGCTGGGTTCAAACTGGGGTGGCATGGTGAGCAAAAGAATGATGGATTTAACCCAGATCTCTTGACTGGGGGTGAATGTTTTGATTTGTTCTGCATTCCCTCCATCAATTGTGTGTCTTTAGCTTTCTATTTGTCTCCATTGTTTAAGGTAAAGACACCAAGGTCTCTCACAAAAAGATCTGGGTATTCTCCTATATTTATTTAAATGAATTAGGTGATGCAAAAACCAAACATCCCTCAGGGAAGTTGCCCACTCAGGAGCTCTGGCTCTCTTCTCCTAGAAATACTTACCTTCAAGGAACAGCAAGCCCCTGCTCAGTCATTCTCAGGAAGTGCACCGAAAATATGGAACACCATTTCAGCAGCAAACCATTTAAATCCCTTGACACATCAAAACAAGCCTTGGCAAAGCCAGTTGGTGTAACGTGCGTTCAAAATCCCGACTAAAACATTAATAAAACCTCCTGCAGTGAAAATAAAAATACAGATGGTTGTTTTATGTATGCAATGCATTTGCGAGAAAGAGCATTGAATTTGTGATGAGTCAAACTGCTTTAAGATAAAATAGTCCCGCATGCATTGCAATACATGTCTTCCTTAAGAAGCAAAAGAATGCACCAAACAGCCAATAGAAAAAGGTGAGAGAGGTCTACTCCCCTGGGAGGAGCCAAGGCCCACTGAATGGATATTTTAAAAGAACTTGTAACACTAGGTCTATGTCGTCAAGACAGACCCAAAACACATAGCCCATCGATCTGAGTACATTTTGAAATGTGACGTCATTACCTACAGACTTAATTGTTTATTTTAACACAACAGAGCTGTTAGAAATTATCTAGGTGGCTGCCTGATAACATCTGTATGAGCTGTACGTATGATGTTAGTGTATAGCCAGATGTACAGAAGGGATGGTTTCAGATGTTACCTGAACCATACTCAAACTGTTAAGCATTTTTTTTGTACAGTTTGAAATGGCGTTCCTATAATGTTTTTGCTATCAGATGGTACTAGGGATTTATAGGCCATGTTATTGTGTTGTAAAGTGTTCTCTTAACTGTTATAGGTATGGATTTCAATATTACAACTTGTACATTTCTGTGGGTTACAAAGAGTGGGTAAACGTGTCATGAGTGTCACACATACATTTAATTCATTTTGTGTAGTGCCAGATTCAGGGTAAGACTGGAACAGAAAATATGTCTGGGCCCCAAAATAAAAAAGACCCCTATTAGTGAATCAAATAGCTAAAAAAGTGGTTCACATTTGCAAATTGGGGCACATATGAATAGTAGAGGAGACTGCATTAACCTTTGCTTGCTGCAGACTATGTTTGTGCCAATATCAGGGAACCTGACACTACAAATGACCAAGCAGACCATCAAACAGGCTCAAAAACAGCCAAAAACCTACAAGACCAGCCCATCAGGCATTGCCTGTTTGCCCTATAGGCAGGGTCAGTGGAATTTTGGGAATGTGCGGCCGTGGCGTCTTTTGCATAATTATGGATTTTCTACCTTAGCCACATAATCCATCATCTGCTGCATAATTTCAGATTTGAACAAAAATACAAATTTGGTTCTAGCTCAAATAATTCAAAAGTTAGTAAAAACACAACGGTATGTGTTGCAGTGCAGTGGAAGGCTCTTGGCAAAAATTAAGTGGTCTCCTTTTGGTTGCTTATTGCTGTATTTGTATATTAAACTGGTAATAATGAGCTGCAACCAATGCCCAGACAGCGTTGTCAAGTGTTAAAATTACAAAATAATTAAGTAATACTATAACGCCGCATAATTTACTTTTTCTTGCCACATAACATGCTGAACTCTGCCACATAATTTGGCCCTCCCCTGCCGCATAATTCCAGTGGCCCTGCCTAGAGGCCAGTCCGAAACTGGCCAGCTTGAATGTGTAAAGGGGCTTTTTCACAAGTGTGCAAACTTTTAATTACAGGAATATAGTGCTGCGAAGTTCCTGATTATTGGCCTGTATGTAGCTTGTGAAGTTTCAACCTTTCCCTTCCCCTTTGCACTAGCGCCGACTCCCCTGCACCAAGCCATGACAGCTTGTGAATATTCTGCCCACAGGCATCTGAAGCTGCTTCGCATTGACACCGGATGTTCAACCATGTTTTTTGGGCTACCCTGACCGTCGGATATCACAGTGAGTTGGAT
Source organism: Triturus cristatus (assembly GCF_964204655.1). Taxonomy (NCBI): domain Eukaryota; kingdom Metazoa; phylum Chordata; class Amphibia; order Caudata; family Salamandridae; genus Triturus; species Triturus cristatus. The sequence continues at coordinate 1,172,144,042 of NC_140582.1, read as the reverse complement.
GCTTCATATCTTCGTGGAGGTGTTAGCAGAGGTGAAACCAGGGTGCACCATTTGCCGGCGAGTGACTCAGCTCTCGCAAGGGAAAGTAATGCCAGATTACATTCACAAAAAGGCGAGTATGCAGTGTTCAAACCAAGCTAAAGCTCTTCTACTAATTGAAAAGACCAGGGCAGATTTACAAGCCCCTTGCGACACTTTAGCACTGCCGTTGCGCCACTTTTGTGACTCAGCGGCAGCGTAAACAGTGTGCCCAGTTTACAACGTGATGCATCTAGAGAGATGCGTCAAGTTGTAAAGCCCTGCATCACATTACACCTGCGTAAGGTATCAATCAATCGGGATTGTAAACGCCCTACTCACCTGTGAGGGTCTCAAGGCCTGGGGGGGGGGTAGGTTTGCAGTTCCGTTAATTCGAAAAACCAGGTCTTGAGTGTCTTCCTGAAGATGTTCAGGGAGGGGGCGCGTCTGATGTCGATTGGGTGTTCGTTCCAGTTCTTGGCCGCGATGTACGAGAAAGCTCTTCCCCCTGTTCTGGCTCTGCAAATCTGCGGGATTACGGTGAGGGCGAGGTTGGCAGATTGGAGGTTTCGCTTGAGTGCGTGGAAGGAGATTCTCTCATTGAGATATTTGGGTCTAGTGTTGTGAAGGCATTTGTAGACGTGGGTGAGTATCTTGAAGGTGATTCTCTATTCTATGGGGAGCCAGTGGAGGTTCTGCAGGTGTTGGGTGATGTGCTTGTGACGAGGGATGCCGAGGACTAGTCTGGCTGCGGTGTTCTGTAAGGTCTGGAGTTTGCAGAGCAGGGGCTTGTTGATCCCGGCTAGAGGGCGTTTCCATAGTACAGTCTGCTATTTATGGGTGCGTGGGTGACGGTCTTCCTTGATTCAGGGGGGTTCCATTTGAAGGTCTTTTGGAGGATGTGGAGGGTGTTGAAACAGCTGGAGGCGACGGCGTTGATCTGTTGGGTCATGGAGAGGGAGGAGTGGAGTACGATGCCGAGGTTAAGGGCTTCGTCTGTGGGTTTGGGAGGGCGGTGAGCCACCAGGTGTTGTCCTATGCAGAGGGGAGGGTCCGAGCACGAGGACCTCTGTCTTCTCCGAGTTGAACTTCAGGCAGCTGCTGCTCATCCAGGGTGCGACATTCTTCAGTCCTTCTTGGAAGTTGAGCCTGGTGGTGATGGGTTTCTTGATGAGGGAGAGGATGAGCTGGGTATCGTGTGCATAGATACTATGCTGAGTCCGTGCTGTCTGACAAAGGCGGCGAGGGGGGCCATGTAGATATTGAAGAGCGTGGGGCTGAGCGACGATCCTTGGGGTACTCCGCAGTGGATTTCCGTGAGTTCGGAGAGTAAGGGTGGCAGACTGATTCTTTGGGTTCTGCCGGTGAGGAAGGAGCGGATCCAGTCAAGGGCGGTTCCCTTTATTCCGGCGGTGAGTGTGTGGTGGGAGACGGTGTCGAACGCTGGTGTGTCCTTGGTCGAGGAGGGTGCGGATGTCGTCTGTGGCGTCTAGTAAAGCGGTCTTGGTGCTGTGGCTGCTGCGGAATCCGGATTGGGAGGGGTCGAGGATGGAGTTTTCTTCGATGAATCTTGTCAGCTGGGCATTGATGGTCTTCTCAGTGACTTTGGCTGCGAATAGGAGGAGGGAGATGGGTCGGTAGTTCTTGAGGTCCGTGGAATTTGCTGAGGGCTTCTTGAGCAGGAGTCTGACTTCTGCGCATTTCCAGTCATCTGGATAGATGCCGGTCTTGAAGGTGGTGTTGATTGTGTGACGTAGTCTGGAGTGATGGCGGCTCTGTCGAAGATGTGCGGCAGGCAGGGGTCTGCGGGGGCTCCTGAGTGGATGCCTTTCATGGTTGAGGTGGTGTCTTCGGTGGTGACTGGGGTCCAGGAGGAGATGGTAGGCTGGCTGGCGTTGCTGGAGGAGAATGTGGTTTTGGGGTCAGGCATTTTGTCGTTGAAGTTGTGCTAGAGGCCCTTGATTTTCAGATGAAAGTAGGATCCAAGCTTGTTGCAGAGGTCCTGGGAAGGGGTGATGTCCGTGGTTTCACTGGGGGGCTTGGTGAATTCCTGGATGATGCTGAAAAGTTCCTTTGAGTTGCTGGAGTTGGTGAGGATCTTGTTCTGAATGAAGGTCCTTTTTGTGGATCTGATGCGGTGGTGGTGTTCCATCAAGGCATTCTTGTAGGTGGTGCGATCTTCAGGCATTTTGCTGTTTCTCCAGTTCTTCTCGAGGCGTCTGCAGGTGCACCTGGATTCTTGGAGATCGGCGGTGAATCATGTGGCCTTCCTGGGGCGCTGTCTGTCGGGGTTACGTAGGAGTGCGAGCTCGACTGTGCAGTTGGAGATCCATTTGTGGAGTTCCTTGGCTGCTAGGTTGGTGTCTGTCAGGGTGGTGGGGGGTCTCAGTTGAGGGTGGATTTGAGCTGCTCCTCAGTGACATTGCTCCAGTTCCTTCATGGAGGATGAGGTGCAGGTTTGGGCAGTGTGGGTTTTTCGATGCTGAAGTGTCTGCAGTGGTGGTCCGTCCATGGGGGTTGCGTAGTGTGGCTGAAGTGGATGTTGTTTCCTCCTGCGAAGATGGGGTCCAGTGTATGCCCTGCCTTGTGGGTAGTTGTGGTGACGAGCTGTTTCAGTCCGATGTTGGCAAGGTTGTCAAGGAGGGTGGCGGAGTTGTGGTCGCTGGGGTTGTCGAGGTGGAAGTTCAGGTCTCTGATAAGTATGTAGTCCCTGGAGGTGATGGCGTGGGAGGCGATGAGGTCGGCTATGGTGGTGGTGAACGGGGTGCGCAGTCCGGGGGGTCTGTAGGCAAGGGTGCCGCGAAGTGTGGTTCTAGGGCTGGTCTTGATTTGGAAGTGCAGGTGTTCGGTGGTGGAGAAGGAGGCACTGGAGGTGGAGAGTCGCAGGGAGCTCTTGTGTGCGATGGCAAGTCCTCCTCCTGGGCGGTTGGAGCAGTCCTTCCTCTGGACCTTGTATCCGTCAGAGGTGGCGGTGGCAATATTGGGGGCGGAAGCTGCGTTTGTCCAAGTTTTGGTGAAGAAGGTGACATCTGGTTAGAGGGTGTCGAGGAGGTTCCAGATCTCGACAGCGTGTCTGTGTAGGGAGCGTAATTTGAGGAGGATGCAGTTCAGGGCTTCTGTGGTTTTGGCGTTGGGTGTGGGGGGTGTGGCCATGGGGGTGCAAGCTGTTGTGAAGGTATGGTGGCAGTGACGGCAGGAGAACTGTCCGTGAGTGGTGTTCAGCGTGGCCTGCTGGTAGTTGTGGCTCCTTCTGGGGTCGAGTGCGAGGAGGGTGGTGGCGGAGTAGCGATGGATGGTGGGAAATGCAGGGTTCCTGGCACTGGTCTCGGTCCAGTCGCGGACGGGCGCACCTTTGCAATGGCAGCAGGGTGCCTGTACTGGTGCTAGGCAGCTCTTTTTGTGCCAGCACTAGGGGAAACAGAGGTGCGCTCTATTCTTGCGAATACGGTGCATCCCTGTGTTTTCAAAATGTTGGAGCACGCCACTGCCAAATTTGGCGCAACTCCGCACTTTCACCAGAGTTGGCTTTGTAACCAACAGCACTCCTGAGAAGTCTCTGTGTGATGCAAGTTCATATCAGGAGTGGGCCAAATTGGTCCAGTCGGCCCCGGAATTTGATGAAATCAACAAATTGATTTACTTGGTCTTGCTCCTGAACACATTTTGAGAATTTAAGGATAACATGAATTTGTGAATGCAGGAAGATGGACTCATTTATTGCAAACTGCTTTTGGTATTAAATGGTGTCAACTGTCGTACATTACATTCACGATCTCTCCTTCCAGCTCATCTTATTAATACATCGGCCACAGCATCACTTTTCACAAGTTTACCCGATTGATGAAAAGCACTTTGGCTGCATGAACCATTGCTATACTGCTCATGGCAATAAAAGGTCAAAGGAAAGAAGATTCTGCAGTCAGGGGTGAGATTTGAACAGTGACACCATCCAGACACAATGTCAAATTCAAGGCCTTCAAGCTGAATTCCCTTTCTAACTATGGCTTGGACAGAGTGATTAGTCCAGCTGGGAGACATCCAGTGCTGGTGGGGGGTAGGCGACATCTGTAATGTAGACTTCAACCAGTGACTGTGGCCCTGGGAGGTCTTGGGTAAGATGCTGCGGGGCTGATTTACTAAGTTGTCACCAAACGCAGCGCAGCAGCCCAAAATACGTCACAAGAAGGGAGCAGAAGAGCGCCATATATACAGAGACAAGGCACTCTCCTCCACTCTCCATAGCGCCGGCACTCAAATCAGCTGCCGTGCGCCACAGAGACACCTTAGCGACATAGTGCATGGGTGTGTGTGTGAGTTTAGCATAGGTTTTGTAAGGGTACCCTTCCAGTCCAAAATACTATGCCCAGACAGCATGTGTTCTGCACTGTGCAGCACCATACAAAGTCGTAAACGCCTGGTTTCAAAAGGCGCTATTTTTGACGCAAAACTGTGTCTCGCGTTTTTGGTAGATAGGATTTTGCATCAAAAAGTGTGGGCAGTTGCTTGGGAACGCGTATGTAACGCCCCCTTGATGTTAAGTAATCAAAACGGTGCTTTGTGCTGCTTTGCGTTACTATTAGTTAATTTTCAGCACTAAAAATGGTTTTGGCCTGATTTGCGTCACTTTTATGAGACAAAGTCAGTGCAAAATGTTACTAAATCACCACCTGAGTTTCACTTGTTAAGAAGGTAGCCGCAGGATGTTATGGCTAAGATACAGAGAATACCCTTCGCATTGCTGCGGAGTCCAGGCATGCAATGTATGGGGCAAGTATTCATCTGCTACAGGCTTTGTAGGTTATACCGATGGAGTACTTACTGTCGTATTGTGGATTGAGATACCTGTTTCGGATAATTGGAGAATGATCGAGTGATGGGTCCCTGGACTGTCACTGAATTGTAAACATATGTGAGTTTTGGTTCATGGAGGCCGTCTTGCATGATTGATACCCCAGGCATGCTATCTATGGATAGCTTAGCTGTTTGTTTCTTTTGAAAGGGTATTTGGGAATTTGGTTAGTGTAACAGAGATATTCAATTGATAGGCTTGCATTGTCATTAGGAGGCATGTAGCACCAAGGTTAAGTAAATGGTTGTTTCATCTGGATATGGTTATAGCTGTGCACCACTGATGCACGGGTGCCTTTGTCCTATTTTCTTGTTGTGGAGTTTGGAAATTCCTGCTGTGATCGGAGAGTATGGGATTTTTGTCCTGGTTCCCTTTGCTATGAGAAATGGACTTTGTCTTATTTTGTGAAGTCAGACTAAAGGTCCCTGTAGGAAGAGATCAAATAGGCAATGAAGTATCAGTGAGCACTCCTGGAGATGTTGTAGATTTGCAGTAGCTGGTGTATTGGTGCTGGCTGCAGCTCCAGGGTCTGATTAGCTTCTTAAATGTCAGGTTGTCAACAGTGATGTGAATGTGTTTTGGAAGAGTGTTCTATAATTTGGCTTTTTGAACTAAGAACCTGTTCTCGCCTACTAATGATTGATTGAAGTTTGTGATAGGCATGAGGAGTTCAGTAGAAGATCTCAAGGAGTGATCCATGTGTGTATGAGGAATCTGGATTTCAGGCCTCTGGTTCCAAGCTGTGTATAATGATTTTAAAGCAACTTTGCCACTGACTGCAATCGGGTGCAGAGGTTGTAGTGCTGGATTCATAAGGCTGCTCAAATCAAGGTTAAGGAGAAGTTTGGCTGCTGTATTTTGGATGCATTGGAGTCTTTTAAATTGGTTGGTAAGAATGCTCACATAGTTGCCGTTAGTCTAGCCTTGTCTGGCATCGCTATGACTAGTATGCTGGTAACATTTTGCCCAGCAGCGGCCCGTGCAGGTAAGAGCAGAGGGATGATGGGGCCAGGTGCGGTAGGATTTCGACAGACGACGACAAAGGAAAAATAATTATTTATTTAATTTTAACTCGTGGTCGTCTGTCGAATCCCCTTCAACCCGACCCCACCGCTCTTACCTGCACGGGCCGCTGATGATTGTGACGGATACATTTTTTTTTTTAAACAACTTTTATTGTTTTACAGCAAAACCAGTTGGTCAGCACAAATAGGAGCAAAGACAATAGGGTTCAGTTACCTACCCCAGTTACATTAGAAGTTACGCAAGACAATCTATGCTATTAAGTCACTTTAGTGGCTCTTCAATCTTCTCGTCCTTCTGGCCATGTTTGAATGCTTCTCTATAAACTATACCCAACCCTCCCAATTCCCAACCCCAACTATCCCCCCTCAACCCCCCTCCCTCACCACCCGTGTCACGTAAGGGCCATCAACAACAGCTCTAGAGAGCTAATGTCACAAGTGGCCAGCCCATCGGGATAAGTGAAAGCTACATAGTGTCATGCATCTCTCCCAAGGGCCAACTGCAGTTGTGGGCAGACAAGATAAGGTGGGTTCAAATCTGACTATATATTAAACTATGGCTTCCTTAGGACCATCCGCAGTTGCATTCTCCGTTTCTTCCTCAGGGGCCTTGAGAGCCACAACTAGCCTCTCCCATGCTCTCGGCCTCTCCAGTGCCTTCCCACTGCCCATACAATGTGCAATTTATAACCTAATAACTCCCTCACACTCCGCCCACCTCTGGAATTGTGACGGATAAATATGTTCTATTAGAATTCTTTCATCATTTTGAGGTGGTTGAAGGAGGATTTTATGGCCAGTTAATTTGGCTGTTTAGTAAGAGATCTAATTCCACAAAGATTCCTAGATTTATGGTATGAGATTATGCTCATGTACTGCTCCTAAAGGACAGTATCCATGGAAGGAAGGTAGGAATGAGGGACACATTTCCTACCCTCATCATTTCAATCTCATTTTGGTTCAAGTTTAGATGCTTGAGTGTTATCCAGTGGTCTATTCCTCTTAGGTAGTTGCTGGTGTGATAAAAGTTTTTAGTAGTTCCCTCTTGCGTTTTATTGATTAGTTGCCTGCCATTTGCCTAAATATAAAAGGTGTGTCCATATGATTGAATCAGAGTTTAGAAGATGCTGAGTTACAGGTTAAAAATGGGAAAGTGAGAAGGCTCATGTAAAGATCCACTCCATGCAACAAGATGTAGAGAAGGAAATCTTTATCCTAGAAGTTAACAGCAGGTACCTCCAGCTTCCTCCTCCAGCTTCACAGCTCTAACTCCTGCCACTTCAAAGACTAACATTCTACCCTAGCAACAAGCCTACATTCTAAATTTAGAAAACTCTGCACATCTCCCTCCTTTGCGCATAGTTGCACTACAACAATGAGCAACATTAACAGATTAAAGAAGAACATAGGGTTAATCACATGAACATCAATCACAAGGAATTGGCTGAGGAGCAGGACATTTAGAAACGTTCCCAATGCTCCAAGCAGAGCCATCCGTCAAAATGAGAACGTTCTTGTTCACTGTTCTGACTTGTATAGGCTTGGAAAATTTGCTGTCACCTTTAGTAACTATTCCCCCACGCTTTACCACTACCCAGTCACCACCCTTTATGTCAGGAACTTTGACACCTTTCTTAATATTGTAGTAACTTGCGGCAGTCACTTGGTGTTTCTCAACATCCCTCTCAACTGCAGCACAATCAACCCATACACAATCCCTGCTTTTCAGCCATCCAGGGACTTCTTTCACGCTGGGTTCACACCCCTTGAGAGAAACGAACGGCAACACCCCAGTCACTGAATGTGGCGCCACCCTGTATGACCAACCCAATTTCTTAAGCTCCTCAGACCACGATAATCTATTGGAAATTGAGAGTTCAATCAATCAATAGTTGATTGTATGTGATTACTTAAAATCGTTAAAATTTGCAATTTAAAATATCTAGACACACACAAATAGTGAAAAACCTCCAACTAAATATCACCCAGTAACAAAGGAATATGCAATTTTTAAAATTCGAACGACATTTATGATGCGCATAAGTTATTAACTAAAGTGCGAGTGCTGTGCCACTGACATGTGCTGTTATAATTTACATGATAGTTACGTTGCCTGGATAGATCTTTCCAGTGGCAAGATACGGTGATATGGATATAAAGCAAGAACCTTCTGCGTTTTCTGTTTTTAAAGGAACTCAAGCAACTGAATTTATCAAAAGATGTTGAATTAACAAGCTCTGTTGAAATAAGATGTGCCTGGAAAATTACAAAGCTTTACATTACATTTTTTTTTAAAAACAATCTTCAAAAAATCTACTGTTCAAATTGAACCATGATTGGTTAGGCTTTTATTCCGCTTATTACATGGACTTATGAGGTGCTGCAGTGATTAAACTAAACCCATGCCGTCATTGTTCGTAGTCTTTTTTTTTTTTTTTTCCTCTAAGTCGGCTTGCCGTAAAAGTTTCCTTACTTCTGCCAAATATTTTACTCCCCAGGCAGGACAAGAATATGGAGGACCCTTCCAACCAACGTATCACGGCTTTCCTGCAAGTGCGAATGTTGAATTCATTAAAAATGGGTTTTACCAAAATAAGTACCCGGCTGACGGAGGTGGAATCCACGACAGCGACGCTCTCGTCGGATACATCGATACTGCAACGTCAAGTTCGCAAACTAGAACAGGCGCAAAATCAAATGGAGGCCAAATTGGATGACCGAGAAGGGCGCTCTAGGCGCAACAACGTTCGCCTGGTGGGAGTTCCGGAAAGCGTAAGAGGGCCAGGCCTTGACCTATTCGTGGAAGACTTGATTAAGACCAAACTGCAGCCCCGAGGATTGTCTAATTTCTTTTCGGTGGAACATGCACACCGGGTGCCTGGCGGGAAACCGCGGCCGGGCGCGCCGCCCAGGCCTATACTAGCCCGCTTGTTTAATTTCCGAGACCGCGACGCAATCCTGCAGGCGGCCCGCATAGCCCCTCCCCTCGATGTGGATAACAGTATAGTGATGATGTATCCAGACTATACGGCATTGGTTACGAAGCAACGAAGAGACTTCATGGAAGTGAAAAAGGAACTACGAAGCCGCGACCTGAAATACGCCATGCTCTTCCCAGCGAAATTGCGAGTGGAAGTTGAGGGAAAGACATGGTTCTTTACATCCCCACAGGAGGCCCAGGAATGGCTTGAAGGATGGAGGAGGACCGCGGGAACCAACCGACAGGGGCACGGAAATAGAAGAGCGTCTGGAGGATCAGATGTTTAAGGGGTACGAAATGCGGCAGCTCCAGTGGAAAGAGCGTCACCAAACATGTCGAGAGACCCAGACCGGGACTGAATCTGCCAAGATAATAGACTTTGACTGGGTGGTCATCCAAGAGAGCATGACCCAGACGACTTGCATGGGATGATTCGGAGATGGAGAGGATTTGGACTTGTCCAAGTGAGACACAGACACCGATCATTTGGTGCATGCGGCTGCTGGGACTAAAAGTTATTACATGAAGTAATGAAAAACGTGATAAAATGACTGACCTACGGGAGAGACCCAAAATGGTCGGTCGTAGCTCTCCCCCATCACGCAAGTACACGGTTCGGGGAACAAAGCACTCTGCTATGTTGGGGAGGCGGGTAGTTCAAAATCCGCTAGGCAGGGAAGCTGGGAGGTGGGAAGAGGGTAGGGTTCAGTTAAGGGGGTTTGAGTTAGGATTTGTATTGTTGCACAAGACACAGGTAGACTGCACTCGTTCCAAACACAAGACATACATGGTTCCCGGGCTTACGCCAAGAGGTGCACGGTGGTTGCGATGCTATGACAATAGGTCTCCATGATGACAGAAACAACAACGCATAGCTCATCCATCTTGGGGCCTCTACTGCACCCTATGTCGCAGGTGGCCCCCCCTCACACTGGTAACCTGGAACATACACGGTTTGGGGGAAAAAATAAAACGAGATTTGGTCCTACATTGTTTAAAAAGGTACGCTCTGACAGTGGCTCTCTTGCAGGAGACGCATCTCACTGGTAATACTTGCAAGGCTTTGGATCGATGGGGGTTCACAATGATTGCACACTCGGAGTTCACCTCCGGCTCAAGAGGGGTAGGAATCCTAATCAGAAAACAGTTGCCGCTAATAATACATCATACGAAAACAGATAAATAGGGACGCTTTGCGGCCGTACCTGGTCAATGGGAAGCGAGGTCTATCAATATTGTATCGGTTTACATTCCTCCAGCCCTCCATGCGGTAACGCTCCCAGCGCTTAGTGAATTTTTACTTGCTCTGCCAGAGGGGGAATTACTGATTGTGGGAGACTTTAATGATACCATTGACGGGACCCTAGACCGATACCCCGCCAGGCCACGTACACGTGGTGTCTCCCAGACCGGGAGCTTTATAGAGGCGCTGGGGCTTACTGACGCATGGAGATAACGGCACCCCGACAAACGACAATTCACTTTTCATTCTGGGGTCCACAATAGTCTCTCTAGGATCGATTATTTTTTTACCTCAGCTAAGTGTCTACAAAACGTGGCGACCGTAGAAATTAGACCAAGAGGCATTTCGGATCACTCCCCAGTGCTCTTAACATACACAAGCAGCCACAAGATACGGCAGCGTATCTACCCTATATATCCTGGTTATCTGCAAGTCCCTAAAGTCAAGAAGGCTATCACTACTACCACCCATACTTATTTTCAGGAAAATGTGTCCTCTCCCCTACCATTCTTTGGGAAGCCTACAAGACAGTGCTCAGAGGTCAAGCCATTGCCGCTATCACCGGTTACAAGCGTGATAAACAACAGGAACTGAATAAAATAGAACTTGCACTGCATGAGGCGGAAGCCCAATGCACCCGCGACCCCTCCCCAGCGGCGACACAGCATCTGTCCCTCAAACAACAAGAACACAGGGAATACCTCAAAGACGTGGTTAGGTCACGCATGATAGCAACACAGCACAAGATTTATGAAACTGGCGATAAGGCCGGGAAACTCCTGGCATGGCTCGATAAGCGTGAGGTAGGAAAAAAGTATTGCACGGCTTCGTACGCTTGATGGACGAGTAGTAACTGACCCACGTACAATAGTGCACACACTGGCGCGACATTTCCACCAGGTTTACACATCGGCATACGTTATGACCACGGAGGAGGCGCACTCCTATATTAGAGATATCGCTATGCCCAAACTCGCACCGGAGGTGGCCCTTGAGCTCGAGGCTGATCTTAAGATTGCAGAGCTGCAACTGGCGATCGGTTCGCTGCAATCTGGGAAGGCAATGGGGCCTAATGGTATACCTGTAGAATTATATAAAAAAACAGCCAAAACACTTGCCCCACACCTGCTAAACATGTATCGTGATAGCCTACAAAGCGGTGAGCTCCCATTAGATCAACGGGTAGTCACTATAGTGGCGATCCCAAAACCTGGGAAGCCCCCCGAGGAGTGTACCTCGTACCGTCCCATATCTTTAATCAATGCAGAGGCAAAAATTCTAGCAAAACTCCTCGCGATGCGGCTTCCGCCGCACCTGGAGAGGCTGATACATCCAGACCAGTCTGGCTTCATGCCGGGCAGAAATACGGCATTGAACTTACGACGCCTATATGGAGTGATGGTCCGCATACCGTATTTGCAAGAGCCTGCAGTTATCCTTTCCCTGGACACTCGAATGGCGTTTGATATGGTGGAGTGGCCCTTCCTTTTTGCTGTGCTTACTCATTTGGGCTGTGGTCCCAAATTTTGTGCAAGGATACGCTTGCTATACACTAACCCGGTGACACATGTGATGGCTAATGGTCACATTTCCAGGGACTTTCCGCTCTCACGTGGCACATGCCAAGGCTGCCCGCTGTCGCCGCTGCTGTTTGCTCCTGTACTGGAGCCGCTGGCGGCGTGGATCATATGGGAGCCGATGATTCGGGGACTTAGATGGACAGCGGAGCGGGAGGACCGCGTCTCCCTATACGCGGATGATGTGCTATTATATATGGCCTCTGCAGTCGCTCTATTGAGGCGCTCCTCAATATATGTGAGCTTTTTGGTCGGGCGTCTGGGTACACCATAAATTGGTCCAAGTCTGTTCTATTTATATTGCCACCTCCGCTCCCCAAGGATTGCCTACTAAAGGTCGCAGATGGCACATTTAAATATTTGGGAATCTAAATTACTGCACGCTCGGATGAATTCTATAAATGGAATCTCATGCCTCCTCTAGAGCGTCTCAAACAAGATGTGCTACACTGGGGAACACTACAGTTGACACTCCTAGGAAAGGCGGCGCTTTTTAAAATGATGGCGCTTTCTCGATTCCTGTACGCACTGGAGAATGCACCATTCCTGGTACCCCCAAGCTACTTCAAAGCGATAGAAGCACAGGTTTCCAGCTTGCTATGGGGGAACAATCCAGCACGTATTGCACAGGGCAAATTGGTAAAAGGGTGGTATGACGGGGGAATAGCGCTCCCAAATGTACAGTTGTACTATTGGGCAGCACAATTAAAGATTATCAATCAGTGGATACACGCTCCACAAACGGATCCCGCCTTTAAAGTCGATAGACACGAACTAGGGGCAGAGGGTATGATGTCAGCGCTGTACAACAAGAAACGACCCCCCTCTTTGCTTGGACCCGCAAAACACACAATCACTCTATGGCATAAGGCACACGCTAAATTAGGCTGGCGAGGAGTCATAACCCAACTTACTCCATTGTGGGATACCAAACGGTTGGGACGACTCAAGAACAGTAAGGGGTTTGCTCAATGGGACGCAATTGGCATCTCCACGGTGGGCGACATGTGGAGCAAAGGGGAAATAATCACATTTGAACGTCTTAAGGAACAATATGAACTGGCCCCCTCGGAAATATTTCGCTACTTGCAGGTAAAACACGCACTACAGGCCGCCCTACCGACAGGTGCAGGAGTCCCAGAAGCCACCCCCTTAGAAGATAGATTACTTACAGACCATATGCAAAGGCGAGCCACTTCTTTTACCTACCGAAAGCTAGTCAACAACTTACCAGATCCCACTACAGCACTCAGGGGAAAATGGTCCCGAGACGTCGGGGAACTTGATGATACCGACTGGCAGGACGCAACGGCATCCCCGCGGGAGGTGGGCATATCCTCGAGGCTTAGGTTGGTACAGCTTAAAATATTGCACCGTACTTATTATACTAGAGTCACCCTCTGCAGAATAGGGAAAGCCTCCTATCCGTATTGCTTGAGGCACTGTGGGGACGAGGGGACCTTTTTTCCACACATTATGGGAATGTCCAAGAATTGCGGAATACTGGGTCGGGGTTATGAGGACAATATCACAAGTGGAGGGGGAGTCACTTATGCTGGAGCCCAAGAGTTGCCTGTTAAATGTTTAGGGACCAAATGATCTTATGCGTCAGGCACAGGAATGGGTTACACTAGGAATAATGGTAGCAAAGTGATACATCGCGCAAAGATGGGGTTCGGTGGAACTACCGACGATCAGAGCTTGGTGTAGAGATATGGACGCAGCCATGCTAACTGAAAAAACAGTATACAATAATCGAGGGTGTCCGCGTAAATGGAATAAAGTGTGGGGGGCCTGGAATGCATTTCGGGGATACATCTGTGAACCTCCCAGAATACAGTTGTGGGAAATGTCTGAAGACGAGGCGGATGGGGACGTACATGATTAAAGTACGCAATGTTACTGTCTGCTATGGTTTTCTCTCCAAGACCAGACGAAAGGATGTAGTAGTATTTAATGCTGAAATGCACTTTTGCTGTATGTCTGCGGAACGAATTGTGCTAAATTTTGATTGTAATAATAAAAATAAAAAAATGTTTCCCAAAAAAAAAGGGTTTTAAAAGCAGTCTCCTGAAATCCTTGACTGCGGGGCATGCACATAGCAGATGAGTTCATGTTTCTTTACAAAAGCCACATAGACGACAGTGCGCTGCTTGTTGGTTACTTTTCCAGGATGGCTTTAGGTCTTTCGAATCGTGCATGCCCAACTGGTAATCTATTAAATTGTTTTTTAGCTCAACGCTGAAATGGGCTACTAAGTAAGCTTGAGGCTTTATTGATGTGTAAGAGTTAATCACGGTACACCCATGCCGACGTTTAGAAATAGCTTTTTTATCTTCCCAAAAAGATTTCTTCTTTGCTGCATTATTAACTGATTTACCAAAGTTTGTCCGGTCTGCCATGCTGTCCCATGCCATTTGTATTTCAAGCTCATCCAATGATTTTCTCAGATGTGCTCCCCATGAGTTTGGTATTTCTTGATCCATCTGATTTTTAATTTCTTCCCAGCATAGACTATTCAATGTGCCTGGCTCGGATGAGCGAAACTTATGACATAGCTTCACAAAGCCGCTCATGCCCCGGAATTTCTGATTCTGGAGGCCGAATTCCAACCGAACCTGAGCTGGGGAGGCAGACTTTGGTAGGTTGAAAACGGCCTTGTAAACCTTCGTCTGGAGTTCGTTTAACAGTTCAGCCTCTTTACCACACCAGGGGCCTCATGTAGGTAGCATACCAGTTACCACTTCTAAAATACCGAACGATACCGAATCGGTATTTTAGAAGTGGTAACTGGTATGTAGGTAATGAGTCGGTATTTTTTACCGAATCGTTACTAGTCGGTAATTACCGAATCGGTATTTACCGATTCGGTAATGAGGCATACCTTCCCATTGAGGGGAAGGTATGCCTCATTACCGAATCGGTAAATACCGATTCGGTAATGGGGGGAACACATACAAGGGTGGCAGGGTGTCACATTGACACCCTGTTGCACCCCTGATTCGGCCATGTGTGCACATGTGGCACACATACATGCCCTAAGGGCATGTATGTATGCCACATTGCACACTGCTACGCGCGTAAAAATGCATTTACACATACATTCATTATTTACCACCAACTATAAGTTGGTGGTAAATACCGACTCTTAAACACACACACACACTCCCCCTACATCTTGATTTTGCTTTCGGAATTTACCGAATCGGTAAAATTACCGATTCGGAAAAGTTACCGATTCGGTAACATTACCGATTCGGTATTTTTACCGAATCGGTAATTTTACCAATTCGATAAATTCCGAAAGCAAAATTTGTACCCCTACATACCAATGGCCAAAATACCGGTCGGTAACGGTATAATTACCGAAAAACGGCCGTTACCGACCGGTATTTGGCTACCTACATGAGGCCCCAGATGACTAGGCCATATGACAATGTGGGAAGAACTTGAGCTGCCATCATTTTTAAAAGGTGGATATGGTTCGGGCAGCCCAATTTTTTATACAGTAATCTATATGCGAAGATTAATGATTGCGTTTTTGCTTTTAGGTCTGTTTTGTGTTCCTTGTATGTTGAACCCCGCCCCAATTTTAAGCCGAGTTATTTGTAGGACACTTGGGGCCCGATTCACAGAACAAACTTAAGACTAAATCCTAAACTTACTACCATTTTGGTATTCACAGAATGCACCTAGTACTTCTGGTATTCACAGAATGAACTTACTACTTTTGCTATTCACAGAATGAACTTAGTACTTTTGCTATTCACAGAATGGATTTACGACTACTAAACCTACGTCCGCACTCGGGCCGGAATTTCCGGCCCGGAGGCGGAGCTTCCGGCCCGGAGGCGGGGCTTCCGGGCCGGAGGCGGAGCTTCCGGGCCGGAGGCGGAGCTTCCGGGCCGGAGGTGGAGATTTCGGCCATAGCTAAATCGGCCGGAATCCCCACCTCCGGGCCGGAAGCTCCGCCTCCGGCCCGGAAGCCCCGCCTCCGGGCCTGAAGCTCCGCCTCCGGGCCGGAATTTCCGGCCCGAGTGCGGACGTAAGTTTAGTAGTCGTAAATCCATTCTGTGAATAGCAAAATTACTAAGTTCATTCTGTGAATAGCAAAAGTAGTAAGTTCATTCTGTGAATACCAGAAGTACTAGGTGCATTCTGTGAATACCAGAATGGTACTAAGTTTAGGATTTAGTCTTAAGTTTGTTCTGTGAATCGGGCCCTTGCTCTTTTACAGTTTCTCCTTTTACGAACCATTTGAACTTTGTTTTTTTAGGGTCCTCTAGGCATACAACCTTGGTTTTCTCTTTATTTAGTTCCAAATTTTCCTGGTTCAAATAAGTTGCTAAGTTGTTAATCGCTCTTTGTAATCCAATGGGGCTTTGGCATCAACTCCACAATATCATCTGCATACTGTAAAAAGGGAATTGGCTCTTTAGAAAAATATGGCGGATGGCAATCGGCTGCGTGCATGTATTTAATGATGTCGGCAAGAAACAAATTGAATAGGCTCGGAGCTAGGACGCAGCCTTGTTTTAGGCCTTGCTGCGTGTAAATATTGGCGGTTGTATTACACCCATCGCCTAATTTCACTCTGGCCCAGGTTTCACTGTACAGGGCGATTATTGCGTCCAATAATTTACTTGGTAATCCGCAAGCTTTTAATTTTTCCCAGAGATGATTTCTGCTCCCTCTGTCGAATGCTGCTTTCAGGTCGACAAAGCATGCATACAACCGAGTTTTCTTTTTTGACACTTTTTCAGTTAAAAGTGCCAAGATAGCCAGATTTGTTAAGGTGCCCAACCCTGGCCTGAAACCCGTTTGAAATTTAGGGATAATGTTCATTTCATCCATCCAGTCTTGAAAATGATGTAGTAAGCAAGATCCGTAGAGTTTGGACTCTACGTCCATCAACGATATCAATCCATCATTTTCAGGCTTATTATGATCTCCCTGTTTGAATATTGGGTGAATTATATTCCCTTTCCAGGATTTGGGGACGTTGTTCTGTCTGTAAATCTGATTAAAAAGCGGCGTAAAACAGTCAGCCCAGAAATCTGGAGAATATTTAAAGAGCGCATTGGGAAGCCCGTTTGGGCTTGCCGTCCCCTCTGTTTTTAATCGTTTTATTATTCCTCTTAATTGATTGGTGTCAATCAGGTTATTTGAATCTTTGCAGCTTATCTCTGGTCCTGGATCTTCACATTCTGGCTCTGGCTGTGTGGTATTTTTTTCTACTTCAGGTCTTGCAACGATTCTGAGGCCCTTGTCGCCGTAGCTCGCTTTTCCTGCTTCGTACTGCTGTACATATTTTGCACGTGGTGAATCCAGATTTCTTCGCCGATTCCTGCTTCTTGTTGCAGTTTTGAACACTTTGTCAGATTATTTATGATGCCCCAGAATTCCCTACTATTTGGCAATTTACTTGCCCACAGTAGTTTTGTCCAGATTATTTCTTTATACGCTGTTTTCGCTTCCCTCAGCATCTTCTTGTATTTCTTCCGTATTTCCTTCAATTTGCCATTATCTGATTTCCTACCCATTTTTGTCGCCACGGGTTGAAATCGCACCTCTCTTGCGATCCTTCTCTTTTCATCTCGTAAATTGTAATTAAACCATGGCTCCTTCCTGGTATCTGTTCTGTTTTTACTTCCATTAATGACTGGAAATTTTCGGATGAGAACAAGGCCCAAATGTTCCCAACTTTTTACTCGATCCTCTTCTGTCAGAGGCCCTGTTTGGCTCATGTGTTCCTTAAGTGTGTCCAGTATAGTCTTCATGTCCAATCCTCGCCATTTTAATTTCCGCAGGTTGAACTTTTCTACGTGTTGTACAAGAGCGTTTATTTTTTGGACCTGCGCGAGGGTAATTTTGAGGTTTGTAATATGCAGGAAGTGATGGCTTTCTATGCGTGAGCAGACTTGAAATGAGACTATTCTTGGGACAAGATGACTGCTTGTAATAGTGAAATCTATAGTTGATCGACTTTTTCCACTCAAGTGTGTTATGGCAGCTGGTATATCTCCAGTTATATTACCGTTCAGAATAGACAGACCGTGGCTTTCTAACTCACGTGTTATTATTTGGGATCCCCAGTCCTCCTGCCTCTTTCTTTTATTCTGTTTATTTTTTATTAGGTTACTATTAAAATCTCCTGAGATGATCAGAGGGCATAGTTCATGTGATTTTTGCAGCTCGTCCATCAAATTCATTAAAATTGTAAATTTTTCCTTCTGATTCTTTTTTTCCGGGTGGACATAAACGTTGACTAATATTAGGTGCCAGCTTAACTTGTTACAATGAAACTTGCCGGTAAGTTTTAAAACTTGCAACCAGTTTACCCCAGCATCTAGTTCTTCTGTTAGCCAACTATGGGGCATATTTACAAGCTGGCGCTAAAATATTATCGCCGCTTTTGCGGCCGTTTTCGGCCGAAAAGCAGCGATAATTTTTTCGCCTAATTAGCAAGGCCACGCTAACCCGTGAAACCTTGCTTTAGCGTGGGGATTCCTAACGCCCAGCTTTGCATCTCTAATGAGATGCAAAGTGGGCGTTCCTGACCTAACATGACAGGAGAAATGTCGCTAAGCGACATTTCTCCTATCATCAAGCCCCACGCTATGAAGCATAGCGGCAGGAAAAGTAGCGATAACCCCTGTTATCGCTACTTTCCTTACGCCTTCTTCAGGACTGACTTAGCCATGATATCCTATGGAAGGTGGATATCATGGCTAAGTTTGTGAGTCCCTATCAGCAAGCTAACGACACACTACGTGAGATTATCGCTGGGTTTCCAGCGATAATCTCACGTTAGGCAGTTAGCGTGAGGATTTTTATCGCTGAGGAGATAAGCGTTGCTAATAGCACGGTATCGCAACGATAAAAATCCACGTTACCCGGCGATAATTATCCTCACGCTAAGAGCGCTGAGCGATAATTATCGCCGAGTGTTGCTGATATGTCACATTGTTTTTGTGATACGTATATTGATAGACCTTCTCTCGGATGACCAAAGACTGAGAATCTTTCTGCAAGGGTGTGATGTTCTATATAACCTGCTATTGAAACTGGGTTCATATTCCACGTTTCTTGGAGCAGTAGTAGGTCTTGTTGCTCAAAAAAAGACAGGGTTTCATGGTCATGACCCATGTCTTTAAAGCAATGGACATTCCATGAACAGTTCTTGATCATGTCCTGGCTCACATTTCCAATGACACGGTCATTCCTCGGGCCTTCCATTAAATCCTGCCACTTGGTCTGATCTAACTGCCCCCACCTTTTGTCTTCCAAACTTATCCTTAGCTGTTCATTAGGTGCGCTTGTTACTTAGTGCCTTTGGCACCCAAGACCAACCCGTGCTGTCGCCTGTTTGGCGTTCAAAGTTTAATGGACTCGCTGTTACCTCGACCTCAGTTGAATTGGTGCGCCTTGGTAGAGTAGTTGTTCGGGCGCCTTGTAGACATGGTTTTTGACTTTTCCCCAGTATGCGGTTCCATTTTTTGATTTGTGTGGTTTGTATGGAGGGGGTAAGGGTACCTTGGACGTTTATGGGGCCTCAGCGTGATTCCTTAAGCTTCAAACGTTGATCTCATTGCATATATCCTGCCCACTAGTTCCATTGAGGACCAAGTTGTCAAGGACTCTTCAGTGTTTGGGGTGGATGTAATATGGTGAAATTCCATGGCTAATAGACCTTGTGAAGATGTGCCCTTTAGTTCTGGAATTTCTTTGTACAGCCTTAGCAGGTTCCCTCGATTCAATATGTCTTGCCTTCCTTTGGTGGAATATTCTGGCACAAATGTCAGTTTTGATATGTTCTCCATGATGTTATTTTGAGAGCTAGTGGCAGTTTTCAGAATTTCATTTTTTTCTACTGGAAAATTTCGGGTGTTTGAAGTTTTCTGGCCAGCATGGGTTTCTTGGCCCCTTAGTTCTTCGATGACCTTTTCCTGTGATGTGGCCGGAATGCTTACTTTCTTTATATCTTGCTCTGATTTTCCTTTTTTTAAGTGTTGATGGCTGTGTTGACTCAGTTTGCTGTTCGGTGAGGGAAAGCCTGCAGGTTCTACATTTTCTATTTATTGTGACTTTTATCGAATCTTGGGTACTTTGTACTTTGTTATTTATTTTATCGTGCACCTTATTATCTAGTGTTTTTTCCATGCTTCCTGGTTTGTTCCGTATTTGGCCCTCCTCTTTCCTACTGGGTATTTGTACCCCATTATCTGGACTTATATCACTGTCACCTTTGGGTATATTTTTTACTAGGACCTGCGTTGTTTTTTCTTCCCCTTCACCCTTCTCAATTAATTGGATTTGCTCTAATCGCCTCTTTTCAGGTCTAGGGATTTGCGCAGCATCTTTTGTCGACCAGTGGTTGGTTGTTATATGGAGAACCTGATTCGTCTTCTCTTGGTTAATGGAGAGAGGAGGGCTCAGGGCCTTTTGCTTTATTTTAAATCCATTAAAGTCTGTAATGTAATTTGATTGGTCTGAGACTGTTATTGAAACATCCGATGTGACTTCTTTCAATAGTTTATTTTGCGTGGTTTGATTTGCAAAGATTTTTTCAAGACCTAAGGTTGGTTGAATGTTCTGTTTACACCCGCCCTTCCTGGCGTGTTTTTTTTTTGTTTTTTGGGGGTTTTGCAATTAGCGAGGTATCGATGGTGCTCAGTATTACTTCGATTTGATGGTCCCTTACATTGGGCCGTTCCTCTGTTTCCTCATGCTCTGCTTCTCCCTTATCATTACTGCTAGTCTCTTTAATTGTTTTTTTGCTTTTAGATGGCTCCTTTTTCTCGATGTCCTTTTAGGTTCCCATTGTTTGTTTTGACTTGCTTGTTGATTGAACTTCCCCCAAAATGTCCATTAATATTTGGTGCAGATTTGCCAATTAATCAATTATTTTGACACAGCCACAGTCGAGCTGCTGTTGGAAATTACTTGTTTGTGGCTCCAAGTTTCCCATGCATGTTAGAAGGGACGTGATTAGGTCCAGCTTGGTGTTTATCCCTGAGATATGACCGTCAATTAAGTTTATGAGGTCTATCTGGACCTCCATTGTATCCGATTGAAAGTTCAGTACCCTAATTTCTTGTTGCTTAATGAGTTTTACTCCACGGTGTAGTTTGAAAATCTTCAAGGGATTTTCCTGAAGCCCCTGACCCATGATCTATCCTGCTAACCGATTAAATTGTTATTGGAGATGACAGGCTTAATTGATTTAATTTCGTTGAATAACTTCCTTCATCCGATGCGTTCTCCTGTTGGTCGATTCTGTGGGTCTGGTTTGATGGGGTAGATACCACCATTCCCACTCTTCCCTGTGCTCTTCCCGTGCCTGTGACCGATGACAAGGTTTTCCCTTGAGTCGCTTCTTTCAGTGTCGCCTGATTATGTGTGTTGATTTCCAAAATTTGTAGAAGGTTGGCATCATTGGATAGGGAAAATGAGCTTGACCAGGCATCATCCAGAACAACTACCTGTTCAACTGAGTTATTTATTTTCTCTTCCATGCGCTCGTTTTTATTGCCCTCATTTGCACCTCTTCTAATTACTTTATTTTGGTTTATTGAGGGACTGATCTGATGTACCTGGGCTGTTACAGTTACTAACCTACTTTCTGGGATTTCTATAATTGATTTCTGTAGGGCTGTATTTACTTTTAGCGCTTTATTGATGTTTGACTGTCGCTGTGTAGAAGGGGAACTTGTTTTAACAGTAAAAAAGGCACTTTTCCAAATGATCAGGCGTTCCTGAATTAGAATGTCCTTTATTAACCCTTGTGTCTGGCATTATTGGGCTCGGCAGCCGGGCTGTCTCTACTGTTGATGCATAGATAACGGCCATTGGGTCCTTTAAAAAGAACATTTTTTGGATCCCAGTCTTGTTACCTGGACTGAGGGCTGTTGATTCCGGCTTCGGAGCTGAGACTAACCTCTCTCTCAGTTTGTGGGCCTTTTGTTTTTGGCTTGATAAAGGCCCTTGTTCTATTGGTTTTTTATTTCTGTTTTTATTTTTGCCTGTAGTCGCCTGACAAACTTTCCCTGATCTCATGTTACTTGTTGGGTTGTTTGAGTTGTTTCACCTTGGGTGCACCAAGAGCAGGGCACACTGGTGAGCCGCTAGCTGTGTCCAACCTAGTTGGACCGCTTCCGCGGCCTCGCCGGGCCTCACGTTTCGGCAACCACTAATGGCTGCTGCGCTCCATAACCAGTGCTTACCCTCTGCTATTGCTGTTGCTGTTACTGCTACTGCTATCTCTGCTGTCCCATGAAAGTCCACAGCCTAGCACTAGCGCTAGCACTAGCTCCTGCTCCTGCCACTCCCACTGCCGGAGCCACTGTTCTGTGCTAAGCTGTGTTGGGCCCTGCTGGGACTTGCTGTGGACTTGCTGAAGTTGCTGCAGTTACTGGAGTTGCTGGAGGTTGCTGGGGGATTAATTTGTTTCTTTCCCGTATATCTCCTCTCCTGTGCTGTGGGGCAATGCAGGGAAATATGCTTGCTGCTGAAAATCGCTATGACCTGGAACCGGAACCGGAACCTAAGAGTTGAATATTTTTCATGATCACACGGTTAATTCTTTCAACCAAGCCATTCGCTTGAGGCCTGAACATGGCAGCCCTCTCATGCTTAATGCCCAACTTGCAGAGAAATTCTTGCATTCTTTTGGACACTAATTGAACTCCATTATCAGATACAAGTACATTAGGAATCCCCTCAATCATAAAAATCCATTCCATGAAGCCACTCACTTTTTCAGTTTCGATGCAATCTGCAGTCTCAACAACAAACCACTTGGAGTGGGAGTCAGGACAGCCCCAATTCCCACAGCACTAGCGAGTAATGAATGTCCTAGCCTTAACATTGAAATGCCCAAGGGTAGGTGCATGAAGAATACCAGCTTTTACCCTATTGAACGCCTTGTCATAAATTTCATCCCATTTAAATGTAACACCATTCTTCATCAGTAGCCTCAAAGGCTCCACAATTTCTGTAAAACCACTCACGGATTTAGAGCAGTACTCTGCCAGCCCTAGCAAAGACTTCAGCTGGTCTTTATTGAGAGAAATAGGAGCATCCCTGACAGCAGCAACGATACTCTTCTTGGGTCTAATTCCAGTTTTGGATATCTTGTGTCCCAGATATGTCACACGATCTTTCCTTAATTGACATTTTTCTTTTTTTATGGTCAATCCGTGCCTCTCCATACAAGTTAGAACCTCATTCAGTACTTTGTCATGGTGTTCATAGTTTTTCCCCACAACCAATACATCGTCCTGAAAACACAAAACATCTTTCAGTCCTACAAAAATCTCTTGCATAACCCTTTGAAACACTGCTGAGGCAGATGCCAAGACACATGGCATTCTACGATAGCAAAATGCACCCAGCGGTGTTACAAATGAGGCAAGGTGCCTTGATTCTTCACTAAGATCAATTTGATGATAAGCTGCAGACATGTTGGTTACACTGAATACAGCCCGTCCACCCATGGCAGTCAACATCCTGGAAATATTAGGCAGGAGTTGCCTGACCACCCATATATTTTTATTCAGTTCACGCAAGTCGACACACAAACAAATCTTTCCCCAATCCTTGGGTACAACCATAATAGGCGCCAACCACTCTGAAGCCTAAATAGGCTCAATAATCCCTTGTTTTAACAATTTCTCAAGCTCTTCTTGAAGAGGACCTCTCATAAGATGTGGTACACTCCTTACTATATGTACAATAGGTATTGCATTCTTCTTAAGAATAATTTTGCGGGAAAAGTTTGAGTTTCCCCACCTCATCAGAAGAAACTTTGGAGAATTTCTCCATCACATTTGTATCATAGCTATTAACATCATGCACCATAGTGGATTTAACAGGCTGAGCAGCATTAGGATTCAATACAATCCCTAGGTCTTTTTGGTGGCACCAACCCAACGAGTTGGAACCCTGTTTTGTCAAATAAACACGTCCATACACTTTTCTCCCAACAAAGCAAATTACCATCCACTTAAGTCCCCAGATAGCAATGGTCTTACCACCGTACCACACAGCCTTGATATCAGGCATGTCCCAAGACTCCATGTTGCTCATGCCACCCCAAACTTTGAGATACATTTCTTTGGATAGTAATATGTATAAACTCCCTGAATAAGCTAACATCCTAACATCATTCGAATCCAAACTAATGGTACCATGTATTTTTCTTCTAATTTATCAGTGCTTTCTGTAGCAACACTACCATTCATCTCACCATTGCAGCACACCTCCTCAGGAACACTAATGCCATCCACACATAACATCAACTCATGAATGCTCTCACAAGTGTCATCTACTTCTTGCACGTACTGGCTTTCATACACTTTTGCAAGATGACCTCGCTTCCCACACGCTCTACAAATTACATTCCTAGCTATACATTTAGGGTTGGAAGCAATATGACCAGGTGTACCACATCGATAACATTTGACTGCGCGTGCTCCGGCTCCAGGAACAGTACTAGTGATGTGAGAAGTTTTATTGGTTTTGTTAAGGAGCTTATATTGTAATTGAACAGGGGGTTTCATGGTCTTAGTCTCAATACATGCATGGATCTCAGACCCCTAAGAAGCCACATCCTTTGATCCCAAATCTTTGGGAACCATCGAACTACTACACTTGTCAATTTTTCTTTTATACACAAATCCGTATGTTCAAGTCTCTTTGCAATCTGTATCGCCTCCTCTAAAGTAGAATCCTTGATAGGTAACTTTTCAAGCACCCTCTTCTTAGTCGTACACCTCACTATTTGATCTCTTATTAGGGAATGTCCTAAATTTTCAAAATGACAAGTTTAAGAAAGCCCTCTCAGAGCAGCAACACCGGTTGCAATATCTTCATCAACTTTTTGCATTCGATAGAAAAATTCATGCCTTTCTAGCACAACATTAACTTTAGTAATAAACCTCATGTCCAACATCTGCATGCTCATGTCATAAACATTACTCGGTTGACCATCTCCCATACCCAGGGAAATCTCAGGAAGATTCTCATATAATCGACGGCCTTCAACGCCAAAGTGATGGAGCAAAATGGCTTGTTTGCGCACAGGACCATACTTATCTGCTCCAGTTGCTAATACATATGTTTAGAAAAGCTTCTTCCATTCCTTCCAAGGAATGTTAGACTCACCAGCAGTAGGAAAGTAGGAAGGAAGGAAGGAGGAACAGTGAAGCCCTGATCAGCCATCTCAATATAACAGAACTTAATACAATAAGAATAAGTGGCAACTAGGAATAAGCCTTTGTATGAGAAACGCCCCTGTAAAGAAATCGCAACTCATGTAAAGTCCCACTTGGAAGAAAACAACGTTAGTGCACAAAATAAACTAAAATAAGAAAGCAAAATAAGAAAGCTAGGTATGAAGAAGTAAGCCAATCAATATAACAAGTACGTTGTTGGAGCAGGAGTTGTACTGGACGAGAAGATAATGCCTCCTGCGATGATATTGGTCATGAAAAACGTCGTAGATCTTTTTTAAAAAGGAATCAAAACTCGTCCGGTAAATTATCCCTTTTACGAAGATACTGATCGTGGAGAACATCGTAGATCCTATGTTCAGCAAAGAAGCTTCCCCAATCTCTCAAAATAGCCATCCATATACGTAGTTTGCATTGCTTTTCTTAGGAGGTTGGGCACGAAAGTGACGTAAAAGCAATCAGAACTTTGGACTCAGCGCGAGTCACGCAAAATGGTCCAACACCTGACACCGCACAAGTCTTGAGGTAAGATTCGGATTCGAACGACAAGTTTTCTTTTAAACTATTCCTTGTTTCCTGTAATGGTGAACGACAACAGCAAATGATTCCTCGTTTTTTGTACTGAGAGCGGCAACACAGACTCGTACGCACACGCTCCAGTAACAGAAAATTATACAGTATAGGTGCAGTTCACAAAACGCCCAGAGCGCAGTAAAGAGTGCAGTAAAGTATGCCTTAAGTGTGGCAATCCATACCACAGTACGCTTTAAGTGTGGCAATCCATGACTACAGCATAGGAGAGAGTATGAGTAGTAGAAGAAAGGTTGGCGGAAACATTGGAGGAATACAGGAAACATTGGTTGTTCAGCAAGGACAGTATAGAATGTCCAGTAGGTATGGTGGCAGTTCGCAGAACAGCAAAAGTGCAGCAAAGCGTGGAAAGGCGGTAGCTAGTAGGGAGAACGATGAATGAAAATGCTGGTGGACCACAGGTGTAGGTTGGCAGGTAATTGCGCGCAGCAGAATAAAGTACTCACAATGAGGAGGATACATAGGTGCACATGCATCAACAAAACAAAAAGCGATTCCTTATTAGCGAAAAATAAGGAATCGTTATTAAGGAATCGCTTTTGTGAATGCATCAACAGATTCGGTAAATAATAGCGATTCCCTAAAAATCGCTATTTTTACCGAATTATCAATAGCGGGGCATGCAAACACCGAGGAGCTAATAGCGATTTCGGTAATACCGAATTAGCTAATAGCGATTTCGGTAATACCGAATTAGCTAATAGCGAATTCGGTAATAGCGAAATCGGCAAAGATCGGGTCGCTCCGGGAACGTGTTTATGACATCACCAACCAGGAAATACTGCTGCCCCACACTCATTGCCTCGACAGAGGAGCAAACAGGAGCTGGGACTGGAGACTGGCTGTGCAGATTGAAGCCACACCAACTGAGCTACCCTCAAACACTACCCAGATGGAGAAGGAAGCACCATCCAGCGCTGAGGCTGCACGCAAGCGGAAACGCAAGTTTTCTGACCAGGAGCTGGAGCACCTGATAGAGGGAGTCAGCAGCAAGCACGACCGCCTTTTTGGTAGGCTGTCCCTTAAGGTGCCAGAGCCCGAGAAGCGGCGCATATGGCAGCGCATCTGGGAGAGGGTAAATGCTGTTGGTGTGACGCCCCGCAGCATTGACGACCTGAAAGAAAGATGGTACGACCTGAGGAAGCGGGCTAAGGAGAGGATTGCGGAGAGGCTCCGGGAGGCATCCAGAACGGGAGGCGGCCCTTCTACAGTTCAAGCCAACACTGCCCTGGAGGAGCTGGTGGAAGGGACGATCGAGCATGAGGCCGTCGTGGGAGTAACCCAGATGGATACCTCCGGCGCAGCCACAAGTGCCCAAGGTAAGATGCATGCCTGTGCCCATACCCAGCATAGCGTAAATCCATTCCCATGCCCCCAGCAGGATCACAGTGTGCATGCAGCTTTGGCCCACACACCTTTACTCTTAACACTAGTGCATCATGGGAGGTGTAGTCTAGTCAGCCCAGTGTGCATGTACAGGATGAAATACAATTACAAACCACCACATCAGTTGAACATGGATAGAGACTGTTTATTTAGTGGATCACGGAGGGACATGTATGTTTACAACACTACGTAGGTGTAACTATCCCACTAACCATGCACTGTTTCACACACAGATGCATCTCCTGGGGATTCGGACGACAGCGAGCGGCTGATTATTTCGGAGACTCCTGCAGATTCCGACAGGGACACAGCGCAGGATGCGCATACATCACCTCCACCTGCAACACCACCACCACCACCACCACCACCAGCACCAGCAACACCAGCTCCACCTACAACATCCACTAAAGCGCCGAGGCGCAGGTCCCAAGTCCCGGCCATGCAGGTGATGGGAACACCCTCTACACCATCGGGACAAAGTCTGCGCAGCATCACACCGCCTGCTGCACCACCTGCACGTTCCAGACTCCCACAGCGGCGCAGGTCTCGGCCAAGTTCACTCTCCTCAGGCGACGTTGATATCACCCAAAATGCTGCAATCGAGGAAAGGATGCTGCGTGTCCAGCGCCTGCAGGGACGACACATGGCGACAATCAGCTCAAACATCGCGCGCCTTGCAAGGGAAATGCGTGCCATGACTGTGGCGGTGAGGGACATGAGCACTGTGGTGGCAGAGGGCAATGGGCACCTGAGGGAGGACATCCATGAGCTCACCCGTGCCAGGAGGGAAGGCCATGAGTATGAGAGGAGGAGGCACCGTCAGAACTTGGTGCGGTCCGCGGCCTCTACAAAGGCCATCACAAGGATGAGCAATAGCACCGCAGTGTTGGCACGCCGCTCGGTGTCCTGGCAGATGGACCTTGGACACTTCTGCGGGGATGTTGCAAAGGCTCTAGGGCAGATGACCGCTGCAGTAGAACACCTGCAGAGCGGCACATTCAGTGCTGGTGCATTGGGAGGGAAAGACGGCAGTGAGGCTGCCTCGAGTGTAAGCAGTGTGTCTGTGGCAGAGACCAGCACCAGGCGCCGTAGTTCATGGGGCTCCACGGGGACAGGCCGTGGTGAGGCATCGGAGACACCGGAGAGGAGGCTTGGCGTACGTGGCAAGCGCCACTAGACTGATTTACATCCATACCTGACCGTGGTGGGGCAACCATGGTCCTCCCCTTCCTGACGCTGCACAGCCGTGACTTAAACGCACATTTGTTCTTACAGTTTTCATGGGGAGCATTATTTTCATTGCTTGTTTGGTTGCACATACCGCAGTGCTACTGTGCATTAAACAGTTGCACCACCAATGCAATAGTAATGTATCATTCTTACCTGCTTCAGAAATGATGTTGCATGATGTATGTCCGCCTCCTATGGCCCTCTGCTGTGTTAGGGACGTGTGCCTGTCGGTGTTGGGCGGGTGGTTGGTCATCCCGGTGGTCGTCATTCCTGTCCACCTCTATGGGTATCCCCCTTCTGGTCGCAATGTTGTGCAGCATTGCACATACAGCAACAATCCAGCAGCAGGTATCAGGTTTGTATAGCAAGGCGCCGCCAGTCTTATGTAGGATTCTAAAGCGACTCTTCAGAATCCCAAATGTCCTCTCTATGACATTCCTAGTGCTTATGTGTGCCGCGTTGTATCGTTGTTCCTGTGGGGTTGCTGGATTGATGTATGGGGTGAGTATATATTCACGCAGGGCGTAAGCACTGTCACCTAGAAGATAGAAGCAAACACTTAGCAATGGTGATGTTCATGTGGGGAAGAGGTATGTGTACGTACCAAGCAGGTGTCCCTCTCCGAATTCTCCGTTGAGTAGACGCCTGTGGATGCCACTGTGGCGGAATATGTAGGAGTCGTGTGTGCTCCCCGGAAATTGTGCCACTAGGTCCGTTATGATGTGATTGGCATCGCACACAACCAGCACGTTGATTGAGTGGTATGACTTGCGGTTACGTAATATGTACTCATTTGCTGAGGGTGGACAGATGGGGATATGCGTACAGTCGATGCATCCAATTACATGGGGGAATTGTGCCACCTGGTAGAATCCCTGTTTGATGCGGTTCAACTGCTGTGGGGTTGTGGGGAAGCTGATGTGGGTGTGTATCATTGTCAGCATGGCATCTAAGAATTTCTGGAAGAAGCGTGAGAGTGCGCTTTGCGATACGCCTCCGGCTACGGCGATTACCCCCTGGAAACTTCCTGAGGCCAGTAGGTGTAGGCTGCATAGGACCTGGACGTGCGCAGGGATTGCATTGGTCCGGTGTGTCTGGTGCTGCAGTAGTGGTTCCAGGTCTGCAATGAGGCGCATGATCATGGCACGATTCAGTCGATACTTCTCGTACACCTCGTCCTCATTCTGTCCGAGCAAGGTGATGCGCAGTCTGAATACTCTCTCCTGGACCCTTCTCCTGCGCTGTCCTGCCACATTGATACGCATCCTCCTTGCAAGCACGTAGAGGGCTGCCATTTTGTGCTAGCCAACAGGGTCTCCTTGGCCACATTTAAGGGCTTGGTGATTACCACAATCAGTTGCACATGTTTGAAATTCTTTTTTTTGTTCACAAAACTTTTTTTTTAACTTTACCTCCAGGTTCTGATTCCCCTTATTTTGCTCATGCTAAATAGCGATTTTTGGGATTTTCGGTATTTGCGACTGGTGTTGCATTGGGTAGCGATTCGTTATTAGCCATTGGCACTTGCCGGGAGCTATTAGTGATTTCGGTGATTGCTAATTCGGTATTTAGCGATTCTGTATTTTTGCATTTTTGTTATTTGCGATTCGGTATTATTCCGGTATTTATTTAGCGATTCGGTAATTGCTCACAATTTGGGTTGATGCATTGGGATTCGGGTTTTGATACTCGCTAATGGGTGATTTTTGCGATTCGGTATTTTACCGACTGGATTTTTGCTTGATGCATGTGCCAGATAGTTCCTTTTGAAGTCATATCCAGGGGTGGAGGTACAAGTTGTCTGCCCCCTGCGCAGACCAGGTTCAGCTCATCGCCAGTGTAAAGATCCACTCCACGTAAGATGTAGAGAAGGAAATCTTTATCCTAGAAGTTAACAGCAGGTACCTCCAGCTTCCTCCTCCAGCTTCACAGCTCTAACTCCTGCCACTTCAAAAACTAACATTCTGTCCTGGCACTTGTCTTTGAGGAACACCACAGTTGAGCATTTCTTGAAAAGAGCAGAATTAATAGAGTATAATTTTGTGTGGAATTGGAATCATTTGGACTACTGTCTGGTCACCGGGCTGTAGAGGACTGACCGTGGTGCCAGCTATATGATTTTAGTGGCTTTTTACCTATCTTTTGCTATGGAAAGTAGCCTACCAGCCTCCCTCATATTTTTAAATTGGTCTGCCAGTTTTTTAAATTGCTCTTGCAACCAGGTCCTTCACCCATCCATGTGGAGGCATGGAGATTGTATGTGTTAAAGTATTGCATGTGCAGATCCATGGAATATGAGTGATACAGGTACCCATACGCTCAGTGGGATCGATTTTAGATTTGCTATATTCAAATGGTACTGAAGCAGTGTGGGATGGGGTTTGCACTGTGCAAATGTTTTGTGCAAACTGAAGTACAAGCTGCACTTGAGTAGATGGACCTTTGTCTAGAAGTGAGGCTTAACTTCAATATACCAGCAATTTATTATCATTAACAATGAAGCACATGTTGCCCCAGATGAATGACAGAGAATGGTAGATTTTCAAACCATAAATGTTTATTAGCAGATTAGCAAAGTTAAAAACTCTATTGTTCAAATTAATCATAAATCAATAATCTCCTTATAAAAACATTGTTCATTATAATCCAAAGAGAGTCAAATATTTCAAATACAAAGCATCCCTGTTTAAAGATTGTCGTATGCAAATCGAATAACATTCAGTCCCCCTGAATAAAAATTCCTTAAAGCTAAAATAAGGATTTAAATGAGGGTGGGGAAGTTAAGCTGCAAGTGTCAGCAAATAAAACTTATAAAGGCCAAGTCAAATGAAGACTCAGTCAGGTCAGTGAGAAAGGATTTGCTCAAAGGTTTAACTCCATAAACACGAGCAGAACAAAGCTAGTAGGAAGGGCCATCTGCTCCCAAGCAAAAGGGAAAGCAGCTTTCAATCTAACTAGCTCAGCAATGCACAATTAAAGCATTCAATTTTCTACAGTGAAGAACAACTTTCTATGTTTCCGTTAAAGAGAACCAATCAGAAACTAACATTGCATGATAACACATTCATAGTCTTGTTCCCAGACATTGCACAATTGAAGAGTTCTGCTCCTTAGCCTTGAAAAGACATCTTGTCCTATGATGGTTCATCACGGTCAGCTTGTCCCCAGCACAGATGTGGGAAATGACTACTCACTTTCTACAGAACACATAGTGATAATGTTTCTCACAAAAATGAAAACATTTGCAATCATTAACTGTCCTCGTGTATAGGTATGGAGAAGAAAGCATGGCACAAATCGACAAGGAAGGAAAGAGATAATGGGAAGGCCATGTAACTCACCCATTATGGGTTTGCAGAAGCCTAGCGGCAAGTACCGCATAGTGCAGTGCCCTGAGAGGGATTAATGGCATAATCATTCCCTGTAGTACCATGGTACCGAATCGAGGTGTGATTTTATTCCAAATTCCCTGTGAGGCTGAGTGATTCACTGTTTGTGACAGGCTTTCTTTTCTATGCCTTTGTACGAGGACAGTCAGTTCCTTTTCCCATTTTAGCTGCAGAACAATGTTTGGCATGGTGCCGAGTCCTACAAGGGTATACAGAGAGTCCCTCAATCTTCAGTGCCCTGTAATTAAGTGCTAGTCCAGTACATTGATGATAAGTTGGTTACGTCAGAAGCATCGGGAGCATGCAAACAGGACACTGTTGCACTATTGAACCATTTGGCTGAGAATGGACATAAAGTGTCCCCGAACAAGTTGCAGTACAGTCAGAAAGAAGTCCTGTATCTTGGACATCACATTGAGAAGGAAGCAATGAAGGTGTCACAAGAAAGAATCACAGCGATCATGAAAATGAATCTGTCAACTACTCAGAAATAAATCAGGACATTTTTGGGAATAGTGGCCTACTGTCATCAGTGGATCCCCATCTTTTCCCTAGCGGCCAAGCCTCTGCAGAGGCTGACACACAAAGATGTGTCTGATCCAGTACTTTGGGAATGACAACTGTTTGTGTGCTTTCCTACAGCTGAGAGATAATCTCTGTCATGCCCCAGCACTGTGAATTCCTGATTACAATAAAGCGTTTTCGCTCTTCTGCGGTGAGAGGGGGGGCTGCACCATCTCAGTGCTTACACAGTTACATGGCAATATTCAAAGACCCAGTCCCTACTTTTCTGCTAACCCTGATCCCATTGCTGCAGCACTGCCTGGATACCTTGAGTCCAAAGCTGCTGTAGGTGTCTGCATTGAATGTTGTGAAAGCAATGTGATGGGTCACCCTTGGACCGTTTTTGTCCCCAATTCCGTGGAGATACTGGTAGCACATACTCGCAGTCAGCATCTTACTAACAGTTAGTTGACCAGGTTTGAGCAAGTCATCCTGGCAGTGGAGAATGTCACATTAAAACGTTCTAGTTCTTTAAATCCTGCTAGACTGTTGCCGCTTCCTGATGTTGGCAGTGATGATGGAGAAGTTGATCATGACTGCCTTGATGTGACCGAACCTTCACCAAGCCAAGACCTGATATACAAGGTGAGCCCTGTCTGAAAATGATCTTGTACTGTTTGTTGATGGCCCTGCCTGAAAGACAATGAAGGAAGCCAAAGAGCTGCAGATGCTGTTTGCACAGTCTCAGGCATAGATGAAGCCTCCTGACTTCAAGGAGTAACATCCACACGAGTGGCTGAATTGATAGCTCTTACTAGGGCGTGCTGTGTTTCTGAACAGTTGAAAGTGACTATTTTCACTGACAGTCAGTATGGCTTTGGTGTGGTTCATGACTTCGGACAGTTGTGATCTCAGAATGGATTCATGACATCTTCCAGTTCCCCCATCTGGAATGGCGAGGTTGTCCTGAAGCTTCTCAAAGCTTTACAGTTGCCTGACCAGACTGCGGTTGGAGGTCCTCTGCACACCGCAGCGGAAATGATTATGCAAGAGTCTGTAACTGATATACTGACGAGGTTGCACGTTATTGTGCATTCAATGCTGTGCATTCAATTAAGAGAATTAAAATGGGGGTACAGATGAGACCAATTACAACCTCCCATTAACAACAGTTGATACGTGGGAGGAAGTATAGAGGTTACAGGAAGAAGGCACAGAAGTAGAACAGAACAGTTGGATCAGAGCAGGTTGTTTCAAAAGAGATGACAACATTTGAGTTTCAGTTGATCGAAGACCTGTGTTGCCAGACAGTTTGTTGCCCCCAGTGACTTGACACTACCATGTCCCGCTCGTGTAGGGAGGGATGTCATGCTCCGTTTGTTCAGACAAACATGATGGGCCCGATTCACAGAACTAACTTAAGACAAAATCCTAAACTTACTACCATTTTGGTATTCACAGAAGGTACTTACTCATTTTGGTATTCACAGAAGGCACTTACTCATTTCGGTATTCACAGAAGTTAGGAGTCCTAACTTTCGGACTCCTAAATGCCTTCTGTGAATACCGAAAGTCTTAAAGTTAGGATTTTTATCAGTTTAGGAGTAGTAAAGTTAGGACTCCTAACTTTAGGACTCCTAAATCCCTTCTGTGAATACCGAAAGTCTTAAAGTTGGGTTTTTCTCAGTTTAGTAGTAGTAAAGTTAGGACTCCTAACTTTAGGACTCTTAAATGCCGTCTGTGAATACCGAAAGTCTTAAAGTTGGGTTTTTCTCAGTTTAGGAGTAGTAAAGTTAGGACTCCTAACTTTAGGACTCTTTAATGCCTTCTGTGAATACCGAAAGTCTTAAAGTTAGGATTTTTCTCAGTTTAGGAGTAGTAAAGTTAGAACTCCTAACTTTAGGACTCCTAAATCCCTTCTGTGAATACCGAAAGTCTTAAAGTTGGGTTTTTCTCAGTTTAGGAGTAGTAAAGTTAGGACTCCTAACTTTAGGACTCTTAAATGCCTTCTGTGAATACCGAAAGTCTTAAAGTTAGGATTTTTCTCAGTTTAGGAGTAGTAAACCCCAGATTCAAGCTGATGGCTGAGGAATTGTCACAGATGTGTTATGTGTGTCAACAAATGAAGAGATCTGCTGTATCACTGAGTCACTTTGGGAGATCAGGAAGTCCATTCAACAGGATGCAATTGAACTTTATCGCGATGCCTTTGTGCAACGGGCTGAGATATGTCCTGATGACGGTGTGCATCTTTTATCGGTGGCTTGAAGCTTACCCAACCAGAAGAAACAGCAGTCTCACAGTAGCAAAGTTATTGTTGAGGGAGTTAATACTCAGATTCAGGTTCCTGACTACTCTGGAATCAGACTGAGGAACTCATTTTAATAATGAGATCCTGAAGATGTTGTGTGCAGTATTGCAAGTAGATCTGAGGCTACACTGCTGTTACAGACCTGAGCCTTCAGGTATTGTGGAGCAAGTCAATGGGACGCTGAAATCCAGACTTGCTAAGCTGTGTGCTTCAACATCTCTGAAGTGGCCTGATGTGTACTCCCTTGTGTTGATGAGACTTCACAGTACTCCTGAATGATAGGAGGACAGGACTATCTCCCCATGAGATAATCATGGACAGAGCCATGAGATTGCCAGCTATGCCTGAAAATATACTTGTGAACATTACAGATGACATAGTTCTTGATTACTCAAAAGAATGGGTGATGTGGTGCATTCTGTGTCTCATCGGGTTGGAGAGGCTATAGTCCCGCCTCATGAGGAGCAGTGCCATGTTCTCACTCCCAGCAACTGGGTTATTATGACGAAGCAGGTGTGCAAAACATGTTTGGAGCCTCGTTGGCGAGGACCTTACCAGATCATCTTGGTTACTTAAACAGCTGTGAAGTGCAACTGGGTGCACGCCACGCATACTTGCAGACTCCCGTGTCCCCTTGAGGATGTAACAGCACATCTCCCTGAAGTGCTGGGGGTTACAGTGAGACGCAGGGAACAGGTTAGTCAAGCTGTTGGAGACCAGCAAGAGTCTAGGACAGCACATGTTTGACCGGGTGGGGGACGGAAGGAGTCAACAGTGCAAGTCAGAACAAGAAGGTCCCATGCTGTAGTGTTGATTATGCCAGAATCAGACCCTGATGAAGGGCCCAGTGCTGCAGTAACGTTAGTAGTGCCGTAGACCAGTGGCCATGAGGACAGTAAGGATGAAGATAAAGTTTGCCTGGAGTGTGTGTGCCATACACTATTCAAGAAGATAACTGAGGAATCTGGCCTAAGTAGCAGTGATGATGAAGGGCCAGTAGTAAGGAGATCAAAGAGAGCAAGGTATACTACACCTGAATGGACATACTTTGCAACAGATGCCCAAGAGAAAGAGTTTTGATACTTGGAGGGTCAAAGTGCAAATGCAGTTGAACCTTGGTGAATACATAATTGTGGATGAAATGTGTTTTGACTTAACCTTTCCACAAAACAGACTGACCCAAATTGTCCTTTCTTTGATTTCTAGATTGAACTTTGAAATGCACTTTTGAACAGAGACATTGTAAAGAAACTCTGCTAAAAAGAATTAAGAAGAGTGCCTAGGCATGAGTCTGCTGAAGGAGCATAAGGTTTGCATGTGGCTGGGTTCATACTGGAATGGCATGGGGAGCAAAAAAACGATGGATTTAGGCCCAGATCTCTGTACTGAGGGGAGAATGTTTGACATTGTTCAACATTCTGTCCATCAATTGTTCTTTTTGCATTTGTCACCCTGAGTGGGATGGGTATGCCCAGATGTAGGTGCCGTGCTCTCCATGCCACTGGAGTCAAGCTAGCCTGACTGATGAGGGGTGAAACCCTGAAACCGGTCCTAGGATGCTTGTTTCCAGTCCAGGGAGGACCTGTCCTGGAAATTCAGGCAGACTGTTTCCATTCGGAGCAGGATCAAGACTGATTTGCATATGGCTGGGTTCAAACTGGAATGGCATGGTGAGCCAAAAAACGAAGGGTTTAGGCCCAGATCTCTGTCCTGGGGTGAATGTTTGACATTGTTCAACATTCTGTCCATCAATTGTTCTTTTTGCATCTGTCACCCCGAGTCGGACAGGTATGCCCAGACGATGGTCCCGTGCTCTCCATGCCACTGGAATCAAGATATCCTGGCTGAAGAAGGGTGAAACCCCGAAACCGGTCCTAGGATGCTTGTTTCCAGTCCAGGGAGGACCTGGCTTGGCAGTTCGGGCTGGACTGTTCCCATGAGGAACAGGGTCAAGGCTGATTTGCATATGGCTGGGTTCAAACTGGAATGGCATTGGGAGCAAAAAACGATGGATTTAGGCCCAGATCTCTGTACTGGGGTGACTGTATGACATTATTCTGCATTCTGTCCATCAATTGTTCTTTTTGCATTCCTTCCTTAATAGGAACTGAAAGCTGTTGTTAACCTTTGCTAATATCAAAGGATGGTAACTGTTTGATATTTTATATTGATTTCCATCTATGTAATAAAAGAAGCATTGTGTGGTCTATGGGGCTTGTATAACGTGACGCTACTGGAGTACTTTTCAGTGACCTGCAGGTTGGCGGAGCCCTCTAGAACGTTCAAAGGTGATGAGTGTAAGTGCTTTGACCAAGGTCACTGGGGCCGTCAGGGTTAGAGTCAGGATTCGAAGCTTGAATCGGACTCTCTGCTCCAGTCTCCAGGCTAGCCGTCTGGCCAGCTATCTGATATGCCTCTTGGCTTATCTGCCTACTTTTTGGTCGACGTTCCTTCGAAGCCACTATACATTTCATAAGAAGCTGGTCTGGAAATTGGAGGAACGCAGAAAAATGCCTTTTTGGGTCTCAAACAGCCAAACCAGATAGCATGTGAAGTTTGCATTTCTTACTGCTCAGATGGATAGTGAGCTAACAGTGAAAGATGTTCAGTAAAGGTTTTAAAAAATGGGCACAAGTGGGACACAAAAGTGCACGAAAAGCGTGTCTGAAAAATAAAATAGAAGATGCCGTGCCTTTATAAATGTCTCCAGCCTTGCTAGCGCTGAACGCTGGAGTGACGCTTGTCTGTCTGCACAGAGGGGGGAGGCGTTTGATTTCTGCCAGTGCACACAAGTGTGCACGTCTCAGAGTTTGCTGAAAAGGCAAGAGCTCCTTTATCCAAAACCCCTGGGGATGCAATGTAAAGCTCAACAGGGAACCCGAGACTGCTCGCCCACCTCCCCTCCCCCACCCCGGGCTTGGGGGGAGGGGGATGACGGCGCAGACGTGGGCCCCTCTGCTCCCCCCCCCCCTCATCTGTTCCAAGATCTGCTTCAGTGCTTCCCTTCACCACCTCCTGCTCGCCTCTCACCCCTCGGAGATCCCACACGCCCTTACTAGCAGTCCTCTTACCAGCCTTTCACCTCTCATCCGCTGCTAGTACTGCACTAAATTGCCATCCTTAAAAGGGCTGACAGGCTTTGGAAAAGGATCATTCTCAAGCCATTCACTTACAGACACCCTACTAATTTTATTTTATTTTATTTATTTTAAAAGTTTTATATAGCGCTAGCTTGACCCATAGGTATCAGAGCGCTTTACATACATACTGTTAAGAAAAACAGACGGAAATTGCATTACATAGTAGGCAGGCAGTAAGGAAGCAAAACCAGGGATAAAAAAAAATACAGCATGGAAGATAAGGTGGCTAACACAGTCCAGTCACCAACTATCCTTGAATGTCAAGAGAGAGGAGTAAACACAGATATTAAAGTCTATGTTAAACTAATTCATCTAAGACAGAGATAAACATACTTGTCTCAAACACTACTGTAAAATGCATGATTTTTGTGTACCGTAGCACTCGCCATAACAGTCCTGTGACTATTAGGGGCCTCATTTATGAGAAGTGGCGCATCGCTGCGTGAAAGCAGCGATGTCCCACTTCTCAGTGCGCCCTTCTTGCGACACCAATGATGTGTCATATTTACAATATGACGTATCATGTCGCAAGGAATGACAGATGCGTCAGTATTACTGACGTATCTGTCGGTGCAAAAAGTGGCGCATTGCTGGAGTTGTGTCGGAAGCCTGACGCAACTCCAGCAATGTTCCTTTCACATGGGGCCTGCGTCACCCTTATGCCTGCCATAAGGCAGGCGTAAGGTTTTGACGCATTGGCGGCATAGAAGTGTTGTAGTGAAATCTCATAGATTTCACTGCAACACTTCTACGGGGCTTTGTGGCGACAAAACGCCCACCCTGCATACATTTTACCTGACGCAGGTATAATGTAGCGCAGGGCTTTACAAGGTGACACATCTGCCTAGATGCGTCACCTTGTAAATATTTTGCAACATGGTTGCATGTTTTACGCTGCCGCAGGGTCACAAAAAGTGATGCAATGGGGGCGCAAAACAGGCGCACAGGCTCATAAATAAGCCCTAGGTATTGACCAATAAAGTTGTACTCCTATTTGAACCTTGCCTAACCAGCATTACATAGTACTTTCAAGAGCTCAGCAGCTTCAAGTGCAATGAAGCAAAACACAAGGTGAAAGAGCTAACACTAATAGTCAATAATTTGTGGTAAGAAAGGAGCAGCAAATTAGTGCCAAACATCACCTAGATGACTTCCAATCTAGCTTCGGATCACCCTTAAGCTGGACAAAACCTGTGTTACAAACTGTAGATGGTGCTCTCCTAATCAGAGATAAAGGGAACCTCTGCCTCCCGTATCCACATCTTAAAGGCTTGAATGGGATTTACTGGCAACATCTTTCACTGGTTCTCCTGCTACCTATCCGGCTGATGCAAGTTTCTTCACATGGGCATATCAGGTTCCTAGTAGCTCCCTATCACTACCAGTGTCTTCCAGAATACCATCTTGTCCCCGTATTCTTCAACCTCTGTGTTAGACCTATCAGTTTCAGTGTGGACTTTGTGTATTTCTCAATAAATCAATCAATCAAGTAGTGCTTGTAGAGCGAAGCTTATCACTCCAGAGGATATACAGGCGCTGTGCTGCAGGTATCAGGTGAAAAGCCAGATCTTGAGTCCCTTCCTGAAGTAGGTCAGCGAGGGTGTGGTACGAAGGTGAAGGTGGAGGGCTTTCGAGGCTTTGTCAGCGAGGTGGGAGAAGGAGCGTCCTCGGGAGTGGCAGCAGTGGAAACCTGGTATCTGTACAAGGGCAAAGTGTGCTGAGTGGAGATTCCTGGTAGGTAGGTGGAAATGCAGGCAGTGGTTCATGTAGGCGGGTCCCTGGTCGTGAAGGGCTTTGTAGGTGTGGGTCAGGAGCTTGAAATGGCATCTCTTTTGGATGGGGAGTCAGTGTAAGTCCTTCAGCTGCTGGGTGATGTGTGACCTCTTGGGCAGTTGGAGGATCTGTCTGGCTGTTGCGTTCTGGATCATCTGGAGTCTTTGCATGATTTCGGTGGTGGTTCCAGCATATATGCATTGCTGGAGTCTAGTCAGCTGGTGATGAGGGCCTGTGTCACCGTTTTCCTGGTGCTGATGAAGAGCCACCTGAAGACTTTGTGGAGCATGCAGAGCATGTGGAAGTAGGCCGAAGAAATGTCGGTCGCTGCAGAGAGGTCCAGGAGGACCAGGGCTACTGATTCTCCGCAGTAAAGTAAGGTGCGGATGTCGTCTGTTGCGGCGATCAGGGCTGTGTTGGTGCTGTGAATTCCTCTGAAATTTGATTGGGAAAGGGCCCGTATGTTGCACCTCTTCAGGTGTTCGGTGAGTTGAAGGTTGATGGTTTTCTCCGGGACCTTGACGGGAGCAGGGCAATGGGCTGGTAGTTCTGCAGCTCACAGGGGTCTGCCGAAGG
Source organism: Triturus cristatus (assembly GCF_964204655.1). NCBI lineage: Eukaryota > Metazoa > Chordata > Amphibia > Caudata > Salamandridae > Triturus > Triturus cristatus. The sequence goes on along the minus strand of NC_140582.1, from coordinate 1,172,104,215 downwards.
TTTCTTGAGGAGGGGTCTAACCTCAGCATGTTTCCATACATCAGGAAAGGTGACATTGAGGATAGTGGTGAGCTGGTGGCTGATCTTGTCTCTTCCGAGGTTGATGAGTCGGTGGGGGCATGGATCGGTGGGTATCCCTGAGTGTATGGAGATCGTGAGAGTGGTTGTGTTTGGTATGCTGAGGTGTTCCCATGCAGAGAGCGGGTGGTTGGCAGTGGTGGTCGATGGACCGCTGAAGAAGTCAGCGGGTTTGGATCGAAGTTTTTGTAAATGGTAGCTATCTTGTTGTGCAAGTGGTCAGCGAGGACATCGTAGAGTTCCTGTGAGGAGGGGGTTGAGTTTTCGCTGGCTGACGGGCCGGTGAACTCTCTGATGATGGTGAAGAGTTCCTTGGTTTGGCTGATGTTGGTCTTGATCCAGTGGGTCAGAGTCTCCTTTTTCGCAGCTTTGAGCTGGTGGTGGTAGTGGTTGAGGGCAGTTTTGTAGGTGGCTCGGTCGGTGTGGTTCCTGCTGTTGTGCTATCTTCTTTCCAGTTGTTTGCACCTGCACTTCAACATGCTGAGTACAGGGGTGTACCAGCAGGCTCGTTTGGTGGGTCTGTGTGATTTGGCTGGTTTGGTGGGAACAACTTGGTTGGAGGCACTGGTTATCCGAGCACTGAAGTTCTCTACTGTCTTGTCCAGGTTGGTGGTAATGTTGGGCTGTGTGGTGCTGACGGTGTCAGTCCATTGTTGCTGAGTGACCATGGTCCAGCTGCGTTAGGGAGCACTGTGGTGGTTGGGAGCAGTGTGGAGAAATCCGGTGAGGGTGAAGTGTATGAGGGGGTGGTCCGACCAGATGAGTTCTGGGGTGTGGCTGTATCTGATTATGTTGCTGGACGTAAAGATGGGGTCCAGCGTGTGTCCCCCTTTGTGAGTGGGGTCGGTGACTTCCTGCTTGAGGCCGATGTTGTCTAAACTTTCCAGAAGATTGATGGAGTTGGAGACAGTGGGGTCGCCCAGGTGAAAGATGAGGTCTCCCAGGAAGATGTAGTGTTCGGATCCAACGGCGAGCAGGGTGATAAATTCAGTGATGGCGTCACTGAGGCCGTTTCGTGGTCCTGGCGGTCTGTATGAGAAGGTACCTTTGATGGTGGTTTTGTAATTGGTGTGGAGCTGGAAGTTCATGTGTTCCATGATCGGTGTGGTATTGTCATCTGTGATGGTGCAGGTGATAGATTCCTTGTGTATGATGGCGATGCCACATCCGTGTCTGTTTGTGCCATCATACTGTTTCATCTTGTAGCCACTGGGTGTTGCCACGGGGGGGTGCTGTGGGGGTGAGTCAGGTCTCAGTGATGAAAGTCATGTCTGAGCCAAAGGTTTAGATGGTGTCCCTGATTTTGGTGTCGTGTTTGCAGAGCGATCTGGTGTTGATCAGGAGCTAGCAGAGTTGATCTGGGGGGTCTCGGTCTCCAGGGTTGGCGTGGCGTTGGTTGCTGCAATGACGGTTGGTGTCGGGTGGAGGTGAACTTGCAGCAGATGGAGGTGAAGGGTCCCGCTGAGGAGCGGAGTGATATGAGGCAGCAGTTTTTGTTACGTCTGGGGTCCAGAGCACGAAGGTCTGTGGCGGAATACCTGTGTGAGTGCGGGGGACCAGGGTCCCTGGTGCTGGGGCGGTCCAGATGCCGACGGGTGCAGGTGGTCTTGCCTCCGACTCTCCAGCGGTGGGGCCACGTAGCAGCTCCTATAAGTAGTCCTGGGTGGTGGAAGGGGCTGGCAGGGTGGGCAGAAAGCAAGGAGCAGGCAAATGGCGGGAAAATGTTGCAATAACTGAGACATCAAGTGTCCAAGAGTATTGCCAAATCTAAATTACCAAAAGCCAGAAGTAATGCCAAAATAAATACTAATTACAACCACTAATAAAATACCGCTACTGGCTGAGCAGTGCACAGATGCACTTTTGAAATTGGGGAAAGAAACTGATGGGGCTTCTTCATCAGCCCCATGCGCCTTTCAGTGTGCCACTTGTGATGCTCCGCTGGCACAGGAGCTTACTCCATATTTGCCAGGCAGCACTCATTCACATTTTTTGGTCTAATGCTGCCTTGTAAATATTGTTCCCTTTAACACAGTTTTCTGCATTAAAGGGGCATGCAATGGGTGTTGCTGGGGGCCGTTCCCAGCAACATCAATGGCTTTCATGACACATTTACGAAAAAACGTAACTCCGAGGCAGTGCCAAAAAGCGTTATGCCTCCCCAGGGGAGGCGTAAAGAAGGCACATTGTGAAGAAATATCTTTATTTCTCCTCGTTTTTCCTTTTTCTATGTGTGCTGCTTTCTGCAGCACACATAGCGCATTCTTGGCCCATGCCTGGAATGCGCTTCCCTTCGCTGTGTGGAAGATATTGCTGTTTTTAAAATATTGTTAAAAACTCATCTCTTTATTTAAAGTCAGGTTTTGTTCTGTTTTCCCCTTGCTCGCGCCGGGACACTCCTAGGAGTAGCCGTGCGCGCTATAAATTTAAATAACATAACATAACATAACAAAATGCTCCTGCTGACTGCCAGCAGACTTGTAGTCTGTCTCCCTGCCTGCACTGATGCGGGCAGGGAAACAAAGCACATATTGCTCCCGTCTGGAGGGAGCATACAAAAAGCAGCTGCTCCCTCTGGGTGGGAGCAATACTGGCCCGAGCACCATGCAGGGAGTCGGTTGGGGTCATAGGGGTCCTGGGGCTCCCTCCTCAGCCCCCAACATGTTTTTTTTTATGCTTCGGGTGGGCAACGGTACACCAACCTATAAAGGTCCCTGGGGCCATGATAGGTTCGGGGAGGGGGACCACATGGCCCCACTCCTCTTTTAAATGAGCACAGTCCTGTGGGATGGGGTCCCCATGACCTATGAAAGCTTGGTGAGAGGGGCTACGCAGCCCCCTTCTAGAAATCAAAAGGGCCCCAGGTGATGGGATCCCATCCCCGAACCTGAAAAGGCTCGAGGAGGAAGGAGCGCTGCCCCCTCATCTTTTTCAATATATGTGGCCCCAGGCAATGGGTCCCAGGGGCCTATTAGTGTTCCGGGAGGGGGGCTGAATGCCGCTCTCTCCTTAAACTTTGGCCCTAGGGGATGGGGTCACCAGGGTCCAAAAAGGCTCAGGAAGGGAGGCCGCATGCCCCCCCTCCCTTGTTTAATTGTATTTGGCCCCAGAGGATAAGGGTCCCTAGGGCCTTTTAAGCCTTGGGTAGAGGGGCCACGCTGTCCCTTTTTATTGGAACTGACCCCAGGGGATTTGGTCCCTGGGCCAATTAAGACTGGGGGAGCGAGGCTGCACTCCCCCTCCCCTTAATATATATGTTTTGGCCTCAAGGGATGGGGTCCCCGGGGATCAAATGCCAACCCCACCCATGCATGCCAAAGACTGTGCACAGCATGGGGTTGGCAGCCTGCTGGGGTTTGGCCACAGGGCCAGGCAGCAGGCAAGACCTGTGACCAACCTTCTGCTGTAAATGTTCTCAGTGAAATATTCATCTAACTATAACATAATTTTAACCTTTGTTTTTTTAGTAAATATATATATGTATACATATATATATAAACACATGTATGTGTGTATATATATGTGTGTATGTATGTGTATATATATATATACATGTGTGTGTGTGTGTGTGTGGTATGTGTGTGTGTGTATATATATATATTCAATGAAAAAAACATAGGTTTCACACATGTTACAGTTAGCTGGACATTTCACTCGTAAAAAACCATTGAAATTCCCCCGTTATAGTTAGTGCAGGCAACTATAACTCACGCGACCGCAATCCTCTGCTGATGCTAATACTGTATTTAGACACTTATTTGCCCATGTCTTTTTCCATTAAATTTTAGCTATACATATATTACAAATATTTTTTTTTCATAAAGACACATATGTCATCAGCAGAGGATTGCGGTCGCGTGAGTTATAGTTGCCTGCACTAACTATAACGGGGGAATTTCAATGGTTTTTTACGAGTGAAATGTCCAGCTAACTGTAACATGTGTGAAACCTATGGTTTTTTCATTGAATTTGCAAGGTTTTTTAAATGCTAATTCCTAACTATAACGTGTGTGAAACCTATGGTTTTTTCAGTGAATTTGTACGGTTTTTTAAATGCTAAGTTACTTTACGCCGTTCGTGGCGTGCGCGCCCACTTTAGGCAGTTAGTGCCGTGCACGCAACGTGCCCACGTTACGCTGGATGGGCCATGTATGCACGATGCGCTTCGCGCACCGTCCGCACACGGACATATTATGCGCTTCGTTGTGAAAGGTTATCTATTATTTGTTCCACGATGAAGGATATGCCATGCACAAAGGGTGCACTTCGGGCACCTTTTGCACACGGGGTGGGGCAATTGTGGATAATGTTTTTTTTTGTTTTTTTTTTACCGTACGCGTACGGTAAGCGTAATCGGCGTTTTTTGGGACATCCTAACCATGGCTATGTGGTTAGGAGCTGTCTAGCCTGCCCCTTTTCATGTTATCCAGCTTTGTTTTTCCTCCCCCCCTCAGAGTGCGAGAGAGAAAATAGCGGCCGACACTTCCTGGTTTCGACCGATTCGAATGTTTACTAAGATCTAACAGCCAATCAGAATCGCGCTCGCGCACGTCACCGTACGCGTACGGTAAGCGCACCGTAAGCGCACCGTAAGCGCACCGTAAGCTGCCACAGATATATATATTGATTTAAATGCTATTTTCTCTGGAACTACTGAACAGATTTACACCAGACCTACAAAAGGCACTTCCTTGACCTGTAGACTACCTCTCTGCCAAATTTCAAGTAACTCTGTTCAGCCGTTCGGGCTGTAGCTGTGTCTAAAGGTCCTATGGAAAAATGCATGGGGAAAACGTGTTTTGGGACCCCCCTTTTTACTCAGCCCCCGCTTGACGAATCCCCCCGAGACTTTCAGGGTAGGAGCGGACCGTAGCGCCCCATTAGTTTTGAAAATTTCGCGAGGATTCGTCGACCGGCGCCAAAGTTATTCAAAATAGAATGTTGCGGTTTTCCTATGGAAACAGGGTCCTAACTATAACTACCTACTGGCGACCGCCAGTAGGTAATATATATATATATTTATATATATATATTTATCTTTTTATTTTTTTATTTAATCATTTGCTAACTTTGATGGCAACCTTAATAAATGTGTCGCTCCTTATGTTTTGAAACTTGCCCATCTTGTGATGCTTAGGGACCTCAACCCTGATGTTATGTCGTTCTAAGACACTCTATCAGCGCTAAGTTTACAATAACTTGTCATTGCTTTTGCTCACTTACATGGTCATGAGTGATTCTATGTTCGCTTCTGACACTCTTCATACTCTGTCTTCCCCTTTTACTAGTCCTTGGATACATCATTTTGTAGTTCTGTTCAGCATCCTGCTTGGGCAGGATGTAGCAAGAATGAGCTCAGGTTTACCCACAATAGCACAAGGGGGCAGATTTACCAATTTTTCACGCATCGCAGTGCATCATCCGCAAATGCTGCGCTGCATGAAATGAAGGGAGGAGGAGAGCTCCACATTTACTGAAATATGACTCTCTCCTCTCCTTTCCCTAGCTCCGGCGCGGACATCAGCTGCTGTGCGCCACGGAGACACCATTGGGCCATAGTGCAAGGATGTCTACGTGAGTCCAGCACAGGTTTTGTACTGGTAGGGTACCCTTCCAGTACAAAAGACTATGCTTAGACTAACTTAAACCATTTTCCCTCTTTGTATGTGTGCTGTATAGTGCAGCACATGTACACAGTTGGGAAAGGAAGGAGAAACAAAAGCATTTCTCCTTCCTTGCGCTTACTTCAAAAGGGCGCAGTTTTCCTACGCTAAACCCTGTCTACTTTATTTAGTAAATTAGCATCAGAAACCTTGGGTGGTTGCAGAGGAACGCCCATGGTACACCCCCTTTGTGCTAAGTAACACAAAGCAGTGTAAACAAAGTTTAGCGCTGGAAAGTAATTCTTTTTTGTGATGCAAACATGGCGTAAAATCTTAGTAAATCTCCCCCATGGTCTGACCAGGGCAAGTCCTGGTGGCTGTCCTGCTCCCTGCTGGCTCTGCCGCTCCCCCGCTCCCCCGCTCTGCTTGTCCAGAAGGTTGCAGCCACAAAGTGACTGGGTCCATGATAGCAGGTGAGCTGATGTCTGACCGTCACCAGTTGAATGGGTATCCACAGCTTAGGTCACTCCATGGTCAGGTCGTTCTTGGCAGGTGCTGGTCACAATGCACTTGATCTCTTGGCACAGAGGCTTCAGTCACACTGCATCCGATTGCTTGGCATATCGCCTCAGATCACACCACTCACAACACCTTCCGGAGTAGTAGCTAGGCCACACCACATCTTCACAGTTCTGACTAGCAATTTAATGATAGTCTGTACCCTGCCTACACCTGGGCCCTCAGAGCTCTCTCAATAGCCCTCCACTCCTGCAGACCCATCACACCAGGGTCAAGCTGACCTCACTCCCCCTGGACAGTCACTCCTCTTGCAGGGTTGCCAGGCTCCTTCCATCTCTCAATAGGCAGGCTTGTTTCTAGGCAGGAGATCGACTGTTGAAGCAAGATGCAGATATCAAGTGAAGGCCCCTTACCTCTGGGAATCTGGCTTAGGTAGACTCCAGCTTTGGTTGCAGAGCAGTCCCTTGCTTGGTCAAAAAGAACTTGGACAGGAACAAGAAGTAGTTTAGTGGGCCTCACTTTTACACAGTCAAAGCAGACAGGAGATATGGATCCGATGTCTGCACCTTCAGAATCTGTTTAGGGTGGGTCTCTTTTCAGATGTCCTCTTTAGGCAATTTTTGAGAAATAGACTTTTGGTAGAGTGAAGCTCGTCACAGCAGGGTAGTCTCCAGCCTTGTGTAGGCACAACTCAGGCACATAGAAGGGTTATCTTTCTGCCCCTGGTTGTCATCAGCCACATGAATGTTTAAGCTTTGTCTCCTCACTCAACATCAACTCCATCTTGTGCACAAAGCCAGACCAGTGGCATCCAAAATATACCCCAAAGGACTTTATTTTTCTCTGGTTCACTTATAAACACAAGGCATGTACCACACTGGCCACATTCACTTCATACATTTGGGATGTTACTGCCCAGATCTGGGTTAGTACATAGAAGAGAACCTTTACAAAGTGGACTCCATTTTGCACATAAAAAGGTCTGGCTACAACTATGGATTCACAAAACACAGCATCATGTCACCACAGCTATATATCTTGAGTGAATGAATGATGAATGATATAACCTTTAAAACTCACGAATGCCTAGAGGCATCTTGGCGCTATGTGGAGTAAAGAAGAGCTGTTGGTGGCCTGAAAAGTAACGTTATAGGATCACTGATTATAAAGCCAGGTTTTGAGATGTTTCCTAAACACATGTAGTGAAGATGCTATTTTCAGTTCATCCGTCCATCATCTCCTTGTGTTTGCTTTGTTCGCCCTAAGTTGGCTGGGTATGCCCAGACATGGGTCCCTTGCTCACTTTGCCACTGGGTTCAAACTAATCTGGCTGATGAAGGGTGTTACCCAGAAACTGGTGCCAGGGTGCTTGTTTCTGGTTCAGGGAAGACCTGGCTTGGCAGATCGGGCTGGACTGTTCCCATGAGGCACAGGGTCAAGACTGATTTGCATATAGCTGGGTCTGAACTGAGGTGGCGAAGTGAGCTAAAGAATGATGATGGCTTCAACCCAGATCTGTGACCGGGGGTGAGTGTCTGAAAAGTTTCAGCGCTCCATCCATCATCTCCTTGTGTTTGCTTTGTTTGCCCTAAGTTGGCAGGCTATGCCCAGACATTGGTCCCTTGCTCACTTTGCCACTGGATTCAAGCTTTACAACAAACAAATGATGGACGGAATGCTGACAATGCATACATTCTCCCCCAGTCAAGAGATCTGGGTTAAATCCATCATTCTTTTGCCCACTACACCACCCCAGTTTAGACATGGCCATATGCAAATCAGTCTTGACCCTGTGCCTCATGGGAACAGTCCAGCCCGAACTGCCAAGCCATGTCTTCCCTGCCCTAAGTGGGGTGGGTATTCCCAGACGTGGGACCCGTGCTCACTACGCCACTGGAGTCAAGCTATCCTGGCTGATGACGGCTGATAGCCAGAAACCGGTCCTAGGATGTTTGATTACGGTCCAGGGAAGACATGGCTTGGCAGTTCGGGCTGGACTGTTCCCATGAGGCACAGGGTCAAGACTGATTTGCATATGGCCATGTCTAAACTGGGGTGGCGTAGTGGGCAAAAGAACAATGGATTTAACCCAGATCTCTTGACTGGGGGAGAATGTCTGCATTGTCAGCATTCCGTCCATCATTTGTTTGTTGTAACGCTTTTCGCCCTAAGTGGGATGGGTATTCCCAGACGTGGGACCCGTGCTCACTACGCCACTGGAGTCAAGCTATCCTGGCTGATGACGGCTGATAGCCAGAAACCGGTCCTAGGATGTTTGATTCCGGTCCAGGGAAGACATGGCTTGGCAGTTCGGGCTGGACTGTTCCCATGAGGCACAGGGTCAGGACTGATTTGCATATGGCCATGTCTAAACTGGGGTGGCGTAGTGGGCAAAAGAACGATGGATTTAACCCAGATCTCTTGACTGGGGGAGAATGTCTGCATTGTCAGCATTCCGTCCATCATTTGTTTGTTGTAACTGGATTCAAGCTAGCATGGCTGATGAAGGGTGTTACCCAGAAACTGGTCCCAGGATGCTTGTTTCCGGTTCAGGGAAGACCTGGCTTGGCAGTTCGGGCTGGACTGTTCTTATGAGGCACAGGGTCAAGACTGATTTCCATATAGCTGGGTCTGAACTGAGGTGGCGAAGTGAGCTTAAGAATGATGATGGATTCAACCCAGAACGGTGACTGGGGGTGAGTGTCTGAAAAGTTTCAGCGCTCCGTCCATCACCTCCTTGTATTTGAACATGTTTGTACACCTTTGAGGTGACATTCCTGCCTCAACACTTATCCAGTGAGGACTAATTCTGCTATTGACCAGGTCAGCAGCCAACGCCAGCAAAGAGCACATCATGCCAACCTTGCAAAGCGGAGTATTACTGGAACATCTGTCGGAGCTGAAACAGGGAAATGAGATGGACCCAAACTCAGGAAATAGTTCTACATGAGCTTGAGTTCTGGTGTTTGTGATTCTCACATGCTCTGTCATCTCAGCTATGCCAATGCTGTTCATATGTATTTCTGTTAATGGCGATATTCGCCCAGTGCTAAACAAAATATGAGTAATACCACATGGCAGTAAATGGGCTTCCAGCTGCTGGCCAAAGATCTGTGAATTTTATTCCTGATTTACTGGGCCATTTGGGATTCAAGTGCCTTTGTGTGCTGAAGGCTGCACGCATCCAGAAGCATGCTGTGCTGGCACGGCCGAGCCCTGCTTACCACTGGAGCACTACTCTGGGTCATTTAGTTTGCACTATGTCGAAACATTTTCCAAAAAGAAATTATTTTGTTCCTCCATGTTTCCACGAATTTAAAAAGCACCTACAACAAAGCATTCCCATTCTCAGAGAGGGCATTTCTAGGGTAATATAATATTGTCTGGATGGACAGAGTGTAGGCGTAGATGCAGGGACGTAGCTTCGGGGGGGTACGCGTTTGGAGTGTGAAACCACCAAAATAAATGCATTCTTGGCTTGGCAGTTGGGTCTGGGGACCCTGAGTCGGGTTTTCTATATCTGTGTCGGTTCTTCTTGTTGTTTTTAATTTCGAGTCCGATTTCACTAAGAGGTTGAAACTTGTTCATTTTCTGGATCAATAGTGACCAGTTTAAAAACAATAACAAGTCTGCACACATAGAAGTAGTCCTTGAATGGATGCAAATGTGCTGCTTATTAGAATTCACAAACATTTGCAGTAAGTACGCTTGGAAAGCTGTGCCTGTCTCAGATTTCCAGGCATATGACCGGCAATCAACCATCCAAAGGTGAGGGGACGAATGCTTTCAAATAGTCTACCCACTGACAATCCTTCTGGATAGTATTCCAAACCATTGTTTTTCGCCTACTTTGGCACTCTAAACAAATCACTTAGGGGCATATTATCAAGCCAGGCGAGAAAATTATCGCCGCTTTAGCGGCAGAAAACTGCCGCTAAAACGGCGATAATGGGCTTGATAATATGCTCTATGGAATTCCAATTGAAGCCCATGTTAGATGTGAAGGACATTGGGGGTTTGAGAGATTGAGTAGAAGCAGCCAGGGTGGGCGAGGACCTTACATCTAATCCCTGCTTTTACTCTTCCTAAGAAATTTATAGGTATCCGCTGGCTTGCGGACATCTTTACACATTGGCAGGAACAACGGTCATGGCAGTTCCTGTCACTGTAGGGAAAGTTTGATGGGCATTCTCGTCAAGCTTGACAGCTGGCTGGATAACCTTTCCAAAGTTTTATTTTATTTTTCAAAAACAAACTTCTAAAGCAGGAGTTTGTGTTTATAGACAAAAACAAAACTAATAACCCCCATATCATGAATTTTCTTCCATTGTGTGGGGGTAATTTTTCTTTTTTTACTGTCCCTCGCTGCCGGGATATACCTGGTGGTGAGAGACAGTAAAAATAAAAGAGCCGTCCAACAGCCCACTCTAATTAGGACGGACGGCAGATGGCTCAGCAAATCTGTTGGGTTGAGAAAGTTTTAAACCAATGAAGTAAATCTAACTTCATCAGTGAACTTGCGGTTACCTGGCTCAATAAGAGACTGGCACACCTTGAGTTTGGCGGACAGGATACTCCATCATCTGTTCAACCTCCAAATCATCCCCGGAGGGCCTCATAATGCAAATCGGTACTGACCATGCTCCTCATGGAACCGTTCCATCCTGAACCTTGCTCATCTCATCCACTCACACTGTTGCCCACTGGTTTTTAGGTCTCGCCTGGCCCAGCGTATGCGCTGGTCTGGCGAGACTTATTGAGAGGGCTCCCAAAAGTGCTACCAGGCCAGCCTAGAGCTACAGTGCATGTGCGCGGGCGCGCGCGCCGCGTTTTACCATAATTACTTTCACTTTCGGCCGCACGGCCGCTTTGATGTTTGATCGTGATCGCGATCGCGATCACTTTCACTTTCACGGCCGCAAGGCCGCTTTGCATAGCCAATAGGTCTCGCTTTTGGGACCTTATAAGTATTTAGTTACGCAACTGTTGCATGGCTAAACACTTATAAGGTCCCAAAGGCGAGACCTATTGGCCATGCCAATGCTTGTTTAGTTTATAAATTTGACATTCACACTAACTAAGCTATGCTCATCCACGGGTAAAAATGTTATTAGGCAAGCATAATCACTTGTAATTCCTAAAAAGGGCATTTTGCATATCTTATGTAATTTGTGGGGGTATTTTTAGGGCTTGTTTGCATAGTTTTTCTGCTGCAGGAGAGTGGTTTGAGTAGAAAATGTCTTGTGGGAACAGTGAAACTGATGCGTGCGGCCACAAGACAGTTTCTGCTCAAACAAGCCTCATGCCTTACATTTTTCCACAAGATACTGCCCATGTACATTTCGCCTTATATGTATTATTTCATGTGATATTTGTGACAATTATCAATATGTGACAGAAAAGCTTTGCAATTGCACCCACCCAGCCACCAGCAGGGGGTGCATCAGATTCTCCAACAAGAAGCTAATGGGACCATTTTACTAGGGAGGCAGTAGTGTTATGTCACTTTGCCCAGTGCAGCAAATCTCTGCACCAGGCCTGCTTTCCAGGTTCACATTTAACTCATCATAAAGATTGTTGTGTGGATCAACCCTAAGGCTTGCCCTCAGAAGCTGGCTGTTGCTGTTGAAACCAGTGCTGAATCAGGATTCGCAAACTTGTGAATGTGAAGATTATGTTATAATCTGGGTAAAATGCCCAGTGGTGCCACCAGTTGGCCCTACGTATTCTGTGATGCCTGGAACGATCTACCCCAGCAAATCAGAGCCACCTCCTCAGTCCCTGAATTCCTCAAGAAACCGAAGACATCTTTATACCTAGACTTCAGACTTGCCTAGCTCAGACCCTCCTTATCTAGTGCCTGAATACCCTCCCAGGTGAGATGTATTGTAAAATAAGGGGGGGCACCCAATATTCCAAACGCATCTGGGTGAAAGAACTGAGATGAATATTTGAAATCGTCTTGATATGTGGATAAAAAGAGATTTATCGAGCGAAACTGTGTCCGAACAATGATATAATCAATGGATGATTTATTTAAATATACAAGTAATTTTTTGTGAAGGAGTAATTTATGGTATCCTTCATGTTGTGAAAGAAATATCTTTTTGATCTGTTCCGTCGCATCATTTTGTGTGTTGTTACTCCTAGGTGAGATGGGCGCTCTACAAATCATAACATAAGATTTTGCACCATCCATCACGTAGTCTGTGTGCGTGAGTATACTCTGTGAACTGCATCTGCAAGAACTATCTGATGACCAGATGCATAACTTTAATTGTAAGACCCACCACTGGTGCCACAACATCCCTCCCTTCCAAAACGCCCCGCCGCCCCTAATCCTGCTTCAAAGCCTGCTGAAGTTTCTTTAATCCAAGTTGGGCTGGTTTTGCCCATGAGCTTCTAACGCATGTGCTCTTTGCCCATGTGCTCATTGCATACCAAATGCTATTTACCCACAAGCTTACAGTTTTCATCAAAAGGCAAGAATCTTGTTTGCAAATAGTGTGAAATTACGATTTGCCAAAAAGAAGCTTGTCAGGTTTTAGCCGCCATAAACCTTTGTACTTGTAGCACAGACAGCACAATTTACACATGGATAGATAGTAGATGTGCAATTGAAATGAAATGAAATTAGTTTTTATAAAGCTCATAAAACCTGAGGGTAGCGAAGCGCAATTAGCACATGCATAATTACTGGTCGATTAGGTTGCAACGCTGAACTTCCAGTCCAGGCTTTGATAGCATGGATCCTACCCAAGACCTAACACAAGTGGGACAAACAGACCCAGTTCAGACAGTGCAACAACAGGCACAAGAACTGCGACAACTACAAAATGAGTACTTGACGCTTCATCAAGCACTTACTGCCAGAACTTCTCATATTCCTACCATTTCTCCAGCAACTTCCCAGTTTTTCGGGGATTCAAATAAATTGAAGGTATTCTTGGACTCCTTGACTGTGTTCTTTGCTTTCCGTCCAGCCAAATTAATTTTGGACCGAGCCAAAGTAGACTACCTCGTAAAGTGCTCTGTCAGGCCCAGCACTGGCCTAGGTGACAGCTCAAAGTCACAGAAGACCCAGTTATTCGACCTTCCTCGCTGCCCAAGCTCATGTTCGAGAGACCGAGGTTAGAGAGCTCTGCTGAAGAAGCTCTCTGTGATATTCAGCAAGGCAACCAAGATGTATTGACATTCTGTTTAATCTTTATCTTCTCCCATTAATCTCTTCTCTTCGGGACAGGGAAGTTGTAACCTACAATTATGCGGATGACCTTCAGCTGATTTTCAATATCAGCATCCTCCCTTCTTCGCTAAACCACTTTCAGGATACTATGACATTTATCAGCGAATGGATGAATGGAAACCAGCTGAAACTTAACCCTGATAAAACGGAGTTAATTCTCACGGGTGGCCCTGCAAACCCATGGAACTCTAACTTTTGGCCTCCCCACTTAGGCAACCCCCCCATCCCAGTTAGCTCCGCTAAGAGCCTTGGAATACTTGTCAGCAACGACCTATCGATGAAGGCCCAGATCAGCTCCGTGGTCTCAGCCGGCTTCTTCCAATTGCGCCGAATCAAAAAGATTAGTAGATTCCTTTCTCAAGAAGCCTTGACCTTGGAAATCCTAGCCCTGGTCATCTCCTGACTGGACTTCTCCAACTGCCTTTACGTAGGCATCCAAGCTTATGTGCTTAGACGCCTCCAACTTGTCCAGAATCAGGCGGCCAGGTTGATCTTCCATCAGCCTAGATGGCATCACATCCAGCCTCTTTTGAAGGAACTTCACTGGCTACCTGTGGCCAAACGAGGTCTTTTTAAACTGGGGTGCACCATTTTCAAATCCCTGTACGGAAGCTCACCAGCTTTCATTTCATCTAAAATCATACGCTATGTTCCCAACCGGCTTCTCCGGTCCCTTCATCACAACCTGCTAGTCATCCTTACTTTCAAACGTAAAAAAATGGGCGGCACTCGTCTTGGAGTACTGGCACCGCAGTTCTGGAATTCACTCCCGCTGGAGATAAGAACTGCCTCCACCTATGCCTTATTCAGGAAACTTCTGAAGACTCGGCTCTTTTCTCAGGCTTATGACAACTAGTTCCTGTCCCTCTGCCGCCTCATGTCTCTCCTAGCGCCAAGAAACCGTTTGGTGAACGTGCGCTCTACAAATTCTATGTAACATAACATAACATAACATTCATATCTCACTTCCGACAAATGGCTGCCGAGACCTCAGGGGTAGAATGAACTCTCATCACCCTTTTTTGCCAGGGTCTTCGAAAAGAAATAAAGAACAAGCTAGTGCATTCAGCCTGTGCCAAAATAATTTCAGTCTTAATGGATCAACCATTATCCATTGAACACTGCCTAAGTGAACGGCGGTCTGAAAGATGTTGAGCCTGAATTCAACAGACCCCAGGAAATGCCCGACCACCTGTCTGAAACATGAGGCTACTTCTCCTGAGCCTTCGTTGTCATCAAGCAAAGAGCCCATGCAAATAGGGCTTGCTCGAGGAGCACTATTGGAATCTGTATGAGAACATAGACACAAACAAGGACTGTGAATATGTTGTGGTTCTCCTGGGCATTTGATTCGTAACTGTCCTATTCACCCCCAAAAGCTTCGGGAAATGCCTGGTCTGTCCTCTTGAAAAGGGTAGAGAATGGGAAAGTCTGGTAGCCTTTCAATCTGCTCCTCAAGAGACCTGTTGATCCCTCAGAAAGGCTGCTGGCACTTTCGGATAGTGGGACCGGTGGATTATAGCTGGATAAAAACTGGGCACGAGAGAAGAGGATACGCCAAGTTTCCAAGGGGTCTCCAGAACAGGTTCATACTGCAGATGGCACACCATTGATCTCTGGATCTGTTAAGAAAATGACAAGCCCACTGATAGATAGATAGATATATTTATTTGCACAATTAATTAAAATCATTGCAATTCATACAAAAAGAACATAAAAAGCACTTTCCGCTCTCAATTTAATTATTATTATTTTTTTTAAAGGCCTTGTACCTTCGTCCATACTTGTATGCCATCAGGGGGATTAGTCCAAAGCGTAGTCTCATTAACTGATGTTTCACCGATGGCTTCATGGAGGATGACAGAAAATATGGTAGGGTTCTAAGATCATAAAGTTTTAATGCCCAGCTGCCATGGGATAGATTTTTCACTGCTGATGCATCGTGTTCCATTGAAAGGATCTTTGCTTGTTTGGTCAGAACATTGGCAGCCACCCCTATGGGCAGCGAACTTGGCCATAAATCATGAGCTTCTAGTGCGTCCAAGCAGAATATTAAAAATGTATTCCAGGAAGTGCTGGGGTTGTTTAACAGTGACCAGACACAACTCTTTAGTGTGGAGTCATGAGCCATTTTGGTTTTTGCACAGTAGGCAAAGAATCTTGCTTTCATGATACAATGTTGGGAAAACAAGCGGGACTCCATATGGATTTGGGCGTGAGAGGTCGAGCTGGGTAGGTGAAACACTCTGCGAAAACAGGCTGATTGCATTCTAATCAACCAGGTGAACATTTTATCTTTAAAAGTAGTGGCGCCAAAGGCTATAGTGGATAGCAATTTGGCATCTATCACTCTGATTAACGGGGTGAAGTCTGGAGAATGGAGAGCTTTCTTGGTTCTTAAGAAAACCCCCTCCAGGCTGCGAGCCACACCTTGCATTGCAGCGATTTGCGGACCCGGGCTCCCTCTGTGGTCTATCCAGACTCCAAGATATTTATATGTGGCAACTACCTCTATAGGTTTCCCAGCGATGTACCAGGGACGCTGTTTCGCTCGACATCTCGAGACTATCATCACCTTGGTTTTCGAGATATTAATCTTCAGACCATTTGTTTTACAATATGTTGCCAAGGAATCAAAAAGTCGTTGAAGGCCCACCTGAGTTTGATCAAGGAGAATCGTGCCATCTGCATATTTCATTGACTGGATTTTAACAAATGCGATTCTTGGTGGAAAAGTTCGAGAGCGGACCAGCCACTCCGGTAAATCTGCGAGGTACAAATTAAAGAGTAGAGGAGCCAAAATGCATCCCTGCTTTAAGCCTCTGTTGGTCATGATTTTATTGGTTGTAGACCAGCCAGCGGAAACTTTTATTTTGACCTAGGTATCGGAATACAGAGCGGTGAGGGCATTCAATAGGGTATGCGGGATGCCATATTTGGGCAATTTCTCCCAAAGCCTGGGACAGACGACATTGTCAAATGCCTTTGGAAATCAATAAATCCCAAGAACAGCGATTTTCCCTTTGTTGCAAGAGTAACCTCAATCATGTGGGCTAAGCAGATCAGATTGCCCTCGATGTGGCAGCCCTTTCGGAAGCCAGTTTGCATAAAAGGTATTAGTTTACGGTCTTCCGCCCAACTGGTCAGTTCTTGTAATAAGACACTTGCATAGGCCTTCCCGTCAACGTCAAGGAGTGCAATCATCCGGTAATTATCGGGATTAGACCGCTGACCTTTTTTGTAGATTGGGACGAGGAGAGAACCTCGCCAAGATTCAGGAATGGGTCCGCCCTTTCTGCATGCCTCAAATAGGGGGGCCAAGAGCGCTGCCCACTTGTGAGTCCAAGCTTTATCTATCTTTGTTGGTAACCCATTGGGGCCTGGTGCCCCTCCTGGACGCATTCGTTTTATAATAAGGGCAACTTGATATGGGGCGATCTTGATGGTGGGTGACGTTCCAGTTTGGGGATTAGGGGGAGTAGAGCTGTGATAATTAAGCCAGTTGTATCTGTCGGGCTCAACTTAAAGAACTTCAATATGAGCCTCCCAATCAGTGGGGGAGACATTTGTTGCGGTGGATGATTGGTCCGATCTAGGAATCTTATTTACCCAGCTCCAAAATCTCTTTTGGTCCTTTGATTTTATAATTTCATGGGCAAATGTCCAGTGCTGTTCTTCTTTTATCCACTTGAACCTTGTCTTCCTATACTCTTTACGAGTAGTCAATATCTTCTCTCGTAAAAATTTGTGATCTATGTTGGTATATGTGCATTTACGCAATAAATTGTTTAATTTGTGCTTAATACTCCACATAACTTGCTTGTACTCACTGAGGTGGGGTATAGTTGGAGGGAATTATTTGAGCTTTTAACACTCTTTGTGGATGGATTTATTTTAAGGACCTCCACTACCTGTTCCCACAGTAGTGTCGTCAGCAGGCCGCTAAACTCATGGTTCAAGTTTTCCAAAAAGTTAACCACCTTCTCTTCAATACCCTCTTGTTGGTCCAAGGTCCACTGTAGTTTTCTAATAGGCTCCAATATTGATTCTTTCCCAATCAAGTTTTTTTGGGGGCGGGAGCTCTGCTTGGATAGAACTTTGCACGTTAGGATGGCATGATCACTTTCCAATGAAGGGATTACCACAAATTCCTGGATAAATTGGAAGTGGGCGACCGAGATCCATATGTAATCCAAGGTAGCCATTCTGAAGGGGGATACATGGGTGTAAGCGGCGGGCGAGTCTGAATCCAGTCTACCGTTTAAAATACGGAGCCCTAGTTGGTTTAAGTACACAGCCACCTTTGTCCCTTTATTATCCTTCCGTTGGAACTGGCACCTTATATCTGGGATAGCCCACATTTGGTTGTACAGTGAGAATAGGAGGGAGGGGTCCAGGCCTGTCTCCATTAGGATAGCATTAAAGTCTCCCATTACTAGCCACATATCGTTTGGGAAGTGTACAAAAAGATCTCTCATGATAGGGAGAATTTTATTCAAGGTTAACTCTCGCTTGATTTTTGAGGGATATAGATAAATACAGCCAAGGATAATAGTTTATTGTTTGGAGTTATTTTTTCCCAGCGGTTGTGACTGGATATTGATAAAAATATAATCGCCTTGCCCTTCATAGATTGGGGAGACCTTTAGGGCCAAGTCGTTCTTCAGAGCGATTAATCCGCCTCCTGAAGCATGACCGCCTACTTGAAATGCTATTGCTCAGGAGTCATAAACAGTGTAGTCCTCCCAGGTGATAGAATGCAAGGACCAGGTTTCTTGCAGGGCAATAATGTCATAGTTTTTCAAAAGAGAGGTCGTTACTCTTTCAGCCTTTTCCTTTGTTAGACCTCGGATGTTCCAGGAACAGATTCCAAGTTGGTGAACAGAATCTTCACTGGTTTTATATCCACTTGACGTGTTATGTGCTTCACCCTAAGGCCTGGGAGAGCCAAGACCAGTCTTGAGAGTTCTGTCGTTTTAGCCCATTGAAGTTAACCTTTGGAAGACATCATGAGATGCTCTCTTTCGATCTAATTACCTCAACAAATCATGTTAGGATTTTAGGACTTCCCTGGCTTATCAGACACAATCCATACATCAACTCGGTGACCAGGGCCCTTCCCCCCCAATTCTTTCACCAATTTTGTTAGGCCTTATTCATACCCATAAAAGCGTTACAACTTGAAGTTCTAAAGATGTGCCATGACTCCCTCATAGGTGGCCACCGCCATGCCAAATCCACTTTAGAACTAATTCTTCTGTCATTTTGGTAGCCTTCCAATAGCAGGAATGTTATCACATTAGATAAAATAGTATTTTTGGGTCCTCGAGTGATCCTTGTATACTGAAGAAACATTTTTTGGCCTTTTGTTGTAATTTGGTACCACCGCTAGGTGGCACCCTCAGTCTGTTACCTTAATTTGTCTTCTTAAAACGTGCCACCCAGCGTGGCTTTCTTTTCTGCATTAAATTCAGCAAAAACCCATGGACTGACTTCCTATGCTTCTTTCTTTGAAAGGGTTAGTGGGCAAATATACACATGTCATCATGTCAAAGGTTCTTTAACTAAGTCATAAAAGTCTACTTTGTTAGCATCACAACCCCAAATCTCTTTAAAGTGATTATCACATTGTGGCATTGTGAGGGAAAAGGGTTTTAAAGGTGGACTGACCAGTCGAAACGGATGGGGTGTCCCATAGATGGCATCTTTAACAAGGAAAATACCCTATTACGAAATAATAAGATTACCTAGCAAAGCCCTCATGCCACTGCAGCACAAAGTGAAGTTCTGGGTTAGCACAGCATTTTAATATTGGAAGTCCTCTTCATCAGGAGAATATTGACTGATGCTAGTTACAAATTCCACCTAAAATCAACCAGCCAGAAAGAGTTGACCATTGTTTCTCACTTGGACTGTTCATGTAAAATATTTTTCTCCAGATGCTGAAAGAATGGAAGAATGAAATATGTGTGTCATGCACAAGGTAGACCTCACCAGCCACAGGCACTGCCCACCTTTGTCTGTCAGTGACTGCGCTCAGTTTAGAATAATGGCAATTTAAAGAAATGTAATTAGGAATTGACACATCAGAGATACTGGGACTGTGCATTCGGATGTGAAGGGCCTGCACAGACATAAAATGTCACTCTATGGGTAATGTGGCCATAAGTCAAATGTAAAGCAGCCTACATTAAAATATACTCGTGGTTTGACTGACAAAAATATGAAATGTACTCCTATACATTTTCTCCTACGTTTCTATATTTGTAAGTTTTTGGGCATTCACAAAGGATTCCAGGAATGACCCTGGGAGGCTTCAAAGAAACCTCCTTGGACACTTTGTAAATTCTCATTTAGGACAATGCAGAGATATTTTCGTCTGCATAAATGTACACAATGTACACCCATGCATAAAACAATATCACGTATGAAAGAAATCACACTCTGTAACTTGGGCCTCATGGAATTAGTCATTTTTACTGTATATTGAATTCCTAAACAACTGTTGTTGTGCTCATCTTTAAAGTAGACAGGCAGCGCCGCCACGTGGCAGCTTGTCATAAGTGCCGGTGCCGAGTACCGAAAACCACTGGCTCAAATTGAGCACTGTGGCGTTGCCTTCACAATTCCACCCCCCTGAAACTGACTTAATGTTTCACTTCTTTTAATCATGGAACTGGGTTCTTGCAAACTTTGCAAATACCCACAAACAAGTACTTTTGTGATGATCCCTACCGTTTCGTGGAATTCCCTCCCTTGAATGCCCACTCACTCCAAACAGTGGAAGATTTATTGACACAAACGAGTACATATGAGTGTAAATGTGTAAAACTACAGTAACATGGCATTCCGTTTGTACAGTTATTTATTTGAGAAACGTTCATGTATACCAACTTTGCTTTGCTTTTTATTTTATTTTGGTTTTTGCATTTTTATACAGCGTGAACTTGGGCCAAGGGCATAGGAGTGCTTTACACACTTCACTATACTTTTCAATCCAAATGACAGACTAATATTTCCCCTGCTCAAATTTATTTCATATTTCCGTATACTAATTCACAAATAATCCTTTTTGGGTTGCGGAGTAGCGTGCTACTTGCCAAAAAAGCACTTTGACTACTCGTCAGGGGTAGTAAACACAATGGGCCCGATTCACAGAATTAACTTAAGACAAAATCCTAAACTTACTACTTTTGGTATTCACAGAATGCACGTACTACTTTTGGTATTCACAGAATGCACTTACTACTTTTGGTATTCACGGAATGGATTTATGACTACTAACTTTACATCCGCACTCGGGCCGGAAATTCCGGCCCGGAGGCGGAGCTTCCGGCCCGGAGGCGGGGCTTCTGGGCCGGAGGCGGAGCTTCTGGCCCGGAGGTGGAGATTTTGGCCATGGCTAAATCTCCGCCACTGGCCGGAATCCCCACCTCTGGGCCGGAAGCTCCGCCTCCGGGCCGGAATTCCCGGCCCGAGTGTGGACGTAAAGTTAGTAGTCGTAAATCCATTCTGTGAATACCAAAAGTAGTAAGTGCATTCTGTGAATACCAAAAGTAGTAAGTGCATTCTGTGAATACCAAAAGTAGTAAGTGCATTCTGTGAATACCAAAAGTAGTAAGTTTAGGATTTTGTCTTAAGTTAATTCTGTGAATCGGGCCCTATATAAATGCAATTACAATTACATGGGCACCAGTTACATTACACAAGGTCAGATTCTTTTTTGTTTGTTTTAGGCACAGGGAGATTAAGCGACATATGTATGAAAATAATGGTGCAGGGCAGCTTAGCGCAGGAAGTCACCTCGCTGTGCTGCCCTGTATCACTGGGAAAAGGCAGTAATGCACCTTATTTGTCCAATACGGCGCATTCCTGTCCTTTGCCCTTGTGCTGCGCCATTTTGGAAGCCTTGCACCAACACAGGCACCTTTGCACCTTGGTGTAAGGGTGCCTCCGTTGTATGCAGGATTGTGTTTGTGCAGGAAGAGTCAATCCTTGGAGGCTTTTTCCACTTTCAATGTATGTTGCAGAATGCAGCACACGTAGAAAGAGGAAAACATGGGGGCAAAAGATATTTCTCCTTGTTACCCCTCACCTGGGGAAGAGTAAGATTTTGGCACATTTCCAGGTTTATACGTCCTTGTAAATATAGGAATGCGTCAAGAACCGTGGGAGTTGTTTGGGAACATCCAGCTCAGCGCCCATAGAAAGCCTCCCTTGTGCATAGGAAGGCAACGTGGTGATTTGTGCTGCGTTGCCTTACTCCTATTTTTGACGCCATTCAAAGCCACACAAACTGGCTTCGTGTTGCTTCAGAGGCTCTTGTCACGCATGTACCACTTTGCGTGGTGCAAATGTGACGCAAGCCTCTCATAAATATGCCCCAAAGTTCTTAAGTCATTGCCAGCACTGCAACCTGGCTCAGCAATTCCAAAGTCAGCAGTTCTGGCCATAAGGCCACATAATCTCCCCACACCAACTCTCTCTTAGAGACTAACTACAAGCGCTAATGTAGAGTAGACAGAATTCCATTATATGAGCTATTGCAATAGGGTGGGCAATTCTTCATAGGACTTCCAGTGAATGTGCTGTTGTCCTTCAGTGAAAGGAAGGGAAGGACACCCTGAGAGCTGTATCATCCAGAAGTATTATTGTGCTAGATGTTCAGTTCGCGGTTTAAGGAACACATCCATGTCCGTCATATAATGCACAACGCTTAACTGACAATGCAGGGAAATAGACTTCTGTAAAATGAAGACAAAAAAGTGTGTGTGATTGGACTTACCTCAAATTATGTAACTTTGGTGTCAATATGCAGAGTTGGAGCCATCAGCTCCCCATCCACATCTCAACACTGTCAAGTCACTCCTGAACCCTGTTATGTGATCACCCTCAGACACCTGAGGAAGAGCAGGGCAGATCTTCTACACAGGAGTTACACCTGGAAGTTGAGCCCTACAAGGGTCAGCTAGGAATTTAAAATGATTGGGAACTCATGGGCATTCCATGAGTGCTTGATGGAAAGAAAGAGTTCAGCTTCTCAAAAGGGAAGAACCAAGTCTGACTGTGAGTAGACACTCATATGCTCAATCAGCCATCGTAATACGAGCCGAGCAAGCATGACCGCTGTACCATCATCAACGACATGTAGAAGATCCCTCCACATTGCTGTAAGAGCTGTCTCCATGTGGGACACAGATCCAAACCCAGATACTTGCCCCTCTCAAGGACAAACTGAGACTGTTTCACCACATTGTTTGCCATCAGTTGGGACATCTTGTCCAGATTGGAAATTAGCCTTCAGCTGGCAAATTGTAACAGGTTCATGGTCTGGCGTACAACACTCTTGTGGTCGCAAAGGCTTCAGTCTGCAAAATCACACGCTATACGACCCCAAAAGCATTTGTTGCAATGTACCAAAAGTACTTTAGGAACCGGAGAAGTGTTCCAGACTAGCAAAGTACCTTTTGCAACGCCTTATGAGTCACCACGATGAGCGGGCAGGAAAGGGGCAATTCAGAATACACGGGTTGCGCCCACAACTGTAGTTGCAAACCTCTGAACAGATATGATTGGCAATGTGGAAGCTGAACCTAAAGGCAGCTCCCTCCTATCGAATGCTGGCCGCTCCACTGGCCCGGATGGGGCAGGCAGTGGTCCAGGGGTCTGCTGCCTGGTCCTCTCACATCCTTCTTCGCAGTCCCACCTATTTTTAAAAGGCCACCCCTTTTACATCAAGGAACAGAGGCTGCGTTTGAAAAAATGCTGTAATTCTGGGAGTGTGCATGCTGGAGTGAAGGTCTGCGGTCCCTCTGCAAAGCCGGTCTGCCTTACATATGCCAATGAGGCAGGAAGTTGTGCCACCTACTACGAATGGACATCTAGTGATTCCACTGGTTAGTACATCAGTGAGTCTGACAAATGGAGCCTAGCTTCACTCTAGCTCAGCCTTTCACTGAGTGCTGACTCAATCCTGAAAATAGACGCACATGCATGCATGCACTCACACACACACACGTGCACACAAGTGTGCGCACTCCCAAGCACACACTCTATCTCTCACTGATAGAAGTGATACGAGATTCCTCTATACCCTCACGCTTACATGGTGCATCGCATCAATTGGTGGAATTCCCATATAACAAGGCCTGTGCGGAATTTCAATTACCCCGGAACAATTGGAGTAATTTCAGTAATTCCACATGACTCTTTGATGCAGAATTACCAATAGTCACGTGATTACTCTTGCTGTGTAATTCTGTATAATTCTTAGGTGATTCTGCATGATTATGCTACATGGAATTACGCGAGTTGCGCCCACCCATACATATGACTAGGTTGGGAAGGGGAACCAGCCAGTGGATCATCATCCAGTTTTAGCTCCATTTTCCGATGCCCCCAGATTTTCCATTAGCACGGTACCTTAACATTAGAACCTTTAACTCCAGATCATTAACCATCCTTCTCCACTTCACCCCCAGAAACCCACACTGAGGCCCAGTGGTTGGGGACCACAGTGACTACCAACCCTACCTCAAGTGGGCCAAGGAGAATCCAAAGTCAATATCCTCACCACCCCCATAGCCTTTAATTCCTATGTGCCGCAGAGGGTCAAAGGCACCGCTGAAATACAGTCATTGTCAAACAAATTAAAGGAGCAGCAATGCTGAGACTGTTATGTGTTGTTACAAAGCATTTCCTGTTACATTCAGATCGGCCACACTAACAGGGTGCTATATGTGTTATTCCTGACCTCTCCACAACTGAAGGCAGGCAAGAGGACACACTGGTGTGTGCTGAAAAGTGAACCTATTACTCTCCTTTGTGTCGTTTTTCTTTCAACCCCTTTTTTCTTTCTTTCTTTCTCTTTCTGCCTTTCTTTCTTGCTTTCTTTCCTTCTTGTTCTCCCTTTCTTTATTTCTTCTTTTCTTTTTCTTTCTTTCTTTTTTCTTTCTTTCTATTTTTTCCTTTCTTGCATTCTTTCTTTCTTCCTTTCTTTCTTCTTTTCTTTCTTTCTTTCTCTTTCTTTCTTCCTTTCTTTTTCTTTCTTTATCCCTTTCTTTCTTTCTCTTCCTTCCTTCCTTTCTTCTTTTCTTTCTCTTTCTTTCTCTTTATCCCTTTCCTTTCCTTTGTCTTTCTCTTTCTTTCTTTTTCTTTTTTTCCCATACTTTCCTTCTTTCTTTCTTTCTATTTCTTTCTTTCTTCCTTTCTTTTTTTCTTTTTTTCTTTTTTTTCTGTCTTTCATTCTTTCTTTCTATTTCTTTCTTCCTTTTTTCTTTTTTTCCAACCCACTTTTTTAATGGAAAGAAAAAGTATAGTAATATTGGACTAATAAAGACTTTTACTTTAAATAAAAACAGCAGATTACAATGCAATACCATTACTAGTGTTCAATGACTGACTGCCGTGGAAAACGCGAAACAGCAGTGCAATAAAAAGTCCAGTAAAATCCCTTTTAAAGCACTTTATTAAAATTGAAACTAAAAGACCTTGTACATTTCTCATTATACGATATATTTTATTTACTGGTAGCTCCTTAGCAAAGAAAAGGTGCCTCTTAATACTGCCAAAACATAATATTACATCAAACAGTTTGCTCTTTAATATCTACAAATGACTTTGAATAGAACTAAACATGATTACATTTACCTAAAAACAAGATCAGTTGAAAGAAGTCCAACAACAATATATCGATAACATGGGAGATATTCATCAAAGAGTGGAAGACGTCATGTAGGCACAGCCTTTTCTTTACCATTGTTTCAGGATTTTTAGCAGTGTAAAAAATATATCACATATGCAAGAGAGTGCATTGAATACTGTGCCCCGTCGCAGAGCAATTGAAAAACTATCGATAACTAACCCTATACTGGGCATGTGGGCAATCATTGTCTGTGGTGGCAGCCATCTTTGAGATCAGGGCTCTGTCAAATCCAGACCTTTGTTCTGAGGGAAGAGCAAACAGGAAGCACCAACCGGAAGAGGAGAAAAATGGTGTCTGCCAGACTCTAAGATGGCCGCTGCTCATGAATATTTAAATATGCTGCTGAGAGATGGGCCATTTAGTAATAAACACATTCATGGTAAGAGTACAGTACTGATGTAGTTATCTCAAACCATACAAGTATAGGATAGGGCAATGAGGTATCTTTGTTTCAAAAACAGGCACACTTTGGTAACATTAGCAAACAGTATTGTATTTTTTTTGCTGTCAAGTGCTACTTTGAATCATATATTTTTGAGCAGAGATGGAAAATAAACTCTAACGGAATATAATTAGTTGTGGCACCACACATAAGTGAAAATATTTCTTTTTAAAGTTTACTCTAAAACGTACTTTTTTTTATTGTTTATATGCCATACATCTAGCTTGATTCATTTTTAAATTTTCATTTGGGCACAGAGCAGTGTCGAGGGGGTAATGGTTAAATATTCAATATGCACTGGTGTAATAAAATATACATTATTTTCAAATCATTGTACTAAAAACACTGGGGCATACGTGAATGTCAATTTATCTAACAAAATGAGTTGATTTTGCTTGACATTTACTCCCATTATTTACATATGGAAAAGGGAGCCATATCTGAGTGTTGGCCATTTCAGATTACTTCTACCACAGGCCCTGTTGTTGCCTTTAATTAGCAAAATTCAAAATAAACTAATAGCTAAATGACAGTCTTTCCCATGTGTGTAGGAAGATCGGTGCCGCTCTAGGCGGTCATGTAACAAAAGGACCCTCTCCGCGTGGACGCTCCTACACGTGGCACACCTGCTGTGGGGGAGGGTGATACATTTGACAGTACATATTCCTAAAACACAGGCAAAGCCAGAGATAGCCCTATAAAAATCAGGCCAACATGTGAGACTATGACAGATGCACAGGGGTTTGAAGAGAATATGTTCTTGGATTCCAGTGGCATACATGCCAACATTTGGAAGTGGGAAAGAGGGAGATGTTCAAAAATAAATTGGGGGAATTTATTTCCCCATTGACTTACATTGAAATGGGGTAATTTCAGAAAGGAGACATTTTTGGTTTTAAAAATCGGGAGTCTGCTGCCTAAATCATGTATGTTGGCATGTATGCAATGGAGATCAAAAAGTGCTTTCAAACACGGTCGCTGGAACTGAGATCGCAACCATGTTTTTGATTTCTTGCATGCACCAAATAAGATAGCGAGGAAGAGTAAGATAGACGCCATCCCCGATTCTACGATACGCGTGCCAGAGTGAGCATTGTATGGCAGGCTACTGGAAGCAGTAGCAAAGTTTCCCTCATGGCTCTCAGAAATATGAAGCATATTATTCTCTCACGTCATGCTATTGGCTATTTGGTGTATCAGTCCGCCCTCCAGAAATTGGCTCCACTGGAATGCAGGAGGAACTATTTTACATCTGAAAAATACATTTAATGATAACTCGATTATCACAATAAATTCTGTATTTCCTATCTGCATTTTATGGTTTATACCCAGCATTTGCAAAGCCAATAGGACAGGCTTTAATGTAATAAATAGCATTTCTGCATGCAATGCATTCACACAGCATTTGCGAACGTCTACATTTAAAGGTGTCGTCACAATAAAGTCAGACCTACTGGCTTTGCCAAACCTTGTTGCAGGTTGGGGGCTGAAAAAAGAGGGAAAAATGAAAATTCATTACCAACTTGCAGACATAATCAACTGGGACCTCTGAGGGAGGCCACCGGGAATCAGACCAAACAAAGCTGTGTGCCCCAAAAACGGTGATCTCTGTTTTCTCACGGTTTACTTTTTGGTAGCTGGAAACCAAGCGGTGGTAAACTCTTTCATGCAGCTCTGAAGGGGTATTTGAAGCAGTGGTATCTGAAGGCTGTTGATTCTGTATTAATAACAGCGCATGATCAGCTTGTAAAAAAATAAAAAGCTTAATTCTTGAGGAGGGGGGCTAGTGGCATCATAGAAAGACTATAAAAATCATAGGGATAAAAGGCACTTCAGGACACCACACATGAACTCTGAGAAGAAAGAGGACAGGTCCACTGTTGGGGATGCAGTGTCTCTCATCCCCCCCCCCCTTTAAAGACGATTGAGGAGGAAGGAATTGGAGACAGTCTCAAACACAGCCAAGAGAACCCAAAGAATGAGCTTAGTCTGCCATGTCATTCGCAGAGCATCCTGGGCAGCAACAAGAACAAATTATGCTGCAGAGCCCTGGGCAAAAAACGCTTAAGCCACATCTACTTAGGGGTTTTCCTCTAGAAAGGACAAAAGCTGTGATTTTACCAAGGGTTTTGTAATGCTGGACAGAGTGAGCGGCAGCATCAGTGTTTGCGTTTCTTTAAGGGTAAAGACAACCACTCGTTTCCACTCTTTAGGAACAGTCAAAGTTGTACGCGAGAGATTACACACTGTAGAAAGGGCAGAAGAAATTAAACTGGGCTCCCAGTTTCAAACATTTTACTAGCCAAGCAGGGATCCAGATGAAATAACTAGCAGTTTAGTACAAACCAATTCAGACATTAATTCCAGATTTGCAAAGGGCGACTTATCGCCCCTAAGGGTATTCAGGCGCTCGAGGCCGTCTGGCAGATTATGTGAGCTATTGCCCAGAGTCACATGATGCTGAGCTGAGCTGCCGCCGGTGCCGGGGATCAAGCCATGAGCCCGTGCTCCAGACTCAGCCGCTCTGGCCGAATGGAGCTAAGCCTAGTAAAGGAGGTTTAACAAGAGTGGTATTAATAACAGGAACAGAAGTTAATTTGCCAGTCATGGTGGAGCTTGTGAGGGCAGTTTTAATAAAGAAGAACTGAGAGAGGTCTTTGCAAGAACAGCAAAGTATGGTTTCTCTAAGTTTGAGAATAGCTCGATATTTAGCGCTGCTTGCCTGCTAGTGGTTTATGCTCATGATCTCAGGACTTTGCTGTTGCACGTTGACTAGCACAGTGGTAACAATTTGTAACAGGACAGCAGTAGTGTTTCTTGGAAGGCACAGGTCAGAAATCCCAAGCATGACATTTTCATGTGATCACTCCTGGAGCTCTGACTGGTAGCAGCACTCAATCCCTCAGAGGCTGACTGGATGAGGCTGACGTACACACGCCGAGAGGCTGTTTGAAAGTACAAGACCATGAAAGAATGAATAGAGAATTTCAGAAGCTGACATAGCCTTGATGAAGTCCCTCTAAGGGATGAAACGCGTTGGCTGGGTCAGTCTAAGTATCATTTAAAAATTGGATTTCTAATAAAAAGAATTTTGTTTGAAAAAAGACACCAACGTCTGGTAATTAATTGGCGAAGAAAAAATTAGAATGAAGTGGTGTTAACAAAGTGAAAGCAAAAGAGTGACTTCAGTTACAAGTAAACTAAATTGAAAAGTTTAATGTGAACGAGGAAAATTGGTTGCCCTCCTACAAATGAGAAAATAGCACAGTGGTAACGTATGTATGGAAACTATAGTTTACCAATGTGGGGTCAGTGGGTAGCACAGGAAGAATTGCTAGACCTGTAGGGAGGCTCACAGGGGTGACAATAGCCCAGCAACATCAGAAGGAGGAAAGTATATCTTCTTATGATGTTGTAGGAAGGACACTAAAAAATGACCAGTCAGAGTGTCTGCTGAGGCTGAAAGTGTAAATATGATCCAAAGCGTGGCTGGTAAATGAGTAGGCGTACAAACGTTCTCGTCTAAAGCGAGCATCACACAATAGTCGAATAGTTGAGATGTTATAGGCTACATGTGCCAAACCGATAAATTCACAGGCCTAGAAAATACCAGAAGCTCGAATGCCATGTCTAGCCTTCTTAAGATTGAATCAAAGTTTAGGATTTTGATACTCCCCGGACGTCTTATTTACAATGTAAAGATCAGCTCTGATAGGGTGTGTATTCTCTCTGCTGAACAGATTTAATAGTTGCCTAATACCTGCATTGTTCCACAGTGAAGAATGATGCAGAAGGAGGCATCGATATATCTCATTGCAAACTCGAAAACGTGGTACAGAGAGACAAGATAACTATAGCAATTCATGTACGCAGATCCTGGCAGCACAGTCTTGATGGGGGTCAACATTACTTTGAAGGACCCCAATGTGTGGCTAGTGGTGACCTCAAAGTAGTAGAAGCCAATGCTTAAGTTCAGAAATAGATCTACAAAAACTCAACACCTCTCTCCTAATTTGATCTTCTGGATGGTCTAGAGGAGAGAGCAGAACCTGAGAAGGTGGAAATAAAACTGCGGCATGAGATAAAGTCATATCGCACAAAGATTTGGATAGTAGGACTGTGGGGAGCGTGTGTGGATAGAGGCTGCGAGAGTCAGAGGGTTGAAGCAGGTTTCTCTGGCAAGAATCCTTCACTGCAGAGCTCCATGTAACTGCACACCACAAGTTATAGGATGAACCCCGGCACCTGGCTGTGGTAGTGAGTGTGGTACATTGGGGGTATACCAGGTACCTGAATAGGGTGGAGTGATGCATTTCGGGGGCGATGCAAACATTCTCTGCCGTGTCTTTGTAATGTAGGTTGCAGGAAACTAATGTCATAGCAAAGTGCATCAAGTGATCACAAGCTATGTGGTGATAATGCTTCACCACATATATTTTAGGTTCAGTCTTGTGTACTCTTACACTTATAAGCTCTCTTAACTTAGGATATGTACAAGGCAAGGACGAAGGCGCATCTGCACAATAAAGAAAGGACCACTGCCCATGAAGAATGCTATGGAGATGTTACACCAAATGAAATAGTCTGACATAACATGATGTTGTCCAACCTGAAGAGTCATACAGGCAGAGGTGATTGTCTATTGTGGTAAATTACTGGAGTGGATAGTACATTAGTATCAGGGTCAGTTCAGCAGATTGAACCGCCCTTTATGTTGTCTGTAAGAAGTAACAAAGTCACAGGCGCCATCTAGGAACGTGATCATCTAATAGAATTCATGGTTGATTGCACAGTTCTCTCCATTGATGGGCGAAAATTCTAGGCCAGAGTGTAAGCCAAACAGTATCTCTACCGCTTCACCGCACAAGTGAGGTATCTCTTGCCTTTTTACCACATACACGTTCAGAGAAGGTGATTCTGTCCACTACACCCACCTGCACAACAATCAAAGAACCAATGAAGAGGCATTTTGAGCCACGGTAACTGATGATCGCAGAATAACAACAGTGACCTTAAGCTTTCCTTGCAGTATCCTACATCTATAGCTGCATTTTACCAGCTTCGATCAGAGTTCAAAGTTCTTACTTACTCCACCAATATTTGTGGTCTGTATTGTAATGCTTGTTAAATGTTTTAATCTACTTCTGGTGGTTTTATTGCTGTCAAAATAAATATTTTTGTAATATGGATAGGGATTACAGGTCACATGATATCACTTCCTGTTATGTCAAAGTTCGTGCAATTAAACGTCTTAATCTACATGATGAATTAAAAATAGTGGATTCGTAACCACATTTATTAAGATTTGTCCTGCATGAACCTATGTAGTGCATGTAAAATCACAATAGCTACAAAACCTCTCTTTCATCTTGAAACTCAAAGGGGCATATTATCAAGCCCCAGCGATAATTATTGCCGGATATCGCTGGAATATATTGCCAAGCTAGCGCTGTATCAGCAACGCTTAGCGCTATGGTGATAAATATTCCAGCGATAGCGGGGTTTTCCATGGAACATTGCTGGTTTTCCAGCGATGTTCCATGGAAAACGGCAATAAGCTGGATGATAGGCCCTACGGCCTTAACCCCACAATCCACCTCCCGTGTTAGGTATGCCTCAGTCAGGAATTTAACAGACGTTAAATTCCTGAGTTAAGGCAGAGTAGCGCGATTTAAATTATCGCTGCGCCTCGTTGTTAATATTGCGAAGCTGCCTTCACAATATTTTCCCATGTTGTTTTCACAGCCACGCCTACTTTGCATCTCATTATCGATGCGAGGCATGTGAAAAACGGGAGCTAAGTCAAGGAAACGTGCTAGCATGTCCTTGTAAATAATGCAATATAATTATCTCCACTTTGCGCCCGAAAAATGGACGTTAAAGCGGCGATAATTGTATCGCTGGCCCTTGGTAATATGCCCCACAGATTGGTCGATTAGAGGGTAGCAGCAACATCTTAAAGGTGCTTGCATGCAATCAGTATATGCAGAGATGAGAAGTATTTAAGCATCGCAGGTCTCCATCGGGTGTCTTTACTTATGACCTGTTGTGAAACATACTGAGTTGTGTCCAAAATATTGGATAACAAATTTTTATGTTTAAAGTCATGGTTTAGCTTTAGGCACTTGGGCAATAATGCAGCTCTTAATCACGTGAATTTCAAAAGGGTACCTGATAAACTATTTTCTTATACATTATGAAATTGTTGATGGAGAAGGGCCAAACAGTGTACAGACCGACTCAGAGGAGCCTGGCGCTGTGCTGACAGTAATACTGGGCGGAGCAGGCGTGGAAATTCACTTTGCTCTGCCCCCTCCCCCATCCCAAAGTAATTAAAAAGGCGTACAACGTAGGGGTTATTCAATGAAGAAGGACGGCGAGGAGGAGTCAGGAAAGTGGCCATGGCGTGGAGGAGGCAGCCACGGCAGGTGAGTGTCTTTTTATTTACTTTATCATGACTTTGGGGGGGTGGAGGTGCCGGCTAACTACGCTCTGCCACAGAGTAGTAGTTTTGCCTGAACTCCGCGTTCACAACGGAAGGCGGAGTAGGCAAAACTATGTAAACTACGCTGGCAGAGCGTAGATACCCACCTGGGCTTAGTTGACAGTTGAGAGGATCCTATATGCTTTCATGACTAAGATGTTGTACACAGTGTGCAACAAATATTCACGGTTCCATGCTCTGGTTATTCATCCTAATCTAGAACTAAAATTCAGGAAAGGTGCTGTCGCATTGTTAGGTTATGTTAAGAAATCTTGAAATAACACATGTTTATCAATGGTTACTTTGTGTGCTTAGATATAAGGTAGAATGGGAAGACAGAGCAAAATAAGATTCAGCAAATGTAGGCTTATAGTAAACTAAAGATAGCACAGTACTTCAAGGACCCTTCAAGAATCCTAACACACTCAATATTGAGTTGTGGGCCTAACTTAGAGGTTTTCCAACTCACAAGGATTCGACATCTCCAATAACCCTCAGCATTATTTCCATGGAAACCATAACAAGTTTTCAACAACAAACAGGCTAACAAAATCTCTTAATTAATACAGTGCAAAAATCTCAACCTTTTGTTTGCTCTTCAAACTCATAGGCGTTGGTCTTGTGATTGGCGACCAAAAATGGCGTTACAGTACTGAAGGAAGGCTAACGTGGCTGAGCGGCTTGACTGTAGAGAAAAGGCACAAGTGTCCGCGTGATCGTTCCAGCAACCTCGCCCGCGTCCTCCAACTGAACGTTACACGTATGCGGGGCGAGCAAGTAACGGGGGCAGTTTCACCCACAGCAAGTCTCGATACAATCTGAGGAAGAATAGACGTTCAATGGGCACGGATACAAAATCTTTGGCATTTTTCCTGAAATCAGAGATTTTTCGCCACAAGTAACGTTGAGTTTAGCAGCAGAACAACTTTGAAATTCTTGTTGAGAGGGTGTGCTGTCGGTGCTGTTGTAGTTTCCATGCATTTCACAGACTCTCGCCCTTGAGCTGTTTCCTAACGTGTCAACCTTCATGCATTCAGGAGTTGGGCCTCACCAGCTTCATAGCAGCATAGTTCTAGAAGAAGGAAACAAAAAAGTGAGCAATCACAATGTTTCTCTCATTTGATGTTTTCGTGGACATATTTTGCTCATTCTTTTTGAGACCTGAGAAAATCAGTAAACAAAGAACAAAGCAACAGGTCTGCATATAGTTTTATTGCATCTGTTTAAACCACAATTAAATGTACAGTGAAGGCATTAATATACCATACACATTTGCAAGAGAATCATTTACCTGGTGAAATGTGTTCCAGAAACAGAAAATAGGCTGTTCTCATTGCAATAAGGTACTGCTTAACCAGCGGTTGGTCGCCTTCCAACCAAAACCAGCACCTCGAGTTTAAGACAATTTCTTTGCACTTTCGACCTTGGAATATTTAGTGAATGGACCTGCACCCTCAAGTAACAGATTATGATGCACACGATCAGGATCTGCGGGTTTCTGCTGGCCACTCATGTACTTACCATGGTACCTTGGTAGTTGAAACTGTGGCATTGATGTAAGTACTGGTCAAAGTATAAAAACACCGGCCCAGATTTACTAAAGTTTCGCATTGGGGTTGCGTCACGTTTTTTGGTGCAGCCCCAACGCAAAATCTAATTTGAGATTTACAAAGCCACGGCTTGGCTCTGTAAGAAAGCCACGGAGTGCATAGCGCTGCCTTGCACTACCTTGTGTTGGGTGGAGCATTGGAGTTACCATGTATTCACCCATGAACTTTGACGCAAGCCCATATTTATTAGAGTCAGTAAACATGGATTTGCGCCCAGTGTATACGCCTACACGAGGCTGCTGTAACAAGGAGAGATACCTTTAGTTCTCGTCGTTACTTTCTCGTTGCATGTGTGCTGCATTTTGCAGGTATCTCTTCCTGCACACAATCTATTTCGACTACAATAGAGACATTCTTGCATCATGGTGCAAGGGTGCTTGCATTGGCGTTAGGCGGCCAGAGGTTCACCAGTGCTACGAGATAGCAGAAGTGAACCATATCCTAGTATATATGGCGCTTTCCTGCTCTCTCCCTTTGACCCAACGCAGCACATCAACTTCCCTCACTGTATTGCATTTTAGAAAATCAGAGGCCCCATGTGTTAGTAGAAGCGCTTATTCTAGTTCCAAGGTCAGCGATGTAGAGTCGCTTTTTGCATCATTAGTATCCAGAGATCTTGGTCAGATGGAAAGTTGTCTGTAGCTGCTTTGTCGGTGGACCTGCTGGGCAGTGGTACCAGTAGGGATCCTGAAACACGGGCGTTGTGCTCTTGCAATTACTCAGACCCTTGAGTTGTGCAATCTTGTGGACAAGGCACTTCTGTTGTGCCATGGGTTTATGTGGGGTGCCAGTGAACATGTAGTAATCAAAATGAGCTAGCTACTAGGTAGTGTACGTGTTTATATGTGTCTGTTTCGGGAAAAACGCTTGGTTTTTTATGAAAAGCCCTCACCCACCAACCTAGTTGGGGGCATGCTTCATCATCGGTCCCCACCCGAGGCACCGAGTGTGCCTCAGGTGTGCTACGTCGCCTGGTTACAGCGGAGCAGGTTTTGGGTCAAGTGAGTGTGCAGTGGGGGTGTATTGAGTGGGGTTTTAAAATACTGTCATAGAGGTCCCAAAAGATTACTTTATTTGTGGGCCCTGGGCAGGGTTAAAAACAAGGCTTTTTGGATGTGGTTGGAGAGACTTATGGTCTCCCACGTCCAGTGTGGTCAACTAGTTTCAGCCAGGCCTAAAGGCACTGACAACACGTGAGTCCCTTGTTCCACCCCCTCACACATAGGTCCTGAAGAAAGCCAGTTATAATAAATAAGGCCTGGCTGAAACTAGTTGACCACACTGGACGTGGGAGACCATAAGTCTCTCCAACCACATCCAAAAAGCCTTGTTTTTAACCCTGCCCAGGGCCCACAAATAAAGTAATCTTTTGGGACCTCTATGACAGTATTTTAAAACCCCACTCAATACACCCCCACTGCACACTCACTTGACCCAAAACCTGCTCCGCTGTAATCAGGCGTAGTAGCACACCTGAGGCACACTCGGTGCCTCGGGTGGGGCCCGATGATGAAGCATGCCACCAACTAGGTTGGTGGGTGAGGGCTTTTCATAAACAACCAAGCGTTGTTCCCAAAACAGACACATATAAACACGTACACTACCTAGTAGCTAGCTCATTTTGATTACTACATATCCCTCGGGGAAGCGAACGAGCTACTCTAGTTCCTCACTCTCCTCTTGATTTCAAAGGTGCCAGTGAACATGCCATTGCCATCATTAACTCATGACAAGTGTGTGAATAGCAAACCAGGAGTTTTGCTTAGTTGCCTGGAAAGTTAGTGGGTGCTGTCTTGGTCTTAGAAAGGAGTATCTTGAAGCTGAGGTTGCCCTCAAAGTGGAATCCGAGAGATTTGCCATTGCTCATGATTTGATGGGTAAAGGCATCAATGTTTACCGCTTTAGGCCTTTCTTGTACTTCTTTGCCTTCAGCATCCAGCCTTGTATGGAGATGTTGTCTAGATGACAATGTAGCTTGAAGAGCAATGTTGTCTACATGACAAACCAGACATCAATCATGATGTTGTTTAAACAACATCCAGGCTTCAATAAAGAAGTTGTCTAGTGTATCACTGTATGAACCATCATGTTGTCCAAATTAGGGTTTTGCTTAAATGTTGATGTTGCCTAGACAGCATTCAGGCATGAATGATGACATTGTATATGAGAAATACAGGCTTGAATGTTGATGTTGTCTAAAACTGTTAAAAACATTTGACAATGTATGTTCCGGGGAGCAACCTGCCCTCATTTCTTCTGACTTATTTGGTCTTCGAGAAATTCAAGAATACCAGCTGTGGTGAGAGATATTTTGCAGTACAAGTGTCAAAACAGTGTAGTGAATTCCTTTGAAATGTGGCAGGAGCATAACCAACTATGACTTCAGAGAGCTTTCTATATAACTAAACAGAAAAGTATGGGTTGCAATGTTTTTCTTCACTATACGTGGACACCTGCGAAGGTTTGAGTGCCGTAGAAATGTCAAGACCAAACTTCATGTGGTGAACAACCCCAATGGCATAACTTGATGAGTATTTACAAATGTTGGCAATGCCTTTCACATCTTTCATTGCACTTCTTAACTTACACCATCCTGAAATAGGATTAAGTGATTTCATGTGTATGGGAAAGTGTGGTACACATCAAAGTTTCAGGGTAGTGCAGGGCATGTGGATTCCAGATCTATGCTGACCATACGCCTCCAAATGTCTTGCTTGGTGGAAGATATGACTTTGAAGGTTTAATGTTGACAGGAACCAGGGGCCCTCCATATCAATTTGTTTTTACATTTCTCAGAGGAGATTGGCAATTATTCATCAGATAATATTTTGGTGAATGTTCCTTTTCAGCAGATAAGAGCAGAGGACCATAATGCACACAAAGAGAGCAGCTAACAATTTGCTTTCTGAAACGTGAGTTACATTATGGTTCCCAAATACTACTCATGACAATGACTATCTGCTCTACAATTTTTCAGAAGACCTCCAACCGGAAAACTAATAACAGGATCCTCCGAATGCATGCCTTGTATCCACTGTCTTTCACACATTGTACACCCTCAGAAAGGCAATTTCTTAGATGACATGCCTTGTTAAAACCTTTTCCCAGAACGTTAAGTTTTAACTATAAAAAGACCAGACATAGCTGGGATGTGCGCAAGATCTTTCTATTTTGTTTGAAGTTCTCCTTTTAAAAGATTTGTTGTAATCGTAAATTTGCAATATTTTGAGTGGTGAATTACAAGAATTCTCAGCCACCCAAGAAACACCCATAACAGATGGGTTTGATCCACACCCCGCGGTGATAGTGACATTCCTATTCTATATGTGGTGGGAAGATAATTGTTTCAACAGATAGAGTTTCTTATAAAAAAGAGTTTAACTGGGTCTTTAACATGGGATCAACCATCAGTGGCGCAGATGTCCTAAGGCAGAGAGGGTTTGGTTTAACTGAACAGTGATGCATGACAATTGTTCGCAATTAAGAATTATT